>NC_060123.1:663432628-664715128 GCF_021461395.2 Schistocerca americana
TTCCTGGATTTCCGGAAGGCTTTTGACACTGTACTACACAAGCGGCTCGTAGTAAAATTGCGTGCTTATGGAATATCGTCTCAGTTATGTGACTGGATTTGCCATTTCCTGTCAGAGAGGTCACAGTTCGTAATGATTGATAGAAAGTCATCGAGTAAACCAGAAGTGATTTCAGGCGTTCCCCACGGTAGTGTTATAAGCCCTTTGCTCTTCCTTATCTATATAAACGATTTGGGAGACAATCTGAGCAGCCGTCTTCGGTTGTTTGCAGATGACGCTGTCGTTTATCGACTAATACAGTCATCAGAAGATCAAAACAAACTGCTAAACGATTTGGAAAAAATATCTGAATGGTGCGAAAAGTGGTAGTTGACCCTAAATAACTAAAAGTGTGAGGTCATCCACATGAGTGCTAAAAGGAATTCGTTAAACTTCGTTTACACGATAAATCAGTCTAATCTAAAAGCCATAAATTCAACTAAATACCTAGGTATTACAATTACGAACAACTTAAATTGGAAAGAACACATAGAAAATGTTGTGGGGAAGGTTTACCAAAGGCTGCGTTCAATTGGCAGGACACTTAGAAAATGTAACAGACCTGATAAGGAGACTGCCTACACTACGCTTGTCCGTCCTCTTTTAGAATACTGCTGCGCGGTGTGGGATCCTTACCAGGTAGGACTGACGGAGTACATCGAAAAAGTTCAAAGAAAGGCAGCACGTTTTGTATCATCGCGAAATATGGGAGAGAGTGTCACAGAAATGATACAGGATTTAGACTGGAAATCATTAAAAGAAAGGCGTTTTTCTTTGCGACGGTATCTTCTCACGAAATTCCGGTCACCAACTTTCTCCTCCGAATGCGAAAATATTTTGTTGACACCGACCTACATAGGGCGGAACGATCACCACGATAAAATAAGGGAACTCAGAGCTCGTAGCCGGCCGGTGTGGCCGTGCGGTTCTAGGCGCTTCAGTCTGGAACGGCGTGACCGCTACGGTCGCAGGTTCGAATCCTGCCTCGGGCATTGATGTGTGTGATGTCCTTAGGTTAGTTAGGTTTAAGTAGTTCTAAGTTCTAGGGGACTGATGACCACAGATGTTAAGTCCCATAGTGCTCAGAGCCATTTCAGAGCTCGTACGGGAAGATGAAGGTGTTCATTCTTTCCGCGCGCTATACGGCATTGGAATAATAATGAATTCTGATGGTGGTTCGATGAACCCTCTGCCAGGCACTTAAATGTGATTCGCAGAGTATCCATGTAGATGTAGATGTAGATATTTAATTCCACCCGGTTTTTCGTGAGTTGCCTTAGTACTAATTCGTATTTCTTGGTAGCTGTGTAGTCTTCTTTGTTTTCTTTGTTTATCTGGAGCTCTACACGCGACCAGCGTGTTTTACAGTGCTTAGCTTGTGGTGCACTCAACTTCGGTGTCATCAGCGCCCGTACAAAGTCCCGATTTCTACACAGTCCAATTTTTTTTACAAAATCCAATTTAGCCACTGTCACGAATGATGACGACGATCATGAAATGATGAGGGCGACACAAACACCCAGTCCCCGGGCAGAGAAAATCCCCAACCCGGCCGGTAATCGAACCGGGGACACCGTGATCCAGAGACAGCAACGCTAGCCACTAGACCACGAGCGTGTTACAGTGTGGTAAAACTTGTTGGGCGCTTCTTTCTAAATATGTTGTGCTTTCTATCTGTATATTGACATCGTTAGGGGAATGAGGTGAAGCTGCTTGTATAACTGTTTCATCCAGGATGAAGCGTTCTTGATTCTGCAATAGAGTATATTTGTATGAACTTAAGAATAAGTTATTGCCTTTATTATCAGTTAAGGTACGTTTATATCTGTGCGCCTTGCGGCTACTCGACACGCGCCTGTAGCTTGCCCCACACAGAAGTATAGGCGCGCAATGTAAACGCGGGCGTGAATGGAATCACTCGCTGCACATCTTGAGGAAGAGACATGCAACCTACACACGTGCCTGAGCTTGCGTTCGGCGCCAGCAGAGACGCATGGCGACTAGACGCAAGGCGCACAGCCGGCCGGAGTGGCCGAGTGGTTCTAGGCGCTACAGTCTAGCACCGCGCGACCGCTACGGTCGCAGGTTCGAATCCTGCCTCGGGCGTGGATGTGTGTGATGTCCTTAGGTTAGTTAGGTTTAAGTAGATCTAAGTTCTAGGGGACTTATGACCTCAGATGTTAAGTCCCATAGTGCTCAGAGCCATTTGAGCCAAGGCGCACTGGTGTGAACGCACCTTTGGTGTGAACATGAGCTCCCTGTTGTGACTATCAGGCACTTAGATGCCACTCTCTGATTGCTGACTACGCTATTTATATCTGTACTAGTGACCAGAAGCGTTCGTAACGAACAAAAAAAAATTAAACTCACAATGATACAATTTCTGATGTAGAAGGACGGCTATGACCTCCATTTTCTTTCCCTCAGCACATTTTCTTTCTGTTTTGAACATGACTGTATACCACAGGCTGCACACAGGGCATGCTGTTTCAGCGCGAAGCAGCGTCGCTGACCACATATGACCAATGATGATGAGCAACGTCAGATTTCAAACTAATGCCCATTATTTTCATTTTCCCGGAGTAGGCATACAGTCGCAAGCGTACTGGCTGAAAACTAGGCGATTTCTTTCAAGGTATTAGTGGGTATGTAAGACTTTATTTACGTTAACCGAACTAACTAAAATGCGGCATGCATGGACTCTTGCCTCCACACATAAACAAGAGAGTCACATTAATATATTGTGTCACAGGCATGAAACTAACAAAATAACGAGGAAGCATAACACGAGGGCTCCCACAGGAAGCAGTATTGAGCCCACACTTGCTCTGAACCCACATAAATAATCTCCCGGTGACTTTAAAGGTTGATTCAAGACCGCTAATGTTCGCTGACGATATGAACATACTATCAAGGGTCCGAACTCAACTCCATCAGACAGATAATAGTTGAACAGAGCTACAACTGGTTCACGTCACACATTTTAAACGTTAAAATCCCAAATAACTTACCTATATAACACGATTTCCAAAGAGAAAACCGAGCGAGGTGGCGCAGTGGTAGCACACTGGACTCGCATTCGGGAGGACGACGGTTCAATCCCGCGTCCGGCCATCCTGATTTAGGTTTTCCGTGATTTTCCTAAATCGCTCCAGGCAAATGCTGGGATGGCCGACTTCCTTCCCCATCCTTCCCTTATCCGATGAGACCGATGACCTCGCTGTTTGGTCTCTTCCCCCAAACACCTCCCCCCCCCCCCCCCCCCGCAACGCATTCATTCCAAGGAGAAAAGTGACTAGTTAGCATCAGAAATAGAAACTAACGGCTAATACACTAAATAAAACACTGTGAGTAAAATACCTTGGGGGCTCACAGCCATACAGTGCATTCCAAATACGGGAGTTGAAAAAGCTTTTCCAGATTTGTAGGCTATTATGTTTCATCATTACTATCTACTTGTTTTTATTGAAACCATTTTTGATTTTGGAAACTTTGCTTGTTAATTCTTCTTTGCAACAATCTTCGACTATAACTGTAATCAAAAACGATGGCGGACGAGTTTAGACTTGTTCTGCGCACCTACGTCACGCATACACCGACATCCAATGAGCGTTCAGTAGCGTTCTGAGCACTCTGCTCTCAGTGCCGTAGCTTATGCGAGCGTTAAACGTGATCTTAGCAAGTTGTTTAGTGAATTTCTATTTCATTTGTTACGAGCTGTTATCGCTGATGGTGGTGGTAACGGATAAATTCTGCATAAGCAATCGAGAGGCATATTTTACAGGACGTACGCCGCGATTGTCAAAAAAATTCAAATGGCTCTGAGCACTATGGGACTTAACATGTGAGGTCATCAGTCCCCTAGAACTTAGAACTACTCAAACCTAACTAATCTAAGGACATCACGCACATCCATGCCCGAGGCAGGATTCGAACCTGTGACCGTAGCAGTAGCGCGGTTCCAGACAGAAGCGCCTAGAACCGCTCGGTCACAGCGGCAGGCATGCGGTTGTCGCTTGGAATCGTCAACAATGCCATCCCCGTCCGTGCGTCTACATGCGCCAACTACCAACGTTCTTGGATCTGGCTATGGTAGTATAGTGCAATCATATGTGAAGAACACTGCATAACACTATGCAGACGCTGTAAAATATAGACATTGCAAAACTGTATTACATGCCAAGACAGGACAAAACTACGACAATCATAATAATGTGCCTCCCGATGCGGGAATCACACGGAGTATGCGAACACTAAGGGACATGGAAACGTGACATGTGGAAATCTGGATAGCCGAAGTAGTTAAGGCGACCGCTCGCGTTGGCAGGGAATCCTGGTTCGACTTCCGGCCCAGCACATATTTTCGTGTGTCACTAATAAATTGTACAGCTGATGTCTAATCGTATTCGTAATTGCCAATACATCTCTTCTATTTTATTGAATGACCATCAAATAGCCACAAGTATTTCCAGTTGTTAGCATACACACTGCCACAATTATTGGAGGGCTTTATTGAGAACTCTTGCTGTACTCGAAGGTCAAGATGGAGGGACCAGTGTTGTTTGGTTCCGCTTCCGCACCGCGGGTGGTGCGGACATTGTATCATATCTCAAGACCCTCTGGTGGCGTAATACAGGGGAGGATGTGCGCCCACTTTCTTCGTCTAGCTGGGTCAATATTTTCAAAATATTCTCATACATTACTTTTGCACACAGTTACTTGCCTGCTCTTGGTGTTACTCTCGGTTGCCCTCGGTTTGCTGTTATAGGTATTTTGTACGTAAATGACGATTCTGGTATTCACGTTTCGGATCGCTCTCGGTTTGTCCTTTACAATTTGTTTACGCATTTCGAACTCGACAACTCGGTTCTTTCGGCCAGTCACCGTTTTCTCAGAAACCGATTCGTGGTCCTCACACAACAGGCTAGTGTGTCACCAAACATTTCACACGGCATAAGGGAATCCATGTGGTACCAGCATCACGGAAAGGTAATTGCCACCTCCTTAAGGCGCATACGCACTAGGCCAACGAACGACAGCCGACCGCTTCAGTGGTAGAAAAATTGTTCAAATGGCTCTAAGCACTTTGGGACTTAACCTCTGAGGTCATCAGTCCTCTAAACTTAGAACTACTTAAACATAACTAACCTAAGGGCAACACACATCCATGCCCGAGCAGCAGCGGTGTTCCGGACTGAAGCGCCTAGAACCACTCGGCCACAGCGGCCGGCTTCGGTGGCAGAGACTTGCTTAGTCGGTATAGGTGGAAAATCGGAGCCAACGAAGCTGTTGGTCTCGGATGGGTTTCGGACTTCTGGCGGTAACATCAAAGCTTTGGCGGTTGGTCTAGGCTGGAACGCCACTCCTAGGGTTGGACAAAGGGTCGAATGTTCGTTGGTTACGTAGCGATCTGTTGTGTCTCTAGAACGGTTGTGTTTACAATTTTTCAGGACAGCCACAAACTACGCTCTTTAATTTAACAAGAGGATCATTGGAAACCCTGGAATTAACAGTTTAAAATACAGTAGTTTGTTGTTAAATTAAAGAGCCAAACCAGTCAATAAAACATACTGAGTGCGACTTCTGACTGTTCTTAAAAATTTAATTTCAGCTGTCATTGTTTCCCCTGCAGGCAATGCTTGCTCTCGCTAAGGGTGTGTTATTTATTCTATTTAAAAAATGGCAAAAATGGCTCTGAGCACTATGGGACTCAACTGCTGAGGTCATTAGTCCCCTAGAACTTAGAACTAGTTAAACCTAACTAACCTAAGGACATCACAAACACCCATGCCCGAGGCAGGATTCGAACCTGCGACCGTAGCGGTCTTGCGGTTCCAGACTGCAGCGCCTTTAACCGCACGGCCACTTCGGCCGGCTATTTAAAAAAATACTAGAGTATGAAGCGGAATATGGAGATAATATTAGAGGTGATCGTGTTTTACCATGAAGACGAATGCTTATTGAGCCCCTACGGAGTGCGATTATAAAAGCAAAAGTCTAGACGCTTGGAGGGAAATAACTTGGAAAATAGCTATTAGAATGTAACATGCACGATGATAAAAAGAAAATGGTGTCTTTGTTGACATCTTTTCGCCGTTAACCACAAAGAGAAACAAACGAAACTGGGAGTGACTATTAACTTCCTCCTCCATGTACGGCTCTCCTAAAAGAGGTGTTATGTTTAGAGATTTTAGAGCCTATGAAATTCAGTAACAATTCGAAGTCTGTAGGGAATATTTACGAAACAGTCCGTATTTTAAGTTAGCTTTAAGACAAACATTAACTTTGTCCACCAGCACTGCTCCCTCCTTTTTAAAAGAGAGAGTGTCCACCAGCGTTGTTTTTTCTCCTCTTTTTTCTGATGATCAGAGTCTTCCAGTGAAACAAATGCTGCACAAGCGACGGCTGCTAAATTCTCTCATTCCTCATAATATCTGCCGCTGAAACTATAATTAAAGCCCTACTTTACAACAGTAACAAAACAGTAGACAACTGCGTTTCCACATGGCCGAATCCCATGGCCCCAAGCCCTTCGTTTGGTGTGGATGAGAAACCGAACGCCAATGCATTGGCGACCAACGTTGGACCGAATCCAGACTCTGGCGTTCGTTGGCCTACCGTGTACGCACTTTAAAAAAAAAATTTAAAAAAAGACTGAACATCGTTGAATCAGTCTCGAGGGAGACGCAAAACGGCATGAATACCCAGCAGACTTGACACCTCTGGACTTTTGTCTCTGGTGAAAATGAGAACAAACGTCTTTAAGGAAACACAGACGATACCGAAGACGTGGAATGCTGTGCAGCACGGGTTAGTTCTGTGAAAAGTCCAGACCAGTTTCAACGTACAATACTGTCCTTCTGGGACCGTTTTATAGCACGTACCAATGCTCAAAGGATAACATTTGAGCGCTTGATATAACTGTCATAACCATAGGCACACGAAATTTACCGGAGCTACTTGTCCGTGTACTTTTGGTACAGTAGGGAAGGGTCCTGTTGGACCTCACCTCGATATGGCGGGACAGTCCTTTGCGGAGCTGTTATCTCGTGACTATAGGATTAAGCTCCATAGATATTGTTGTTGTTATTGTTGTGGTCTTCAGTCCTGAGACTGGTTTGATGCAGCTCTCCATGCTACTCTATCCTGTGCAAGCTTCTTCATCTCCCAGTACCTACTGCAACCTACATCTTTCTGAATCTGCTTGGTGTATTCATCTCTTGGTCTCCCTGTGGTGTCACCGCCATACACCACACTTGCTAGGTGGTAGCCTTTAAATCGGCCGCGGTCCGTTAGTATACGTCGGACCCGCGTGTCGCCACTATCAGTGATTGCAAACCGAGCGCCGCCACACGGCAGGTCTAGAGAGACTTCCTAGCACTCGCCCCAGTTGTACAGCCGACTTTGCTAGCGATGGTTCACTGACAAATTACGCTCTCATTTGCCGAGACGATAGTTAGCATAGCCTTCATCTACGTCATTTGCTACGACCTAGCAAGGTGCCATTACCAGTCACTATTGATGCTGTAAAACATGTACCGGCAAGAGCGATGTTCACCAATTATGGATTAATGTTAAGTATTCCAGCAGCTACGTACGTTATTGGCTACATTAATTTCCGTGTCCTGTTCCAGACTTCACGCCAGCCTACGTGAGCTTAAACGCGTGCCTTTCGGCTTCCTCATCGTGGCTTGGCTGTCTTGCCAAGCCACAACACTCCCTATGCGATTTATACCGTCCACGTTGCCCTCCAATACTAAATTTGTGATCCCGTGATGCCTCAGAACATGTCCTACCAATCGACCCCTTCTTCTAGTCAAGTTGTGCCACAAACTTCTCTTCTCCCCAATCCTATTCAATACCTCCTCACTAGTTATGTGATCTACTCACCTAATCTTCAGCATTCTTCTGTAGCACCACATTTCGAAAGCTTCTATTCTCTTCTTGTCTAAACTATTTATCGTCCATGTTTCACTTCCATACATGGCTACACTCCATACAAATACTTTCAGAAACGACTTCCTGACACTTAAATCAATACTCGATGTTAACAAATTTCTCTTCTTCAGAAAAGCTTTCCTTACCATTGTCAGTCTACATTTTATATCGTCTCTACTTCGACATTCATCAGTTATTTTGCTCCCCAAATAGCAAAACTCCTTTACTACTTTAAGTGTCTCATTTCCTAATCTAATACCCTCACCATCACCTGACTTAATTCGACTACATTCCACTTCCCCCGTTTTGTTTTTGTTGGTGTTCATCTTATACCCTCCTTTCAAGACACTATCCATTCCGTTCAACTGCTCTTCCAAGTCCTTTGCTGTCTCTGACAGAATTACAATATCATCGACAAACCTCAAAGTTTTAATTTCTTCTCCATGGATTTTAATACCTACTACGAATTTTTCTTTTGTTTCCTTCACTGCTTGCTCAATATACAGATTGAATAACATCGGGGAGAGGCTACAACACTGTCTCACTCCCTTCCTAACCACTGCTTCCATTTCATGCCCCTTAACTCTTATAACTGCCATTTGGTTTCTATACAAATTGTAAATAGCCTTTCGCTCCCTGTATTTAACTCCTGCCACCTTCAGAATTTGAAAGAGAGTATTCCAGTCAACATTGTAAAAAGCTTTCTCTAAGTCAACAAATGCCAGAAACGTAGGTTTGCCTTTCCTTAATCTAGCTTCTAAGATAAGTCGTAGGGTCAGTATTGCCTCACGTGTTCAAATATTTCTACGCTGTCCAAACTGATCTTCCCCGAGGTCGGCTTCTACTAGTTTTTCCATTCGTCTGTAAAGAATTCGCGTTAGTATTTTGCAGCTGTGACTTATTAAACTTATAGTTCGGCAATTTTCACATTTGTCAACACCTGCTTTCTTTGGGATTGGAATTATCATATTCTTCTTGAAGTCTGAGGGTATTTCGCCTGTCTCATACATCTTGCTCACCAGATGGTAGAGTTTTATCAGGAATAGCTCTCCCAAGGCTGTCAGTGGTTCTAATGGAATGTTATCTACTCCCGGTCCCCTGTTTCGACTCAGGTCTTTCAGTGCTCTGTCAAACTCTTCACGCAGTATCATATCTCCCATTTCATCTTCATCTACATCCTCTTCCATTTCCAAAATATTGTCCTCAAGTACATCGCCCTTGTATGGACCCTCTATATACTCCTCCCTACTTTCTGCTTTCCCTTCTTTGCTTAGAACTCGGTTTCCATCAGAGATTTTGATATTCTCTTTTCTACAAAGGTCTCTTTAATTTTCCTGTAGGCAGTATCTATCTTACCCCTAGTGAGTTATAAGCCTCTACATCCTTACATTTGTCCTCTACCCATCCCTGCTTAGCCATTTTGTACTTCCTGTCGATCTCATTTTTTAGACGTTTGTATTCCTTTTTGCCCGCTTCATTTACTGCATTTTTATATTTTCTCCTTTCATCAATTAAATTCAATATCTCTTCTGTTACCCAAGAATTTCTACTAGCCCTCGTCGTTTTACCTACTTGATCCTCCGCTGCCTTCACTACTTCATCCCTCAAAGCTACCCATTCTTCTTCTACTGTATTTCTTTCCCCCATTCCTGTCAATTGTTCCCTTATGCTCTCCCTGAAACTCTGTACAACCTCTGGTTTAGTAAGTTTATCCAGGTCCCATCTCCTTAAATCCCCACCTTTTTGCAGCTTCTTCGGTTTTAATCTACAGTTCATAACCAATAGATTGTGGTCAGAGTCCACATCTGCCTCTGGAAATGTCTGACAATTTAAAACCTGGTTCCTAAATCTCTGTCTTACAACTATATAATCTATCTGAAACCTGTCAGTATCTCCAGGCTTCTTCCATGTATACAACCTTCTTTTATGATTCTTGAACCAAGTGTTAGCTATGATGAAGTTGTGCTCTGTGCAAAATTCTAACAGGCGGCTTCCTCTTTCATTTCTTACCACCAATCCATATTCACCTACTATGTTTTCTTCTCTCCCTTTTCCTACTCTCGAATTCTAGTCACCCATGACTATTAAGTTTTCGTCTCCCTTCGCTACCTGAATAATTTCTTTTATCTCATCATACATTTCATCAATTTCTTCATTGTCTGCAGAGCTAGTTGCCATATAAACTTGTACTACTGTAGTAGGCGTGGGCGTCGTGTCTATATTGGCCACAATAAGGCGTTCACTATGCTGTTTGTAGTAGCTTACCCGCATTCCTATTTTTTTATTCATTATTAAACCTACTCCTGCATTACCCCTATTTGACTTTGTATTTATAACCCTGTATTCGCCTGACCAAAAGTCTTGTTCCTCCTACCACCGAACTTCACTACTTCCCTCTATACCTAACTTTAACCTATCCCTTTCCCTTTTTAAATTTTCTAACCTACCTGCCCGATTAAGGGATCTGACATTCCACGCTCCGATCCGTAGAATGTCAGTATTCTTTCTCCTGATAGCGACATCCTCTTGAGTAGTCCCCGCCCGGAGATCCGAATGGGGGACTATTTTACCTCCTTAATATTTTACCCAAGAGGACGCCATCATCATTAACCACACAGTAAAGCTGCATGCCCTCGGTAAAAATTACGGCTGTAGTTTCCCCTTGCTTTCAACCGTTCGCAGTACCAGCACAGCAAGGCCGTTTTGGTTAGTGTTACAAGGCCAGATCAGTCAATCATCCAGAGCGTTGCCCCTGCAACTACTGAAAAGGCTGCTGCCCCTCTTCAGTAAACACACGTTTGTCTGGCCTCTCAGCAGATACCCTTCCGCTGTGGTTGCACCTACGGTACGGCCATCTGTATCACTGAGGCACGCAAGCCTCGCCACCAACGGCAAGGTCCTTGGTTCGGGGTTCGGGGGGAAGGGGGGGTGCATAGACATTATGTCGCTGAATTCCTCTTACAATTTCCAATACGATTTGGAAGTTACAATAGTTAAAAATTACCTCTGTGCATCAGAATATGCGCCATATTGTCCTCTGTTACTCAGAGAAAACCACACCTCGCTATTTTTGCTGGGCCTAGAAATGTTTTGGATAGCCTGACTTAGCTGTCTCACACACTACAATACACATGTATTGAGATCACGGTGACCCAACATAAGAAAATGCACTAATTCATAGAATAGAGTAGGTAGAGAGGTAAAAATTGGCACACATTCCTGAAATGACAAAGACGTCAGTGACGCCGCATGAGAACAGTGAATAAAATGAGTTGTAGAGATGAAGGCAGACGGGTGCGCCAGCAATCGCGCCATGTTGGCTTTACCAGGGATAGCATTGTTAGTGCAGGCTTAATATCAGCATGGAAAATTCACTCCTGTAGCTTTACAATTCTAACGCCTTAAGAACAGTACTCGAAAGGGTAAAGGTCCTGTGACAAGCGTTGCTGCGAAGAAAATGATCACGAAGTGCGAAGCCACGGGTTGTTTAGACGATTGGCCCCGTATGTGGCGACCACAGAAAAGTGATTTTGCTGCTCGGGCAGTTCAGCAAGAAATGGAGACTTTAGCGTGTCATCACCCCATGTTGAAGTCAGCGCTAGTGAAGTCGTACGTCGCACCGGCATTCCATGCACTGCTGTTTGGAGAGCACTACGACGTACTCTCCAAAGCTTTCCTTCAGTATCCAGCGCCATTATGAACTGTCAGCTATGATTTTGTGACGCGGAGCGCATTTGCGGTGTGCGCACTTAAAAAAATTGGGGAAGATGAGGATGGTTGTGGACTGACGAAGACCATTTCACACTCAGAGCTTCTGTCAACACCCACAACTGCAGAAGTTGTGCTACAGAATCTGTCGTGGCAACCCCACTGCATGACGAGAATGTCACGGAGTTGTGTTTTGGTGTGGATTTACCACACCAATCGTGACCGGACCCCTTTCTTGGGGAAATGCTGGATGCTAGCCTGCATGATGAACATCTGCTGGAAGGTACAACTACACTACTGGCCATTAAAATTGCTACACCACGAAGATGACGTGCTACAGGCGCGAAATACAACCGACAGGAAGAAGATGCTGTGATATGCAATTGATTAGCTTTTCAGAGCATTCACACATGGTTGGCGCCGGTGGCGACACCTACAACGTGCTGACATAAGGAAAGTTTCCAACCGATTTCCCATACACAAACAGCAGTTGACCGACGTTGCCTGGTGACACGTTGTTGTGATGCCTCGTGTAAGGAGGAGAAATGCGTACCATCACGTTTCCGACTTTGATAAAGGTCGGATTGTAGCCTATCGCGATTGCGGTTTATCGTATCGCGACATTGCTGCTCGCGTTGGTCGAGATCCAAAGACTGTTAGCAGAATGTGGAATCGGTGGGTTCACGGAATGCCGTGCTGGATCCCAACGACCTCGTATCACTAACAGTCGAGATGACAAGCATCTTATCCGCATGGCTGTAACGGATCGTGCAGCCATGTCTCGATCCCTGAGTCAACAGATAGGGACGCTTGCAAGACAACAACCATCTGCACGAACAGTTGGACGACGTTTTCAGCAGCATGGAATGTCAGCTCGGAGACCATGGCTGCGGTTATGCTTGACGGTGCATCACAGACAGAAGCGCCTACGTTGGTGTACGCAACGACGAACCTGGGTGCACGAATGGCAAAACGTCATTTTTACGGTTGAATGCAGGTTCTGTTTACAGCATCATGATGGTCGCATCCGTGTTTGGCGACATCGCTGTGAACGCACATTGGAAGCGTGTATTCGTCATCGCCATACTGGCGTATCACCCTGCGTGATGGTATGGGGTGCCATTGGTTACACGGCTCGGTCACCTCTTGTTCGCATTGACGGCACTCTGAACAGTGGACGTTATATTTCAGATGTGTTACGACCCGTGGCTCTACCCTTCATTCGATCCCTGCGAAACCCAACATTTCAGCAGGATAATGCACGACCGCATGTTGCAGATCCTGTACGGGCCTTTCTAGGCACAGAAAATGTTCGACTGCTGCCCTGGCCAGGACATTCTCCAGATCTCTCACCAATTGAAAACGTCTGGTCAATGGTGGCCAAGCAACTGGCTCGTCACAATACGCCAGTCACTACTCTTGATGAAATGTGGTGTCTGGTTGAAGCTGCATGGGCAGCTGTACCTGTACACGCCATCCAAGCTCTGTTTGACTCAATGCCAAGGCGTATCAAAGCCGTTATTACGGCCAGAGGTGGTTGTTCTGGGTACTGATTTCTCTGGATCTATGCACCCAAATTGCATGAAAATGTAATCACATGTCAGTTCTAGTATAATATATTTGTCCAGTGAATACCCGTTTATCAACTGCATTTCTTCTTGGTGTAGCAATTTTAATGGCCAGTAGTGCATTATGCAGGATGGCGCTTCACCGCACACTGCTACAAGTGTGAAAGATCCCTTGCCCACATCGTTTGGTGAGGATCGCGTGCTGAGCCGCCGCTTCCGTCATTCTTGGCCTCCCAGGTCGCCAGACCGCAGTCCGTGTGATTATTGGTTGTGGGGTCTCCTGAAGTCGCAAGTCTTTTCCCATCGTCCGACCTCATTAGGGATGCTAAAACACAACATCCTACGACTCTCACGATAGCTCGTGATATGCTGTACAGTGCACTCGACAACAGGTATGACGGCCATACTGAGCATTTCTTATAAAGAATACAGCTAAACACTCCGTCGTCAGGCCAGAAGTGGCCCATCGGTACCATCCTACCGCCATGTCATCCTCAGATGAGGGTGTGGATAGGAGGGGCGTGTGGTCAGCACATTGCTCTCCCGGTCGTTATGATGGTTTTCTTTGACCGGAGCCGCTACTATTCGGTCGAGTAGCTCCTCAATTGGCATCACGAGGCTGAGTGCACCCCGAAAAACGGCAACAACGCATGGTGGCCCGAATGGTCACCCATCCAAGTGCCATCCACTTCCGACAGCGCTTTACTTCGGTGATCCGACCGGAACCGGTGTATTCACAACGTCAAGGCCGTTGTCTCATAAAAAATATAGACCTTGCTAAAAATCAGTTTTTATACTAATTACGGCCTTTGTATGATATGAAGCTCCATCTGTTGCTCATTTTGTGCACTTTCTTGGTTTCAGTTTTCATTTCAAGCATACATGTCAATGAAACTTCCTGGCAGATTAAAACTGTGTGCCCGACCGAGACTCAAACTCGGGACCTTTGCCTTTCGCGGGCAAGTGCTCTACCAACTGAGCTACCGAAGCACGACTCACGCCCGGTACCCACAGCTTTACTTCTGCCAGTACCTCGTCTCCTACCTTCCAATCTTTACAGAAGCTCTCTTGCGAACCTTGCAGAACTAGCACTCCTGAAAGAAAGGATATTGCGGAGACATGGCTTAGCCACAGCCTGGGGGATGTTTCCAGAATGAGATTCTGTATCTCATTCTGGATACATGTCAATTCTTACCACTCTAACTCCATTACTCCGAGAAGTACTGAATTTTCAAACGTTAACGGACTTTTGGGTCACCTTACATTTAACTACTTGATTTCTAATTATTATCACAGTGCTTCCTGCTTTCAACGAAGCAGGCCTTTATTCGAGTTTCACCCAAATAATTACTGAAGCAAAAAGTGTTTCAACTTCTCTCTGTTTGAAGAAATAGCAATTAGTGTACGTTACATTCTGAAAGTGGTTAAATTAGATAAGTAGAAGTGGTAAGAATACATGCTCCAACCTCTAAGAGCTGTATGATACTAGGCGTATTTTTTAAGTAAGTACCATTTTGAAATTTAAAAAAGACGTGCTAAGATATCTCAATAATTTTATTTTTACATGAAAGTCTGTACCTTAAACTACGCACTGACGCCATTACAGGTTGATTCTCCCTTATCTACGTTGTGTACTGAGTGTTTAAGATGCCTCCGGTAATCGTGAGTACCGCCGACTGTGAAGTACAGGCTGTTATAAGATTTCTTAGTGCTAAAGGCCTGAAAGCGATCGATATTCATCGTGAGATCGGAGCAGTTTACGGAGAAAACATTATGAGTGATGGAATGGTAAGAAAGTGGGTGAGAGCATTTAAAGAAGACCGCACAAATGTGCATGATGAACAACGGAGTGGGCGTCCTTCGGTTGTTAATGAAAGTTTGGTGCAGGAAGTGGACAATAAGGTGAGAAATAAGAGACGCTTTACGATTTCCTCCTTGCGGGATGACTTTCCTAATGTTTCTCGTAGTGTTTTGTAGAGGATTGTGACTGAGCTCTTGAATTACCCAAAATTGTGCTCACGTTGGGTACGAAAATGTTGACGGATGTGCACAAAACCAAACGTTTAGACGGTACATTGACTTTCCTTGAGCGGTACCACAACGACGGTGATGATTTCTTAAGCCAAACTGCTACGGGCGATGAAACATGGGTGCCCTACGTCACACCAGAATCAAAGCAATAGTCCATGGAAGTTGAGCAAGGGCTTTGTTTTGCTGCAAGACAATGCCCGCCCGCATGTGGCGAATCAGACCAAAGATCTCATCACATCTTTTCGATGGCAAACTGTATATCATCCTCCGTACAGCCTCAATCTTGTGTCCAGTGACTACCAGCTGTTCCTGCACTTGAAGAAACACCTGAACGGGCTGCGTCTTCAAGACGATGGCGAAGTCAAAACAGTGGTGATTCAGTGGTTAACAGGTCAGGCGGCAGACTTCTATGCCTCAGTATTGACGGAAATTACGTAGAAAAGTTGATTAAGGTACAGGCTTTCATGTAAAAATAAAGTTATTGAGATATCTTAGCACGTATTTTTTTAATTTCGAAACGGTATTTACTTAAAAAACACGCCTCGTAGGAACTGCGCAGCATCCTGCAATGATTCAGGCAAAATACTGCCACATCAAAGACGTGTCTTCGGTAAGAATGGATTGAGGGTGGGGATAGAATGAGTTAGAAAAGGGGGATGATTTTAAGGCCCCCAAGTTCAGAAATTTTGTCAGAAAAATTCGTATATTTATAAACTTCAGAGAAGTAGTGAACCCAGTCATCGCTTTGATTGATCATAGAAGTTAACTGAACTCTGGAGCATGCTGTACCAACCAGTAGTCAGACGTCGTTGTCAGTGACAGCAGAGCATATCCACTGTTAACTCGTGTACAGGTATCTGTCGCGAGATGGCGGGACACTGGCTTCAATGAAGTGCTGCTGCTCAAAAGCAGTTAATCAAGAGAACGAACGGGCGGTATCGCGCGGATTAATCACAGTAACTGCAGCATGAATTTGTGCAGCAGTGGAAGGGTTTGTTAAGGCCACACGAGTAGGGGAATACGGTATGGGATTACGATCTGGCGTATGCCTCACAATCTCTGTGTTTGTGCGAAAAGTGGCGTAGGTGGTTGGATGATTTGCTGCTATTTTTGATTCGGATCCGTTACCATTAGATTTGGCCCCTAGTTAACTGATTTAACACGTGCAGCGTGCCATTACTATGCCAGTAGTTCAGAGAATACCTCATCGATGGCAGTATGATAGCGCCCGTTTCCAGGAAGAGAGGACCAATACGTCATCGTTTAAGGAAAATGGAGTGACTCTACTAGGGTGGTCTGCTCGAAAGCCACGGCTTCAACTCCGTCGAACGCCCCTGAGGTGTATGGTGCGTCGGTGCCCTACTAGATCAATACATCCGAAAATCTGGCAACAGTTCTACCCTGTGCTTTAGAGCATTTATTCGAACTCTGTGACAACCCTTAACCGTAGTTGAAAGCTCCCAGAAGCTGATTTTTATGTACCTCGCATTTTTGCAAGGAACATTCATTCACACATCGTGTTCCGTAAGACGCGTTAGGAGTAAGAGCTTTAAAGGACGTGGAAAGACAACAACCATCTGCACGAACAGTTCGACGACGTTCGCAGCAGCATGGACTATCAGCTCGGAGACCATGGCTGCGGTTATCCTTGACGCTGCATCACAGACAGGAGCGCCTGCGATGGGGTACTCAACGACGAACCTAGGTGCACGAATGGCAAAACTTCATTTTTTCTGATGACTTCAGGTTCTGTTTACAGCATCATGCTGGTCGTGTTTAGCGACATCGCGGTGAACGCACAATGGAAGCGTGTATTCGTCATCGCCATACTGGCGTATCTCCCGGGGTGATGGTATGGGTTACCATTGGTTAGACGTCTCGGTCACCTCTTGTTCGCATTGACGGCACTTTGAACAGTGGACGTTACATTTCTGATGTGTTACGACCCGTGGCTCACCCTTTATTCGATCCCTGCGAAACTATACATTTCAGTAGGATAATGCACGACCGCATGTTGCAGGTCCTGTACGGGCCTTTCTGGATACAGAAAATGTTCGACTGCTGCCCCGGCCAGCACAATCTCCAGATCTCTCACCAACTGAAAACGTCTGGTCAATGGTGGCCAAGCAACTGGCTCGTCACAATACGCCAGTCACTACCCTTGATGAACTGTGGTATCGTGTTGAAGCTGTATGGGTAGCTGTACCTGTACACGCCATCCAAGCTCTGTTTGTTCAATGCCCAGGCGTATCAAGGCCGTCTGGGTACCGATTTCTTAGGATCTATGCACCCAAACTGCGTGAAAATGTAATCACATGTCATTTCTAGTAAAATATATTTGTCCAATGAATACCCGCTTATCATCTGCATTTCTTCTTGATGTAGCCATTTAAATGGCCAGTAGGGTGTTTATTTTGGTTTAAGGCAAACTGCCAGGCACTGAACACTCATCGATCGTCTGCGGGTCTTCCTGCAGTTCGCTACAGTGTTGCGGAGTTCCTACCATCCTACACAGCATCATATGCGAACAGCCATGTGGAGCTTCCGTCGCTATTCACAAGATCATGTATGAAAAAAATAATACACCCTCTTAAAAGTTTCCCATCCAATCAAGATTTATTATTGTGCAAATGGAGTACATGAAATTATTGTATTTAGAGATCAATAGCGTAAGCGGTTCTGGGGTACAAGGTACCGAACCACGCTGAAATACCGATATTAGTACGTGATGTAGCATCCACGGGTGGCAACGCAGGCGCTGACTAGAGCATCCCGTCGATCGTACCGATGGCGAATACTTTTCCGGGATACGTTATGCTTCGGACCCGCCGCGTTAGCCGAGAGCGCTAATGTACTGCTTCCTGGACTCGGGTAGGCGCGCCGGACGCGGATCGAATCCGCCTGGCGGATTACCGACGTCGGCTGGTGTACTTGCCAGCCTGGATGTGGTTTTTAGGCGGTTTTCCATTAGAGTCTTGCATGACCGAGTACGCAAGCACAAAATACGAGATGGGGCGAGCACACCCTAACTGGATAGGCTGCCCGCACTAGTTCTCGTGACCGAGCATAGAAGCCGTGACCGAATGCGTAGCACGTAACTTCAAACACATTACACGTGTCATTATCCGTGTGAGACTGCAGCCAGTACGGGCTTCTCATTTTTGGTGTCTCTCTCTCTCTCTCTCTCTGTAATCATGCAGTGCGAGGAAACCAGTGCAGTAAGACGTAAGATCGAAATCAATGTTTGCACGTTGAAGAGACGGGGGCCGGCCGCGGTGGTCTAGCGGTTCTAGGCGCGCAGTCCGGAACCGCGAGACTGCCACGGTCGCAGGTTCGAATCCTGCCTCGGGCATGGATGTGTGTGATGTCCTTAGGTTAGTTAGGTTTAAGTAGTTCTAAGTTCTAGGGGACTGATGACCACAGTAGTTAAGTCCCATAGTGCTCAGAGCCATTTGAACAATTTTTGAAGAGACGGGAAGGTCTAAAAAGCCAAGTACGGAGCATATTTTTGGTAGTTGTAGACGAAAACAGTGCGTCTACTGGGTACGTATCGTGCATAAACTGCTCCACATTATTGTGTTTCCAATCGCGAACCACTCTTTTAAAGAAACACAGTTGCAAGAAACCTCACAAAGATACAGCTCCTTCAGGAATACCGGCAGTAATAAAAAATAGTATTACAGCAAAGTGTGTTGCAATGTGTGCTAAAGATATGAGACCTTTTAATGCTGTTTGCGGTGAAGGTTTCAGAGAACTAGGCCAAGAATTAATGCATCTAGGTGCGCATTATGGAAAAGTTAACGTGGCAGATGTCATGCCACATCCCTCTACTATAAGCAGACATGTCAAAGAACATGCTGATGCAATACGAAGCAGTATAATGCCTTCTGTTATTGCGGAAGTTATTAATAAAACATGTGCTGCGACAGCTGATATGTGGACTGATTCGCATAATCAGGTGCACTATTTGACGCTTACATTTCATTACATTAACACAGATTGGTCTCTTGTGATCAATGTTTTTGTGGTGTCACCGCCAGACACCACACTTGCTAGGTGGTAGCTTAAATCGGCCGCGGTCCATTTAGTACATGTCGGACCCGCGTGTCGCCACTGTGTGATCGCAGACCGAGCGCCACCACAAGGCAGGTCTCGAGATACGGAATAGCACTCGACCCCAGTTGTACGACGACTTTGCTAGCGACTACACTGACGAAGCCTTTCTCTCATTTGCCGAGAGACGGTTAGAATAGCCTTCAGCTATGTCCATGGCTACGACCTAGCAAGGCGCCATTAACCGTATCTGAAGAGAGTCTTATTTGTATTATCAACAGCGATGTACCACAACATGGAATAAAGTTAAGTATTTGAGGGGCTGCATACTTTTCTTATTAGAATTCACTACTTATCCTGTTCCAGAATTCACGCCCGTCTGCGTTAGATAGCGTGCATTTAGGCCGCCTCTATCTACAAGGTGTTGGCACATTTACCAACACATCAGTTTTATTTACAACAAAATTCCCGGACGCTAGGAAGACGGGAGTAAATATTATAAAAGAAAGTGCTCTATGAATTTAGCTGTGTAACGTACCCGTTCTTGGAAACGTTACTTTTGTATTAAAAGAGGGAGAGAGAGAGAGAGAGAGAGACGCGTTGGATTTGTACAGCACAGTGCAGGGAGCCGGGGCGAGGCGAGGTGAGACGTCAGCGGTGACCGGTCATGCTCGGTTAACCGCGTGTCCGGAATCCGGACAACAGACATGGGGCGAGTACGTGACCGAGCCGAGTCGTGGGGGGGGGGGGGGGGGGGGGGGGGGGGGGGGCGGACACGAGCGGCTCGGTCCCCCCGTCAACAGGCGAGCCGTGACCGGTCAAACATGGAGCGCTGCAGCACTCTATTTTCCACATCCTGCTAGGTGAATACCGCGCTGGTCCCCAAGTTCCGCCTCAGTTACACGACTCGCAGACGTCTGAACACATTCGCACTATTCCATGGATTACACTAGACGCAGACAGCTGAGGTACACTGCTTAGATCCCAGGGGGGTACGGCGTCGCGGCAGAAAGGGCCTCTGGCCACCCCTTAAAGTAACCTTGTCAAAGCCGTTCCTAGCCATGCCGACCCTGCGAAACCGCGGGATAAGGCACCAGTGAAAGCAAGAAAGAAAGATACGTTATGCCTCGGCTGCTCGACCTGTTCACGAGCTGGGCTGTGTGTGAGCGACCATTATCGTGCTGGAATAACACATCACCATCCTGTTGCAAGAACAGAAAAAGGAGTTACCCAATAACATTCTGCACGTACCGAGGGCTAGTTAGCTACCCCTACAGAAACGCCAAAGGTAAACAAGAGTTGTAGCTTATCGCATCCCGACCATAAGGCGTCGGTTGGGGCCAGTGTGTCTTGGACGAATGCTCTTTCCAAGACAGCGTTCACCAGGTCTACGACGTACGCACAAACGACCAACACCTGTGTGCAGGCAAAATCCGCTTTCATCGTTGAAGACCACGATGCACCATTCCATCTTCCAAGAGGTCCTCTTGACTCGATGCTGTGGCGTGAGTGGAAGATGGGCTAGATGTGTGAGTGCCTGTAGTCCCACTAGTAATAACCGGATCGCAACAGCTCATGTTGTCACATCTGGGCTCACAAGCCCTCTTATCTGTGCTGTGCTAGCTGTACGATCTTCCACTGCTGCCTTTACAATACGACGATCGGGGCGGACGCCTGCGCTGCGGCGACGCCCACAAACCTCGTCTACGGGTGTGAGAACGTTCACGTGACCACTGATACCAGCATCGTAGCACAACTCACGCAGCACGCCCAACTTGTGTGTCAAATATCCGAAATTACCAACCCGCCACTTGGAAGGCCAACATTTGACCCCTTTGGAACTCGTACAGTTGGCTGTAGGAAGCACGAGCGCTTTTCTGTTGCAAGGGTGCCAGATTGCTTCACACGTTTCCACCAAGATGAGCCTTCTGGCTATGAGCATTACGTATTAAAGTGTACCTATTAAAGTGTAGCACTCTGGTAGCTATGCCATTACGCTATGTGTTGGCGACGATGCTGAAGCCATTATCAGTGCATATATTATACCCCAAGTGGCACATACTGTCATCGGATGAAAATCAACGTCGGCTTTCAACGTGTACTAACTTTTATTCTGGTAGTATACAGGACGGTCCATTGATAGTGACCGCGCCAAACATCTCACGAAATAAGAATCAAACGAAAAAACTGGAAACAACGAAACTCTTCTAGCTTGAAGGGGGAAACCAGATGGCGCTATGGTTAGCCGGCTAGATGGTGCTGCCATAGGTCAAACGGATATCAACTGCATTTTTTTAAAAATAGGAAGTCCCATTTTTATTACATATTCGTGTAGTACGTAAAGAAATACGAATGTTTTAGTTGGACCACTTTTTTCGCTTCGTGATAGATGCCGCTGTAATAGTCACAAACATATAAGTACGTGGTATCACGTAACATTCCGCCATTGAGGATGGTATTTGCTTCGTGATACATTACCCGTCTTAAAATGGACCGTTTACCAATTGCGGGAAAGGTCGATGTCGTGTTGATGTATGGCTATTGTGATCAAAATGCCGAACGGGTGTGTGCTATGTATGCTGCTCGGTATCCTGGACGACATCATCCATGTGTCCGGACCGTTCGCCGGATAGCTACGTTACTTAAGGAAACAGGAAGTGTTCAGCCACATGTGAAATGTCAACCACGACCTGCAACAAATGATGATGCCCAAGTAGGTGTTTTAGCTGTTGTCGCGGCTAATCCGCACATCAGTAGCACAAAAATTGTGCGAGAATCGGGAATCTCAAAAACGTCAGTGTTGAGAATGCTACATCAACATCGATTGCACCCGTACCATATTTCTATGCACCAGGATTTGCATTACGGCGACTTTGAATGTCGTGTACAGTTGTGCCACTGGGCACAAGAGAAATTACGGGACGATGACAGATGTTTGCATTCGTTCTATTTAGCGACGAAGCATCATTCACCAACAGCGGTAACGTAAACCGGCATAATACGCACATCTGCGCAACGGAAAATCCACGATGGCCGCGACAAGTGGAACATCAGCGACCTTGGCGGGTTAATGTATGGTGCGGCATTATGGGAGGAAGGATAATTGGCCCCATTTTATCGTGGCAATCTAAATGGTGCAATTATGCTGATTTCCTGCGTAATGTTCTACTGATGTTAGTCAAGATGTTTCACTGCATCACAGAATGGCGATGTACTTCCAACATGATGGATGTCCAGCACATAGCTCGCGTGCAGTTGAAGCGGTATTGAATAGCATACATCATGACAGGTGGATTGGTCGTCGAAGCACCATACCATGGCCCGCACGTTCACCGGATCTGACGTCCCCGGATTTCTTTCTGTGGGGAAAGTTGAAGGATGTTTGCTATCGTGATCCACAGACAACGCCTGACAACATGCGTCAGCGCATTGTCAATGCATGTGTGAACATTACGGAAGGCGAACTACTCACTGTTGAGAGGAATGTCGTTATACGTATTGCCAAATGCATTGAGGTTGACGGACATCATTTTGAGCATATATTGCACTAATGTGGTATTTACAGGTAATCACGCTGTAACAGCATGCGTTCTCAGAAATGATAAGTTCACAAAGGTACACCGAGCGGGGTGGCGCAGTGGTTAGACACTGGACTCGCATTCGGGAGGACGACGGTTCAATCCCGCGTCCGGCCATCCTGATTTAGGTTTTCCGTGATTTCCCTAAATCACTCCAGGCAAATGCCGGGATGGTTCCTCTGAAAGGGCACGGCCGACTTCCTTCCCAATCCTTCCCTAATCCGATGAGACCGATGACCACGCTGTCTGGTCTCCTTCCCCAAGCCAACCAACCAACCAACCAACAAAGGTACATGTATCACATTGGAACAACCGAAATAAAATGTTCAAACGTACCTACGTTCTGTATTTTAATTTAAAAAACCTACCTGTTACCAACTGTTCGTCAAAAAGTGTGAGCCATATGTTTGTGACTATTACAGCGCCATCTATCACAAAGCGAAAAAAGTGGTCCAACTAAAACATTTATATTTCTTTACGTACTACACGAATATGTAATAAAAAATGGGGGTTCCTGTTTAAAGAAACGCAGTTGGTATCCGTTTGACGTATGGCAGGCCATCTAACAGGCCAACCATAGCGCCATCTGGTTTCCCCCTTCAAGCTAGACAAGTTTCGTTCTTTGAAGTTTTTTCGTTTGACGCTTATTTCGTGAGATATTTGTCCCGCTCACGATCACTGGACCACCCTGTAGTCTAGGGTCGAGAAGGAGCCGGGAGCCGCTATGCGGCGCCAGTCAAACAGCGAGAAATTCGCAAATTGTTTTATTATGGCTCTCCACTGCGGCTTCGTACAGGAAGCAGTGGCGTGGCTAAGGCATCCATCGGACTCCTGTGTGCTGTCATCCGGCAATGCTGTCGGTACGCGCCGGCAGACGTGCTATGGCGCGAGATGCGACTGCCTGTTATTAGCAACTACTGTTGCCCCTGCAGCCTCCTACAGGGTGTTTCAAAAATGACCGGTATATTTGAAACGGCAATAAAAACTAAACGAGCAGCGATAGAAATACACCGTTTGTTGCAATATGCTTGGGACAACAGTACATTTTCAGGCGGACAAACTTTCGAAATTACAGTAGTTACAATTTTCAACAACAGATGGCGCTGCAAGTGATGTGAAAGATATAGAAGACAACGCAGTCTGTGGGTGCGCCATTCTGTACGTCGTCTTTCTGCTGTAAGCGTGTGCTGTTCACAACGTGCAAGTGTGCTGTAGACAACATGGCTTATTCCTCAGAATAGAGGATTTTTCTGGTGTTGGAATTCCACCGCCTAGAACACAGTGTTGTTGCAACAAGACGAAGTTTTCAACAGAGGTTTAATGTAACCAAAGGACCGAAAAGCGATACAATAAAGGATCTGTTTGAAAAATTTCAACGGACTGGGAACGTGACGGATGAACGTGCTGGAAAGGTAGGGCGACCGCGTACGGCAACCACAGAGGGCAACGCGCAGCTAGTGCAGCAGGTGATCCGACAGCGGCCTCGGGTTTCCGTTCGCCGTGTTGCAGCTGCGGTACAAATGACGCCAACGTCCACATATCGTCCCATGCGCCAGAGTTTACACCTCTATCCATACAAAATTCAAACGCGGCAACCCCTCAGCGCCGCTACCATTGCTGCACGAGAGACATTCGCTAACGATATAGTGCACAGGATTGATGACGGCGATATGCATGTGGGCAGCATTTGGTTCACTGACGAAGCTTATTTTTACCTAGACGGCTTCGTCAATAAACAGGACTGGCGCATATGGGGAACCGAAAAGCCCCATGTTGCAGTCCCATCGTCCCTGCATACTCATAAAGTACTGGTCTGGGTCGCCATTTCCTCCAAAGGAATCATTGGCCCATTTTTCAGATCTGAAACGATTACTGCATCACGCTATCTGGACATTCTTCGTGAATTTGTGGCGGTACAAACTGCCTTAGACGACACTGCAAACACCTCGTGGTTTATGCAAGATGGTGCCCGGCCACATCGCACGGCCGACGTCTTTAATTTCCTGAATGAACATTTCGATGGTCGTGTGATTGCTTTGGGCTATCCGAAACATACTGGAGGCGGCGTGGATTGGCCTCCCTATTCGCCAGACATGAACCCCTGTGACTTCTTTCTGTGGGGACACTTGAAAGACCAGGTGTACCGCCAGAATCCAGAAACAATTGAACAGCTGAAGCAGTACATCTCATCTGCATGTGAAGCCATTCCGCCAGACACGTTGTCAAAGGTTTCGGGTAATTTCATTCAGAGACTACGCCATATTATTGCTACGCATGGTGGATATGTGGAAAATATCGTAGTATAGAGTTTCCCAGACCGCAGCGCCATCTGTTGTTGAAAATTGTAACTACTGTAATTTCGAAAGTTTGTCTGCCTGAAAATGTACTGTTGTCCCAAGCATATTGCAACAAACGGTGTATTTCTATCGCTGCTCGTTTAGTTTTTATTGCCGTTTCAAATACACCGGTCATTTTTGAAACACCCTGTATATAGCTACGGCTATAAGAGTACTGTGGCGCACGTCACGTCCCAGAGCTGTCCAGCAGGTGCCGGGCAGGTGACGTAACGGGCGCACCCACACTGCCCCGTGCTGATTGCCAGTAAACTGATTCCCATGGGCGGTGCTGGCCAGATGAGGCAGCGGTTCCAACTCCTATTGTTTCAGGGCAGATAGCCCTCTCGCAGAGTTTGTAGAGCTGTGATACTAACACAAGTGACTTTAGCACAAAATGGCGAGGTATTTACACGCTTTCTTGCGTTCTGATGTGTCTTGCGTTACGTACGCTAAACACTTCCGCGCCTACCGATGCCTTCTTGCGCTGGAATACATGTGTGTTATAATTATTTTCTGCCATAATGGCTATGTTTGTGGACCGTGACTCTGTGGGATAATTATTTATTTCGAGTTTCAGCTACCAATCACTTTTATTTTGTTTTATGCTTAATCTAATATAATGCAACGCGTTTCGAATATGTTCTGTTCATTTTCAAGCGTTAATACATACATACATACATACATAGAGAAATGTTACTTAAAAATAAACAGTCTTACATGCTACAGTCCACCATCTTGTGTTGTGTGTATAACATCGAAGAAATTTCTGCAGTGCCACTCAGTGACAAAATATAATGTGCAATAGTGTGATGCCAATCAACAGCTCCGCCATTACACCAGTGATGCAAGTGAAGCAACAAGAGGGTGAAATTGTATGTGATCAACTGTCATCTAAAAACATTTCACACTTCTTTCATAACACATAACTGAAGCAAATTTACCTACATTCGATACAGGTTGTAATATACATAATCAACAACAAAGTGGAAAACCAGCAGTGGACATCACTGATTTCGATTTCTAGATATACACTTCCCCCCAAATGCCACACCAGCAGCTACATTAAAAAATTAAAAAACAATGGACAAAATGTTCTAGTTTAAGACTGTTTATTTTTAAGTAACATTTCTCTATGTATGTATGTATTAACGCTTGAAAATGAACAGAATATGTTCGAAACGCGTTGCATTATGTTAGATTAAGCATAAAACAAAATAAAAGTGACTGGTAGCAGGAACTCGAAATAAATAACTTCTGTGTCAGCTCTTTCCACACATCGCCAGGCGGCTCACCTCGCAAAGTTGCGACAGCTGTTTTATTTGGCACAATACCCGTGCTTGCCAGCAGTTACCCCTGCTGCAACCTACTTCTTACTCTCTCCGTTTCTGACCAAATGCCATCGGTACACTACAATATTGTAAACAATAATGGTCCTATAATACTTCTTCACGGTAGTCCTGAAATCACCTTTACCTCTATCGATTTTGTTCCGGGGGTACAAAGAAGGAACCTCCTAGAAGATTGTGAGCCTTAAGATTGAAGACAGGCACAATCGGCCGTACCCTGGAAACGGTGAAAGATTTCACCAGCTAATCCTTCTAACACGAGATCCAGTTAAAGTCCAAAACCAAATTAACATCAAGATGCAACGGCCTTTATCAAGACTACCACTTGTGACGATCTCGATAAATATTGAGGGATTCTCTAGTCATAAGAGTGTTTTATTAGCAGACATGTGCTATAAGCATAAATACGACGTATTGTTGGTGCAGGAAACACACCGGGGAGCCACCAGCCACAGACCTAAAATAGCAGGAGTGGATTTGGCCATTGAAAGACCTCACGACAAGTATGGGAGTGCGATTTTCATCAGACACGGGCTCAACGTAACATCAGCCGCAATGACAGAAGTAAATAACATTGAAGTACTTACCATTCGCACCCAGAAGTTCTCTGTGACGTCTGTGTACAAACCACCAGATGTGGACTTTGTTTTCCATGAACCAAACAATTTTACATATGACCATATTAATTTTGTCATGGGCGATTTCAACTGCCATGGTGAAGCATGGGGATATAATGAGACTGATGAGAATGGTTTACAGCTTGAATCTTGGGCTGACAGTAATGACCTACAACTCATTCACGACCCAAAACAGCCAGCATCGTTCAACAGCAGAAGATGGAGAAGGGGATATAATCCTGACAACATCTTTGTGAGTAGGAAGTTGGCAGCACAGTGCATGAAGCTTGTTGAAGAACCTATCCCAAGTACACAACACAGACCCGTCATTTGTGTTGTGAATGCCATGGTTAAACCAGAGGAGGTGCCTTTCCGAAGACGGTTTAATTTCAAAAAGGCAGACTGGCAGAAATTTAAAGAGCAATTGGACGAAGAGATTGAGAAAATCCCTCCTCGACCGGATGAGTATGGTAGATTTATCGATCTTGTGAAAGGGATCTCAAGGAAAAACATCCCAAGGGGTTGCCGTACCCAGTACATCCAGGGTCTGACCGGCAGCAACAAGGTCTTACTTGACAGGTACCAAAAGCTGTTCACTCAGGATCCCTTCAGCGAAGATACGATGGAGGCTGGGGAGGAACTAATGCAGGCTATTGCTGAGGATAAGAGATCACGGTGGTGCAAACTAGTCGAGAATCTTGACATGAAACAAAACAGCAGACGTGCATGGAAATTACTGAAAAACTTAAGTGGGGACCCAACTGACCACCAGCAGAGGAACAACGGGGTAACAGCAAATCAGATTGCTAGCCAGCTTCTGAAGAATGGGAAAATCAAAGGGAAAAGAGAAAGGGAAAGAGTTATACCCCAAGAACAAAAAGATTACAGACTCCTCAATGCTTCATTCACAGCAACTTAACTGGAAGACGCCATTCAGAGTATGAAACTGAATAAGGCCGCTGGAACTGATGACCTTAGAACAGAGTAGATAAAACAGTTTGGGCCCAAAGCTCGAAACTGGTAACTACAAATGATGACCACCTGTATTAAAGAGCTGAATATTCCAAAACTATGGCGGCAGGCGCGAGTGGTGGCTTTACTAAAACCTGGCAACGAGATAAAGGACCCCAAAAGTTACAGACCAGTGTCACTTCTATGCCATCTCTATAAGATACTGGAGCGGATGATTCTCAAGTGGGTGGCAGAAACTATAGATGGAAAGCTCATAAAGGAACAAGCCGGTTTCAGACCAGGAAGATCTTGTTGTGGGCAAATACTTAATCTGACGCAACATATAGAAGATGGGTTTGAAAAAAAATTAATAACTGGAGCAGCTTTCATAGATCTTACTGCTGCATACAACACGGTAAACCACAGAAAGCTATTGCGCAAATTATATCACCTCACAGGGGACTGTAGGTTGACGATGGTTATTGGTAGTCTTCTGCAGAATCGAAGATGGTTATTGGTAGTCTTCTGCAGAATCAAAGATTTTATGTCTCCCTAAATGGCAAGAACAGTAGATGGCGACTGCAGAAGAATGGCTTACCACAAGAAAGTGTACTTTCTCCCATCCTTTATAATGTGTACCTTAATGACCAACCTATACCTCAAGATGCAAGACTGTTCGTATATGCTGATGACACAGCTGTGGTGGTCCAGGGGTCCAATTTTGATGCAACATCTGGAAATCTCTCTAGAGCGCTTGAAGAAATGGCTCAATACTACGACGCCAATCACCTCAAGCCAAACCCTGACAAAACCCAAGTATGTGCTTTCCAACTGCGCAATAGAGATGCTGGAGTTGAGCTCGACGTTACATGGCAAGGTAAGAAGCTAAAGCACTGCCCAACACCTAAATACCTTGGGGTTGTACTTGAGAGAACGCTTTCCTTCAAGCAGCATTGCCAAAACACCAACGCTAAAGTCTGCTCCAGGAATAACATCATCCGCAGGCTGACAAACTATGAATGGGGAGCTCAACTATCAGTACTGAGAACATCAGCATTTGTTCTGTGTGTTTCTGCAGCAGACTATGCAGCGCCAGTATGGGAAGCATCTGCACATGCTAAACAGGGTAATATAAGTGTAAATGAGACAATGCGAATTGTTACAGGCTGTCTCAGACCCACACCAACGGGTAATTTGTACCTACTTGCTGGAATTGCCCCATCCAAGATCAGAAAGCAGGTGGCAGCAGACGCTGAGAGAACAAAGAAAGAAACAGATTCTCGACACCCACTGAATGGGCACGTCACTCAGGCTCGGAGGCTTAAGTCTAGAGATAGCTTTATTGCAAGAACCAAGATCCTTGACGGTTCACGGGAAGATAATAGAGTCCGTAAATGGGAGAATGAACAAACCGCACTGCATATAATACCAAAAGAGCAAATGGCACCTGGAAACGAACTTCCTTATACAGTGTGGAGAACACTAAATAGGGTGAGGGCTGGTGTACCCAGATCCAAAACTAATCTGTGCAAGTGGGGACTGCTGACTAACGATGACGACGTTCTTTGCGGATGCGGAGAGCTACAAGACGAGGCACATCTGCTCATGTGCCGACTACTGCCGGAGCCCTGCAGTTTTAGAGACCTGCTACAAGCCAACGACAAAGCCGTAGCGGTGGCTAACTACTGGAAAAATAAAATTTGATCTGGACACGGAAAAGTAAAGTAAAGTAAAGTTCCGTTAAGAACGACATGTCAAGTTCAGTCTGAAAGGAACGTGGGTGTACACAATCGGAAACCATTAAGTAAGAGTGTGAGGTTGCTCAACCCAGTATCTTTAGAGCGCTTCAGAGGAAGCTTAAGAAATGTTAATTTGGGAGATGTATCTAATGAGCCAAATGCTAATGATAAATGCAACATATTTCGTCATAAATTTGTATCCCGTTTTGAACACTGTTTCCCAAAGAAAATTAGCCGGCCGGGGTGGCCGAGCGGTTCTAGGCGCTACAGTCCGTAATCCGCGCGACCGCTACGGTCGCAGGTTCGAATCCTGCCTCGAGCATGGATGTATGTGATGTCCTTAGGTTAGTTACGTTTAAGTAGTTCTAAGTCCTGGGGGGCTGATGACCTCAGAAGTTATGTCCCATAGTGCTCAGAGCCATTTGAACCATTTTGAGCCAAAGAAAATTACTAGATGTAACACCACATACTTTTCAAAGAAACCTTGGATTACCATAGGTATTAAAATGTCTTCTGAAAGAAAAAGAAAACTGTATGGGACAGCAAGAATAATAAAGATCCAGAAGTAGTTTTACACTATAAAAATTATTGTTACATACTGAGTAAAGTTTTGAGGAAATCAAGCAATATGTATGTTAGAGAAGAAATTAACAACTCAGGCCATAAAATAAAATCAATATGGAATGTTGTTAGAAGGGAGACAGGAAATGTAACCACTGGAGTAGGTAGTATTACTATTTAAGAGAATGAGACCATCCTAACCAACAGTACATAAGTAGCAAATGTATTTAGCAACCATTTCTTAAATGTAGGAGAAAAAATTGGCCAGAACAGTTCAAAAGAAAAAGCCAGGCAGTACATGGAAGAGTCTGTTTTGAAAAAATTTATTCAGATCAAGTTTCACTTAACAACCTCTTGTGAAATAAGTAAAATTATTAAATCTTTGAAAAATAAATGTTCTGTTTGAGTAGATGACATCTCTAATAAGACAGTAAAACAATGTGGTGCAATTACAGTTGATGTTCTGAGTCACATATGTAATGCATCACTAACTCAAAGTATTTTCCCAGACAGGTTAAAATATGCCATTGCCAGGCCTCTCTACAAAAAGGGGGACACCACAGAAGTCAATAATTATCGGCCAATATCCTTGCTTACAGCATTTTAAAAATCTTCGATAAAATAATGCATTTAAGAGTGATTAGTCATCTCAGCAGTAATGAGATACTTAGTAAATCACAATTCGGATTTCAAAAATGCTGTTCCACTGACATAGCAATATACAGTTTCACTGTCCACATAACAGAGTCTCTAAATAGTAAAATGTCACCAATAGGGATTTTGCTGTGACTTGTCCAAAGCATTTGATTGTGTGAACCATGACATTATGTTACAGAAATTACAATTTTATGGTATAAATGGAATAGCATATGAGTGGTTTAAGTCGTACCTACCCACCAAACAGGAAGCAGAAAGTTTCCTCATATGGGCCAAGTGCTGTAAATAAGGTTGCCACTTCGTCTAACTGGGGTGAAATTACATTAGGTGTTCCACAGGGTTCAATCATGGGTCCCCTTCTGTTCTTGATATATGTGAACGTCCTCCCCTCCTATCTGAAACAGGAAGCTGAACTAACACTGTTTTCTGATGATACAAGCATCATTATTAATCCAGTAAAAGAAAGTCCAATTGAAAATGATACAAATAAGGTCTTTGGAAAAGTCATTAATTTATTTTCAGCAAATGGGCTTGCTCTAAACATTGAAAAACACAGTATATCCAATTTTCTGCTGCAAAAAGTACAGTTCCTTCAATAAATATAACACATCAACAGAAGTCAGTAGACAGGGTAGAGCATACTAAGTTTTTGTGTGTACATAAAGATGAGAATCGTAATTGGAAAATTCATATTTTGGATCTTCTAAATCGATTAGGTTCAGCAACTTTTGGAAGCAGAATAATTGCCAATTTTGAGGATACAGATATTAGTAAGCTATGATACTTTGCATACTTTCACTCTCTGATGTCATACAGAATAATATTTTATGGTAACTCAACATTTAGACAAAAAGTATTCACTGCTCAAAAGAAAGTGGTTAGAGTAATGCGTGGGGTTCATAGTCGCTCATCTTGTAGGCATATTTTTAAAGCATTGGGAATTCTTACAACAGCCTCACAGTACATTTACTCGCTAATTAAATTTGTTCTCGAAAACGTAGACCTGTTTAAAAACAACAGACACATTCATGATTCATAATACCAGAAAAAGGAAAGACTTACACTATCCTTTACTCAACCTATCTTTGGCACAGAAAGGGGTAAAATATGCTGCTATAAAAATTTTCGACAAATTACCAGATGAAATAAAATGTCTGACTGACAGCAGTAGTGGCTTCAAAAATAAACTTAAATCGTATCTCCTTGACAACTCCTTCTATGCCATAGATGAATTCTTGAATAGGAATAAATAAATATATAAATATAGTATATGCATTTTGTGCCTTTTAATGGAATGGGGTAAATAACAGAAATATTAATCTTTAACTCTGTATTGTAGTATATATAAATCTTGTTTCATATGTGCATTTCTTGTGCACTTGACACGTTCCACATCATAACGTCTACCGTACCGTGCGATTGATCAATGGAGCACGCAACCAACTAACTAACTAACTAACTCCAGTCACGTATGTGGTCCGTTACGCACGCAGTAAGAATTTATTTCCTTCACTAAGAGGTAGTACAGTACTACATGGAATGCTTACTGAAGCTAGCGAACATGGCATCAACCTGGATGCCGATGTCTACGGCTCTTGGGTCTCACGGACAAACAGAGCGAGCTAACGTAATTCTCGCAACATTTCTGTTTGCAGAAACCATGTTGATTTTTGTAAACTGGATTTTCCATCTCCAAAAACACCATAACATTTGTAGAAAATATTGTTCCAACAAGCTACGGTGAACGACAGATAGAAGGGCGGGGGGTGGGGGGGGGCGACAGGCAGGTAGCAAATTTAAAAAGAGTTTATAGTAAAAGGAACAGAAGAGAACACGAGAGAACTGGTGTAGCGCGCCAACCCTAAGAACACTGCGTTATTCGTTATATGGGTCATCAGCACCATAGATTGCGAGAGCGCACATTCCAAGAACACTCGGGTGATATATTACTTCGTCCCACATATATCTCGTGAAACGACCACATCGAGAAAATCAGAAGAATTGGATCTTACGCAGAGATTTATCGACAGCCGTTCACTCCACGCACCATTCACTAATCGAACAGGGAGGGAAGGAATTGATAGAAGTACTAGAAGTACCCTCCACCAAACACCTATGATGGATTGCGGATCATAGAAGCTGATGTACATGTTAGAAGCGTAGCTATGCCTCTTTCAAACTTTTGTCAAACTTCCTTGCAGTACATGCATCGGGCACATGTGTGCTTTTGAAGTTAGAGGAGCCCTTGCTTGGGATCACTGATGCATATTCTGCCGAAATGGAAAACAGATAAAGCAGCCACATCACTCTCAGAGAACGATAGTCCTCGCAGATCAGAAAAGGAAGAAGTTAATATAACATTAGTAAAACACAAGTAGAGCTTTGGTAAGGTCGCAGAATTTGCATTGCTCATTAAAGATAACAATTCCCAGACAGTATTAGCAACAGACAGTTGGTTGAAACCAGAAGTGAATGGCAACGAAATACTAAATTGAAATTGGAAGGTATATAGCAAGGATAGGTTATATTCCAGTGATGGCGGCAATAAAGAAGTCGATATTATTTAGTGAGGATATTACAGGTTTCGAAAGTGAAATAATGGGCGTGAAATTATGCGTCAGATTGGGGTTAAACGTGACAACCGGATGCTTTTACATATTGTGCAAGTCGTTGCTTGATTTAATCATAAACATATGTCTGTTTGATAATAAATATTATTATTTTGCACAAAGAAAAGTTTTATTTTGTCAATACTCTTCAAATCCCGAAGTACACCATTAACTTTTACATATGAAATTAGTGAATTTACTTATGGCACTTTTGTTGCCTATCCCTGCGGTCATTTTCACGACTCAAATTAATAATCAAAGTAATTAATTTAATAAGACTGAACCTTAAATTGCTGTTGTACCCACGTATCACCACAATAAAATAAAAATAGTGGATAGCTGATGGAGTACGAATCAGAAGAGTGGCGTATTTAAGTTTGCAAAAATAATGACAACTTTTATTAATCCTTTTGTAACTACAACTAGCTGATAAATCTTACACAAAAATAACGGTCAGAAATCAGAAATGGACTGATGTCTGATTGGCAAACCATACATTGGGGTCGAAGCTATACAAATTCTCCCCTGAACAAATGGCTTTTTACAGCGCAACCTGACTTTGTTTACATTAATCCACTATGAGGCCCAATTCTATTCAAATGGAATGAATCACGACCAAGTGTACTGCAAGCTATGGTTCACTTGAGAACAGGCAACTGTGAATATCATTTAACAACCCTAGCCGGTGCATCAGTGTTTTACCCTTTCACCTCGATTGTGGGCGAGGAGCGGCGCACTGCGGCAGCTGTAATTTTCTGACTCGTCTATGAAAATTTGCAAACTAAGCGGTCTGGCGTTCTGAGCATCAGAATAAGGGGTACTCCTGTATCAGCGCCCTGAATCCCTGCAGATTTCGGCGTGAGGTACATCGGTTCGCTGGTCTGGGCAAACCGGTGCACACTGGATTTGTCAAACGTCAGACGCCCGACTCTCGTGACTCAGATATATCCCAGATGACATGCAGCTCCACTGTCAGTATAGTTAGGAACTGCCGCTGGCTCTTACTCCCCACAAGATACAGACTACAAGCCTAACCCAGTAGGGAAAGGCCTGAACTTCTGCACCAGGGGAGGACCAGAAGGCAAAGAATCACAACCACTTTTCACCAAGCCTAGATATAGGAGCAGAATCAGGAAACACACTACTGGCCATTAAAATTGTTACACCAGGAAGAAATGCAGATGATAAACGGGTATTCATTGAACAAATACATTATACTAGAACTGACATGTGACTTCATTTTCACGCAATTTGGGTGCATAGATCCTGAGAAATCAGTACGCAGGACAACCACCTCTGGCCGTAATAACGGCTTTGATACGCCTGGGCATTGAGTCAAACAGAGCATGGATGGCGTGTACAGGTACAGCTGCAGATGCAGCTTCAACACGATACCACAGTTCATCAAGAGTAGTGACTGCCGTATTGTGACGAGCCAGTTGCTATGCCACCATTGACCAGAGGTTTTCAGATGGTCAGAGATCTGGAGAATGTGCTGGCCAGGGCAGCAGTCGAACATTTTCTGTATCCACAAAGGACCGTACAGGACCTGCAACATGCGGTCGTGCATTATCCTGCTGAAATATAGGGTTTCGCAGGGATCGAATGAAGGGTAGAGCCACGGGTCGTAGCACATCTGAAATGAAACGTCCACTGTTCAAAGTGCCGTCAATGCGAACGAGAGGGTACCGAGACGTGTAACCAATGGTACCCTATACCATCACGCCGGGTGATACGCCAGTATGGCGATGACGAATACACGCTTCCAATGAGCGTAAGCCGCGATGTCGCCAAACGCGGATGCGACCATCATGATGCTGCAAACAGAACCTGGATTCATCCGAAAAAATAACGTTTTGCCATTCGTGCTCCCAGGTTCGTCGTTGAGTACACCATCGCAGCCGCTCCTGTCTGTGATGCAGCGTCAAGGGTAACCGCAGCCATGGTCACCGAGCTGACAGTCCATGCTACTGCAAACGTCGTCGAACTGTTCGTGCAGACGGTTGTTGTCTTGCAAACGTCCTCATCTGTTGACTCAGGGATCGAGACGTGGCTGCACGATCCGTTACAGCCATGCGCATAAGATGCCTGTCATCTCGACTGCTAGTGATACGAGGCCGTTGAGATCCAGCACGGCGTTACCCTCATGAACCCACCGATTCCATATTCTGCTAACAGTCATTGGATCTGGACCAACGCGAGCAGCAATTTCGCGATACGATAAACCGCAATCGCGATAAGCTACAATCCGACCTTTATCAAAACGTGATGGTACGCATTTCTCCTCCTTACACCAGGCATCACAACAACGTTTCACCAGACAACGCCGGTCAACTGCTGTTTGTGTATGAGAAATCGATTGGAAACTTTCCTCATGTCGACACGTTGTAGGTGTCGCCACCGGCGTCAACCTTGTGTGAATCCTCTTAAAAGCTAATCATTTGCTTATCACAGCATCTTCTTCCTGTCGGCTAAATTTCGCGTCTGTAGCTCGTCATCTTCCTCGTGTAGCTATTTTAATGGCCAGTGTGGAGGATTTCGCACTTTATTTCAGAAGCTTGTTGACGTTCCATCTTTACTATCTGACGGTATGAACACAAACTTATTATTTGAGTTTTGCAAGAACATACGCATTTCACAAGTGATTTAATTTGGAATATTAACTCAGTATGCATTACCAAGTGTAAATATTTGACAGGCTACTGGTTATAATAAGATAACGTGACCACTTAACTTCGTTGTAGGATGAAGAGGTCCTGGGTTCTTCGATGTAAATTAAAAGCCTGAACTTTTTTGTAAGACTTATTTATCTTATTCAAGTGCTGATGATGCGTTCACAAAATTTTAACATACATCGAGGCCCTTTTTTTCCAAATGTTTCCACTTTCGTGTCTTGTTTTTACAAATTAACAACTCGTAACTTTGAAAACCAATCATTAACTAATTGTACTGCACGGAACTGCCACTGTTGTATGTAGAGGGTGTTCAAACAAAAGTGTCGAATACTTTGAGAGGTGGTAATACTCATCTAAACAAGGAAAATAAGTCCAGTAAACAGAGTCCAGAAAGGCATACTTACCGTGATAAACACATGTCCATAGGAAAGGCTGCGTGACGATTGATTATGGATATTAACACAGCATTGGCGCTCCGTCAAATATGTCGGCAGGGCATTATGATGTCTTACTCACAGTACTCTATCTACCATTAGATGGTCAGCAGTCAGCTGTGTGGATCGAGACGTGTTGTAGCCTTCGTCAATTTTTGTTGCGTTTATGTGCGTTATTGTTCAGTAGTGTCAACTCTGCGTACGTATCAGGGTGTTTTACCTTCTTCCAAATACGGATTCACTTATGTGTTGCCGGCCCTAGTGGCCGAGCGGTTCTAGGCGCTACAGTCTGGAACCGCGCGACCGCTACGGTCGCAGGTTCGAATCCTGCCTCGGGCATGGATGTGTGTGATATCCTTAGGTTAGTTAGGTTTAAGTAGTTCTAAGTTCTAGGGGACTGATGACCTCAGAAGTTAAGTCCCATAGTGCTCAGAGCCATTTCAACCATTTGAACTTATGTGTTTACTGTTATTGTGCTGTTTGCACATACAAATGGTGTAGTACATTTACACTTACTCCCTTCCACCACTTGTTAGCAGTGGAAGCCTACTTCTCGACAAGTGGGGGATATGATATTCTGCTGTGATTTAGCAAATGGATGCGGCCTGTGAGCCCTTGCCCTCTACGCTGAAAAATATCCACAGTGCAGAGCGCCCTCTGATAAGCTGTTCGGCAGACTTTTCCAGCGTCTAGAGGACAGACACCGTTGCACCTCAGGAGACTGACAGTGTTAGGCAGCGCACAGTCCGCACGCCTGACATGGAGGAGCGTGTGCTATGTTCTGTGGAAAAAAAACCCTGGCACCAGTGTGTGACGATTAACAGCAGCAGCAGAAGGCTGTCTCACTCTCTTATCTGGAGGTGGGGTTCTTCATGAACAGTTTCTGTACCCGTATCATGTACAACCGGTTCAGAACACAGGATCATCATGGCAGAGGGCGGTTCTGTAAATGGCTGTTGCAAAAGTGTGCCGCAGATCCATTGGTCACATCCAAGATTTTATTTACCGATGCGGCAGGGTTCAGGAGATGGTGTTGTGAATTTCCATACGCAGCATGTGTGGACAGGTGTAAATACCCAAGCAATTCAGGAAAGATGATATCAACACCGATCCTCCATCAACCTACTGGCAGACGTACTTGGCGACAGATTAATGGCGCCATACGTGCTACCACAAGGATTAACTGGAGTGCATTATCTGGACTTTCTCATTAATGTATTGCCTACCTTGCTGCAGACTGTGGCATTGCAGGTAGGAGGCTGTCGCATTGCAGCAACGAATACAAATGTGGTTCATTCATGATGGCACACCAGCACATTTTCGTTATAATGTGCGCGAAAATCTGACGCAGACATTTCAGGACCGCCGAATTGGCCGGCGGTGGAGGAGTGTAGGCGGGGGGAAAGGGGGGGGGGGGGAGCGACACACCTTAGCCTGTTCGTTCTCCAGACCACAATTCCCTAGATTTTGGCTTATGGAGATACTTGAAAGAATTAGTTTCCGTCATGCCAATGAACAACGTGCGGACATTGCAGGGTTTCGTCTTCAATATGTGCCATCAAGTACAACGACAACTATGTATACTTCCAAAGCTGCGTCATTCCTTACGTCGGAGGGCAGAGGGGTACATTATCATGAATGGACGCTACGTTGAACACCATCTGTAAACACGCGTTTGGCGCAGAAAGTATGCATTTCCGGACCCATGTTTATTGTACTTATTTTTATTGTTTCAGTGAGTAATACTACCTCTCAGAGTATTCGACACTTTTTTGAACACCCTGTATAAAGAAGTAAGAATAGCAGATTATAGATGTATTGTTAAAGCAGCCGCTTTATTTATCATAAAATGAAACGTTATGTATTCACCAACATTTAAATGTGACATTACGGTTTAAAAATGAGGAAAATGTGTGAATAAACTAAATTTTTGAATATTTGATTCTCTACGTAAAATTTCGTAAAACAAATCTCTTTAACAATTATTATACAAATATGCATTTTAGAGTACAGGTGCTTAATTGATTTACATTTCAGTGCTTTAGTCACATTACTTGCTACATCCAATTACTTTATCAACCACGTAAAAACTCATTATCTATAAAACTGTTTACAATATCAGAAATGAGACTCATAATCGCTAAGTACTATTTTCTAGAACTTTGTATTCGTTTATCTTACATGATGAGACTTACACCAAAAAAATCTTGCTAGTACTCCAACTTCGACAATTTTGCTTCAGCAAATCACGAACTCGTGAAGACACCATTACAAATCATTAAAATTTACTGAAGTTAACAATGACACATCGTATTTATGGTAGGTGGACATACAATTCTTAATTCTTTCATACAAAATTAAATAATGAAAAACAAATGTGAAATGCAGTCACGAAATGAGGCCCCTTTCAAGCCCTGTCATGTGGTGATACGCCGTCTCACACGAGTATGTGGCATCTCCCTGTCCTTCACTGTGATCACTGAACACCTGACGGCGTCCAAGACCCTTATATATCATAAAAGACGTGGTAATAACGATGGAAATGAGCGTATGGCATTGTAGGCAGGGAGGCCTCATCCGGGGAAGTTCGGCCGCCAAGTGTAAGTCTTATCTCAGCCGACGCCACGTTGGGCGACTTGAGCGCCAGTGATGAGGATAAAATGATGATGAGGACAATACAGCACCCAGTCCCCGAGCGGAGTAAATCCCTAACCCGGGCCGGAAACGAACCCGGGCCCGCTTGCATTGGAGGTGAACGCGTTACAACCCAGCTAAACAGGCGGACGATAATAACGGTAAACACGAAAAACGCTAGTGCAGTGAAGGCTGTTGTACTTGTCACACGTGACTAATGTGCGAGGAACATTCAAAAACTAAAGAGGCAAACTGATGTAGAAATTGAACAGTTTGTAGGAGCTGTAGTAAGCGAAGACAAGCTGACAGCTGCGAATGACCTACATCCCTTCATGACTGATGTTTTCCCCGACGGCGAAGTCAACTTTCACCAGTATAATTGACCGTGTCTCGGAGCCAGAGCTTCAGTGGTTTGAGGAGCATTAGAGTGAACCTACAATCGAACCCAAAAGTATTGGCACGCGTGAGTATTTATCGTTGCTGGTTACAAACGCCGCACCTTCCGGTACACAGCACATGTACGGGCTACCTCACATACCAGACATTACAATCCCGCCCACAGTCCCTAGCATTAACAAAGAAATTCAATGTTAAGGGCAAACATGTATCTCCTCTGCACACAAAAAGTATTGGCACAGAGCGTGACTTCTCGGTATACTGCTGGGTTTTGAGGTAGCGGAACGCCATCTGCTGACGCAATAGACACTGCGTGCCCAGTCGCCATTATGTTGCTGTATTGCGCGATACTGGTCAGCATGGGGCCGAAGAAGAAGGAACATTCAGTGGCGTTACGTGAGAGAGTCGTATTGCTCCATTCACAAGGGAGAAGCTATCGACAAATCGGAGCAGAGGTGTCTGTTCCCTACACCACGGTACGAACCATCATTCATAAATATAAAGAGACTGGAGCAACAGTGAATAAGTGTCGTCCTAGACGTCCTAAAGTGCTTACAACCCGAGAGCGTTGCCGTATCATGGCACTTGCTCGGAAGGAACCTGCTACAAGTGGAGCAACTATTGTTGAGGTTGTTCAGACAACGTCCGACAGGACGGTTAGTGCTCAAACTATACGAAATGTGTTGAATGAGGCTGACATGCATCGACGTTCTCCCAGGAAAAAGCCATACATATCGGAAATTAACCGGCAGAAACGCCTGCAGTTTGCTAAGGACTACATCAGCAAACCGACGGAGTTTTGAAACACTGTGATATTTAGCGACGAATCCAAGTTCAATGTGATCGGATTTGATGCAAGAAAGAAAGTTTGCCTCAAGCCGAACACGCACCTCGACATCAAACGCATACATCCCACAGTCAAACACAGTGGAGGCGGTATCATGGTATGGGGCTGTATGGCAACGTCCGGCGTTGGAAATCTAGCTGTAATCCACGGTACAATGGATCATATGAGATACATCTATATGTTGCGAGGTAATTTACACGCTAGTGCACAGACATAGGGCCTTACTGGGGAGTTTCATCTCCAGCAAGACAGCGACCCAAAATATACCGCCATGAAAACCCAGGAGTGGTTGCTGTACAGTGCCCCTAGAGCCCTGATTTGAACCCCATTGAGAATCTGTGGGCTCATCTTGGCACACAAATCAGAAAAAGGCGTCCGTCCGGTAAAAACGTGGGAGGACGACGGTTCAATCCCGTGTCCGGCCATCCTGATTTAGGTTTTCCGTGATTTCCCTAAATCACTCCAGGCGAATGCCGGGATGGTTCCTTTCAAAGGGCACGGCCGACTTCCTTCCCCGTCCTTCCCTAATCCGATGAGACCGATGACCTCGCTGTCTCGTCTCCTTCCCCGAAACAACCGACCAACCGGTAAAAACGACTTGGAGAAAGTGCTCCTGGAGGAATGGTCGAAAATTACCCTTCATATCACCCGGAATTTAATACAAAGCATTGCTAGGAGTTTACATGCTGTTATAGATGATAAAGGGATGCACACTAGCTATTAGAAGGTGAACATCAATGAAGAAAACGAACACACTGTCCGATTCATACGCGCGTGCCAATACTTTTTTGGATGCAGAAGAGCGAAGTTTATTTTCGTAACACTGTGCGTTACTTTACGGACAGGTCATTTGGACATATTTGTAACCTATGTAATGTAAGGTTGCACCTGTCTGAGTTTTGTTCTGAAATATATGCTTCGTTTAACCTACAATCACTAAAACGTAACTGTGCGAATACTTTTCTGTGCGATTGTACGTTGACGTCTCGGCGACCAAATTCGCCTGATGTAAATCCTATGCAACCCATTTAGGTCGCTATCGGATGCCATCACCGCGTACAGAAATCAGGGCCCCGTTGTTAGACATGATTGTCTTAATGGGATTTCCGAGATCGTTCTTTAAATAAAAATATGGCATTTCAGTCTTTGATCGCTAATTTTTATTTTCAATGACCGGTTTCAGGCTAGCTGCCCATCTTCAGATCATATATTGCAGGTACAAAGTAACTTGTCAGTACAGAACTATCGGTTCACTGTCATAACTATTATGACAGTGAACCGATAGTTCTGTACTGACAAGTTACTCTGTAACTGCAAGTTAGCCGGCCGCGGTGGCCCAGCGGTTCTAGGCGCTTCAGTTCGGAACCGCGCGACTGCTACGGTCGCAGGTTCGAATCCTGCCTCGGGCATGGATGTGTGTGATGTCCTTAGGTTAGTTAGGTTTAAGTAGTTCTACGTTCTAGGGGACTGATGACCTCAGATGTTAAGTCCCATAGAGCTCAGAGCCATTTGAACCATTTGAACTGCAAGTTATGAGAGTAAACCGATAGTTCTGTACTGACAAGTTACTCTGTATCTGCAATATATGATCTGAAGATGGGAAGCTAGCCTGAAACCGGTCATTGAAAATAAAAAATAGCGATCAAAGACTGAAATGCCATATTTTTATTTACTGTCGGCTTATTGCTTGCAAGCCAAAGTAAATGTAAAATATTCTATGAGAAAAATTACTGGACTTGAACTCCTCCAAGAAGTCCAAGCACCTTGTGCAAGGGGTAATCGTCGCTGTGGTCGAGCGGTTCTAGGCGCTTCAGTCCGGAACCGCGCTGCTGCTACCGTCGCGGGTTCGAATCCTGCCTCGGGCATGGATGTGTGTCATGTCCTTAGGTTGGTTAGGTTTAAGTAGTTCTAAGTCTAGGGGGCTGATGACCTCAGATGTTAAGTCCCATAGTGCTTAGAGCCATTGGAACCAAGGGGTAATGCGCTTGATCATTTTTCCTTTCGTATGAATTAATTTCACATTGGGGCGGTATCTCCCCGAAGACTACCTTACCGCAACAGTTACCACTGGCAAATCGGCTCCCCATTCCCGCCTAACCGCAGTGAGCTGATGCCGTCGACACATGTCGTAGTGTAATTGAGCCGCGAAAGAAGCGAGGGTGAGCGGCGACAGCGGCCTCGCGCGGGGCGACAACCACCTGCGGCCTGTGGAGGGAACTCACTGCCCCCACCCAGCGCCAGATCAATACGCCCCGCTGCCCTCGTGACGTCACGGCACCCCTCGCGCGGTCGCCGGTCGTACCAAAACAAAACACTGGGCTCTGCGTCAGCACCAGCAGAGGTCGGGACTCCGGCCGGCCTGCAGCTGCGCGTCTGTTCCCCTGCAGTGCAGGCTGCCCGCCCACCTCTGGTCTTTTCCGACTACGTCTTACAGTCCCCCGGGGCCCTTTATACCGCCCTGCGACCCCACACTGCGGTAGCAGCAAACCTATCCACTCACACCTCGGCGGCGTGGCCCGCGAAGAACCCACTGAGTCTTACCGACCCTTTTAACCACCACCGTCGCTACTTATGTTCCTCGCCAAGCTAGTATACCGAGCTCGCTTGTGTTTGGAGCAGCGATCATTGCCGGCTGTCCTGAAACTTGAGCTGTGATTGGCTGTCTCCAGGTCGCTCTAGCATAGGGTGACCAAACGTCCCGGAAAACCGGGATTGTCCCGGTTTTCATCCCTGTGTTCCGGTGTCCCGGAAATTTGTTTCGGGACGCTCAAAAGTCCCAGAATTCAGTTTTTAAATACATTTCGTGAAACTTTCTCAAATTTTTGGGATTTCGCTATATTAATGGAAATACAACACAAGAAATTAATATATTTCATCTTATTTGTCTAAAACCTCCATTATCCCATAATAGTAATCACAGTATCGGTATTGATACACTCAGGCAATAATTTACTTTGAGTGGTACTTTGGCCAACAAGAAGTAAGTTGTATTATTGTAACAGAGCTATGAAACCGTCCGATTGGCGCGCTACTTACTCACACACTCATTGTCAGAACAGTGTAGTAGTTGATGTTTTGTCAGACAAACTGCAATAGTTTTTTATCATATTAGTGGTATTACTGCTGCAATGCCGAAACGTGCCTGCAAGTTCAGTGACTCTTATTCCAAGGAATGGAATTTCATTAAGAAAGGTCGTTTTAATTACGAAGCAGAGTGTTCCGTATGTAACTGTTTTATTAGCATAAGTCATGGTGGACGTTCCAACATAGTTTATCACATCAGGTCAAAGAAACACATTAACAGATACAGTGCACCGAGCTGCAGTAAAACTCTACAAATTTATTTTGTGAAACATCAGTCAAGTGAAGAGACGAAAGTTCGAGCAGCCGAGCTTACACTAGCCTACCACACGGTAAAACATCACCAAACTTATAGATCTAGTGATTGTACTAATAAGCTTAACAGCATTATGTGTGATGATTCTTCCATTGCAAAAAAGTTTAGTTCAGCAAGGACTAAAGTGTCAGCCTTAGTGAAAGGCGTTATTGCTCCTCAGAGTGTAAAGGAAAGCCTGGAATACATCAAAAAGTCTTCTTTCTACGGGATATCCACTGATGCCAGCAATCATAAGGCCACTAAACTATTTCCGTTTGTTGTTCAGTTTTTCGATATTAATCAGGGAATTGAGACCAAACTTTTGAAGGTGAGTTTCCAACCTAATGAAACATCTGACGAAATTTCAAGACTTTGTATGAACACTATCGAAATGTTCGATCTTGAGAAAAATAAAATTGTGGCATTTTGTGGAGACAACACCAACACAAACTTTGGTGGTTTAAAAAGACAAGGCAAATGCAACGTATTTACCAAATTAAAGGCAACATTGCATGAAAACATTGAAGGCATAGGGTGCCCTGCACATGTTTTACACAATAGCGGGCAGACATCTGCTGACAGTTTAAGCTGTGATGTTGAAACTATCGTCATGAAGGTATACTCACACTTTGACATATATACTGTTAGAACAGAGAGGCTTAAGGAGTTCTGTGATTATGTGGGAACTGAATGTATGAACGTAATGTGTCACTCGAAAACTCGCTGGTTATCACTGTTTCCAGCAGTTGAAAGAGTAATCCGCCTGTTTGAACCGTTAAAAGATTTTTTCCTAAATGAAGGCAAAGCCCCCAAAATATTGGTCCAGTTTTTCAGTAACTCTTTAAGTGAAGCCTACTTATGGCTCATTCACAGTCAGCTTAGCACTTTGCAGCATGGCATAAAGGAAATTGAGGGAAGCACGAAAAGTGTAATAGAGGTAAAGGATGTTTTGAAAAATACTCTGGAAACTGTTACTAAGAGGAGAGAACAGCATTTCATTTCTATTCATGTTAAATCTGTCCTTAAAAGAGCGGAAGTATCAGAAGCAGCGGAAAGGAGTTTTAGAGAAGAAGTTAACAAGTTTTATGACACTTGTGTAGAATATCTCAGCAAGTGGAGCGCCTCATATTTACCCTCATCGCCGGTGTTTGATTGGATGTTACTGAAGAGAGTGCCAAAATGGGAAAGTGTTGAAGAGACAGTTTCTTATTGGAAGAGTAAAGAGATTGAAATCGATGATTCCATTCTCTTTGATGAGTTCGGCATACTGACAAATTTTTTTGAAGAAAGTCTTCACTAGTGGGATGATGAAAAAAAAAAAAACACCATTGTAATGTCATGAGAAGTGGGTGAGTTTGTTTAAAAGCTGTGACTGTCTTCAGCATTACTCTGAGTTGGTAATAATTGCAAGGTATTTATTTGCAATCCAAGCCCATAATGCCAATGTGGAAAGAATATTTTCGTTCATGAATATCCAGTGGACTGATGAAAGAAACAGAATGGAGGTGGACTCTCTTGAAGCAATCCTGCAGATCCTGTGCAACTACAAAATGGATTGGGCCGAGTTTTATCACTGTGTCTCAAAGAACAAAGACATGATCAAGAAGGCCGGAGGCAGTGAAAAATACCCTTTTCTCCAAGGACAGTCAATTCCATCTCCAAGTGCTCAGTAATATTAAAGCTCATGTTAATATTAATTGATTGAAAGTTGAATGGCTGTAAAATTTTGTAAAATCGTAATACATTTCTTTATTACTGTATACGTTCATTAAATGTCATTAATTATACAGATAATCTAGAGTATATCAATCTTTTGTATCCTCTTATTAGTTATAATAATCAGGTTAACAAAATGTATCAACAAAACATTAATATTTAAAATTAAGAAACCTGGGTACATGTGGAATGAGGTGTCCATTGGCTCCCGGGTGAATGTGTCCCGGTTTTCACCGAAAATAATTTGGTCATCCTACTCTAGCAGCACCTTTTTTAAGAGAACTTATCATTTACGCAGTTTGTCGCACACCACACATCTGTACCTGTGTTCACATGATGGCGTGACAGAGGAAACTGCCCACTGGTATCTGATAGGAAGATTCTCTCCCGTTCCACTAGCATATGGACGCTGTCTACACAGGATGTATTCAGTTCAGGCTTGTCTTCGCGATCCGTGGAAGATCCATACATGTGGGGGCTGTCATACACTCCTAACTTAATACTGGTACTTGGTATTTTGTAAATCGTCTTTGGTGAGATAATTTGCATCTATCTTCCGCCAGCTTCGAATTTTGTCCTTTTTCCCATTGGCCAAACAAACCTGTGAACACTCGTGCTGCCCTTCTTTCTATACGTTAAATATACCATGATTTTTCTTTTTGGTTTGGTTCCCATATAACGAAGCGCTTTTCTACACTAAAGAACCAAAGCAACTGTTACACGTGCCCAACATCGCGTAGGGTCCCCGCGAGCAAGAAGAAGTGCCACAACACGACGTGGCATGGACTCGAGTAATGTCTGATGTAGCGCTGAAGGGAACTGACACCATAAATCCTACAGGGCTGTCAATAAATCCGTGAGAGTGCCGGGTGTGTGGGAGGGTGGGGGGGGGGGGGGAGGAGGTTGTAGATCTCCTTTGAACAGCACGTTGCTAGACATCCCAGATATGCTCAATAATGTTCATGTCTAGGGAGTCTGGTGGCCATCGGAAGCGTTTAAAGTCAGAAGAGTGTTCCTGGAGCCACTCTATAGCAAGTCTGGAAATGTGGGGTGTCGCATTGTTCTGTTGGAATTCTACAAGTCCGTCGGAATACACAATGGGCATGAATCGATGCAGGTGATCAGACAAGATGCCTACGTCAGAGTCGTATCTAGACGTACCAGGGGTCCCATATCACTCCAGCTGCACACGCCCAACACTATTACAGAGCCTCCAACAGGTTGAACAGTCCCCTGCTGCCATGCAGGGTCACGGATTCATGTGGTTGTCTCCATACCCGTACACATCCACCCGCTCGATGCAATTTGAAACGAGACTCGTCCGACCAGGCAACATGTTTTCAGTCATCAATAGTCTAATTTGGTGTACCCGGACGCAGGCGAGGAGTAGAGATTTGCGTCGTGCAGTCATCAAGGGTACACAAGTGGGCTTTCGGTTCCGAAAGCCTATATCAATGATGTTTCGTTGAAAGGTTTATACGCTGACATTTGCTGATGGCCCAGCATTGAAATCTGCAGCAATTTGCGAAAGAGTTGTACTTCCGTCACGTTGAACTACTCTTCAGTTGACGTTGGTCCTGTTCTTGCAAGATTTTTTCTAGCCGGAGCAGTGTCGGAGATTCGATGTTTTACCGGATTCCCAATATTCACGGTACACTCGTGAAATGATCTTACGGGAAAATCCCCACTTCATCGCTTCCTCGGAGATGGTGTGTCCCATCGCTCGTGCGCCGACTATAACACCACTTTCAAACTCACTTAAATCTTGATAACCTGCCAATGTAGCAGCAGTATCCGATCTAGCAACTGCATCAGACACTTATTGTCTTATATAGGCGTTGCCGACCGCAGCGCCGTATTCTGCCTGTTTACATATCTCTGTATTTGCATACACATGCCTATACCAGTTTCTTTGGCGCTACAGTGTAGAATGTATCGTAAGGTTGTTTTGTAATTAATCTCATTTGTAGACTAACAACATTTTCAGAGTATCGTACCAATAAAACCATCGTATGCAAAAACTAATGTTTCTTATGAGCTTAGGAGAAAATTTCAAGGCAGAGAAGTTGAAGCGAAAATTTTAAACATAAAATTATTGCAGCCGTTAATCGACGCAATGCTATCTGGTCCCAAATGGATACAGACTATCAGGAACGTTTAATGATGAATGACATCAGGTGTATTAACTGTTGGAAATAAGTTCCTCTCATTCACCTAACTTATTGTTTCTATTTTTCAGTAAAATATCCGGACGAAAATATACAAGTGGTAGATGAAGTACAGGAATTAAATGTGGATAAAAAGTGAGAAATATTACCTCAGAGTGACTAGTCCCACCAATTGCTCTTCCATAGAAATTGCGTTAATAATATTGCAGGCCAAATCTTCATGTCAAAGACATCATGTTTACGCCAGTGACTGTTAAACTTTTTATTTCCACTACAGCAATTTCCACCTTAGGCCATTATCAAGTGCGGATGTTTTGGCTTTAAGCCACGTCTACTTTATACAAGCTGACACATTTATATGTTGTTGTCATTTGCTGTTGCATACATTTGTAACTCTGCTAAGTAATACTGTTTTACAATATATGGACATGTGAGCTCGCACTACTTAGCAGCGTTATGAATGTATATAACAGCAAATGACAACGACATATAAATGTGTCAGCTTGTATAAAGCAGACATGGCTTAAAGCCAAAACATCTGCACTTGATAAAGGCCTAAGGCCGAAATTGCAATAGTGGAAATAAAAAATTTAACAGTCACTGGCGTAAACATTATGTCTTTCACGAAATTTCGCATGACTGTGAATCCTAGTTATGAAAAGTTAAATATTCATGTGTTTAACTACGTCTGTCTCAAAAATATTTCAAAGAAACTGAAATATTTGTCGTGTCTGATAAAGTGCTCTGATATTACTGAGCTGTTGATATAACTGGTAAAATTAGCTGCAGTCTAGACAGCCTACATTCAATGGTTGCATCCATACCTCTTCTTCCTTCTTCCTGTCAGGAATTACATACAGTATTTGGAGAGAACGAATCACTATTACCGTCATCAGACGGTGCAGAAGATATCGTCTTTGCTTCGCACAGTGCAAGTAATCCAGTCAGCTAGCGATGTGACCTGCGAGAAGCAAGATATCTGCTCCACCAGCGATGTGCTAGCAATGTAGCTGCAGCGTATACATACGCCTAGTGTCATATCGGGATCAGCTAGACAGAAAGCCCCCTAGCACACGAGTGTGAAGGCGTGAATTTAGATGCAGAGAGCTGAAGCGATTCGCTTCACATTCGACCACATGCGTCATTTCGAGCTAAAGGCGCAGAGCCTCGTCTCCGGTCCACTGCAGCCTTGCCTTGGAGTAAGTAGCTTGTCCAATGGATTACCGCTACGGGTTGGTCTCATTTCCGTGCGTCACGTTCTATCGCACGGTGCGCGCAGTCTGAAACACATCGTCAAGTCAGCCACTCTACTTGATAGTTGATTACATATGCAAAGAAGAAACTGAGGTCAACATGAGCTGAATATAGGAATGAAAAAGCGACTCTAATAAGCATCCACGCTGTAACAAGTACGTATGAAAAGGCCGGGTACAGAACCGCGGTTTGGGGAGGGGGTTCATGGTGTTCCTTTTCTATTTGAGTTAGGAACAAAGGGTAAAAAATTTTTGGTTCAACCTGGACCATCTGAATAATCATTCGAACATATGTCTTACTATAGCTATGCTACAGCATATTAACCAAGGTTTGGACGACAAATATGAGCTGGCGCCCAGGGAAATTGTGCGAATCGATTAATTTCTTTTGCAAAATATTTCAATTGGGATGAAATTAATGCTCAGCTAATGGCACCATTTGCATGTGCATCGTTCGAATTTTACGTGCATAAAGGGTCATCTTCAATTACTCAGGGCTGGAGTGAGACAGATGGTTCGCATTTGATCCACTGGTGTATCGGATCTCGGGCTAAGGTAAGTGTTAACTGTTCGGAAAATTTTTCTTCGTTTGGATTTCACGTACAAAAAAACATACGTTTCTCTGAGAGCATTTTGAAGTGCGCCACTTCTATACTTTAAACTTACAATAGTCATTTCAAACTTTTTTAATCCAGTAATCGTTATCCGTTGTCCAGATACGATGGTTTAAAATCGAGTTAAATTTACTTACATGAACTGAATGCTCAGAAAAGGTTTAAAGTGAATCAGATAAATAAAAAATGCATTATTACGACAGAACTGAAGACTCATATTCAAGAAGCTAGCCTCATTCAGATTTTGCGTGCAAAAATACATCTTTTTGTGAGTTCTTTTACGCGCGTCACTTCTATGTTTCCAACTTGTGCTATTCGGTTCAAATTTTGTAAGAAGTTAGACAAATACATGTAATTAATGGTCGTCCTGTTGTTTTGTAAAAGTTTCATCCATCACTAAGATATAGCGGTCTACATTTGCACGTAAATTACACACAAAATACGGTTTCACGCGAATTGCATGTGTTGAGACGGTTTAAAGTAATGCAGAACCAGAATTATGCCTAGACCTGTACAAAATGATACATTCTTTGATTGCGAATTTAAAGCTTTATCAATGATCAGGCAGAAAATTAATCTAACTCGAAAATTGCTACAAAATAATTTTCAGAAAAAGGTCACCCTATTTCTAACCAATATAAAATGTCTGATTCGCTTACATTCAGAAACTGCTACGCCATCTTGTAGAAAATTTATTTTCGTACAAAATAACGTTAAGTTAGATAATTTTCATACAGGAATGAAAAGTTGATAGTATTTTGTCGTGCATACATTGTTTCGCAGTTCTTCTGCTTATTTCATCCAGTCTTACTCTATTCGGATTAGTTGTTGCCAACATTCCGGGCCAAAATTATTCACTTTAGTTTTTCTGGCCGTGGTTTCTTAAGTTTCAGTTTTCATTATTGTATTCTTTAAATAAACAATACCGAGCGAGGTGGCGCAGTGGTTAGACACTGGACTCGCATTCGGAAGGACGACTGTTCAATCCCGCGTCCGGCCATCCTGATTTAGGTTTTCCGTGATTTCCCTAAATCACTCCAGGCAAATGCCGGGATGGTTCCTCTGAAAGGGCACGGCCGACTTCCTTCCCCATCCTTCCCTAATCCGATGAGACCGATGACCACGCTGTCTGGTCTCCTTCCCCAAAACCAACCAACCAACCAAATAAACAATGACAATAGTAATTTTAAGATAAGAAATAATAACAAGATGTATGGTTTTGAATAGTTTATTATTTGTTTCGTGAAACGTTCACCTTGCGATGTAGTAAGCTTTTAAGTAAGTTTATCTTTCTAATATGGTCATACCGTAAGTTTATCTTCATAATATGAACCATTTACAGCCGGCCGGTGTGGCCGTGCGGTTCTAGGCATTTCAGTCTGGAGCCGCGTGACCGCTACAGTCGCAGGTTCGAATCCTGCCTCGGACATGGATGTGTGTGATGTCCTTAGGTTATTTCTAGGGGACTGATGACTACAGATGTTAAGTCCCATAGTGCTCAGAGCCATTTGAACCATTTTGAACCATTTACATACATTATTACCGTAAACTTCACACAGAATTTGATATTTGGTTCGGTATCTTATGTATGTTCGTTGTTATTTTATGCACTGTACTAAGTATTTGTAGTTATTTTTCATATGCTTGTATGTATACTCAAATACGTATAAGAATAAAACCAAAAAAGTTTAAAAAACGATAAGAACCAAACAAAATTTAAAAATTATAAGATTTGATACAAATTAATTAAAAAATTAAAAAAATTAAAAAAAACGAAACCTTCCGCAGGCATGTGACCTTGGCGTGGTGATGACCCCTTGTGTGCTCTGACGACACAGTAGGCTATGGACAGGTTCTGCCACACCAGACACGCAGCGCAGAGGAGCAGGACTAACGATGCCCAACTCAAGCAACATGGTACGAAAGACAATAAAAAAAAGGCTATACTGGACCACTCGTCACCCGAAGCAAAAAAATTCTACATTTATTGCCCAGCTATGACACTCTAATGTCGAAATTACGATAGAGTAAATGTTGTAAATCAAAATGAGTGGTTAGAAATGTAAAAGGAAGGGAAATGTAAAAGAAGGGAACTAGCTTTTCGACTTATCTGTCAGCTTCAAAGAGATCGAAAACAAAACAACTTGACATTTTCACGCTTTTCTACTAGTTAATACTAGTTCCCTAGCGCAGTGAGCTCTCTTAGCTGCATGGTGTTGACACAATTGCATCTTGCACGTTATAGGTGCCCAAAACCAAGAAGATTGCCCAGCTATAGTAAGCAAAAAATAATAACTTATATAATAGAAAAAATGTTTTTTCTTGGCGAAGTGGTGGGGGGAGATAAAATTTATGGGGTTGAATTCTTCACTGGGGGGGGGGGGGGGGGACACTAAAACAATTTTTTGATTTCTAGATAACGGTAATGATTTTTTCCCCAAGGGGACCATTTCGCCACCAAAACACACCCCCTGTTACAAGTATGTTGAAGCGAGTAAGGACCGACAGGTACAAATTTATGTGCTTCTAGAGACTGGGATGCATCTATAGTAGGAAATAACCCAGAGTGGAGATGAATGCATATTAATAACATGTTGTGTTATATTGCATGGTATGCAATAGCCATTCTGGATGACCTGATGGTATGTACCACGTTATCTGACATGTCACCATGTATCATGTTACTTTACTTGATCCCGTGCATTATATTACATGACATGGATACTAGTACTAATGAGTATAAAACCGCGAATATGTCAAGATGTTTTGATTTAAATGTCTGTGGAACTGCAAGATAAATCTAAGACATATTTCCCCTCTTTTACATCTCTAACTCTACCCAGGACATACTCGCCTTTTTTGCGCTGCAGTAGGAACATTTTTCATTCTGGTTTACTACCTGCGTTTGGGGGAACAGTGTAATAGCCCAGTCTTTTCTGAATCTCATTTCACTAATAAAAAGGAAATAAAAGCTCTCTTGACAATGTTAATGGTGATGGATTAAAGGTAAAAGATAGGATTCAGTCAACTATAGAAGATGAAAATTCCTCTCCATTCATTAACTCAGACAAATGAAGAATAGAAAGAAAACTTTTGTAAATCCGCTCTGAGCAGCGATTGGAGTAACTCTTACGGAGCAAAAAAAAGGGATCTGTTCATGAGGAGTATTCCATAGATGAGTATTACTAGTAGGTACAGAAGACTTCATGGTTTTAATTCCATAAGGAAGACGACAAAACGAGACCCGCTAAGGTATGATAATTCAGATGGTATAGGAAGTGATCAAATTACCTTGCATGGACAGAGCCTTATCAAAACTGTTAACAAGTGCAGATATATGACTGCAATATCTTTCAGTAACTATGGCTGATGGGTCTATATTGTTTATTGATTTTGTAAAGTCATTCCGACAGGTCACTAACAGTAATTTTTTCAATACTTTTGAAACAATGGAATTAGGAAACAGTTTCTGAAAGTGAAAGATGATTACAAGAATAAATGCTTAAATAATCCTTAATGGACAATGAATTGGATGACACTGCATTTCTAAGAGGCATCCCACAAGTTAGCCAACTTCCTATGGTGTTATGGGTTTAACAACTGAATTACTAACTAAGAATCTCATCAATGAATTAGAAACGATTAATATGACGCCCACAAAAAGGTGATCAATGTATATGCAGACGACTTAGGAGCTATAATTTTAAATAATGATGAGCTTTTAAAATTAACAAATGGAGTCCACGTTTATTACAGTGCTACTGGTGCTACAGTGAATGAAACGAAATGTTCACTCCTTAATATGAATGGTTTCCAAAACACCAGATTAGATTGCGCTGACACCAGAAAACACCACAAATTAATAGGGATTAATTTTTATAAATTCCCTCTTAAAATGGTTTCAGAAAATTACTAGGAAATGCTTCACAAATTTAGAGGGATAGCAAAAGAAGACAGAAACGGAGATCTTAATTCGAAGGATACACCTGATCACCTGTTTTGTGCTTTCGAAGGCATCTCTCTACATGTATATGCCTTTATGAACTGATGAGTATAATGCAAGAAATCTTTGCCAACTCAAATGGGTGGAGCATATATTTAATGTACTAGCTGGTACAACATTACCTCCTGAGCAGTGAAGGAGGCTTGGGACTTGTTGATCATCAGCTTGGTCATCAATTTAATACAAACAGCAGAATCAGTCTATATACTCCTGTAGACACTGCGGTTACAAATTTTACGTTAAAACGCGTGTGAATTTTTTTTTAAATAAGCGGCTTCCAAGAACATACAGAAAGACAGAAAAGATAATCATGGAATCCGTCCTTCAGAAGCTAGAAAGGAATAAAGTGGAGGACTAGAAGGAAACAATAATCCGATAAAAAACGGCAGAGCGTATCACAAAACATTAACAAAAAATTTTAACAACAGTAATAGAGCCTGTTTGGTAGAGGGCGATCAGTGATGTTATATATCATCAAATGACAAGTTGTATGCCACAGGACTGAGCGATACCAACTTGAATCTCAAATGCGGATAGTGAATACATTAATACATAGACTTATGAGCATGTGTTGCAGCAGAAATGGAATAGTGCAATGGAACTGAGAATTTCTAAAAGGAAATAATGAGGAGATACATCACTACAGCGGAACTGATTGCTCTAAATATGGCGCGTTTCTAAAACAAATGAATAATGTTATTGGGTGGTTCTACGAAAGTTTTATTAATTATGTGATCTGTAAAAGGGGTTTACGCTCAACCGGGGAATACAAATCTTATATCGAAGCTGAATTTTATAAATAGTATACTAGTCGGAACTGCAACAGAAAATTTGGTACTATGATACAGGAGAAAATAAGGTAAATTTTAATGAAACTAAAGTAGGACAACAATCTGCGACTATAACTATTGAACAATAATAACACCACGCGCTCATTAACTTCCTATGTATTCTGTTCGGTACATGTTATCCGTGTAAATGAATTTTATAAAGAAATCCATGCATTTGTTCTCTGAGAAAAGTGGTTATCGCGAGCGTGTCACAGGCGCAAGGTCCCGAAACTCTACAGCAGACCAAAAATTCAAAAAATATTTATCTTCTGTTCTAGACTGGAATTATGACTTCCTGTCGAACTGTTGTTATCCACTGTGGGCGTTGAAATATCTTCATCCGGTCGCGGGGTGCTACAGCTTCCTCGTCGTTCCCTTCCAGGAGGTTGCCCTGAAAGTGCTTTCTTTGGTCATGTGTCTGCTTCCGTTCTTTTGACATGCCCTATTCGTTTCTTACATTCTATCCGTAATGCTAGAATGGGTCCGCATGTTTTTCTCTTATTCCGACGTTTATTACGCGTTCAAGTCGGTTCTTTCTGTACGCTCTTCTGAAATGGTCAATGTATGAAGTTCTAAGCCTCTTTTTACTTATTTCTGCGAGTTTCCAACATTGACTCCCATAACTTGTCGCTCGTTCCACGGTGAACTTGTAAAATCACATTTTAACCTTCAAACTCATTTTTGAGGACGATATTGCAGGATTTAATTCTTGGATAGCTGCCCTTCCCTGCATGATCCGTTGTTGGATATTTCTGGCACATTTTCCATTGCATGGTAGGATACTCCTCAGATACACATGTTAATTAGTTGTCACCACTGTCCAAGTTACTTCCATCAACTCCTCGACACAGATATTCCATCTTTCCAAAATTAGTTTCAGACCCCACATTATATGTTCTTCCAACTACTTCCTAAACATGTAAGACTTTATTGACTGCTGCAACTACATGATCATCAGCATAGAAAATTGCTTACATAGACTGGTTCCCTACTTCAATTACCATATCACGCGCTTTCTACACCAGTGATCCAGTGCCTTCTGCACATACATCTTCATGAGTGTGGTAAACAGACAGCATCCATGTTTCAGCCCTTTACTTATTCTGATGGACTCTCGAGAAATTTCTTTCCCCATACTTATTTCTGTTACAGAAAAAAGTAGTGAAGAGATGGGACTCGAAATTGAACGGGTTTTGCCAACACAGATTCGATTTCTCTTCACAGCCAATGTTTTTCGACGTGGGATTTTTTAGGAACGTGATTGTGTTACCAGAGACAATTTACAGAGGTGATACAATTGCCAAGTAGATAACTGTAATATTAGCTACGATAAAATACGATACGATAATGCACTGTCTGCGTTGTTCAAAATTACGATGCATACATGTCCAAAGGAATTCGCACTGCGTAGACTACAGCCGTTAATATATTAAATGTATTCACAATTGCGAATATGGTCAACCATTAGCTGTAGAATGGAATGACGACAATGAAAATGCGTGCTGGATCATGACCCGAAACCGGATTTACCGCGATTGCATTACCATTTGACTACCCGTTCATGACACAGGGTTAGACAGAAACTTCCATACATCGTCGACGACACGTGTACAGCCTGTACTTGTACATCCGTTATGTATATTCCCGTACAGGTGAGACATTTTCCTTGAATGCCGTTTGCCCGGTGTCGGCGGATAAATACGATATTGCTGTGCCTGTGTTACTGTAAATTACGATAAAAAATTCCTTTAGACATGCATGCATGGCCAAAGGAACAGGCAATGTGGCGGTTATAGGCACTGCAATATCGGCTTTATATGCCGACATCGGGCAAGCGACTTTCATGGGATATATCTCACCTGTACGGGAATACACATGGTGGAAGCACGAGTGCGGGCTGTTGACGCATGTCTGATGACGTATGGAAGTTTGGATGTGGCCATGAGTCGTGCACGGATAGCCGAATGGTAAGGCAATCTTCGCGGTAAGCGGGAAATCCGGGTTCAAGTCCTGATCCACCGCAAACTTTTATTGTCGCCATTCCATTCTACAGTTGATGGTTCTCAATATTCGCAATTGTGAATACATTTACTGTTATATTAGCTTTCCCTGAGAGAAAACACGACAAAAGTTACAACAAATACTGTTTATGACCTCAATGCAATACTGCTACGATCTTCCGTGCAAATCTGTGGATGGAGAAGATGGTGACTGTATTCGACGTAGCGAGTGTTATTACATAATCATAGAGCAGGTTAGTATTTTGGAAGTGTTCCTCATATTATTATTAAGGTATATGGTTCAAATGGCTCTGAGCACTATGGGACTTGACTTCTGAGGTCATCAGTCCCCTAGAAGTTAGAATTACTTAAACCTAACTAACCTTAGGACATCACACACATCCATGCCAAAGGCAGGATTCGAACCTGCGACCATAGCGGTAGCGCGTTTCCCGACTGTAGCGCCTAGAACCGCTCGGCTACTCAGGCCGGCTAAGGTATATGCCTGGAATAGATCATGTAGAATATACACACATCAAAAAAAGTTTTGCATCACCTCTGTTTCGAGTGTTCCGGAACCCGTACAGAAAACTGGAATAAAGATCAATCTAAACATCATGTCCGCCCTTTTTATTGCTCACGAAAACCACAAACTGCATGCTGTACGACCATACAGCGAGACCTTCAGATTGCTGTACACACCGGTACCTCTAATACTGAGTAGCACGTCCTCTTGCACTGATCCATGCCTGTATTTGTCGTAGCATACTATCAACAAGTTCATCAAGGCACTGTTGGTCCAGATTGTCCCACCCCTCAACGGCGATTCAGCATAGATAGCTCAGTGTGGTTGGTGGATCATGTCGTCCATAAATAGCCCTTTTCAATCCATCCCAGGCATGATCGATAGGGTTCCTGTCTGGAGAAAATTCTGGCCACTCTAATCGAGCTATGTCGTTATGTTGAAGGAAGTCATTCACAAGATGTGCACGATGGGGGCGCGAATTGTCGTCCGTGAAGACGAATGCCTCGCCAACATGCTGCCGATATGGTTGCACTATCGGTCGGAGGATGGCATTCACGTTTCGTACAGCCGTTACGGCGCCTTCGATGACCGCCAGCGGCGTACGTCGGCCCCACATAATGCCACCCCAAAACAGCAGGGAACCTCCACCTTGTTGCATTCGTTGGACAGAGTGTCTAACGCGTTCAGCCTGAGCGGGTTTCTTCATTACGAATATATCTCAGTTCACAAAAGCTACTGATACACATGAATGTAACACAGGGACAAAAAACAACTCCTACAAAGACTTGCATGAATTACACACTAGCACGTAAAGGAATCAAATACGAGGTGCATTCAAGTTCTAAGGCCTCCGATTTTTTTTCTCCGGACTGGAAAGAGATAGAAACACGCGCATTGTTTTAAAATGAGGCTGCGTTCATTGTCAATACGTCCCAGAGATGGCAGCACCGTACGGCAGATGGAATTTTACTGCCAGCGGCGAGAATGAGAACTGTTTTAAATACTTAAAATGGCGACGTTTTCCTTACTTGAACAGCGTGCAGTCATTCGTTTTCTGAATTTGCGTGGTGTGAAACCAATTGAAATTCATCAGCAGTTGAAGGAGACATGTGGTGATGGAGTTATGGATGTGTCGAAAGTGCGTTCGTGGGTGCGACAGTTTAATGAAGGCAGAACATCGTGTGACAACAAACCGAAACAACCTCGGGCTCGCACAAGCCGGTCTGACGACATAATTGAGGAAGTGGAGAGAATTGTTTTGGGGGATCGCTGAATGACTGTTGAACAGCTCGCCTCCAAAATTGGCATTTCGGTGGGTTCTGTGCACACAATCCTGCATGATGACCTGAAAATGCGAAAGGTGTCATCCAGGTGGGTGCCACGAAAGCTGACGGATGACCACATGGCTGTCCGTGTGGCATGTTGCCAAGCAATGTTGACGCGCAACGACAGCATGAATGGAACTTTCTTTTCGTCCGTTGTGACAATGGATGAGACGTGGATGCAATTTTTCAATCCAGAAACAAAGCGCCAGTCAGCTCAATGGAAGCACACAGATTCACCGCCACCAAAAAAATTTCAGGTAACCGCCAGTGCTGAAAAAATAATGGTGTCCATGTTCTGGGACAGCAAGGGCGTAATCCTTACCCATTGTGTTCCAAAGGGTAACAGGTGCATCCTACGAAAATGTTTTGAAGAACAAATTCCTTCCTGCACTGCAACAAAAACGTCCGGGAAGGGCTGTGAGTGTGCTGTTTCACAAAGACGACGCACCCGCACATCGAGCTAACGTTACGCAACAGTTTCTTCGTGTTAACAACTTTGAAGTGATTCCTCATGCTCCCTACTCACCCGACCTGGCTCCTAGTGACTGTTGGCTTTTTCCAACAATGAAAGACACTCTCCGTAGCTGCACATTCCCCAGCCATGCTGCTATTGCCTCAGTGATTTTCCAGTGGTCAAAACAGACTCCTAATGAAGCCTTCGCCGCTGCCATGGAATCATGGCGTCAGCGTTGTGAAAAATGTGTACGTCTGCAGGGCGATTACGTCGAGAAGTAACGCCAGTTTCATCGATTTTGGGTGAGTAGTTAATTAGAAAAAAAATCGGAGGCCTTAGAACTTAAATGCACCTCGTACGTGGATAAACATATATTCTATGACTTATCAAAGCACATTAAATGTCATGTATATAATGGCAACTCTTTCTATTAAATTCATGGAAACTCTTAAATTTAATGTTTTAGGTTAATATACAGTATAATTAGAACCAGCACTGGAGTATTTTTGCAGTAATTTAAATTTTTCACTACTTTGCTCTTCAGTTAAATTAAATGCACGTCTTTGACTTCTTTCCATGTCCCAGAGACCCCTACATGTGGGATCCACTGAATACGACTAAAGTAGTATATAAAGTAAAATATGTAAAAGTTATACTACCACACGACATCCGGCGCTACAGAGACCGGGACTTCAGTTTTATGCGTCTAAGACCAGCTGCAGGAAAATCGGACTCACTGCATCCTGAGGGCATGTGGCAGAGCTCCGTACATATCTCCAAAGGCGAAAGAAGATTGCTGATAGCTAGCAGCACTGTTGCCAGCCTACAACTGCGAAGACCAAGCGGCCGCTGCGACACTAACTGAAAGCTGTAGCAACACTGAGACGTTGCCATGGAAATGAAAACAAAATCGCATAGCGTGACTGGCCGCGTTTGACGAGGGGAAAAAACAACGCCAAGGCCACTTTAAACGTCAGCTTCAGTTTCCGAACAGATTACAGCAGTACTCGCTATTAGAACTCCACGTTATGTTCCGTCAGCGTCGTCTTGCGAGGGAAAACATAAAACAGCCGACAACTACAGATAAAAGCGTCGTACGTCCAGGCAGTTATTGGAAACGAATTAAATTAGTCACCCTTTTAGTATTACAGAAATCATTGGGTATAACTGTACTTCTAATAATGACATTAACGTTTTAGGACAGGTACTTCCCGATATTCACAGAAACGTTTCGTGTAATAGTTACATTCAACGAATACAATTACTGTACCCCACATCACGAATTAAATGAACATCCCTAAAACTAATACCTTCCATTTCCATGGTGACTGAGAACACGAGACATCTAAGCTGAAACGACTGCGCAATTACACCCTCAGAGGTTTTGTGCTGCACTCCAAGGTTAGGGGAAGTCCAGCCACTGACACTGAACTATCATGCAGTTTCCGGTACGTTTCATATTATGCAATTATTGTCCAATGAATTAATAGGAATTAATCATGCTAAAACCAAAATTCCTAATGAACTAGATCAGTGAAAACACTGTTCCAATTTTGATCTGTTGTCCTCGACATCACACAGACACTAATTAACTTTTTTTATTGCTACTACCTTTCGTCGACGTGAGACAAAAACCATAGACGAATCAGCCTCCTCTCCATAATGGACAAGAAATTCGCTATGATTAGCATCAGCTGTATAGAAAAAGACACGGGATTTTAAACAAATGAACTCACGGGCCGCATTTACACATGGCTAAGGAACACTGCACCATTTACAATTCATGAACGACACATATAAGCAAGAAAAATGCGTAAATTGCTACTTTTACTGGGATTCATAGATTTCCTAAAAGTTTTTGACCCATTTTCAACAAAGCATATATTGAAAGACCAGGATACACGTGTAATAATATTACAGCTAGCTTATTATCCTGGAGAATATATATGCTAAGTCCGTATCATGATAATGGAAAATAGCATATCACCACTCTTCACCTCCGGCAGCGAAAAGGAATATCGAGTATGTGTTGATGGAATGTCGTTGAGCCATCTTAGTTCATCTTATCACAATGTACTGCTTTCCTCTAGTGGAGATAAACAATCATCTAACTCAAGAACTTAACAGAGAAGGTTTGAAAAGTAACCTGAAAATCAATTGCAATATAAATAAAATAATGTACACTGAAAACACTGAGAATAAAATTCTTGAAATTGACAATGGAATCACAGAACCAGTTCCTTAGTTTTTGTATTTGGGGCACCTGATAATTATGACTGGATAGACCAGAAAACAATCTAGTATAAAATAAAGTAAGACTAACCTTGAGTACTTTTGGTGAACCGAATAGAGTTTTCAGAACTAGCTTACCGATCAACTGATTTTCAATAATGGCAGTGAAACCTGGACTTCCAGTACAATAATCACTTTAAACTTTAAAGATACCATTCAGTAACGGACAGATACAAGCTAGCAGAGACAGAAAATCAAGCAAATGTATCAATGAACAGACTGTACTGTTATCGCAAATTAAACTTTTATTGAGGTGGACAGGACATGCATCCAGATTAATGGATGTTGGATGGCGCTAGGAGGTTCTCTGCTGGGTTACAAGAGATAAGAAAAGACTAGGGAGACAACCCAGTGAAATACTGATGGATGGCATTAGAAATATGCAGAAGAGATATGCACGTGACGAGTACAGCTAGTGCTGTATTGGAGCACGTCCCGTAAAACAGTTTACATCTCAGTTTGGGCTATCTTCATTTCAACTCGAGTTTTCGGTAGTTCTGCGACCCAGACACGTATGATGGTACTAGTTACACGATGAGTGTTACCGCTGTAAATTAGCCTGGCGATCATATTTACATCCTAATACAATTATAGGTATATTACTTCGTTTATTAGGCATTTGATTTTTACTTAATTGTCTTTGTTGTTTTGTCCGAATATTCATATCTTGTTGTAAAACTCCTTTAAATATTCTAGTTCATAAACAGGTATCGAAATTCCCATTTCCAACCCGTTTGGTAAATAATTATAGTCACTAATAGCCAATAAATATTATTTCTTCTTGTTTCACAGCCATGTAATACTTTTGAAGTACAACATCGCTGTCTTTAATTTTTAGCTTTAGTTAAAATCGTCGTAAATGTTTGTAGATGCCAGAGAATGTTTAAGTTTTCGGCATGAACTTAAATACGAAATCTTCCAACCAAAATAGCCCTGAGTTGGAACTGTTATTGTGGTGATTGGAAATAGAGTTGTGAAAGACGAAAATACAGCAATTCAAAACTTCTTGGTACAAATTTAAACAAACAGCATAAAAATATTCATGTGCTTTTCATAAGAAACATCTAAATTTTCACATGTGTGTTGCAGTAGGTATTGGTACATAACCTTTTAACAGTGAGATGAAAAAAATACATATCACATATTATAGCGAAATGATGGAATTCCACCTACAAGTCTCAGATGTCATTAGGTTCCAAGAAAACACTCTTGTCTGCCTTACTTCTAGATAGACTTTTCTGTTATATGTTCAGTATGAGGACTCACTCAGAAATCGCCGCAGTCAGTTTTTGTTTTGTTTTGTCTAGCATGAACGGAGTTTGACATCTACTTTCAATTTTTGTGGAATATAGAAGGGAATCCATAGTAGGATGCAGCAAGAACTCGTTGCAGTACAACACACAGGAAAATAATAGGTAATAACGTTAGGGTTAAAGGCTATGATGAAATTTTTGAGGTAATGTCAGTCTTTTCAGAATGTGAAATAACATGAAACGAGGATGGCATAGTTAATTTTCCACTGAATTTGGTTACACATGTATTATTATGAGTGAATAATTTATAAATTTCTGCATTATAGTGGTATATTTACCATTCTATGTAACCGTAAAAATCATAAGTTAAGGAATGGTACTACATCTGCAAACCACACACACACACACACACACACACACACACACACACATACACACACACTGTACTATATTTCAAGACGGAATACAAAAGTTTGAAAAACATGAAAACTGCATTATTTGGTGAGGCTCTTATGTAGCAATATAAAATAACTCTGACGTATAACAAATAATCCTTTCGCCATTTTTTCACCCTCGGAGACGAAATTCGATTTTTGTAATAGTCATCGTTTACCGTGATGATCTTAGCACCGTCCTGGACTGAGGTAGCACAAGTGATGTCTGTAATTTTGTTTAAAAAATTTTCCCGTCTCAGTTTCAACCTATCAAATGTATAAATCTGCAAGTCGCACTAGTCTCGCAGGAACAATAAAGCTACACGCTCCAGACGATAAGTAAGTGACTAAGTTGTAAACTGCGGGGGACAGACAAAGCAACGAGTCTCCAGTGAGAGCTTATCGTAACTCACAGCGATCGGACCTCAGGGTCTCAGAAGCACAATGTTTACTCCTCCGGGAAGTTCCGGCAGACCACTACTAATACAAATTAGTATTGTTCTACAGCTTCGTTAATCATGTAACTACAGCCAGCGTTTTCTACGTTTGTAATAGCTCGAACTTTAGGCACCATATTACATTCCTTACTTCTATATTTACCATAAAGTTGTTGATCTGATCCGAAGGGAAGTCTTATTCCTTCTGTCTAACGTCGTTCTCTGCATCGAAATTAATGCCCAGCTTCTTTAACAACGCCGTTCAATACAAACAATGTTGTTCAATTGAAATGAGACATACTTTGTTAATTTACTGTCACTGAGTAATTTTAATATTCAGTTAGTAGCTCTCGTTTTCATATTGCAGCCTTTACCCGTAATAATGCTTTTTCCACTAAAAACGGGCTCCTCATGTAAAGAATTGGCAGCCGTACATGAGTAGATCGAAATTCTCGCAGCATGATATCAACACGAAATCGAGCGCACGCTCTATGCCTTCCATCACGTGATCAACTGTGGCATAATGAGGACTCTCAATTCTTCAGAATTGTTACAAAAAATTGGTCGTGTACTGACGGTTCTAGAAGTGTTCGCATGAGAACCGTGTAGCGATATACTTCCAGCACCCACTCGGCTATTAACAGGCACGTACAACAGTATCTCGTGAATCTGTTAATAATACACATGTTTCGTTTCAGCATCATGTGCTTCAAGAAAGTATCTTATAAGAAAATGCACATCACCTCTGATCTAGCTGTGAGACACAGCACCAGGACACAATTGAGCACTACACGTATGCTGCACTCGGTGCTCTTACATCACAGCGTGATTGAATGGAAATAGATGTTTCACGCCATTTGTACTGTCGGTGTTTTAGAGCGAGCCCACAAAACTGTTAATGACGTTTATTTCAGTATAGATCGCCCTATAAACAAAGGAGTCTCCAACAAGAGTTGTATATCTTACTCTTCAGTCTGGAATCTGTTCTGTGCCTAATTACAACGAATTTCTTTTTCAAGACCACTAGAAATCGTTTCTCTGAGTTCTAATGAATGCTTAAGTGAAGACGGAAAACAAACAACAGTTACCACAATCAAGTCGGCATCTCTCCAAAGGCAGCCTCCTCGAGCCATAGGATGGTATGAAATGAGTTCAATGACCTCATCAGGGATCTACAAAGTCATGAAAATAGGGAAGATCTTTTGGCATCATGTCAGTGAGCATGTGTACACAACTCTGCGAAAGTTTCTGCATTTTGCAGTAGAACTTAAGACTTGGAACAGTTCCACAAAACAAGGTGACCTCACACACTACAAAGACAGGTGGATAATGAATACAATGACAGTGATGCACGGTCCTGACCAATGTCAACCGTTCATTGACTCTTCGAAGAGATGAATTTAAGTCGTGCTTGTACCGTGTTATAGCAAGTTTCCTTCTATGCCTGTCGTATATCTTACTAAGACAATAGAACCAAATCCAATAATAAGAACATCCTGATAGGAACAGACTATGGTGGGATACCAGTGGGAGGTTTGTGGGGATTTTATACATTTGTCTTTTATCACAACTGCTCTTCGGTTTCACCAAAACCTGTATTTCCTGTGTGAAAGAGATACCTGCGCTACGGACAAACACTTTTCTCACAAAAGTGGACCAAATATACAATAATTAAGTCTTGGAGTGACGATTGTTATGAGCCACTGATAGCACCAAATAAAGTTCTCCTCTGGCCCGCATCTCATGGTCGTGCGGTAGCGTTCTCACTTCCCACGCCCGGGTTCCCGGGTTCGATTCCCGGCGGGGTCAGGGATTTTCTCTGCCTCGTGATGGCTGGGTGTTGTGTGATGTCCTGAGGTTAGTTAGGTTTAAGTAGTTCTAAGTTCTAGGGGACTGATGACCATAGATGTTAAGTCCCATAGTGCTCAGAGCCATCTGAACCATCTAAAGTTCTCCTCCTATACTATACAGGGTGAATTTTAATAAAACCTGCTGACTGCAAGGACGAATTCATGACTAGCAATGGAGGAAAAAAGGTCCTATGAATATGTGCCCGCAAATGCATCGTTGCCACTTTAGATGGCGCTGACGAATGAGAGTCCCTCTGACAAAGAGCCGTGTGTTGCTTGTTTGTTGCAGGCTGTGTGATTGACGCAGCGTACTGTAAGCAAGGTCCGATATTCATGTAGGAAACAATCCGGGATGGTGTTTTTGTACGTCTAACTAGATGGAAACGGTCGAAAGACAGAACCTAGTGCCTCATGTCTGAAGTACTCACAGTCCGCCACCTCCCTGCGCGTTCGTCTGTTTGAAAGAACCCATGATCACACAAACGTCCAAAAAGGGCCTGAAATGTTGTGCGGTGTGCTTGGTTTCTGTGAGGATATATGGTTTGGTATAGCCGTGCTGCCTCTCGACCGTTTGCACCTGATTGGCCGTATACACCAACACCATCTCGGCTTGCTCCCAACCTGAATACCGGACCATTCTGTTCCTTACAGTACGCTGCGTCAATCACACAACCTGCAACACACAAAGAACACGCAGCACGTGGTCAAAGGAGCTACGATTCGCCGGCGTCATCTACCATGGCAACAGTGCATTTGCAGACACATGTTCGTAGGACCTTTTTCCCTCCATTTCCGGTCAGGAATCCGTCCCTGCAATTTGTCGGTTTTATTTTGGGTTATCCCTGTATACGAGGCTCAAATGGCTTTGAGCACTATGGGACTGAGGCCATCAGTCCCCTAGACTAAGAACTACTTAAACCCAACTAACCTAAGGACATCACACACATCCATGCCCGAGGCAGGATTCGAACCTGCGGCCGTAGCAGCAGCGTGGTTCCAGACTGAAGGGCCTAGAACCGCTCGGCCACAGCGGCCGGCCCTGTATACGAGATAGGGGAAATGTAGAACTATACAAAAGCCTTAAATGTGAATGGTTCTGAACTTCCCAGACCCAGTTATGAAAAAGTGAAACCAGATCACAAAACTTTTGAAAGACACTCGGTTTGAATTTATGCTAAAGGTAAACGCGAAAGCAGCGTTGTAATCCTTTATAGAAATTTCGAACGGTTTTCATTGAAAACTTAAAACATAATATTTCAAAGAATTTGTGGATGATGTGACGCACTAGTATGAGAAGGTGGTAATATGTCAGTAAGAATGCACTTCTGCGTCATCTTGATCATCCTGAGAGACCAGGCGGGGTAGCACAGTGGTTAACACACTGGACTCGCATTCAGGAGGACGACGGTTCAATCCCGCGTCCGGCCATACAGAATTAGGTTTTCTGTGATTTCCGCAAATCACTCCAGGCATATGATGTGAGAGAGCTTGGCCGATTTCCATCGCCATCCCTGACACCGTCCGAGCTTGTACTCCGTCTCTAATGACCTCGATGTCGACGGGACGTTAAACCCAGTGTTCCTTCCTTCTCCACCCCGATTTACACTTTCCGTGATTTCCGTAAATCGCTTAAAGCAAAAGGCCGGGGTGGTTCCTTCGAAAGGGCACGGCCATTTACCCTCTCCACCCGCCCCTAAACCGAGCTTGTGCCCCGTTTCTAATGATCTCCTTGTCAACGAGACGTTAGACGCTGATCCCCTCCTCCTCCCTAATCATCCTGGGCTCTACACCTGATTCTCTTCAATACTAATAAGGGAGCGCCACAGCTGTGTTGACGTACATTTATTATTTCACTACCGGTTTCGCTCGAGAAAACTACATCACGTTACTTGCAGATGAACAAAACAGAAATTAGGGTAAAAGCTAGGGTAACTTTGTACATATAAAAGATATGCATCCCACACGTCACAGAAATCCTTACACAGTAGTGTGCCACTATCATGACGTAATAATTGTATTCGGCTTATATAACATTAAAGGCAGTTTATGAAATATGACAATCATATAAACACTCCGTCGATCGTCTGACAGTAACATGGCAAACAGTGGTTGCCGGCAACTTAGCGTGCTGTGTGCACTATTTTTTTTTTTTTTTCATAGACTGTCCTGATAGCACCGCTTCTCGATAGAACTGAACACATTAAGATACTGGCTGGCCTCTTTTGAGTACGGTTTATCAATTTGTGACATATCATAATCATTAAAAATAAAGACAATAACATTAATTGTAGAAAAGATTTACAAGTGTAAAAAATACACCACAGTTGTTCAAATAGTTTTAAAAAGCATAAAAACAAAAGCAGAGCAAAACAATTGCGCACAGTAAAAGCCGACAATTTCCAATGCTTACAAAAAGTTGCAGCGTTTTACAGATAAAACCGTAGGTGATTTATGCAAAACGACTGTTAAGTAATTATTGCATGTGCATTATAAGACAAAGATCACACAGAATGATGGCAGCTAATGACTGAAACTGCTTATAAGGCTGTTGGCGCTGTTTCTAGCTGCTTACAGTTTTGCACAATGATATTTTAATACATTATCTTGCTTCTTCAACTGAACCTAATCCTATTTTTGTTGCTTTATAAACTATTGTTTAAAAGTACTCGCAGCTGTGCATTAGGAGTCACTAACATTGTCACTTAAATTGTTACGGCATGTTGTACGTTGGCTGGTTGTCCTGTCTCCCGTTTCACATATAGTTTTAATATTAATATCTACAGTATTAATTTCCGTCACGGTGTGCACATTTCTTGACACTTTTATGACTTTCCTTAATATATTACATGTTTTTTTGTAGAATGCAGGCAAACAGGATCTTGACGTATTCTGTATATCAACACGCCTGTGGTAGTTTCTTATTACCATTACCATATTTTGCAATCAGAAAACTATTTCTGCACTCCAGATTGTGATTAAGTGAGGTATTAACATGGTGAGTGCTTTCACAAGCATATTTCACTGATGGAACAAAGGTGCAAAGGGAAACAGGGTGCCTTAATGTTATGTGATTGTTGCTGGACGCTGAAAACCGACGCTGCTGGAACCCAGTATCACAAGAAGGCAAATGAGAGACGTTCTTCATATATGTGATATCTTTTCCGTCTTTTCTCGTAAGATGCCTAAATCATCATCAAACATTTCCTTGGGCTTTTGTCCCACTTCAACGTGGGGTCGACACTGTTACTATGCATTTGGCAATGTCAGTGGGTGGTCGGATGCACTTCCTGTCGCCACCCTGTACCCTCCAGGATGGAAGTAGTGTAACCACAGATGTCTGCGTCTAGTGTAAGCCATGAAGTACTGCGAACATTTGTCAGATGTCTGTGGGTCGTGTAACTGAGGCGGGACGTGGGGACCAGCCCGGTATTCACCTAGTGGGATGTGGAAAACCGCCTAAAAACCACATCCAGGCTGGCTGGCTTTCCGGCCCAAGTCAGTAATTCACCGGGCTGAATCAATCAGGGGCCCACGCGCCTACCCGAGTCCAGGAAGCAGCGCATTAGCACTCTCGGCTAACCTGGCGGGTCAGTAAAATGCCTAAATAGAGATCTTTAATTCAGAAATGACAGTTGACCAATAAATATAAGTTTCATTTCCGAGTTCGATGAGCCGGCCAGAGTGGCCAGGCGGTTCTAGGCGCTACAGTCTGGAACCTCACGACCGCTACGGTCACAGGTTCGAATCCTGCCTCGGGCATGGGTGTGTGTGATGTCCTTAGGTTAGTTAGGTTTAAGCAGGTCTAAGTTCTAGGGGACTCAGAAGTTAAGTCGCATAGTGCTCAGAGCCAATTGAACCAAGTTCGGTGACGCAGTAAACAGGAAGAACTCCTATTCTATTTCGTGATTTGTAGGTTTCTTTTGTTCAAATGGTTCAAATGGCTTTGAGCAGTATGGGACTGAGGTCATCAATACCCTAGAACTTACAACTACTTAAACCTAACTAACCTAAGGACATCACACACATCCATGCCTGAAGTAGGATTCGAACCAGCGACCGTAGCGGTCGCACGGTTCCAGACTGTAGCGCCTAGAACCGCTCGGCCACCAGTTTCTTTTGAATGTTTGTTTACAACATGCTCCATCACGCACTATTTGGAATACTACATATGTGTATTTTGATTAATTGGAAAAGATTAAAATACGAAAACCAGCAGTTACATCATATAGTAATGTAGCAGATAGGAGTCCGTGATGATTGGAAGAGCAACTACTGCAAGGATTTCAGAAACAAAATATGAGAGGAAAGTATCCCAAAGAAAACGCAATAAGACCAGGAATCTTATTCCCAATTCATGATCATATTGGATCGTTTGTAACTAACAATGTAAGTTCAGGCATTATCGTCTCGTTAGTTAATTAGTTACTTACGTTTACCGTAGATCTTCTGAAAGATTCTTTTGCCGGAATTATGTGGAACGAGTCAGTATATAAGATATATGTATGAGATAGTGTTAACATATCAACATACTTTTAGTCTTCAACTACACTTAAAATCTAGTTTTTTTCTTATTTTGTCAGGCTACCATTTTTTAAATAAAAATTCGTTCAGGGAATAGAAGGAGTTTTCCAGGCGAAATGATTTTAGGTTAGATTTAAAACTTACTTCACTACCTGTCAGACATTTTTTGGTACTGGGAAAATAATAAAAAATTCTTGTTGCTGCATAATGATCTCCTATCTGAGCCACTGAAAGGTTTCGTAGTGGATAATAAAAGTTACTTTTTGCTCTAGTGTAATACGTATGGATGTCATTATTCTTCTCGAATTGACATGGATTATTTAGTATAGAATCATTAAGGAGTGCGCAGGTATCTATTGTAATGGCACAGTTAAAATGCCTGACACATTGAAGGAGTGTCTACATGATAACTACAAGTGAACACAACATACTATTCTTACTGCTCGTTTTCGTGCAATCAGTGCCTTCTTTCTAACTGACGAGTTATCCCAGATAATTATTCCATAATACATTATTCAGTGGAAATATATAACATGCGTCAAGGGGTTGATTCGTTTGTTTCTGAGTCTAGCAATTAAACTATAAGTAAAAGTACCTGATCTTAATTCTTTGAGTAGCTCAGTAATATGCTTCTTCCAGTTGAAGTTTTCATTATGTACATCCAAAAATTTGGAGCATTCTACCCCATTTACTGACTCCTGATATGAGGTACATCAATGATATAACTCTATTTGTTGTACAAACTGAATATTGTGTGTTTCATCCAAATTAAGGGAGAGACCGTTTTCAGAGATAAACTTAATAATTCATTGGAACACCCCATTAACATTATCTCTAATGAGGATTATTATTGTTAAAGTACTCGAAAGCAGTCTCACAATTAAATAGAAACAACTTAGATAGTACATCACTGCTTGGATTCCAGATGGGTTGCTCATCAGAGAATGTTATTTACACCAAACATTATACATCTTAAGTAATAAAATATCGCTTGTTGGGATGTTTGCGATCTTTCTAAGGTGTTTCATTACATAGATCATGTTTTTAACTAAGAAAAACCTAAGTTTTATGGAACAGACGGCTTCACACACCACTGGTTTGAATCATACATAACAAATAAAATACAAAAAGTTGTGCTCAATAATTCAAACATTGTTGAAATTTTAGTGACTGCAGAGAAATCCGAAATGGGTCCCACAAGGTTCAATTTACAGTCCACTCCTATTCCTTACACATGTGAATGAACTTCCACTTAACATTCATCAAACAGAGTTTGTCCTTTTTGTAGACAATACTGACCTACACAAAAACTGATTGTATCAATATTTTATATTTTGTGTCCAACTTTCACATTAATTGCAACTCCTCCTTTCTCCATATTCACTCTACATGAAAATGATGCTAGTCTGTAATACATTCAACTTCTCTATCCCTGTGGATACATGGTGTTCAGAGAACCACAAAACATTAATCACTTTAGAATTTTCCATATTTTCTAGAGATGCAAGAATCTCATCTATCATGTGTTTCAGCCCCCTAATATTCTGACAAAACAAAGAAATTTTACTTTTTTGGAAGCTGTTACAAACATTATGATACTGTTCTGCTCTAATTTCTTTCAAGATTATCTGTTTATAACCTGATCTTAACCCAAAAAAATGTGCCCCTGTGACTCCAGTACTCACACAGATTTTGCCTTGTATGCTTGTGTCTCCATTTACACTTCCTGCAAGATTCTCAGCCGATCTGTCCTTATTCCAACTGCAGCAACAGGTACAGCACAGATATGAAACTTTGTTTCACTCAAAAGCAGTCAAGTCAGTTCTTTGTTTACGTGACTGTCAGCTGTGTAAACACAGGGCTGAACATGGAGCTGGAAAACACAAATCCCACACAAGTGTGTGCTGTTGATGCTCCTGTTTCGTCCAGGTCCTACACAGAGTGTTACCTGCTCCTCCTACTATAAGTACCAGATAGTATTCATCAAAATCCCTGCTCAAACCCCTCTATTCTGTGCCACTTGCCTAAGCTTGGCGCTAGGTTTCATGACGCCTGTGACGTGGTATACTACATCTCGCTTTTCCTGTGTCCTTTGGCCTACGCCCCTTCCATGACTGTTACATAACAACAATATTCTTTTCTTTTCTTTCTACTCAACACTTCTACCGACTTAGCCTTAAAGTTATTCCTACGAGTCTGGTGCACTCTATTTTGCTCAAAAACTTTTTTAGTCTCTTCCCCTATTTCAAGTAACATGTCAGACTGATTGCTAACCGTAATTTGAAATGTAATTTCTATGGTTCTCACCTTTTGCTTATCGCTTGTTAACTTTTCCAAGCTCCCATTATCTCTTTCCCCATTCAACCTAATTTAAAATACATTATTTCTAATTCTGCCTGAAGGGCTGTTCCACGATTTTCTTGTCTCGACTACATAATCTACAACTCCATGGGAGAGCCTCATCTGATATTCCATTGGCTTTCTCGCTACAGTCACTCCAATGAATCATCAACTCACAGTCTTGATATGATTCTCCGACAGTAATGTACGACAATATCCTTACTCATCACACATTTCCAGGACATAAAGTACTAAAATATTAGGCTAATTCTGAATAAAATGCATTCAACGTTCCGTCACTTGTACTCTGTCATATCGGAGATGTTAGTTTAACGTCTATTATTTTAATGAAAACGTACCTTCAACTTGGTCGGATTTCAGATGACATCTGCATGAAATGTGAGGAGCTCCTTACCTAATCAGGAGCATTTTCATTGTCACTATCTGTTATAAAAGAGGGTGGATGAGATGTGCACGAAAGAACAAAGACGTTTTACGCGTTACTGAAGGATATTACTGAACGGTACTCAAAAACTCTATAACTCTACTGATTTCAAACAGAATATTCCATTACTGGTAATTTCCGCTCAAAACATGTCCAATTTATATCAATGAGTGTCAATGACTTAGGCATCTACAACTTAAGACAGTCTAACTTCTTTTCGTATCACGAAGGACAAGCAAAGGAAGGAGAAAATGAAGTTTGTTGCATATTTTTCTTCTGGTGGTTGTTGTGTGTGAAGCTACAATTACAAAATCATTCAAGTTTATTGGGCACAAAACGATTGTGGGAATTTCAACAAGGTAACATACGAGGGTTGGAGCATTAATAACGGCAACTATTTATTTACAGCTCGTACAAAATAGATACGTGTTTCAAAATTTTACTGAAATTCAAAGTTGTCACCTGCATTGTGTGTAACCAGTTGCCAGCGATGTGGAAGTCGTAAGATACTCTTAGAAGTGCCAGTTGTGTTGACAGTTCGAGCGGCGCGGTCTGTTGCCCGATGAATTTGTAGCAGTTCTGAAGCGAATGCCGTGAAGTGTTTCCTTCAGTTTAGAAATCGAGCTGAACTTACGATGGCTTAAATCAGGGGAGTGCAGTATGTGGTATAGCACTTAGCAGCCCCATCAGTCAAACAAATCAGTAACAGCTTGCATTGAACGGTGCTTGAGCATTGTCCTGCAAAATGATGGTCAGGTCCTGCAGAAAGTGTCATCACTCCTGTCTCTATGCTGTTCATTTTTGGAACACAACCTACGGCCAGCGCGCCATACAGCCATACAGCTCGACGACCATGGGTGATGGTCTGGGGTGCCACGTCTTAGCACAGCAGTACCCCTTTGATTCTCATCCACGTTACGTTTAGAGCACAACGGGACGTCGACGATATTCTACGCTCCGTTTTGTTGTCCTTCACGGCAAGCCATCCTGAGCTTACATTTCAGCAAGATAATGCCGCCCACACACGGCAATAGTTTCTACGTCTTGTCTTCGTGCTTAACTAACCATACGGTGGCCAGCAAGGTCCCCACTTGTGGACATCTGGAGCATTATGAGCAGGGCCCTCCTCGGAATTTTGACGATCTGACGCGCCAGCTGCACAGAATTTTGAACGATATGCCTCAGGAAGTCATCCAACGACTCTGTTAATCAATGCTGCCCCGAATAACTGCCTGCATAACGGCAAGAGGTCAATCAACGAGTTATTGACTTGCTAAATTTGTGAAGGTCTTTCTATTGAACAAATCATTTTTTTCTGAAACTGTAATCATTTGTTTGTCTTTATATGTACATCAGATCTATCGATTTCTGTCCCATTCGGATAATTTATTCATGTTGTGTCGGTTTTTGAGTGTATATCTGCAACGCCATCGAACGAGATGAGCTCGCCTTTGATTCCGCATTGATCAATGTTCGTGAGTTTTGGCAGGCTGTTCTGTAGTTGTGCGTCGATTAGGCTTCAGTAAGTTTTCAGTACCCCGTAGACTCGCTAAAGATAGCATGTCTGATAATTATCGTACACTTCCCTTTTTGATTAGATTTTATATTTTGGGGTTAATGATCTATTTCTACCTTACATTCACAACATCATTATCACTGGCCAGTTAGAGAGGGACGTTGAAGACTTTCCACTATTTTGTACTTTAACCTGTGAGTTCATAAGGAACTATGAGCAAGGTTTCTATGTCGTGATTCGTTGCCCCTCTTTATAAAACTCTGAGTGACCCATATGTGATTAAAGCCAATCTGACAATATGGTTTTAAGTTTCACAGTGAATACTACCTGCGCAAAATGTAATTGCGGGGGAGAGGGGGGGGGTGTAGGGTCCAACAACAAGAGATAACCAAGAAAAAACTTAAACTATAATCTGTAGATCTCATGCAGCGCGCCGCTCGGAATAGCTGCACGGTCTATGGGCGCCTTGCCACGGTTCACGCGGCTCCCCCCCCCCCCCCCCCCGTCGGAGGTGCAGGTTCGATTCCTCCCTCGGGAATGGGTGTATCTGTGTGTTAGCTTAAGTCAGATTAAGTAGTGTGTAAGCCAAGGGGCCGATTGACCTCAGCAGTTGGGTACCATAGGAACTTACCACAAATTTCCAGTTTCATGCAGCGACTGCAGGGAGCGCAGAAATACTCTGAAAAATTCTTAACGGTGTTCCAGGGTAGTTTGTGGTGAGAAATACTGTTAGTATACGTTGCGCCGTTTCCGAGTTAATTAGCATCGAGGTTAGTCAGTCAGACAGTTCAAATGGAACGCCAAATACAGTTAGTGTCATAGTGTAGCTGATAGCGCATGAGACTGCTCAGCCACTGCCTAGAGTTCGAGCCTTACTACCATCCCATGTCCAACTTTTGTATCGCTCTCTTGTTCGGTTTTAGGAAACTAAACGAACAACACGTTTGGCGACGCCGTCTCTGCCAGGCCGCTTGATCTGCGAGCAGCTGTCTGATTCGCTAACTTCAATGGTAATTGACCCGGACATTGCGCAACGTATCGAATTTCTTTGTTGACATTTATTTGTCAGCAAAATCTACCCAGCATCAGTTTAACAAGCTTTTGAGAATGTATCTGACCACCCTCTAGGTGCATATGAATTGCATCTACAGACGCAATCTACCCTGCATCACCCTCACAGGCTTTTCAGAACGTATCTGACCACCCTGTAGGTGCGCATGAATTTCATCTACAGATGCAATTCATGTGATGTAAATGTCTTTGCTCTCTGTATCCTACAGCACTTAGTAAATTGAACAGGCCAGGGATAGTGTACAATAGAAATCATCTCGATGTCTCTGTCTGCGCTGGCTCGTGTCTCGAAGAACAACATTGGCAAAAACTTACCAGCATAACTCAGATGTCTGCTTAAGGTGGCTTATTCCCTCTGAGATTTAAATGCAATCAAAGTAAATGTGCTACTTTCGAGGACGCAGTTCTTAAGTGAACCCGTATGGAGGTATGGAAAAGCTTGAACACGGACTAAAGGGAACGAAAATAAGTTCGTAAGAATCCCAAAATTACGTTCGCACTCAGTATAACGTCCAGTAATTTAATACAAGGTTATGTACTTAATACACAAATCCATTTCAACGGACTACATGACGATCCATATGCCGTAGAGGAAATAAAATCACCACATATTAGAAATAACGTCCACAATATTATTTGGTGGGTGGAAAAGCAACAAGTTAAGCAACTGGAAACGTTGACTGATTGAAATAAAATTGGATACTGATACCACGTGTTTAGAAATCGAACAAAGACCCTACATTTTCCACGTTAACCTCGACTGCAAAATACGAATCGTGGAAAAAAATCTGTTGCAGTATAACCTGAAAATGACGCACCACACAATCTTGTAAATGCAGTGCAAGCACAATCCAGAACGAAGTCGGTTGAATGCGGGCAATGTAGCGTCCATGCTACGAGGTAGAATCGGCACCTCGACATCACAACAACAAGCGCTAGGCAAGAGCGTAGAGTGCAGAGCTGACCCTTTGTGCGCCGTCCACGCGGCCATGCTACACGATCCCGCTGCCTAACTTCGCTATTGGCTGAGGCCCGTCAAAGCTCGGACGACTGGGAGGGCTCACTTAGTGGGACTACGGTTTGCAGATAAGGTTAAACTCGATACTGGCCATGCTTTAATCAAAGGGACCGGGTGGGAAGCCCCTGCTTCAGCGGCTAAGAGAATGGCTGCCCGGATGGCGGTTTCTAGCGAGGGAAAGGGCGACTGGCTCGCTCTGTGTCGGAAGCCCTGGGAACGCAGGACGCAGAGAATTTGTCCTGTTCCCGGAAGTGTTTGCCACGACACCTCGCGATCGCTGCACGCACTGTGGAACCATGGCGGCTCCGAGAACTCCGAGGCTGTTTTACAAACAGAATGGAGGCCTCTCGGAGCTGCTAAACGCCGGACGCGACCGGGTTGGGCCGTTCATGAAGTGTATTTCACACCTAGCGCCGCTGTCGAACCACTGCGGCTGCGGGAACTCCGAGGCTGTTTAGCAAACCCGGAATGGAGATGTGCAGGCGGTGGCCAACTGCTGCTTTTCCATGTACAGTAATATCTACGTTTCCCAGGCCGTTGGAAATCTGTGGTAAGGATTATGGGACCAAATTGCTGAGGTCATCGATCCCTAGGCTTACGCAATATTTAATCTAACTTAAACTAACTTACGCTATCGATAACCCACACACTCTTTCCGAGGGAGGACTCGAACCTCCGACGGCGGGAGTCGTGCGAACCGTGACAAGACGCCCTAGACAGCACGACAACCCTGCGCGGCTCTTAACGGGAAATTCGTCTGGAAGAAGGAAGAGAGACAGTGCGTATACCAGGGAACAGAGTGACCAGCGATAGCCCTTCGCTAAGGAGTAACTATGACACTCACAAGGTAGCCAATGACTCGTCACTAGGCGATACACATCAGCAAACGTAAGGAGCAGCTGGCAAGAGTAATGATGACTCTCTTAAGATAGCCAGCGAAAGGCAAAGGTCCCGAGTTCGGGTCTCGGTCCGGGACACAGTTTTAATCTGCCTGGAAGTTTCATATGAGCGCACCCTCCGCTCCAGAGTAAAAATCTCATTCTGGGAACATCCCCCAGGCTGTGGCTTAGCCATGTCTCCGCAATATCCTTTCCTCCAGGAGCGCTAGTTCTGCAAGGCTCGCAGGAAAACTTCTGTGAAGTTTAGAAAGTAGGAGACGAGGTACTGGCGGAAGTGAAGCTTTGAGCACGGGGCGTGAGTCGTGCTTGGGTAGCTCAGTTGGTAGAGCACTTGCCCGCGAAAGGCAAAGGTCCCGAGTTCGAGTCTCGGACCGGGACACAGTTTTAATCTGCCTGGAAGTTTCATATGAGCGCACCCTCCGCTCCAGAGTAAAAATCTCATTCTGGGAACATCCCCCAGGCTGTGGCTTAGCCATGTCTCCGCAATATCCTTTCCTACAGGAGTGCTAGTTCTGCAAGGCTCGCAGGAAAGCTTCTGTGAAGTTTAGAAAGTAGGAGACGAGGTACTGGCGGAAGTGAAGCTTTGAGCACGGGGCGTGAGTCATCCTTGGGTAGCTCAGATGGTAGAGCACTTGCCCAGGAAAGACAAAAGTCCTGAGTTCGAGTCTGCGAAAACATTCTGTTGACACCCACCCACATAGGGAGAAATGATCATCACGATAAAATAAGAGAAATCAGGGCTCGCACGGAAAAATTTAAGTGCTCGTTTTTCCCGCGTGCAGTTCGAGAGTGGAACGGTAGAGAGACAGCACAAAGGTAGTTCATTGAACCCTCTGCTAGGCACTTTATTGTCAACAGCAGAGTAATCACGTAGATGTAGATGTAGTCTCGATCCGGCACAGTTTTAATCTGTCAGGAAGTTTCATATCTTCGCTGATGTGTTTTACAAGGGTTATCCAAAAAGTAAAGGACCGCATTTTTTTCTTCAACAGTTTTTTATTGAGCATAATGAGAATTACACACACGAAAGAATGGTGTTTTATCTACATACTCTATTTATCCACGTAATCTCCATCCCGTTCTACGGCATTCCTCCAGCACGAAACAAGGGCGTGTATGACCTGCCAGTACCAATTCTTCTACTGGCGACGGAGCCAGTGCTTCACGTGTGAATCACCTCCTCATCGGCCTCAAAATACCGAGTCGTAATGCGTCGCCGGCCGTTGTGGCCGAGCGGTTCTAGGTGCTTCAGTATGGAACCGCGCGACCGCTACGGTCGCAGGTTCGAATCCTGCCTCGGGCATGGATGTGTACGATGTCCTTAGGTTAGTTAGGTTTAAGTAGTTCTAAGTTCTAGGGGACTGATAACCTCAGATGTTAAGACCCATAGTGCTCAGAGTCATTTGAACCGTAATGCGTCTGTCCTCGCGAATGACAACATCATCTCGCTGCAACACGTCAGGTGTGACAGCCGTGGATGTTCTCCCCGACCGCTGCAAATCATGGAGCTCCGCCGAACCGCCTTCTGATGACCTCCCCCTCCGAGCCCAGTGTCTAACTGTACTTCTGTCGACGCAGATGCTCCATAGACTTTGCACAAGCATCTCTCAATATTCCTCACAGTTTCTTTCTGAGCAGTGAGAAATTCAATGACGGCACGTTGCTTGTAACATACGTGCCCTACAGACGCCATTTTGAAACAATCCTGCAGCTACGCTATCAGTTGGAAGTGACGGAAACTTAACGCACTCACTCAGGAGAATTCAAATAATATACGTTTCGCATTCTTATCATTGTTTTCGGCTGAGAAAAAAAAATGCGGTGCATTGCTTTCTGGACTAGCCTCGTTTAAGACAGCCAATCAAAAGAGGGTAGAGGCCAAGAGTGGTGTAGCGGGCTTCAGGAGTGAAAGGAGTAAGGAAGGCGCAGCGCTCACTATCAAAAGCACAGCGCCGTTGTAAACTTTATGTACTTTCATTTATGGGTAGGAGTAAATAATTCTGAGCGGTCGAAGCCTGGAGGACTTACGGTTTGTGGGTTTTGCTTACAGTCAGGGAGGACTGTAAGTGTCTAACGGTGTAACAGAGGCTAGTTTACACCTTATTTGTCACAGTGTAAAGAAGGATCGTTTATTAAACCATATACATACAGAGATTAGTGGAGACCTTACTTGTCAACAAGTAAAAGGACGGAAACGGATATTAAAGGATGTCAATAGAAACCCTTTTCATCTTTGATTTACATTGCCATAACCCTTGAAGTTAGTCTCTCCACCTGCAAGCGTTAAATGTTCTGTGTGCCGCCATTCCGCGTTCAGTGCTTGCTGTAATCTTTATGTGATGTTAAGCTAGGCTTGTGTGTATAATCTGTATTTCTGCATTGGTTTTCTACTGTTCGACGACCCTTATGAAAGGACTCTGGGTCTTCGTAACTGTCAGATGGCCACTGCTTACTGTTTAGAATAATTCCCCTTGTTTCACGGCGTGAAAATTTTATAGTGAGGCTGGCAACCGAAAATAATTAGAGTTATCGGTGTTGGAAAAGTTGACACTAAAAGCTGTCGACAGCAAAAATGATTCAAATGGCTCTGAGAACCATGGGACTTAACATCTGAGGTCGTCAGTCCCCTGGAACTTAGAACTATTTAAACCTAACTAACCTAAGGACATCATACACATTCATGCCCGAGGCAGGATTCGAACCTGCGACCGTAGCAGTCGCGCGGTTCTGGACTGAAGCGCCTAGAACCGCTCGGCCACCGCGGCCGGATGTCGACAGCAACTGACTTGGTTAACTAGTTGACTTAATGGAGGGAACATAGCACGAGCTGCTATGAGGTATCTAACTGTTTCCATCGAGAGATGTAGCACCCCAGTAGACGGAAAAGTGACTGCAGACTCATTGAGACAGACAAGTGCCTATCGACGTGCACCAAATACGCGAACGTGCTCGCCAACTGACGCCTTTCAAAGGTTACATGTGAAATACCACCTGGCAAATTCCCCCCGACTCGTCAATTTCATCTCCTTTCATCACATGTCATGTCCTTTGACAAGGCCCATAAAATTCCTTATGGTAGGTCCTTCCTCTTAATGAATTTGGGAATATGAAACACTTACTTTCTAAGATCTTTAAGCAACAGAATCACACTGATTTAAGGTAATCTTTGGTTCCTGTTTCCAAGTATGCTCATAAAATACACAGGCCTTATTTAGAACAGTCAGGACATGTGTGCTTCATGACTCCAGCGACATCGTGGGGTGTGAGGGGTCAGGAGGTCCGCCGAATTGGCTAATACTGTGAGGAGTACTAACATGTCCAGTTTGATAATTTGTTTCTGATGATTAGTCATTTTCTAACATTTATTCAGTCTAGCGGCCAGTAATTTCTCGTCACCAATCTTCGTAACTATGCGACCCATATGACATATGGTAATAGCGAGGGCTAATCAATGGGCGCTAGTGTGTCTGAGTGTGTGTATTGAAGGGTGGGGCCTTTAATAGGGGCAACTACTTATTTACAACTTATACAAAATTGGTAGATGTTCCCAAGTTTTACTGTCGCATGTAACCTTTGAAAGGCGTCAGTTGTCGGGCACCTTTGCGTATTCGGGTCACGTTGGTAATCTAAAGCTCACTAGTCCACCACGTAAATATTAGATTTAGCTCAGCTCCTGTTTTAGTAAAATCGTCATTTGTGCTAGTTTCCTTTTAATGCTCCGATAATGATAATTCCAGTGCAGCTCTCTTGGTCGGAAAGTCTCTGTGCGCTGGAATGCGGACTATGGATGTAAATTAGGTTAGAAGTTCAGAACAAAGTCTCAGAACACAATTTGGCAGGAAAGATAAATAAGGCAGAAGGGATAGATAACATTCCATCAGAATTTCTAAAATCATTGGGGGAAGTGGCAACAAGACGACTATTCACGTTGGTGTATAGAATATATGAGTCTGGCGATATACCATCTGACTTTCGGAAAAGCATCATCCACACAATTCGGAAGACGGCAAGAGCTGACAAGTGCGAGAATTATCGCACAATCAGCGTAACAGCTCATGCATCGAAGCTGCTTACAAGAATAATATACAGAAGAATGGAAAAGAAAATTGAGAATGCGCTAGGTGACGATCAGTTTGGCTTTAGGAAAAGTAAAGGGACGAGAGAGGCAATTCTGACGTTACGGCTAATAATGGAAGCAAGGCTAAAGAAAAATCAAGACACTTTCATAGGATTTGTCGACCTGGAAAAAGCGTTCGACAATATAAAATGGTGCAAGCTGTTCGAGATTCTGAAAAAAGTAGGGGTAAGCTATAGGGAGAGACGGGTCATATACAATATGTGCAACAACCAAGAGGGAATAATAAGAAGGGTGTAAGACAAGGCTGTAGCCTTTCGCCCCTACTCTTCAATCTGTACATCGAGGAAGCAATGATGGAAATAAAAGAAAGGTTCAGGAGTGGAATTAAAATACAAGGTGAAAGGATATCAATGATACGATTCGCTGATGACATTGCTATCCTGAGTGAAAGTGAAGAAGAATTAAATGATCTGCTGAACGGAATGAACAGTCTAATGATTACACAGTATGGTTTGAGAGTAAATCGGAGAAAGACGAACGTAAATAGAAGTAGTAGAAATGAGAACAGCGAGAAGCTTAACATCAGGATTGATGGTCACGAAGTCAATGAAGTTAAGGAATTCTGCTGCCTAGGCAGTAAAATAACCAATGACGGACGGAGCAAGGTGGACATCAAAAGTAGACTCGCTATGGCAAAAAAGGCACTTCTGGCCTAGAGAAGTCTACTAATATCAAATACCGGCCTTAATTTGAGGAAGAAATTTCTGAGGATGTACGTCTGGAGTACAGCATTGCATGGTAGTGAAACATGGACTGTGGGAAAACCGGAACAGAAGAGAATCGAAGCATTTGAGATGTGGTGCTATAGACGAATGTTGAAAATTAGGTGGACTGATAAGGTAAGGAATGAGGAGGTTCTACGCAGAATCGGAGAGGAAAGGAATATGTGGAAAACATTGATAAGGAGAAGGGACAGGATGATAGGACATCTGCTAAGACATGAGGGAATGACTTCAATGGTACTAGAGGGAGCTGTAGAGGGCAAAAACTGTAGAGGAAGATGGCTCAAATGGCTCTGAGCACTATGGGACTTAACATCTGTGGTCATCAGTCCCCTAGAACTTAGAACTACTTAAACCTAACTAACCTAAGGACATCACACACATCCATGCCCGAGGCAGGATTCGAACCTGCGACCGTAGCAGTCGCGCGGCTCCGGACTGAGCGCCTAGAACCGCTAGACCACCGCGGCCGGCGTAGAGGAAGACAGAGATTGGAATACGTCAAGCAAATAATTGAGGACGTAGGTTGCAAGTGCTACTCTGAGATGAAGAGGTTAGCACAGGAAAGGAATTCGTGGCGGGCCGCATCAAACCAGTCAGTAGACTGATGACCAAAAAAACAAAAATGCGTTCTACTGCTACGTAATATTTATCGGTTTGGTTTAGCTGATGACAGCTATTGAATGCGATGAGTAGTGTTTAGACGTTCAACGCATTTTTAAATTCTGGTTCTTTCAAATGAGGAACGTACTCGTATTTTTGTTCTTGAACACGTATGTCGACAAGGTGACAAATACACAGATTCAGTGCGAGAGGCATTTGCTAAGAAAGTGCCCCAATTCCATCATAGTAATACGGTTCATCGACTTGTTGAGAAATTTAGAATTTTTAAAAGAGGCTCAGCGTTAGACGCCGAACGAATTGGAAGACAACCTAAACTTAACGAACAGAATAGCCGATAAACCATTGCGCAACTTGGCACAAGATAAAGATGTCGGAGGTGCAAGAGCGCGTGAAGCGTTAGACGAACACTAAAATCGTTCCCGTAGAAAGTGGCAGCAGAGCAAGAATAGACATGTGCGTACCATGAAAGGCGAATCCGTCAATACTTATGTTTTACATATTTTATTGAGAAGAATGCCAGTGATATTCCTGACGTCACCTTGTATACAGACGAGGCCTGGTTCCACGTCTCTGGTCATGTTCGAAAAACATAAAAACATAACACACGACCATGGTCAACGGAGAATCCTCGTACTGTGCTTGAAACGCAACAAAAATGCAAACGAATGTCTCATCCTCCACGGCAACGCTACGCCTCACAGAAATTCGCACCCCCGAGTGGAGCTCAGATAACTTTACTGGACTGGGGTTCTCATCCAGGCACAGCCCGAATCTCGTACAGTCTGACATCCAACTGTTTGACGCAATTAAAGATGCACTCCGCAGGATTCATTACCTCGACGATGGACAGGTTATTGATGCAGCAAGACGTTGACTGCGACGTCGACCAGTTGAGTGGTTCCACGCGGGCATATAGGGCTCTCAGTAAAGTGGCAAAAGGCCGTCGCATTGAACGGACATTATGTTGAAAAATAGGATAGTATTTTATAGCCAAAATAGTGGGGAGTAATATGGTATATTTGAATATTGAATAAAACTGACGTTTCCAGAAAAAAAAATGTTCCATTACTTATTGATGCCTCTCGTATGTTGTACTACACAGCGACTTTCCGAACTCCCTGTATTTTTGTTGCAGCCATCTAGCACCATGCCGCATCGTTCTGTACTGCCTGCACAGCATTCATAACAGAAGCTTATTAGGGATTTATTAGTGTGCTTTACAGCCGTCTGCTTTGCTCGTACTGTCACCAGGTACGCATACGACGAATTTTCTTTTCTTAATTCATCATTGTGTGTGTGTGTGTGCGTGTGTGTGTGTGTGTGTTTGTGTGTGTGTACGCGCGCGCGCGCTGCAAATCGCGCGCAACATAAGCGAGTTCAAGCACAAATAATAATGGTGATATCCCACTTATATGTGTTTCAAAGTAACACGCTGCCTTAGTTGTCGGAGGGCAAAATTACCTCGGGCAGTAAGAATAGTGGCATTCGGCTGGTGTAGTTACCAAAGAGGGCGACCAACGACGGAGAACATTCTGAGGACAGAAGAAGGTAGCGCTGCTCCTGGTGGGCGGAACGGCTGAACTTTGGCATTTGGAGTCCGGCTTTACCGCCGTTCGCGACTAACTTGTAACTCGCAAACGACACACTTTCTTAGACAGAGAAAGAGAACGAAACAGATCTCGTCAGGCTGTGCGGGGGCGGACTCGGAAGTTTCCCTCCAGCTGAATGATTTCCTGATATTATTCCGAGATGCGGCACTTGTGCTTTTGTAGCATTTACTTAAATTGGCTGATCTTCCGCTTCCTAGAACATCCAGTTAAAAACCAGCTAATGGGAAGAAGTCGTCGTTCGCACTAATTTCTTTGACCGGAGAGTTACACGTTCTGTGCTATTGCAAAATGTACCCAAAACTCGAACTGCAAAACGAAGAGGTGAAACTAACTGTGATCGTGGTCTAAGGACACACAAAACTCGGCAGCAACACGTCAAACAAGGGAAAACATTCTGTAGTTCCGCTTTTTTTTTTTGCAGTGGTAGTGGGCGTGCCATGAAAAACGTGCTAAAAATCCTGACGTGGAAGTAGCGGTAGAGGGGAGTGGGGGCGGAGATGAGAGAAATGGGCGTTTAACGCTCAATTTTTGAAGTTGTTCTTGAAAAAGTCGAAAGCCGCGGCTTTTGACTAAAATGTTTCCAAGTACAAAATTAGACTACATCAAATTTCCTACAAGAAATATCTAATTTATTTTAAGTTTCCGTACCTCAAGCGGCAAACACGGAACCTGTATTGGATTACTTTGTTGTCCGTCTGTGTGTCTGTTCAACTGTTGTAAGCCATTTCTTTCTGGAATGGATAGACGTATTAAGTTCAAATTTACGTCATGTATTAAGGTCTACGGTCCCTAGAAAATGTAAAAAATTCAAGCTTCTAGTGAACACGATCAAAAGATACGCCCATTTATTGATACTCGAAAACTCACTCACCAAAACCTATAGGGTATGTTGTATGTTAACCGGGTATCTAGAAACGACGGAGAGGCTCCGTCCCTGCCGCAGCCGCAGTGGTCCACAACCCCACGACGACTACCGCAGTCCGCTTCACTCCCCCGCCGCCCCACACCGAACCCAGGGTTATTGTGCGGTTCGGCCCCTGGTGCCATTAGGGCGGCAAACCGCCACGCTGACAACTCAGCTATTGGGGCGGATGGAATCCGCGGTGCCCGAGCCCTACTCTCTAGGTGTAATAGTTTCGACGTTGTATGAGATGGTCATTAAACATAGTGTAAAACTGATGTTATTGTTAACTAGAGTGCTTAAGAACAAATACTGAATGTGTGTACCAGAGCTCAGTGCAGTGTTCTGAGATGTGTGGGGATGGGCGAGGGGATGAGGGGGAGGAGGAAGTGGAGAGTAAACGGGTGAGGGTACGCAAGTTACCAGATTATGGTCCCTCCGTAGGTGTGCAAGCTGAAGAGCGTACAAGTGACCCTCACACTCTCAACCCGAAAACGTTACAAGAAGCCACTACATGATGTTGCACAGAGTTATATTTACGCTTTCCAGCACGCCTCATAAATCAGTGGTGACACAGTGCACATACATGACTCGGGGAGTGCTGGAATTTATTTTTCACAAAGTATTTTACACAAAGGATATTAACGCTACATGCGATAAAATTACGAGTTACACTGAGGCAAGTAAAGGATGTGGACAGAGTCTACATTAATCTCTGCACACTGTTCAAAACTAAGGGACCGGTACCTCCTCGCACACTACATTAGCTGTTAACGCCATTTTATACTAACTGCAGCTCTGAAAAAAGTAATTTTTGTCTTCAAATGACTTGGTCGAGGAACGAGTCTCTTTGCCTACATGTCTTGAATTTAGGAAGTAGTTTTCTATATCGTATTTGACATACACAGTTTAAACTCAGTGCTGTGATTCATTGGCTCTGTTTTTGGCGGACTGTGGTATATTTTAAGCGTGCAAAGCTGCCCAGACCACTGGGGTCCTACCACCATGACACACGGTGACAATTATTGAATTATATGAAAAAAACGTAAAGTAGTTACAAACTACGGCGTGCACTCACTTCATTGAACATGTAAACGCCACTAAAATTGTTTGTATTTAGGTTACGACATGTTCGATATGCCTGCCATCATTGGCGATGATGTGGTGCAGACGAATAGCGAAATTCTGCATGACCTGCTGCAGTGTCGGAACATCGATGCTATCGATGACCTCTTGAATCGCTGATTTCAGCTCAGTGCTAGTTTTGTGGTTGTTGCTGTCCATCTTATGTCAATGGATACCCCAAAGCCAGAATGCGGTTCTCAGAGTGCTCCTCCAGGACACCAAACACTGTCCTGCTTCGATTGGGTCGAGCTCCGTATTGCACGAACCACATCTTGTCGAAATCTGGGTCCTTTGGATAATGGGAATCAAATCTTCTTCCAAAACCTTCGTAGTCACCGCGCCATCAAGGAATACTGCACCGATTATTCCATCACTAGACACTGCACACCACACAGTCACCCGTTGATGGTGAGGAGACTTCACGATCGCGAAATGCGGATTCTCAGTCACCCAATCGCGCCAATTCTGCTTATTGACGAAACCATCCAAGTGAAAGTTGGCTTCGTTTGCTAAACCAAACCATACCAGCCGTGCAGTTTTAACGTCCTAACGCAAACCATTCAGAAGTTGTGACGATTTTATTTCACATAGTTTAATAATTGTCACGCTGTATCACACCTAAGAGGGCTATACCGCCGTCCGCTATATCCATCGTTCAGCTTTCCCCTTCCCCAGTCACAAGAAGCTATTGATTAAGCTTACCCATTACGGATATTTTAGAACCCATGACTGTTAATTGAATGTAAATAAGTTACATGAAACTGCAACAGTCACTTTTTTGAATAATTGTGTTTTACTCCATGAACCGATTTTCGAACCTGTGCAGGTTCATCTTCAGATGGTTTCTGAAGGTTATAATATGATATAACCTCCACAAATCATCTGAAGATGAACCTGAAAAAGCTCAAAAACCAGTTCATGGACTAAAACATAATTCTTCAAAAAAGTGACTGGTTGCAGTTTTATGTAACTTATTAACAAAAAGCTATTGTTTATCTTGAAATGTTCAGCCAGCTGGGTTGCCTAGTTTTCCATTCCTGGATGCACCCACACGACATTTTTAGGATACCCACATTACCTGACATTAAACTTGTTTTCTCCTTAGATATGTGCTCTGTTCTATTACAGTGTTTAAAAAAGTCCCATAAGTTTACAGGAGATAGTAGGGGCAAAATTAGAAATAGTCTTATAAACACACATCAATAAATACATATTTGTTGATCCATGAACCTTTCTGTATTATAACAGCTATCTGTGTATTGGTACTACAGGTGGTCTTGAACGTATTTTAGCCCTACTCTTCAATGAATCGTGAAGTCTAGAAACCACTACTGGATGGTCACACGCATGAGACAAATGATCCTGTAGCATGTGCACGTTGTCGGTGGTTGTTGAAAGCGTCAATGCTCTTAAATGTTCCCATATCCAGGAATCAGTGGGATTAAGATAAGATCAACAGGAAGGCCATGGTACTCGAATTCATCGATTAATCCATCGCTCAGTAAGTCTACACCTGGCACAAGGTAGATAACCAAATGATGATGAATAAGCGAATCTGTTAGGCACTGTTGAAAGGCGACTGCACTCGTTCTCAACTGAAACTGCACGTATAAATGTGCGATATTACTGTCCCTACTCTTTGCGTTTATTATATTTATATTTCCAAGACCGACTGAGGTCACTCGTTTTATATTCACGCATGCCAAATTGACAATCCAGACATGCCTAGCAGGATTTTAGACCACAAACCACGATTTAGCCAATAAAAGATATAAAATCGTTATTAAGGAAGAATTTAATTGCGCAAACGGATAACGTGGATGTTAGTCTGCCCTGCATGATAATCAGCATCTAAGGTTTTCTGGGAGTGGCGTTGTGAACATGTCTCTGCCCAATGCAGGTAATCGGCCCTTTCTTGTTTTTAATATCACACTTTTATTTTTACAAGTTATGTCTTAGAGTTGCCCACATGAAGGCTGTGGCAGGGAAAGGAAGTGATTCGGTTTAGAAAGTACTCAAATTGACTTCATTTAAGTTGAGCTGGTTTATTGCTCCAATAAAGTAACACATGTACGAATGCATGCTTTCACGGCGATATCCATTAATATTCTCGGGTTTCAAGCCGTGTCAAGTGGTTAACTGCCCTCGAGCTTTTGGCAGAGATCTCCTCTGCCATTTTCAAGTGGTTTACTGTCGTCTGAATGCCGCTCCCGTGATTATATAGCCGTGCCGCCATCAGTGACGTCACTGCTGCCTAGTCCTGCGTCTTATATGGCAATGTTTTGCGCCAGCTTCAACTCGCTGGTCACGGGATCCCAAGCCGTACTCAATTGCAATCCACCGTCTTTATTGAGGGCGTTGTCCGGTATTTTGATCTCTACTGTTTTATGTATTACGCTATCCCAGAAGCCGTTGGACCATTTAACAACAGAAGTATCGTCGATTGCAGTTTGGTATCCGTTCTCCAGTGCACGGCGGAAAGCTTGTGGGTAGTTAACCACTCGACGCTCCTTGAAACCCGAGAATATTTTATGAAAGTAACACACAACACAATAAGGCGTTACGTTCTCTCAACAAATTCCTTAATGTTGAATTTACACAAGATACCTTCGATTTGTTTCACTTAGCACAGCCTTGAATTGAGGTGAGCGAGAGATAGTTACACATAGGTTCCAAAAAACATTCGTCTGCTCAAACATTCAATTTTAGCGCGCTACAAATGCTGGAACTCGGAAGCTGATGGTGGGTTGTGAGAGTGCTTCTGTATCTACATGTACATGGATACTCTGCAAATCACATTTAAGTACCTGGCAGAGGGTTCATCGAACTACCTTCACAATTCTCTATTATTCCAATCTCGTATAGCGCGTGGAAAGAACGAACACCTATATCTTCCCGTACGAGCTTTGATTTACCTTATTTTATCGTTGTGATCGTTTCTCCCTATGTAGGTAGGTGTCAAAACATTTTCGCGTTCGAAGGAGAAAGTTGTTGATTGGAATTTCGTGAGAAGCAACGAAAAACACCTTTCTTATAATGATGTCCAGCCCAAATCCTGTATCATTTCTGTGACACTCTCTCACATTTTTCGCGACGATACTAAACGTGCTGCCCTTCTTTGAACATTTTCGATGTCTCCGTCAGTCGTATCTGGTAAGGGTCCCACACCGCGCAGCAGTATTCTAAAAGAGGACGGACAAGTGTAGTGTAGGCAGTCTCTTAGTAGATCTGTTACATTTTCCAAGTGTCCTGCCAATAAAACACAGTCTTTGGTTAGCCTTCCCCACAACGTTTTCTATGTGTTCCTTCCCATTTAAGTTGTTCGTAATTGTAATACCTAGGTATTTAGTTGAATTTACGGCCTTTAGATTTGACTGATTTTTCGTGTAACCGAAGCTTAAGGGATTCCGTTTAGCACTGATGTCGATTACGTCACACTTTTCGTTATTTAGGGTAAACTGCCAATTTTCGCACCATTCAGATATTTTTTATAAATCGTTTTGCAATTTGTTTTGATCTTCTGATGACTTTATTAGTCGATAAACGACAGCGTCATCTGCAAACAACCTAAGACGGCTGCTCAGATTGTCTCCCATATCGTTTATATAGATAAGGAACAGCAAAGCGCCTATAACACTACCTTGGGGAACGCCATAAATCACTTCTGTTTTACTCGATGACTTTCCGTCAGTTACTTCGACCTGTGACCTCTCTGATAGGAAAATACAAATCCAATCACATAAATGAGGCGACATTGCATAAGCACGCAATTTCACTACAAGCCACTTGTGTGGTACAGTGTCAAAAGCCTTCCGGAAATCCATAAATACGGAATCGATCCGAAATCCCTTGTCAATAGCACTCAACACTTCATGTGAATAAAGAGCTAGTTGTGTTTCACAGGAACGATGTTTTCTAAACCCATGTTGACTGTGTGTCAATAGACAGTTTCCTTCGAGGTAATTCATAATGTTCGAACACAATATATGTTCCAAAATCCTGCTGCATATCGACGTTAACGATATGGGCCTGTAATTTAGTGGATTACTCCTACTACCTTTGTTGAATATTGGTGTCTGCAACTTTCCAGTCTTTGTGTACGGATCTTTCGTCGAGCGAACGGTTGTATATGACTGTTAAGTATGGAGCTAATGCATCAGCATGCTCCGAAAGGAACCTAATTGTTATACAGACTGGACCAGAAGACTTGCTTTTATTAAGTGATTTAAGTTGCTTCACTACTCCGAGGATACCTACTCGTGCTTTTGGGTGCTTTCCTCATCCATTTTTGTTTTATAGACCCCGAATTTCAACTATCTTTTGCCCGTCGATATTTGTGCTTTCTTTTTTGGACCGAGAGGGCAACAAACTTATTTTCCTCAACATTACACGAATTTTTAACCATGATGTGTGTCTTCTACCACTAAAGGTAATTGCAGGGTGCAAAATTTTCGATTGTCTCGCAAACACCGCTGCTGGAAGCTGATGCTAGAACGCTTCAAAGCAGTGGCACCTTCCCCAAGATGAGTTCTACTGAGATGACACGGGAATACCATTCGGGAATAGTTGGTTTCAAGTCCACATCTTGTCAACCTGATTCAAGTTCCTAAACGACTGACAGTGTGGCTCCTATGAAAAGAAAGCGGCCAATTTCCTTTGCTGTTGACGGGACGTTAAAACCTAACCCCCTTTCTTCCTAATTAGTGCTTGTTCTTCATCTCCGATGACATCAGTGTCGATGTGATCTTATATAATTTTTCGAGAACAATAAGTGATTGATGAACACACCCCGAAAAATTAAGCGATGTCTTTGTCTGCATTAAAACCATGCAGTCTTATTGAAAATTCAATTAAAACTATCACGTTCCAAGTCGTTGAGAGAGAATAATGTAACTGGGGCGCGATCTCTCCGAGACGCCATCGAACCTGCCTTCTGGTGCAGTATTCGATCTCGGGTAATCTAGCGACCCTCCAATTGAGCGTGTCGCACCGTGCCTTGATCACAGGCAGTTTCTTCACCTGTTGTTCTAATATTCTTCTGTAATGAAGATGTGGTAATTTACTAGAAAAAATTGAAATGCCTATTTACCTAAGGACTATTTCCCTAGTCGTTATGTGACTAGGGCCTCCCGTCGGGTAGGCCGTTCGCCGGGTACAAGTCTTTCGACTTGACACCACTTCGGCGACTTGCGCGTCGTTGGGATGAAAGGGTGATGATTAGGACAGCACAACATCCAGTCCCTGAGTGGAGAAAATCTCCGACGCAGCCCGGAATCGAACCCGGGCTCTTAGGATAGACATTCTGTCGCGCTGACCACTCAGCTACCGGGGCCGGGCATTTCCCTAATAAAAAGCCTGATCATCTGAAAGGAATATAGCAAATATGATTTTGTATCATTTATTTTTATAAAGCAACACGAGAAAAGAGAAAGATAGTATATCATCCAATACAAATTCTCCGCACGAGGTGGTTTACTGAGTCACAAAATTCACGTGCAAATAAAGGGCGTACATAAATTGCCCTAATAACTTTGGACTTAAATGATTTTAAATCTACACTAGATTAGCGACCCCCCTCTCCAATTAGTCTTCACATACATACAGAGAAATGCAGGAGGTGTGGGGGAAGGGAGGGAGGGGGTTTAATTTATAGTATCAACAGATAATGAAAGGGGGTCGTTATTTTAAGAAAAAGAAAAGTTACTTCAGTTTTTTTCTTTAGAAAACGCGCTCGTTTATAGCGTGCATTTCTGTTAGTATATTTAGACGTCTTGGGTCGTATGGCATTGCATTCGCATTCACCTACGTCTCATCTAAAACCCTACATGCCGAAAAAACGTAGTTAGGTACGTTTTATAGAACCGACTCACTGATTTTTTTTTATTCGTTTATTTATTTAATATGATCCGATTAGGTCATAATACTCTCTATTACACCGACCAGTGTTTCACACATATAGTACCTTTATTTAAAATTATAGCTACATACGAAATATCAAATTTAATATGACAAATAGTATTAAAATGATTTGAGTGTCTATAGTGGCAATGTAACTAATACTACCTAACTAATAAAGTTAATACTGGCAGTACTTTTACTACCGCAGCCGCTACCACTAATAGTGATAATAATATTTAAAAAGAATTTGTAGGTGTACAAAATAACTGTTTTATGATATTGCGAGTTCTGGGGAAAGGAACGTTTAGAAGACTGCACCAGTTACGAATACTGGGAAATGGCGAAGATCTGGTTGGAATCAAGGACTTGTAAGGGTAACGAGTGCGTACGGGGACAACGGTAACCCTTATTGTTGCTTTAGTAGATATGTCATTATCTATCTTCTGTAGCTGGAGATATTATTCAGTTCTCTAATATAACACGGGTTTCTGCAACTGAGAAGGACTTCGAGAAAGTGTCTGGACGATGGAGCAAGAAAGAAAAGATTTTTCTCTAATAGGAAGGGGTGTTTCTGCCATGTGGTTCAGACAAGATCGTTAAGGTAGAGGAGAAAGATGAAGCACAATGTACGTTTATAAGACCGACCGGATAGCTGTTCATATGATGGTGAAATACGATCAAAGAGTCGAAAATCACAGGTATAACAAAGAGAGGCATTCATAACCAGTTTCAGGCTCTGTGCACTTTCCTGAGAAAAATCTTGCAGGATAACATCACTGTAATGAATAACTGGAAGAATAAGTGTTTTTCAGGTCAAGAGGGAAGAGCTTTTTATATTTTAATAGGACATGAAGAGATGCTGATGCCTTCTCGCACACTGGGGTTACGTACTCAGTCCAACTTAGATTTCCGTCTATTGTTCTCCTAGACTCTTTGCTGAGAGAGAGAAGAAGATATTTGACCTAGTTAAGGTTAAAGACGGCAGGGATTCCCGATATTTCATGCTAATGAGAGCCTAGTCTGACTAACCAGTACCGCTTGGCTTTGGATGGGTTCACCTTTAACGTTATATCCTGCGCCAGTTTTGATGGTGTACACAGGTCGGTATTTAGATTCTCCATGTTTATTGGTTTTTCACTTAGATACATTTGGAGGTCATCTGCGTACATGTAAAATATCCAGCCGGACAAAACTGGTGACACATCACTGACGTGCAATGAAAAGAGTATAGAACGTAATAAGGAACCCTGGGGAAAGTCTGGTACCACGTGCCCTCATTGTGACTTTATGGCGCCGAACATGACGCATTGCTGGCGATACGTCAGGTATGAGCGAAATCATTCCACTGCACTTCCCCAGAAATTTAGGCTACCAAATTTAGCAAGTAAAATGTCGAAGTCGATAGTGCAAAGGCTCTGCTGAAGTCTTAGAAGTATGTGATGTCACCTCTTGTGGATTCATGGCCAGCTTCAAGTCATATGTAACATATATTAAGGCAGATGTGCTACGATGTTCGTGGAAACTTGACTGGTATTCACTATAATCGACATAACCGCCTTGAGTGACACAGTAATTGTTTAGATGGTTAAGATAATTCTCACTTACTGTTCCATCTCATTTGCACATTTTAAATGGATTACTTAAAAATTTGCAAATGAAGTGGAACAATAAACGGGAATTCTATTAATGATTGGTATTCGTCTAGTAGGTTGTTTGTAGTTAGGTAGTTTGTTAGTTGGTCGAGGGCTACATACGACTATACGAAGGCCGTGGAAAGTTCAGGAAGAATGCAAATAGATCGCTAACTTGTATTTCTGTTATTATTAAGCGCAACAGGTAACTACCTTTCAACCTCCTGTAGGCATGTGGAGGGCGAAGGAATGCGACAATGTGAGTAACACATGACTTTCAAATACTTGATTGCTAAATCACTGGCTCTTTCTCAGCTTCAGAATATCACTTACGCGTCGTGTGTTTTAATACTTCAGGTCATCATAGTAAGCGGGATAGGATGTGAGGAACTGTGAAAAGCGGAACATTATGAATAAAACATGGTCCGAAAATCACGATGTGAATTTGTTGACATGCTAATATTAAGAAGCATTTCTACCTATTGGTACAATCTTACATTGACAGGGTTGAAATGTCATTGATTAACAGTTATCTGATTTCTCTGGTCAATCTTTCCACAAACTGTACCGTAATAAGAATTCGGTTAAAGTAAATCATTAAAATAAATGAGGGCACATAACCTTTCACAGTGTGGCTATAGGAAACGGAAACTGCATAATAAGGATTACAGAGAACACTCAAATCATTGACATACGAACACATGCAGAAGTCCAGCAACGTTTACTCCATAATCTACTACTATTCAAGTGACCACAGAGCAATCGGAAGTGTCGAAGATGCGTATTGGCCGTAGCGAGCAGTCTCCAGTCACCAAGGAAAATAGAATAAAAATCAGCAGCTGGAAGAATCATTCCATGCAAATGGGTAGTAACTTTACTCAGGATCGCGTGCCTTATAAATTGATTGGCCACGCTGATCCGAAATGGTGGGTGTTGATACTCATGATGGGCTGAAGGCCCAGATTCACACCATCTCCAATAAATTCAAAAACTGAAAACTGAAATAAAAAATTATTTAACCATCATGTAGGTATTGATTGTTTTCTACACTTCATGGTCTACAATTTGAGTGATGCCACTCGAACGTAGTAGCATCCTAGGTGGCATGACGTGGGTTGAAGGGCAAGATTTGAATTAAGTCTACGAAATTCAGAAATGGGGAAAATCTAAGAAATTCAACACACACGTAGGTACCCATTGGATTCTACTCTTTATAATCTACAAATTGAGGAACATCATTTGATCGTGATAGCATCTTGGAAAGTACAACGTGGAGTGAAGAGTAAGACCTGGATTACGTCCAATAAATTCTGAAATGGGGAAACTCTAAGAATATCAGCCAGCTGGTAGGAATTCGTTGGATTCAACACTATATAATGAACAATCTGACCAATACCACTTAATCATACCTACTATCCTTCGAGACCATGGAGAAGTTAACAGTCATACGCTTCCCCATCAGTCACAAAGGCACTCACGTCAAGGCGTTCGAAAATCACAGCCCAATTAACAACCTGTGGAATATCAAGAAATGAAATCTCATTATCAGCTGAAAAGTTAAGGACCCTTTAACGTTACAGGGCAGCACTACACATCTGATTGCTGTACTATCGGAACAAAGGATACTGTTACGAGCTACGCAAACAAAGACATTGAGTAAGAACGTTCAAATAAAAATTACTGTGAAACGCCTGCTCATCCACTCTCGTTGGATTAAATGATATTGACCATCATCTAAAGGTAGCTTAAGTAACAACAGTTCCTTTGTCCATGTACTAGTAGATCACTAATACAGCCGTCCAGTACTTCCGGAGCACCCAGCGATGTAGCGCAGTGTTTTGCACACTGGACTCGCCTTCGGGAGGACCAGTCGCGAATTTACATATAGCCTCACTAGGCACGGGCCCTGGAGGCGGCACGTTACGGGAGGGGGGCGGGGGGGGGGCATTTTTTGCTCTGTACTCATTTTAACCTTATACGTTTTAAAATAACTGCGCTTACAAACGACAAAATTTTTTATTATTGTTAAACAACTTGCTAGTTTAAATAAACCTTAAGAACGAAATTCGACAATACAAGCTTGGAAACACGCATACACTACTGGCCATTAAAATTGCTACACCAAGAAGAAATGCAGATGATAAATGGGTATTCATTGGACAAATATATTATACTAGAACTGACATGTGATTACATTTTCACGCAATTTGAGTGCATCGATCCTGAGAAATCTGTACCCAGAACAACCACCTCTGGCCGTAATAACGACCTTGATACGCCTGGGCAGCGAGTCAAACAGAGCTTGGATGGCGTGTACAGGTACAGCTGCCCATGCAGCTTCAACACGATACCACAGTTCATCAAGAATAGTGACTGGCGTATTGTGACGAGCCAGTTGCTCGGCCACCATTGACCAGACGTTTTCAATTGGTGAGAGATCTGGAGAACGTGTTGGCCAGCAGTCGAACATTTTCTGTATCCAGAAAGGCCCGTACAGGACCTGCAACATGCGGTCGTGCATTATCCTGCTTAAATGTAGGGTTTCGCGGGGATCGAATGAAGAGTGGAGCCACGGGTCGTAACACATCTGAAATGTAACGTCCACTGTTCAAAGTACCGTGAATGCGAACAAGAGGTAACCGAGACGTGTGACCAATGGCACCCCATACCATCACGCCGGGTGATACGCCAGTACGCCGATGACGAATACACGCTTCCGATGTGCATTCACCGCGATGCCGCCAAACACGGATGCGACCATCTGTAAACAGAACCTGGATTCATCCGAAAAAATGACTTTTTGCCATTCGTGCACCCAGGTTCGTCATTGAGTACACCATCGCAGGCGCTCCTGTCTGTGATGCAGAGTCAAGGGCAACTCCGAGCTGATAGTCATGCTGCTGCAAACGTCGTCGAACTGTTCGTGCAGATGGTTATTGTCTTGCAAACGTCCCCATTTGTTCACTCAGGGATCGAGACGTGGCTGCACGATCCGTTACAGCCATGCGGATAAGATGCGTGTCATCTCGACTGGAAGTGATACGAGGCGATTGGGATGCAGCACGGCGTTCCGTATTACCCTCCTCAACCCACAGATTCCATATTCTGCTGACAGTCATTTGATAAACCGCAATCGCGATAGGCTACAATCCGACCTTTTTCAAAGTCGTTTGAGCAGGCAACGCCGGTCAACTGCTGTTTGTGTATGAGAAATCGGTTGGAAACTTTCCTCATGTCAGCACGTTGTAGGTGTCACCACCGGCGCCAACCTTGTGTGAATGCTCTGAAAAGCTAATCATTTGCATGTCACAGCATCTTCTTCTTGACGGTTAAATTTCGCGTCTGTAACACGTCATCATCGTGGTGTAGCAATTTTAATGGCCAGTAGTGAAGTTTACTCGGAGAGTGAATGGAAATTTAACATTGGGATTCTGTCTGGTATCATCTTCATGATCGTTCAAAATATTTCAGGACGGCAATCTACTATACTATGTTTGAAACGTTATTCTTCCGAGAATGTTGTCGGCTTCTACTTAACCCTACCATATTTTCCTCGAAAATATTTCAGGACGGCAATCTACAATATAATGTTTGAAACGTTATTATTTCGAGAATGTTGTCGGCTTCTACTTAACCCTACCACATTTTCCCCGTGAAAATCCGGGACCCCTGAAAAGCTGTGATAAAATAATAAGCAGTTTCTTAAATACTCTGACATGTGTGGGCCTCAGCAAGTAAAACCCGACTCTGTATAAATTTCTTGCAGAAATTACGGGGAAGTATTAAGTCAACCCTCCACTACTGTGAGTAATGTGAAATCTCTGTCGTTTTCAGTATCTGAGCTTTGATTTAATGACACCCGTTTAACAAAACATGTTGATACTGGGAATGTTTTACATTTTTAAACAAATGTTTACACAAAAACAACATAAGCAGAATACGTAAAATGTGTGAAGTACACTTCACAACAGTTTCAAAATTTAATTATTTATTTAGTTAGTTACTTTTTTGGCGAAAAAAGAAGAAGAAACTAACTTCCGTTTGTCTCATTTATTGTGCTGCAGCCTGTACGATCAAAGTCCCCGCTCTGTGCAATGAAATAGTACGTGGCATCGCAAATTTTAGATTAAACATATTAACTAAGCTTTTTTTTATTTTGAGGTAAGGTTATTTTTATTTTATGTTGGAACAAAAGGTGCATTTTCGTGTAGACATAACAGCAGTGGTCACACAACTGACAACACACCACATCAACTGCCAACAAGGCTACTTAAACTTTGTACTCTGTCTTCTCTGCCCACAGAAACTGCTAAAATGTTACAATAAGTGGGATAAGAGTCGATCCAGCACACCTCACTGCAATAAATTGCAAAAATTATTTGCTTTTTAAATTAGAAAGACAGTGTCAATACTACTCAAAACATATTTTCGTCCCAGATAAAATTCCGGCGACGCGAGAAACAGAAGCCAAAAACGGGACTGCCCCGTTTTCTCTACGAGACGAATTCCAGCAAACAGGTGAGCTTCTACTGTTCACTGACAACAGAGAAACTGGTGACAGTGAAATTAAATTATTCTGCATTGTCGTTCTTTCGCAGCACAGTTATGTCGAGTAATCCGAGTTGGTCAGTTCATCGTTACGTGTTTACAGAAAAAATCTTTGTACTCGTGTGCCGTGTTTAAAGTAAAAGACTTTGTGCTCATGTGCGGTGTAGTACGATTGTAACTGGACACAGTCTTTCTTTCTTTCCTTTTACAATTTTTTTTTCTTTTGATTTGGTTTTTGTTTGACAGTTTTTTTAAGTAACTTAACATGAATAACAGTGAAAAAAGCAAACTTTCAAAATTAAGTGGGGTGGCATTTTGGAAATTATCGAGGAAAGGTGAGAACGAGAAGCCAATGTTCTAAAACCGTTTGGCAGAGTAGATAAATTTTTCGCAAAAAATGTTGCTGGTTCGACTTCGAGTTCAAGTAGTACGGAAGATATTTCTGGCACTGCAGCTGTTGTAAAAGAAGTAAATACAGATGAAACAAAAGTTAAAAATTAAGAAGAGCAACTTGTTCCTCATTTCCAGTTACACGAAAAACTAAGTGTCGAGTCAGACATTACAAAAAGAAATAACCTCGCTGGTGATGATCCTGCCGAATAGTGTGTCAATGAATCAACAATCGACATTCTCTTACAACGTGGCATTAATCAAAATTGTAACGTGATTTTTCTAATTCAAGAAGATCAATAGGCAATAAACCATATATTTGAAAAAAAATGTAATTTACCATTTAAATGGTGAATCAACTTCACGTGATTTTCTACTATAGTCCTGTAGCACCGGTGCTGTTTTTTATGTACCACGTAAATTGGTCGGAGGTAAGGTCGCGATTCCTACTAATGGTATTGCAGATTGGAACAGTATTTCAAATATTTTATCTCATCATGAGAATTCACTTAAACCCAAAAATTCTGAGTTATCACTCTTAACAAGAAGAAAGTCACTTGGATCAAGAGATAACCATTTCGAGTCATATGTTGAGACAGAAAAGATGTACTGGCGCAGTGAGTTGAAAATGGTATTTGCAGTAGTGAAGAAGCTAACAAGTTGTGGACTTCCCTACGTGGACACGTTGAAGTATTCCATTCATTACATAATGTTCAATCCATGATGTCTCTTGAACTTAGAGCCGAGTTTGATCCGTTTCTAGCAGAGCACATTGAACGACATGGAAATCCAGGGCAGGAATATACATCTTTCTTCAACAACGTGTGATGAAATAATAGAGCTTCTTTCTGAACGAATAAAAAGTGAACTAAAACAGGACAAATATTTCTCTATAATAGTAGATTCTACTGCGAATATTTCACATATTGATCGATTATCTTTCATATTAAGATATATGAACGAGAATGGTGAGCCTGTTGAACGTTTGCTTCTGTTTTTACCAAACCCGGGACACAAGTCCGAAAACTTAGCTGAGGCCTTACTAAAAGTCCTGTCTACAAATTCCATTGATATTACTGACTGTAGAGGCCAGCTATATGACAACGAAAACAATATGTCAGGAACCTACACTGGTTTGCTGGCACGCATTAAAGTACGAAATCCGAAAGCGCATTATGTGACTTGTGCAGCACATTCCTTGAATTTAGTGGCACTAGTGCTGCAAGCTGTTGTCGGGAAGCATGTCCCTTTTGTCAATGTAGTGCAAAACCTTTACAATTTTGTCTCTGCCTCTACACAGGGCTGGGGTAAACTTTTTTCTTTCATGAAACCAGGAAGCAAAATGGTACGGTTTATCAAAAACACGTTGGTCCGGAAGAGAGGAAGCGTGTAAAAGTGTATGTGAAAACTGGGAGAGCGTTTTCAATGTCCTCACACATATTGTCAATAATATGTTTGAAAAACCACTTGTGCGGAATGAGGTTTCAGCTTAATCGAATCAACTCATCAGACTAGAAACAGTATTCATGATGACGGTTTGGAAGGACATACTCCATAGATTTAATAGCGTAAATCTGAAATTGCAAAGCGTAAATATTGATACTAAAAGAGTGAATGAATTATATGAATCACTTGTAGGATTTATTGCATCTATTCGCACCATGTTCGACTAACTTGTAAATAATTCCATGGATATTGTGAGAGATATAGACTATGAATGCACCTATAAAACATCACGTAAACGCAAACTTCATGACGATGCAGAAGCGGACTCTGAAGAAGTTTTTCTGACTGGAAGGGAAAAATTTTGAGTCGAAATATTTCTCCCAGTACTCGACAACTTGTACGCCGAATTAGTGAGGAGGAAGGAAAGTTAAAGAACAGTGTTTGACTCAGTTTTCAATGACCTTAAGAACAGTTCACCTGACGATATTGCTGAACATGTAGCAAAACTCCGAGCGTCACATGACACAGATTTAGAGCCTTCCCTAGTGAATGTGCACATTTCGCGGAACTCTTAAAATATTCTGAGATTAGTGATATACCAGTCGAAATGTGTAAATTTTTCACGGAAAGATAGGCTACAGTCCGTGTTTCCGAATGTTGGCACTGCTCTTAGAATATTTCTATGTATGGCACTCACATTCAGTAGAACGCTCGTTTTCAGCTCGTAAAAGACTGAAATCGCACCCACATTCTACGTTGACTGAGGAGAGATTGAATACCTTGTCCATTCTTCACATCGAAGCCGACCCCCTACCGGATAACCGTCTGTGGTATAAGATGTGATCAACGAGTTTTATGCCATCAAAGACAGACGCAAACTTTGCTGACTGGTGAGTTTGTTTATTTATTCGTATTAGTTTCAAAAATTTAAGATTATAATGTGATTTTTATTATAACTTAGAGCACACTCATTAGATTTACAAACTACGTATTACCTGTTCATTTTACAATTGCCGATGGTAGAACGCGGAACTAAACCTCGTTTATGTGCAGACGTGACTGAAGGCGCCCGACAATACTAAACAATACCCGATGACCCAGGCCGCTCAGCGGTGTACAGTCAAGTCATACAGATACTGTAGTATATTACAAATGATGCGTATTCTTGGCGTCTGCTGAAATGAATAGTTATCGGGGAAATATACGTTATCGGAGAGTACGCTCGGATGGAAATGGAAATGCCGTGAGGCTTGGACCTCCCGTCGGGTAGACCGTTCGCTTGGTGCAAGTCTCTCGCCACTTCGGCGACTTGCGTGTCGATGGGGATGAAATGATGATGATAAAGACAACACAACACTCAGTCCCTGAGCAGAGAAAATCCCCGACCTAGCCGGGAATCGAACCCGGGCCGTTAAGTATGACAGTCCATAGCGCTGACCACTCAGCTACCAGGGGCGGACCACGCTCAGATGAGAGAGTGTTAATAAATAACGTAGTTCAGTTCTGTCGATAAACACGTTAATTCTTTGCTAATACCGTTAGAAAGAGCTATGGTAAGAGCAGTAGCTGCAGTACAAAACTGTTCACCCTTACATGGATTAAAGGTATTGTGTACACTTATTATGCAGCATCTAGCTACACAGAGCCTAATTCTTTACACGTTAACTTTTAGATTATAAAACAAATTTGATTTTTCCACACTAGTCTGTAAAATTATGTAATAGCAAATTCAGTTCTCTGTTTGTCCGTCTATATTTAGTTATTAGTTCGTGCACAGAAATCTCTATTTCGTTTTCATTCCCTAGACTTTCCTATAGATTCACGTATTAGTACAGAGCGTGATTTTTAATCTGCTACACATTCAAGTTATTAGATCGTAAAACGACAGTTTAATTTTAATTTTGAACGCATCTCTGTAAATGTACGTTATAATTTCTAATGTATGACACGTTCGCTTAAGGTTTTATATCGTAACACAACTTTTTTATTTTTATTTTCAACGTTTTCGTGTAAAAGAACGTATTAAAAGTGAATGTATAACAAAAATCCGTTGTCTCCTATACGCTCTGCTGAATTTTTAGGCCACAAAAGAAAAGTTATTTTCCTTGCGTTCGTTTATGTTGTCTTTCGACAGAAGAATGTTTTAACACAATGGACTTTTAGGTTTGATTTATTCACTGGCGTACACCAAGTTGAAACGTCCCCTTAGAAAAATTTATGAATGACTGTGCATAAACTGACACACAATATTTTTAGCGCAACGCAATCTGACTTTCAAAAATCCCTACAAAAGAATGGCCCTGACTAACAATAACCTATACCTCTCATGAATCACTTGCCTCACAAGAATCTTCGATACTCGAACTACTGCAATACAGCGACCGCCAATACTGCCAGCTAAATAAAAGATTCTAACTACTGAAGGCACTAACTACTGATAGGCGTACTTAGCAAATGAAAGATTTTGATAGAGAACAAACAATGTATTTACCTTAATAGTGTTCAAAAGTCATAATATGTTTATCAGTCCATGATATCCAATACTACAAATTTACTCTTTCTGATGGACACACGTCCAGATCGTCTGCTCTCAAAATTCCGTCATCTCTCTCCCCACATCCACCACTGCTGGCGGCTCACCTCCAACTGTGCAATGCTACGCGCTGTTAACATCTAACTGCCCACTACAATATAGAATTTTTCAACAATGCAAACCAGACACAGACTGCACACATCACAGCCAGTGATTTTCATACAGAGCGCTACTTGGCGTTACCAATATAAAAACCTAAACAGCCTACTTACATATCCGCCATGTTCCCCACAAAAAATTTTACAAATTGCTTTGGGCAGTGGCCAACATAGATTTGAAGAAATTTTTCATAATTTCAATAACAAAGATATCCACTGCACGCACTTATTGATACACTGCTGGTCAAAAGCAAAGATTTTCTCACAGCCCATAAAGACAGTCATGATCATTCATCACAGTAGAATTGCAGTGTCTTTTTTTTTTTTTTTTTTTTTTGTTTTGGTCGAAGTCTGAGCAGTAAAAGAAAATGCACACGGAAGTAGTGGATTTCCATGTAGTCTTGAAGAAGTAGTGTTGTCCTTCTAATGGAAAGACAATACTGACTCTTGACATGCAGACAGGTAATGGGCCACAACAGAGCAAACCCTCAGCAGAGTCAGTCGCAGTCCTTGTAGAAATAATGGTATTGGTGGGCCATCAAAGATGCAGACTCACTTCAGTCCTTGTAGAACTAATGGTGTTGCTGAATCATCAAAGGTGCAGACCCACTTCAGTCCTTGTAGAGACGGTCAGCAGCCATCTGTTGCGCTGCGCAGGTGCACAATCACCATCGAAGAGCCTTGCGGACAATATAGCAAGTCCATAAACCACCACTTGTGCACTCACAAAATTTTTTTTTAATTGTTCTTAGAACCAGCAATGCTGTTGACCAGTCCCTTGCTGAATTATTAACACATGTGCAAGCACTAACAGTTCCAACTTCTCACATACTGTGCATATATTATGACCAACAGAAACGTGTGCACCGAAATGAAACTTAATTTGAAGAACTGGTGTCTATACAATTATAAATTTACAACAATTTACAACAATTACTAAGGTACAAAGTACATCATTAAAGAATATAACAGTACAGATAACATTTGTAGTAACACAGGATTTACAAAAGAATAGAAATAAACATATATATCAGTGTTACAGGAATTATGACATAAGTAAATATATAAAATAATGAGAATAGTTTTCGAAACATTAATTTCACATATGAGCATTGAAACAGAACAGAATTAATAATGTCTACAAACATAAAAGAAAATAACTAATATTAATGCAAATTATATTTGAGGATAACAGCATTCCTCATCATAGTGAATGTAGCTTAGTACTAGAAAAATTCTACAACTTAAATCTTATTAGCTGAACACACAAAGACAGGAAAAACACAAATACACATAGCGGAAAAACACAAAAGGACAGGACAGGGTTCGTTTTCAGTGTAACGTTTGGTACTGCAGTCCAACCCAAAACTTCATTCCATAGATCTTTCCTCTTATTTCAACATTTGCTCCTGCAAAAAAAAATCCTATCTAACCCTGTTAAATAAATATTTCTCATTGTACAATACTCATTTTTGCCCAAATCTTTTTCATATAACTTCTCAATGCATTCTTTCCCTATTCTTCATAGTTAGTTTCTTATATAGTCTACCCCCTCTTGAGCTAACTTAAATCTACTGAGCTCAGATATATATATACTAAGGTATGAGGCAATCCAGCAGCACAAAACAATTAACACAAACAGCAATGACAAAAAAATGATTGGAAAAGCAAGCAGCAGTATATCTAAATTAGCACTGCAAATGCAACATTGCAACTAATATGAGCCAATGTGCAGCAACAAGAAAAATAAATCAGTAGTAAAACTGGCTTAACAGAGTAATACAAAGAGAAATTTAGTAGCACTATGCCTGGCACACAGCAGCAGCAAATGCAATAACTTATACCTAAACATGACAAAGCTTAAGTAGAAAAAATATTACAGTAAAGATGGCCATGTCTAATACCTATGTCAGATCTTAACACTAAGAGTTATGCATCACAAGAACTTACTCTAGCAGACAAGTTACCAAATCGTAAAAAATTATTTATGCAAATCCTGTGAAGGGAAATGTCTATTTATGTTCCCTCATTTTCTTGGAAGTAGATCATAAAATTATTATTTACTGGAACTGTAGGCATAAAATAACTATATTAGTACATCTATTAAATTTTATTTTAACCAATGCTGCAGTGCAGCTAGAAACTAGATAGTAAACAAAATGAGCAATCTGTCAACTAGAAAGACAATAGATATAAAATGTTTCTCATCATTTCATTAGGCATTTTAGTAAATATCATAAATTAAGAGCTCCATCATATGTTTTCAAGTTTGAGTGTGTCGTATTTGCGATGCTTTCTACAAAGAAATGTCAATAGCGAGGATAATTTCCTCTTTTTTTTAAACCTAATGGCTGTTTCTCCAGACGGCTGGCACAGCTGGACACCCAAAACACGTTACGTCAAGGTCACTTAGCTTTCTTACTGAAATATTTACGACAGCAGTTTCCGCTACAGTGACAGTCTCATATAAAAATTTTCGCAGCTCGAAAATTTGCATTACAAATGTGTAGAAACAAAATCATATAAAAATAACAGTGTCCAAAAATTTTCGCCAGCATTGTGATACATTCATGCATTTACACACATTTCATAACTCTTAAAGTATGATTCTTGGTTTCCAACATCCTTTTCATAAATCAGAGTCCCTAACCCTACTCCTTATTCCTTACCTTACTACACATGTACATATTCATATTCATCAACACGTCTTCAATATTTCATCATAATAAATACATAGCATAATCAGATTCCTCATACAGCATCATCTCATTGATCATAAACATACCTCAAAAGCATAATACACATTGTCGTCATAATAATATCATAACACCTCAGTCAAATCTGAAAAAAGTCGTAGCTTTCTGCAATAATCTCAAACCCTAAAAAAATTCTCTGCTCATTTCAATAGTGTCATCTACCTCAAACGTACTTTAAGAATCATGATCCCATACCAAATACATCATTCAAAGCTCTCAAAGTATCACAATGGTTCCAAAAAATATGAATGTTCACAAAGTACATACAAAATACAATTTCATAAGTGTAAAGTTATCCAACTGTGTAATTACGTAAACATCTGTCACTGATGTAGTAACATAAATGTTTGTCTCTCTCTCAGTTAAATGATCAGATAGCTGTGTAATTCTGTGTTAGAGAAATATGGTACCGATGTGCAAAGTTGTATAAGCAAATACCATATTACCTAGGGCTCTTTGTGCTTGCCAAACACATGGTACACGAAGTAAGTGTGTCCCCCCCTGAGGATTAATGTAATTATACCCTCAGGTGTTACAGATTACAGCAATGGAATTAAATGTATGATGGAAAACCTTTGTATCCTTGTAATTCAAAAATCTTTAAAAATAAATGTTTGAAAATTAATCACTCAAATACGTGTACTGCAGTGCTAAACTGTGTGTCTTGTTGTAAGATAATCTCTGTCATTACTTAACGGTAAAAATATGCCAAGTGTCGTAATTATCGTCGTCCATAAGCGAAGTTCTGTAGAAGTCACTGTACATACCTCGTAATAAACAAAAGTGAAATGCTATGCGTACAGATATCGTAGTTATTACCCACATCACCGTGATCAAGAAAGTACTATGCTGTAACGTATTGTTGTGCTACGAAAAAAAGGCTGTCTCATTGTAGCTACACAACAAAAGTTACTACTAAAACATGTTTTACTTTCCAGAATAATACAGAAAAACTGTGCACATATAAAACAGATACACCGCAAAAGCAACAATGTAGATTGTCGCACATATTAGTAGCGTCGTGATATAATCGTGTAGCTGTCACATAAACTAACCACTGTGTCATCTGGTATCTCTCAGCAGGTACTTTAAATCGAGAATATCTTTTCAAGTAAACCAAAATGTTGCATTAAAATCTCATCAGCAGTATATGATCTAAGTATGTGAGCCTTATAGTCATTACGTAATCGTGCAACTAACAAGCAAGAATGTACACACACAAAAATACTGTGCCCTCTGTTCACTATAACAATGCATTTGTAATTACTTGTCTTAATAAGTTCCCTAGGTTCTTGACTGGATATTTAACTTCAAACATTGTTGCATGTTAACAGTTTCTAAGTCTGACAAAGCATACTGGTAACATGAAGTGAAAAGTTTTATAGCAAAGACTTAATTTAAAATCAGATTATCTGTCAGTAAACGGTTTTACAAGTGAAATGTGGTGCAATCCTTTACTCTTCCTCGTACGCAGAGTTTCAACTTCAAAGCAATTATCATGCGGTATATGTCGGTAAAAAATGCTAACATTTTTCTCAAGGTTAGCGTCTATGTTATTTTTCGCTGGTCCAGCTGGCGCATGTGACTGCCTGCGGTGCGAGTCATTGTCTGTCTCTTTGTTGGCGCACGTCGTAATTAGGATTAGGAGACCTAACTACTACAACTTCACCTTGTCGAGAGGGCACTGCCCTGTTTGAACCCCGCCAGTTCTGATGAAATTCAGGTCTGTGGTTTTGTCGGTAGTTTACATAGTTTCTTTTTTGTCGGTCATGTGGTGGAGAATTTCTCCTGGAATCGTAACTGCGCGATGGACCGTTGCGTCTGAAGTTATTCTGTCTCCCTTGATAATAATTATTTTGGTTCCCATATTGTCTGTTTCTCTGATTGTCTCTGTGATAGTCATCACGATGGAGAGGAGATCTTTCCCTGTAATTATTACTACTCTGCCAACGGTTGTCATACGGGTGGTGTCTGTTTTGGTCACGATTTACGTTGTAAGAATAGCCTTGTCGTGTCCATTTATTATTTCTGTCATTGCGGAATTGTGACGTATGTGACCTGTAATTGTTGTGCTCCTGTTTTCGCGTTCCGCGATTGTCAGTGTCAATTTCCAATACTTGTAACAGTCCCTGACAAGCTTCAATGTCGTCTTTGCAACGTCCTGCCAAAATAATATGTCGTAAATGTTCAGGCAATTTGATTAAGCAAATGCGGATGAATACTGAGGGGCTGTATGGGTTTGAAAGATACTGATTCTTATGTAACATGTCTTCGAAATATTTGACAAGACTGGAAAATTCAGATTGTTCGAAATGTTTCATCATTATGATGCTATGTTTTACTCCGTCTTGTGTAGCTTGAGACCAATATGCTGAGAGGAAGGCATGATAAAATTCTCCTTCACTGTGACAATCGTGAATGCTGATCGCATTCTTACAGCTGGTTCATTCTCTAAGTAGCCTCACATAAATTTTAACCTGTTCTCCAATGACCTGTTGGGAGGAAAACAATGAGAGAATTGATGGAGCCATGCTTGTGGATGAATGTCGTTGCGATAATTCTTAAATGTTTTGAATTTACGTGTAGTAATGAACAGCTTATAGTCAAAATCATCATGTCGGCGAGTCGCATATCGGTCATTGTTACTTCGTTTCGGCAGTTCCATCTTAAAATTCGGTGTACCTTGCCAATTTATTTCATAATTTCCGAAGTGCCCTGTGTTATTATTTTGTGGCTGTTCCGTATTTCTATGTCCCTCTTCCTGTATTGGAGCGCGAGTGTCCTCTGAAATATGTAATTCTTGTATTACCTGTGTCAACTGATCTTGTACTTCCCGGATTTCTCTTTTGTACTGTGTATTGATTTGATTCTGATTTTGTTTGAATTTTCTAATTTGTTCATACTCTTCTGTGTCAGTGAAGGCAACGGGTCTTGTGTCATTCAGATCATCATCTACCTTTGTTGATAAGTTAGTGAACTGATCCGAAAGTTCGGCTACTTTCTGCGATAATGAACTGATTTCCTCAGTGTTTTTTTTTTCTGAATCAAGTTTCAGAGTGTCCACTTGTGTTGAAATCGTATCTACAGTGACCTTTAAGTTTTCCTGAGTTTTTGCAAGTTGAGTAATCGAATCGGTAGATGCAACTGAGTCAATTTTAGCTTGCAAGGTGTCGTGATTTTCATGAACAATAGTTTGCAGCTCTTTTATGGCTGCTTCGTGATTCTGTAATGCATTTTCATGACGCGAAAAAATAGGTTGAAAATGGTCACAAATTTGTGTTTTTACGTCATTACAAACTTTTTGACATTTAGATTCGATTTTAAGTAACTCAGCAGTTAAACCTTCACGTGTTTGTTCAAGCGTGGTGTCTAACTTTTGAAGCTGTTGCTGCGACTGTTTTTCATTTTGTTCCATTGCGTCAAACTTTTGAAGATTTTGTTCGACTGTGTCTAACTTTTGCTGCGTTTGTCTCTAATTTTGTTCCATTGTGTCTAACTTTTGAAGATTTTGTCCCATTTGTTTCTGATTTTGTTCAAGCGTTGTGTCTAACTTTTGTAGCCTTTGTCCCATTTGTTGCATTAACTGTAATAACAATCCACTGGTGTCTGAAACATGTTCCTCAGTGCTACTCGACAGTGCACATGAACCGGCAATATTCGCATCTTGAAAAGCAGAAAGTGTGGCTTGACTTATTTGAGAAACGGCGAGGACGCAAAACCTGACTCTACAGTATTTGCAAGGTTGTGTCCTGTGATTTCGGATTCCTGAAGCGAGCTGTTGCCGACCGATCGATCGATAATGCTCCCCTGTTCACTAATTGTTTCACTGGCTACACCATTATTTGCCGCCCGCTACATTTCCATATGCACAAATACCAAATTACCACTTTGAATATCTGATAATTCATTACACGGTGGTGCTGATAAGCTACGCTCGTCGTCACTATCATTTCTCAATTTACTTTGGAGCCTAGTGTTACATTTTTCACACACCATTATTGTCGCAATATTTCACACGATAACACATAAAAGCACAATTTGAAGAGCAAAATAAAAAAAACACATTAACATAGCACTGAAAATAATATCTCGTTAATTGCTAGTGCAGCTGCGAAATACTTGGTACAGATCTACATGCACGCCACAACTGTTTTACTGTACAACAATGAAAAACTACAACTACAAAGGAAATTCTCTCTATAATTACGCGCTAGCAATAAACAATAGCTACACTAATTACACAAACTACAAGAAAAAAATCAGAAGATTCCAGTGAGGTATCCTCGGCTAAGGGTCGACGTATGAAACGTCCTCTTAGAAAAATTTATGAATGACTGTGCTTAAACTGGCACACAATATTTTTATCACAACGCAATCTGACTTTCAATAATCCCTACAAAAGAATGGCCCTGACTAACAATAACCTATACCTCTCATGAATCACTTGCCTCACAAGAATCTTCGTTACTCGAACTACTGCAATACAGCGACCGCCAATACTGCCAGCTAAATAAAAGTTTCTAACTACAGAAGGCTCTAACTACTGATAGGCATAGTTAGCAAATGAAAGATTTTGATAGAGAAGAAGCAATGTATTTACCTTAATAGTGTTCAAAAGTCATAATATGTTTATCAGTCCATGATATCTAATATTACAAATTTACTCTTTCTGATGGACACACGTCCAGATCGTCCGCTCTCAAAATTCTGCCATCTCTCTCCCCACATCCACCACTGCTGGCGACTCACCTCCAACTACGCAACGCTACGCGCTGTTGACGTCTAACTGCCCACTACAATAGAGAATTTTTCAACAATGCAAACCAGACACAGACTGCACACATCACAGCCAGTGATTTTCATACGGAGCGCTACTTGGCGTTACCAATATAAAAACCTAAACAGCCTACTTACAAAGTACAGTTCAGGAACCGTATCACATTTTGATCGAACGCGACTATACCACTGAAGCGTCCTTCAGAACAACGAAGAGCAGAGTACCGAAACAGCTCATAGCGCTTCCACCCCAAGCGCCAATTTTGAAGTGATCGTTCAATAGTTATTACTTAAAACATGGGTGATGGGGGGAGGCGCATATAATATGGTGTGCCTAGGGGCGAAAAATTTTTAAATCCACTACTGGGGAGGGCGACGGTTCAAACCCGAGTCCGGCCTCCTGATTTCAATAAATCGCTGAAGTTAAATGCTCGGATGGTTCCTGCGAAAGGGCACGGTCGACTTCCTTCCTCAGTCCGAGCCTGTGCTCCGTCTCTAATAATCTCGCTGTCGACGGGACGTCAAACACTAATCTCCTGCTTCTTTTCCTACTCCTCCACTCACGGAGCGCAGAAGATAACTGCCTCACCATGCATCCTGTGACCAGTCGTGAATCACATTATCGCTAGCAGCGGCGGAATGTCAACCACTTTTCTATACTGAGCTTGGCTTCTGTTTGCCTCCTGTGAAGTTAGGTTGCTAACACAAGGGGCAGTCAAATGAGAACGAGGCAGATGGGAAAAAGTTAGTACTCTGTTTATTATTTCAAATGTAGCTGCCGTAACTGTTAATAACTTTATTGCATCGCGAGACGAGATGGTCAATGCCTTCACAGAAAAATGCCTACGGAATCGTGCTTGTATCCTGGCACATATCTCTTCATCAAAAGTAAATCGACGGTGACGAATGTTTTTCTTCAGTGCTCCAAAAACATGGAAAGCGCATAGGCAGGGATCGGGACTGTGTGGAGGGTGTAACGGCTCCCCAGCGAAACTTCTGCAGCGTTCTCGGAACCCTTTGGCAACTTTGGCAACACATGGGCGGGCATTACACTGAAACAGAATGATACCATCAGTCAACATTCCTGGGCGTTTGAGATCGATGACGTGCTTCAGGTTTGTAAGTATCCACTTACAGTTATACGTCAAATTGTAGCGCTGCTTTCGAGGAAGTAAAAGGAAACGCTCATAATTCTGTTTCAGGATAATTCCCGACCACATGCTGGCAAGATTGTTTCGACTACACTACAGAAGTTTCGCTGGGAAGCCGTTACACCCTCAACAGTCCCCATCCCTGCCTATATGTTTTCCATATTTTTGTAGCACTGAAGGAAAACATTCGTAGACGCGTATTTGCTTCAGACAAAGAGAAGCAGGTCTCGATATAATAATGGTTCCGTATGCAATCACAAACATTTTTTCATGAAGTGGGATAAAGTGACAATAACTAACTTTTTCGATCTGTCTCTTCTTATTTAACTGCCCATTATACATATCCGCATCTCTATGAATTCTGGACCTACTGAGGCATCTTCTAAATACTCTCACACTCACGCTCACTTACACAAATGCGTACAAGAAAGAGTGGGAATAAAGCTGGTTGTGCGGAAGTGAGTAAACAAACAAAACTTCTCCTCCCCTTTTCGGAGACTATGTGTAACTACAGCTGAGTGATATGTCACGCGGAGTAAACTCTGCCAACGTGTTAAGACACCAAACGTGCTTAACATTCATTAAACTGATTCATCCGTCCCCCTTCAATAGTAACAACTGGATTTCAACATGTGACAAGATAGCTCATGAATTTTCGTTTCTTCACTCGTCATTGTGCGCATTCCTAGTGGCACGGAAAACGTCCAGTGAGTTCAATTTCTCTCCATTTATGCCCAATGAACGCCACGTGACCATTTTCAAACGCACAGCAAATGCATATCTTCAAGTCCCGAAGGTCTGCAACCTCTGTTCGGTACACCTGATGCTTTACAAAATCCCTGACGGTGTAAGGTGAGGTGATAGTGGCGGCCACCGAATCGGACCGTCTCGTCCAATCCAGCAGTCCAGAAACTGATGGACATGTAGGGACGAATGAGGTGATGCCCCATCCAGCTGGAATATGAAGCCATAATTGAGGATTACCAAATGCGGCACAGCTAAGTATAGTAACACGTCAAGGTAAACATCACCGTTAACTATGTAAGACTGCAGGCTTTCGTGGCCATTGTCACTGAAGTTAAAATCTTTTGGGTTATTAGGCCACGTCATGTTGCTTCTAAATGATGGACGTTTCGATCCCTCTGCTGGGATCTTCCTCAGGATCTATTGGTGTGCACTACTGCTAGAACACTGTCAGAGACGAGTGTCGCCTCCTCTTATAAAGGGGAGTTTTCTCGCGTTCGTGCTGGAGAAGTGATAGATTTGGTTAAAATTCATATGGCTGCCATTGGTGAGCCATAGTCATAGGCTAATATTCCCGCTCTGATGAAGAAGAAGGGGCGTTGTTGGCTAATCTCCTCTGGATACCATTGGCGGCTCATCGTCATTGGATAGAAAGGCACTATTCCACACTTGCACTGGAGAGGGGCTATTGGTTGAAATTCCTGCTACTGCTGTTGGTTGGTCGTCATCATTGACTAGATTCGAAACGGACAGAGGAAGAGAGGGGGAATGTTTACCCAAAATATTATTGGCCACCGAGGTGACTTGCATCGCAACCAATAACCCTTCTGCAGCCTAATTGTGGAATAGTGCCTTTCTATCCAATGAGGATGGGCCACCAATGGTATTCTTCTGCATCAGAGCGGGAATATTAGCCTATGACTATGGCTCACCAATCATAGCCGTATGAATTTTAACCAATACTATCACTTCTCCATCACGAACGCAAGAAATTTCCACTTTATAAGAGGAAGCGACACTCATCTCTGACAGTGTTCTAGTAGTAGTGCACACCAGAAGATTCTGAGGAAGATACCAGCAGAGGGGTCGAAACGTCGATAATTTAGAAGAAATATGACGCGGCCTAATAACCCAGAAGATTTTAATTTCCATCACCGTTAACGTTAATCTCCCTGAAAATGAATGGACCAATGGTGCGATTGTACGTAAGTCCACACCACACACTGGCCTTGAGGCTGTCTCTCTCCACATCACCTGTATCATCAGGATACTCTGATCTCCATATGTGTATGTTGTGAGCGTTCAGCTAGCTGGATACATTTAAATTTGGTTCACTGTAGAGGTTTCTTTTTTTTTTTTTTTTTTTTTTTTTTTAGTCAGTATCTGCGTCGGTCTTGGCTAACATAACCACTGCAAACCGTTCACTTTGAGGTTTGTCCATGGGCTTTAGTGCCTGAAGCAGCTGCACTTAGCAGGTATAAAAAGGTAACTTCTTAGGTAAGACTTTGTGCACTGTTGATAGTGGAATTTCGATCTCTCTGGCTGCTGAACGCACTGACTTTGAAATTGCCTACCAGACTCTGTCCGCGTTGGCGTCTCAAACAAATGACCGACCCGCACCGTGTTTACAGAAAACATTACGCGTTCTTTTATGAGTTATCTTCTCTCATGCTGAAAAGCAGTTATTATGTAGTGTAGATTTAAAACTATTTCAGCCATCAGTTGTAAGGATAATTTATGTACGCCTTGCAAAAAATCTTCAAATACAGCTTCTTCAATCGAATAGTTTATCTTGTGTTGTCTCCCGTCACGGCAATTCCGCTGTATGTATCGTCTTTTTCTGACCACTGTCCTCTGCACACTGAAACGTGACCCTCATACTAGAGGTGGTGTAGTTATAGTTATAACTCGACCTGCTTATCATGTCCTACAGCTCCTGCTCGCTACTCTCTGTAGAAATGGTTTCACGAATTCGTGTGGTCCACGAAATTACAGGCCCCTGCGAGTTATTGCCGGGTATTAATAACTTCAAGCGGAAGGTTTTAACGAACCGTTAAAAATTTGAACGCAATTGATAACGCAATATTTTTTAGAACCACTACAGAAGGCACCCATGAAGGGGTTAATAGGGAGCACAGAGCCATTTTTTACTTTCATGATCCAGCATTCAACTGTGGTACTGACTTTCGCCTGTTCTTTATAATCAAGCGTGGAAATAATCTGTCGAGCGTATAGGTTAATTGATATTTATTCAATACCGATGGCATTTCAATAACTAGCCGTGTGTCTGTTGGAATATACATCAACAGAACCGGTTAACATGATTCACTTTCGCCACGTAATTATGGAAAGGGAGAGGGGGGCGCAGACCTGGCTTCAATGTAGTTTATGCAGGCATTACAATTATACCAAAACCCCGCCGGCCGGGGTAGCCAAGCGGTTAAAGGCGCTACAGTCTGGAACCGCGTGACCGCTACGGTCGCAGGTTCGAATCCTGCCTCGGGCATGGATGTGTGTGATGTCCTTAGGTTAGTTAGGTTTAAGTAGTTCTAAGTTCTGGGGGACTGATGACCTTAGAAGTTAAGTCCCATAGTGCTCAGAGCCACTTGAACCATTTGAACCAAAACCCCTGTTTATTACAGTCAGTTACTATATGCCACGCAGAACAAGTTCAGCAAAGACCCTACAAGTGAACTCGGTCAGGGCGGAAGAATATTTGCCTAGATATTTCAATTTTCGTTAAAACTTACGCTGAAGAAGGGGTAGCAAGTAGTGCATTTAACTATGACTGCCAATTTTAGTTTAATCTTGCTTTCAGAAACACCAAGTTACTGAGCTGGGGGGAAGAACATTTACTATCATATGGCGGGAAAATTTTGCAAGTATTTATTCCATCGCCAGCCTGTGTGGCCGAGCGGTTCTAGGTGCTACAGTTTGGAACCGCGTGACTGCTGCTGTCGCAGGTTCGAATCCTGCCTCGGGGATGGCTGTGTGTGATGTCCTTAGGTTAGTTAGGTTTAAGTAGTTCTAAGTTCTAGGGGACTGATGACCTCAGAAGTTAAGTCCCATAGTGCTCAGAGCCATTTGAACCATTTATTCCATCAATGGGCATTAAAATCTGAACTTTCCTAGATACAAGAGTTTAAACCGTATATTTTACGTAACGCACTTCATTGTAGGCGAATCAAATAGTTATGGGGAGGCACAAGAAACATTAACTATCACATTAGCCAACAGAAAATACAAAAAAAAAAAAAAAAATACGGACACACAAGATTATTCCTTCTCTATCTTACACTCACTCACTACCGTATGGTTATTCACTCGTCTACTATATGCTTCAGACGAAACTGCACTTTACCAATGTAGTGGTTGCTCCAACCGACAACGTGAAAGCGAGTACACAAACAAAAGATATAAAAAATTTAAAAAATTCCCAAAATATTACTGTAAAAGAAAGACCACATTAAAATACGTTAAATTAGTGAACTTCCCTTAAAGACAGAGCAATCATGCCACCGTGAGCTGAAGGCCAATGGCGCGTGGACTGACCAAGGTACAAACGCAAAGTTCTTACTGAAATTGGACTACATTATGAAAATAAACTTCCTTATGAGGGTTTGGTGGTAATCTCACACCTGGTTTCAACATCTGGACCATATTAACGAGCAGATTTGATACACTCTGATACCTTTGTTAACGTCACCAAAATCGAGAGCTGCGTCTTCCACGTCTGTCCAACGCGGCGACCCAGGAACAAGTGGACCTGCGGACACCTCGCCTAACCGTTGTTCGCTCAAAAGGTGGTGCTGAGGATGGTTCGCCAACCTGACAGAGCCAATGCTCGTGCCTTCGCGACCTCTCTGACCTGCCTTGCACATTATCTTTGTCAAACTTGTTCGCGTTTAGGGGGTTGGTACTATCCTACCACAGAACCACTCTACTCATGCAATGCTACGACCTCTGACCAAAACTTTCTGCTACTTCTCAAATATCTCATTGATACAGTCCAAGGTCGCATAAGAGAAAGGATGCAAGGAAACATTCACACACGAAATAAAAAATCAATGAATAAATAAATAAACACCGTTTGGTCCATTCTCTCGTGCTTGTTACCCACGGATTTACTTCTGCAAAGTAAAAACACTCTCGCCATAATTCTCCTGTACCGGAATTTATTGAGAAAAAAAATGGGACGGGACAACAAGTTCTGTTCAACACTAGTATTCTAGATCGCCACTGGCATGACTACAGTTGGGTCTCTTAATACGTCATCCCATTCACCGCTCTCCAATGACGTCTTTTCTAACGCATTTTCACCTTGATCTCGCTCACAGCTCCCTTTAAAGCAGCTGCAAGGCGACTGAACATCATCAGAGAGAGAGGCGGCCCTTTGGACCTAGGCCTTGTCGTTTCCTTTGCCGAGTGGCTTTCAAAAGTGCTTTGCTGGGTGAAGCCGTGATCAAAGCAGTTCTCTTATTTGAGCTCCCTAATCCTCTCCACCCTCTGTCCTCCGTCAGAGTAGGGGAGGGAGTGAGGGCAGTGCGACGCGTGCAGTCTGAATTGGTTTTTCAGGTGTTGTACATGACATGTGGTGACTACGAGGTACTTGTAAAAGTGGCTTTTGTCATCATGCTGTGCATGTAAAACGTGTGATCGTGAAATTTACTCACCAAGATAACCACAATACCAACTCTGTGATGGCGTAAGCTGTCACCAGCACACACCACTCGGCAAAGATGAAGCGCGAAAATCCATTAGTAGGCGCTGGATCAACTGCGCTTATCACTAGAGATGCCAGAGACACACGTACAACCAAGATGCCGCCAACGCCCTCTCGACAGCATGTATTTTGGCCTCTGCCGCAGCACGTTTAGTTAGTCAAAGGCTACGACATTACATAGCGACCAGATTAGTGACTATAGTGGGACTAGTTTACCTCAATCAGAATTGTAATTTACTAGAGTGAGAAACTAAAGTCTGTAATTGCAAGACTGCCGATATTGACATTATATCAGTCTGCAAGAGGAATTTACTGATGAGCTTGTACTACAAAACATGGACTCTATTCAAGTTAAGTAAATGTTTCCAGTTCATGTAAATAAAGAACAGTATCAATCCTCGTGTCCATTTTTGTCGTAGAAAGAGAATATCGGCCACCCATAAGAACATCCTCTCCATTGCTTCCTTGCGGTACAAGACTCTACAATATCTACTCCAGAAAAATCCATAGAGCAGCCCACGACACCCCTCTCGATCCATTTCTCTAAATCGACGAAGCACATGTAAATATTATGGTGCTGTCCAAAGTTTTTCTCTAGAAGTTGCTGAACATCAGAAAAAGCGTCATCAGAGTGGTACACCATGTACTTTTATTACAAATGAGTCGCCTTTGCAGCGATATGAAGATACGTGGCGGCCACTATGAACTGGTGGTACTTAAATGACACTGGACGACATAATGTGCGTTCCTGAGGGAGCTCGTATGAACACTTTGGCGGAAAAAAAAACAATTCGCCGTTAATCATACTGTTATGCACATACGTTTGGTTATGAGTCGTCTGTTTGGTTAATCAATTTGTAATCTTACAAATATGTGTAAAATATGTCAGAGGGCAAGGTGTTCATTTGTCCAAATATTGTACAGTGAGTAACTGTAGAAAGAACCCAAGTCTCGACTGGACCTCTACTTCATTTCCATAAAATAGATACTAGTATCTATAGTATATGCCACCTATGTCTCCGTTTAACTCGATCCGCCGGGCGGGGTAGCCGTGCGGTTCTAGGCGCTACAGTCTGGAACCGCGCGACCGCTACGCTCGCAGGTTCGAATCCTTCCTCGGACATGGATTTTCCTGATGTCCTTAGGTTAGTTAGGTTTAAGTAGTTCTAAGTTCTAGGGGACTGATGACCTTAGAAGTTAAGTCCCATAGTGCTCAGAGCCATTTTAACTCGACCCCTGTCTCACTGGAAGCCATCTAAGTTAAAAGACATGTATTCATTTTTCGCCACTAAGCGCACGTATTATTTTTTATTATGACAATAATGTCTGCTTTGTCAGGGCCCGTCTCAGTCTTAAAGTAACTTGCCTGTGAATTTGCTTCAAAAAACTCGATTTTTTGTTTCTAATCTTAAATCAACAAAGCTTCTTCAACAAAATAATGGTTAAAAGAACTGAATTGGACATCAGGAAATTGTTTAAAGAGTCACCTTGAAGAACTCTCGGTGTCCATCCACACCCTTGCTTCCGCTGTTTTCACCCGTCGCTTGACTCCTGTTCAAGAAACATACGCTATACAACTGTTTTTCTAGTTGACAGCCCTGTTAGAAGATACGCTTTGTGATCTCTTATGCCTACCGTGTATATATTTAGTTTTCGAGCGTTGTTTCCCTTTAAGCTTTTCTGTAGTTTGGGTCCTTGCTATTTTCTTTTCACTCTCGAAATTATTATACTTGTAATTAGTTTTGATGTAGGACGGCGAACAGGTGTGAAGTTCTACAGTTGCTAGGAATATATTCTGGGTTTAATATGAGACAATCGCGTTGGCAGTTGATTCCATGAGAGTGGACAAAGCTGTTAAAGCAGCTAAAGGAGCCAGAATAACAAGGAGAAACAAGGAAAGGAAGAGAGAAAACGAGGAACATGTAAATCAAGAAGACTGTGTATTGGAAACAAGAGAAGTGAATCATAGATCAAATATAACTTTGCATTGATTTTCTTTGTGAATTAAGTTTTGTAACATTTCAGTTGGAGGTCTGCAATGCTTTGGGATGTTTCAGTGTATCTACGAACTAAATTTCCTAACGTGTTTATTTTGTGCACAAAAAGCTTATTTCCGTTAAAGGTCTGCAATTTTTTGGGATGTTTCAGGGTATTATTTATAGGAAAGTAGACTGTAGATACTAACGTACTACCAATGGGAAGGAAATACATACATATCAATTGTAAAAAAGTAACCATAAGGATAATTATCACATGAAAATATTTATGGTATAAAAACATGTGGCTGGAATGACATGATTGCAGTCTACGTTTTAGATGTAAATGTTGTTAATGTGTACTTATGTAATGCAAGTTTCAAGCATCTAATGGGATAGTTAGTCAGTGCATAGATTCGAAGTATGTACCGGCATATAAAAATGTAATTTACTGATATTCAGAAAAATATTGTAGAATTAATGCGGTTAATAATGTATTAAGGGGACCTGGACGTGAAATGACTGAAATTTTCGAAAACATTTTTTTGTCACCATCTGAAAGACAATTTTATCGCGTTTCAAAAAATGTATTTTTTATGTACTTTTCAGTTGTTGATTTGGTCTTAAACGCTCTTTGAACATATGTCTGCAAACCAACCCCGCTCATGCGACAGGCAAGGAATATCACCATAAATATTTCTTGCCTGCCACAGTCTTGGAATCAATAAAGCCAATATACAGGGATCTTGCAGATACAAAATTACTTAGCAAACGTCTACGTGGCCGTACACAAAACCCTAATGAGAGTTTCAACAGCTGCGTGTGGCAACGAGTACCAAAAACAGTGTTTGTTGGATGGACAGTACTCAAAATGGGTGTGATGGATGCTGTCATCTATTTCAGTGATGGTGTAATCAGCAGGACAAAAGTAATAGACAAATTAGGCATCCAGCCAGGAAATAATGTGATAGCTGCTCTGACTGTCATAGATCGTCAGCGACTAGTTGAAGCTGAAAGGGCTGTGGAAGCCGCCACTAAAGAGTCCAGAGTAAGAAGTCTACAGAGGATAAAGAAGCAGCTGGCCAGCAAGATTACGCTGCTGGAATGTTCTGAAAGAGGTGTATGGTGAGTCAGAACCATTGTGAACATTCTTTTCTCATTTTCTCGAAACTACATTTTCAGAACATTCGGTACATATAACTTCACAATGGTTTTATCCACGTTCACAAAATTTCCGTCAAGTGAAGAATGGGATAGTATCTTTGTATTATGCTTAATACATCGCAGTATTTTTAGACAAAATAGTAATGTGGTATAATATGGGTTTTTCTGTTTCCTAAGATATACTCCAAACTACAAAACGAGAGTCATAATGTGTTCCTATGAATGTTGACAGCAGCCTGGCACAGTCTGAATGCTGTTAGATTGATGATGGACCAGAAAATGGTACCAGAATGGGAAAGTGTATTATAAAAACATCTATTAGGCAAGATACTGTAATTCTTAAAGTATAACAGATATTTCAGTAAATTTCCATTTACAGCTTGAGTTAATGTCATTGATTGTTGGTAAAAAAAAAACCACAACTTCCTCCGTATTGTAGACCAAGAGTAGTGTGCACTGAGAGCGAGGTATAAAAATGCAGCCCGTTCACGTCCAGGTCCCCTTAAACTGTTCAGCAAGAAACAGTCCTATTGTTTTATAATTTTCCGCCTTCTCCACTGCAATACTCACATGTTCATTTCGTTTCATATAGTTTTCGACGTTACACCCAGATATTTAAACGATGTGACTGTATCAAGCAGGACGCTGCTAATGGTGTGCCCGAACCGTATGGATTTGTTTTCCCTACTCATCTGCCTTACCTTGCATTTTTCTACATTTAGATCTGGCTGCTATTCATCACACAAACTAGAAATTTAGTCTAAGTCATCTCGCATCCTTCTTCATCACTCAACTTCGACACCTTCCCATACATCACAGCATCATCTGCAAATAACCACAGATTGCTGCTCACCCGTCCGCCTGTTCATGAACAAGCTCATAACTTCGTTAAGCGTCTGCAGTGGTGAACCCTGTCAAACACTTTTTGGAAATCTAGAAATATGGTCTCTGTCTGTTGCCCTTCGTCCGAGTTGGTAGTATATCATGTGAGAAAAGGCCAAACTGAGTTTTGCACGAGCAATGGTTTCTAAAACCGTACTGATTCGTAGATGTAAGCTTCTCGGTCTCAAGAAAATGTGTTATAGTCGAACAGAGATTATTTCAAGGATTCTTCAGCAAACCGATGTTAGGGATATTGCTCTACAATTTTGCGTGTTTCTTCTTTTACCTGTTTTATATGCAGGAATCACCTATGTTTTCTTCCAGTCGCTTGGGACTGAGAGAGAGGGATTCGCAATAATGCTCCATACGTGAGTCTTTTAGTTGGTTAAACGACGGTACGCTTGTGCAATTCTCCTATGTAAAAGAGTTCTGAGACGCAAAATTCAAAAGGGCTTTCGTTTTGCTATCTGTAACTGTTACACCAGACTGAATGGAAGTCTTAGACCCACTCAGCGGTTTTACATTGCATCGGAATTTTCTCGGGTTCGTGGCCAGATCTTCTGCAGAGGTATGACGGTCGTAGCTGTGCGCTTCGAGCTCAGGTCTTTTTACAGATGCGCAAGTCTCTACTAACCTTTGCCTGTCATCATTTGCGGGTTCCAGAATGAGATTTTCACTCTGCAGTGGAGTGTGCGCTGATATGAAACTTCCTGGCAGATTAAAGCTGTGTGCCCGACCGAGACTCGAACTGGGGACCTTTGCCTTTCGTGGGCAAGTGCTCTACCACCTGAGCTACCCAAGCACGACTCACGCCCCGTCCTCATAGCTTTACTTCTGCCAGTACCTCGTCTCCTACCTTCCAAGCTCTCCTGCGAAGTTTGGAAGGTAGGAGACGAGGAACTGGCAGAAGTAAAGCTGTGAGGAGGGGGCGTGAGTCGTATTTGAGTAGCTCAGTTGGTAGAGCACTTGCCCGCGAAAGGCAAAGGTCCCGAGTTCGAGTCTCGGTCCGGCATGCAGTTTTAATCTGCCAGGAAGTTTCATTTGCGGGTTGTTCTTTGAACCGAGAGCGCGACAGCCTTTGCTTCTTCAGCACCTTTTGAATTTCGTTGCTAAACCATGGTGAGTCTTTCCCGTCCTTAATCCACTTAGCAGGCACATAGTTCTTCAGATGATGATTTACAACTATTTAAACTTTGCCCATAATTTCTCTACGTCCATCTTACTAGAACTAGGTTATGTCAGTTCATTGTCTAAGGGAGATACTAACAACTGCTTATCTGCTCTTCCTAGCAGAAGCACTCTCGTAGCGTTATTGACTGATTTATCAACCCTAGTAATCATAGTCGTTATGATGTTATCATGATCATTAACCCCCGTCTCGATACTGACGCCGTCGATAAGGTCCTGCCTGTTTGTAGCTACAAGGTTTTCTGAATCCCCTGCAACGAATCCATCGACATCCTAGTCGATACTTGGTAGATTAAAGTCGCCTCCAACTAGTACTGCATGATCTGGGTATTCACGTCCTACTGAGCGTCGACTTTTTCAGAACAACTCTACAAATATCCCAACGGTATCAAGTGGCCGGTAAAAACATCCAACAATTAAATTGATTTATCTCGATCTGCTTCACATGACCAGGGACCTTTTCTGGCACACTCAATAGAGACAATATTTTTGTATTTTCTCAACTGGAATGAACACCCCCATCTCCTATGGCGTTCAGTCTGTCTTACCGCTATACGTTCCACGTCTCACTAAACATCTCAGAGTTTCTTACTTCCGGTTTCAGCCAGCTCGCAGTCCCAACAATACTTGAAGCGAAGCGACGTGTGGATTCTATTCCTCGAAGAATTGAGGCTACTATCAAGACTATAACCGATGTCTATCGTGTTATAGTGATAATTTCGGAGTGTGACTAATTTTTTGGGGGTGTGCTTACTATTCCCGAAAAAGTAATGTTTACAGATTTGTTACATCGACTTTTACAACGGAAATAACCACAAATAACAATTTAGTTATTCAGTATTATTAAAACAATTTTTATTATTATCCACTTTCAGACTCTGCTGAAGCACTCGATGACAACAAGGTAATTTTCAGGGTTTTGTTTCAGCTATCTTTGTGCCCATGTTACTTTCATTCTATCCGAATGGACTCCTTTCCGCTCGTCAGACAAACTGTCGTCTTTTTCGCTCGCCAGACCAAACGGTCGGTTTTGATTTTTCTGCAAGGCGAATTGTCCTGTACTTGGATTTTCCGGATATCGTTTTTTCCCGTATTTTGTATACCAAGTTGTGTTATTAATTCTTCCTTCAGATGTTCTGTTACTTCACCGATCCATTTTACTGTTTTAGTGTTAGTTTTACTGCTTGATTCATAGATGTCCACAGCCTAGTTACTTAATCTGTATGATTCCAGTCTTCAATATGGCCATAGAATTTAGCCTACTTCTTGATGTCTATTTGCTCTTAGTCTGTACGTCCTTTCTTCAGTGTAATTTGGGCCTAAAACTTTTCTGATTACTTTTAGTTATCTCTTTTGGAGTTCTCCAATGTGCCTTTCTTGGTTCAAAACGAGTGTTTCAGCCTCAGAAAGATGAATGTGCTGTAGAGTCTCGGTTTGGCTTATTTCAAGATGTATTTTTTGTTATAGATGTCTCTTGTAAGCGTGAAAACAGTTCCCATTTTATTACCAATCTTTTCCAGGCAAGTTTACTAAATGGTTTCGGCTAAATATTTGAACTGAGAAACTACAGATATTTCATAATTTAGTTTCTAGGATTCTGGTGCCGAGTTATTGTTGTATATGTATTTTTTATTATATTTGGAGCCATATTTCTTTAGGGATATCTGTTTGTTTTTGCATTGTTCCGAGGCCCTGACAAAGACTTGTGGGTCGTTTACAAAAGTTAAGACTTTGTCCTAATACTGCTTTTTCGAAATTTTATTGGTTCGTCAGTTTTAAGCTCTAATTTCGGTTTTCACCACACTTCGACTACTTCTACCTTCTCTTACTCTTGTTTTAATTCCAAATATTTCAAGATTTTTTCCCTGAATTATACCTCAAATTTTTTACCATTGAGTGCTTAGCTAATAAGTGCAGTGGTCTTAAAGTCCAGACCTAGTTCCTTCAGAATTTTGAACACAGACTTACGATCATCGGTATCATCAACTTTTCTAATACCTTCGAAGGTGCAAACAACTTCCTTATTACAATGTTTTTGATGACTGAGAATTAGTCCCAGAATGAAAATTCGATCTGGGAAAGATCTGTTTGGTCATAAACCTGCTTGATATTCATCAAATTTGCATTCAAGTGTTGTTGTGTCCAGTCTGGAAGACATTCAGATTGAATTTTTTATGATATAGGAATATAATTTTTAACTTTTGTTCTGTCTCCCTTTTCGCACTGGATGTATCATTTCTGTTTTCCAATCAAGCGGAATTTTCTAAATGTGTGATGTGTTTTGTAAGTTCAGTCTACTTTCATTTAAAGTTTTTGGATCAGCTGATTTCAGAAGTTTGTAGCAGTTACGAATGAAACAACAACTCTACTATTACCAGACACTGTTTATTTATACCAACGAAGCGTTTCAAAAGTTTAAATCTCCATCATCTGGTGTTAGTATCACGTGTGTGTGTTGTGTTACTATTTAGGGTACCTTGTGGCACTCTCTAGTGGAGAAACAAAACGCTATTTCAGAACACTGATTTGGGTTTTTTAATAAAAACTAGACGTACATCTAAAGGTGAAAATAAAACCAATAAAATAATATACCTCCAATGGTCACAGGCTCCTTTCTTTGCCATGACACTTCACATGTAAACTGTCATATTTTGTAAACAAAGATGGTGTCTGGAAACTGCTAAGTGCAAAGAACATATAGCAAAACAGAAACATTCTCTCGTAGTACAAAGAGTATATATCACAACAACATTGTTATTTTGGAATAAGTTTTAAAGGATTGTGAAGATCTTTGTTTGGGCTGCTGAGTGCATGCGTTGGAATAAATATTTCAGGTGGTATGCAAATATGACTGTCAAATTTATACAGCGTAAATTTCATACTCTTTTATATAATCAGGAAATATGTTGCAAATTTTAAGTACAATAATTATGTTGCCGAAAGTGGTAAAATAATATACAAATCATAATTTTGGGTTGGGGTTCAGAGACAGGAAGGAGAGGGAGGGAGAACAAGTGATAGAAAAGATAGACAGAGAGAGAAAGGGAGGGGGGAGGGAGGGAGGGAGAGAGAGAGAGAGAGAGAGAGAGAGAGAGAGAGAGAGAGAGAGAGAGAGAGAGGAGAAAGAGAGCAGATGGAGAAAGAGGGAGAGAGAGAGAGAGAGAGATTCAGATAAACAGGGTGGAAGGAGTGACTGAAGGAGAGCAAACTTTTCCAAAGTTATGGGTTTTTGAGATTATATCTCTTACATGTAATAAGTAACTAGAGGTCGGCGTAATACGTTGGTTAAAGATTTAAAAATATACAGATAGGAATACGGTTTATGCTGTTAGTTGATGTACAAAAGAGTATCAACCTGACATGGGGTACAAGCTGTTGGTATGATAGTATACTTGTAAATAATGCCATTTCGATGTTCATTTGGGGGCTGTCGTGGTAACATAACTAAATATTTATGGTAAATATGAGGTGTGTGTGTGTGTGTGTGTGTGTGTGTGTGTGTGTGTGTGTGTGTGTGTGTGTGTGTGAGAGAGAGAGAGAGAGAGTGAGAGAGAGAGTGAGTGTGTGTGTGCGGGCCGTTTACAAATTAATAACGCAGGCTGTTAGTGAAAACAGAGATTATACTCTTGTAAATGTTGTCATTTTTATCATTTATAATGGATTCAGGTTGTTTTCTATGGTGTTTGTACACTGAAGCGCCAAAAAAAACTGGAATAGACATGCGTAATTCAAATACAGAGATATCTAAACAGGCACAATACGGCGCTGCGTTCGGCAACGCTATATACGACAACAAGTGATTTTATCTTGGAACTCTCCCATTTGGTCCGTATTTGCATAGAAAAACAGTAATATCAGATATTGAGTCCACCTTGATGCAAAACACCTTGTTATTCGTTTATTTCTTTACGTGTAAACAACATGTCACCTGCAGCGCAGCGTGCTAAACGAACAGCTTGGCAGAAATATGAAATTTGCTCCCTGTACTCAAAAAAACGAGAACTGAATGTCAGCTTATACAAATTACACCTAGAATTGGCAAACCAAATCTCCAGATCCTCAGTACTGTATGACACAACAGAAAGAATAAACCTCCCCTCATAGTCAATAATGCAAAAGAAATGACAGAAACAAGAACAGAAATTAAATAAACTCATGAGCAAAAACTGCCCTAAATTCGAGACACACACACACACACACACACACACACACACACACACACACACACACACGCACACACATTCCATGAACGCTTGATTAATTTTACTGACATAACATTCACAAAAGAAGAACAACAGCTGCTTGAGAAAGGCCCAAAATACAATTTTAACACCCACATAACACATAAGACCATAGAAAATCTTATTACTGAGACTGAATGCATAATAGGACAACATAAAAAAATAACACTCGAGACTTCAAACCAGGCCTAACAAGAGAACTAGTGACAGAGGAAATTAAATAAATCATCCATAAACACAAATAAAAAAACATCTGACGAGGAAACCATAAACAGTATACACAGAAAACTAAAACAACACAATTCTCGTCACCAAGGCAGACAAAGGGAATGCTCTAGTCTTAATAACAGAGGGAGTATACATTGAGAAAACAGAAAAATTTCTGGTAGAGAATGAAATAAGCAAGCTAACCAGTGACCCAACACAAAGATACCAAAGAAATGTAAAGACTCTCTTAAAAACACCACACACCCCTTGTCACAGAACCAGACAAAAAGAATGACACAAAAGAACCCTAAATCTCCACTCTTAACAAGCCTGCCGAAGGTCCACAAACCCCTCATCCCAGGCAGGCCAGTGGTTGACATCAGAAAAGCCCCATCTTACTCACTTGGGAGACACACGCACATATTCGTGCAGAAGACATACACAAACAACACAAGCCTCAAAAACACGGGAGACATAATAAGGAAAATTAGGAAAGTTAACATCCCCCCAACAGCAAAACTGGTATCTTTTGACGTAACATCCATGTACACAAACACACCCACAGAAGAAACTATAAACATCACAGAACAACAGCTAAAACGCAAGAAATTCTCAGATACACAAATAAATGAAATCTCATCCATTCTTAGGCTAATCACAGATCAAAACTGCTTCACTTTCAACAATAACTTCTACTTGCAACAAGAGGGGCTTCCCAAGGGGTCCCCCATCAGAGGAACCTTAGCCAACATTTTCTTGGACCATATCATCATCATCAGTTACCTGCTATATTAGCAGGTCCTTTGCCTCTCCATTTTCTGCAATCCATGGCTTCCTTCTTAAGGCTGCTGTATGTTGTACCGTCCATCATGTCATCCAGTATCTGGAATCTCTTCCTTCATCGCTTCCTTTTCCCTTCTACATAACCTTCTAAAACTGTTTTTATCAGTCCGTCATTCTTTCTTAATATATGCCCAATCCAATTTCTTTTTCTTCTCTTTATTACATCTAGTAACTGTCTTTTCTATCCCACTCTTCTCAGTACCTCTTCATTTTTTGCTCTGTCCATCCAACTTATTCTTTCCATCTTCCGCCATGTCCAGATCTCAAAAGCCTCCAGCCTTTCTCTGTCTTTTTTCCTCATAGTCTATGTTTCAGCGTCATACAGAAGAACACTCCATACAAGACATTTTATGAGTCTCTTTCTGAGTTCTATGTCCATACCGCTGCAGAAGACTGGACCATATAGAGGTCACAATATGCAATAACATTGTAAAACAAGAAGGGTACAAAATAATCTACTGGTACCGATATGTGGATGACATAATCTGTCTTGTAGATGAAACACATACTAGGATAGAAGAGCCAGACAGTAACATCAACACAATACACCCACAAATTCCCCTCACAATGGAAATAGAAAACAACAAGACACTAAATTTCTTGGATCTTAAAATCACAAGAAACAACCACCAACATGAATTCTCCATCTACAGAAAACTCACATCCACAAGCACTGTTATCCACAGCTTATCCAGCCACCTGACAGTGCATAAATAGGCCAGATTCTCACACATACTACACAGGATAAACAGCACACCTCTTAAACCAGAAAACCACAGGAACTAAATGTAATCAAACAAATTGCTGTTGAAAACGACTGCAAAACAGACATCATAAACAAACCCAACAACAAGGTGAAACAGAAACATGCAGTACACACAGACAACACAGCAGACCACACCACTTCAGAAAAAAGAGAGAGATGGTACACACTAACGTACAAGAACGAAATGTCACATAGAATAGGAAACATCTTGAAAAAGCAAGAGATCCCAATAACATTCAGAACAAACAATACAGTTCAGAAAAGATTAAGACCAGTCAGTAAACCCTCAGACAAATTCAACAACGCTGGAATATACCAACTCACTTGCAATTCCTGTCAGGCCCAATATATAGGACAAACAAGCAGAAACTGCAAAACGAGGTACACAGAGAACATGAGAGCTCTAAAAAGTGACAGCACTCATTCAACTTTTGCAGAATATCTAATGAACAAAATCCATAACCCAACTAATATCGAAAACGATCTACACATTCTGAGAAACAGCAACAGTCTATACCGACAACTAACAATAGAAGAAAATTACTACATACAAAAGGCTATAGTCGAAGGGAAAAATGTAAGAAATGAAAACACAACACTTTGCAACAACACACTCTTAACCGCTCTGAGAGATCTGACCAAGGACACAGAACACAAAGCACACACACGCAAAAGAACCACTTCCTCATCACACACAGAGACATAAATAATGAACAGAAGTCGTCCTAATTCGCGTTATAGTTTTTCACAGGCTTTCTCGCCACATGCGATACACCTCTCGTGACACAGGCGAACAGCAAGATGGCGTAATATTCTGGATCAGAAACAAAGTACGAAAGTTTTGTTTTTTCTATGTATAAAAGCAGCCACATACCATCCAACAAACGTGAGTACACGAATAGCTAAGTAACAGCTCAATACACGCCAAATAACTGGTTTCCCCAAACTACCACAACCCCAAGTGTATATTGCTGGCATACGAAGTTCACCTTTTAGTATTTTGTTTACTAACAGCCGCTAACGTGGTTGCAGATGACATGATGTTCGCTAAGTAAAAAACAGCAACAGAAAAAAGAGCACAGAAAATATGTGGCAAACAGCTCCAATAATTGCTTAAAACATGCTGAAACATACAATAAATAAGGTTGTATGAAAATATACATAGCAAACTATATTTCAAAAGACGAATAGTGAAAATGTAATAATGTTTTACTGTTTTTGTATAACCATGCTACTTCCTGCATGCTTTAGATTAGAAAATCCCATTGATGATAGTGATATTTGTTGCCGAAACTAGTTTGGGATATTAAAGAAATAAACGAATAGCAAGGTGTTTTGCATCAAGGAGGACTCAATTTCTGACACAACGACAACAAGTGTTTCGCAAAGTTGATAGATCGGTTACTGCTGCTATATGGGATGTTATCAAGATTTAAGTGAGTCTGAAGTGGTATTATAGTCGGAGCACGAGTGCTGATTCACAGAATCTCCGAGGTAGCAATGAAGTGGGGATTTTCCCGTACAACCATTTCACGAGTGTACAGTGAGTATTAGAACTCTGGTAAAACATCAAACCTCTGCGGACGGTAAAACATCCTGCAAGAACGGGACCAACGACGACTGAAGAGAATCGTTCAACATGACAGAAGTGCAAACCTTCCACAAATTACTGAAGATTTCAATGCTGGGCCGTCAACAAGTCTCAGCGTGCGAACCATTCAACGAAACATCATCGATACATGGGTTCGGAGCCGAAGGCCCACTCGTGTACCCTTGATGACTACATGACACAAAGCTTTACTCCTCGCCTCGGGCCGTCAACACCGACATTGGACTGTTGATAACTGGAAATATGGTGCCTGGTCGGACAAGTCTCGTTTCCAGTTGTATCGAGCATACGGACGTGTACGGGTATGGAGACAACCTCATGAATCCATGGACCCTGCATGTCACCAGGGGACTGTTCAAGCTGGTGGAGGCTCTGTAATGGTGTTGGGCATTTTCAGGTGGAATGATATGGGACCCCTGATACGTGTAGATACGACTCTGACAGGTGACACATACTTAAGCATCCTGTCTGATCACCTACTCCGTTCATGTCCACTGTGCATTCCGACGGACTTGGACAATTCCAGCCGGACAATGCGACACACCACACTTCCAAAATTGCTGCAGAGTGGTTCCAGGAACACATTTCCGATTTTAAGCACTTCCGCTGGTCGCCAAATTCCCCAAATATGAACATTATTGAGCATATCTGGGATGCCTTGCAACGGACTGTTCAGAAGAGATCTCCACCCCCTAGTACCCTTACGGATTTATGGACGGCCCTGCAGGATTCATGGTGCACTACTTCAGACATCAGTCGAATCCATGCCACGTCATTCTGCGGCACTTACGCGTGCTCGCGGACCACTACACGATATTAGGCAGGTGTGCCAGTTTCTTTGACTCTTCACTGTAGATGTGGGGTGTTTCAAGCAAGTGAAACGAAGATCTCCACAATCCTTCAATTGTCGCCTTTTCACCGTTAGATAGACGTTCAGATATACGTAAAATTGCAGCGAAATGCAGGAAGATCTGCAGCGGATAGGCACTTGGTGCAGGGAGTGGCAACTGACCCTTAACATAGACAAATGTAATGTATTGCGAATACATAGAAAGAAGGATCCTTTATTGTATGATTATATGATAGCGGAACAAACACTGGTAGCAGTTACTTCTGTAAAATATCTGGGAGTATGCGTGCGGAACGATTTGAAGTGGAATGATCATATAAAATTAATTGTTGGTAAGACGGGTACCAGGTTGATATTCATTGGGAGAGTTCTTAGAAAATGTAGTCCATCAACAAAGGAGGTGGCTTACAAAACACTCGTTCGACCTATACTTGAGTATTGCTCATCAGTGTGGGATCCGTACCAGATCGGGTTGACGGAGGAGATAGAGACGATCCAAAGAAGAGCGGCGCGTTTCGTCACAGGGTTATTTGGTAACCGTGATAGCGTTACGGAGATGTTTAACAAACTCAAGTGGCAGACTCTGCAAGAGAGGCGCTCTGCACCGCGGTGTAGCTTGCTCGCCAGGTTTCGAGAGGGTGCGTTTCTGGATGAGGTATCGAATATATTGCTTCCCCCTACTTATACCTTCAGAGGAGATCACGAATGTAAAATTAGAGAGATTAGAGCGCGCACGGAGGCTTTCAGACAGTCGTTCTTCCCGCGAACCATACGCGACTGGAACAGGAAAGGGAGGTAATGACAGTGGCACGTAAAGTGCCCTCCGCCACACACCGTTGGGTGCGGAGTATAAATGTAGATGTAGATGTAGATGTAGAAATAAAAACTCTTCAAAACCATGTTCTGAACGGCGTTTTTGTTTCTCGTCTAGACAGTTTCACAAGTTACCCGAACAAACACACATATGTCATCCTAACACATAATGATGGAGCTTTGAACCTCCAAAACGAGACGTGAATAGGAGTAAACAGTGACTGGTAACAGCAAACTTGTTGTTTCATTCGAAATCAACAACAGTCACAGTAAAGCCTGACCTAGAACGTGCGCATTTAAAGTTCAAGGCATCAGTTTTGTCTTAGGAACACGCTTTGTTGTTTTTTAAGTTTTTCATTTGTCTAGAAAATACCTCTTCATTTGCTGCTCGTAAATCTGGATTGGATTTTCGGGAAATTATTGCTAAAAATCTTTCTCTGGGTTCAGGATAAATTAGAATGTCTTTTTTAATATTTACGAAGGTCGTTGCAGTTCTTTCGGCTGTTAAGTGCCAATTGTCCGTTTTCGTTCTTGAAGCACAGATTATGGGGGTGGTAGGCGTATAGCTTTGTTTTAATATTCTTGTAGGGAAACGTGATGATGTTTTTTTTGGAAGTCTTCTTTCTAGTTGCCACAGACATATCATGAGCATTTTCTGATTTGTTGCCATTCATTGCTTTGAATGCCTTGAGTCTGTCTGTTCTCAGTCTTCATTGCACCGAGAGTGTCTTTTTTCGCACTTTGTGAAGAAATCATTTTCACATTAGAGTGAAAAAAAATCATTTATTTGTTCATACCATTTATTAAGTCTCTATCTCGATCTTGCGGTGCCCGTATGTAGTCTGTTTAGTAACTTCCAGATTCTTCTGTTTTCATCCCATCCTGTTGCTGGTTGCACTTTCAGCTCCATGCGATGTTGATGAAGTCTTCCTCCAAAGGAACACACTGAGTTTAGGTTCTTCATAATCTTCCGTCGAGCTCAGGAAACTTCAGCTTGATTTTAATCGCTAGTGAGCCCCTTGAAGACCGTAGACGAGGAGGCGTTGCGATTCTGCTGTTTTAAATCGTACTTCAAATGCTGCTGCTGCATCTCTAAACGATGGCTGGAAGGGTGATGACAGATGTGTGGTGAATCTTGTCCAGAGGTCTGGACTGGCTCTAGACATCCGCTGGTGATTCCGCTTGTCTCGTGGAGGGCGACATCAACTTGCTCTGCGTGTGCTGATCTGTAGCAGTCTGGGCAATCATGCTCGCCGGGAGAGTGACAGAGTGTCGGAAGTTCCATGCGGCTTTTCGCGGATGATGCTGTAGTATACAGAGAAGTTGCTGCATTAGAAAATTGTAGCGAAATACAGGAAGATCTGCAGCGGATAGGCACTTGGTGCAGGGAGTGGCAACTGACCCTTAACATAGACAAATGTAATGTATTGCGAATACATAGAAAGAAGGATCCTTTATTGTATGATTATATGATAGCGGGACAAACACTGGTAGCAGTTACTTCTGTAAAATATCTGGGAGTGTGCGTACGGAACGATTTGAAGTGGAATGATCATATAAAATTAATTGTTGGTAAGGCGGGTACCAGGTTGAGATTCATTGGGAGAGTGCTTAGAAAATGTAGTCCATCAACAAAGGAGGTGGCTTACAAAACGCTCGTTCGACCTATACTTGAGTATTGCTCATCAGTGTGGGATCCGTACCAGGTCGGGTTGACGGAGGAGATAGAGACGATCCAAAGAAGAGCGGCGCGTTTTGTCGCCGGGTTATTTGGTAACCGTGATAGCGTTACGGAGATGTTTAATAAACTCAAGTGGCAGACTCTGCAAGAGAGGCGCTCTGCATCGCGGTGTAGCTTGCTCGCCAGGTTTCGAGAGGGTGCGTTTCTGGATGAGGTATCGAATATATTGCTTCCCCCTACTTATACCTCCAGAGGAGATCACGAATGTAAAGTAGAGAGATTAGAGCGCGCACGGAGGCTTTCAGACAGTCGTTCTTCCCGCGAACCATACGCGACTGGAACAGGAAAGGGAGGTAATGACAGTGGCACGTAAAGTGCCCTCCGCCACACACCGTTGGGTGGCTTGCGGAGTATCAATGTAGATGTAGATGTAGATGTAGGGTTAGTGACGAGGTTTTGAGAGCCCTGGGTTTCATTCCCAGCTAGAGCGTATCAGCTTGCGAACGATATTTTTTCTTCCGCTAACTTTTAGTTTGGTGTTATGGCAGCGCTTCTCGTATGGAGGGTCCTTTCTTGTATTACGACCAGGTACTTGGGGCAATGGTCTAGGAGTACCCCTTTCCATTTGATCTGTAGTTTTCTGTTGACCTGTTTGTTCTCAAGGTGGAAGGAGCACACTTGTGTTTTCGTTGAATTTGGCTTCAATTGGTTTTTCCGGTGACACAGATCTAGTTCTTCTAGGGCCTTACTTAGAAACTGTTGTGAGCCAAAAGTCGCAGTACAACCTGTTACGTCAAAAACGGTATAGGAATAGGGGAACCTGAATATTCCAGTGAGGTGTGGGTGAGATGGCCTATCTGTTACGATATGTATGGAAGATGGGCGCCGTCTTTATATCGACCAATGTGAATCTAAGTCAATTTTTTTAAATGGATACATTTAACAACATCAACATTTCCTGACAAGTTCATTCGCGCAAACAGATTCGAAGTAGCTGTTGTGATTCAGAAGTTACGACACTGTTGTCTTGCAGGTAATTGAAGAGGGCTCTGACCAAGGGAGAGAGAAATGCGGTCATTTTGATGTCTGGAGAACGGAGTGTCACAGTGGCAGATTTTAGCAACCGGCACCCCGAAAAACCTCCAGTTTCACACATCACTATCTGATGCTTAATTTCCAAATTCCGAGAAACCAGCACTGTGGCTGGCAAGTCATGGAGTGGCTGCCTTAAAAGTGCTACTAAAGACAGCCTCACCAGTGTTTTTGGCGTCCTTTGTGAAGAGCCAGCGCACCGCAGCACATGACGTTTGTCAGGAGAATGTGGAATCAGCCAGTCATCAATCGCACAAACCCTTTATGCTTATCAATGGCATCCACTCAAGATTCAGCTACTCCAGCGCCTAGCAGAGGATGACCCACTCAGACAAATGCATCTTTGCACGCGGGCCCAAGGAACAAGTTCAACAAGATCCCTCTTTTGCACATGGTATCTTGTTCAGTGATGAGGCAAACGTTTTTGTCAGTGGTGAAGTCAACCGTCACAATCACAGATACTGGAGTGACCACAATCCACCCTGGATGGAACCTTCCTAGATAGTTGATGACGTAAAGTTATCGTGTGATGTGGAGTATGGGGTACCCATGTAGCTGGACCCATTTTCATTGGCCAGAACCTAAATGCTCAACGCTATCTGTAAATACTGCAAGACATGGTGTTTCCCTTAGGTCTGAATGAAAATGGCAGCGTTCCATCTTGCGTTCAACAGGATGGGTCTCCACCAGACTACAGAGTAGTTGTTTGTGAGTGTTATATGGGCAATTTCCTGGTCATTGGATTGGCCAACTAGGTTCTGAGGAACAGCCACCATGATCACCTGATCTCAACCACTTGACGTTTATCTGAGGCGTCATTTAAAGTGGCTCGTATATGCTTGGAAAAGAGGAAACAAACACCATCTCTAGCAAAGCATCGAAGAAGCATATGCCAGTATTTTTGCAGAAATACTTCTGTGAGCACATGACTATTGGATTCAGTACCTTCAAATGTGCGTTGACCGAGAGGGGCTCCATGTTGAACACATTAAGCGAGAATCCTAAATGGCAGTCCAGCCTGTAATTACAGCCAAAATGTGTTGCAACTTTTGAATCATAACTGCTACTTGGAATCTGTTTACAGGAATGAACTTGTCAGAAAATTCTGATGTTATATGATATAACACGCAACCAGCTTCCCATTTTTTTTTAAAAATTCTTAGATTCAAGATGGCCAATTTCAAGATGAAGCCCATGTTCGGTACATACCGTCAAAGATAAATCACCTCACCCATACCTTGCTCGAATATTTAGGTTTCCCCATTCCTGCAGGGCTTTTGACATAACAGGGTCTACTCTGACTTTTTACTGAACCTGTGTACCTGTTTGTACCCGCAGGAGAGGTGTATCATCAGTGTAGATGTTTAAGAGTAGTGGTGCCAACATACATTGCTGTTGCAAGCCATTCCTCTGGTTTCTCCATTTGCTTTGTTTTTGCTGAAACTCTACTAGGAAACTCCGACTGTGAAGCAGGTTTCTGATGGTATTTGTAGGATAAATGTCTTTAATTGTAGCATATACTTTCTGCATCAGGAGCGGAGATTGATAGTGTCATATTCAGCTGTAAGGTCGATGAAAACAGCACCCGTTGTACAGCCTCCTGTGAAACCATTCTCGATGTACTGAGTTAGACTGAGTGCTTGTGTGGTACAGCTTTTTTGAGGACTGTATCCGATATGAGGATCCGTTTCACGGCCAAAGTGAGACGGTTTTGTATAAGACTTCGAAAATTTTATATGTATGCCATGACAGGAACATTGGGAGGTAGTCCTTTGGATTATTGGATTCTTTACCCGGTTTAAGAATAGCTACGATCATGGCTTTTCGCCAGATGCTAGGAATTTTGCACTGTTGTAGACAGTCAGTGAACGTGTCCAGTAGCCACTGTTTAGCTGTCGATCTGGAATGTTGTAAGGTGCCAGGACATCGGGCATTTACACGTTAGCTTACCAACATTAGTATTAACAATAAAGGGACTGGCAAGGGCATCAGATCATGCCTCTACTGAATTATGATAAATGTGAGGCACTCTCGAGCAGTATTCCCTGCATCTCTGCATGACTGAGCCACTAACTTCAAGCGTTGGTGAAAAGTGTCGGACGTTGAGAGTTGTGAAATATAGAGTCTGCAGATGGCCGTAGTTCGCCGGGCCGCCGTGGGCGGCAGGTTTCGGTCACCGGTAACGCGGGACAATACGGCGCTTTTGGCGATAGCCCGGCATCCGGAGCCACCTGTGCTGGGCAACACGTGGCGAAGGTGGAAATTTCGTTTGTCTAGGGGCGTTATGACCTTCTCGATCACTGTGTAGATCTCAGAAATGCCGTTGGAGGGATTTCGGCGATGATAGAGCGTTCGACATTGGTCGAAACTGAGTATTCATCCGCCGCGTTTTCGTACCCGTGGGAGACGGGAGAATGGTGGAGATAGTGGACTTCGCCTTGTGCCATCGAGCGGTACGGACTTGCAGACGGCGTCTTGGCCATCGTCTTCGAAGGAAGATCTGTATCGCAGCACTGCACCAACGCGTGTTCCGTGCAGAGTTCTGCGGTTAGAACTCTTTGTGTGTTTAGAAGCGAGATTTTCACCGACGCTTAACCACTTCCAACAACTTACCTAATATTCTTGACCTGGTAGTTATCCTTGCGAGGTGCCGATTATTTATCAACGTAGCTGTTGGTAATAGGGACGCACAATTGCAAATTGTTAATGTGCCATTCTCAGGAGTGTGTCGGTGGGCGAAGAAATTCACATTTTTTTTTTGTAAATTTTGTCAGTTGTGGGGGATATAAAATTAAAATGCCAGTGTTACAATGGAATTATCGACTTCATTGTAGCTAGTATTTATCCTGTCCCAGTAAGCTTTACATGTACTCTCGTCACTGCACAGCTTGCCCAGACGGGAAGGAAAGAAGGTTGGCGGTCTTCTGAGTCAGCGGCGGACAAATAAGCTTACAATGTTTGTCTGCTCAGTCTGGATGTCGTCTAGTCCAGCGACCTCCCATGGTTTGCATTTCTTTATGGCATTATTCTGCTCTTCTATAGGAAAAGGGGAGGCCAGTTTGGTCTATCCGGCTGCTTTTGGTTTCATTTGCATGGGACGTTTGATGTGGCTTATCATTGTTAATTAGCTGAGTAGCTGTTTGGTCTGCCGTTACATTGACATAGGATCTTGAATGAGTTGTGCCGCTGTTAAATGTTTCAGTTTTTTCTGTCTTTGTACTGAAATCATTTTCTCATTAAAGCGAAAAGAAAAAATTTTTACATCTTATGTGTGTGTAGCATTCTCTTGTGCCTGTGTTACATATTGTACTTTTCGATGCCTGTACCGGGGAGGAAACAACGTAATCTGTGGCGAGGCGACGCGCTTCCGGTGAAGTTTTCTGCTTCTGTTTTTCTCGAATCGCCACAGCCGAGATTGCCGGCAGCACGCGCGCACGGCGAGTTAGCGGAGAGGCCGCCCGCCTCCCGTAATTGCGGGGGTTGGGGTTGCGGCCTTGAGATCGCAGTAGCCACCCCCAACGACGGCCCCTCCACCCCCGCACAGCCGTTATCGCGGCCGGAAAACGAAAATTAAATCTGTACCGCCGCGCCGTGCGGTTGGCCTACGGGTCCAGGCGGAGCCTGCTACGGACACCGCCACACACAATGAGCGGGAAGCGGGGCGTTCTCAGTGGTCACGAGCGCGGAAAAGGAGAGAGTAAAAAAAGAAAACAGTGAATAAAGGAAGCGAAAAGGGTAGTGGGAAGTGCGGCTAGCAAGCCATTTCCGCCGCTCTCCGAAAGCACCGCGTCGCGACCGGGAAGAAGCGTGCAGTATACTTAAAGTTTTCTTTTCGTTTTCCTGCCTCGTCTCCTTTCTCTTGAGTCGGAACAGATGGATGCTGTAAGGATAATTTGCAGTCCTTTGAGCGCGTCTGTTCTAATAAAACGGGAAATTACAGTCGAGGGCACGATGTTTTGACACGCACGGCGCAGGCAGGTACGCTGTAGATGCGTCTGCAGAGCACAACCCATTCGTGTGACATAAGCTGTTCGAAAGTTTTACAAATATCTTTAAAACATGGAATATAATTCCTGAAATATTCAGCATTTGGGTTTGCTGCTCGTACATTGGCTGTGTTTGCAGATAAAATTGTTTTGCAAACCACATTTTTCCATATAGACCCACATACATTTCATCACATTTGCGCCCCCACCAACGGATATTCTTTGTTCATATCCAAGAAACGTGGACATTTTTTAAGTGACAACTAACGTACAAAAATCTGACCTAAAAATAGTTTTTGTCTGTTGTTATCATTGCCTTAATTTTACATTATAGGGTTATGAAGAACACTTTATACATTATCAGGTATTGCAACTAAATTATGTTAATGTGAATTTGCTTGGCGAGTTAACACATCTCTTCACATCTAAACGTAATTTTGTTGTGAAAACGTATTTTGCGTCTATATTTTCCATTACTTGCGTTTCACTATGCAAATCTTTTTGTCTGTGTTGCCAAGAGTTATTGAGAACCTCACACTTTACAACACTATCAACTACTATTGCTATAGCACTTCGCTAATATTATTACTCCTTTGAAAATAATTTTTCCGTCACTTCGTACTGACAGTTAAGGAATCGGCCTATGTCTCGTTATCAGAAACATGTTCAATAGGAACAGTATCTGAATTATCGTAAATCGAAGCACAGTTCTATCAGTTATAAACGTAAACTGTAATTACGTAAAAGAAAACGGTCGCCAGCAAAATTACGCAAAGTGGTGCCAGGCGGTTGCATTGTTCATTAACAAAATTAATTACTCGGTACTAAACTTCTGTTTTTTAAAAGGGACACGAAACAACAACACAGTATAGCAAGTCCTGGAACATCGGTAACACAGGTGGAATCTTACAATTGTTCTGGCAACAAACAGTCCCTCACTAACATATACTTTCAAACATCTTTTACAAAAAAGGTAATGTTTCGTACACAGTGTCACGACATGGGCGAGCAACACAATCAATTTGGACTTAAAGAGCTTTTCCATATCAATTATGGAAAAACTCTACATAGAATTGATCTTCAAATGGTTATATCAACTGATCTGTGTTTCCTCACAGAGCATTTACTTCTTAGCATTAAGTAGAGCATAGGTGAAGTATGTGGCCACTTAATGTATTATGATCTGAACGATTGCAGCCAGTTAATCACGAAAGGACACAAAAGCTGTTAAAAATGGCTCTGAGCACTATTCGACTAACACCTGAGGTCATCAGTCCCCTAGAACTTAGAACTACTTAAATCTAATTAACCTAAGGACACCACACATCCATGCCCGAAGAAGGATACGAACCTGCGACCGTAGCAGCAGCGCGGTTCCGGACTGAAGCGGCTAGAACCGCTCGGCCACAAAGTCCGGTGCTGTTAAAGTCATTGTTGCACTACGTAAGTTATTTTACTGTAATAATGGCTGTAATACCGGCTCCACATTTTAGCAAAGGGGACCCAAAAATTGTACTATTAGTTGACTAAGATCAGAACCAAACAGTTCTGGTAAGCCATAGTCAGGTAATGCTTCTGCACACAAACAAATGAATATACACTGAGGTGACAAAAATCATGGGACACCTAATATCGTGTTGGACCTTCTATTGCACAGTGTAGAGTAGCAACTCGACGAGGCTTGGAAGTCCCGTGCAGAAAACATTGAGCCAGGCTGCCCCTATAGCCGTGCATAACTGCGAAAGTGCAGATGTTGTGTACGAACTGATCTCTCGATTCTATCTCGTAAATGTTGGATGGGATTCACATCAGCCTATCCGGGTGGCCAAATTATTCGCTCGAACTGTCCAGAATGTTCTTCCAAACAGTCGCGAAAATTCTGACCCGATTACATGACATCGTGTGGAGCATGAAGTCCGTGAATGGCTGCAGATGAGCTCCAAGTAGCCGAATATGACAATTTCCACTCAGCGATCGGTTCACTTGAACCAGAGGACCCAGTCCACTCCATGTAAACTCAGTCCACACAGTCACAGAGCCACCACCAGCTCGCAGAGCGCCTTCTTGACGACTTGGGTCCTCGGCTTCGTGGGGTCTGCGCCATACACGAACCATACCATCAGATCTTACCAAATTAAATGTCGACTCATTTAACAGGCCAAGATTTTCCAGTCCTCTAGGGTCCAACTGGTACGGTCACGAGCCTAGGAGAGGAGCTACTGGCGATGTGCTGTTATCAAAGACATTCGCGTCGGTCGTCTGGCACAGCCCATTAACGCCAAATTCCTCAACACTGTCCCAACGGACGTGTTCCTCGCTCGTCGCAAATACATTTCTGTGGTTATTTCACGCATTGTTTCTTGTCTGTTAGTGCTGGCAACTCTACGCAAACGCCTTCGCTCTCAGTCGTTAGGTGAAGGCCGCAGGCCACTGCGTTGTTCGTGGTGAGAGGTAACGCCTGAAATTTGGTATTCATTGACATTCTTGGCACTGTGGATCTCGTAATATTGAATACCCTAACGATTTCCAAATGGAATGTACCTTGCGTCTAGCTCCAACTACCAATACGCGTTCAGAGTCTCTTAATTCCTGTCGTGCGGCTATAATCACGTCGGAAACCTTTTCACGTGAATCACCTTAATACAAATGACAGCCCAGCCAATGCGGACCTTTGTACACGATACTGCCGCCACCTGTATGGGTGCATTCGACATCCCATGACTTTTTCACCTCAGTGTAAGCATTTTATATATCTGTGAAACAAGTATTCATTATGCTGGGCCTTAAAACTGCAGTGGTCAGTAACCATTAATTATGGTCACTGATCTATCCAATTACTTTTATTACTGCTTTTATATTTTAGTGAGAATGGATTCTAAGTAAAGTAATTAGTTCTTTTCTTTGCAGCTACACGTATACAAAACTTTAGCTCTTCGCTTACGACAAGTTACGTGAAGTATTTCAGAAACAAAACTAAGCGAACGTTTAAGGAATTTACCATTCCTCGAAAGTTTAACGAGCACTATTAAAGCAATTAATACTTCGTACTTCAATAAAATAGGGCATTCGAATATATTGCATCACTAATACACGGATGCTGTCTAGGTAAATGATTCAGTACTTATTGAAGTCTCTCAACATCATGCTGAACTAAAAACAATTATTATGTGCAGATAAAGCAAATAATTGGTCATGTCAGTAAAAACATTTTTAAAATATTACTTGAGATGATGTTAGTGGTGGTGGTAGCAATTTGGTGTTGTTAAAACAAAGGCGGCAAATGTACTAATCGCTCTTGATGAATGAATGTTCTGAAAATTATCTTACTGGCGGCTAATTTTGGCGATTTAAAGTCAACCGAAAACTGCCATGAATAATTATCCAGTTATCTTTCACATCCGAGGCATTATTACGCCGTATTGCTGCCTTCATTGCCTAGCTCAGAACATAAACTGTGAACAGTTTCCATGCTAACCACCGATTGAGTGTGCCATAAAAACTCCTTGGGGTTCTACCACCAAATCAACTCTTCTGTTCCCACCATGAGGGTTTCGAAGTGGAGAGACTTCCGTCCAGGTTTTATGTAAGTACAAACCTACTTGTCCTATGGATGAACCAGATCTACAAATACTACTTTAACGTAACAGTATTTAAACAGAACACAGATTTGGAAAATACGGGCACAGATTAATTACAGTGAGATAAATTGACAGGAAATATGAATAAACATTTATATCGATGCTTAACCAAAAAACATGGTAGGTCAGATGCCACATTAAGCATAAGAAGACAAAAAGAGTGTAGTCGATAGTGTTCCATAGTGTTACAGATTTACAGGGAAGACGACACAAACATAAAAAAAGCGCTCCCACACACACACACACACACACACACACACATACACACACACACACAACGATAAAGTAATAATATACAAATTTGGCGACAAACTCACTTGAGAATAAGTGAACGTCAGCTTGGACTGAACACACAATTACAATGTTTACACTGTGTTTTGGCAAAGTGAAACCTGTTATTTACAAACGAAGTTCTAAAAAATATGTGTGGTGTTTGTACATATATGATTCTCAACAACTCGTAGGAAAGCAGATGGAAAAGTAATGGCAAATGAAGAAGCGAATTATCTTTATACAACAAAATTACGTTTAGATACAAACTAATGTCTCAATGCATCAAACAAACCAATATTAACATCATTTAGTTGCAAATGACAAAATAGCAGTACTTCATGACGATCAAATGCACCTGCATAACCCCATAATGTAGAATTAAGGTAACGGAAATGCCGTGTGGCTAGGACCTCCCGTCGAGTAGACAGTTCGCCGGGTGCGAGTCTTTCGAGTTAAAGCCACTTCGGCGACTTGCGTGTCGATGAGGATGAAATGACGATGATAAGGGCAACACCCAGTCCATGAGCGGAGAAAATCTCCGGTCCAGCTGGTAATCGAACCCGCGCCGTTAGGTATGACATTCCGTCCACTCAGATGCCAGGGGACGACAATTAGACATAAGTAAACAAATCCTGTGTTTAAGCCGGATTTTCCTAGACTAGTTACAATGTAAACCATGTTCAATTTCACAGATTTGAATAAAGAAAACCCACTGACGATGGCACAAAGGTGTTTTAGGAGGCAATTTGAGAAGCCATCTTAGACTGTTTGCAGATAATGGTGTCACTTTCCTTCTAGTAAAGTCATCAGATGATCAAAACCAATTGTAGATTGGTGTAGATAAGATATCTGTATGAAGTGGCAACTGACGTTCAATAACGAGAAGGGTCCGGACACTCACATGAGTACTGAAAGGAATCCGTTAAATTCTTGTTACACAATAAATCTCACAAGTTTAAACGCCGTTAGTTCAGCTAAATACATAGGAATTAACAGCCGTGAACAACTCAAACTGGACGTTCACGTACTTAATGTTTCGGTGAAGGTAAACAAAGATTTCCTTCCACTGGCAATGGACTTAGAAGATCCAACAGGTCTGCCGAAGAGACTACCTACACTGCGTTTGTTCGTGCTCTGTTAGGATACTGCGGATCGCAGTGGTATGATTATCAGATGGGACTGATGGAGGACATCGAAAAAGTTCAAAGAAGTGCTGCTCGTTTTGTATTACATTGAAATAGGAGAGAGAGGGTCACGGATGTGATACTCGAGTTCGGATGGCAATCATGAAAACAAAAGCATTTTTCACTGTGGCGAGATATTTTCACGAAATTTCAGTCTCCAACAGTAGCCTACAAATGCGAAAATATGTTGTTGACGCCCACCTACGTAGGGAGAAATAATCATTGTAAAAGAATCAGAGAAATCAGAGTCCGCATGGAAAGACTTCGTTTTTCCCGCGCTCTGTTAGAGAGTGGAACGGTAGAAAGAGCGAAAGTAGTTTAATGAACCCTCTGCCAAGCACTTATTGGTAGAAAAATTGTTGGGCCTATATATCAGAATACAGTGTTTTGCGAAGCAGGCGGATCTTACATTATTCCTGAAATATTTAAAAACTGTGTTCTGTGACTACATTTTTTCTCGAAAGCGCAAGCAGATCAGAATGAAGGGTAGAGCGATCCAGGGCTTGAACTTGTAGAATTTTCATGTCTTTGATCGCAAGTATTTTTTACATTTTATTTGAATATTAGCTGTACTCGGTCACACTTTGCTGTGGTTCAGTCTGCTTGAATCTAAAAGAAAGAAAGAAAAGAGAAAGCACACGTTTCTAAAATATATGGGAATTGGATGTATTCCTAATCTCCTTCTCTCCATTGTCTCTGTCCATCTCCCGCTCCACCTTGCTTTGTCCATCTCCTCCTCCTTCCCCTCTCTCTGTCCATCCCAGCCATTTCCTCCCACCTCTCTGCCAATCTCCTCTTCCCCTCTCTCTGTGGTCTTGAACCTTGTCTATTGTTACTGAAAATTCAGGTTCTGTAGTAGTACACACATCAAAAACACTTTTGCATCACCCCGGTTCCCAGAATTCCTGAAGATAGACGTTGACTGTGGATATTGTATCACAGACACAGTCCCTTTGACTGTTCAGAGATGTCACTGAACCAACCCAAAGATGTAAACAGCCATGGATGAGCAGCGTATATTAGACGGAGGGGGTCCGGCAACCGATCTGTTCCAGTCATTCCACCAGGAAGGAAGTACACGGCTTGTGTTGTCTTTAGTTCAACCATGCCTAGACGGTCAATACTGCGGTTCGATCGCGTCCGCATTGTTACTCTGTGCCAGGAAGGGCTCTCAATAAGGGAAGTGTCCAGGCGTCTCGGAGTGAGCCAAAACGATGTCGTTCGGACATGGAGGAGATACAGAGAGACAGGAACTGTCGACGACATGCCTCGCTCAGGAGGTGAATGACCGCTACCTACGGATTATGCCTCGGAGGAACCCTGACAGCAACACCACCATGCTGAATAATACTTTTCATGCAGCCACAGGACGTCGTGTTACGACTCAGACTGTGCGCAGTAGGCTGCATGATGCGCAACTTTACTCCGACGTCCATGGCGAGGTCCATCTTTGCAACCACGACACCATGCAGCGCGGTACAGATGGGCCCATTAACATGCCGAACGTTCTCTTCACCGATGAGTGTCGCATATGCCCTCAACCAGACAATCGTCGGAGACGTGTTTGGAGGCAACCCCGTCAGGCTGAGCGCCTTGGACACACTTTCCATCGAGTGCAGCAAGGTGGGGGTTCCCTGCTGTTTTGGGTTGCCATTATGTGGGTAGCATATCGGTGAGACATTCATCTTCATGGACGACAATTCGCGCCCCCGTCGTGCACATCGTATGAGTTACTTCCTTCAGTATAATGACATCGCTCGACTAGAGTGGCCAGCATTTTCTCCAGACATGAACATTATCGAACATGCCTGGGATGGACTGAAAAGGGCTGTTTAGGACGACGTGACCCACTCACAGCTCTGAGGGATCTACGCCAAATCGCCGTTGAGGAGTGGGACAATCTGGACCAAGAATGCCTTGATGAAGTTGTGGATAGTATACCATCAATGCAAGAGGACGTGCTACTGTGTATTAGAGGTACCGGTGTGTACAACAATCTGGACCACTACCTCTGAAGTTATCGCTGTATGGTGTTACAACATGCAATGAGTGGTTTTCATGGGCGATAATAAAAGTGCCAAAATGATGTTTATGTTGATCTCTGTTCCAATTTTCTGTACAGATTCCGGAAGTCTTGGAATCGAGGTGATGTGTGTATTTTAACAACGAACCAGTAAGCCATAAATACAACTTTTCTATTTTCTAACAACGTTTATTACAGGAACGTGTAAAAATATGAAGCAAATGGAAATGGTACATTTTCAGACTTTATATGGTTCTTATATATATATATATATATATATATATATATATATATATATATATATATATATATATATATATAAAAGAATTAGGTACCTAAAACACGCCATTATTACAATTCGAAGTTGTGTCAAAATTTCAATGAAATCGGTCCATATTTTTCGGAGATTAACGATTTTGAACAAACCAACATTTACAGTTTCATAACGTTTCCGTTTTTATTGCACACATGTTACAAATATACCAGATGGCGTTCCATGCATTCAAATCCAGGTTTCGAATGCAAAGTTGTGGCAAAATTTCAAAGAAATCAGTGAAGAACATACGGGGATTTGAGATTTTGAAGAAACTTTAACCGTTCTTAATCGCAAATCTCCGAAGAAAGAACAGTAATTCCTGCGTTTATGAGCGTATATGTTTGTCTTTTGAATGTTGCTGCCTTCATCGGAGGGAGTGCTCAATGGTGACTGGAGTGCGGAGTGTGAGAAGCGCCTTGTTGAGTTCACATTTAGATGTGCACACGCTATATGTTCTTCGTAGCATTGACAAGGGAAAATCACCTACTTGACATATTTAAAGGATCACTGTACGTACAGTGTGTCCCAGGACGAATGGTTAGTATTCAAGGTTATGAGAGGAATGATCATTCGGAGCAAAAAGGTTTAGTAAACATGGACTCTAAAGCGCATGCCTTAAGAGCTATTTGCGCTTGTTCATCTCCCCTACTCTGAGACGCCAGTGAAACACATCTCTTCTATTGAAGAAGGATTTACGGCTCTTAAACTAGCCAATGTAGAGCCAATGTGCACTGAAAGTCACAAGCTAAAGTTTGACACAGATTTTTTTTCCATGGGTGATGCAAAGACGTAGAAATTTTGAATGCCAATGTACATTTTTAAACACAGTAGCCTGAGACGCTAAATATACGCATCTTTTGTGAAAATTCTCCTCTTTTGTGTCTTCGTTACGGATTCATCTTTCTCTGTCGAATCGTTGCGAAAGCAACATGCAAGTACTCCGTACCGTCTATTTGAGGATTAAAATATAAGTTTAATTATTTAACTCCATTTCATTTCTTAAGATCCGCTAAGACACCTTATTTGAAATAATAATTTCTGGATTAAATGTATTTCTATGATTTACAGAAGCAAGATATACTGTCCTCAAAGGACTGCAGCCGAATTGTTCGATGACAAAATGATTCGAGCTTTATTTGTGCTCTTTCATTGATCATTCTCGTAAGAAAGAAAAAAAAACTATCATCAGCAATATCGAAGTCAAATAAACATAATATCTACTTTTTTTCAATGTAAGGATTTTATTAAAATTTCAGGGTCAAAAACCACTGAAAAATGGCGGAAAGCAATGCCTCCTTGACTGCCACAAAGGTACACACGCGAAACTTCGAATTATTCGAGGTTCTTTATATCATTCAGCTGAAGAATTTACCATTGCGGAGCTTTCTGTAGCGAAACGGCGTATTTCAATATGGAAATCAATGAGCTTGCAGTAGAAGAGATTTACTTCACACTATCGAAGACCAGGAATTGCTCATAGATTGTAAGGTATGCATTTCGTAGCCCATGTTTACTTGACATTTCTTCGATTGATCGTTCCTCTTATATCTCTGTGTATTAACCGTGTATCCTGGGAGACCCTGTATGTACATAAAATACTAGCTTAGCGCGCCCGCTACTTCTCTCGCGTAGACTGTATGACCTGCAGAGAGTGTTATTGTTTTTATTTAATTGAATTTTTATGCTGTTCACAAACTGCAACACCTTCTAGCGTTGGACGCTAATTAAGGCCGTATAAGTATTGTCTTTCCCGAATGTACAACTGATCAAACAGCGAATCTGGTAGCTGGAGTCCAAAGTTTTTGTTAATCACGCCTTTTGTGTTCTTGTGGAGATATTTCCATAGCAACTTTCATCCCCTAACACAATTTCTGTATATTTAAGCGAGAAGTGACATACCACATTTCATATATTTAGCATTAAAATTTTTTTAATGTAACGAAATATTTTCTGGAAAATTTTCAACCCCTATGGCACTCCCTTACAGATTGAATTTGCAGAAACACTGACTCGATTTTTTTTTCTAGCTGTCATAGATATAATCTTAAAAATACTTTAGTAATTATTTATTTTCAAAAAAAGCTTTCACCCACTTTTTTACCGTCTTAGTGGCTGAATTTCCAAAAATTCTGAGAAACGTATTTTTTTATTTTCTAACTGAGAGACTAAATACCAGTTTTCGTAGTTCTAGCTTCAAAATACCTTTAATAGCGACATAATTTCAAAGATCTTTCATCACTTATTTCACCACCTTAGGAGTGGAATTTCGAACAATCCCTCCTTAAACGATGCCTACAGTATATGACCCACAACCTCTCCAAACCTTAAGTTTCTATGCTTAGTGGTCTGTGCTGGGCGGTGAGGAGATAATGAATCAGTCTTATCCTATTTCACCTCCTTAGGGCTTGAATCTCCAAAAAAACCGAATAGCCAAACACCTATTTTCAAAGATTTAGCTTTAAAAATGCTTTCGAAATGAAATATTTTCATAAAACGTTTCACCCCCTATATTACCCCTTTAGGGGTTGAATTTCCAAATACAGTGATATGCGTATGTTTTGTTTCTAGCAGAGAAGCCAAATACAAATTTTCATAGATTTAGCTTAAAAATGCTTGCACAGTGAAATATTTCCATAAAAACTTTCAACCCCCGTCTACCTCCTATAGGGGCTGAATTCCCAGGAACAGAGAAATACTTTTTTTTTATTTCTGACTGAGAAACCAGATTTAAATTTTCGTAGATTTAGCTTTAAAATTGTTTTCACAATGAAGTATTTTCATAAAAAACCTCGATCCTATTTCACCTTCTTAAGGGTTCAATTTCCAAAAGCTCTGAGACACGCATTTTTTGTTTGTAACCGAGAAGTCAGATACCAATGTTAGCAGAAGCAGGTTTAAAAATACTTCAGTAGTTCTGTAATAAGATATATTTTCAAAAAAAAAGATTTCACCCACTATTTCACTCTCGTAGCGTTAAATTTCCAAAACTGCTGAAATACATATTTCTTTACTTCTGACAGAGAAACCAAGTACCAATTGTCGCAGTTCTACTTTTAAAACTGCCTTAATAGTGACACTTTTCAAAAAAGAAACCTTCATTTCCTATTTCACCCCCTTAGGGTTGGAATTTCGAAAAATCCCTTCTTAAAGGACGCCTTCTTCAGATTTCAAGTTTCTGTGCTTATGCGGTTTGGGCTGGGCGATGATGATTGAGTCAGTCTCTCTGTCAGGACACAACGTTTCATATATAGAGATTGAACATTTACGTACTCGATGTTGACATGTAGCGTACTAATATTACCTACTCCTTTTTTGCGTAAAATAATATGTGTTCTGCAACAAGATTTCAAAACACGTTCGGCAGTGGTGTCCCCTGTCCCCTGATCTCGTCCCGCCCTTAACGTCACGCGAATAGGAGGGCCCTAGCTGCCACTCTGCTGCACAGTACTTAGGCGGCTGCGGAGGGGAAGAGCAAGGGACAATGAACGCGCGCGAAACTTTAAAAGCTACACATCCAAAAGTTCATGACTGCGTATTGTCAGCTTTATAGCCCGCGTGTTGGCACGGGATTGACTGCTGAGGGTAACATCTCGCAGCTGTGCATTTTTCTCCTTAAAATATCAGGTGAAGTTGATGATGTTACCTTGTGAGGGCAGGGAGCCAGGTCACCGAGATCCGCCAAAATTTGCTTGTACGTTTAGCAATTTCGGCTGCCCCTCTGATTCACTACATATTTATTCAGCTCTCTTTGTTGCAGTCTGTACATTAATAAATTGTGTATAGTGGCAACTTCTTGCTTTGCCTGAGGCATATATGTCGTACATTCCCTTCTGCACTTCTTTCAGTGCACGACCTGTCTCCTTACGTACAATTAATTACGCTTTGTAATGTTATGGAAGATCCTTTTATGTGGCATCGCTCTCTTCATTTATTGTTATAGCTAGCATCTATCAGTTCGTGCTGAGACTTTTAGACAAGTAGTTCAGTTATAACATTTAAGATTCCCTCTTCAACAGATAGTTTGTAACGTAGCAACTAATTTACATAGTAATGTACAAATTCATGCTCCTCTACTTTCCTTTTAGTCACCTTTGATAATAATAATAAAACTAAAGGCTTTACCTAAATTTCAAGAGAAGAACTTCACACGACCCATAAGGTGACGTGAAATGAACGGTTTACTTTGCACTCGAACTAAAGTAAGAGAGAGCATTTCAAATGACACTAGGCAGATGGACGGCTGAACGCTAGGTATGGAAGGCAGTGGGCGGGAAAGTGAGAGTCAAGTAGCCCGAAGCAATAAGGCAGGGGCGTTTGCGCGGGAACACAGAAAACGTGTCGATTGTTCTCGTAGAGGCAGACCTTCCCGTCAGCTTAAAAGCGAGCGGAGCGGCTTTGGCGAAGGAGAATCCCTGTGCAGGTCTCCTATGCAATTGAGATGGCGCACAAAGACATAAAATAATCACAGAAGTTCCTACCCTTTCAGGTTAATAGGTATTTACAATCGTGATCTAAACAAGGCAATAGAGGACAATACCTAGGGGATTAGATTCCTCTGCCCGTGGTCACATGCTTTCATTAATATTTGAAAAAGGGTTACATCTACTGCACCTCAAGAGCGCGGAAACATATATACGGTGGAGATGGCTCCAGCTACGGTGATGGGTGCGCTCGAAAGAAAGTTGCTATTGGGTCGCCTGAGAGGCAGGTCACATAGATGAATGTTCGGAAAGAATGTCCATTTCTAATGTAATACGGTACTTTTGGAGTACTATTTGCTTTTCGGAGACTGCTTAGAATGTCAGAACCAGCATCTGAGTAAAGTCAGGCTATTCCGCAAATAATATACACAGTGACCTGTACAAGTAGGCAGTGACTCTGAAAGTGTGTACAAGTATCATATCCAACTGTGACGACTGTTGGAACGACGGTAGGTCTGCGTTCTCAGGTCATTATGCTCTCCAACATGATAGTTAAGTGTTTTTGGTGCATGGCTCGGCGCTTGCGAAATTTGTGATGTTTTTATCTTCAAAGTTTAACTACGCAGGTGCCCGATTGCTCGCAAGATGGTAGTACAGAACCCCAGCCCTTTATTCAATTTATTATGTCCAGACTAGAAAAACCGTAGTATGGAATCATTATTGGAACACCCGCGTGAAAAAGCAAAATTGATTAATGCAAACGAAAGTTTCTTTACGTAATCTTTTCCGTGTCGTATCTACGCTGAACTACCAAGTGCTTGGGATAGATATCTTGAGTTCTAGAAATGACTAACCTGAGTACGTGTTTTGTGGTAAGCATTACAATGATCAGCCAGCACATTATCACCACCTGTCTAACAGCCGGTATGTCCACCTTTGGCAAGCACAACAGCGGCGACGCTTCGTGGCATGGAAGCAATAAGGCCCTGGGAGGTCGCTGGAGGGAGTCAGTACCACATCTGCACAGAAGAGTCACCTAATTCCCGTATATTCAGGGTAGGTAGGTGGGCGATGAGCTCTGACGTCACTTTCAATCACATCCCTGATGTGTTCGATCGGGTTTGTATCTGGCGACTTGTGGGGAGAGCATATCAACTGTAACCCACGACTGTGTTCCTCGAACAACTCCATCATACTCCTGGCCTTGTGACTTAGCGCAAGCAAGCCGCTGTGGCCGAGCGGTTCTAGGCGCTTCAGTCCGGAACCGCGCTGCTGCTACGGACGCATGTTCGAATTCTCCCTCGCGTATGGATGTGTGTGATGTCCTTAGGTTTCAGTAGTTCAAAGTCTACGGGACTGATGACCTCAGATGTTAAGTGCCATAGTGCTTAGAGCCATTTGAACCATTTGAAATTGGCGCATTATCTTGCTGAAAAATACCACTGCCATCGGGAAACATGATCGTCATGTCTGGTCTGCAACCAGTGCACGATATACTCTTTCTACGACCTCCACTGGACCCGTGGATGCCCACGTGAATGTTACCAGGAACGCAATGGAGCGGCCACAAACCTGCCTCAGTCCCACAGTACAGGTGTCGAGGAGCTGTTCCCTTGGAAGACGACGCATTCGCGCCCTCCCATCGACATGATGAAGAAGGTATGGGGATTAATCAGACCATGCAACGCTCTGCCACTGAACCAACGTCCAGTGCTGACGGTTACGTTGACGTTTCAGTCGTAGTTGCGATGTCGTGGTGTTAACATTGGCAAATGCATGGGTCGTCGACTGTGGAGGCCCATCGTTAGGAGTGTTCGGTGCACTGTGTGTTCAGACTCACTTTTACTCTGGCCAGCATTGAAGACAGTTCGCCACCTGTCCTGTTTTACCAGTCTTCCCAGCCTAGGACGTTCGACATCTCTAATGAGGGCTGCCCAACCCCACGACTTCTGGACGTGGTTTCACTTCGTTTTCGCCACATATTGAAGACACTCACCACAGCACTCTTCAGACACCTGACAAGTTTAGCAGTTTCCAAAATTCTCGCCCCGAGCCTCCGGGCCATCGCAATCTGTCCTCATTCAAACGCAGACAGAACGCGCGCCTTCCCCATTCTACACACGGACTGCACGCTCACTGATACTACATGCTCCTTGAGTGTCTCTACCAGTCATTCCTCGCCAGATGACGCTGCCGTAACCTGGACGGGTTTATATCGACAGTAGGTCTGTGGTTGGGTTGGGTTGTTTGGGGGAAGAGACCAAACAGCGAGTTCACCGGTCTCATCGGATTAGGGAAGGAAGTCGGCCGTGCCCTTTCAAAGGAACCATCCCAGCATTTGCCTGGAGCGATCTAGCGAAATCACGGAAAACCTAAATCAGGACGGCCGGACACGGGATAGGTCTGTGGTCATAGTGTTCTGGCTGATTATATTTAATATGACTGATGGAAGTAGCGTACAAATCACGTTAGGGAAGGACTTTGCCTATTATCGCTGTCTTTCATGTGCTCTCGCCTTAAACAATAGGTGCCAAACTCAACCGTAACTATCAGTCCCTTGCCATTGTAGCTGCCGTCTATCAGAGGACAAAGCGCTTCTCATTTACATTTGTAGGTTACTGCAGTTTCGTTATTTTTATTCGTGGCTAAGCAACTCTACTTGACATGCCACCTCCATATAATTATGGTGTGGATAATGACAATGTGTACCTACGAGAACGGATTAGCAGGGCTGTCCTCGAGAGTCCCCTGCGAAGATATGGTGAAATATCGGGGTTTGTGGTGCTCGCGGCTTCTCACAAAACTGAGATGGTCGCTGCCATGCTGTCCGCCCTGGTAAATGAAGAAAGTGACACCTTTACATTCAAGTAACTTGTCACTGGCATCCAATCGATACGATTCAAACTCATTTACGTGTAGGATTTGAAATTATTGTAACAAATACACAAAAACTAAGTTCGTTAAACGACTTTTTATGAAAACCAAACTTCTACTACCTTTGGGTTTCCGACACATCTTTGGCGAAGTTGTATCGGGAATTCGTATCAATACAGTTGCAAAATTTGCCTAGGTAAGTCGTAAAGTTTATTAGCGTCACCAGAAGTAACAAACTGTAACTTACCACCAATAAATTAATGTATTAGATGGAAGAAATTATCTCGTAAAATAACTAGAAACACCAGTGCCGCTTACAATACACCAACACAGAGATGAATCATGGAATGTCTACAGCAAGCTTTTCTGTGTATCAACAACACAAAGGACACTCAAAAATGTGTTGAACTTCCAGTTCTCGGGTGTCTTCCGGAGCACTGCAGTCAACCCAGTATTTTGTATAAGAGGCAATTAGAAATGAAAATTGATTATGCTTAATACTCGAGAGCAGCAGAGGAAACGTTACAAGTCGCACCTAATTTCGTACAATCCAGCAGCCTGTGGCGGTCCTAATTGGTCTTCCGTCAATTTTGAAATATCTTTATTTTGTGTTTACCGGAAAAAATGGTCTTAGAATCTTTCCGCTGCGATCAGTCACTCTCTTTATATATGGCAAAAACAGAACCTGTTGTGGTTTTACGTCCTCTTTCTCTTTCTTGCCTACAACTTTATATCTACTGACTGCGTCACGGACATTGTCGCCAATACTTTCCTCAGATAACGTATCTTTGTTTTAAAATGGTAGTATTACTGATTGAAAATGCTTTCACTAACAGCTTACTGAGAATTACCTGCTTCTGTGCAGGGAGACTGCTATGTACATTTCACTGCGTTTGCTTGGGTTTCGTTGTACTCCTACGGTGAACCAACCACAATGATTCGCTTTTTAAAGCAGTTTACGTTGTATCAAAAACTGCCTAAATTACGATTGTCTCTGAAGATGTCTCCTGCCGTTGGAGTCGAAACGTCGGACGAAAAAATACGCCTGTAAAACGTATGATTCCCAGGCAATCGATGTATTTCAAAAACATTTATGCCGTTTCACAAGAGGAAAAAATATGGAAACATGCGTGTAGCATATGTTTGGCCATAAATTCAATTGCTATGCAAAATGGTTCAAATGGCTCTGAGCACTATAGGACTTAACATCTGAGGTCATCAGTCCCCTAGAACTTAGAACTACTTAAACCTAACTAACCTAAGGACATCACACACATTCATGCCCGAGGCAGGATTCGAACCTGTGACCGTAGCGGTCACGCGGTTCCAGACTGAAGCGCCTAGAACCGCACGGTCACACCGGCCGGCAATTGCTATGCAAGCCTACAGATTGCTCTCTTGTGTTTGACCAGGAACGACGCCTCTGAAATTTCCTCTCAGTACGCTGCAGACCTTAGTCATGGTCAGAACAGTATTCTATGTAGTTGTGAGTGGATTGCTTCGGAGCTAAGTGAATACGAACGCCGGTTTGTCGGCCAGCCTGGATGTGGTTTTTAGGCGATTTTCCAGATCCCACTAGGCTGGTCCCCGTGTCCTGCCTCAGTTACACGACTCGCAGACATTTGAAAACGTTCGCACTGTTTCACGACTTACACTAGGCGCAGACAGTTGGGTTACACTAATTCCGTCCCGGGGGGGTATAGGGTGGTGACAGGAAGGACATCTGGCCACCCTCTGACACTAACATCGCTAAATCCATAGCAACATGGCAGACCCCGTATTGAAGTGGGACAAAGACGCAAGAAAATGATGATATTGGTACTGTTGCGAATGTGGTTGCCACTTGTGTTACTTCACGTCAAATCACAATGGAACCTGGCATGAGCCAGAGTAGCGTTGTTCGTGTTCTGCATCACCATAAATATCATCCTTACCATTACAGTCTCCACTAAGAATTAACTGCTACGGATTGTAAGCGTCGCATTGAATTCTGCCGATGGGTTCAATTTCAGATTCAGAGTGATGACACGTTTATTAATTTGGTTTTATTTACTGACGAGGCTACATTCACCAACCACGGAAATGTTAATTTGCATAATGTGCATTATTGGGCGACTGAAAATCCATGTTAGCTGCGGAAAGTTGCACACAAAAAAGGTGGTCGGTGAATGTATGGTGTGAGATTCTGGGGGACAGAATCATAGGCCCCTATATCACCGAAGGAAATCTTAATGGCAGTAAGTACACCACGTTACTGAAAGAAACATTAGGTCTGTTATTGGAAGAAATACCTTTAGGAACAAGGAACAGAATGTATCAACACGATGGGTGTCCGGCACATTTTTCGCTGATGGCTAGAAATGAGCTGCAGAGACAATTCCCAAATCATAGGACTGGACACGGAGGAAATGTGTCATGGCCGGCTCGTTCGCCAGACTTGACACCTCTGGATTTTTTCTTGTGAGGATTCGTAAAAGACATTGTTTATAAACACGTTCCAGCCACACCTGAAGAGATGCGAGAGAGAATTGTCAGAGCATGTGATTCGATAAGTGCCGATGTGATAAGGAATACCACTCAATCCATGATAAGAAGATTGCAGCACTGCATTGGTACCAATGGTCATCCCTTCGAACACATTCTGTAATTTCACGTTCATGCCACCTTTGTGACCTTCGTTGACCGTCAAAGAGGTAACTGTTACACATCGTTGGCTTCATCTTGATAGCCAGTATCAGAAAATATATACCGAAGTATAGCATCCCATTTAAAAAAAAACAAAGTTGACCTTCATATCTCTGAAACGACCCCACCTAACAGCAAGAAACCAACGTCATCTTATGCCCCCCATTGTCCCATGCAACTTTTGTCCCACAAATTTTTCAGCTCCTGTCATACGTTCGGAGTTATTCTTGGTGGCAATAGTTAGTAAATCACCTTGTAGATGGATGTCATCTGTAAAGCAATTATTTGTTTAGATATCAGACGTGATCTTATGAAATGTGTACACAATAAAGTATTTGTTTCTATAGGAAGAAATAAAACTTTAAAACTGCCGAAAAATCTGTTTGTTCGTTAAACATGTTTTCGGAATATATTATATTCGTAACTGCTATAATAGAACAAGCTTTCTACCATTATTTTGCGTGTAGAGTATAGCTAGGCTGTTGTGGATGTCACTTAGGTTTTGCATGTTAAAATATGTTAAGATAAGTGTTGTGAGCTATTGAGGATTTGTCACAGTGTTTGAGTATGAAATCATCTGTCTGAAAACATGACAATCTGGATTCCATCCATGTTGGGAAGAAGAGATTGCTACACCAGGCAGATTATTATCGGCTACCACACGAACTGACAACTTGCACCTGGTGACAAGGTAATGTATTGGTTTCGATGCATCAGTTAAAATTTATTTCACGTTACTGTCTTCATTAATGTAGGAGACATAGTCTTGTGGAATTACATGAAAGTTTGAGAAAACAGGTGCTAGTCCGTCACTGGGTGACGGATTCCGCGGCGTTCCGACAGCGGATACGCGAAGAGGCGCCTGCTCCATCTCTGACTAGGTCCGTATTCGTAGCAGTTATTGCTTAGTATCAGCTGTTCAGCAGTAGGTTGTGCTTCGGATGGATTGCAAAAAATGGTTGAAGTGGCTCTGAGCACTATGGGACTTAACTTCTGAGGTCATCAGTCCCCTAGAACTTAGAACTACTTAGACCTAACTAACCTAAGGACATCACACACATCCATGCCCGAGGCAGGATTCGAACCTGCGATCGTAGCGGTCGCGCGGTTCCAGACTGTAGCGCCTAGAACCGTTCGGCCGTCCCGGCCGGCGATGGATTGCAACAAGTGTTTGTGCCACATGTGAGATGGGGTGATTTCTTCGGTTGGAGTTCGCATGAATGGTGACGACGGATACAGGGAGGCAGTATTGCATTCAGCGCTAATCGTTCTCTGCGGGTGGTGTGTGGGAACCGAAGGGTTTTCACCGTGGAGCGAGTCTCAAACCCTTGGCCTCGGCTTACGGAAAAACCCACACAGTTGCTCAGAATGCCATGTGGCAATTGGCGAAGTGCATTTACGTTCTTGAAAGGTATTATACGAATTTCACCAACACATTGGAAACCTGTTGAACCTGATGACCCTAAATTTTATTAAACTTAAACGAGTTCTGAGTGAATCGCTAAAGACCCATCTTATTCTAACGCTCCTGGTCGGGCTTTGGGCCATTTAAAAATAAAATTAAGTGATGTTGTTGTTACATTGAAAAGGTGTGTCCCACAATGCCATGTGGCGCTTTGCCAGTTAAATTCATATTCTGCGACTAACTGCACTAGAGCATATTAATATGTTTTCACATTGATATCTAATGTGATGACACTAATCTCGTTATTCTGTGTAACCTGTTTTAAGATGTATTTTTTTAGGAGCTCATTAAGTTTTTTTAACGGCTGTGGACCAAAAGCGTCACTTATAATTGAAGTGAGTCTTCATATTATATGACATGAATTATTTAAGGAGCTCAAAACTGCTCCTGTCAGAGCAAAAAGAGGCGGATATGCTTCTCTTCAAAAAAGTGGGGAACCAGCTGCTTCAACCCTCATTCTGCCTTCCTCATCAAACATTTTGCCCTGTGAACGTATTCCCGCTCTTTTAACACAGAACATTTCAAATCCCTTTACTTAGTCTCTTTCTGTAGTGTAGCCCTCATAGCATCTCCCTCTCACTGTCATTTTCTATACTTGTCTCTGTCCCATTATCTCCTTTTTCTGCCATTGCCGTTTTCTCCTGTCTGTCACTCCCAGTGTTACTGTCTTCATCCTTTTTTCTCGCTCTTCTTTGCCACTGTCTCCTTCGCTGACACTTACTGCGTCCCACTGCCATTGTCTTTGTCCCATTCTTTTTCTCTACCGTTATCACTGTCTCTTTGCTTCTCGCTTACAGTATGCTATCTTTCTGTTCAACCACCATTGTTCCCTCTCCACAAATGTCCTTGGGGCTGGTGTGTTCGGGGTTTTGAGCCCTAGGGCGGGAAAATTTAACGCATGGGTGTATAGGATGGGGAAAGTGGGCAAATTTTTCATTTTAAAGCTCGCCGGTCTGGGGGCGGGTCAAGACTGACCAAGCCTACGTATATTCTCCACTCATCTACATTTTTCATTTCCACTGTCTCCTCTCACTTTTGCCCCCACTACTTCTATCTCCACTAAATTTTCTCTCTCTTCTATTACCAGTGTCTCTCTCTGACCATCAATATCTCCTCTTTCTTCAACTCCCAACGCTTTTGTAGCCTTCCACCATTTTTTTCTCTTTCACTGCTACCTTCTCTCTCCCACCATCATCCTATCCTCTCACCTTCTCTTCCATTGGTAGTGTCTCCTTCTATTCCACCCTTGCTGTCTCCCTCCTATTCTCTTTCAGCATGAAAAGGCGCTCTGCATGCTGAACGTTTTTATGAGGAAAGCGGAATGATAATTGAAGGAGCTGGTTTCCAACTTGGCTGTCAGTCTTTTAAAGAGGAGCATATTCACCATTTTTCGTGCTCCGACAGGGCCACTTTTCAGCTGGTTCACTTCTTCTTCCTGTTATAGCAAGGAATATTGCTTATGTAAAACGAATTCTGTAGGTCTCTACATCTACATCCATACCTCGCAAACCACCTGACGGTGTGTGATGGAGCTTACCTTGAGTACCTCTACCGGTTCTCCCTTCTATTCCAGTCTCATATTGTGCGTGGAAAGAAAGATTGTCGGTTTGCCTCTGTGTGGGCTCTAATCTCTCTGATTTTATCCTCTTCGCGAGATATACGTAGGAGGGAGCTATAATCTGCTTGACTCCTCGGTGAAGATATGTCCTCGAAACTTCAACCAAAGCCAGTATCGAGCTACTGAGCGCCTCTCTTGCAGAGTCTTCCACTGGAGTTTATCTATGATCTCCGTAATGCTTTCGCGATTACTAAATGATCCTGTAACGAAGCGCGCTGCTCTCCTTTGGATCTTCTCCATCTCTTCTATCAACCCTATCTGGTACAGATCCCACACCGGTGGGCAGTATTCAAGCAGTGGGCGAACAAGTGTACTGCAACCTACTTCCTTTGTTTTCGGACTGCATTTCCCTAGGATTCTTCCAATGAATCTCAGCTAGCATCTGCTTTACCGACGGTTAACTTTATATGGTAATTCCATTTTAAATCATTTCTAATGCCTACTCCCAAATAATTTATGGAATTTTCCGCTTCCAGTTGCTGACCTGCTATATTGTAGCTAAATGACAAATGATCTTTCTTTCTATGTATTCGGAGCACATTGCACTTGTCTACATTGAGATTCAATTGCCATTCCCTGCACCATGCGTCAATTCGTTGCAGATCCTCCTGCATTTCAGTACAGTTTTCCATTGTTACAACCTCTCGGTATACTACAGCATCATCTTCAAAAAGCCTCAGTGAACTTTCGATGTTATCATCAAGGTCATTTATATATATTGTGAATAACAACGGTCTTACGACACTCCACTGCGGCACACCTGAATTGACTCTTACTTCGGAAGAGTTCTCTCCATTGAGAATAGCAGGCTGCGCTCTGTTATCTAGGAACTCTTCAATCCAGTCACACAATTGGTCTGATAGTCCATAAGCTCTTACTTTGTTCATTAAACAACTGTGGGGAACTGTATCAAACGCCTTGCGGAAGTCAATAAACACGGCGTCTACCTGGGAACCCGTGTCTATGGCCCTCCGGGTCTCCTGGACGAATAGCTCGAGCTGGGTTTCACACGATCGTCTTTTTCAAAACCCATGCTGATTCCTACAGAGTAGATTTGTAGTCTCCAGAAAAGTCATTATACTCGAACATAACACGTGTTCGAAAATTCTACAGCAGCTCAGTACAGTACAGTTTTGACGGTTTATTTGTATACTTTGACACATTTAAATACTTTGACACATGTAAACAGCGAATAAGTACGCATAATATAAGGTTAACACAGAATCGTAACCCATCCAACGGGAGTTCACTTTACATTACTTTAGATAAAAATGCGCAACAGTTGTAGGTACACCTACAATAAACAACAAACGCGATATTTGATTTGCAAGCTCAAAAATTTTCGTATGACAAAATCCTGTAATTGTTTGTAAGGTGTCGCCAGGTGGCAATATCGAACAATTTCCAGGGCAAAGTAGCCTGCACAGGAGTGAGGCGCCAATTATACGTACAGAGACGGCGCATCATAAAGTTTGATTGGTACAAAAATGGCGACTAAAAACGTAGTTTGCTATTACTCCAGAACCCCTGTAATTTGTTCACTATGTCAGTTACAATTACATTTTCACCTCAGACCAGATATTACTGCATATTTCACGCGTGTAACTACGGTAACCTTGAACTCTGGATCTCGGTAACGGCTAATGTTGATAAAAAAAGTTTCAAGGCTCACGGAGAACACTAGTTTAAGAACATATGGTAAACATTTTGACGATATGCAATGAACAGAAGTCATGGAAATGCCTATCCCCACAACTGGTACTTTTCGTACCCATATTCTATGGTTTTTAGGGATTTTCTCAGGAACCGCCTATAAACAAACAGTGCTTTAACAAGACGCATAAGGTCCACCCTAGACCACAGCTAAGCAACTGATCTGTTGACTTTGATAGCAATAGAACCCAAGATACAACCCATTGAAAAACGCACTTCCGCACTCGTCGTTCTGGAACTGTACAACTGTGTGCCGAGTATTATTTATTGACGTAAGTTTACATCGCGCTTGTATACTAAAGAGTGGGGGTGTACGAATGTCATTTTCATTGGTAATAGGCGTTTTAGCAACTGTGTGCGTATGTCCTCTTTTCAGTGAGGATCTGAACTTCATTTGTAACTTCGTTCTCTTATGATTTAGGGCCCGGATTTTAATTGCCTAAAATACAGTGAAGTATGCAAGCATTTATGACCTAAAACTTACATAAATATGACCTTAAAAAATAAAATATGACGTAATAGAAGTTTATTTAAAGCATTCTTGTTTGTTTATTTAATTTTCTATTCATCATAAAGTAATACAAAATTCACTTCTCAAAATATTGTAAGTACAGTTCTTTCTTTCTGTAGGGTTTTGAATGTCTGAATGTTTTATTTTCTAAACACAAAGTACAGTGAAAAGATCATCTATCGAAACACAAAAACAATGTTTTTATTTATACATCGTATTTAAAGCGTTTCACATTATTTAATACCGTATGTCAGATTTCAGTATCTACAAAGTTGCACTGGATCACAAGGCGCATTTTCAGGTTTTCCATTGTCAAAGATCTACGATTGTCGCTGATGATAGTTTTGTACCTGGAAAAGCTCCCCTCCACTTCACAAGACGTCACTGGAGCGTATTTGAAGGCAACCAGGTCACTGGAGTTCAGCTCTGTTTCAGTATCTTCAATTGTTGTGGCATTCCCTGAAAGACATGTCACTAATTTTGCACAGTGTAGAATATCCAGGATTCTGTTGGAGAACACTTTGCAATTTGGTTTCACTTTGTCAGCCACATGACGACAAGCTCGACCCAACTCACTCTGTACATGTTGCACAATACTCAGGGCCTCACATAGCTGAGTACCAACAGCTTCCAGTCGTTTGATGGCTTTTGATATCACTGAAACATTGGCGTTGATGTCTGCCAAGTTTCGAGACAATGTATCTGTAAAACCTCCTTTCACAATTTTGATAGCACTTGATTCATCGCTATCAAGCTCACAGAACATTGTCTTTATTTGGGTGTAGTTGGTGCAGTAATACTCAGCAGCATTCAGCCAAGACCTCCATCGTGTAAGAACAGTTTCAGGTGGGAGGGGCGTTGAAGGTGCTTGTTCCTTGAATTTCTGCACCCGTAGCGGAGCCTTCAAATAGATTTTCTTGCCACAGGAAATTAATTTGTCCACGTCAGGGTAATTTGATCGCACCTCTTCGGCAACTCTGTGCAACGCATGTGCAAGGCAAGTGGCGTACACCATACTGGGGTAGAGAATCTGAAGCCCTTTGGCTGCTGTAGCCATATATGAAGTACCATCCGTTACAAGCAGAAAACATTGTCTCTTTTCACACCATCCGGCCACAGTAGATTCACAGAGTTGTTAAACAAAATAGCAATCGTCGAATTGTTTACTCTATCGAGAGCTTCACACCTTAGTAGGAACATATCTCCAAGGCCATCAACTTTTAGAACAACAACAACAACATTTGCAATATATCGCCCACTAATATCCTTAGTTTCATCTATCCACAGGCAGATCTTTTGCTCAGCAATAGTAATTCGTATTTTGTTGAGCACATCATTGTAGCATGCGGATAAATACACTCCTGGAAATGGAAAAAAGAACACATTGACACCGGTGTGTCAGACCCACCACACTTGCTCCCGACACTGCGAGAGGGCTGTACAAGCAATGATCACACGCACGGCACAGCGGACACACCAGGAACCGCGGTGTTGGCCGTCGAATGGCGCTAGCTGCGCAGCATTTGTGCACCACCGCCGTCAGTGTCAGCCAGTTTGCCGTGGCATACGGAGCTCCATCGCAGTCTTTAACACTGGTAGCATGCCGCGACAGCGTGGACGTGAACCGTATGTGCAGTTGACGGACTTTGAGCGAGGGCGTATAGTGGGCATGCGGGAGGCCGGGTGGACGTACCGCCGAATTGCTCAACACGTGGGGCGTGAGGTCTCCACAGTACATCGATGTTGTCGCCAGTGGTCGGCGGAAGGTGCACGTGCCCGTCGACCTGGGACCGGACCGCAGCGACGCACGGATGCACGCCAAGACCGTAGGATCCTACGCAGTGCCGTAGGGGACCGCACCGCCACTTCCCAGCAAATTAGGGACACTGTTGCTCCTGGGGTATCGGCGAGGACCATTCGCAACCGTCTCCATGAAGCTGGGCTACGGTCCCGCACACCGTTAGGCCGTCTTCCGCTCACGCCCCAACATCGTGCAGCCCGCCTCCAGTGCTGTCGCGACAGGCGTGAATGGAGGGACGAATGGAGACGTGTCGTCTTCAGCGATGAGAGTCGCTTCTGCCTTGGTGCCAATAATGGTCGTATGCGTGTTTGGCGCCGTGCAGGTGAGCGCCACAATCAGGACTGCATACGACCGAGGCACACAGAGCCAACACCCGGCATCATGGTGTGGGGAGCGATCTCCTACACTGGCCGTACACCACTGGTGATCGTCGAGGGGACACTGAATAGTGCACGGTACATCCAAACCGTCATCGAACCCATCGTTCTACCATTCCTAGACCGGCAAGGGAACTTGCACGTCCGCATGTATCCCGTGCCACCCAACGTGCTCTAGAAGGTGTAAGTCAACTACCCTGGCCAGCAAGATCTCCGGATCTGTCCCCCATTGAGCATGTTTGGGACTGGATGAAGCGTCGTCTCACGCGGTCTGCACGTCCAGCACGAACGCTGGTCCAACTGAGGCGCCAGGTGGAAATGGCATGGCAAGCCGTTCCACAGGACTACATCCAGCATCTCTACAATCGTCTCCATGGGAGAATAGCAGCCTGCATTGCTGCGAAAGGTGGATATACACTGTACTAGTGCCGACATTGTGTATGCTCTGTTGCCTGTGTCTATGTGCCTGTGGTTCTGTCAGTGTGATCATGTGATGTATTTGACCCCAGGAATGTGTCAATAAAGTCTCCCCTTCCTGGGACAATGAATTCACGGTGTTCTTATTTCAATTTCCAGGAGTGTAGTTCTTTCTCAGTGTAGATTCATCTGGAACTGGATGTGTTGAGTACTTCTCCAAGAACCGTCTGAAGCGTGGATTCTTCAGCTTTTCCAATGGGATGTTGCAGGACATCATCATCTCATTCAAATCCTTGCAGAATGATGCACGGTTGACGATAGACCTGTCTGTTCAAATAACAGCGTTTGCCTGCTGTTATTTTCAGCCCTTCGTTTCACACAGCTGCTGTGTTTAGCGGTATTACAGTGTTGTTGTGCATTAAAGCGCTTTTCTGCACTAACTTTAACTTACACAGTTTACGAAATAATATTTTCCCATCAGTACTAAAGAACTTATCTCCAAATTCTCGAACATATCCTCGTAACTTCACGCTGTCGGAGCATTTTGCTTTAGGCATGTTGAACAAGGCAAAGGCTGTATTCAAACTGGTTACTAGGCACACCTGTGCGACTGCGATGATTATTACGACAGAAACCGCCTTTTTTGGCTCTGAGAGCGAAATGACTGTTGTGGTACACCGATTTTCTGCTACGGTACTGAGAAGTAAAACTGTGTACTAATTTATCTGTTTATCTTTCATAATAAAAATGGTTCAAATGGCTCTGAGCACTATGCGACTTAACTTCTGAGGTCATCAGTCGCCTAGAACTTAGAACTAATTAAACGTAACCTAACCTAAGGACATCACACACATCCATGCCCGAGGCAGGATTCGAACCTGCGACCGTAGCGATGGTTCGGCTCCAGACTGTAGCGCCTAGAACCGCTCGGGCACTCCGGCCGGCATCTTTCATAATAGCACGTTAAATATTGTCTCATGAGGAACATATTCATTTTCTTATTCGTGTGTCCCGTAAGATAGAAGAAAAACGTTATATGCATTTATGGCAAAAGTTGACGGAAATATGACCAATTATATTAAAAGTTAGCCGCAATACGACCTATTACTAAAATTTGTTGAAATATGACTTTATATGCACAATCAAAATACATTTCTCGACACTAAAATGTCTAAATTTGTGTATAAATTGTTCTAAAATTCACCCTATAGTTCAGAAAAAAATATGACTTGTGATAAAAATCCGGGCCCTACTTATGACGTAGTAGTTTGAGGTGTAGTATAGGTTGCTTTCGAAACTGAATTAAGAAATTATATAATCATGTGTGAGAAGTTATTTTGCAATGCTGCACCTAGCCACTAGATCGGCGTGCTTATTTCAGAAAAGGACATTGTTCTTTCATGGCTGAAATTTTTTATTTGTTAATTGTAAAAGTTATTTAGTGTAATTTGAAATTATTGTCACGTCATTTGTTCGATGTAGAGATGGGCAAACTGAAACACGTAACTGTTTCGAAACAAATGAAACAGTACAATGTAATGTTTCGATACGCTGTTTCGAAACAGTGAAACAGTTTGTGTTTTGTAATCTAATAAACCTACACATTTTATCATCTTGAATGTCTACTCTATAAGTATGTCCATATAAACACAAATGAGGTGCGAGAGCGCTAATCATATCGCAGAAAACATGAAACTATCACTTAGGCGTCTTGGCACTTTCGTATTTCCTACAGCAAATGCGCTGCATCCGTGTCGTGTGACTTCCATACTTTTCAATTGGCTGAGGACAGCCATAGCTGAAGACAAGAACTACCACAAACGGAACTGGAAGTGGGAGCAAACTGCAGAAACAACGGATACGCTACTGGGATTCCCATATTATGTTAGTATGGGTAATATACCCATCCTGCTAATTTCCATTCACACAAAGGGAATCATTGTGGATAATAGGCACAGTGACTATAGACTCACAAATAACGCCAAATAATTCGAATAAATAACAAAGTATAACAGAAAAAATTTTTGTTTTTCAAGGGTTTTCGAACCGTTACTATAAATTCACCATGCTTCCCAGCCTTTCCTGTTCACCATTACACTATCAGTGATACGTCAAATAGATTGCTTGCAATTATACCTACATCAAATTTATGTATATATCTAATAACTGTCACGCTACGCCTTTTTTTATTCAAAATGTTGTACGCTTATTTGCGTTTCTTATGTGATTACTGTACATGAACAGAGAAGCGTATGTTATAAAAAAGTGTAATTTAACTGAATGATTTTCACATATTTATTATTTTGAACGTGAATAGTATGCGTTGTTTTATTGTTTGGTTAGTGTTTATAAAGCAGATGTTACGCCATTTCGTAATAGGACAGTCAGCTAGAAACGAAGCTTTATTTTCGGATATCTTCAGCTTCACGCTATTGCTTGTCAAAAAGATTTCGACACTCTTGAAAGTGTTTCATGAAGTGTTATGTTGTATTTCAGTACCTGTGCCAAGCCCGAATCTCGTCCGACACAGAGCGGAATGAAACATCACTGTTTCGATACAAGCACAGGTGGACTGAAACAGTCTTATTTTGAAACAACGATACAGTTTCTGTGTCTGGCTCGAGATCGAATCTGGTCCGTTTATCCGAGACAGGGACGGAATGAAACACCACTGTTTCGAAACAATGAACCACAGCCGTTCCGAAACACTGAAACAGTTCCACGTATCGATACACTGTATCGAAACATAGAAACAGTGGCCAAGTCTAGTTCGATGTTAAATATTGATTTTGCTGTTCTTTCAGGTCATAATTCTCTAAATTATTTGAAGTTGGTTTTTTAAGTTTTAACTAACTTGCTTATAGGTTATACCTATGGAAAGCAAATAAAATTTGTGGAAGAATTTTATATTTTGTGGCCTAGTATCGTGACGCTGCCTGCTCCGTGCATAGCTATCACTCCAACAACAACAGCGTGTTATGGGAAGCCAAGACGATTAGCAGGAGGTCAGAAGCGACCGTCCGTTAGCGAAGGGCGTCGCACGGAAACGAAAGCGGAGCAGCTACGTCGGGTGGTGGCGCTGGTATTTAAAGCAGTCGGGCGCGCGCCCGTGATGGATACACGTAATTGACCGTGTCAGGGGGTAGCGCTCGTAATTCAATAGGGCGGCGGCCGCTAACAAGCGTAAAATGAGAATTTATCCGCCGCTAAACAACAATGGCGGGGGACTCGGGAAGAGCTGCGGTGGGGCGCGGCGCGACTTAAGGCCAACCGGCGGTGTTCCACGCTGTGGGCTGCGGCAGTGACAAATGCTCCTGCTAGACCACTATGCACTGCCTGCGCTAACTGCAGCACTACTACTTAACCCGGGAAATAGATGAGGTGAGAAGGAAAGCAGAGAAAAAGACGGAAGGACACTCTTTAGCGGCTCATATCCGGAAATACACTGACGGAAAAAAAGATCGCAGCATCAAAAAATATTTAATGTGGAGTAGTGAATTTTCGCTAATTCATTTGCCTATGTATGTACTGAAGTGATTAACACTCCAAGATCACAGGTTAATGTAACTGCTAAGTAAGCCATTGTAAGTGTGGAAATTCTGGTATGTTAATAACCGGTGTATCCGCCAGAATGTTGAATGCAAGCATGCAAACGTCCATGCATTGTCTTGTACAGGTGTCGGATGTCATTTTGTGGGTTGTACTTGGTCGTTCAATACAGGGCCAGTTAATGCTGTTTGTGTATAACGCTGGAATTTTGAGGTCATCAGTCCCCTAAACGTAGAGCTACTTAAACCTAACTAACCTAAGGACATCACACACATCCATGCCCGACGCAGGACTCGATCCTGCGAGTTGAGTGTTTACGGAAAAAGTTCAAGGCAATCGTAAAATGCGTTTTAGACAGATACGTGCCAAGTAAAACTGTGAGGGACGGGGAAAACCCACCGTGGTTCAACAACAAAGTTAGGAAACTACTGCGAAAGCAAAGAGAGCTTCACTGCAAGTTTAAACGCAGCCAAAACCTCTCAGACAAACAAAATCTAAACGATGTCAAAGTTAGCGTAAGGAGGGCTATGCGTGAAGCGTTCAGTGAATTCGAAACTAAAATTCTATGTACCGACTTGACAGAAAATCCTAGCAAGTTCTGGTCTTACGTTAAATCAGTAAGTGGATCGAAATAGGATATCCAGACACTCTGAGGTGATGATGGCATTGAAACAGAGGATGACACGCGTAAAGCTGAAATACTAAACACCTTTTTCCAAAGCTGTTTCACAGAGGAAGACCGCACTGTAGTTCCTTCTCTAAATCCTCGCACGAACGAAAAAATGGCTGACATCGAAATAAGTGTCCAAGGAATAGAAAAGCAACTGAAATCACTCAACAGAGGAAAGTCCACTGGACCTGACGGGATACCAATTCGATTCTACACAGAGTACGCGAAAGAACTTGCCCCCCTTCTAACAGCCGTGTACCGCAACTCTCTAGAGGAACGGAAGGTTCCCAATGATTGGAAAAGAGCACAGGTAGTCCCAGTTTTCAAGAAGGGTCGTCGAGCAGGTGCGCAAAACTATAGGCCTATATCTCTGACACCGATCTGTTGTAGAATTTTAGAACATGTTTTTTGCTCGCGTATCAAGTCATTTCTGGAAACCCTGAATCTACTCTTTAGGAACCAACATGGATTCCGGATATAGCGATCATGTGAGACCCAACACGCTTTATTTGTTCATGAGACCCAGAAAATATTAGATACAGGCTCCCAGGTAGATGCCATTTTCCTCGACTTCCGGAAGGCGTTCGATACGGATCCGTACTGCCACCTGATAAACAAAGTAAGAGCCTACGGAATATCAGACCAGCTGTGTGGCTAGATTGAAGAGTTTTTAGCAAACAGAACACAACATGGCGTTCTCAATGGAGAGACGTCTACAGACGTTAAAGTAACCTCTGGCGTGACACAGGGGAGTCTTATGGGACCATAAATAAATGACCTAGCAGATGGTGTCGGAAGTTCCATACGGCTTTCGCGGATGATGCTGTAGTATACAGAGAAGTTGCAGCATAAGAAAATTGCAGCGAAATGCAGGAAGATCTGCAGCGGATAGGCACTTGGTGCAAGGAGTGGCAACTGACCCTTAACATAGACAAATGTAATGTATTGCGAATACATAGATAATTTTAAGATTATATGATAGCGGAACAAACACTGGTAGCAGTTACTTCTGTAAAATATCTGGGAGTATGCGTACGGAACGATTTGAAGTGGAATGATCATATAAAATTAATTGTTGGTAAGGCGGGTGCCAGGTTGAGATTCATCGGGAGAGTCCTTAGAAAATGTAGTCCATCAACAAAGCAGGTGGCTTACAAAACACTCGTTCGACCTATACTTGAGTATTGCTCATCAGTGTGGGATCCGTACCAGATCGGGTTGACGGAGGAGATAGAGAAGATCCAAAGAAGAGCGGCGCGTTTCGTCACAGGGTTATTTGGTAACCGTGATAGCGTTACGGAGATGTTTAGCAAACTCAAGTGGCAGACTCTGCAAGAGAAGCACTCTGCATCGCGGTGTAGCTTGCTGTCCAGGTTTCGAGAGGGTGCGTTTCTGGATGAGGTATCGAATATATTGCTTCCCCCTACTTATACCTCCCGAGGAGATCACGAATGTAAAATTAGAGAGATTCGAGCGCGCACGGAGGCTTTCAGACAGTCGTTCTTCCCGCGAACCATACGCGACTGGAACTGGAAAGGGAGGTAATGACAGTGGCACGTGACGGACGGGGTGGCCGAGCGGTTCTAGGCGCTACAGTCTGGAACCGCGCGACTGCTACGGTCGCAGGTTCGAATCCTGCCTCGGGCATGGATGTATGTGATGTCCTTAGGTTAGTTAGGTTTAAGTAGTTCTAGGGGACTGATGACCACATAAATTAAGTCCCATAGTGCTCAGAGCCATTTGAACCATTTATTTTTTTTCTTTGTGACAGTGGCACGTAAAGTGCCCTCCGCCACACACCGTTGGGTGGCTTGCGGAGTATCAATGTAGATGAAGATGTAGCAGCAGCGCGGTTCCAGAATGAAGCGCCTGAAACCTCTCGGCCACAGCGGCCGGCTGATAGTGTTTCATATGCGCTCAAATGGAGGCAAAACTGGTAACTGAGGAGATCAAGGCAACATGTCGACAGTCTGTAGAGAGTGTTAAGTTACAACAGCGGTATGAGGGCGAGCCTGTTGGAAAGACCACCTGGAATGCTGCTCATGAATGGCACCATAACTCGTCTGGAGTACAGATTTTCAGTCACTGTGCATTGGATAACCACGAAAGTGCTCCTGCTGTCATACGAAATCGCACCCCTGCCCATAACTCCAGCTGTAGGTCCAGGGTGTCCAACATGGTGACAGGTGACAGGTGGGTTGGAAGCCCACAACTGGCCTCCTTCTAGCCAACACACGGCTATCACTGGCACCGAGTCAGAACCACCTTTCATCAGAAACCACAAGAGACCTCCATCGTGGCCTCCAGTGGGCACTCTGACACCACGGAAGTCGCAAATGGCGGTGGTTTGGAGTCAGTGGAATGCGCACTAAAGGCCGTCTGGCTCGGAGGTGTCCTTCAACTAACCGACTTGTTACAGTTCGTTGTATCATTGTAGCGCCAGTCACTGCTGAAATAGCTGCTCCGAATGCAATACGATGCGCTACAGCCAGACGCCGAACACGGTGATCTTCGCTTTCGGTAGCGCCATGAGACCATTGGGAGCCCGGTCATGTTGCGACCGTTGATTCTCGTGACCACCGCTGCCAGCAGTGCTGTACAGTGGCTGCATCCCTACTTCTTTCTGCAGAAGGAACATCCAGCTTCTCGTAACACTATTACACGACCTCATTCAAACTCGGCGAGTTGTTGATAATGGGGTCTTTGTCGCTTTAAAGGCATTCTTGACTAACATCGACTCACCACTTCCAATCTTGAAGATACCTAACGTTACAGCGTGTATTGAAAGCAAACCCGATTTTCACCATCATATTGGAGCTACTAGCGTCACGTAGCTGGCTCTTTCGAAATTTGAATAGATATCATCTTTCAGAAAACACCTACCAACTTTCGTTTATGTCGCACAGCTCCTCCTTGATGTTGCGATATTTTTCGATCAGTGCATCTCTTGTTATGGTTTGGGGCACATGACAGTATGGCCATTAGCATCTTCCGTTATTTAATTAAATAACATTGTTATTGAACTAAATGGAAGCTACACTCCTAAAAATCAGCGCTCCTGTGCTATTAATATTTGTCTCCAGCTTATTGGGACATCGACAGGAAACTGACTATCGTCCAGAAGATAATGTCACTTCTGCTTCGGAAGAATGGTCGCTTGGCTTGTTATTAATGCGTGACTCACATTGAATCTCATTCATTTACTGTTATGAGGAGCATTTGTAGGAAGGACGAGCGGCACAATATTGTTTTCATTATCCAATGGTACGTTTCTGATCCATCTTCCATCCTGTAAACTCTCCTGAATCATTGGATGGAAGACAGTTTCGAGGAACCAGAGAATCAAAAATTGTATGCATGAGCTATGGCACCGTCGTACCGAGCGAGGTGGCGCAGTGGTTAGCATACTGGACTCGCACTCGGGAGGACGACTGTTCAAACACGCCTCCGGTCATCTTGATTTAAGTTTTCCGTGATTTCCCTAAATCGCGCCAGAGAAATGCAGGGATGGTTCCTTTGAAACGGCACGATCGACTTCCTTCCCTAATCCAATGGGACAGATGACCTCGCCTTTTGGTTCCTTCCCCCGAGTCAGCCAACGATCCTTGCAATATGCTGTTAGCTATGGGGCTAGAGGTAAACGCAGGGTGTGTCAGCGAAGTGTGATCAGTTTAAAAAAATGGTTCAAATGGCTCTGAGCACTATGGGACTTAACATCTGAGGTCATCAGTCCCCTAGAACTACTTAAACCTGACTAACCCAAGGACATCACACACATGCATGCCGGAGGCAGGATTCGAACCTGCGACCGTATCGGTCGCGCGGTTCCAGACTGTAGCGCCTAGAACCGCTCGGCCACCCCAGCCGGCAATGTGATCAGTTTCAACCTCACTGTCCAGCAGCTGGCAGTGGGCATTGATACCAAATCTCCACTCACCCCTTCACGAGGATGGGCTCGCGGAAATACTCCAAGAACAGACACTGTACTTTTGATTGGCGCTTCGCACGTTTAGCTGGTATCCTTTTTGAGCTTACTGATTTTGTTTGGATTTAGGCATTGAGTGAATATTTCATCATGTAGCTGCTTTCACTCGGTTTTCTTTTAGAGCTAAAATTCAATAATTGCTTTCCAGTGACTTTTACGGTTGTGTTTAATCAATTTTCACTTGCAGAATACCTTTTGGTGAGCCAGGCTTTGTCCGTGACAATATACACCTATATTATTTTTAGTGTTTCGTGCATCAGTTTATTCCTGGATTGAAAACGTGTTCGTTCATGAAACTTTTAAACATCTTTTCTTTCGAGATTCGTGTGATTTTAAGGGGCCCCGGAAAGGCTCAAAATCATGAAAAGTTCAATTTTTACTTTTTTGCGTTTTCTGAATCCGCAGACTATTACCTTTTAATAGATATATAATTTATTCAATTCCGAAGACTACAACTATTTTTAAATTTTTTTTGAAGTGTGTTCTACATGGGCGTGACCCACTGTGGCGCTGTTAAATTGCTGTCAGATGGTGTTATTATTAACGTCCGTGTTCATCAGGTACATTTTAGTGATGTGAGATAAAGTATGTGTTGTGGCTAACCTGTGATGGTTCAATATATATCGCTGGTGTGATTGTCGATTGTTTCATCTTTATTTACTCTGTCGTTATCTCGAAAATATTCGTAATTAATTCTGTTTCTTGAGTCTCTGTTTTGTTGAAGTATAATAATGAGTAAAAGTAAAGTTATTAGAAACCCTCTGAAGGCTTTTCAGAAAAGGAGAAATGTTGGAAAGCCAAAGGTATGTGTTATTACTGTAAACAATAAAGACGATAACCAAGTGAGTGAACCTAACCTCTCAAGTACACCTACCCATAGCAGTCAAAGTGGGAAAGAAAATACTTCACAGAAGAAGCTTGGTTCAATGAGTGAAAACTATGAATGTTTTATGGGCGAATCGGATGTGAATGAAATATTTGATATGTCGGTTCTCAAAGGAATTTTTTCAAACTGTGTAAGATGTATTCATTGTAGTGAAGTTGGTCTGGAACTCTCCATAATGGCTGGTTCAAATGGCTCTGAGCACTACGGGACTTAACATCTGTGGTCATCAGTCCCCTAGAACTTAGAACTACTTAAACCTAACTAACCTAAGTACATCACACACATCCATGCCCGAGGCAGGATTCGAACCTGCGACCGTAGCAGTCGCGCGGTTCCGGACTAAACTCTCCATAATAAAGCACGTAGGACTTGCTAGTGAAATACAACTGAAATGTGATAAGTGTTCATACATGACCACCTTTTGGAACAGTGTTGCAGTAACTGCAACTGAAGAAAATGGTAGCAAAATCTACGAACACAACAACGAGCGATGCTTGCTTTAGACAAGGAACGCCTTCGGGCTGCAGACAGGACTGTAAAGAGTCTAGAAATACAAGCAAGAGTAAACAGGAGGAGGAACAAGAGGAAGCTGGAGGAGGAGTTTGCAGAGGATGAAGATAATCCGTCCTATGGACCTGGAATGCACTAAAAAGTTAATCCAATCTTTGTCACTCGATTCCCAAAACTTTTATTTTCTCATACTAATTACATGTTTTCTAAGGATCTTCCAAACATATTTGTTTCAAACTTTCAGTAAATGTTACACAGTACCTTCTGCATAATTTAACACAGCCTTTTTCCAAAAAACTGTATATTTTTTAATATATAAATAAAAAATTGCAAAAAAATGTTGTGAATTTTCGTTACAATTGAAAAAAAATCATCTTTAATAACTGAACTAAAATTTTGTAAAATCCCTGTGTTAAGTTGTAGCCCATATTCCAATAAATAATCTGTAAAAAGTTCAACTTCCTACCTCAAATACTTTGTGAGGAAAGATGTAATTTATAAGCGTTATTTTAACATTGCAAGTATAGGACGTTCCGGAGCCCCTTAATGTGTTCATTCGTTTTTGGTATTTCTCCTTTAACGGTAGCCAAGCCACATGGCACATTAGTCAACCGAAGATCGCCCACAATTCCTCAAATGAAAATATCTTCGCCTTCAGCGTTCCCGTTTAGTTACTTCGCGCCCGTCTCTTTCGGAATATTTTAGCCGAGTTAAGGTAGTTCCACTCGATGTTGAACATAGTTGTAGTAGGTTAGTCCTGTCATATGTCCTTTATGTTATCTCCCGTGGAGGAGCGAAGGATATCAACATGCTTAACGAATTTCTCCTCCTCTTGCGTCCATGGCATTTCAGATGATTTTCATCAGGTCGCTATTCGACTGAAACCATGCCAACGATCACAATGCTTTTACTCCAGTCGGTTTTATTGTAACTGCTGAGCGTCTCCAGATTTCTGGAAGATCTACCACTGAATCCCAGCATGCTAATTTATTTATTTATTTATTTTATTTTTTATTTATTTATTTATTTTACTTGGAGAATGTGAGTGAATTGTTTCCGCTGCCTTTAGCAGTCTACATCCGTAGTAGCAGCCCAAATGTTCATGAATTTGTGTTGAAACCTATCTAAATAAATAAATATATATACTGCAGTACTCTGTTTCTGATTGTAAGCCGGCCGCAGTGGTCTCGCAGTTCTAGGCGCTCAGTCCGGAGCCGCGCAACTGCTACGGTCGCAGGTTCGAATCCTGCTTCGGGCATGGATGTGTGTGATGTCCTTAGGTTAGTTAGGTTTAAGTAGTTCTAAGTTCTAGGGGACTGATGACCACAGATGTTAAGTCCCATGGTGCTCAGAGCCATCTGATTGTAAGCTCTCAGCTGTAATAACAAATGAACTGTACCAATGAAACTTGTACTGTCGTGATGTGAAAGCAAAGCTGCACTGTAATAGTAATTAATTGTCGTAATGAAAAGGGAAGTATTTCCTATTGTAAAAGTTAACAATCTGAAGGCAAAAATTTTGAAAAGTGTAAGCCACCTGAGTAATGGACTCTGGCATGAAACCTAGAACAATTAGCTTTGTGAAACTGACTGAAAAAACTGTCTCTGAATAACACAAGTTGGCCCTGATTGAATAAATTAAAAAAAACCATAACATTTTCTACTTATCTCTGATCTGCACAAATCTGGACAGCGCGCGGCAGTACTGCTCTGTCGTGTGCGCCGCTATGCTAAAGCTACAAATTACTGTATCTACATAGAGAAACTCGAGAGGTGCAATGAGTACTCTGTTAATTGCAAATTTAACTGTTTTTCGAATACAATCGGTTGGATAATCCTTTAAAAAGAATTGTAAGAGAAAGGTTGGTAAGAAAATGAAACATGCGCATAAATGACAATACAAAGTTTTTTTTGTATACCGTGAAAAAGTGTTCAAGGTAGATTTTAAATTTAATGAACTTCTTAACATGCAAAGAATACACTTACTATCTCTCAAATCTGGTAACTCTCAGTACAATAACCATGTTAGTCCGATGGCGCAGCAATAGTGAAAAAAGTAACATAAATATAATATTTACCTTTGACATCCCTTTAGACTCTCCCGTTCACTAATCAGTTTCCGTTACAATGTTGATATAATCATGTTGACTGAACAAATTGATAAATTGAGACTTTAACTTTGAACCGTAATATTGCCTTTGCTTCCTCACTCCGACGCAGCTTAACATTATCAGCTTCTTCACTCTAACACAGCTTAACATTATCCAGTCGTGCTTCCGCACTCCAGCACTGCTTAACACTATCAGCCTCACACTAACACAGTTAAACATTGACTCCTCTCTTTACCAAAGCTAAACGTTGTCTGCTTCCACAGTGCCCTCGCTCACATCAAAGATACTCACTTACCTTCCGCTATACAGCTTTACAACATCGCTACTCGCTCCCAATCGATTCAGATACTAAAATTATACATGACATCTATCAGTGTTATTAATTATTTTAACGGACGACGTGGTTATGACAGTGTCATTATTCTTGTTATCTGCGTTTCATCTCTCTGAATTTATCCTCATGGTCTCTTCGCGAGATATACACAGGAGGGAGCAATATACTGCTTGACTCCTTGAAGAAGGTATGGTCTCGAAACTTCAACAAAAGCGCGTACCGAGCTACTGCGTGTCTCTCTTGCAGAGTCTTCCACTGGATTTTATCTATCATCTCCATAACGCTTTCGCTTTTACTAAATGATCTTATAATGAAGCGCGCTGCTCTCCGTTACATCTTCTCTCTCTCTTCTATCAACCCTATCTGGTTCGGATCCCACACCGGTGAGCAGTATTCAAGCAGTGGGCGAACAAGTTTGCTGTAACTTACTTCCTTTGCTTTCGGACTGCATTTCCTTGGGATTCTTCCAATGAATCTCAGTCTGGCATCTGCTTTACCGACAATTAATTTTATATGGTAATTCCATTTTAAATCACTCCTAATGCCTACTCCCAGATAATTTATGGAATTAACTGCTTCCAGTTGCTAACCTGGTATATTGTAGCTAAATGATAAAAGATCTTTCTTTTTATGTATTCGCAGCACATTACACTTGAATACATTGAGATACAATTGCCGTTCCCTGCATTATGCGTCAATTCGTTGCAGATGCTCCTGCATTTCAGTACAATTTTTCATTGTTACAACCTCTCGATATACTACAGCATCAATCAAACATTACTACAGCATCAATCAAACATTAGAAACAAAGATACCCTAAACAAGCACAAAATCTCTGGTCACGACATTAGACGACAAATTCTGTGTCAGTAGGTAGCATCTTTGTTTCCAGTGTTTGGTTTTCTACGCAGTAAACAAATATTATTAAAACAGAAAGCAATTTGTTTATTTTAGATTTCAAATACGAAATTTTTCCATGAAAGAGGGTTGGAAAAATCCATAAGCGAAATAATATAAGCATAATATTATCAGTAATGTGATAAGATTATAAGAAGAATAAGTACAGTGTGAAACGCATAGGATGTTTCAAAGTTCTTGCATCAAACGTCTGGGTATGATAGATCACGTCACGGGAAGCAACTTTTGTTGAACGCTTCCCAGTGATGCTAGGCGCACTTTCACTGAAATTTCCGGTTCTGGGACGACGAGTTTTCACCGAACTAGAACTAGCAGGATCTGCTAACCAGGTGTGCTGCATCTGCATATTACCTTCGTCAGTAAATTGCTGCAGTGATTTTCGACTAGAAAACTGTGTGAACAGAGAATGATATTTCAGAAGCGAATCAGGAACTTTAATATTATCGGCCTACCCCCTTTGACACAGAGCAGATGACTGGATCATAAGCAACACACATTGCATACACAAGCCGCAGGATGCCTACACGGTCTGCATCTCAGGGGCATAAAATATACATGTGGTCTCTATACTTCCGGACAGCCATTATGACTTTAGACACAGAGGAATTACAGACATTGGGTGCAAGGGGACATTGATTGAAATCAGTGGGGAGTTGAAGATTTGAGCCGAACTGAGTTTCGAATCCGAGTTTCCTGCTTACTAGGTAGATGCTCGGACCACTTTTTTTGCTCTCAGTTTGCTCGTTGCATTTTGGTCTTGGAGGACGTCACATGACACCTCTTCAGGTTCATGTTGATACACTCATTCAGTTGTTTATTATTAATACTATTAAGGGGAGCAGCCTGCTCTCTGACCGAACACGCTGAGTTACCGTGCAGGGAACCACTAAGCCATTGAGACACAGTGGTCATTGAAACTGCACGGACTACTCTAGTATGACTGCCGTCAGACCCAAATTCTCGACTTACCCACACACTACTAATGAAGTGCCCCTTGCCCATTATCCTCATTACTCGCGGCATTTCGCCAATTCCCACAAGAGTTCGAGCCTGATGTGCATCTGCACTGAAACGATCATTGGCCGCCTCGCCTTCATTGTATACACTGAAGCGCCACAGAAACTGGTATAAACATGCGTGTTCAAATACAGAGATACATAAACAAGCAGACTACGGCGCTACAGCCAGCAGCGCAGTTGTTATATCGGTTACTGGTGTTACAATGGTATGTTATCAAAATTTAAGAGACTTTCAACGTAGTGTTATAGTCGGTGCACGAGCGTTGGACACAACATCTCCCAGGTTGCGATGAAGTGGGAATTTTCCCGTCGATCAATTCACGAGAATACCGTAAATATCAGAAATCCGGTGAAACATCAAATCTCCAGCATCGCTGAGGCCGGAAAAAGATCCTGCAAGAACGGGACTAACGACGACTGAAGAGAATCTCTCAATGTCACAACAGTGCAATCCTTCCGCAAGTTGCTCAGATTGCAATGCTGGACCATCATCAAGTATCAGTGTGCGAACCATTCACGAAAGACCATCCAGAGTTTTACGCCTAGCCTTGGCCCGTCAACACGGACAAGGGACTGTCGATGACTGGAAAGATGCTGCCTGATCGGACAAGACTCGTTTGAAATTGTCTTGTGTGGATGGACGTCTAAGGGTATGCAGAAAGCTTCATAAATTCATGGACCCTGGATGTCAGCAGGGGACTGTTCAAGCTGGTGGAGACTCTGTAATAGTGTGGGATGGACCTCTGATAGTCTAGATCCGACTCTGACAGGAAACAAGGACATAAGCATCCTATTTGTTCACCTGTATCCATTCATGTCCATTGTGCATTCCGACGGACGTGGGCAATTTCAGCAGGACAATGCGACACCCCACACGTCCAGAGTTCCTAAAGAGTTTCTCCACAAATACTCTTCTGAGTTTAAACACTTCCGCTGGTCTCCAAATACCGCAGTCATGAACATTATTGAGCGTGTATGGGATGCCGTCCCAGAAGAGATCTACACCCCCTCGTACTCTTAGGGATTTATGGACAGCCCTGGAGGATTCATGGTGTCATTTCTCTCCAGCACTAATTCAGACATTAGTCCACTCCATGCCACGTTGTGTTAAGGCACTTCTGTGTGCTAGCGGAGACCGTACACGTTATTAAGCAGCTGTACCAGTTTCTTTTGCTCTTCGGTGTGTAACTGTGGTGTCTGTTCTTTCGGACATGTTCCATAGAGCAGACACCATTTGGATCCAGTAGCCATTATGAATTAAGACGGAAAGGAATTACTGGCATTGGCTGCAATGGGGAAAGTTGAAAACTGAGCCGAATCTGGTTTCGACTGAAGAGAATCACTCAACTTCACAGCAGTGAAATCCTTCCGCACATTGCTGCATATTTCAATGCTGGGCCATCAACAAGTATCAAAGTGCGAACCATTCACGAAAGATCATCGATATGGGCTTTCTGAGCCGAAAGCCCACTCGTGTACCCTTGATGATTGCACGACACAGAGCTTTACGCTTCGCCTGGGCAAGGGCATCTAGACAGATGTTGTGACGGCTTTCTTTCCTTCTTTTTTATTTTTACTTATTTATTTACTTTCTAAATAAGAGACTTCGTCGGCTGCCTTCTTAGCTTTAGTTTCTGTCGTTGCAGTGGATATTATTGCTTAGAGTAGAGAATGTTTGTCATCTGTATCTGTATTCCAACTTCAGAGTTCGTTTTCTCGGAGTTTTGCTTCCGAAGTTTGTCCACAACATTCTCATGATAGTATTGTTCTTTCGTTTATCTGTTTGTGTTTCATAAATGCGGCTTCTCGTAACTCTGAAGGCAGCAGCTGCCTGAACAGGGCAGAGCTCTTTCTTATTTCTATTCTTTTATTATTTATTTATATAATACGAGTATTTCTGTGTCTCTTCTGTAAAGATGTATCTCGAAATTTCGGCTGACTAATTATTTAAGTAAGTTTCTTCTTGTCTAGGTAGTCTCTGAGGCGGCGTATATGATAAAGTAAATCAAGGCGTCTTCTCGCCCTTAAAATACAGACAGAAACTCTAAAAGGAAAGTTGAAACATATAATTAAGGAAAAGTAATGAGAAAAACCTGTTCTCTGCGAAAGTTGAACAGCGACATAATATGATACTGATTTCATACCTTGCTTTAAAACCTTTTTAAGACTTGACTCAAATATAATATTTTTCTTAAATGAGTGTGTCTGTACTTAAGTTGCTGAATGACTGAGAAGATGGAACTTCTACGTTATTTGATTCTGAAAGAGCTGAGTAGAACTGAACGTACTGAGCCTACTTTCTCTTTACTTTTTCTTATCATGTCAACACTGACCGACAATATTCTAGCGCAACGCAATCTGACTCCTCAAAAAAATTACATCCTGACCTCAAATAATTAATTCAAGAACATGGTCCGGACTAAAAAGAAATCTTAACAACAACCTATACATTTCATTAAGCACTTACCTCACAAAAATCTTCATTACGTGAACTACTGCAGTACAGCGAGCGTCAATACTGCCAGCTAAATAAAAGATTCGAACTACCAAAGCCACTAACTGCTAGTAGGCATGTGGTTAGCAGAAGAAAGATTTTGTTGCGAGCAAAATAATGTATTTTTTATCTTAATAATGTGACATCCAGTTCAAACACGAATATAAATCGTCATTGACATCTAGTACAAAGGTATATAATTATGAATAATACTCAGTCTCCAAGTCGAACATGTACAGATCGTTAGCCTACGCTAACACTTCAGACCTCTAGCCTCCATCAATGCTAACTTCTCACATCTAACATCCATCACTGCTGGCTGTGCACCTCCAACTGCCCAACAGTACTTTCATCACTGCTGGCGATTAACTTTCCAACTGCCCAACACTACTGGCGATTAACTTCCAACGAGTCCAACCAGCCACAGAGTCTCTTACAAAGAAAGCGCAGTCAGAGATTCAATGCAAAGCGCTGCACAGCGCTGCCAACACAGAAGCAGTTCACTTACATTGTGTTAGAGTTACTTCAATGAATTTGGCATAGTTTTTCGAATAATTTCTTGTTTTTGAAAGTAGATGGAGTTATGATGCAATATACATACAGAACTCGTCCCTACTTTTGGTAGCGTCTGACGTTAAATAATAGATTGAATGTCTCTTCAGCCATTTAACTGAATTCCGTTTTGTGTTGTGGTGCGGAATGGAGTCCGGGCACAAAATGTCACCAGGAGTAATGGAATTCGATGAAGTCTTTGTGATGGTTGCCATCTTATGTCAAATGAAGTTGCAGACATCTTTAACACTGCTGCACACAAAACTGCTGCATCATCTGTGAAGCTACACGTTGTTCCAAGTGGTGAGTCCGCCTAGTGTATGGCATGAAGCTTGGAGCTGGTGTGTATTATTTGATTGATTGCTCGGTGCCAAGACCCTTACGCTATCGTTGCCAGATGAAAGGAGTGTGTACTCTTCCAGATTACTGGCCGTCTGTGGTTTGGGTATTTTTGTTCGATAGTATTCCTAGGTTTTCAGAAATTACTGCAACCAGTCGCCTTTGTAGTATTCCTGTTTTCGCTTTCCATTAGCCTCCTATAAACTGATTTAACCATCGAGAGCTCCTTTTCTGGGATGTTTTCTTGATGAAACGTAGCTAGATTCAAAGGTTTTTCAGGTGGAACAGTTAATTCAAAATACGTGTACATTAATGGGAGGTTGCAGACTGGTCGGCGCTATTTCATTTAACAAGTCTGTTAAACTGTCTGGTTGGATGCTGCATTGTTCGTATGTGGTACACACATATAACGCTCGTAATTTGTTTTTAACAACTGTTAGGTTTAAACCTCAGTCACCTGTGGCCAGGGTTAGCGCATCGTACTGCAAATGGGCACGCGTACTCGCAAGAAGATGGCCTTGTTTTGCTCTTGTATTCAGTGCCTAGGGACGTGATTTTGGAAAGCGTTGTAAGCTGACCGTGATGTTGCAGAGATATGCCGCGTCCTTTATTCATAATGCCAGACTTCCTTTCATACACTTTCGCTCCTGAGATGAGTTCTTATTTATGAACCATCTGAAGAGTTTCCCCTACTTCGTGATCGTCCGAAACTAGAAGACATGTGTCGTCAACATAGTAATTGCAAACAATCTTCTTTCCACTGATGGTTAAGCCTCATAAAATTTGGGTGAAAATAGCAAGTAAGGGTTCAATGGCGTAGGCGAACAGCTACATCGAAATGGAACAGTCTTGTCTCACCGAGCTATTAATTTTAAGTTTTAGTCATCGTCCATTAATCATTATTCTCGTGACTCCTTTACTGAGAATTTCACATGTGAAGTTAGGAAACTGTAGTGGAAATCCCACTGCGTGCGTGCTGCTTATACACTGAAGAGCGAAATAAACTGATAGACCTGATGAATACCGTGTAGGGCCCCGCGAGCGCGCAGAAGTGCCGCAACACGACGTGGCATGGACTCCACTAATGTCTGAAGTAGTGCAGGGCGAACATCATGAATCCTGCACGACTGTCCATAAATACGTAAGAGTACGAGGGGTGGAACAGCACGTTGCAAGGCATCCCAGATATACTCAATAACGTTCACGTCTGGAGAGTTTGGTGGCCAGCGGAACTGTTTAAACTCAGAAGAGTGCTCCTGGAGCCACTCTGTAGCAATCCTGGACGTGTGAGGTGTCGCACTATCCTGCTGGCATTGCCCAAATCCGTCGGAATGCACAATGGACAAGAACGGATGCAGGTGATCAGTCAGGATGATTACATACATGTCACCCGTCAGAGTCGCATCTAGACGCATCAGTGGTCCCATATCACTCCAACTGCTCACGCTCCACATCTTTCTGGGTCCATTGATTCATAAGTTTGTCTCCATACCCGTACACGTCCAAACGCTCGATACAATTGGAAACGAGACTCGTCCGACCAGACAACATGTTTCCAATAATGAATAGTCCAGTGTCGGTATTGACGGGCACAGGCGAGGCGTAAAGCTTCGTTTCGTGCATTCATCAAGGGCACACGAGTGGCCCCTATGCTCCGAAAACCCATATCGGTGGTGTTTCGTTGAAAGGTTCGCACGCTGACACTGATGGGCCAGCACTGAAATCTGCAGCAGTTTTCGGAAGGGTTGCACTTCTGTCACGTTGAACGATTCTCTTCAGTCGTCGTTGGTCCCGTTCTTGCACGATCTTTTTCAGGTCGCAGCGATGTCGGAGATCTGATGTTCTTCCGGATTCCTGATATTCACGGTATACTCGTGAAATAGTCGTACGGGAAAATCCCCACTTCACCGCCACCTCGGAGGTGCTGTATCCAGTCGCTTGTGCGCCGACTATAACACCACATTCAAACTCACTTAAATCTTGACAACCTGCTAGTGTAGTGGCAGTAATCGATTTAACAATTGAGCCAGACACTTGTTGTCTTACATAGGCTTTGCGGACAGCAGCGCCGTATTCTGTCCGTTTCAAAAATGTTCAAATGTGTGTGAAATCTTATGGGACTTAACTGCTAAGGTCATCAGTTCCTAAGCTTACACACTCCTTAACCTAAATTATCCTAAGGACAAACACGCACGTTCATGCCCGAGGGAGGACTCGAACCTCCGCCGGGATCTGCCTGTTTACATATCTCTGTATTTGAATACGCATGTCTCTACCAGATTCTTTGGCATTTCAGTGTACAGTACTGATTATTGACTCTGTCGATTGCCTTTGTCAAATCAAGTGATACCAATGTACACTTGCTCTTGCAAGCATCTGCAGTAGCAATGACGTCTCTGCATACACGTAAGTTCTGGATGATCTTCGTGTCAACACCGACGCTCGTCTAGTACTGACCGACGACTGTTTGCATCTGCGTTTTAAGTCTATGGGAAATGATTCGTGCCATGATTTTATAGTCACTATTCAGTACCGTTTGGGTCTAAAATCATTAAAAAAGTGCTCCTTGGATGTTAAAGAATTAAGTACATTACTCATTGTAAGTACATTATTTGAGATTAAGCTGATCTTGGGAAATATCGTAAAATTCTTCAGTGAGGCCGCTGGGTCCCGGTGATTTATTTTAGGGCTCCATGGTATAGCAAAGTCACGTTCCTCTTCATCAATTTCCTGCAAGACCTCTTCGCCTTCAGCGGCGCTTAATTTATTCTGGATGTTTCGTAGTAATTGTTGCTGTATTCCAGCGTCGGTGTGTTTCGTCGCTAACAGCTCTTCCCGGTGTCGATGGCTGACGGTTTATTTTTATTTTTTTTTATTTTTTATTTTTTTTTTTTTTTTTTTTTGCAGGAGCGTGGAGCCATCACGTACCTTGATGTGTGTTATGAGTTTCCTCTTCCCACTCTTATTTTCACGGATTACTTGGGACATAGATGTTCTTCTTGTTCTATCACATTCTGCGACATGGACCTTGTTTTATAGCCTTCCGACTGTTGTCGATTTACTTTTTAAGTTTTGATTTTAATTTTTTATCTTTTTATCTTTAATTTCCTGAGGTCATGCAGCTTTACTTTATGGATAAATGATGATGGCGTCCTCTTGGGTAAAACATTCCGGAGGTAAAATAGTCCCCCATTCGGATCTTCGGGCTGGGACTACTCAGGAGGACGTCGTTATCAGGAGAAAGAAAACTGGCGTTCTACGGATCGGAGCGTGGAATGTCAGATCGCTTAATCGGGCAGGTAGGTTAGAAAATTTAAAAAGGGAAATGGATAGGTTAAAGTTAGATATAGTGGGAATTAGCGAAGTTTGGTGGCAGGAGCAACAAGACTTTTTGTCAGGTGAATACAGGGTTATAAATATAAAATCAAATAAGGGTAATGCAGGAGTAGGTTTAATAATGAACAAAAAATAGGAGTTCGGGTGAGCTACTACAAACAGCATAGTAAACGCATTATTGTGGCCAAGATAGACACGAATCCCACGCCTACAACAGTAGTACAAGTCTATATGCCAATTAGCTCTGCAGATGACGAAAAATTGAAGAAATGTATGATGAGATAAAAGAAATTATTGAGATAGTGAAAGGAGACGAAAATTTAATAGTCATGGGTGACTGGAATTCGAGAGTAGGGAAAGGAAGAGAGTAGTAGGTGAATATGGATTGAGGGGAAGAAATGAAAGAGGAAGCCGCCTGGTAGAATTTTGCACAGAGCACAACTTAATCGTAGCTAACACTTGGTTCAAGAATCATAAAACTAGGTTGTATACATGGAAGAAGCCTGGAGATAATGACAGGTTTCAGATAGATTATATAATAGTAAGACAGAGATTTAGGAACCAGGTTTTAAATTGTAAGACATTTCCAGGGGGAGATGTGGACTCTGACCACAATCTATTGGTTATGAACTGTAGATTAAAACTGAAGAAACTTCAAAAAGGTGGGAATTGGAAGAGATGGGACCTGGATAAACTGAAAGAACCAGAGGTTGTACAGAGTTTCAGGAAGAGCATAAAGGAACAATTGACAAGAATGGGGGAAAGAAATACAGTAGAAGAAGAATGGGTAGCTTTGAGGGATGAAGTGGTGAAGGCAGCAGATGATCAAGTAGGTAAAAAGACGAGGGCTAGTAGAAATCCTTGGGTGACAGAAGAAATACTGAATTTAATTGATGAAAGGAGAAAATATAAAAATGCAGTAAATGAAGCAGGCAAAAAGGAATACAAACGTCTCAAAAATGAGATCGACAGGAAGTGCAAAATGGCCAAGCAGGGATGGCTAGAGGACAAATGTAAGGATGTAGAGGCTTACCTCACTAGGGGTAAGATAGATACGGCCTACAGGAAAATTAAAGAGACCTTTGGAGAAAAGAGAACCACTTGTATGAATATCAAGGGCTCAGATGGAAACCCAGTTCTAAGCAAAGAAGGGAAAGCAGAAAGGTGGAAGGAGTATATAGAGGGACTATACAAGGGCGATGTTCTTGAGGACAATATTATGGAAATGGAAGAGGATGTAGATGAAGATGAAATGGGAGATACGATACTGGTTGAAGAATTTGATAGAGCACTGAAAGACTTAAGTCGAAAGAAGTCCCCGGGAGTAGACAACATTCCATTAGAACTACTGACAGCCTTGGGAGAGCCAGTCCTGACAAAACTTTACCATCTGGAGAGCAAAATGTATGAGACAGGCGAAATACCCTCAGCCTTCAAGAAGAAAATAATAATTCCAATCCCAAAGAAAGCAGGCGTGAAAATTACCGAATTATCAGTTTAATAAGTCACGGCTGCAAAATACTAACGCGAATTCTGTACAGACGAATGGAAAAACTAGAAGAAGCTGACCTCGGGGAAGATCAGTTTGGATTCCGTAGAAATATGGGAACACGTGAGGCAATACTGACCCTACGACTTATCTTATAAGCTAGATTAAGGAAAGGCAAACCTACGTTTCTAACATTTGTAGATTTGGAGAAAGCTTTTGACAATGTTGACTGGAACACTCTCTTTCAAATTCTGAAGGTGGCAGGGGTGAAACACAGGGAGCGAAAGGCTATTTACAATTTGTACAGAAACCAGATGGCAGTTATAAGAGTCGAGGGACATGAAAGGGAAGCAGTAGTTGGGAAGGGAGTGAGACAGGGTTGTAGCCTCTCCCCGATGTTATTCAATCTGTATATTGAGCAGGTAGTAAAGGAAACAAAAGAAAAATTCGGAGTAGGTATTAAAATCCATGGAGAAGAAATAAAAACTTTGAGGTTCGCCGATGACATTCTAATTATGTCAGAGACAGCAAAGGACTTGGAAGAGCCGTTGAACGAAATGGACAGTGTCTTGAAGGGAGGTTATAAGATGAACATCAACAAAAAGCAAAACGAGGATAATGGAATGTAGTCGAATTAAGTCGGGCGATGCTGAGGGAATTAGATTAGGAAATGAGACACTTAAGGTAGTAAAGGAATTCTGCTATTTGGGGAGCAAAGTAACTGATGATGGTCGAAGTAGAGAGGATATAAAATGTAGACTGGCAATAGCAAGGAAAGCGTTTCTAAAGAAGAAAAATTTGTTAACATCGAGTATAGATTTAAATGTCAGGAAGTCGTTTCTGAAAGTATTTGTATGGAGTGTAGCCATGTATGGAAGTGAAACATGGACGATAAATAGTTTGGGCCAGAAGAGAATAGAAGCCTTTGAAATGTGGTGCTACAGAATAATGCTGAAGATTATATGGGTAGATCATATAACTAATGAGGAGGTACTGAATAGAATTGGGGAGAAGAGGAGTTTGTGGTACAACTTGACTAGAAGAAGGGATCGGTTGGTAGGACATGTGCTGAGGCATCAAGGGATCAAAAATTTAGTATTGGAGGGCAGCGTGGAGGGTAATAATCGTAGAGGGAGACCAAGAGATGAATACACTAAACAGATTCAGAAGGATGTAGGCTGCAGTACGTATTGGGAGATGAAGAAGCTTGCACAGGATAGAGTAGCATGGAGAGCTGCATCAAACCAGTCTCAGGACTGAAGACCACAACAACAACAACACTTAATTTTCTGTGACCGAGGCATCCAATTTGTACAGATCTCTGAGACAAGTAAAATGAAATTCAGTTGTGTTCTTTTGCCAGGAATACTTTCCTCTTGCGTAAGTACGGAACATCTTCCTTATTTTTGGTTTGGCATGTTTTAGCACCATTCTGTCACCGAGCTGTAATGTGCGGCTTTCTTTTCCCATTCCCTCCGCTTGTCGTTAAAGGCTCGCAGACATTCGACATCTTGGAGATTTCTGTTGTTGAGTTTGCGCGTACCTCTTCCCCGAATGTCCCATCTTTGTCCATGTTAATAGCAAATATGTATGCGAGCGACATGACCAGAAAAAAATTGTCGGCCAAACTTCTGAGTGTAGAATTTTGGCCGTCATTTGCTCGCAGACACAAATTCTGTCCAGAAGAACAGCCTGATACCTATGTGAAACCAGGGGTTGTGCCGTGCGCAGTGTTCTCATGTATCAGTTAAACGCATTCCGTGAACAACATGCTCCACTTCCGCAGATTTTTTTTTATGTTAGTTGAAATCACCTGCCAATATTAAATGGTCGTGGTTCCTCTCAAAAAGTGGGACTATTCGGGCCGGCCTTTGTGGCCGAGCGGTTCTAGGCGCTACAGTCTGGAACCACGCGACCGCTACGGTCGCAGGTTCGAATACTGCCTCGGACATGGATGTGTGTGATGTCCTTAGGTTAGTTAGGTTTAAGTAGTTCTAAGTTCTAGGAGACTGGTGACCTCAGATGTTAAGTCCCATAGTGCTCAGAGCCATTTGAACCATTTGAGACTATTCGGCTTTTAAAAGAGTACATCCTGCCTCGCCGATTGTTGCTGCCTGATAGAGCGTACATATTGACTGTGCGTGTGCGGTTCCTCTGCTGTTTGGTAGTTTTCCGATGTCCGTGATGATAATCTCTTCCTTTGCAAAAAAAAAAAAGGATGTCCCTAAATCCGCTCCAGTTCACGGATTAGTAACAGTATCGTACCCAGTTTTTCGTTGCAGCTCAATGGCAGGTATTTCGCGTAGTATCAGAATGTCTATATCTAAACATTCTTTGTTAATTCCTGAACCGTGATGAGTAATTAAAATCCACCGACACTGTGGAAACGGTCCCATAATTTGCGACACTTTGTAGAGCTATCATCGGGCAGCTACGCCATATGCAGACAGCAACGGTCCGCTCGGGTCGGCTGCTCGACTGGGAATTACCACCTGACTGTGAATGACGGAACTCCTGGGAAGTACAGCGCAATGCGGCTCTTTCCAAACTCAGCACGTATGAATGCTCCTCTTCTTTTGATGTATCGACAAGAGGCGCACAAGTAAAGTGCAGTGCAGTCAGTGCGGATCCCCTTTAACATATTCAGATATCATACTTTTGAAAACTTTGAAATTATACATAAGACTGGTAAACGAATCTCCAATGGCGAGACAGAGATACAGGCCTCCTACAATCACCCAAAAATATTTCGGTAAATCAGTCTAATTTCATGTGCAACAATTGAAACATCCCCTACGAAAAATTAAGAATGACTGTGGTGGTAAACCTCTACGTTATTTGATTTTCAAACAGCTGAGCAAAACTGAACGTACTCAGACATTTTTCCCTTTACTTACTCTAATCATCACTAAACTGACACACAATATTTTTAGCGCAACACAGTCTGACTCTCAATAATCCCTACAAAAGACTGGTTGTGACTAACAAGAACATATACCTTTTATGAATCACTTACCTCACAAAAATCTTCCTTACTCGAACTACTGAAATACAGCGAGCGCCAGTACTGCTAGCTAAATAAATGATTCTAACTACTGAAGGCACAAACTACTGATAGGCATAGTTAGCAAATGAAAGACTTTGATAGAGAACAAACAATGTACTTACCTTAATAGTGTTCAAAAGTCATAATGCATATATCAGTTCATGACATCCAGTCTTACAAATTTCGTTTTTCTGACGGACACAAGTCCAGATCGTCCACTCTCAAAATTCTGCCATCTCTCTCCCCACATCCACCACTGCTGGCAGCTCACCTCCAACTGCCCAATGCTACACGCTATTCAGAAGCAACTGCCCAACACTACAATAGCAAATATTCCAACAATGCAAGTCAGCCACAGACTGCACACAGCACAGTCAGTGATTTTCATACAGAGCGCTACGTGGCGTTACCAACATAAAAACCTAAACAGCCTACTTACACAATGCATATCCCAAAGTAAATCAGCTGAGAAGTTCAAAATGGTTCAAATGGCTCTGAGCACTATGGGACTTAACATCCTAGGCCATCAGTCCCCTAGAACTTAGAACTACTTAAACCTAACTAACCTAAGGACATGACACACAACCATGCCCGAGGTAGGATTCGAACCTGCGACCGTAGCAGTCCCGCGGTTCCGGACTGCAACGCCTAGAACCGAGCTGAGAAGTAGCAGCACTGCTCATAAATGATGGTGGATTCTTGAGCATCTCAATGAAGGAATAGACATGGGTAAGATCTTCTTGACCTCTTAAAAACAGAGGATCGAATGGGATTCAGAAATTTGTTGTGGATAACTACAGAAGATTTCGGAAGACTTCTTCAGATTTTTGAGGGATACGTTTGAGACTGACAATTTCTGCTTCTCTTAGATTAGCAATCGCAATTCGCACTCGTAATTGAGGGCAAATTCCTCAGCTATCAGACAGTCAGTTCGTTAACTTCGAAGTATCGTAATAAGTATGACCAATAACGATAAAATAACAATTTCATCATCAGGCTCCCATGAGAGATTGTTCAAATGTGTTTGAAATCTTATGGGACTTAACTGGCAAGATCATCAGTTCCTAATCTTACACACTAGTTGACCTAAATTATCCTAAGGACAAACACACACAGCCATGCCCAAGGGAGGACTCGAACCTCCGCCGGAATCAGCCGCACAGCCCATGACTGCAACCCCTAAGACCACTCGGCTAATCCCACACGACCATGAGAGATTATAAAATGCAGAAGAATCAAATATTTTTATAGAAAAGTCTCGCTTTAATCGATTGAGAACAACCGTACAGAGAAACAAAATACGAATCCAAAATTGGTAGTTTTTATTTTTTATTTTCATCTTTTATTTTTTGCTTTTCCTAGACGCGGACGCGATACCTGGCGTCTCAAGGAGGAAAAAGACTGCTACAAAGAGGTCACGACAAAGGATTGCGGCAATGTGACTGAACAATGAATCAGTGCGTACTAAGCTCGACGAGAGAGATGCTGTCCCGGGCTGCACATCTGCGGGAGGTGCGTTTATTTCTTCTTGACGTTTTTATTTTATTTGTGACCGGAGGGAGGTGGAGGGGGACAATATGCCTTTTTTTTCCTTTATTGATTTTCAAGTCCCCCGAAGGGGGTGGGCTGGCAGGAGCTTAGTACGCTGCTCTACAGCCTACAGACTTTTATTTGAAAAAACGGAAGAAGAAAAGAAACAAGAAAAACAGGCGATAAAACGGTGAAGTAAAGTGTAAAGTGGCGGAAAAATGCGGAAAGTTAAAACAGAAAGCAAAAGGGGTTGGCAAGGTTAATAAAAGACACAGGAATCAGACAAGTAACATAGTACAAAAACAATTAAGAAAACATGGCGACAGCCTGGTTTCTGTTCGCAAGAGATAAAAAGCACACCCAGCGACAGTATGACGGCCGTTCGCAACACTTCCCAAAAAACACAACACGGAACACTCACTTAGAACACTCACTGTAAAACACTGCACGAAAAGGGCGGCACAAAGATGACACTCCCGAGCCAAAGGCAGATGGTGGGGGAGACCTGCAGGGGGGGGGGGGGGGAAGAACAAGGAGGGAGGAAGGAAAAAAAACGAAAAGGGGGAGGGAACCAAGGAGGGAGAGGACTAATGAAGAGGGGGAGGGCAGGGCATACGTGAGCGAATGAGACGAGGCAGAGGAGGGAAATGCAAAAGGACTCGGGGGAGAGAAGGGGGCAGAGAGAGGGGAGGTAGGGAAAAAGGAGGATGGAAGGGGGAGAGGGAGCCCATGAAAAGGACAGAGGAAAGAAGCGGGAGTGAGGATCAGAGTTGATAGGAGGGATAAATGGAGGGAGAGAGGGCATCATCCAAGAGCGGGAGATGATGGAAGCCACCTTGGGAAAGGAGATGAAGGGTGTAGAGATGGAGGGTAGGGGGGACACAAATGTGAAGACATGGCAGGGGGTGGGGATGGGAGAGGAGAGGAGCAACCAGGGGGTGAGGGGGATCAAGGCGACGGGAGGTGTAGAGGATGCTGATATGTTCGAGGAATAGGAGGGAAAGGAAGGAGGTCATAGAGGATCCACGTGGGGGACGGGAGGTATACGGAAGGCGAGGCGGAGTGTATGATGCTCAAGGATCTGGAGGGACTTATAGAATTTGGGGGGGGGGCAGATATCCAGGCAGGACTGGAATAACAGAGGATGGGACGGATTAAGGATTTGTAGGTGTGGAGGATGGTAGAGGGATGCAACCCCCATGTCCAGCCAGAGAGGAATTTGAGGAGTCAGAGGCGGTTGTGGACTTTGGATTGGATGGAGCGGAGATGAGGGATCCAGGTGAGGTGACGGTCAATGGCGAGGCCAAGGTAGGTGAGGTTGGGGGTGAGGCGGACAGGACAGGCACAGACAATAAGGGAAAAATCCAGGAGCCAGAAGGAGCAAGTGGTATGACCTAAGATGATTGCCTGGGTCTTGGAAGAATTGATTTTCAGGAGCCACTGGTTACACCATGCAGCAAAAAGGTTGAGGTGATTCTGGAGAAGGTGTTGCACCGTTGGAGGGTAGGAGCGAGGGCAAGGAATGCGGTGTCATCAGCATATTGCAAGAGGTGTACTGGAGTGGAGGGGGGGGGGGCATTGGGGCATATGTGCCATGTACAGGAGGTAGAGGAGAGGGGAGAGGAAAGAGCCCTGGGGCACACCTGCAGAGGGGTAGAAGGTGTGGGAATTGGCATTATGGATGGTAACATAGGAGAGGTGGTGGGAGAGGAAGGAGGCCATCAGACGGATGTAATTGATAGGAAGGGTGTAGGTTTGGAGTTTAAACAGGAGACCTGGATGCCAGACATGGTCGTAGGCCTTTTCGAGGTCAAGGGAGACAAAAATGGCTGAGCGACGAGAGTTAAGCTGGAGTGAGAGGAGATGAGTGAGGCGGAGGAGTTGGTCATCAGCAGACAGCAGAGAAGGAAGGTCGAAAGCCACATTGGGTGTTGGGGAGGAGGTGGTGAGGGTACAGGTAGTGATGGATGCGCCGGGAAAGGATGGATTCCAGGAGCTTGCTGAACACCGATGTGAGACAGATAGGACGATAGGAAGAGGCATCAGATGGAGGCTTGTTGGGTTGGGAGAACATCAGGATATGGGAGGTTTTCCACAGGTTGGGATAGAAGCCAGTGGCAAGGATGACATTGTAGAGGGTGGCAAGGACTGAAAGAAAGAAGGGAGGGCAGTGCTTCAGGTGGCGGTAGGTAATGCAGTCGTGGCCGGGAGCAGTGTTGCGTTTAGTTCGGAGTGTGAGGCTGATCTCCTGTGTAGTGATGGGAGTGTTACGTTCAGATGGCAGTGTGTGGCCCAAGTACTGGAAGCTAGGGTCAAGGGGAGGAACAGAGGTATTCGTACGGTCCATGACGTCAGGGAAGAGGGAATAATCAAACTGGGGTTCATCTGGGATGGAAAAAACATCGGAGAGGTGAGAGGCAAAGTGGTTGGCCTTACTGAGGTTGTCAGGAAAGGGACAGTCATTAAGGAGGAGGGGCAGTGGGGCGGTTCCCAGTTGTTGTTATTGGTCATCAGTCTACTGTTTCTTCTTCTATCACATCAGGCAAATCTTCACCCTCATAGAGGCTTTCAATGTATTCTTTCCACCTATCTGCTCTCGCCTCTGCATTTAACAGTGGAATTCCCGTTGCACTCTTAATGTTACCACCGTTGCGTTTAATGCCACCAAAGGTTGTTTTGACTTTCCTGTATGCTGAGTCTGTCCTTCCGACAATCATATCTTTTTCGATGTCTTCACATTTTTCATGCAGCCATTTCGTCTTAGCTTCCCTGCACTTTCTATTTATTTCATTCCTCAGCGACTTGTATTTCTGTATTCCTGATTTTCCCGGAACATGTTTGTACTTCCTCCTTTCATCAATCAACTGAAGTATTTCTTCTGTTACCCATGATTTCTTCGCAGCTATCTTCTTTGTACCTATGTTTTCCTTCCCAACTTCTGTGATGGCCCTTTTTAGAGATGTCCATTCCTCTTCAACTGTACTGCCTACTGCGTCATTCCTTATTGCTGTATCTATAGCGTTAGAGAACTTCAAACGTATCTCGTCATTCCTTAGTACTTCCGTACCCCACTTCTTTGCGTATTGATTCTTCCTGACTAATGTCTTGAACTTCAGCCTACTCTTCATCACTACTATATTGTGATCTGAGTCTATATCTGCTCCTGGGTACGCCTTACAATCCAGTATCTGATTTCGGAATCTCTGTCTGACCATGATGTAATCTAATTGAAATCTTCCCGTATCGCCCAGCCTTTTCCAAGTATACCTCCTCCTCTTGTGATTCTTGAACAGGGTGTTCGCTATTACTAGCTGAAACTTGTTACAGAACTCAATTAGTCTTTCTCCTCTTTCATTCCTTGTCTCAAGCCCATATTCTCCTGTAACCTTTTCTTCTACTCCTTCCCCTACAACTGCATTCTAGTCGCCCATGACTATTAGATTTTCGTCCCCCTTTACATACTGAATTACCCTTTCAATATCCTCATACACTTTCTCTATCTGTTCATCTTCAGCTTGCGACGTCGGCATGTATACCTGAACTATCGTTGTCGGTGTTGGTCTGCTGTCGATTCTGATTAGAACAACCCGGTCACTGAACTGTTCACAGTAACACACCCTCTGCCCTACCTTCCTATTCATAACGAATCCTACATCTGTTTTACCATTTTCTGCTGCTGTTGATATTACCCGATACTCATCTGACCAGAAATCCTTGTCTTCCTTCCACTTCACTTCACTGACCCCTACTATATCTAGATTGAGCCTTTGCATTTCCCTTTTCAGATTTTCTAGTTTCCCTGCCACGTTCAAGCTTCTGACATTCCACGCCCCGACTCGTAGAACGTTATCCTTTCGTTGATTATTCAATCTTTTTCTCATGGTAACCTCCCCCTTGGCAGTCCCCTCCCGGAGATCCGAATGGAGGACTATTCTGGAATCTTTTGCCAATGGAGAGATCATCATGACACTTCTTCAATTACAGGCCACATGTCCTGTGGATACACGTTGCGTGTCTTTAATGCAGTGGTTTCCATTGCCTTCTGCATCCTCATGTCGTTGATCATTGCTGATTCTTCCGCCTTTAGGGGCAATTTCCCACCCCTAGGACAAGAGAGTGCCCTGAACCTCTATCCGCTTCTCCGCCCTCTTTGACAAGGCCGTTGGCAGAATGAGGCTGACTTCTTATGCCGGAAGTCTTCGGTCGCCAATGCTGATTATTTATCAAAATTTAGGCAGTGCTGGGGATCGAGCCTGGGACCGAAGACGTTTTGATTATGAATCAAAGACGCTACTCCTAGACCACGGGTCCCAGTAAGGCGGTGGAGAGCAGACCAATACTTGGAAGAGTTTATGGGGAGCGTGGTGTTGAGTTGTGTACATGTCTGGCGCCAGGCACGGCGTTTCTTCGCAGTAAGCAGGTTGTGGATGTGTCGTTGTAATTGCCGGTGGCGGGTAAGTGTATCCCGGTCACGAGTGCGGAGAAAAGAGCGGTAGAGGCGGCGGGACTCTAGAAGGAGAAGGACGGCCTGTGGAGGCAGGGCAGGGCGGTGAGGGTGGATGGCTTTGGTGGGGATGTGGGTGGCGACGGCGTCAGACAAGGTCTGGTGCAGGAAGACAGCAGTGCGAGCGATGGCATCAGGAGATTGGAATGTAGGGTCGTGGCCGTCAACCTGGGTGTGAATGGAGTCCCGGTAGGCATCCCAGTTGGCGTGGGAGTAATCATGGACAAGTTTAGGAGGGACGTCAGGGTGGGGAGCATTGCGGGGATGGCGACCATTAGAGATAGTGAGGAGAACAGGAGCATGGTCACTGCCAATGAGGTCAAGGACATCTGCAGTGATGCGCCCAAGGAGGTTGGGAGAGGCAAGGACCACATCAGGAGTGGTGTTGGATTCAGGTCGGGTGTGCTGAGGCAGGAGAACCAGGTCTCCCTGGAGGGTGGTGAGAAACTGATGCCACCGCTGGAGCTCGGCAGGATCACGGCTGTGGATATTGAGGTCGGCAGCCATCACGTAGGTGGAGAAGGTGCGGTCAGTGTAGGCCAGGAAATCGTACGAGATGGGGGTGAATCCGCCCTGTCGGACTCCGACATATAGCACGCTACAAATCAAAGGACATATCGAGTTCACACACACACACACACACACACACACACACACACACATACACATATACACACAAACACGTCTTCTGCACTCAATATTTGCTTTGAATGTAAACATATTAATTAAATCTTTATTTGCTCTCATCATTACCATGGGATGTCAGTTCAAACAGCAATTAAATACGGAACAGATAACATTCAAGCCATATGAGAACTTTCCTGGCGTGCGCTGCGTGCATCGTTTAAGTTATATGGAAGTGATGATATTCAGTCATGTAACGTTACTTTAATCAGTACTCTGCACAGTGGCCCATGAACAGATTTACTGCCACACCAGACTAGTTGTCCGGTCATAGCTACTTCAGCTACCCGTGCAAAGCCAGGGCAGGCCACTGCTTGTATGTAAGATGCTTTATTCGGCATGCACCTCATACTTTTTTATTGGTAATCGGTCTTAAAAATATAGTTTCACTAACATGATGCAATGCCAGCTTAATCAATCTCTTTTCTTGTAATAATGTTATTGAGCCGTGTGTACTTCCATCTTTCCACGGCTCGTTTCCTGAGCGTCGTGTGGGGCCAATATTTTTGGTAATCGACTGTGTTTGGCCGCGATCGGGCTCTAGCATCTCGTTGCTGTCTTTTATTGCTTCGCTTCTACACTCCTGGAAATTGAAATAAGAACACCGTGAATTCATTGTCCCAGGAGGGGGAAACTTTATTGACACATTCCTGGGGTCAGATACATCAAATGATCACACTGACAGAACCACAGGCACATAGACACAGGCAACAGAGCATGCACAATGTCGGCACTAGTACAGTGTATATCCACCTTTCGCAGCAATGCAGGCTGCTATTCTCCCATGGAGACGATCGTAGAGATGCTGGATGTAGTCCTGTGGAACGGCTTGCCATGCCATTTCCACCTGGCGCCTCAGTTGGACCAGCGTTCGTGCTGGACGTGCAGACCGCGTGAGACGACGCTTCATCCAGTCCCAAACATGCTCAATGGGGGACAGATCCGGAGATCTTGCTGGCCAGGGTAGTTGACTCACACCTTCTAGAGCACGTTGGGTGGCACGGGATACATGCGGACGTGCATTGTCCTTTGGAACAGCAAGTTCCCTTGCCGGTCTAGGAATGGTAGAACGATGGGTTCGATGACGGTTTGGATGTACCGTGCACTATTCAGTGTCCCCTCGACGATCACCAGTGGTGTACGGCCAGTGTAGGAGATCGCTCCCCACACCATGATGCCGGGTGTTGGCCCTGTGTGCCTCGGTCGTATGCAGTCCTGATTGTGGCGCTCACCTGCACGGCGTCAAACACGCATACGACCATCATTGGCACCAAGGCAGAAGCGACTCTCATCGCTGAAGACGACACGTCTCCATTCGTCCCTCCATTCACGCCTGTCGCGACACCACTGGAGGCGGGCTGCACGATGTTGGGGCGTGAGCGGAAGACGGCCTAACGGTGTGCGGGACCGTAGCCCAGCTTCATGGAGACGGTTGCGAATGGTCCTCGCCGATACCCCAGGAGCAACAGTGTCCCTAATTTGCTGGGAAGTGGCGGTGCGGTCCCCTACGACACTGCGTAGGATCCTACGGTCTTGGCGTGCATCCGTGCGTCGCTGCGGTCCGGTCCCAGGTCGACGGGCACGTGCACCTTCCGCCGACCACTGGCGACAACATCGATGTACTGTGGAGACCTCACGCCCCACGTGTTGAGCAATTCGGCGGTACGTCCACCCGGCCTCCCGCATGCCCACTATACGCCCTCGCTCAAAGTCCGTAAACTGCACATACAGTTCACGTCCACGCTGTCGCGGCATGCTACCAGTGTTAAAGACTGCGATGGAGCTGCGTATGCCACGGCAAACTGGCTGACACTGACGGCGGCGGTGCACAAATGCTGTGCAGCTAGCGCCATTCGACGGCCAACACCGCGGTTCCTGGTGTGTCCGCTGTGCCGTGCGTGTGCTCATTGCTTGTACAGCCCTCTCGCAGTGTCCGGAGCAAGTATGGTGGGTCTGACACACCGGTGTCAATGTGTTCTTTTTTCCATTTCCAGGAGTGTATTTCGTTTTTCCGCAGTTGTTCAGGGTTGATCTTTTATGAAGCTCTTTTGTTTGAACTCCCGCCCGTAGTGTACCCACTATCGATTGCGAGTTCTGTCTTTGGTGTACTTAGAAACCGTAGGTTGGTAACACGACCGACTCACGTGTTTACTGCAGCAGACTCTTTGGCCTGTACTATTTATAGGCGAGCGCGGTCACGCTGGAGGAGGTTGTCGCGCAGTGGCCTTCGTGTCTGCTCTGGAGACGTCGACATCCTGTCTTCCGCCTACGGGTGTTGTTATCGAACCCGCACTTCTACCCGTGGAGGAACGCCAGCCTGGTTTGGTCCCTGTGTCGGCTCTTCACTGGTTGGCCGCGGGAGGCGGATGGCAGTCTAATCATCACCTGCGTCGACGAAGGCAAACAAGCAGTAACTATCATGGGGCGGTGGAGACGCCGTCTGCCAGGACGACTGGGGACGGCTCAGCATTGTGCACAGCAGTCCAGAACAAACGACGAAGTGCGCCGAGAGAAAGGAGAAAAGAAGTGTGTTGGGATTGAATTCATCGTCTTTCCCGCCTTGTGGCCACCGCTGTGGCAATCGTCTGTTCTGTTCACTGGTGCAATTCTGACAGTGCAGATTCCTCCACGCATCATTGCTAACCGGTGTAGTGGTGAATTTTGGTAGTTATCTGTGTACGTTTGCACTTCTATGTTTTGGTAGTTCATCCTCCCGCCCTGCGGTCGCAGAATTTCTGGTGGGGAGTTAGTTCCTTGTCTCCCAAGATCTAGTGGTGTATTATTAAGGTTAATTCTAGTTCAGCCTGGTGTTCTGTTAATTCCTGGGTATATGTGTCCGTCATACTATTGACGCTGTATTTATTCTGAGTTGCACTGGCAATAGTTGGGGGTTCGATTCCTGTCACGGAGCTGATAAGGGGTCACATTGGTTTCGGCTTGTCAGTTGGAGGGTGTTGCCTTAGAGGTTTGTTAACATTGGCATGTCAGCGTTGTCTAGCGCTACCGGGACCTAAAGAAGAACATTGTGCTGATTAGGGAATGTTGTTACACGTTCTTGTTTTCATTTCGATACCTGTATTTGTGAAGGCAACCGCATGAAGTAAGATCTGTTCTGAAGCTATGCTGGATCTTGCGCTCTTGGGATTTTTGGTTTTGTTTTGATCCCGACTATTTGGGTGTCAGGAACATCGAACTGTATTGTTAATGTTTGGCTTGAGCAGCGGATACGCAAGTAGTTTAGTACGTGTGTAGTGGCATGTCGTCCTCGTGAAGGCGTGCCCGCTAGATTGCTATTGCGTCTCCTCAAAGTGTAATTTCCACCTTACTAAAAACCCCTTGTTACAAGGGAGGAAGAAAAGAGAACTTTAGAAATACCTTCTATTTTCATTAACTATCTTACCTTTCGCTTAAGTAAATATCTGCTCAGTGATTAGGCGAATGGGAGCACCTATCCTAAAAGCAACTAGCGCACTTTTGTTAGGGTGGCCCCCGTGCCTATTTTGGTCCGAAAGATTGTTCAAAATGTTCAAATGGCTCTGAGCACTATGGGACTTAACTTCTAAGGTCGTCAGTCTCCTAGAAGTTAGAACTACTTAAACCTAACTAACCTAAGGACATCACACACATCCATGCCCGAAGCAGGATTCGAACCCGCGAACGTAGCGGTCGCGCGGTTCCAGACTGTAGCGCCTAGAACCGCTCGGTCACCCTGGCCGGCCCGAAAGATTGTATAAACAGGCTTACATGCCCGTATCGAGCTTCTAATGTTGTTTTTTGAGTGATTGTGGATAATTAAAATTGATTATAGTGCAAACGTTTGCATTTTACCAACCGTGCTTATAAGTTATTAATGTGATTGGCTGGAATGTAATACGAAAGTTTTAGGATCATAGGTTGTCCAGGTAGAAATTTTGAAGCCATGCTGTGTTGTGAATTCATGTATTTATGTTTTATGTTGCAATGAGAATTTAAATGTGGTAAACCCACACTTTGTGATTAATAATCAAAGATTTAAGAATGCGTTCACTTAGCGCTTATTTATGTGTTGTGTTATTATTATTTTTAAAAATTATAATAGGCGTTTAATTTTCTTAAATTAAAGCCTTTCCAATTCGAAAGAGGTGGCCCTTCCATTTTGGGCAATTGTAAGCATCGAAGCAGGATTACGTAGTTGGTGTTACGTATTGTATGTTATGAATAAATTATTTATGTGTTAAATCACGTCTAGTATGTCAATTCCTTGGCCCCGTCCACACCTTGGTCGTAGTCTTTTAGTATTAAATGATCAGACCACCGTTCCAGTTATAAAATGGTGGTCTCTGGACTGGTGTAAAGCTCAATGAATGATAACAAAATTATTTCATCGTGGAATTTTATGTGCACTCTCGACAGACCTCTCCCAGATTTCTCTAGCGCGATATTCGTTTTATCGATATGTGCTAACAGGAACAGTAAAACCAGAAGAGCCGGCCGGGGTGGTCGAGCGGTTCTAGGCGCTTCAGTCCGGAACCGCGTGACTGCTACAGTCGCAGGTTCGAATCCTGCCTCGGGCATGGATATGTGTTATGTCCTTAGGTTAGTGAGGTTTAAGTAGTTCTAAGTTCTAGGGAACTGATGACCTTAGAAGTTGAGTCCCATAGTGCTCAGAGCCATTTGAACCAAAACCAAAAGAACGACGAGTACTCCACAAGCAACTGAGCAGCGCGCCTCTGCATGACGTTAACAGTCAGAGCGGACCAGGGTGCTGCTGTCGTTGGCACAGTACTGGTTATTCTTCGCGTTTTACTGTCCCTGTTAATATGTATCAAAAATGGCTGTAAGCACTAGGGGACTTAATGAATGGTTAGAATGGCTGTAAGCACTAGGGGACTCAACATCTAAGGTCATCAGTCCTCTAGACTCAGAGCTACTTAAATACCTGACTAACCTAAGGACATCACACACATCCATGCCTGAGGCAGGATTCGAACCTGCGATCGTAGCAGCAGCGCGGTTCCGGACTGAAGCGCCTAGAACCGCTCGTCCACAGAGGCCGGCTAACATGTATGGATAAATGAATATCGCGCTAGAGTTACATGGGAGAGCTCTGTCGCATGGGCGCATAAAATTCCACTTCAAAAATAATGGGAAACAAGTCGACGCTTCCCATCGACAACGAGCGTCGCATGAAAGACGTATATATACATATATATATTATTTCATGATATCAAGTCTTACAAATTACAAATTTATTGTCTCTGATGGACACACGTCCAGATCATCTGCTCTCAAAAAAAAAAAAAAAATATATATATATATATATATATATATATATATATATATATATATATATATATAATTTCATGATATCAAGTCTTACAAATTACAAATTTACTGTCTCTGATGGACACACGTCCAGATCATCTGCTCTCAAAACTCTGGCATCTCTCTCCCCACATCCACCACTGCTGGCGGCTCACCTCCAACTGTGCAACGCTACGCGCTGTTCTCATCCAACTGCCCAACACTACAATATCAAATATTCCAACAATGCAAACCAGCCACAGGCTGCACACAGATCAGCCAGCGATTTTCATACAGAGCGCTACGTGACGTTACCAACGTAAAAACCTAAACAGCCTGCTTACACTAGCCAAACGATATCGGCTTATGTGTTACATATTTTGATCCTCGCAAATTCACTCCTCGTAACCTGTAGCGTACTTTCCATTGACCTAGAATCATGAAGTTTGGTAATAAAGGGAAAAATCCGAACATTGTGAATTTTTAAATGTACCATACGAACTTGTTTTCATTTGTCACGTGACACTCTGACAGTCTCCACATTTGTTAAGGGCCCTTTCTCTCTGGAACATACAAGCGTATCAAGTTGAAATTTGTAGCAGGTACCGATGTCTATGGTCCTTTGGTGACGTAAAAATGTTAAGCTTTTAAGGCACTGAAACCAAAATACACGGTCATTTATGTAATAAATTTTGGTACTCCAAACTAACTCATTAAAACCTATAGGGCACTTCCCCTTGAAGTAGAATCATGAAATTTAGCAAGAAGAAAGATTTCGTAGAACAACTAATGCAAAAAATCAGAAACTTCTAATTATATCACGCGAAATAATTTTTGTTTTGTCATTTGCTATCCGATCTCGAACTTTCAATTAAAACAGTCTCAAAAATCTTAGAATCCCCGTGGCCGATATCTTGCCAGTGTCAATGTCGATAACAGGCAAGCCGCGCGGGATTAGCCGAGCGGACTTGGGCGCTGCAGTCATGGACTGTGCGGCTGGTCCCGGAGGAGGTTCGAGTCCTCCCTCGGGCATGGGTGTGCGTGTTTGTTCTTAGGATAATTTAGGTTAAGTAGTGTGTAAGCTTAGGGACTGATGACCTTAGCAGTTAAGTTCTATAAGATTTCACACCCATTTTGAACATTTTGGTAACAGGCAAAAATCGAAATCCTCATTTCTAGGCATGGATGAACTGTATATGTACATAATTTTGTACAGAACCCTCCTGCGCGTGTCCTACTTGCACCTGGCCATGTTTGTTATTTATCGGTGAAATGATCGTATGGCATTTATTGGCCGGGATATCCCCTACGGGGTTCGGCCGCCGTATTGCAAGTCTTAAAGCTTACGCCACTTCGACGACCTGCATGTCAGTGATGACGAAGGATACACAAAACCCAGTCCCCTGCTGGGAATCTATCCCGGGCACCCTTGGTGTGATAACCAGTAACGCTAACGCTGCGCTACGGCTGAAGGCTGTAGGTAAAGGTACTTCATTTTTGTAACACACCCATCTCGTGAAAACAGAGTTGGCTATTGTAGAACTTGCTCTTTTCAGTAAAATCTTCCGGTAGTCTGACAGCGGGGCAAAAGGAATCCAAGTGGGAATGTTTAGGACGGGACTTCCTGTCACAGCTTTCACCTGATAAGCAAGGAAACCTCACACATACCTTACTCGGAAGAGGGGGAATGGGACTGTTTTGTTTATTTCTGACATATTGTCATCAATTGGTCCGAACAAAAATTAAAATTCATTGCATGTATTTGGTGTGATTCAGTGTGCATGCTAGTTAATCTTTCTTGGTGCATTAAGGTATAATTAATGAATTTAAATACGCAGGCTCGTCATTTTGCGACTGCACAAGTTAATTCTGAGAGTCCAGTTCTTTCTGTGGTACCTTGCCGTAAATTCCAGATATCTGTTACATTTTCAGAACCAAAATCAATAGGAACTATTGCAGTAAAAGTGCAGTAATTGTTTTGAAAGCAATAAAGAACAAATTTTTTAAATTCGTATTTGGTAAGTGTACACAATCAAAGATGTTTTACTGAGCATGCTTGTTCATTTATGATGAACTAGCTGTTACCCGCATATGCGTGCAATCATTGTGTTATAATGAATGATTTGAGGGAGGGAGGGTGGGGGTAAGTAAGGTATCTTACTTGTGATAACATCATCTGCCCTCACGTGTCTGCTCGTTCGCGTAACCTTAGCTCGCAATGAGTACTGCCCCTCCCCCAATCTACACTACTGGCCATTAAAATTGCTACTCCAAGAAGAAATGCAGGTGATTAACGGGTATTCATTGGACAAATATATTATACTAGAACTGACATGTGATTACATTTTCACGCAATTTGGGTGCCTAGATCCTGAAAAATCAGTATCCAGAACAACCACCTCTGGCCGTAATAACGGCCTTGATACGCCTGGTCATTCAGTCAAACAGAGCTTGGATGGCGAGTACAGGTAGAACTAGCTGCCCATGCAGCTTCAACACGATACCACAGTGACTGGCGTATTGTGACGAGCCAGTTGCTCGGCCACCATTGACCAGACGTGTTCAGTTGGTGAGAGATCTGGAGAATGTGCTGGTCAGCGCAGCAATCGAACATTTTCTGTATCCAGAAAGGCCCGTACAGGACCTGCAACATGCAGTCGTGCATTATCCTACTGAAATGTAGGGTTTCGCAGGGATCGAATGAAGGGTAGAGCCACCGGTCCTAACACATCTGAAATGTAACGTCCACTGTTCAAAGTGCCGTCAGTGCGAACAAGAGGTGACCGAGACGTGTAACCAATGGCACTCCATACCACCACGCCGGGTGATACGCCAGTATGGCGATGATTAATACACACTTTCAATGTGCGTTCAGAACCTGGATTTATCCGAAAAAATGACGTTTTGCCATTCGCACACCGAGGTTCGTCGTTGAGTACATCATCGCAGGCGCTCCTGTCTGTGATGCAGCGTCAAGGGTCTCCGAGCTGATTGTCCATGCTGCTGCAAACGTCGTCGAACAGTTAGTGTAGATGGTTGTTGTCTTGCAAATGTCGCCATCTGTTGACTCAGGGATCGAGACGTCGCTGCACGATCCGTTACAGCCATGCGGATAAGAGAAATCGGTTGGAAACTTTCCTCATGTCAGCACGCTGTAGGTGTCGCCACCGGCGCCAACCTTGTGTGAATGCTCTGAAAAGCTAATCATTTGCATATCACAGCATCTTCTTCCTGTCGGTTAAATTTCGCTTCTGTAGCACGTCATCTTCATGGTGTAGCAGTTTTAATGGACAGTAGTGTATTTCACCGACCGAACACAACGTGGCAGCTGAAGCAGCGTCGCTTCCGAGCGGTGTGTGCTGAGGGGCGTGGATAGGAGTGCACATCTACGCATCTGGCTATTGAAGTGGATATACATTACACAACAACAATTTTAACCTGTGTTATGTTCACTGATGTGAAGAATATGTTCCATTCAGTACTCCACCCTGCTGAGGGTCTCTTTTTTCTTCTAAACTAGCTTATGATTTTCCTCAATGTTCAAGCTATCATGGTACGAAATTACATCGAAACCGTTTCAGCTGTTTGGTCGTGAGAACGAAACAGGTTTACTTTCGCATTTAATAATATTAGTATGGGACTACGTATTAAACACGCTGGACATTGTATAAGCATGGTATTCATTACGTTTAATCGTATTGCAACGTATACTGAGGTGACAAAAGTCATGGGATACCTGCTAATATCGTGTCGGACTTCCTTTTGCCTCGCGCAGTGCATCAGCTCGACATGGCTTGGACTCAACAAGTCACTGGAAGTCCTCTGAAGAAATGCTGAGCAGTGCTCCCTCTACAGCCGTCCACAATTGTGAAATTGTAGCCGGTCAGGATTTCGTGCACGAACTGACCTCTCGATTATATTCCATACACGTTCGATGGGATTCTTGTCGGGCAATGTGGGTGGCCAAATATTTCGCTCATATTGCGGGGAATATCCTTCAAACTAATCGCGAACAATTGTGGCCCGGTGACATGGCACATTGTTATCCATAGGAATTCCATCGTTCGCTGGGGACATGACGTCCGTGAATGGCTGCAAATGGTCTACAAGCAGCCGAACATAACCATTTCCAGCCAATAACCGGTTCAGTTGGTCCATAGGACGCAGTCCATTCCATGCAAACACAGCCCACACTATTACCGAGCCGCCCCCAGCGTGCACAGTGCCTTGTGAACATTATGGGTCCATGGCTTCGTGGGATCTGCACCACACTCGAACTCTATCATCAGCTCTTACCAACTCAAATCAGCATTCATCTGACCAGGTCACGGTTCTCCAGTTGTTCTAGGATCCAACCGATATCGTCACCAGCCCAGGAGACAATGTCGTGATACATTGAAGTGGCAAAGAAACTGTAGTCAAATACAGAGATATGGCCGGCCAGTGCGGCCGAGCAGTTGTAGGCGCTTCAGTCTGGAACCGCGCGACCACTACGGTCGCAGGTTCGAATCCTGCCTCGGCCATGTATGTGTGTGATGTCCTTAGGTTAGTTAAGTTTAAGTAGTTCCAAGTTCTAGGGAACTGATGACCTCAGATGTTAAGTCCCATAGAGCTCAGAGCCATTTGAACCATCTGAACAGAGATATGTAAACAAGCAGAACACGGCGCTGCAGCCGGCAACGACTCTATAAAACAACAAGTCTCTGGAGCAGTTGTTGGATCGGTTACTGCTGCCACAGTGGCAGGTTATCAAAATATAAGTGAATTTGAAAGTGGTGTTATAGTCGGCGTGCGAGCGATGGGACACAGCATCTCTGAGGTAGCGATGAAATGGGGATTTTCCCGTACGACCAATTCCCGAGTGTGCCGTGAATATCAGGAATCCGGTAAAACACCCATTCTCCGAGTTTCCCTGCCACTGGAAAAAGATCCCGCAAGAACGAGACCAACCGCCACTGAGGAGAATCGTTCAAAGTGACAGAAGTGCAACTCTTCTTCAAATTGCTGCAGTTTTCAATGCTGGGCAATCAAGAAGTATCAGCGTGCGAAACATTCAACGAAACATCGTCGATATGGGTTTTCGGACCCAACAATGCAAACTAGCCACAGACTGCACTCAGCACAGCCAGTGATTTTCATACAGAGCGCTACGTGGCGTTACCAATAAGAAAACCTAAACAGCCTACTTACAAGCTCTACGCCTCGCTTTGGCCCGTTAACATCGACATTGGACTGTTGATGACTGCAAACACGTTGCCTGGCTGGACGAGTCTCGTTTCAAATTGTATAGAGCGGATGGACGTCTACGTGCATGGAGAAAACCTCATGAATCCATGGACCCTGCATGTAAGCAAGGGACTGTTAAAGTTGGTGGACGGTCTGTAATGGTGTGGAGCGTGTGCGGTTACAGCTGATATGGGAACCCTGATAGGTCTAGATACGCCTCTGACAAGTGACACGTACGTAAGCATCTTGTCTGATCACTTGCATCCATTCATGTCCATTGTGCATTTTGACGGACTTTGTCAATTTGAACAGAACAATGCGACACCACACACGTCCAGAATTGCTGCAGAGTGGCTCCAGGAACACTCTTCTGAATTTGAACGCTTCCGCTGGCCACCGAACTCGCCAGACATGAACATTATTTAGCATATCTGGAATGCTTTGCAGCACGCTGGCAGAAGCGCTCCCTCGTACTCATACAGTTTGATGGACAGACCTGCAGGATTAATGGTGTCAGTTCCCTGCCACACTGCTTCAGACATTAGTCGAGTCCACGCCACGTCGTGTTGCTGTACTTCTGCGTGATCGCGGGGTCCTGCGCGGTATTAGGCAGGCGTACTAGTTTTTTTGGCTCTTCAGTGTGTTAGCAAAGGCATTCGAGTCCGTCGCCTACTGCCGTAGCCCATTAAGGCCACATTTCGCCCCACTGTCCAAACAGATACGTTCGTCGTACGTCCCACATTGATTTCTGCGGTTATTTCACGCATTGCTGCTTATCTATTAGCACTGACAACCTACGCCGCATCTCTTGGTCGTTAAGTGAAGGCCGTCGACCGCTGTGATGTCCGTGTTGCGAGGTAATGCCTAAAATCTGGTATACTCAGCACACTATTCACAGTGTGGATCTTGAAATACTGAATCCCCTAACGATTTACGAAATTGAATGTCCCAAGCATCTAGCTCCAACTATCACTCCACGTACAAATTTCTGCTCCACCAATGCACTGCCCTTTTTTACCTTGTGTAAGCGATACTACTGCCATATGTTTATGCGCATATCGGTATCCCATGAGTTTTGTCACGTCAGTGTGTCAACAACTAAAGGCATTTTCACAGATATGATAAAGTACAAAAGACAAAAATAATGTACGTATTCAGAGATTAAATATGTTTCCCCAGTTCACATTTTATTCTTCAAATGAATATATATCTTGTACTACACCCTTTCTATTGTAAACTATGTTCTTTCTCAGCGTTTGTGCTATCTCCATATCAATTTTCATCAAAATCGGTTCAGCCGATAGGTCGCAATAAGGTAACAAATACACTTTCGCATTTCTAATATTAGTAAAAAGTCTGTACGCCCACGTCCCAAGGTATAGCTTTTTAGAAATTCCAAACAAATATAAAAGAAACATCACTGCACACATTTGCATTTCAGCTACTCCAAAATAGAAAAAGGTCACAATTCTGGCATTGGCTCTGCCTGACCTATGTTACCGCAAATTATGCAGAAATCTATAACACTATTATGCTCAGAGAAGTTCATTTATTCCTCGGGCTACAGGGTGCTCTTCAGTCCTCTCCTACAAGAATTAAAGAAGAGGGTGAAACTGAAACAATTACGACCTTTCTACATTATTAGAGCATGAAAGTCTGCCTTGAGTCGACTTAGCTGAGACATTCTAATAGCACTTTTCGGACCACTGTAGTGTTAACAGTAAGAAGGCACCTGTGTCATCAAATTCTGAGCAGGCCACAGCACGTGTTTTTCTATTCTGTGGCAACAGGTGCAGATCTCCTATGCTTTTGCTAGTCTAGCAGCCGGTAGCTGCTGGCGCTGTGCGTACCGGGAGAGCTAGGTGTTTATCGAGTTGTTATAATTAAACCGTGAGTGTTGCGCGTGATGCAGGATGCTGAAAGTTCATAGGTATGTTCATGAATCAGTGCGCTCGCGGAGTGTGCTTAAAAAATAATAGTTCCATTTTCTGCCACCAGGTGAAAATAATGGCGCTCTAAGCAGTCGGGCCGTGGTATAACACGTCCGACAGCAGTGGTTGTTGCACGTTTATTAGGATATGTGGCGGCCGGTGTGGCCGTACGGTTCTAGACGCTTCAGTTTGGAACCGCGCGACCGCTACGGTCGCAGGGTCGAATCCTGCCTCGGGTATGGATGTGTTTGATGTCCTTAGGTTAGTTAGGTTTAAGTGGTTCTAAGTTCTAGGGGACTGATGACCTCAGATGTTGAGTCCCATAGTGTTCAGAGCCCTTTGAACCATTTATTAGGATATGGTCACAAGCTGCAACATGTGTTCAGTTTGGTCTCCCGACCAACGTACTGCATCCATAACACGGCATGGTAAACAATGACTAGCAGCATATCCAATGTAACCAGAGCGGTAAGTTGTTGCACACTATCCTTCACATCAGGAAAATAACGGAAACATCCCTGATAGACACTATCTTTCAGATATCCCCACAACCAAAAGTCGCATGTATTTAGGTCGGGGGATCGGGAATGCCACACAATGAAACTGTCTAGAGATGACGCGGTCGTTACCGAAGGTTTCTCAAAGTATATCTTTCACCTTAGTAGGCGGCAGTTTGTGTTGTCCTATCTTGGACGAAAAGAGTGGTTTGGACACAGTTCCGCTCTTGCAAAGCTGGAACCATGAGTTGCACAAGCAGGTCCTTATAACACGCAGAAGTCACTATATACCTAAGAGAGCCGCAAGGCGTCGTCTCCTCGAAGGAAAACGGACAGAGAATGAAGGAGCTTGTGAAACCATACCGCATATTCACATAACCTGAGTGCAGTGGATATTTCTGGACAACATGTGGCAGAGTAGAACCCCATATGCGACAGTTCTGTGCATTCACGCAACCATTCAGAATAAAATGCTCCTCGCACGTCCAAATAATATTCCCTGGCCACATGGCATCCATTTCTACATGTTCCAAACAATGAAAAGCAATACAGCATATCTTGGGGCTTCATTTGGTGAACATTCTGATCTTGTAGGGATACCAGCGTAAAATGCGCCACAAAATCATTTGCTCTGATGATCAGAGGAGAGACTACTCCCATGACACAGTTCGAGCAGAGGCTGCAGAATTTGAGGCACGTTCTTCACGGTCGGCTATGGCTACAAGTTCATCAACAACTGCCATGGGAGTAGGCTTCCTCTCTCTCCCTGCTCCATCAACTAATTCATCTACGTCTTCAAATTTCTTGACCATACTCAGTAGCCCATTTATTGATGTGGCACCTTCTTCCAGATATTTCTGTCAGCGATATTTCCGAAACGCAACGCTGCTGTTTCTGCCATTCTCATAAAAAACTTTACTAGCAGTGCACAGTGTTTCTTCTCAATAGCCATTGTGTTTTGTGCAGAAAACTTCAATCTTCTGATGCTTTTACACCAACAGTCACTGCACCAAAGAAACCAACACACGACGTCAAACGACAAACAACATACTGGCGTCCAAACAGGGAACATTTCACGTTCTGACTGCTTACAGCTCCATTTCTTCACCTGGCGACAGAAAGTGGAACTATTATTTTTCTCAGAGTACTTCGCGAGCGCACCGATTAATGAACACGCCTATAATGTTTCAGCATCCTGTGACATATGCAGCCCGCACGACACCACTCAGAACATCTGTCAGTGTAATCATAATCACATTGTATATCAAGAATCTGTGAACACAATACAGAGAAACTTGTAAAAATATATTCATCTGATAGTCTGTACTGACCTGTTGGCGCTGCACAGACACTGCATTGAATCTGCCTCTGTCCAACTGTGCTCATGTTTTTGTCGAGCTCAAACACCATCTCTAATAAAAACTGTATTTTCACATTGTCTCTTCCGAAAAACCGCAGTGATATTAGCACAGTTTAATATTTTTTTCTTCGGCACACACTTGTAATGAAATCAAGAATGTTTAAAAAATTAATTGAGAAATTGATTTTTCAATGTAAGCTACAATGTTTTAACTATGTAATACAAATATGCACCATACACGTGTGTAGAGTAATGAGTGGACCATAACCTTAAATTTGTCCCTTCTCGCCCCATCGATTACGTTATCTTTCATTATCAAATCAATCTTACGTAAATGACACATTTTCAGCATGTGATTCAACACCAGAATAACGGCAGAATTTTAGAATTTATTTTCACTAGCCATTTTCATCAATTTATCTCAAAATGTGATGCTTGGCAATATAGTTGTGCAATTTGTTTGATGCTGCGGCCATCGTCTTTAATGAAACCATAGCAGTCGGCTGGGTTCCCAAAGCTGTGGGAACTCTCAGTATGAAAAACTCTATGGACACTTACTTCCTTGACTGAAGGCGTTTCCAGAGAACGCAATGATTTCACGTTGTTGTTGTTGTTGTTTTCAGTCTAAGGACTCGTTTGATGCAGCTACCCGAGCAATTCCATCCTTCAAGCCTTTTCATCTCCGAATAACTAAGGCAGTTTACAACCATTTGGCCTCCTTACTGTACGCATCTCTTGGTCGCTTTCTCCATACTTCCCTTCACTACTACACTGACAATTTTTTTATTGTCTCAGAATGTGTCGTACCAACCGATCCCTTCTTTTTCTCAAGTTGTCCCACAAATTTCTTTTCTCTCCAGTCCTATTCAATACCTCATCATTAGTTACGTCATCTACCCACTCAATCTTCAGTATTCTTCCGTAGCATTTCAAAAGTTTCTATTTCCTTCATGTCTGAACTGCTTGTCGTCCGCATTCCACTTTCGCACAAGGTTGCACACCAGACAAATAGATCAGAAAAGACTATCCCAACATTTGAATTAATATTAGATATGTTGTGTATGGCTTTGTACACAATGGTAAAGAGAGGTTGGTTTCAGAGTGGTTCAGCAACTGTCGCCATAGGAAAGCTGGAAAGGGACAGAAATGATTAGCGAACAAGATAACACACCAAACAGAAGATTTACTAAACTTGTGTTTCTCCAAACGTACAAAAACCTATAACAAATAATACAGCAAAAAGTAGAGTCCATTTACCTCAAAGTCAACACGGAGGAAGCACAAGCAAAGGTGTCATAGCGTGGTGGCTACAACCACAAGTAGAGCTGAGCGGCTGCCGCCAACCATTCTATATTGAGGCAGCAGAGTACGCTCTAAGTATTGAGCTGCTGGAGGCGTGGCTCAGCAGAAATGCACCATTGGTTCCACTAGATCCTGCACGTTGTGTTGTTGCGGTCTTCAGTCCAGAGACTGGTTTGATGCAGCTCTCCATGCTATTCTATCCTGTTCAAGCTTTCTAGCGGTTCAGGCGCTCAGTCCGGAACCGCGCGACTACTACGGTCGCAGGTTCGAATCCTGCCTCGGGCATGGATGTGTGTGATGTCCTTGGGTTAGTTAGGTTTAAGTAGTTCTACGTTATAGGGGACTGATGACCACAGATTTTAAGTTCCATAGTGCTCAGAGCCCTTTGAACCATTTTGTTCAAGCTTCATCTCCCAATACCTACTGCAACCTACATCCTTCTGAATCTGTTTAGTGTATTCATCTCTTGGTCTGCCTCTACGATTTTTGCCCTCCACGCTGCCCTCCAATTCTAAATTGGTGATCCCTTGATGCCTCAGAATGTCCCCTACCAACCGACCCCTTCTTCTAGTCAAGTTTTGCCACAAATTTCTCCTCTCTCCAATTCTATTAAGTACCTCCTCATTAGTTATGTGGACAACCCATCTAATCTTCAGCATCACATTTCGAAAGCTTCTATTCTCATCTTGTCTAAACTACTTATCGCCCATGTTTCACTTCCATACATGGCTACACTCCGCACAAATACTTTCAGAAACGACTTCCTGAAATTTAAATCTACACTTGATGTTAACAAATTTCTCTTCTTCAGAAATGCTTTCCTTGTCATTGCCAGTCTACATTTTATATGCTCTCTACTTCGACCATCATCAGTTATTTTGCTCCCCAAATAGCAAAATTCATATACCACTTTAAGTGTCTCATGTCCTAATCTAATTCCCTCAGCATCAACTGATTTAATTTGACTACATTCCATTATCCTCGTTTTGCTTTTGTTGATGTTCATCTTATATCCTCCTTTCAAGACACTGTCCATTCCGTTAAACTGCTGTTCCAGGTCCTTTGCTGTCTCTGACAGAATTATAGTGTCATCGGCGAACCTCAAAGATTTTATTTCTTCTCATTGGATTTTAATTCCTACTCCGAATTTTTCTTTTGTTTCCTTTACTGCTTGCTCAATACACAAATTGAATAACATCGTGGATAGGCTACAACCCTGTCTCACTCCCGTCCCAACCACTGCTTCCCTTCCACGCCCTTCGGCTCTTTTAACTGCCATCTGGTTTATGTACAAATTGTAAGTAGCCATTCGCTCCCTGAATTTTAGCCCTGCCACCTTCAGAATTTGAGAGAGAGTATTCCAGTCAACATTGTCAAAAGCTTTCTCTAAGTTTACAAATGCTAGAAACGTAAGTTTGCCTTTCCTTAATCTATTTTCTAAGGTAAGTTGTAGGGTCAGTATTGTCTCGGCGTCAAATGGGAACTTGCAATTCCATTGGTATGACACCCGTGGGTTGGTAATGATACATAACATCACAAAATGTTAACAAATTTCTCTTTTTCTAAAACGATTTTCTTGTCACTTCCAGTATGCATTTTATATCCTCTTTACTTCGACTGTCATTAGTTATTTTGCTATCCGAATAGCAAACTTCACCTACACTTTTAATGTCACATTTCCTAACCTAATTCCCTCAGCATCGCCTGATTTCATTCGACTACTTTCCATCGTCCTGTGTTATTTTTTTGTTGATGTTCATTCTGTATCCTCCTTTCAAAACACTGTCCAATCTGTTCGACTGCTCTTCCAAGTCCCTTGCCGTCTCTGATAGGATCACAATGTATCCATTCCCCTTTTTAAATTCTCTAACGTACTTACCCAATTAAGAGATCTAACGTTTCATCCCACAGACCGCCAGTTTTGTTTTTATCGACGATAACATCCTCCTGAGTAGTAGCCCCCTGGAGATCCATATATGGGATTATTTTACCTCCGGATTATTTTTCTCAAGAGAATGAAAACATCGTTTAACCATAGAGTAGAGCTTCATGAGCTCAGTCAAAATAACGGCTGCAGTTTCCCCTTGTTTTCAGCCGTTCACAGTACCAAAACGGCAAGACCATGTTGGGTAATGTTACAAGGCGAGATCAGTCAATCATGCAGACTGTTTTCCCTGCTACTAATGAAAACTCTGCTATCCCTCTGCAGGAAGCACAGGATTGCACGCCCTCTTCACAGATACCCCTCCTTTGTGATACACATACAGTGTGGCTGTTCGTTTCGTTAAGGCACGCAAGCCACTCCATTTCCGAAGGGTCTTGGTTTTCCTCTTCATTATTCAGGTGTTAGAATACCGCGAAAGGCGTTGTCGGTTTCATACGTCAGAAATTTTAGAACCAATATGTCCTAGGAAATGAACATCAACAAAAGCTAAACAAGGATAATGGAATGTAGTCGAATTAAATCGGGTGGTGCTGAGGGAATTAGATTAGGAAATGAGACGCTTAAAGTAGTAAATGAGTTTTGCTATTTGGGGAGCAAAATAACTGATGATCGTCGAAGTACAAAGGATATAAAATGTAGACTGGCAATGGCAAGGAAAGCGTTTCTGAAGGAGAGAAATGTGTTAACATCGAGTATAGATTTAAGTGTCAGGAAGTCGTTTCTGAAAGTATTTGTATGGAGTGTAGCCATGTATGGAAGTGAAACATGGACGATAAATAGTTTGGACAAGAAGAGAATAGAAGCTTTCGAAATGTGGTGCTACAGAAGAATGCTGAGGATTAGATGGGTAGATCACATAACTAATGAGGAGGTATTGAATAGAATTGGGGAGAAGAGGAGTTTGTGGCACACCTTGACTAGAAGAAGGGATCGGTTGGTAGGGCATATTCTGAGGCATCAAGGGATCACCAATTTAGTATTGGAGGGCAACGTGGAGGGTAAAAATCGTAGAGGGAGACCAGGAGACGAATACACTAAACAGATTCAGAAGGATGTAGGTTGCAGTAGGTACTGGGAGATGAAGAGGCTTGCACAGGATAGAGTAGCATGGAGAGCTGCATCAAACCAGTCTCTGAACTGAAGACCACAACAACAGCAACATTTCCTAGGATTCGAAAGTTATTCTTATTATCGACTGCCTTGAAAAGGATAAAACAACACACGAAAAATATTACGCACGTCTCATGCAGTTGGATAACGTACTGGTAACTGGTCTGAAGTGCAAAGATTTACCAAAGGCGATTTCGCAATGGCAAAAATTGATTATAACTATTTAAATTTTCTCACTATTCGCTGTATTTGACTTGCAGCTATTTCCACAACGAAAAAATTGTGGTTAGAAAATTTTATGCGCTCACTGAAGAGGTTATCTCAGCTGTAGGCAGGTATTTTGTGGATCTTCCACAACTGCAGTCTATGAATAAATTCTGATCACTAGAAAAGCATCGAAGAAAATGAATAAACCTAAAAATAAAGTCCTTTGGTTTAACTAGAAACCAGTTTTTTGCCAGGGCGAAGTTTTACCTTGGTTTCTGAATAAAAAGCAATTTATTCTGTCATGCTGTTAACGTATCCGTTCTCTTTCTAAGATCTGGAGCTATTCGTTATACTCTGGTAAACACTGTACTGTCTACGTACAACATGCAGGAAACTACTTCACAACTCATCTCTTCCTCACGCTGCATCATTCGTGGAAGTTCAAATGGCTCTGAGCACTATGCGACTTAACTGCTGAGGTCATCAGTCCCCTAGAACTTAGAACTAATTAAACCTAACTAACCTAAGGACATCACACACATCCATGCCCGAGGCAGGATTCGAACCTGCGACCGTAGCGGTCACGCGGTTCCAGACTGAAGCGCCTTTAACCGCACGGCCACACCGGCCGGCTTTCGTGGAAGTAATTAATAAACAAGAAACCTACGGCGGTTCACCATCTCGCTGAATGAAAGTTATGTGACGCGAGGAAAACTTCAAGTTGTTAGGAACTTCGGACGAAATCGACTTGAATTCTGGGGGGGGGAGGGGGGGGGACGGGGGGGGGGTGCTGTAGGATCCATTGCTACTTGATATTAAAACACTGTCTCGGCTTCGTCTGGCCAAACTTACTGCGCCGCTTTGAAGCCCCAGTGTTCCGTTGCTTCGCGGAAATTGGAAGCGAGGGCAGAATCCCCCTGGTTTATCACAGGCGGCATCTCACCTCACCTGCAGGCACCACGTCGCGGCGGCAGCCGTGACATTGATAGATGAAATGTCACGGCGCAGCCGCAGACGCGAACGCCGTGCCCGTCATAGATGGACATCCCTACGGAGGCCCACATTATCTGGAATAGATTTTGCTGCGTCCGATTTGCGCACTACCTACTGTCACTTCCGTATCTACACAACACTTAGGCGTAAATGGTAACTCTTTATAACGTACCACAGTGGTGTACCGGAAATCGTGACGAACAATTTGATATAGAACACTTGCGGTTGTAACAAGTCCGATTTATGTATCCCGCTCGATCAGGATCTGAATAGCAGCCCAAATAAATATTAATTAATGTGACCGTGTACCTAATGTGGCTGGCAATCGGATTTGACTGCTACGGAGTTGTTACATTCCATTTTGTCCTTCTCAAATGCTGTAATAATGAAATGTCTGGTGACAAGAAGAACGCCAACACAGCTTCATTAATCAAGAACCTATATTCGTCTCCAAAACACAAGAAAAAGGAGACAGCCACTGCCTTCGTCATACATAATTAATTACGGCTAATCTCAGCACAGGTCTCTTCGTTATTCATTATTGTCACACGCAAATTCAATCACTGCAATCCAACACTGCAATCCAACACTGCAATTCAAATGATGCCGGCGCGGTAGACGCGAAACCAAAAAAATATCGGCACAGAAATATCACTGATCACTCTAGTAATTATACTTCTTCACTTTCCCGTATTATTCTAACACAAAGGGGTTAAACCGCGGCGATGGCCACTCCCTTTGTCGGTCAGCCTTGCATCACAGCAACCGGCCTCCACACTGCTCGGCCCGCAACCTGGGAACTGACTTCAACTCACACTCGTTCTCGCAACCCGACATTATCGATTGTTTGCCCTTTCGACCTGTGCCGAGTGCAAACTTATAGTAAGGGCCTACGGACCCCTTACATCCCCGCCCTCGAAAACTTCTTTGAAGCCATTGGCGTAAAATAATCGGCAAGGGAATTAGACATTGCTACATCTGAACCAAACACACAGTGTAAATAATTAATGAAGTTACAATTCACCAAATAATCCCTCGACTCCGGTAGTGGGCTGCCTCCACAATAATTTCTACAAAAAGTTATTACATCTCATAAACATGGCATTGTCCAAATTATAATTTTTTTATATCAAACAGCAATAGTCCTCTATAGTCCAATATTGAATGAGACACACAACATACAATCAAAAATTATTACTTGAACACATGACATATGAATTATTATTCTACAAATTAGTTGTTACATGTTTTATACCCATTCTCAGGTAATCGTCGATATGAAATATGAAGTTCTAGTTACAATATATCAGAAAATACAATGCAAAGAAACATTCCCCTTTTTCAAATGTCCGTTTAACAACTAAATGTCCTAAATATATCTTAGTAGGTTTATTCGGGTCCTTGTAGCTCTCACTCTTGACCGGACCTCACCTGGAGTGTCATTTAATTCTCCGGTCCCTCCACCTATTCCTTTATAATCAGACGAATGATTAAAATGATTCCTTGGGTCATTACTTCCCTCTCGGTTTTGATCATTAGCTTGACTGTGTTCCTGTGATCGAACAGATTCCAACTGTTCCAGTATTTCCATCAAGGCCTCCCTATTTTTAATTAGGCTCCCGGATAGAGTTTCTTGCATTCTCCGGCTCATTCTTCTTTTTATCGCTGATATCATTACGTCATCGCTCAGGGGTTGTTCCAAGGTCTCGTTCAATTCCCACAAATGTTCGGCAGACTCTCTCAACGTTCCTCTCCATGTACTAAGTGACTTGCGGTGTAGTAGGTCCTCAAGTGCTGCACACTGATGACTTTTGGACCAGTATTTCTTCAAGAATTCTCCTTTAAACTGATCATAATTAGTAGTCCCTTCCTTCTTCTTGACTTCCCAAGTGAAGGCCTCACCTTCCATTGCAACCCTCTGGTTATCTTCTTCTCGTTGCACGGCTATAGCATTTCTCAGATGGACAGGCAATTGGTTTTGGCTATCTCCTATCCCCTTAACCGCATCGTTGCATTGTTTCTGCATCTGCATCACCTCGGTGATCCTTTCTCCCAAGTTGGTTTTAGTTTCTTCAACATTGTCTTCTATCTTCTTTGTTAACTTTCCTTCCATCTTCTCCACGTCTCCCTGGACCTGGTCTATATTCTTCTGTAGCTTACTCTCTCTCTCGTCGACGTTCATCTTCAGTCGTTCTGGTAACTCCTGCATTTCCTTCTTCAGATTACATTCCATCTTCGTGTACGATGTTTTGATCTCTTGTACACTTTCTCTAATGATGCGTTAATTTCTTGTAAACCTTTCTTAAATGATTCTCTAGTTTTTTTGGAAATCTTCCTTTAATGATTCTCTGAATTCTCGTAAATCTTCCTGTATTGATTTGTGCAATATTTCTCTCCTTTCTTGAAAATATTTCTTTAATGATTTGTGGAATTTTTCTTCCCTCTCTCTAGTTTCTTTTAGCAAGGCTGACAACATCGACTGTATATCTGCATCCTCTGAAATTGGCTTATCTCTCGTCGTTTGTCCCGGTGTCTCAGGATAACTAGTTGAATGTGCTAATGGGCTATCTAATGACACTCCATAATCACTGATTCCTGAATCATCTCTGTCTTCCTTACTATCCCTTTCCTTTCCACTACTGCCTCACAAACCTGCTTATCTTCAGTAGACATGTTTGGTTTATTTTTAATGCACAGGCAAGTAATACAAAATAACCTCTAGTAACCCAAAACACTCCTAATTACCATGAAACTAATCAAACAGTACCTGCAGTATCTTCAGTTAATCCCAAATTGATACAACATGTATGATTACCGAACATAACAACCCTCAAAACCTAATAATTTTAAATAACAATTTCCACATACACAGTTTATGTAAAATATTCTAAATAAGATAAATCACACCACTCATAAAATCTATAAATGTAAAATCCCCAAAAACAATGAGCATATCTGTATAATTACCATTTAGACAACGCAGTATGCATAAATAAGTATGCTATATTTCAGAGTATGTTTCGCAAACTTTTCGGAAATTACTGTAATTGGGCACTTTTCCTAATGTGAAATTCCGTTTACAATTGTTTATTTACCGCGAAAACAGTACACTGCAATTTAATGTTATGCCAACCAGTCGTCTTCACTCACCAACTGACGTTACCACGAGTCACGATGTTTTGACGTTTGAAGTGGGCGTGGCGCTGTACTGCTGCCGGAGCCACGTGAAGTCGCTCTGAAGATCTGTGGCGAGTCGTCGTAGTTCTCCGTCGGCCGCTCTGTAGCGCTGCAGGCGGGCATAGTTGTAGTTCGGCCGCTAGATGCCGGGTCGGCGCTCGGCGTCTCGAAGCCGCGCTGCTCGCTGCGGCGGGAAGTCGTAGTTCTCCGCCGGCCTCTCCGTGGCGCTGCAGGCGGGCGTAGTTTGTAGTTCGGCTGCTAGATGCCGGGTCGGCGCTCGGTGTCTCGAAGTCGCGCTGAAGACCATCGGTGTAGTGCGTCTGTGCTTGAACAGGAGTAGTCCTTGCACAGGTAGTTGGGATGACGTGTGAAATCACCTCACAGATCGAAGCTCTTTGGCGCAACTGCTACACGGGTCAGTGTGACGTCACTCAACAGTTGCGTCGCCACAATAAATTGTCATCTGCATAACAGTTTATGGGTCCACATGAAGCTGTCCGATTTTCACTATTCAAAAAGCAATTTCAGTCAAAATACTACCACTAAACACTTCTTAAAGGCTTTCGTGACGAATTCTTAGTTCGTTTTGCTATAGAAATGTTCACACGTGTTTTTCTTTAGTGTCCACTTTTCACAGTTTTTCGCGCGGATTTACGCATTTGCACATTATAACACAGTTTATTGACACTATTATTCTTATCTAATATAGCAACGAAAAAGTTTAGTCACAATCGTAAGATGCCATTACTTCGTATTGTTCAAAATGCACTGTTTCTTGTCGCGATTTCAAAGTTTATGCTCTGTCTCGATCCAACATTGAAAAATATTGTCTCGCGTTAAGCAAGATAAAATTACCTATTGTTCTTTACGATTCGTCCGAAAATTGCACTTGTCCTTTCACGGTAAGCCAAGGGTGTAACAAGTCAGATTTATGTATCCCGCTCGATCAGGATCTGAATAGCAGCCCAAATAAATATTAATTAATGTGACCGTGTACCTAATTGGGCTGGCAATCGGATTTGACTGCTACGGAGTTGTTACATTCCATTTTGTCCTTCTCAAATGCTGTAATAATGAAATGTCTGGTGACAAGAAGAACGCCAACACAGCTTCATTAATCAAGAACCTACATTCGTCTCTAAAACACAAGAAAAAGGAGACAGCCACTGCCATCGTCATACATAATTAATTACGGCTAATCTCAGCACAGGCCTCTTCGTTATTCATTATTGTCACACGCAAATTCAATCACTGCAATCCAACACTGCAATCCAACACTGCAATCCAAATGATGCCGGCGCGGTAGACGCGAAACCAAAACATTATCGGCACAGAAATATCACTGATCACTCTAGTAATTATACTTCTTCACTTTCCCGTATTATTCTAACACAAAGGGGTTAAACCGCGGCGATGGCCACTCCCTTTGTCGGTCAGCCTTGCATCACAGCAACCGGCCTCCACACTGCTCGGCCCGCAACCTGGGAACTGACTTCAACTCACACTCGTTCTCGCAACCCGACACTATCGATTGTTTGCCCTTTCGACCTGTGCCGAGTGCAAACTTATAGTAAGGGCCTACGGACCCCTTACACGGTCTTTCAAGCAAGGGAACAATCTCGAACTGCCCTACAAAAGCCACAGGGATTTTCAACATCCTTATCGCCTAGCAGGTTACTTCAGTAAATCATTATTTTAAACGTTCCCTTGAGTATAATGAAATAAATATGACTTTTGTAAACATTAGCCAAAAGCTAAAAAGTTTACAATTCAGTCTAAATTTAGCGCTTCCAAGCACAGTAGTTTCGTAGTCAGAAGGCGTGACGAATACAACAATATTATCTTTTATTTTATGCTGTTGAAATTACAGAAAATGTTAGCTGTAACTTAAACAAACGTCAATTTTACAGTTTGTAAATATCGACTAATCAGGTGGCCTAATAAAGCCAGTGAATGACGACCAAAAAAGATCGATTGTGGGAAATAATTCGTGCACTGCCAAAGTCTTGTACAGTGTTAGGAGGGAGTGCGATGAACAACATTCCACGAAATGCTTACCGGTGGCGGCTGCGGGTGAGAGTGGGGGTGCGTTTTGAGGCGCTCTTGTATGCACTGCCTCTAGCGAAAACGTATCCAAGCACAAAATTTAGCTACAGTAAATTTTCTACAAAAGAAGTAATGTTCATTTTTTTCTGTAGGACTAATAGTTTGCAGACAGCGAATATGAAACTCTCGGACGTGGTTTTTGAAGGCCAAATATAATATTGCGGGTTACATGAAAGGATATCTGTTGGGGCAGATGAATCAGTCTGTATACAGGGTGGTCCATTGATCGTGACCGGGCAAAATATCTCACGAAATAAGCGTCTAACGAAAAAAACACTTTTTTCGCTTTGTGATAGATGGCGCTGTAATGGATCTGAGCACTATGGGACTTAACTTCTGAGGTCATCAGTCCCCTAGAACTTAGAACTACTTAAAGCTAACTAACCTAAGGACATCACACACACCCATGCCCGAGGCAGGATTCGAACCTCCGACCGTAGCAGTCGCCCGGTTCCAGACTGTACCGTATAGAACCGCTCGGCCAATCCGGCCGGCGGCGCTGTAATAGACACAAACATATGGCTCACAATTTTAGTCGAACAGTTGGTAACAGGTAGATATTTTAAATTACACTACAGAACGTAGGTACGTTTGAACATTTTATTTCTGTTGTTCCAATGTGATATACATGTACTTTTGTGAACTTATCATTTCTGAGATCGCGTGCTGTTACAGCGTGATTACCTGTAAGTACCACATTAATACAATAAATGCTCAAAATGATGTCGGTCAACCTCAATGCATTTGGCAATACGTGTAACGACATTCCTCTCAACAGCGAGTAGTTCGCCTTTCGGCCGGCCGGTGTGGCCGTGCGGTTAAACGCGCTTCAGTCTGGAACCGCGTGACCACTACGGTCGCAGGTTCGAATCCTGCCTCGGGCATGGATGTGTGTGATGTCCTTAGGATAGTTAGGTTTAATTAGTTCTAAGTTCTAGGCGACTGATGACCTCAGATCATAGGTCCCATAGTCCTCAGAACCATTTAGTTCGCCTTTCGTAATGTTCACACATGCATTGACAATGCGCTGGCGCATGTTGTCAGGCGTTGTCCGTGGATCACGATAGCAAATATCCTTCAACTTCCCCACAGAAAGAAATTCGGGAACGTCAGATCTAGTGAACGTGAGGGCCATGGTATGGTGCTTCGACGACCAATCCACCTGTCATGATGTATGCTATTCAATACCGCTTCAACCGCACGCCAGCTATGTGCCGAACATCCATATGTTGGAAGTATATCGCCATTCTGTCATGCAGTGAAGCATCTTGTAGTAACAACGGTAGAACATTACATAGGAAATCAGCATACATTGCACCAGTTAGATTGTCATTGATAAAATGGGGGCCAATTATCCTTCCTCCCATAATGCCGCACCATAGACTACATTGACCCGCAAAGGTCGCTGATCCATTTGTCGCAGCCATCGTGGATTTTCCGTTGCCCAATAGTGCATATTATGCCAGTTTACGTCACCACTGTTGGTGAATGACGCTTCGCCGCTAAATAGAACGCGTGCAAAAAATCTGTAACCGTCCCGTAATTTCTCTTGTGCCCAGTGGCTGAACTGTACACGACGTTCAAAGTCGTCGCCACGCAATTCTGGTGCATAGAAATATGGTACGGCTGCAGTCGATGTTGATGTAGCATTCTCAACACCGACGTTTTTGAGATTCCCGATTCTCGCGCAATTTGTCTGCTACTGATGTGCGGATTAGCCGTGACAGCAGCTAAAACACTTACTTGAGCATCATCATTTGTTGCAGGTCGTGGTTGACGTTTCACATGTGGCTGAACACTTCCTGTTTCCTTAAATAACGTAACTATCCGGCGAACGGTCAGGGCACTTGGATGATGTCGTCCAGGATACCGAGCAGCATACATAGCACACGCCCGTTGCGCATTTTGATCACAATAGCCATACATCAACACGATATCGACCTTTTCCGCAATTGGTAAACGGTCCATTTTAACACGAGTAATGTATCACGAATCAAATACCGTCCACACTGGCGGAATGTTACGTGATACCACGTAATTGTACGTTTGTGACTATGACAGCGTCATCTATCACAAAGCGAAAAAAGTGGTCCAACTAAAACATTCATATTTCTTTACGTACTACTGGAATGTGTAATAGAAAATGGGGGTTACTATTTAATAAAAAACGCAGTTGATATCCGTTTGACCTATGGCAGCGCCATCTAGAAGGCCAACCATAGCGCCATCTGGTTTTCTCCTTCAAGCTAGACAACTTTCGTTCCGGTCACTATCAATGGACCACCCTGTGTATACACTGAGATACCAAAAGTCGTTGGGTAGCCGTATGTACATACAAATATGGCGGTGGTATCACACAGAAAAGCTACAAAAGGGCAGCATAGTGACGGAACTGTCATTTGTACTCAGGTAATTCATGTGAAAAGGCATGAATATGGCGGCACGACGGGAACTAACAGACTTTGAACGCGGAGTGGTAACTGGAGCTGCACACATCCACTGTGTCAACAGTGCGCCGAGAATGTCAAACTTTAGGCATTACCCCTCACCACCGGCAGCGTAGTGGCCGACGACCTTCTCTTAATGACCGACGGCAGCTGCACTTGGATAGAGTTTACAGTGGTACGTGAAATAACCGCAGAAATCAGCGTGGGAGATACGACAAATGTATCCGTTAGGACAGTTCAGCCAAATTTGACGTTAGTGGGCTATGGCAGCTGATGACCGAAGCGCCTGCCTTTCCTAGCAGCACATCGCCTGCAGCGCCTCTGCTGGGTTCGTCATCGTATCGGTTGGATCCTAGACGACTGAAAAAGCGGGGTCTGGTCAAATGAGTTTCGATTCCAATTGGTAAGAGGTGATGACAGAGCGCGATGCAGACCCTACGAAGCCATGGACCCAGGCTGTCAATTAGGCACTGTGGTGAGTCTGTAATGGTGTGAGCTGTTTCTACAGGGAACTGACTGGGTTCTCTGGTCCAAGTGTACCGATCATTGACTGAAGACCATTTGCAGCTATTCGTTGACTTCATATTCCCAAAGAATGATAGAATCTTTGTGGATGACAACGATCCATATCAGAACATTTTGGACAGCTCGAGTCATTGATTTGGCCATCCAGTTAGTCCGACATGAACCCCCTTGAACGTTTGTGGGACATAATCCAGAGATGACAATGTTGACTGGAATACTCTTTTTCAAATTCTGAAGGTGGCAGGGGTAAAATACAGGGAGCGAAAGGCTATTTACAATTTGTACAGAAACCAGATGGCAGTTATAAGAGTCGAGGGGCATGAAAGGGAAGCAGTGTTTGGGAAGGGAGACAGGGTTGTAGCCTATTCCCGATGTTATTCGAACTGTATATTGAACAAGCAGTAAAGGAAACAAAAGAAAAATTCGGAGTTGGAAACTAAATCCATGGAGAAGAAATAAAAACTTTGACGTTCGCCGATGACATTGTAATTCTGTCAGAGACAGCAAAGGACTTGGAAGAGCAGCTGAACGGAAAGTACAGTGTCTCGAAAGGAGGATATAAGATTAACGTAAACAAAAGCAAAACGAGGATAATGGAATGTAGTGGAAATAAATCGGGTGACGCTGAGGGAATTAGATTAGGAAATGAGACGCTTAAAGTAGTAAATGAGTTTTGCTATTTGGGGAGCAAAATAACTGATGATCGTCGAAGTAGAAAGGATATAAAACGTAGACTGGCAATGGCAAGGAAAGCGTTTCTGAAGAAGAAAAGTTTGTTAACATCTAGTATAGATTTAAGTGTCACGAAGTCGTTTCTGAAAGTATTTGTATGGAGTGTAGCCGTGTACGGAATTGAAACATGGACGATAAATAGTTTAGACAAGAAGAGAATGGAAGCTTTCGAAATGTGGTGCTACAGAAGAATGCTGAAGATTAGATGGGTAGATCACATAACTAATGAGGAGGTACTGAATAGAATTGGAGAGAGGAGAAATTTGTGGCACAACTTGACTAAAAGAAGGGATCGGTTGTTAGGGCACATTCTGTGGCATCAAGGGATCACCAATTTATAATTGGAGGGCAGCGTGGAGGATAAAAATCGTAGAGGCAGACCAAGAGATGAATACACTAAACAGATTCAGAAGAATGTAGGTTGCAGTAGGTACTGGGAGATGAAGAAGCTTGTACAGGATAGAGTAGCATGGAGAGCTGCACCAAACCAGTCTTTGGACTGAAGACCACAACAACAACAATCGAGAGATCAATTCGTGTACAAAATCCTGCACCGACGACATTCTTGCAGTTATGGATGGCCATAGAGACAGTACGGATGAATATTCCCGCAACGGATTTCCAACAACTTCTTGAGACCTTGTCACCTCCAGTTGTTGCACTATACCGGGGAAAACGAGGTCCGACACGGTATTAGGAGGTACCCCATGCATTTCTAATGATAAACGTGTAACTTCATCCCCAGATACCATAGCTGAAGAAATCTGTGGACTCTCCTCTTGTCGAACTTAGTCCATTATCAAGGCTAAGACGGTATTAGCGTGACATCTCGCAGGGACTGACTAATTTCTTGTAGGCGTGTTTCTGTATACAGAAGATGGACAGAAACATGGAAACACAAGAAACACAACCCATTACCACGCCTAATACTGTGCAGGAGATCCGTTGGCGTTCCAAACAGCTGCGAGTCCTCTCTAAATGGATAAATACAGTCCCTGTGTGGTCTTCAATGGAATTTTATACCGTTTTTATTGTAAAATACTGACAAATTCAGATAACGACGATGTAGGTGGATAGTATCACACACCATTCTCTCCGAAGTACACCAGAAGCGCTAAACAATACTGAGACCTTCTGATTGTGGCGGCTAGGGGAGACGCGACGATTCATCCTCATACTTGCAGTACCAGACCTGGACGATGGGTGTTGTGTGAACAGGGGGCCAGTCAGCTTGGAACACAGCATCGCCGTTGGGGAACAAACACTGCACACAGGCATTTTGGCAGCCTTGCAACCAGACGACTAGCGCGAGTTTTGGTGTTCTTGTACAGATAATTCATTTGAGATTATAATAACATTTAGTTTATTACTGATTACCTGGTAAATGGGTGTATTAGTGTGACTTTTAAGTGTACCATTAAAGGTTTCACTTTTCTTTACGTAATATAACAGAAAACGCGAAAAGTTCGTACAGTCAGGTTATAGTCGTATTTTCTGTTTACATTTTCCCGCAACTAATCATAGAATTTCATTTAATTTTTCTTTACTCTCTCCAGCTATTTAACTGTAGCGTACCTCTTCGTTATTTTACTTGCATTTCCAGAAAGTAACGTAAAGCAGAAGTTGTTGTTTCAGAAGCTTTACACTGTTGTTTATCTTTACATACAGTTGCGTATAGGCCAAATTTGCGGCATCATATTTTAATGTTTATCTGTAATTTAACTGACTTATTCTTAATGAGCTATTACGTTTATCTTGAGTGAAAACTGCTTCACTTGCCATAGAACTGTTAGATCGGGGCTTTGGTGTAACGGGTGCTGTAGTATTTTTCCGTGTGGGTCACTGAAATGGCGTGGGTGTAGGGGAAGTAAATGAGACTCATCAGTGGTTTTGTAGGATATGTGTCGTGCCCAGCGACAGCGACTCCGTCAGTCTTCTCTGTCCTTGTTGTGGTAGGCTCGGATGTGGCTCGCGAATCCGAATTTCGCTTTGAATATCCTGTTGCATGAAGCACAGTGAAGTAGACCAGCAGAGTTGTAAGTACACGTGTAGACAGGCTTGAGCTGAGACTTTCGGAGCTCTCTTTTAGCATCCAGGTTCATTAGACGCTTTTGCTCGAATTGTTCGATGCTCTTATGTACAGTTGATCGCCACTCCTATCGGCGCAATGCTAGCTCCTCCCAACGGTTGCTTGGAATGCCACAGGCTGCAAGGTGGCGTTTAATGGTGTCTTTATATCGCAGGTGTTGACCACCTCTCCTCCTCTTCCCGCGCGAGAGCTGCGAGTAGAACACCGCTTTAGGTAGCCTACTGTCATCCATGCGTACTATGTGACCACTCCATCTCAGTTGATGTTTCATCATTTAAGCTTCAATACCAGCCAGTTTCACGCGGCGCAAAATCTCCGTGTTTGGGACACGGTCTTCCCATTTGATGCGCAGAATTGATCTCAGACATCGAAGATGAAATTTATCTAGCTTCTTAATGTCAGCTTTGTAACAGCACCAGGTTTCCGAGGCATAGAGTAAGGTGGATAATACTACTGCTTTGTAGACTGCAATTTTTGTTTGTAGTTTGAGATCATGTGATTTCCATACTCGGTCATTAAGCTTGCCGAGGGCTGAGGCTGCGCTGGCTATACGCGCTGCGATTTCCGTTGTCAGGCTGTTGTCACTTCTAATTTGGCTTCCCAGATATTTGAAATTTGACACATTTTGCAAGGGTTTGTTATTTATCTCAATACTGGAGTCATCTGCATTAAGACCTCTAAGTGGCTGTTTGTGAACTTGCGTCTTCGTGATGCTAATGGCTAAGCTAAATCTTCTGCAGGAGGCATTTAGCAGATTTATGTAAGTCTGAAGAGTTTCGCAAGAATTAGCCATCATGCATACATCATCCGCGTAGAGAATCTCTAAGATGGATAGTTTGGTTACGCGACTTTTTGTTCTGGGGTGAGAGATGTTGAAGACACTTTTGTCTGTCCTTGTGTCGAGACTAATTTGATTACTACAGGCTTTGGTCGCGTCTCTCATAACAACTGCGAAGTAAAGTGAGAAGAGTGTGGAAGCCAGAACATAGCCTTGTTTTACACCACATGTCACGGGAAACTGTTCTGAGAGCTTGTCCTCATGGCGGATTTTTGCCACCATGTTTTCATGAAACTGCCGAATCAACCTGACAATTTTGTCAGGACACCCAGTTTTCTTTAGTATGATCCAGAGAGCTTCCCGTGGGACACGATCAAAAGCTTTTTCCAGGTCTACAAAGCACATGAACAAAGGCCGATGTTGCTCTAAGCTTTTCTCTTGCATTTGTTTGACAACAAATATGGCATCCACTGTACCTCTGTTTGGGCGAAAGCCACACTGGGTCTCTGGTAGCAGTTTTTCTGCAAAGTGTGTTAACCGGGTGTTAATTATGTGGGCAAGGACTTTTCCCGCTGCTGAGAGAAGAGAAAGAGAAATGCCCCTGTGAGAGCTGCAGTCTGATATGTCACCCTTGCCTTTATAGATCTTGGAAATGCAAGCATCTTTCCAGTCTTGTGGAATCATTTCATACTCCCAAATCCTTAAGATCAGAGCAAACAATGGTTTCTTGATGTTTGGCCCCCCATATTTATATAGCCTTGATGGCAAGTTATCTAATCCTGCTGTTTTGTCATTTTTCAGCTTAGACAGTGCTGGAATGAATTCATCGTAGGAAGGGGCATCCACAAGTTGTTCCTCAACTGGCAGGTCTTCAAGTGCTTCTATGTATGGAATGTCGGTTGTCTGATGGTCGGGATTAAGAACGTCATTAAAATGTTCCGCCCACCGAGACAGAATGTCACTCTGTTGCGTCAGCCGACAACTTTTATCTTTGTTTAGACTGGTGCTATCTTCCCAACTCTTGGACCAAAGATAGTTTTCAGGGACTCAAAGAATCTGCCCGTTTGGTGTGTGTCGGCATATAACTGTATTTCATTTGCTTTACTTGCCCACCAACTGTCTTTGAGAGCACGTACCTTCACTTTCAGATTGTAATGCGCTGCTCTACGCTTGTTATCATCAGGGGTGCGAAGAGAGGTTCTGATATCATTAATTAGCTTTCTGATCTCTGGATCTGAGTCGTCAAACCAGTCCTGGTGCTTCTTCTGAGGCTTTCCCAAGACTTCTGAAGCACAGCCACGCAGTCTGCTAGCGTATGCACTCCACTTTTCATCTACAGGGGCAGATTCAGATATCAAAAGGCCATCGACACCAAATTTTTCATCCAGTTTTGCTCTCATAGTCTGATCATTGGCCAAGATTTTGCAGGACAATTTTGTTGGTATTTTGTGTGAAGCTCGGCGTGGTGCCATCAAAGTTATCTTTAATTTGGACCTCACGAGTCGATGGTCTGTCCATCCCTGAGCGCCTCTCATGGCACGTGTGACCAGTACGTCACCAAGATCTTTTCTCCGTACTATCACATAATCCAGAAGGTGCCAGTGTTTAGATCGCGGATGCATCCATGTCGTTTTATATTTTTCAGGCAGACGAAAATATGTATTTGTCAGACAGAGTTCAAACTCGGCACATAGAGTTAGAAGATCCAAACCATTCGAGTTGTATTTTCCAATCCCATGGCGACCGAGGACTCCATTCCAAGCACTGAAATCATTCCCAACACGAGCATCAAAATCACCAAGTAACAGAAGTTTATCTGCAGAAGGAATATCCCTAAGGACATGTCGGAGGTCTTGGTAGAACTTGTTCTTCTCTTCATCCGGAGATGGCGATGTAGGTGCGTATACATTGATCAAGTGAAGATATTTCTGGGATACCAGGTGAAGTCTGAGAGTTATTATTCTGTCACTGATACCTTTTGGGAGTTCTGTTAGTGAACATGCCAATTTATTGCGTATGGCAAAGCCTATCCCACTTTCCGCCCTTTCAGTGGACGATTTTCCACTCCAGTAGTAGGTATAACCTCCGAGCGGTTCATATAACTGTCCAGAGTCACTAAGATGTTTTTCACTTATGGCGGTAATGTCGATGTTATATCTAGCCAATTCCTTTGCGATAAGTCCTGTATTTCTCTCTGGGCACTGATTATGGTCGTTATCCTGTAAAGTACGGAATTTCCAGACTCCAATCATTAGATATTTAAGGTAACTGTTTATTTTATTATTTTTTTGACCGCATATGTTAGTGAACAAGTGACCGCATTTTGCCACTTGTGCTGGGATGAGACGGGCTATGTTTAGGCCACCTTTTCTAGGCCCCTCCCTGGATTAGGGAAAGCAGAGCTATCCTAAATAGGGCTGCTTTGTCGTCTGACGAGCTGCCGAACCAGTCCTCCCGTCTCTCACGAGTACCAGAACGACCATCACCGTCTGACCGCCTAACGTGCAGAGCACCAACTAAGGTTCAGGTACACCAAACCCTTGCCTCACCATCAGTACTCCATCGCCGCAGGACTTTCAAAGCTCATATTCCATTGAAACTTTGCAGGAGTCATCTGCGCGTGAAGGTATTTAAAGTGGACAAGCAGTTGCGCAGATGCAGATCCACTCTCTCGTCCTCCGCCTCTGGTTGGCAGTGGACCGTAGGGCCGATACGACTGGCGTGAGGCAGGGGATGCAGTGAATGGCCATATGCCACTGGAAGTATCCTGACATACGCCCTTAAGGCACATCACAGGTGCCTTGCTTCGTCGGTACAGAAGCCGTGAGTGTTTACCTATCGATATTACCCGCCTCCTACACCGATGAAGAGACTGACAGAAGGGAAGAAGGAAAGGGAAGGGACTGGAGGGGAAAGGGAGGAAAGGACGGTAGGTCGTTGCACACTTCGTCTGGCTCCTCTGCTGAGACCTGACCGGCTAGGTTGAACCTGCCAGTAGCTACGCTACCATCGGTATAGCTCTCAGCATCACAGGAACACGCAAACTCTCCCACCCGCACGGACAGTGCTACGATAAGGTGGTGCCTCCAGGGACAGAGGATATGTTGCAGAGGTAGGAAGATACTAGAACAGGGGGGGGGGGGGGGGATAATTGCCGCCCTTCAGCTTGAGTTAGACAAGGCCAGGGGAGATCTTGACAGGTTAAGGAGGGAGGAGGGTAAAGAGAGGTGGGAAGTGGCAACAGGCAACAGCAGGAACAGGCCTTGATCTTTGTCTGACAGCTTCGTGGTGAATGTGCGAAATAAATTTGACCTGTTGCCTCAGTTAGAAGCTGGTGAGCCTCGAGCACTTGCAGGTGTAGACAGGGGACAACAAACTTTCAGCAACAAATAGAAAACTAAGAATGTAGGGAAATCACTAACGAGAAAGAAAGTGTTGTTATTAGATAGTACCCATGGAAGAGGTGTTGGCCAACTTTTGCAGGATGAACTAGGATCAGAATACCAGGTCGCCGGCCACTGTGGCCGGATGTGTGTGATGTCCTTAGGTTAGTTAGATTTAAGTAATTCTAAGTTCTAGGGGACTGATGACCTCAGATGTTGAGTCCAATAGTGCTCAGAGCCATTTGAACCTTTTTTTTTCTTTTCGTAAAGTTCCCAAAGAGGGTAGCCAATTGCTCACAAACGGCCATTGATAATATCTTTATAGAAAAGTCCATTGAACACATTAATATTACCCAATGTCGTCTCAGACCATGACATGCAGTTCCTTCTGTTAAATGTTAATACTGAACAGGATATAAAATCCGTTAAATCTGAACTCAATAGGGTAATCAATAAGGCGAAAATTGATTATTTTAGGACACTCCTCAGAGACATTCACTGGAGTGATGTCTATAGTGCTCATGGCATGAATGAAAAATGTAACACTTTTGCTAATAAAGGTGCCAACGGCCTTGCCACAGTGGTAACACCCGTCAGATCACCGAAGTTAAGCGCTGTCGGGCTAGGCTAGCACTTGGGTTGTTGACCATCCGGTCTGTCGAGCGCTGTTGGCTAGTCAGGTGCACTCAACCCTTGTGAGGCAAACTGAGGAGCTACTTGATTGAGAAGTAGCGGCTCCGGTCTCGCAAACTTACATACGGCCGGGAGGGCGGTGTGCTGACCACATGCCCCTCCATATCCCCCGGGAGAGTGGAGTGCTGACCACATACCCCTCCATATCCGCATCCAGTGACGCCCGTGGCCTCAGGGTGACACGACGGCCGGTCGGTAGAGTTGGGCCTTCGAAGGCCTGTTCAGACGGAGTTTAGTTTTTAATAAAGTGCTTACCTTATTTGAACACTGTTTTCCTCCGAAACTAACCAAGGTTAGAGCAAAGTTTACAAAGGAGCCATGGATTACTCGAGGAATAGGGGTATCTTGTAAAACAAAAAGAAAACTGTATCTGTCAATCCGAAACAGTTCTGATGTTGATGCTATAGCACATCACAAGAAATACTGCAAAATATTAAAGACTGTAATATGGACATCAAAACAAATATATTACAAGGAAAAGATAGTCATATCAGATAACAAAAAAGGCAATATCGGATACAGTGAAGGAGGAGACCGGTAGAACCAGATATGAAGAGGAGCAAATAGCATTAAGAGTAAATGATACATTGGTGACAGATGTGTATAGTGTTGCAGAACTTTTTAACAAGCATTTTATAACTGTTACTGAAAAGATGGGGATGTCAGGTTCTGTAGATGCTGCGATGGGATACCTCAGACCAGACATTTCAAGTAACTTCCATAATATGAATTTGACCCTCACTACCCCAGCAGAAGTAATGTCCATCATAAAACCTTTAAAATTAAGACTATCTAGTGAGTATGATGAAATATCAACAAAGTTAATCAAAGAATGTGATTCTGAGTTAAGTAACATACTAAGTTATCTGTGTAACCAGTCGTTTATCAGTGGAATATTTCCTTAATGGTTTTAATATACTGAAATTAAGCCACTGTTTAAGAAAGAAGATAAAGAAATAGCATCAAATTTCCGTCCAATTTCACTTTTGCCAGAATTCTTAAAATTTTTTAGAAAAAGTAATGCACAATCGGCTTTATAACCACCTTATCAGAAATAACATACAGTCAAAGTCGCAGTTCGAATTTCTAAAGGATTCTGAGATTGAGAACGCTATCTACACTTACAGTCAAAATGTACTTCATTCATTAGACAAAAGATTGCAGGCAACTGGTATTTTTTGTGATCTGTCAAAGGCATTTGACTGTGTAAATCACAATATTCTCTTAAGGAAATTAGACTATTACGGTGTAACACAAAATGCTGCAAAATGGTTCAAATCTTATATCTCTGGCAGGAAACTAAGAGTGTCATTAGGAAAGAGACATGTATTAAGCTATCAGGCATCATCCAACTGGGAACTAATTACTTCTGAGGTCCCACAAGGTTCCATCTTAAGGTCCCTACGTTTTCTTGAGTATATCAATGACCTTCCATCAGTAACATTACCAGATGCCAAATTTGTTTTGTTTGCTGATGATCCAAACATTTTAGTAAATAGAAAATCAAGTGTAGTCTTAGAAAGATCGGCTAGTAAAATATTTGTGGACACTAATCGCTGGTTTCTATCCAATTTTTTGTCACTAAACTTTGAAAAAACATACGCCATGCTGTTCAGAAATTGTAGGGGGTGTCCCACTAGTATATGCCTACATATTATGACAAGCAGACAGAAGAAGTGGACAGTGTTAAATACTTGGGATTACAGCTTGATAATACATTCAACTAGGAGGAGCACACCACAGAACTGCTGAAGCGTGTAAACAAATCTCTATTTGCAATGAGAACTCTGTCAGACGTAGGGGATATAAAAAGGAAAAATCTGGCATACTATGCTTACTTTCACTCCATAATATCTTATGGGATTATTTTTTTTGATAATTCATCAAGCCAAGCTGAAGTTTCCTGGGCACAAAAACGTGCAATAGGAGTTATATGTGGTGTGAACTGAAGAACATCCTGCAGAGGCCTGTTTAGAAAACTAGGGATACTAACTACTGCCTCCCCCATATAGTTGTTCCTTAACGAAATTTGTCATTAAAAATGTATCACTTTTTCAAACCAATAGTTCTGTCCATGGAATCAGCACTAGAAATAAGAATAATCTTCACAAGCATTTAAAGTCACTTACTCATCACAAAAAAGTGCATTACTCAGGAATACACATTTTCAGTAACTTGCCAGCAGCCATAAAAATCGTAGCAGTAGTATATATATATATATATATATATATATATATATATATATATATACTCCTGGTAATTGAAATAAGAACACCGTGAATTCATTGTCCCAGGAAGGGGAAACTTTATTGACACATTCCTGGGGTCAGATACATCACATGATCACACTGACAGAACCACAGGCACATAGACACAGGCAACAGAGCATGCACAATGTCGGCACTAGTACAGTGTATATCCACCTTTCGCAGCAATGCAGGCTGCTATTCTCCCATGGAGACGATCGTAGAGATGCTGGATGTAGTCCTGTGGAACGGCTTGCCATGCCATTTCCACCTGGCGCCTCAGTTGGACCAGCGTTCGTGCTGGACGTGCAGACCGCGTGAGACGACGCTTCATCCAGTCCCAAACATGCTCAATGGGGGACAGATCCGGAGATCTTGCTGGCCAGGGTAGTTGACTTACACCTTCTAGAGCACGTTGGGTGGCACGGGATACATGCGGACGTGCATTGTCCTGTTGGAACAGCAAGTTCCCTTGCCGGTCTAGGAATGGTAGAACGATGGGTTCGATGACGGTTTCGATGTACCGTGCACTATTCAGTGTCCCCTCGACGATCACCAGTGGTGTACGGCCAGTGTAGGAGATCGCTCCCCACACCATGATGCCGGGTGTTCGCCCTGTGTGCCTCGGTCGTATGCAGTCCTGATTGTGGGGCTCACCTGCACGGCGCCAAACACGCATACGACCATCATTGGCACCAAGGCAGAAGCGACTCTCATCGCTGAAGACGACACGTCTCCATTCGTCCCTCCGTTCACGCCTGTCGCGACACCACTGGAGGCGGGCTGCACGATGTTGGGGCGTAAGAGGAAGACGGCCTAACGGTGTGCGGGACCGTAGCCCAGCTTCATGGAAACGGTTGCGAATGGTCCTCGCCGATACCCCAGGAGCAACAGTGTCCCTAATTTGCTGGGAAGTGGTGGTGCGGTCCCGTACGGCACTGCGTAGGATCCTACGGTCTTGGCATGCATCCGTGCGTCGCCGCGGTCCGGTCCCAGGTCGACGGGCACGTGCACCTTCCGCCGACCACTGGCGACAACATCGATGTACTGTGGAGACCTCACGCCCCACGTGTTGAGCAATTCGGCGGTACGTCCACCCGGCCTCCCGCATGCCCACTATACGCCCTCGCTCAAAGTCCGTCAACTGCACATACGGTTCACGTCCACGCTGTCGCGCCATGCTACTAGTGTTAAAGACTGCGATGGAGCTCCGTATGCCACGGCAAACTGGCTGACACTGACGGCGGCGGTGCACAAATGCTGCGCAGCTAGCGCCATTCGACGGCCAACACCGCAGTTCCTGGTGTGTCCGCTGTGCCGTGCGTGTGATCATTGCTTGTACAGCCCTCTCGCAGTGTCCGGCGCAAGTATGGTGGGTCTGACACACCGGTGTCAATGTGTTCTTTTTTCCATTTCCAGGAGTATATATATATATATATATATATATATATATATATATGTGTGTGTGTGTGTGTGTGTGTGTGTGTGTGTGTGTGTGTGTGTGTAGCCATATCGTAGTATTCCATGAGTCGCATAGGTACTCCGAAAGGTCGCATTTCTGCAAGTATTGTGAGGCCTTTTTGGCTGATCAGATCCATCCCATGGATGAGATTAGATTAGATCTACTTTCAGTCCAATTTATCCGTAGTGAGGAGGTCCTCCAGGATGTACAACATGTCAGGAAAACAATAATACATGTGAAATATTTACAACTAAAACAAATAAGCTAATGTAGCTTCTTTTTGTAATGAACACTATAGGAAAGGATCATTTTACAACACTCATTTCCTAAGATCACATTCATGTGGTAAATTTAAAATTTAAAACAAACTGTGTTTTCATTTATAAGGTAATAAACATATAATAGAACTATTACAATACTTATTTTGCAATGAACACATTAGTGCACTGAAGTGGTGCAGAAGTTATATTGTACTGTATACATATGTAAAGTACAATATAACTTCTGCACCATTTCAGTGCACTAATGTGTTCATTGCAAAATAAGTATTGTAATAGTTCTATTATATGTTTATTACCTTATAAATGAAAACACAATTTGTTTTAAATTTTAAATTTACTGCATTAATGCGATCTTAGGAAATGAGTGTTGTAAAATGATTCTTTCCTGTAGTGTTCACTACAAAAAGAAATGACTTACTTCCATTGCTCCACAGTATAGAGTTTATGGAATGGGCACCACGTTTTTCTTTACATTTGCATCATTGGTGGAGCTGGTTTCGTGTTGTTTTGCTGCTGACGGGGTTCACGAGTGGGACACTCAGTTCTCCAGTGACTTTTGCAGCTGTCGTCCTCTTATTTTTCCTCTCAATACACTTTCATCCATGTTTTGATTTAGCGGACGATGTTTTACCGATTTTCCTATATGAGGTATAAATCTTCGATGCGGTTCCTTTCGGAAAACGAAACACTTCGGCAAACTTTGATACGAAAGCACGCAACAAATAAGCACCTACAATTTACCCTCATTCCAATTCACTTAAATCAGACATATCACAACAGCACGGAACACTGTTCTGACCGCAAGTGATACTTCCAAAGTGCAAACACCAAAAAAAGTTTGAAATCACCTCGGTTCCGAGAGTTCGGAACCTGTACAGAAAATTGGAACAGAGATCAACGCAAACATCATTTTCGCTCTTTTTATTGCTCATGAAAACCACACATAGCAAGGTGGTGGTCCAGATTGCTGTACACACTGGTACCTCTTATACGCAGTAGCACGTGCTCTTGCTTTGATGCATGCCTGTACTCGTCGTGGCATAGTATCCACAAGTTTATCAAGGCACTGTTGGTCCAGATTGTCCCACTCCTCAACGGCGATTCGGCGTAGATCCCTAAAAGTGGTTCATAAACAGCCCTTTTCAATCTATCCCAGGCTTGTTCGATAAGGTTTATATCTGGAGAACATGCTGGCCACTCTAACTGAGCGACATCTTTATCCTGAAGGAAGTCATTCAAAATGGTTCAAATGGCTCTGAGCACTATGGGACTTAACATCTGTGGTCATCAGTCCCCTAGAACTTAGAACTACTTAAACGTAACTAACCTAAGGACATCACACACATCCATGCCCGAGGCAGGATTCGAACCTGCGACCGTAGCAGTCGCGCGGTTCCGGACTGAGCGCCTGAACCGCTAGACCACCGCGGCCGGCGAAGTCATTCACAAGATGTGCACGATGGAGGCGCGAATTGTCGTCCATGATGACTAATGCCTCACCAATATGCTGTCCATATGGTTGCACTATCGGTCGGAGGATGGCATTCATGTATCGTACAGCCGCTACGGTGCCTTCCATGACCACCAGCGGCGTACGTCGGCCCCGTATAATGCCACCCCGAAACGGCAGGGAACCTCCACTTTGCTGCACTCGCTATGCAGTGTGCCTAAGGCGTTCAGCCTCACCGGGTTGCCACCAGACAAGTCTCCGGCGATTGTCTAGTTGAAGGTATATGCGACACTCGTCGGTGAAGAGAGCGTGGTGCCAATACTGAGCGGTCCATTCGGCATGTTCTTGGGCCCATCTGTACTGCGCTGCATGGCGTGTGGTTGCAAAGATGGACCTCGCCATGGACGTCGGGAGTAAAGTTGCGCATCATGCAGCCTATTGCGCACAGTTTGAGTTGTAACAAGACGTCCTGTGGCTGCACGAAAAGCAGTATTCAACATGGTGGCGTTGCTGTCAAGGTTCCTCCGAGCCATAATCCGTAGGTAGCCGTCATCCACTGCAGTGTTAGCCCTTGGGCGACCTGAACGAGGCATGTCATTGACAGCCCCTGTCTCTCTGTATCTCCTTCATGTCCGAACAACATCGCTTTGGTTCACTCCGAGACGCCTGGACACTTCCCTTGCTGAGAGCCCTTCCTGGCATAAAGTAACGACGCGGACGCTATCGAACCGCGGTATTGACCGTCTAGGCATGGTTGAACAACACGATACGTGTACCTCCTTCCTGGTGGAATGACTGAAACTGATCGGCTGTCGGAGCTCCCCCGTCTAATAGTCTCTACTCATGCATGAATGTTTACAACTTTGGGCGAGTTTAGTAGCATCTCTGCACAGTCAAAGACCGGCTTGTGTGGCCGAGCGGTTGTAGACGCTTCAGTCTGGAACTGTGCGACCGCTACGGTCGCAGGTTCGAATCCTGCCTCGGGCATGGGTGTGTGTGTGATGTCTTAGGTTAGTTAGGTTTAAGTAGTTCTAAGTATAGCGGCCTGATGACCTCAGATGTTAAGTCCGATAGTGCTCACAGCCACTTGAAGCCACTTGCACAGTCAAAGGAACTGTGTCTGTGATACAGTATCCACAGTCAACGTCTATCTTCAGGAGTTCCGGGAACCGGGGTGATGCAAAACTTTTTTTGATGTGTGTATACATATTTATATAGCAGATATATTTAAAAAGTGTGTAGTCTCTGTCAGTTCCAGCGTTTATTGGAGAGTAGTGTAAAAATATGAAAAAACATTTCGCTATAACTTTTTGAGATACTTACTAACAACCTTTGATCTTTATGTATTATATAAGTATATTTAAAAAACGTGTAGCCTAAGTCCATCTGAACGTTTATTAGAGTATCGTATACAAATTTGAAGTAAATCAGACAAGGATTTTTCGAGATTGCTGATAACAACGTTAGACTATAACTTGTCCTTATATAGTGGTATATATTTCATGAAATGAAGGTAACCATATGGGAACTAGCTGTTACATCAGATTTGCACGGTATTAACCGCTAACTCCAATAGCTAAAGGATGGGGATCAATTAATTTGTATTCCGATGGAAAAAACTGATATTTGAAAATATAACAATTCTTATTTCGATTGTCCAGATGGTTACAGTCGAAATGAAGAATGTGTCACAGATAAGGAGTAAACTAAGAGGAATTTTGCAAGAAAAGATTATGATTCCATTTTAAAACTGGTTGAGATACTCACTTTCGAGTTGAGTCCCATGGCATCGTGCGAGAACACAAGACCCCGTTTTGAGTCTGTACCTAACATTACTAGGTTTATGTCTGATTCAGCCATTATTAAAGAGGACATGCACTAGGATACAACATGCAAAAGGCTTTTTCTAATCTTAGATACGATGTTCTACCGTCAACTCTGAAATAAATTTACTCCTCAGTAATTTAATAGCAATAGTAGATACAGTGTTTAGCTATCACAAGAGGGAAAGGCGTACTTGGAAAAGGCCTTGAGCAAGCCACAAACTTTCTAAGAGATATCGGGAATAATTCAGTAACAGTACGAAATTTTTTTCTTATCAGCAGAATTGTGGTACATCATTCTGTCTCCTCCAAGCCAGCTTCAGCCATCGTTGAAGCCTTCAAGCGATTCGTTCAAGTTGAAGTTGTTGGCAGGCAAATCTTTTCCTTATGGCCAGTGTAGATGAGTGGCGGAGGTAATTGAGGAGACGCCTGGCCCTCTGCCCTCACCTCTCGGCCTGGTACGACTGTTTCTTCCTTCCCTCGTCATTCCTACTGATTCTCGGGCGAATTCCATCACCGAAACGCAACTATGACCCCCCCCCCTCGCCCCCCTGAGTGTCTGGTGGCTTGCTCGCCGTCCCAAGGGCGTGCCCTTTATAATCCGTGACTTCAAAATGTACACTGATCTTACCTCTTAACCCCTGGATGGATAACAAGGTTCTTTTAGACCCGGAAACCCTTCATTTTCTCAATGAATTGTCTTAAAATTAGTTTGTTTTAGTTGATGTCGTGCATAATCGATGGAAATACAATTGTCTTCCGTTGAAAAAAAAAAACACTACTTGCTGTAAATCGAGGCATTTATTTTATTTTATGAATTTTGTAATCCTACACTTGTAATGCTCGACAGGATCCAGACCCCTTAGCAAACAGACCCTCTTTCCAATAATTTATTTGTCATTGATCTGAGTGCCATGTTAAATTAACATGTTACTGATAAAAGTTATCAGTTCTACTCTCAGTCACACTCACTGTTGAGATTTCAGAAGTACTGTAAAAGCTACAACTGAGAATTCTTTACAAGCTAAGAGCGTTGCTCATTGCAAAAACATTTTCATGCGAGCATTAGTTTAATTCCACAAACAGAATAATTATGGAAGGCACTTTTTTTCGTTACGTACAACTGGGATACAGTACTACCTGCAAGACTCAAAAGAATATCATATGAAGTCAGCACAAGTGGTCCAAATTTTGGATCAACTATTATTGAATGGCTCCCTTTGATCAGGACGATAAGAGATATTCAGACACTGATGGTCCCCAGCATAATCAGCTCACGTCTTCTGGCACCTCAACTGAAGTTAGCAGTGAAGAACTAGATGATACAGACTATACAGTTTCCTTATCCGTAATTATGAAACTCAACAGAGTAAATCGCTGCCACAAATGAGAAGAATACAGCTACACAATACCATCAGAATTCCTCCTGCTCAGCTAAGGGGTAGTGTTACAAAACAAAAAGTCAACTCCACTGGTGATACGTCGCGGCGCTGGCGCCAGTACCTCTCACTTGTAGTGTCATCTTTGCCATCGATTTCGTCAGTCAGTTGTTCACCGCGGGTTCGGCTATATAAGTCGGCAGCGTCGAGGCAGCAGGCCTCAGTGTGTGGTCTGTCGGTTGCGGTTACAACGGGGTCGGGAGGCTGGCCCTTACTTGGTGCGCATGCTCATTGCACACGGTATTGCTGGAGGCCTGGGTTTGCGTTCCGGCACGAGTGTTTGGCTTTTCTCGCCACGCACTGCATGTTGAGAAGAGGAGTTTGCCGGAGCGTCGCATGGTATTAACCGTTCGCTTGGGCACGAGGTGAGTATTTGATTTATACAGCTGCAAATCTGTGCTTATCTATCTTTGTTAATGGTTAACTAATGTCGTCTTCAGTGTGAATATGATGACGAGTCTGATATGTCAGAGTTACGTCGCACGTGGCTTGGACATTCCATCTTAGTTTGCTAACACTCGATGGAGGATCTGTAGCTTTACGTAAGGAAGCCCGGTGAGCTGCTCGTTACCGTGTGACTGTTTATCTAAAGTTGTTGTAACATTGGTGATTAAGTACCAAAATTTGCACCTTAGGTTACGAGTAACGAAATACTACGCTGTCTCGTAAAACTACACTCCTGGAAATTGAAATAAGAACACCGTGAATTCATTGTCCCAGGAAGGGGAAACTTTATTGACACATTCCTGGGGTCAGATACATCACATGATCACACTGACAGAACCACAGGCACATAGACACAGGCAACAGAGCACGCACAATGTCGGCACTAGTACAGTGTATACCCACCTTTCGCAGCAATGCAGGCTGCTATTCTCCCATGGAGACGATCGTAGAGATGCTGGATGTAGTCCTGTGGAACGGCTTGCCATGCCATTTCCACCTGGCGCCTCAGTTGGACCAGCGTTCGTGCTGGACGTGCAGACTGCGTGAGACGACGCTTCATCCAGTCCCAAACATGCTCAATGGGGGACAGATCTGAATATCTTGCTGGCCAGGGTAGTTGACTTACACCTTCTAGAGCACGTTCGGTGGCACGGGATACGTGCGGACGTGCATTGTCCTGTTGGAACAGCAAGTTCCCTTGCCGGTCTAGGAATGGTAGAACGATGGGTTCGCTGACGGTTTGGATGTACCGTGCACTATTCAGTGTCCCCTCGACGATCACCAGTGGTGTACGGCCAGTGTAGGAGATCGCTCCCCACACCATGATGCCGGGTGTTGGCCCTGTGTGCCTCGGTCGTATGCAGTCCTGATTGTGGCGCTCACCTGCACGGCGCCAAACACGCATACGACCATCATTGGCACCAAGGCAGAAGCGACTCTCATCGCTGAAGACGACACGTCTCCATTCGTCCCTCCATTCACGCCTGTCGCGACACCACTGGAGGCGGGCTGCACGATGTTGGGGCGTGAGCGGAAGACGGCCTAACGGTGTGCGGGACCGTAGCCCAGCTTCATGGAGACGGTTGCGAATGGTCCTCGCCGATACCCCAGGAGCAACAGTGTCCCTAATTTGCTGGGAAGTGGCGGTGCGGTCCCCTACGGCACTGCGTAGGATCCTACGGTCTTGGCGTGCATCCGTGCGTCGCTGCGGTCCGGTCCCAGGTCGACGGGCACGTGCACCTTCCGCCGACCACTGGCGACAACATCGATGTACTGTGGAGACCTCACGCCCCACGTGTTGAGCAATTCGGCGGTACGTCCACCCGGCCTCCCGCATGCCCACTATACGCCCTCGCTCAAAGTCCGTCAACTGCACATACGGTTCACGTCCACGCTGTCGCGGCATGCTACCAGTGTTAAAGACTGCGATGGAGCTCCGTATGCCACGGCAAACTGGCTGACACTGACGGCGGCGGTGCACAAATGCTGCGCAGCTAGCGCCATTCGACGGCCAACACCGCGGATCCTGGTGTGTCCGCTGTGCCGTGCGTGTGATCATTGCTTGTACAGCCCTCTCGCAGTGTCCGGAGCAAGTATGGTGGGTCTGACACACCGGTGTCAATGTGTTCTTTTTTCCATTTCCAGGAGTGTACATCAGATTCCATGAAATGTGCTCTTGCCCGTGAAAAATAATACTCATCTGTTACTATTACGTTTCAAGGATCAATCTTAACTACGCGAGTATTGTAGTGATTAAATGAATTCTTAAGTGTTGAGTTGAAAAAAGTTTTTTGCGAGCTTTCCTGTTTTAATGTTATGTTTTGTTCTTTTGTGTAATACGAATATGCAATTGCAAGTGTGCTGTTGTAGTTGATTTATGTTTCAGTTGTGCGGAGGGCAGAGTATTTCGTCCGGTATGGTGGGGCGTGGCACCGGGGCGTGAAGACTTGCCCTTTGCCAGCGGAACTGTGGTTCGTCAGACCGGCCTCCAGGACGCAGGCCTTCCGTCTCTATCTCGTCTTTAACTTAGGTACAGCTGTTCTCTCTGTCCCCGACTCTGTCAGGTCGTTAAGCTTTGTAGCTCGTTCCTCCGCCGCTTTGGTCAATGCACCTTTCGCTCGAAATATGAATTTAAACCTGTAAAACTGGGTTTCACTCCGTAATTAGTCCCCGATCAGATTGCTGAAGACTCCACCTTATTAATTCTGTATTCCCTTTTCAGCTATTTGTTTATTATACTTGTACCTTGTGTGCTGATTCTGAAGTTTGATTTTTATAAAAGAGGGTTTCATGTGCATATGTTCTCAGGGAATGTTTAGATGCTGCGGCGCTGTTTTTTTTATTAACTGTCTGTTACTTTAATTAGTGCCTCCCCGTACTGGCAGCGACTGGATTATTCCTTAGTCAGAAGTTAGTGCGCACGTTGTTTGCATTGCCGAGCGTTGAAATTTTAGAAGTTATTTATATTATTACTTGTGTGCCTTATGTTACGCCTTAACGTTATACCTAGGTAAGAATTTATACAGGGTGTTAAAAAAAGGCACGGCCAAACTCTCAGGAAACATTCCTCACACACAAAGAACGAAAATATGTTATGTGGACAAGTGTCCGGAAACGCTTACTTTCCATGTTAGAGCTCATTTTATTACTTCTCTTCAAATCACATTAATCATGGAATGGAAACACACAGCAACAGAACGTACCAGCGTGACTTCAAACACTTTGTTACAGGAAATGTTGAAAATGTCCTCCGTTAGCGAGGATACATGCATCCACCCTCCGTCGCATGGAATCCCTCATGCGCTGATGCAGCCCTGGAGAATGGCGTATTGTATCACAGCCGTCCACAATACGAGCACAAAGAGTCTCTACATTTGGTACCGGCGTTGCGTAGACAAGAGCTTTCAAATGCCCCCATAAATGAAAGTCAAGAGGGTTGAGGTCAGGAGAGCGTGGAGGCCATGGAATTGGTCCGCCTCTACCAGTCCATCGGTCATCGAATCTGTTGTTGAGAAGCGTACGAACACTTCGACTGAAATGTGCAGGAGCTCCATCGTGCATGAACCACATGTTGTGTCGTACTTGTAAAGGCACATGTTCTAGCAGCACAGGTAGAGTATCCCGTATGAAATCATAAGGTGCTCCATTGAGTGTAGTTGGGAGAACATGGGGCCCAATCACGACATCACCAACAATGCCTGCCCAAACGTTCACAGAAAATTTCTGTTGATGACGTGATTGCACAATTGCATGCGGATTCTCGTCAGCCCACACATGTTGATTGTGAAAATTTTCAATCTGATCACGTTGGTATGAAGCCTCATCCGTAAAGAGAACATTTGCACTGAAATGAGGATTGACACATTGTTGGATGAACCATTCGCAGAAGTGTACCCGTGGAGGCCAATCAGCTGCTGATAGTGCCTGCACACGCTGTACATGGTACGGAAACAACTGGTTCTCCCGTAGCACTCTCCATACAGTGACGTGGTCAACGTTAGCTTGTACAGCAGCAACTTCTCTGACGCTGACATTAGGGTTATCGTCAACTGCACGAAGAATTGCCTCGTCCATTGCAGGTGTCCTCGTCGTTCTAGGTCTTCCCCAGTCGCGAGTCATAGGCTGGAATATTCCGTGCTCCCTAACACGCCAATCAATTGCTTCGAACGTCTTCCTGTCGGGACACCTTCGTTCTGGAAATCTGTCTCGATACAAACGTACCGCGCCCCGGCTATTGCCCCGTGCTAATCCATACATCAAATGGGCATCTGCCAACTCCGCATTTGTAAACATTGCACTGACTGCAAAACCACGTTCGTGATGAACACTAACCTGTTGATGCTACGTACTGATGTGCTTGATGCTAGTACTGTAGAGCAATGAGTCGCATGTCAACACAAGCACCGAAGTCAACATTACCTTTCTTCAATTGGGCCAACTGGCGGTGAATCGAGGAAGTACAGTACATACTGACGAAACTAAAATAAGCTCTAACATGGAAATTAAGCGTATCCGGACACATGTCCACATAACATCTTTTCTTTATTTGTCTGAGGAATGTTTCCTGAGAGTTTGGCCGTACCTTTTTGTAACACCCTGTATTGCAAAAGAGAAGTCATTGTACAAGATACTCTTGCGGGTTCAGAGTTTGGCAAGTTTTGATTTGATTAAGTATTTACACCAACAGAAATTTTGTCAATGTTTTATGCATTTGTTATGCAGATTGTAACAGAGGTTTAAGAAAAAATTTTGTTGTGCCCCGAAAGGTTGTTGAATTTATCTGTTTGACTGTATTTAAAATGTGCAAGGTAATAAACATTGTTCAACACAAGCGGTGTATATCTGGTAACTACGGCCCTGCTGCTTACTGTCGTATTATTGGACGCAAATAACGTGTCCCAAATGGAAATGATGGCTTCCACGTCCAGAGAAGTTTTATCATCGTCATTTTGGTCAGAAAGACAATTTGACACTTATCTGTAATGTGACAGCTCCAGAGGACCACGTAAAAACAGGTGAGAAATGTTTAACCCTATATTGAATATAAATAAGGAGTTGGTTCTCTTGGCCAGATGGAACATACAAACTCATGAAAGGGACAGCCAAGAAGATGGTATTTTGTCTTATGGAGAAACGCATTATATGTGCTTATGTTCACAGAAACTTCTCACCTACATTAAAGCCAGCTCCCGTAAAGGAGAATTTTTCTCATGTGGACAACAGAAAGTTCTACAAGCCACAGCATGGCTCGCAAACAAACGAGGATTGCGGAAGCAAGAAACTATAAGGCCGCCAAAAAGACGACGCTTCATGTGCACCGCGCGGGTTAGCCGAGCGGCCTGGGGCGCCTTGTCACTGTCCGCGCGGCTCCTCCCGTCGGAGGTTCGTGTCCTCCCTCGGGCATGGGTGTATGTGTTGTCCTTAGCATAAGTTGGTTTAAGTTAGTGTATTTAAGTAGTGTGTAAGCTTAGGGACCGATGACCTCAGCAGTCTGGTCCCATAAGACCTTACCACAAATTTCCAAACTATTTGCTTCATGTGCCCACACCGATGACACAGAAAAAGTGGTCAAACATTCCACGCATCACAAAATATATACAGTCAACACTTTGAAGTTATTTATGAACATTGTTACATTTTATGAGCATATTAACTGGTGTGGACCAGCAATCTGAGCGTTAGTTATTCAATCTCAGGAAGTTATAATTTATAATACTGTATATCATGCTAAAATAGAGGTCACACTATTACAATAAATGCCGATTCCGTCCCACCAACACCTTCAAAATTTGATAATATTTCCGTTAATACCAACATTTTGTATTGGTTTTAAGTTAGGGGTATGATAGACCTCCCTCATGCATTTTTGCGAATACTATCACTCACGCATCGAAGGGTTAAACCCACTGTTCTTCTTATGAACATAGTCGGACGCACACACACCCTGTCTCACACATCTGACAGCAGCAACAGCTTGAAAACGTGGGAAGACATCAGCTGGACTACATTATGATGAGACAGAGATTCCGAAATGAGATATTCGATTGTAACCCGCGCCAGTAGCGGATATAGACTCAGATCAGAATATAATAACCACAAAGAGCCCACTGTAATTTAAGAGAATCGTCAGGAAGAATCAATGTGTAAAGAAGTGCGATATTGAAGCACTGAGAAATGATGAGGTGCGTTTGAAATTGTGTGTGGATGTAGATACTGCGATAATGGATGTCTCACTACGAAGTTTAGTTGAAAAGGAAAAGATATCCCTAAAAACAGAAATCACAGAAGTTGAACAGATAAATGTAAGTTCAAGGAAAGTAAATGTGAAGAAATCTTAGGTGTGGAGCGAATACCGCAATTGACTGACGAAAGAAAGAACCACAAAAATGTTCAGGAAAAGAAGTGAATACGTCACTTAAGAATGAAATCAACAGGAAATTTAAGGAAGCTAAAGCGACAATATGCAGGAAAAATGTGAAGAAATCGAAAAGAAAACTATAGTCGGGAGAACAGATTTAGTACAGAGAGAAGTGGGAATATATTTCGTTGACACCAAAAGCAAAGGCGTCAACATCAAGAGAGGAAAAGGAATTCCGCGGTTAAACACAGAGAAGTGGGAGGATAGGGGGAAAGAGTACAATGAGGGCCACTGAGAGGGGATGAACTGTTTTCTGCCATGATAGAAGAAGAAATGGGTGTCTGTTTGCCAGACAAGGGATCCAGATTAGAGTCAAAGTTTGACAAATCTTTGAAAGACTTTCGAATAAACAACGCAGAAGGGATGGATGATATTCCTGCAGAATTTCTAAAACCAAAGGCCTGAGGGACATCCAAACGGTTATTCAAACTTGTGCGTAGAACCTTGAGATTGTAGACAAACCATTGGACTAATCGAAGGATATCATCCACACAATCCTCAAGATATCAAAGCAAAATAAATACGAGAAAAAGAAACTGACGATTTGTTTGACGACAATCGATCTTGCTTCCGCAAAGGTTAGGGCAACAGAGAGGCAGTTCTGACGTTGCGATTGACAATGAAGACAGAACACTACGTGGAAAAAGCGGTCGACAGCACAAAATGGTACAAGATGTCTGAAATTCCCAGAGAAATAGAAAGATAGAAAACATGTCGCAGAGGACGGGCAATACACAATGCTAACAAGACCAACAAGGAACAATAAGAATGGAAGGCAAAGAGAAATGTGCTCGAATTAAGGAGGACCTATGTCTATCTCCGTTGTAGTGTTCGGCGTGTATATTGACGAAGAGAGGACGGAAACTAAAGAAAGTTCCAGAGATGGAAGTTCAGGGCGAAAGGATATGAAAGATAAGATTCGCTGGAGACACTGCTATCCTCGGTGAAGATAACGAAAACGTACAGGAGGTATTGCAAGGAAAGAACAATCTACTGAGTAAAAAAAATTACTGAAAGTAAAAAGATCTGCAGTGCGACCAAGATATTAAATTGTTTTCATTAGGCCTTACGATAATATATACTAATGTACCTATTTAAACGACCATTGATATCACTGAAAATATCTTACGTACTTTTAAAAAGATATTTTTGATGAGCAAATCACTGATCTAATTCGTCTGCTAAGAATAATAGTAAAATACAACTATTTTGTTTTCAATGACAAATTAGACCACCAGCTGATAGTCTGGCATTGGATAACCCACCGGCAGGCATCTTGGCCGATATTTTCGTTAATTCGCTGGAAGAGAAGTTCTTAAATAATTTTTCAGCTGCTGATCTTGGTATTTTGTCTTATGCTCGGTACATCGATGATACTCTGATCGATTCCAGATGGCCGCCGAGTGAGATCACAGATATTTTCTTCGTCCGCTAAAAGAACTTATTTAAGAGGAAATAGTGTCAAATTTAAATTTTCTTTATTTTGTATACTTGCTGTAGTGTCCGTTCTTGTCACACAACTGAATATTAGCGTCCCAGCAGCGCTTGTTCTTGAAAAAATTGTTCTTTAGCTGAAGTCCCGTTAATCGCGACATAACCCGAAATTTTGCGTAACATAAACAAAAAATTCTATTCAAGTTTTCTTGATAGTGCAAAATTCGTTTAAAAAAGACTGCTACTAGTTTCATCAGTGCCTATTGTCGCAATAAAAGTGTAATTAAACGTTTCTAAATCGGATTTGACTAACACATTTCGTATTGTTTACTAGTTAGACAGACAGAATCTAGGCCTAAATTTTCCGGGTTATAAACGTTTAAAAACCTAACCAAACACGCCTGATAACGCAAATTCTCTAAAAGCAAATTAATTACAAGTTCATTCTTCTGTCACTGTATCTCTAAATCAGTACAAAAAAGCAACCACCGCCCATAAGACCTTTGTGTCGTTTGTCTACACGCCGCCAACCTCGCGTCCTTGATAAATTTAAAACATTCTTTAAACTTAATTATTCTTTCTAAACTGACCATGAGTGAGAAATGTGGGAGCTGTTATAGGGTAGTGAGTAGAAGAATTTCTTGCCAATCTTGTAGGAAATATTTTCACTGGGGGGGGGGGGGGGGGGGGATACAGTGGGCTGAATGTTGGGAGAATAGAAGACGCTCTCTCCTGGACCTGCAGAGTATGCAGTAGGAACATTTTGATTGGGGACAGGAAAGGAAAAACTGTGCCCTTCAGGCACATCTGGAGGAAGCAAGGAAGGAACTCATATGGACCAAGGGAGATAGGGAGGAGGAGGGTGCTTGGGAAATGGCGGCTCGTAGGAGGACAGGAAGAAAGAGAACGCGATCTGACAGTTTTATCATCAACACCAAAAACAGGTATCTACCATTGCCAGAGTTAAGTGGAGAAGAACCTCAGGTAGAACGAAGAGCAGTAAATGTGCAGCACACTTCAACTGGGGCCAAGAAGCCTAGGAACGTACAAAGTGTTAGGAAGAAGAAAGTGCTGCTGCTAGGTAGTAGCCATGGGGGAGGTGTAGGCCCTCAGTTACAGGAAAGTTTAGGGGCAGCGTACCAGGCCACCAGTATCTTCAAGCCAAATGCAGGGCTAAGTCATGTCATAGAGGACCTAGTGTCTTCATGTAAGGACTTTACAAGAGGACCATGTAGTGATAGTGGGTGGGGTGGGAAACAGTTTGTACAGGGATGAGGCATATGACAAAGTTGGTGACCTGGACAAGATAGCTTCCCTGACTCATGGCACAAACGTACACTTGGTTGAGCTGTTCCGGCGTCATGGTTGACCACACCTTGATGGAGCTGTGAGGCGAATCAATGTGAGGTTAGATATGGCACTGAGGACAGCAAACTTTGCTCATGTTTCTCTGGTGCCCGTCGGGGCTAACAACAGATGGGGATTCACTAGGCATGGCCTACACCTAAACAGGACTGGGAAGGGAAGGTTGGTACAACTGATTCACGAAAGTATAGGGGGAGGATCTCGGGCCACACGTGGTCAAATACCTGTTGTCATAGGTAGGAAAAGTAGGTCTCTTTTAGGACCAATCCAGACAACAGGTTCCCCTGCCTAAACACTATCTCCAGCACTTTAAAAAATACTGAAACAATCACTCACATATACCAGATGTCACGAAGAGAAACAAACCATTGGAAAGAGTAACATGGGACATTTCACAGACTTAACAATCCTCCATCAAAACATGCAATCAATAAAAAATAAAATACAACAACTAGAAGTTGAGCTTCAATCTTTGAACTGCACAGTAGTTTGTATTTCTGAGAACTGGTGCAGAGACACAGGAATCCAACATGTAGTATTATAATCGTATGAAAAGGCAAACTCTTACTGCAGAACTACTTCAATCATTTTTATCAGAAAAGGAACACGGTTCCAATCAAGACATGACCTCAGTACCGTCAGCGAAGAGAAACACTTTGAAATATCAGCTATTGAATTAACAAGTCTTGATATCACCAAGAAATTAATCATTTTGTTTGTGTATAGATCTCCCAGTGGTAGTGTGGACACTTTTTTCAATAAGTTAACAGAAATTCTAGATGAAGTCTCAAGTACAAAGGTCAACATAATTCTGTGTTGGGATATTACCATCAACAGTAACATCATAAATGAATCCGGGAGCACCTTCATACACATCCTTCAAAGTTTTAGCATGTCCCTATCGGTCAACAGTGCAACGAGGGTTCCCACAACGACTTCTTCAGTAATTGACCATGTGGTCACAAATATGGACAGGGAAAAATGTGATGTAGCTGTAAAAGATCTCGGACTATCAGACCATCTCTGTCAAATAACAACAGTAAAGTCAGGCATCGAATCATTCCTACACTACAAGCCTACAAATGACGTCTATCAGAAATCAAAATAAAAGATTTTTCAAAAGAACTAGGAAAACAATGCTGGGATGACGTGTATAAGGAAACCAATGTGAATATGAAATTCTCTAAATTCTCCACATTGTTTAAATTGAAGTTTGAAATGGCATCTCCAAAAGTATGCATGTCTGTATCAAATGGTTCAAATGGCTCTGAGCACTATGGGACTTAACACCTGAGGTCATCAGTCCCCTAGAACATAGAACTACTTAAACCTAACTACCCTAAGGACATCACACACGTCCATGCCCAAGGCAGGATTCGAACCTGCGACTGTAACGGGCGCACGGTTCCGGACTGAAGCGCCTAGAACCGCTTGGCCACACCGGCCAGCTGTCTGTATCAACATCTCACAAAAAAATGGCTAACAGCAGGTATTAAGAAGTCCTCCCAAACACTTAAACACCTCAGTTCCATGAAAAAGATTCGCAATGATCCAGAATTCTTAAGTTTCTATCATAGAAACAAAAAGATCTATAGGCAGGTGCTGATTGCTGCAAAAAGTCATTTAATGACAAAATAATATATAATGCAGAGAATAAAAGCAAAACAGTCTGGGATGGTATAAAAAAGGAAATGGGGAGAGGCAAACAAATGCAGAATAACATACTGCTAAGGGAGGGGGATAAAGTATTAAATGATTCACAGCCCTTAGCAAACTATGTAAACTAGCATTTTTCAGGTATTGCTGAGAAGTTACAGCAAAAATTCCCCCAAACAAATATAATACCTGTAGATAATATTGCACTAAATACAATGATGTTACTTACAACCACAGAGAATGAAGTCAGTAAAACAACTCAAAAACTAAAAAATGAAAAGTCAGTAGGCTTAGATGAAGTACCAGGGCGTGTAATGGAACAATGCATAGGGATTATACAACGCCCCTTAACAAATATAGTAAATGAATCCTTCATATCAGGGACATTTCCAGAGCAGTTAAAACAGGCAAGAGTTGTACCTTTGCTTAAGAAAGATAACGCAGAAAACATACAAAATTTCCAGCCCATTTCCCTGCTGTCAGCATTCTCAAAAATAATAAAAGCCATTATGAAAGGCAGATTAATGATTTACCTGAATAAATACAATCTTTTAAACGAATCACAGTTTGGTTTCTGAAGTGCCAAAAATATGGAATCAGCCATAGTACAATTCCCAAAAGTTGTGCTTGATGCTCTTGATAAAGATGAGTGTGTGACAGGCATATTTTTGGATCTTTCTACGGCGTTTGATACAGTCGACCACAAGATTCTATTAAATAAATTAGAAGCATTAGGAATAAGAGGGGTAGCTAATGTCTGGTTTCGATCGTACCTAACAGATAGGGTACAAGGAATAGAGATAACACATACTTCAAATAGATCTAAACATTTAGTAAAACACTTATCAGAAACAAAATACATTAATATAGGGGTTCCCCAAGGTAGCATATTAGGACCAATACTGTTCCGGACATACATCAATGACTTTCTCAGTAGTGTTACTCATGGCGAAGAAATCCTCTTCGCTGGTGACAGCAACATTATAGTCACCGAGAAAACAAGAGAACTGCTTGCCGAGAAAGCAAATGAAACTCTCAACGAAGTTTATGATTGGTCAATGAGTAATAAAGTGACATTGAACATAAAGAAAACTAATGCCATGAATTTCTGAAGAGGAAATATGACAATGGTAAATTAAATGTAGATGGCACCTCTATAGACTGTGTAACAAATGCAAAATTTCTAGGAATGAATATTGATTCTCAGTTGAAGTGGTGTAAACACACAAAGGTTCTTGGAAACAGAATGTCATCAGCGTGTTATGCCCTTAGAATCCTATCATCAGTGTGTAACATGCAGTGTCTTATAGTTACATATTATTCATATGTACACTCAGTTCTTAGTTATGGAATTCTTTTTTGGGGAACAAATGCACAAAATATGAACACAATGTTCAAACTCCAGAAAAGAGCCATAAGAATAATAACCAAAATACTAGTCGAGCTCATTGTAAAGATCTGTTCAGAACACTGAGGGATTTTAACTGCTCCAAGTGAATACATTTACCAGTCAGTTTTACACATGAAAATAACATTGGTAATTACTGCACAAACAGCTCTGTGAATGACCATGCAACAAGAGGTAGACTCAACTGACATTTACCAAGAAAAATAAACATAAAACTCAAAACAGCATTTTCTACCAATGAATAAAATTGTGCAATAACTTACAAAAAGAGATTAAAGAAATTGCAAAAATAATTAAAAAGGCATTTAAAAAGTACCTGTTATGCATACATGTTATACATTGAAGGAATACTCAGCTAATAGAGAGTAGGGGTAAATAATAATATTAGTAATAATAATGATTATAAAATATCCAACACTCCACATAACACCTTCACTTTGTTTTTTTTCCTTCTTTTTTCATTTCTAGAAATACTTACCCCCAAGCTATGCATAGCACGATACTGACACCTCTTCCTCTTTCTGAGCTCAACATCTCACTCATTGTGGAGGGATGGTGACTCCTCTTTTCAGGGTAGCAAATGAGAAGTTGCGGTACAGAAAATGGCCCAGAGATCACCAGGGTGTGTGTTTGTGTTTGTGTGTGTGTGTGTGTGTGTGTGTGCGTGTGTGTGTGTGTGTAGTAAGTGAAGTATTATGAAACAATGTGTGTATAGTGTGTGCAGTGACTGATAGTGAGGTATGAGTGAACAGTGTGGCATTACATTATTTAATAAGTTATTTGTAAAAAAAGTATTGTATACCAGGAGTAAATGTAATGATTGTCTCTAACTAGTAGTCTGTAAATATATGTGTATGCGAATTAGCTTATTTTAAATTGACCTGAATTTGTAAATATTTTGACATGTCCTAAATCCTTGTAAAAAGAAATCTACAGATGAATAAAGCTACTACTACTACTACTACTACTACTACTACTACACAGTGGTTCCCGGAAAGGAAATCAACATTTGTTTGTAATTTTTAATAGTCTTCGTGAAAAAAATATCTCCGCTTGTGAGTTAGAAAATAACGACCGTGATCTTAATTACTTGGATCTCGGTATTGCTACTGACGACGAGGGACTTACTTTCAGTATTTTTGGAAAAGCCACTAATACAGATCAAACTATGTCCGCTAGTCCAGTGCATCCTCATTTCCATAAAAAAGCATTTTTCCATTCAGCCATTCGTCGTACAGTCTCTACGTTTGTCACCTGACAAGCTTAATAAAGAGATGAACATAATAAAAATTACTGCCGTTAATAACAGCTATGATCCCACATTCGTTGACAAGATCTTTAAAGTCAAAAATGATACTAAAGTTAACGCTTTAGGCAGCTGTGCTATTCCTGACAGTAACGAGTATAGAAATGTTTCTGGGATATCATTTCTAGGCCCAATTTCGTAAAAAATTCGTCGTCTTTTGATTAAAAAATATGGATTCAAAGTTGTCTTTTTCACGAACAATAACTTGCAAAACAAAGTCTCTTCCACAATCTCATGTCCATAGTTTATCCGATACACAATTTAGGAGTGTATAAAATCACTTGTGATACGTGTCCTGTTTATTACATAGGACAAACTGGAAGTACTATTAGTGTCAGGTACAAGGAACATTTGTTGGGAAAAAGAGGCACTAAAGTACACAACTATACTTTTGTGATCATCTGCCCATTTCCGAACTCAAACCGAAACGCGGTGAAGAACATGGAGAAAAGAAAGGTAGTAGGCTCAATGTACTGGAAGAGCTAGAGATTTTCAAGCATATTTCTAAGAACGATGGCCTCATCCTCAATGAACAGTTACAACATCTTCTTTTGCTACTGACTTTGTCCCACTAGTGCGCAGGGTCAGCAGGGTTAAGTACGGATATGGCATGATTAATTTTAAGGGGTGGCTGGATGCACTTTCTGCCGCCGCCCCATACCCTCCCAGGACAGAGTTAGTGTACCCCAGCTGTCTGCGTATAGTGCGAATGTGTTGCAAATGTCTTCGAGTCGTCTGAGGCAGAACATGGGTTCCAGCCCATTATTCACCTACGGGGATGTGGAAAACCGCCTAAAAACCACATCCAGGGTGGCCGGCACACCAGCCCTCGTCGTTAATCTGCCAGGCGGGTTCGGTCCGTGGCCAGTGCGCCTACCCGAGTCCAAGAAGCAGTCCATTAGTGCTTTCGGCTAACCTGGCGAAACAGTTACAACTACGTAACAAAAATTTTCAATGGTTTCAATACACTGCTTGCGGATTTTTTATTCCTCTATTTTCACGATATTTTCCCTGTTTCTCATTTCGAACCATTGTTTTCTTCTAATCTCATAGATATGTGCTGCTGAAGTTACCTTCATGCAAATATGTTCTGGATTCTAATGCTGTTTGTAAAATTTTGCTATGTTATTCTGTCCTTTACATAGTAGTAATTTCTGTAAAGCCTGACAGATGGCTCTATTACACGAGTACTTAAGCTGTATGACTACTGTGTATTTTCAAAAAGACATTAAGCTCTCTTTGTACTTTGTTTTTAAGATTAACCGTCTTTTTTCCGAGTATTTGTGTTGTAATGTTTCAAATGGGCACATGTCACCGTCCGCTCCTGAGTGGCGGCGCAACTCGTGTTGTTTTTGTGCCAGCAATGTAAGCCACTGGACCGATGAGTCTGGTGTTGTTCCCAGCTGGGCACACGTGGCAAAGGCGATAACGTTATATTTTATTCTTGGCAGGAGCATAGCTTCTCCAGATTCTGAGTACTGCTTTGTAGCAATGTACTTATACGTAAGTAACATTTCCGCGTCATGCAAATTGTCATACCTCATTTCCTATGAACAGTCGTGCTCAAAAGTATCCTTACGACCTGAACTGCATTTCGCCTGATTTGCATGCAACCGGCATAATGCGGATGTCTAGCAGGTGCTCTAATCGCTCCTTAGTACAATCGTTTGGCTATTGAAAATGGTTCTTACATGTCACCACTAGAAAACACTGCTCTGTATCGCAGTAACTCAAGATGTAAAGAAATACCACGATGCTACATATATCAGGGAACACCTTATCACAGATAAGACTGTCCTTAAGGGTTGTAAACTCACATTTATTACAATAAATGACATACCTGAAATATTACCACTCTCATTATTACGTCATATAGGTAATGCACGTTGTAAGTTCGTTTTATACATGATTTCCTCTTCAAAGTAACACACAGTACTTATTATGTAACACAAAATGACATTAAAAATTTAAGTTATTCACGAGCAGCTAGTTGAGAATATGTATGAACCGCAAATGACACGACGAACCGTCTCGTTCTGCATATGGGTTCAAACCCAGGTCATGCAGACTAAGCAAAGTTTTCGTGACTGGTGCAAACTAACATTCATTCCTGATTAGGCATACAGAGAGTGATATACCTCGATTTTAGACAGTATCAGTTAGCAAATAACTTTAAATTACATAACGCAAACATTTTTAACGGACGCGAAATCTTACCCAGTATCTATTGTCCCTGTTAACGAACTACGAGAGATGTTAACTGTTGCTTCTTCACAAGTAACTTAATTGAAAGGCCGTGAGGCAAAGCTTTGTGTTGGACAGGGATTCGAACCCAGAACCTTATCGGACTGATATCGAAGCACAACCAACTGTGACATATCGGATTTTCTCGGCAGTAGCTAGATGTTTTAACTGAAATGATGAGACGAAACATTAATTTTTTCCTTCTCAGGACTCCAACCCGGCACCTATCGCTGTTATATTTTAGAGAAAACTAACATTAAATATGGGTATGTTGCACCGGCAGCGACAGGTGACCAAGAGTTCAGTGCTCACTGGGAATAGAGCGCCACACATATCGTTGTTGACTACACACAAAGAGACGTCAGCTACCGAATTTTTCGCCACCAGCAGCTCGGAATAACATCTTGAACTTACAGTGATCTCGCAAATAGTTCTGTGTCCCACTGGGAGTCAAAACAGTCAGATATCGTTAGTGTTGACAACGAATGAAAAAACATTAAAAATCAAAATTATTATCCACCAGCAGATAAGTGTTCTCATGCTATGGCTTGATAATACCTAATGAAATCTTTAGCGCCGGGCCAGGATTCGATCCCATTCACGCGTAATATGTGGAAATGTTGAGGAATCTGCAGTCTTGAACAAACAACAAATTGTAGCCGAGTTGTATTGTCAAATGGTTCAAATGGCTCTGAGCACTATGGGACTTAACATCTTAAGTCATCAGTCCCCTAGAACTTAGAACTACTTAAACCTAACTAACCTAAGGACATCACACACATCCATGCCCGAGACAGGATTCGAACCTGCGGCCGTAGCAGTCCCGCGGTTCCGAACTGCAGCGCCTGGAACCACACGACCACCGCGGCCGGCAGTTGTATTGTCACGAAGGGATCAAATTCCGCGTTAAGGGCGGTCTGAGTTGTATTCTTAGTTCAAAACCAATTTTATCGACATACAAAAGCTCATATAAAAGATTAAATAAGTGTCCTGTGACCCTACATACCGTTTGTTTCGTCACTAGAAATAAATAACTAGTATAAGAAAGGTGACTGGTGATAGAGTTTCTACATGTTGCCACTCCAGACTTTATTGTGGTTCAACCTGACGTCTGCTTGGCAGAGAAAGGATATCATCTTTAATGTGAATTTCAGACCACACTGCCATTATATCTTCTTCTCTTGGTATAGCCAGAAGAGAATGGAATCTTTCTCTTCCTATCTAAAATTAATGACAGAAGTGGGAATCGAACCTAGACCATAGGTATAAGAACCTATCATCAGTCCAACAGACCACCAAATCCTCTTTTCTGTTACTCATGTTTCCATCGTAACACCGTTGCGCCACACTGGATGAGAATTCTGACACACAGGTTCCCTGTAGTAAATTGCAGCATGTTCAGTAAATTCATTTACTTGGTTGACCGAATCACCATGAACTAGCTGCCTTGGCTACCCTGTGAATACATTAGATTCTATTTTGTAATCACCGAAATAAAATCACGTAACTGCCACCTACACAGAACTGCCAACAGTGTAGGATGCAGAAATTTAAATATTTGGTGTTCCTTTCCACTTGAGCTATTCTATTGCGCTATCTGTTTGTAAAAAACGTCGTGCAGCGCAAATGAAGAGCTGTAATTGTTTCTCTCAGAAGTCTAGACCCGGCCATTTGCGTTATCTCTCAGCGCTGTGGTATGCAGAAGTTCTGGAGGAATTGTTGTTCAGCTCTGGAGCTGTTCCAGCTATGTGTCAGCTAGTAGCGTAATGGTAAGTGTTGTGCACCATTGATAAGATGTCGCGAGTTCGAATACATTTACTGCAAAGTTTTTTTAAAACTCAATTCTGCTGTCTGCTGAAGTTACCAATCTAATGGAACTTTCAACATAATTCCCTTCACTTCTCAACCCAAAATAGTCGCATGTGGAAAAAGGGCTAACTTCTGTTACGTTTTGTTCTTTTCAGGTTTAACACACAGCCAGGCAGCAGATGCATCTCGAAGCTTTTGTATTACGTATGGGGAGAGCGCATCGTGCCCAAATACGTCAGAAAAGTATTTTCTACATTAGCTGTCGTGTGATAGTGGCATTTTATTCTTCTTCAAACATTGTTTGACAGCTTCAACTCAGAACAAGTTTTCTACATGCATGTAATCAATAAACTGCATGTGCATCGTCAGACTGTTATAGATGAGAGTGGTAATATTTCAGGTATGTCATTTATTGTAATAAATGTGAGTTTACAATCCTTAAGGACAGTCTTATCTGTGATAAGGTGTTCCCTGATATATGTAGCATTGTGGTATTCCTTTACATCTTGAGTTACTGCGATACAGAGCAGTGTTTTCTAGTGGTGACATGTTAGAACCATTTTCAATAGTCAAACGACTGTACCAAGGACCGATTAGAGGACCTGCTAGACAGTCGCGTTATGCCGGTTGCATGCGAATCAGGCGAAATGCAGTTCAGGTCATTCGGATACTTTTGAGTATGACTGTACAATTTTATTAGATTTACCAGTATTGTTCTTATGGAGAAACCCCCAGTACGTGTCGAAACATAGGTCAATGTACCTACTATTTATGTGCAAGCGGTTGGCTGTTTAAGCCTATAGTGAAATTATACATAGGCCTACGTTCTAATGTCCTCCCCAGTGACTCTGTCAAACTCTTTCTCCCTTCTCTTGGTCCATCTCCTCCCACGGATGCAGGTTGTCAACAAGGCATCGTGCAAGCTGTGGTGGCTCCGTAATAGTAAGGGTGTTTACATGGAATGAACTGGTGCCGCTGGTCCAACTGAATCAATCATTGACTGGAGATAGTTATTTTTGGCTGCTTGGAGACAATTTGCAGCCATTCGTGGCCTTTATGTTTCCAAACAACGATGGACGTTTTTGAATGACTATGTCGCCAAGTATCAGTTGTTCGCCATTAGTTTGAAGAACGTTCTGCACAGTTCGAGCGAATTATTTGGTCACCCACATCACCCCACGTGAACCCCATGAAACATTTATTGGACATAATTGAGAGGTCACTCTGTGCACAAAGTCCTGCACCGGCAACGCTTTCTGAATTACGAACAGCTATAGAGGCCGAGTGTCTCAATATTTCCGCGAGGTACTTCCAACGACTTGTAGAGTCCATGCCACTTCGAGTTTCTGCAGTACGCCGAGCGAAACGTGGTCCGACAAAATGTCTTATGTATCCCATGACTCCCGTCACCGCAGTGTAATTTTTTGCTTCATCACTGTACCTGCAGACAAAAGAGCACGAAGAGTATATAGCAGTCCTCTGTTTATCAACTGATGACAAATGCCTGATGATTTTCATAAATAACGGTCCTGAAATAAGTAGGAATCTATAAATTATCTGTTAAATTTTATAAGCTTGAAATGGAACATCTTAATTTGTTTGCACGAAAAATGGTAATTAATGCAAAAATAGGACCATGTACGAATAGGACCCGCGTTTTGAGTGTTCCATACAAACTTACATTTGCATACAGATAGTAGTAGTAATAGTAATAGTAATAGTAATAGTAGTAGTAATAGTAGTAGTTTCATGTGGATGATGGCCTACTGCAAGTCTCAATTGGACGCCATTTAGGCGTCTTGCGTGTCCCAAACCTACCACAGCTATCCAGCCAGAAAAGGGGGCCTACAGTTAAACCTGCAATATAAACCATACTTTGTTTCTGGAGACTTCTCACATTCTTGAATAGTTCAGGGTAGGTTAAAACGAAGACTCAAAACTCCGTGGTCTGACTGACATAAGAACCAGCGATATACGTACGATGGAAGATCGGAAAGTAACGCACAACAATTTTATTGCCAAAAAGGTTAATACACTCCTGGAAATGGAAAAAAGAACACATTGACACCGGTGTGTCAGACCCACCATACTTGCTCCGGACACTGCGAGAGGGCTGTACAAGCAATGATCACACGCACGGCACAGCGGGCACACCAGGAACCGCGGTGTTGGCCGTCGAATGGCGCTAGCTGCGCAGCATTTGTGCACCGCCGCCGTCAGTGTCAGCCAGTTTGCCGTGGCATACGGAGCTCCATCGCAGTCTTTAACACTGGTAGCATGCCGCGACAGCGTGGACGTGAACCGTATGTGCAGTTGACGGACTTTGAGCGAGGGCGTATAGTGGGCATGCGGGAGGCCGGGTGGACGTACCGCCGAATTGCTCAACACGTGGGGCGTGAGGTCTCCACAGTACATCGATGTTGTCGCCAGTGGTCGGCGGAAGGTGCACGTGCCCGTCGACCTGGGACTGGACCGCAGCGACGCACGGATGCACGCCATGACCGTAGGATCCTACGCAGTGCCGTAGGGGACCGCACCGCCACTTCCCAGCAAATTAGGGACTCTGTTGCTCCTGGGGTGTCGGCGAGGACCATTCGCAACCGTCTCCATGAAGCTGGGCTACGGTCCCGCACACCGTTAGGCCGTCTTCCGCTCACGCCCCAACATCGTGCAGCCCGCCTCCAGTGGTGTCGCGACAGGCGTGAATGGAGGGACGAATGGAGACGTGTCGTCTTCAGCGATGAGAGTCGCTTCTGCCTTGGTGCCAATGATGGTCGTATGCGTGTTTGGCGCCGTGCAGGTGAGCGCCACAATCAGGACTGCATACGACCGAGGCACACAGGGCCAACACCCGGCATCATGGTGTGGGGAGCGATCTCCTACACTGGCCGTACACCACTGGTGATCGTCGAGGGGACACTGAATAGTGCACGGTACATCCAAACCGTCATCGAACCCATCGTTCTACCATTCCTAGACCGGCAAGGGAACTTGCTGTTCCAACAGGACAATGCACGTCCGCATGTCTCCCGTGCCACCCAACGTGCTCTAGAAGGTGTAAGTCAACTACCCTGGCCAGCAAGATCTCCGGATCTGTCCCCCATTGAGCATGTTTGGGACTGGATGAAGCGTCGTCTCACGCGGTCTGCACGTCCAGCACGAACGCTGGTCCAACTGAGGCGCCAGGTGGAAATGGCATGGCAAGCCGTTCCACAGGACTACATCCAGCATCTCTACGATCGTCTCCATGGGAGAATAGCAGCCTGCATTGCTGCGAAAGGTGGATATACACTGTACTAGTGCCGACATTGTGCATGCTCTGTTGCCTGTGTCTATGTGCCTGTGGTTCTGTCAGTGTGATCATGTGATGTATCTGACCCCAGGAATGTGTCAATAAAGTTTCCCCTTCCTGGGACAATGAATTCACGGTGTTCTTATTTCAATTTCCAGGAGTGTAGATAACAAAACAATCAGAAATGAACTTCCATCTTTTACCTACTTTTTTACATATAACAAACTTTCTCAACGCATTTCTCCCATAGTGGTACCAGTTTCTACCTGTTCATAGAGGTCCGTTTGGTTGGAGTATAGCCATCTGTGGCTTGCTGATTCGGGTTCCTCATCTGCCAGACACCATTAGACGAAACGTGTAATCTCAAAGGTAACTAACGGACACGGCTGTTACAACGTGTATTTAAAGCAAACCTGCTTTGCCGGCCGGTTTGGCCGTGCGGTTCTAGGCGCTTCAGTCTGGAACCGCGTGACCGCTACGGTCGCCGGTTCGAATCCTGCCTGGGGCATGGATGTGTGTGATGTCCTTAGGTTAGTTAGGTTTAAGGAGTTCTAAGTTCTAGGGGACTGACGACATCAGATGTTAAGTCCCATAGTGCTCAGAGCCATTTGAACCATTTGAACCAAACCTGCTTTCCATCCTCATAGTGTCACGACCAGTGCCCCTCTTATGCGATTGACACGAAATCTGAATAGACATCATCTTTCCGATGTAGAAACAAACCTACCAAGTTTCATTTATGTCGCACAACTCGTTCTTGGTGTTGAGATTTCCAAAAATTTGACATATATGGCCGTATTTTTTTGATTGCATACTCATTGAAGCTTACATTATCTACAGCATCAAGGGTCCGTAGACCTTAACATTTTGCTTGCATTTCAACCTGGTATCTCCAGCCGTTCGTGAGAAAAAGAGGCCTTTAAGACGACCGTATCTTTTGATTGCATTATCGTACAAGCTTCAATTTACCACACCGAGTACTGACCGTAGACAATGTGTGACATTAATATCAGTGTCACACCTCTACCTGTTTCTGAAAAAAAGGGATCTTAAGGGTCGGACAGACAAAAAGACAGAGGGACAAAAATGAGATCCTATAACGGTTCTGTTTTTACCGGTTGAGTAGCGAACGCTAGAAATCAATAAATAGTCTAATAATGAATTACGCAGCTTAGGCCAAGGAAACTACACTCTGTAAGGAATTTAATACGAGATCAATGCCATAATTAGATCGTCACCATACTATAGTGTGAAGCAACTCAGAGAGAATGATTCCAAACTTTCCTAACCAGTAGTCTAATAATGAACTACACGGCTTGCGTCAAGGAAACTACACTCTCTAAGATATCTAATACGAGGTCAGTGTCACAATTGATTGTCACCGTACTGCAGTGTGGAGGAACTTCGCAGGTTTCAAGGGCAAGCGGTGCATAATTTGAAACTACGGAGCCCAGATTTTCTTTGGCAAGTTCGTTGTTCCACTCATGGATCCTTTAAGCAAGAATTGGCCGTTACCAAGGCGATATCTGGAACTTCCGGCGCATTTACCGCGCAGCCAGTATTCTGCTAGCGCTTCCCAGATAAATTGCTACTTCCGTTCGTGCTCGCAGAACACTTCCTCAAACTCGCTGAATTTCTCCACATTCAAAAACCGTTCCTATATCCGGCAGCATCTAGTGAGCCCACTAAACTGTAATCACATACGAATGGTGGGCTCCATGTGGTTCCCAAGTTGTGCAGTGACAGTAAACCATAAAATTACCAAATAAGCAGCAACCAGTCACAAAATCATGTTTTATTTATTTACTTTTGCAAAAGAAAATACTTTGGAAAAGAAAATAAATAAACCAAAGTAAAGGAAATATTACCTTTGCAAAAGTAAATAAATAAAACATGATTTTGCGACTGGTTGCTGCTTATTTGGTAATTTTTTGTAATCACATACATCGGCCACAGATATTTTGATTCAACCCTGTTATACTCGTCTGCAGACGTATCGCAACACAGACACGTGACAGTGCAACATCGTTAAAACTCTAACAACAACATTTACGTAGTCATTGCAATAGGATGACCTAACTGTGCAACTTCTTTCGGAGAATAACGTAGTCATTGCAATAGGATGACCTTTCTGTGCAACTTCTTTCGGAGAAGTTCTCTACATTCCTTACGTACTCGTAAAAACGGAAGTTGACTAGTTGTTTGAATTAAAATTAAGCAGTAAGTTTAAAATATTAAGATTTTATAACAGTTTTCTCATCGTCTGGCTCTCAGGATTGTCGTCCGTTGATGGAGCTTCATTAGCGGCTCACAAAGTTGCAACTGCAAATGCTGCTAGATTCTTCGTAATCTTAGCGATGTGCGCTTTGTGAGACAAATATACTACGCAGGCTTTCTCCGATATATTTATTGCCGCACCCGGATTAGTTATATTCATTGCTACTAACACAGAGGATGGACAAAAACGGCGAAAAACGACAAACACAACACGTTACCACGCCTGATACGGTGTAGGAAAACTGTTGGCATGAAAAACAGCTTCCAGTCGGTTCGGAATGTGCAAATATAGGTCCTGTATAGTTTTCAAGGAAATATTATGCCATTCTTGCTGAAAAACAGTGTCAGTTTCATGTAACGTTGTTGAAGGTAGACAGCAGTCATGCACCAGCACTCCAAAGCAGACCATAAAGGCTCAATAATATTGAGATCTGGCAACTGTGGTGGCCACGGATGATGCAACAGTTCATTCTTGTGCTCTCAAAATCAGTCCTTGATGATGTGAGCTGCCTGAACAGTGCTTCTGCATTCTCGGATCGCAGCATCGCCACTGGGGAATAAACACTGTACCGCGCTATGGATCTGGAAAGCCAAAATGGTCACACAGTATTTTGCAGTAACGTGACCTTGCAGAGTAACCATTGGACCCGTGAACCGTCCACATATGGCTGAAGAAACCGTCACCAAACCTTTACTATACATCACTCTTCGAAAGTGAATTCGGCCAGGAGCTGCAAACGGTACGAAACAAGAGTCATTCGACCAAATGAGGTTCTTCCATTGCTTCACAGTTCAGTTTTTATGGCTTTGCCACCATATTTTTCCATTACGGGCATTTGCATCACAGAGGTACGGTTTTGGAATTCCGGCGCACTCTGCAATTCCCAGTTTATGGGCCCCCTTCGTGTTCTTCTGGTGTTGACAGCGTTCGTGAGAGCGACATTCAATTCCGTAGAGACTTTTTGCAGCTGTCGTCCTCTTATTTCTCGTCATTATACTCTTTAATGGCCGTCCGTCGAGATCACTCAGCACTCACTTTGTCTGTACACGGTGTAAATCTTCGATACGGTGCCTCTTGAAACACAAAACACTTCGGCTGTCTGGATGATGCTGATGATGATCATCATGATGTTTGATATTGGGGCGCTCAACTGGGCGGTCATCAGCGCCCGTACGCATTCCCAATTTGTACACAGCCCAGTCTAGCCACTTTCATGAATGATGATGGAATGATGAGGACAACACAAACACCCAGTCCCCGGACAGAGAAAATCCCCAACCCGGCCGGGAATCGAACACAGGACCCCGTGATCCAGAGGTAGCAACGCTAGCCACTAGACCACGAGTTGCGGACCGGCTGTCTGGATTAGGGATCACTCACCAAACTTTCTTTTGTCGGCGTTTTCAGGACTTTCTTTCCCAAAGGACGTTAGTAATCATCGATCATCTTTTAGAGATAACTCGACTTGGAAAACACCTTGGTGGGCCCAAACCACCATCCATTTACCCAGATTATCAACCATACCTGTTTTATCTCTAGGCCATCGTTTAATCATTATACAGCGTTACACTGCGTTCTGCAACTGACTCACTGTGACAGTTGCGGCCTTATGCTGTTCAACCGGAGATGTGGCAGTTTATTGTTGTCCTTGTGAACATCATTAACTTCTGACATTGTACCATGTATTGTAAGCTTTGGAGTTCGTTTCCATGTGGCGCATTATTTCACTCCCACACTGTGATCCACCTGTCATTCGTACTGCAGCAGAACCGTGTTCAAAGGAAACCCGGAAGATGTGCTCTCTACCGACAACGCGCCACTTTCGTTGAGCAACGGTCCTAGCGCGGGACGACATGTGGAACTTACTTCCTGAAGTTCCTCGTAGATTAAGAAGCATAAATGCAGGCATGTAAATGGCCAGCATGTCATCATGTATTCACAGAGAAAGTGTTTTTCATTTATCAGCTTACCGTTAGAATCTAATTATGGCTATTTGTTGTGAGTATGATCCGTGGAACATGTGAAAATAAAATATCTAGAACTAAAAACGAACAGAAATTCCTTTCATCGGTCCTCGCTTGTGCTCTGTCTCTAATGACCTTGTCGTTGATGGGACTTCAGACCCTAAACCACTTTCATTCCTCTCCTCCTTCGATCAGGTGTATCTGATCGCTATAACTGAGCAGCATGGAAATGGGACGACTGACTTGGTTACAGGTATTATTTCTCGCTGTTAGTTTGAAGACCGGTTTGATGCAGCTCCCCGTGCTACTGTATCCTGTGCAAGCCTCTTCATCTCCCAGTAATTACTGTAACTTACATCCTTCTGTATCTGCTTACTGTATTCATCTCTTGGTCTCCCTATGCGATTTTTTGTCGCCCACACTTCCATCCAACGCTAAATTGGTGATCCCTTAATGTTTCAAAATGTGTACATCTACCAATCCCTTCATCCAGTCAGTTTGTGTCACAAATTTATTTTCTCTCCTCATTAGCTACATGATCTACCTGTCCGATCTTCAGGATTCTTCCATAGCACCACTTTTCAAATGCTTCTATTCCCTTATTGTCTATACTATACTGTCGATTTCTCAGTTCCATACATGGCTACACTCCTTGCAAATACTTTCATAAGAGACTTCCTAACACTTAAAATCTATATTTGATGTTAACAAATCTCACATTTTCAGAGACGCTTTTCTTGCCATTGTCAGTCTACATTGTTTCGCTATAGGGAGTGCACGTTAAATGTTTACAATGCACCACGGTGGTGTATGTGAAGTCAACACGAACAAATTGACATGACACGTGTACACGAAATGTACTTGCAGTTGCGAAACTGGACAGCCATCAACTGTGTAACGGAATGACGAAAATGAAAAGTTCGTGCCGGACCGGGACTCGAACCCGCATTTCCTGCTTATCGGGAGCAGTTGCCATGTTTTTCTGAATGAACCTTCGTGGCGCCCAAAGGAATGGGCGGGGGCAAAGATGACTGGCCACCATGACCCGTTTCCTTCCCCCCGGAACCAAAGAAAGAATAGGTAATGTGGAGCAGATATACGAAGAAGGTCATTGATTTTTCTCCTTTTTTGTTTTTTAAATTATTATTATTATCACTGAAATAGCAGGAAACCGCCGTCACCGCCGCACTGAGCACTACGGGACTAAACATCTGAGGTCATCAGTCCCCTAGTAGAACTTAAAACTACTTAAACCTTACTAACCTAAGGACATAACACACATCCATGCCCGAGGCAGGATTCGAACCTGCTATCGTAGCAGTCTCGCGGTTCCAGACTGTAGCGCCTAGAACCGCTCGGCCACAACGGCCGGCCACGAGGAGCAGAGAGCGGCAAGTCGCTAGCATCAGTGAGAATATCGACGCTTAGTTTTTCGGAGAACACTCCGATGACCAGATAATAACTGGTTCTGATAATGGAAACGACGTTGATCAACTCCTCATTGCAGTAATACCCCAACTCTATGGTGGATTAAGAACGACATTACAAAGGATATTGGAGAAAAATTGTCTGTATTTGCGATTGTGGACAACTACACAATGATGTTCGTTATGGAACTACCAAAAATCAACGACATTTTTCTCACAGTCAGGAAACCAGTAGTGAAAAGCATGTGGACAAATACACTTCATGGAGTTCGTATTTGTTTGTGGGAAGACTCCCTAGTCTGGAAAGAGGAGCAGGCGAGGAGGGGTCTGATTGTGAGTCGTACGTATAATTAAGGCCAGCAACTGTCACACTAAGAATCAGACATCTATCACCGATCCACACACCAGGCAATGCGTGTCCGTGTCCAGAACATCATAGGTGATACACAACGGGGTGTCTGCAAGGTGACTCACGTGACGTGTTGCCGGCATACTTGCTTCCCAGTGACCACTAGGTACCAAGCAGACTGCACGTCGGTGCCAAGGTAAGGAGCGCACACCGATCGCCAGACAGCACTTCAGTCGACGTGGGGATGCTTCCCCTCAACAACATTCGGTGACCTGTGCTGCTGAGTGGATGTCAAGCACATTGACAATATCGGAGTATGGACATAGGTCACTTTGAGGAAAACATGGTCGAAGTAAAAGAAGGGCGTTGGGACGTCCAAAATGTGGATAGGGATTAAGAGAGTGTGGTGCAAGGACTGCCAGCAACAGGGTGGTAAGGCACGGAGGACAACGGCGCTACAGCACAATTTTAGAGCTGACGAAAAGGGCTATCGTTCTGTCAGGGACATGATTAAGGCCTAAGCCGCCCCTGCATAGCGGAACTGCAAACCGTGGCAAACATATGAACCCAACGTCGTTAGCATGCGTCGGGCAATGGATGGTGGAATGGGGAGTGTCTGTGCCATGTGGGGGATACGTGACGCCAAATATACATTTACAAATTGTGTCCGTTGCAGAAGACCGAGTGCTCGTAAAGGGTGATCTAGGAGCCCAGCTCGTAGTTGGGATAGTAGGCGCCGGCAGTTCAAGACAATCATGCGCCACAGATCACTCGCGAAATCGAGTCCTAAGCGTCGGATAGTATCAGCTACACGAGATGGAGCACTGCTGTCCGCAGGAAGCCCCGCACCTATAGCCATGGCTCTCGATTTGTGGACATTATGCCAGCTATCAGAAGCTTCACTGTAGATGGTAGCCCATAACAGCGACTCCCTTACCTTATTAGCATCACTACGAAGAACGATGACGAGGTTGTCCGCATAAGCAGTGCATCTGAATACATGGCAACCAGAAGACATCCCAGACAGGCATAGACAGCTCGCAGAGCAACGGTTTCATGGTGAAAGCATACAACAGTGCAGAGGGCAGGCAGCCTTGAGGCACGAAACGAAGGATCAAGGTTGGAGGCGTGAGACAGCCATTGTTGGATATACGGGACGTAGCTGCGTGAAGAAGACGTACGACTTCGACGTATCAAGCTATCAGTACTGCGTAACAACCCTTCCACATAGCAGTGATCGACGTGATCGAACGTCTGGCTCAACTCAGGAGCTGCCAAAAGTCAAGGCACATGACTAGCGTGAGCAAGATCGATTATGTCTCAATACCTACAGAGGGCGATACGAAGAAGTTTGATCTTGAGAAACCAGGTATGAGGCAATATATTTAAGCTGTGCTGGCGATAGTCCTGGAAAGATCTTTGTGACGGTGTTAACCAACGTGAAGGGAGGGGGCCGTAATGGCATATCCGTGATGCACCCCACGGCTTGTGGATGAGAATGAGGAGACCGTCCAGGAAGCGGTCTGGGATCTGCAAGAGAGGCGCCATAAGGTCCCGACAAATTTCCGTCCTCCAGTAGGGGACGAAATGTCCGATGAAACTCTTGTGGGAGGACATCAGGGCCGAGCGACCTGTTCGTAAAACCTGCCCGGATAGCATCACGCACTTCGTCTTCCATGATGCCAGCCAAAGCAGAGTCTGGAGTCCGCCGCAGTGTTGGCACCAGAAAATAATGTTCATGGAGGGGAGATTCTATATCCCGTTGGGTATCTAAGCGTTGCCCATCAGCAGTCGTAAGAACATTAATCAAAGTCCTCCAATGCTGGCGCCATTCTGCTATCACATGGCACATAGACGGATGGTCCTGTGCTAACCCACAGTGTGTGCATGCCCTGACCATAGCTCCTCCAATGTGAATTCGAGAGTGGGATGTGAGCTGTGTCTTAGCTCCATTCATCATCACCTAATGCTTTGTCTAATATGGCATCATACAAAGGGCGTTCAAAAAGTTTTGCACAGTCGTCTCTAATTTTTTTATTTTTTGCAGGAGAAGAGTGAAATTTTTTATGATCTTACTTGGAACATTTAGCTATAAGTTGGTATATAAAAGTATTCTATTTACAGGTGAGCCATAACGGATCGTGAAGTAGGTGTCCCGTTGAGACAACAGTCGGTGATGTTTCTCTTCAAGACCGGCGATGACTCTGCCACATCGATTCACAGGAAGCTGCTCCCTGTTTATGGAGAGGATACAGTGGATCGCAGCGGTCGTTGCAGAGATTTAAAGAAGGTGACTTTCACGAACAGCAGGCCGAAAGGTGATGGCCTACTTCTTCTGGGATCAGTGTGGTGTGATTTTCATTGACTTTTTGGAACCTGGCTCCACAATTAACCGGGACCGTTACTGTTTGTCATTGGACAAGCTGCGACGTGCCACAGACCACAGCTTCAGTGTCCGCTCATCAGAGTACACCATGACAATGACAATCCCCATACAGCCCTTATGACCCAGAAGAAAATCCGGAAAATGGGTTGGAAAATTGTTCCTCATCCTCCCTAAAGCCCTGAAGGCCCACCTGCGCGCAAAAACATTTGATAGTGAGAAAGACCTTATTTCCTATGTCAAGCGATGGTGTAAAAGTCAGTCCCCAGAATTTTACCAAAGTGCATTTCCATCATGGAAAGAACGTTGGGTCAGATGCGTCACAGCCGATGGAGGCTACACTGAGTAGGCACAAACTATAACTAAATGTTCCAAGCATGTTCACAAAAAATTTCATTCTCCTCCTGCAAAAGCTAAAAAAATTAGAGACGACTGTGCAAAACTTTTTGAACTCCCTTTGTAGTATATTTCTCACAATGTGAAGTAGGACGCTGTGTTCGCCAGCGTACCGTGACTTCCCTTCCAAAATCAATCAAGACCTTGCAGAGGGTAGGCATTGTACATAGAGCCTACCAGGACATGGCAGACTGATGTACATCATGGTGCCTACGACAAGCTGTTCAATGGCTGGCTGTGGGGTGAAGTAACATGGATCGTGTTCAGTTTCCATGGTCCATTACTGCGCTACACCCTTTGGCCCCAGAGATTGATGGCACAGATATATGCGTCAGGGTCAGAGAACGCAATGGGCCAGACTTCTGCAGCCTGCAGCTCACCAACTATATCACGGGAGATATAAACACGTTTGAGACAACTGGAAGAACGACAAGTGAAATGCGTAAAGCCTGGGTGATCACTATGAACACGCTTCCAAAAGCCCACAATGTTGACGTGCAGGATCATTTCCACTAGCGCTGTGCACAGAAATTAACATGATAGTTATTCTTTGGGGCCGGATGGAGTGGCCGAGCGGTTCTAGGCGCTACAATCTGGAACTGCACGACCGCTACGGTCGCAGGTTCGAATCCTGCCTAGGGCATGGATGTGTGTGATGTCCATAGGTTAGTTAGGTTTAAGTAGTTCTAAGTTCTAGGTCACTGATGACCTCAGAAGTTAAGTCCCATAGCGCTCAGAGCCATTTTTTTTATTCTTTGGGCGCTTGGGTGGAGTCAGTAACTCCCCACGAAATAGTAACACCCATGATCACTACATCCTGTCGACCCAGGAAGAGAAGGATGACTGCCTCAGAGAAGAATGTGAAACAGTCGTGGCTGCGACCTGAACCGGATGGCACATACACGTTGATGATCCTGACGCCACTAAAAGTGAACGCCAAAGTTCTGGCATCAGGGAGACAGGCAACTGTATCAGCGAGGATACCGTCACAACCCACTATCAATATGAGAAGCATGGGAGACGAGTGCCATAACGTGGGATGCACAAAAGATTGCAACATGCGCCTCCTGAAGGGGGACAACATCAAAATCTGTACCTTAGATCATTTCATGGAGTGATGCCAGTTTGTGGAGTGCGTGAATGGTATTGACATGTCATTGCTAGGTGGACAGGCGATACAGACATGAGGGAAGCACTGGGAGCACCCTGTTAGGCCCCTGTGGAAGGGCACTTTTGTACACCTCCAGAACTTCCATCCTGAGCATCGATGTCGTCCGCCCAGGAGAAAGACGTCTCACAGAGGCAGTTCAGCGGAACGGGTGGCCCCCAAAGATATCGTCAGGCAAACAAAAGGAGGTTGCATGGGACTCGGAGGGGGGGGGGGAGGGGGGGGAGGGGGTCGCTGTCAACATATGGTTGGTGACTGGAGATGAAAGCGGGGGGAGTCGTCGAGTCGTCCGGTGGCAGGGCGTCAGAGAACAGCGCATCATCAGCAGAAGGACCGTTGCTTCCTAACACGTCGTTCCCTGTCGGATGGTGGAAGGCTGTCGTCCGTCATGCGTCCATACAGCAGAAAACCGGAGGTGGATATGGCTCCGTGATAAAAAACCACGGTATCGGGACAGATGGCTTGCGTCTGATGACGGTCATCGTCCGTTGGTACTGCCTCCGGCGTCAGAGTAGAAAAGACAGGCAGAGGAGTGGACGCCGCTGCTGACTGATTCAGAGCGGGCGCAGCAGGTCGCCCCACTGCAGATGCGTCGGACAGACGTAACACAGTGGGCGCCGCAGCGAGAGAAGCGTCTGCGGTCGGCATCTGAGCCAGCCTACGTCGGAGACGTTCAGAACTGACGTGGCCTTCCTGGCCACAACCTGAACAAGTGCGGGGCTGGCCATCGTACATGACGACAGACATGCAACGGGAAGCAAGCAAGTAGGAAGGCACGAGTTTTCTCAGTTCAGCTTTTACTTGACGGACACTACTGAGGATGCTGTAGCTTTCGAATGTCTTCCACGTTTCAGGAACGTTACTGACGACGTCACCTCAAACGGGAGCTCGAAAACCCACACGTTCGGAGGCCAAAGTCAGAGTGATCAACCACGACAGTCCCTTTATGGCCGTCAGAGTATCGGAACCACCGGCCGGAGTGACCGTGCGGTTCTAGGCGCTACAGTCTGGAACCGAGCGATCGCTGCGGTCGTAAGTTCGAATCCTGCCTCGGGCATGGATGTGTGTGATGTCCTTAGGTTAGTTAGGTTTAATTAGTTCTAAGTTCTAGGCGACTGATGACCTCAGAAATTAAGTCGCATAGTGCTCAGAGCCTTTTTGTATCGGAACCTGTGAGCGTTAGCGTGGCGCCGCTTTATGGTTCAAATGGTTCTGAGCACTATGGGACTTAACTTTTTAGGCATAAGTCCCCTAGAACTAAGGAAAAAATGGTTCAAATGGGTCTGAGCACTATGGGACTTAACTTCAGAGGCCATCAGTCCCCTAGAACTACTTAAACCTAAATAACCTAAGGACATCACACACATCCATACCCGAGGCAGGATTCGAACCTGCGACCGTAGATGTCGCGCGGTTCCAGACTGTAGCGCCTAGAACCTCTACGCCACCTAGGCCGGCAGAACTACTTAAACCTAACTAACCTAAGGACATCACACACACCCATGCCCAAGGCAGGATTCGAACCTCCGACCGTAGCGGTCACGCGGTTCCAGACTGTAGAGCCTAGAACTGCTCGGCCCCAGCGGCCGGCAGCGCCGCTTTATGTACACAGTGTTACTGAGAATAGTCCGCCGCGATAGCTGTATGGTCAGCATGACAGACTGCCGTCCTAAGGGGCTCGTGTTCGATTCCCGGCTGGGTCGGGGACTTTCTCCGCTCAGGGACAGGGTGTTGTCTACATCATCATTTTGTCCCCATCCGGCGCGCAGGTGGCGCAATGTGGCGTAGAATGTAATAAGACCTGCACCAAGGCAGCCGGACCTGCCCCGTAAGGCACCAAACGCTTATTTCCATTTTTTACTGAGGATAAAAAAATGAATTCCGAGAACATCTTGCGGCGGGAGGAGCATTTCGTCCCGTGTAAACCTTTCTCCTTTATACGCCTTTGATCGTTCATGATCCAAAGCAAAAGTTAGTTTTAATCGTGGCTTGGAGGTAGTAAAACGCCGTGATGTTTGATGCTCGATGAAGTGGGACTCTAAGAAGCCGATCCGCGGAAATAAACAAATGCGCGATCTCTCGCAAGCAGCACAACGGGCGAGACGCAAACAGGTGTGTTCGGCTCACCACTGCCGAAGGTGGATTTACCATTAGGCTATCCGAGCATGTTTCACGGCCAGACCCAAACTTACCTATGTCGTCAGCTATGTGCGGACGACCTACACTCGTACATCCACGCATGTCCGAAGGAACATTGCACCATACTTCTGAACAACAGAGGCACTGCAATATCGTAAGACACTTGGGTCTTTCGAGACGGGAAACAGCCTCAAATTAACTTACAAAACTCGCCTAAGCTACAGTGCATACCCGCCACGTTTGATTTTTACTAAAATCGTCGTAGAACGTTAAAAATCCGTTGTCCTAGCATTTATAAAATGTAATAGTGAGGTATTTATACAATTTACCTCAAGATATCGTTGAACAGCGTAAGAGTAACTGTTCAATTGTTCTGTTCACCTGGTTTTCTTAATACGTAATTATTGTACATGTAAGGGTTAGGTTGAGATCGGATTGTAAACGTAATTAGTTTTTGCATAGCGTTTACGGAAGTTGTCTTTCTTTCGATGCCCTTATGGGACAATTTAAATTAACAATGTTACAAAACAGTTGACTGAATTGGTGGCATAAAAGAGTGAGAGGGTATCGAAAATTTCGCGCAGAGCGCGTGCGCTATTAGCTTACGTGGCTTTCGTATGAAAGTTCAAAGTTATTGCCCTGTTTGAGATACCACAGGTATCCTGCATCAAACTGTCCAACTCTACTTTCCCAACAGCCAAGAGGTATACTGTGTGTAGACAGTTATCATTTACACCCAGCACACACATCAAAGAGATTATTTTTTTAACACACTGAAAAGAGTCAAACCATTTCGATGCAGATTGTACAAATACATAAAGCTATAGCAGTGATTGTACGGGGTGATTTCGTTCCTTCTTTCACTGCACTGTTAATCTAGTGAATGGAGTTATAATTATTTCCTTAGGTGAACCTTCAAGCAGTGGCGTACCGGAGTTCTTGTGACAGGACATTCAGAGTTAAATACAAGTGATAAAGGACGAGGTGTTCTGAGAATCGGCAGGTGGCTGACACGGGTAGAGGTGGCTGGGGCCACGCTCATTGTCGGCGTGAAAGTGAAGGGCCGGACACACGCTCAGCGGCGCCAGAGGCGGCAGTGGCAGTGATTCTGCAAGAATATGAGCCAAGGCGGCAGACACATTAAAAATGTGAGGTCTAGCTAGCGGACTGTACCCCGCTAAAGAGAGGTGCCCTGAATGCTTTAGTTCTGCAGCAAAGAATTCTGCGAAGTAGGAGGCGGCAGTCGGGCCTATGTCAAAGAAGCATTCAGAGAGACATCTGTTAGCATCCTAAATTACGAGGAAACACGCTCTGAAATATTGCAGTGGAACTTTAATTCTCTTTTTGAACTGCAAATTCCTTAACCTTTAATACACTCCTGGAAATTGAAATAAGAACACCGTGAATTCATTGTCCCAGGAAGGGGAAACTTTATTGACACATTCCTGGGGTCAGATACATCACATGATCACACTGACAGAACCACAGGCACATAGACACAGGCAACAGAGCATGCACAATGTCGGCACTAGTACAGTGTATATCCACCTTTCGCAGCAATGCAGGCTGCTATTCTCCCATGGAGACGATCGTAGAGATGCTGGATGTAGTCCTGTGGAACGGCTTGCCATGCCATTTCCACCTGGCGCCTCAGTTGGACCAGCACTCGTGCTGGACGTGCAGACCGCGTGAGACGCCGCTTCATCCAGTCCCAAACATGCTCAATGGGGGACAGATCCGGAGATCTTGCTGGCCAGGGTAGTTGACTTACACCTTCTAGAGCACGTTGGGTGGCACGGGATACATGCGGACGTGCATTGTCCTGTTGGAACAGCAAGTTCCCTTGCCGGTCTAGGAATGGTAGAACGATGGGTTCGATGACGGTTTGGATGTACCGTGCACTATTCAGTGTCCCCTCGACGATCACCAGTGGTGTACGGCCAGTGTAGGAGATCGCTCCCCACACCATGATGCCGGGTGTTGGCCCTGTGTGCCTCGGTCGTATGCAGTCCTGATTTTGGCGCTCACCTGCACGGCGCCAAACACGCATACGACCATCATTGGCACCAAGGCAGAAGCGACTCTCATCGCTAAAGACGACACGTCTCCATTCGTTCCTCCATTCACGCCCGTCGCGGCACCACTGGAGGCGGGCTGCACGATGTTGGGGCGTGAGCGGAAGACGGCCTAACGGTGTGCGGGACCGTAGCCCAGCTTCATGGAGACGGTTGCGAATGGTCCTCGCCGATACCCCAGGAGCAACAGTGTCCCTAATTTGCTGGGAAGTGGCGGTGCGGTCCCCTACGGCACTGCGTAGGATCCTACGGTCTTGGCGTGCATCCTTGCGTCGCTGCGGTCCGGTCCCAGGTCGACGGGCACGTGCACCTTCCGCCGACCACTGGCGACAACATCGATGTACTGTGGAGACCTCACGCCCCACGTGTTGCGCAATTCGGCGGTACGTCCACCCGGCCTCCCGCATGCCCACTATACGCCCTCACTCAAAGTCCGTCAACTGCACATACGGTTCACGTCCACACTGTCGCGGCATGCTACCAGTGTTAAAGACTGCGATGGAGCTCCGTATGCCACGGCAAACTGGCTGACACTGACGGCGGCGGTGCACAAATGCTGCGCAGCTAGCGCCATTCGACGGCCAACACCGCAGTTCCTGGTGTGTCCGCTGTGCCGTGCGTGTGATCATTGCTTGTACAGCCCTCTCGCAGTGTCCGGAGCAAGTATGGTGGGTCTGACACACCGGTGTCAATGTGTTCTTTTTTCCATTTCCAGGAGTGTATAAAGGGACTGGAAGGACTTGACCCATACGGTGGCCATTTCATTTCAACATATTTATTTGCATCATAGATAAATCATTAAGAGAATTACAATCATAAATCAGATAATAATTTCTTTAAGAAACGCCATTCAGGCAAACTTTACAAACTGCTTGTTATATACAACCACAAATGAATTAATCTCTTTGAAAACATTTAAAAACCCGCCACTCAGGCCAATTTTACAAAGTGCTTGTTATATGAAACCACAAGCTAATTAATCTCTTTACAAACATTCAAAAAACCGCCACTCGGGCCAAGTAAATCATTTAAAATAAACTTTACATCAAATAACCAGGAAATCAATTATTATTTCCACATAGATTGAAAACCGCCCCTCCCGGGCGAGATATTACCAAACAGCTTTACAAGGTTATGGACAGTTTGAGCTATAATAACCCAGCTATTTCCCCATCAAAATTGACATACGCCACTAAGGCTGAATTGCACCGTAATTTTAGAAAACGGTTCAATTAAGACACATTCTTCCAGAAATCCTTCAATCCTCATCAATAACAGTAAGGAAGTTCTCTTGTATAGTGTATGCAACTGATATGTTAACAAAAACGTTTTTGCTTTTCAGTGTCTGTTGTCTTGAGAGTTTTGTTTTTTCCCACGTAGCTTGTAACCTGTGCGCAAATTAATTCTATCTGACTATACTGACAGTAATATGTGGGTAAACGCAAATCTGTGTGACCACATTCACATGCAAGAAAGTCAAATTTGTACATTCTGTGGCGTATATTGTCCGGAATATTTTGATTTTTCAGCTAGAACATAACATTCTCTTTCCCGGTGCTCGTACTTGGTCATTTCTCTGTAACAGCTGAATGATAACTGGCACAGTAATTACAATGACCGATTTCGAAGCTAGGTATGGCAAGAATTCTTCAGTGAGTCACTTCTTGAAAGTGACAGCGTTCATTTCCGAATGGTAGTCCCTACTGTTTTTCTTACATCTAAATACTACTCTCAGGAACCCAATCAGAAGACGAGCTAGCATGCAGAATAAGTATCCGAGAATCTTTTCCTAAGGGAACTTTAAAACCGCCAGTAACATCACTCATTTTCCGGGGAAATTCGTGGTATGATTCTGATTCATCCATGTTTCATCAAGATAATAAACTGTAGAACTACCTCCTTCTCTTGTATCGTGCATCTTTATAACGGACGTGCTTCGTGCTACTGCTATGTCACTTCTTTCAATTAAAAACTCTGTTCTTAACATGTTTAAAACCAATGTATTTAAAAATTCTTTACATTGGCGAAGCGCTAACTTTGAAGCCAATTTACTCAGGCATAATTGTAACTAGTCTTTGTGATGCTGGGTATTCCCGTCTTATATACCCTGGCCAAACTAGATCCATAAAAATATTCGAAAATCGATTATTTTTTGAGTTCTAATTATAAGTATAATTTAAAAAGTTAGCGAATCAGAAACTCACACAGAGCGCTTTAAAACATCGTTGTCAAACCCATCTACTTCTGTTACAGGTATCCTGCGATTTCGATGATTTTCAGGCGACACGAAAACAAATTTTCCTGAGGTTTCTACAGTTCCGACGCTTTTGTTTACTATTCTCTGAACAGTTCTCTTGCCGACTGGTGCTTCTGCAGTTTGTTCTTGAGTCTTCAAAACGTCTAAAATAGAAGTATCGCTTTCAGATTCACATTTGAAGAAGTTATAAATACGAGACATAAACCTCCTCGACTGCTTGTGAAGCATCTACATCTACATGACTACTCTGCAATTAAGTGCCTGGTGGAGCGTTCATAGAACCACCTTCAAGCTATTTCTCTACCGTTCCCTTCTCGAACAGCGCGCAGCAAATACGAGCCCTTTTATCTTTCCTCACCAGCTCTACTTTCTCTTATTTTATTATAATGAACATTCCTCCCTATGTAGGCTAACAAAGTATTTTCACATTCTGAGGAGAAAGTTGGCGACTGAAATTTTATGAGAAAATCCTGCCACAACGAGAAACCCCTTTGTTTTGATGACTGCCACCTCACTTCGCGTATCGTATCTGTGGCAACCTCTTCCCTATTTCGCGAATATACAAAACGAGCTGCCCTTCTTTGAACTTTTTCGATCAATTCTACACTCCTGGAAATGGAAAAGAGAACACATTGACACCGGTGTGTCAGACCCACCATACTTGCTCCGGACACTGCGAGAGGGCTGTACAAGCAATGATCACACGCACGGCACAGCGGACACACCAGGAACCGCGGTGTTGGCCGTCGAATGGCGCTAGCTGCGCAGCATTTGTGCACCGCCGCCGTCAGTGTCAGCCAGTTTGCCGTGGCATACGGAGCTCCATCGCAGTCTTTAACACTGGTAGCATGCCGCGACAGCGTGGACGTGAACCGTATGTGCAGTTGACGGACTTTGAGCGAGGGCGTATAGTGGGCATGCGGGAGGCCGGGTGGACGTACCGCCGAATTGCTCAACACGTGGGGCGTGAGGTCTCCACAGTACATCGATGTTGTCGCCGGTGGTCGGCGGAAGGTGCACGTGCCCGTCGACCTGGGACCGGACCGCAGCGACGCAAGGATGCACGCCAAGACCGTAGGATCCTACGCAGTGCCGTAGGGGACCGCACCGCCACTTCCCAGCAAATTAGGGACACTGTTGCTCCTGGGGTATCGGCGAGGACCATTCGCAACCGTCTCCATGAAGCTGGGCTACGGTCCCGCACACCGTTAGGCCGTCTTCCGCTCACGCCCCAACATCGTGCAGCCCGCCTCCAGTGGTGTCGCGACAGGCGTGAATGGAGGAACGAATGGAGACGTGTCGTCTTCAGCGATGAGAGTCGCTTCTGCCTTGGTGCCAATGATGGTCGTATGCGTGTTTGGCGCCGTGCAGGTGAGCGCCACAATCAGGACTGCATACGACCGAGGCACACAGGGCCAACACCCGGCATCATGGTGTGGGGAGCGATCTCCTACACTGGCCGTACACCACTGGTAATCGTCGAGGGGACACTGAATAGTGCACGGTACATCCAAACCGTCATCGAACCCATCGTTCTACCATTCCTAGACCGGCAAGGGAACTTGCTGTTCCAACAGGACAATGCACGTCCGCATGTATCCCGTGCCACCCAACGTGCTCTAGAAGGTGTAAGTCAACTACCCTGGCCAGCAAGATCTCCGGATCTGTCCCCCATTGAGCATGTTTGGGACTGGATGAAGCGGCTTCTCACGCGGTCTGCACGTCCAGCACGAACGCTGGTCCAACTGAGGCGCCAGGTGGAAATGGCATGGCAAGCCGTTCCACAGGACTACATCCAGCATCTCTACGATCGTCTCCATGGGAGAATAGCAGCCTGCATTGCTGCGAAAGGTGGATATACACTGTACTAGTGCCGACATTGTGCATGCTCTGTTGCCTGTGTCTATGTGCCTGTGGTTCTGTCAGTGTGATCATATGATGTATCTGACCCCAGGAATGTGTCAATAAAGTTTCCCCTTCCTGGGACAATGAATTCACGGTGTTCTTATTTCAATTTCCAGGAGTGTATTTGCTGTGGATCCCACACCTGACAGCAATACTCCAGAAGAGGGCAGAAAAGCATAGTGTAAGTAGTCTCTTTAGTAGACCTGTTGCATTTTCTAAGTGTTCTACCAATAAATGCAGTCTTTGGTTTGCTTTCCATACAACGTTATCCATCTGATAGTTGCATTGTAAGTTATTCGTAAATGTAATCCCTAAGTATTTAGTTGAATTTAGATCCTTTAGAACCGTGTGTTTTATACTGTAAACCGAATTTAGCAGATTCCTTTTACTATGTGAAATCTTATGGGACTTAACTGCTAAGTTAGTCCCTAAGCTTACACACTACTCTAAATTATCCTAAACGCACAACCATACCCGGAGGAGGATTCGAACCTCCGTCGGGACCATCGACACAGTCCATGACTGCAGCGTCTTTCCTTTTACTACTCATGTGGATGACTTCAGATTTTTCATCTTTTAGAGTCAAATGCCACTTTTAACGCAATAGAGGTATCTTGTCTAAGTCTTTTTATAATGTATTTTAATCTCTAACGACTTTATAAGACGGTAAATCACACAACATTTGCAAGCAGTCTAAGAGGGCTGCTCAGATTGTCTCCTAAATTGTTTATTAGATCAGGAACAGAGGGGCGCCTCTAACACTCCCTTGCAAATGCCAGCTATTGCTTCTGCCTTCTGTCTTACTCGATGATTACTATTTACGGTGATCTTTCTGACAGGAAATCGCGAAACCAACCGCACGACTAAGAGGATACTCTATATGTGGTGTCACCGCCAGACATCACGCTTGCTAGGTGGTAGCTTTAAATCGGCCGCGGTCCATTAGTACATGTCGGACCCGCGTGTCGCCACTGTCAGTGATCGCAGACCGAGCGCCACCACACGGCAGGTCTAGAGAGACTTACTAGCACTCGCCCCAGTTGTACAGCCGACTTTGCTACGAAAGGTTCACTGAGAATTACGCTCTCATTTGCCGGACGATAGTTAGCCTTCAGCTAAGTCAATTGCTACGACCTAGCAAGGCGCCATTTATCCTTTGCTATGTATCTAGTGAAGCATGTACAGTAACAAGACCAATGTTCACCAATTGTGGATTAAAGTTAAGTATTCCAGCCGCTACGTACTTTTCTTTACAGCATTCATTACGTATCCTGTTTCAGATCTCACGCCAGCCTGCGTGAGTTTTAAGCGCGTGCCTTTCGGTTACCCGTCACTGTGGATTGGCTGCCTTGCCAGTCCACAACACTATAGGCACGCAATTTAATTAAAGTTGCTTGTGAGGAGTTTCATGTTTATTTCCATCACATGATATTTTCATTTAGAGATCACTCTAAAACGTTTACAGATACACGTTCACAGCTATACTGCTACAAGAAAGTAACATCGACATCTGAGTGAATAATTCGGTCGCTCTGTGAAAGAAGCTGCATTGTCGCAAAATACGACAACAGCACAGCGTATGGAAGAGAGATTCTCGCTGTCTAGTTTGTAATTTTCGGCATGTACAGTGCTAGTAGGACGTGCGCACTGAGAATTTCGTCCAAACTTAATTTTATACACACACACACACACACACACACACACACACACACACACACACACACTGAAGAGCCAAAGAAACTAGTACACCTGCTTAATATCACGTAGGGCCCCCACGAGCACGCAGAAGTGCCGCAACACTACGTGGCATGGACTCGACTAACGTCCGAAGTAGTGCTGGAGGGAACTGACACCATGAATCCTGTAGGGATGTCCATAAATCCGTAAAAGCACGTTCCAAAGCATCCCAGATATGCTCAATAATGTTCACGTCTGGGGTGTTTGGTGGACATCAGAAGTGTTTAATCTCAGAAGAGTGTTCCTGAAACCTTTCTGTAGCAATTCTGGACATGTGGGGTGTCTCATTGTTCTGCTTGAATTGCCCAAGTGATTCAGAATGCACAATGGACATGAATGGATGCAGGTGATCAGATAGGATGCTTACGTACGTGTCACCTGTCAGAGTCGTATCTAGACGTATCAGGGGTCCGATATCACTCCAACTGCACACACCCCACACCATTACAGAGCCTCCACCACCTTGAACAGTCCCATGCTGACATGTAGGGTCGATGGATTCATGAGGTTGTCTCCACACCCGTACACATCCATCCACTCGATACAATTTGAAATGAGGCTCATCCGACCAAGCAACATGGTTCCAGTCATCAACAGTCCACTCACAGTGTTGACAGGCTCCGGGGAGGCGTAAAGCTTTGTGCCGTGCAGTCATCAAGGGTACACGAGTGGACCTTCGGCCCCGATAGCCCATATAGATGTTTCGTTGAATGGTTCGCAAGCAGACACTTGTTGAAGGCCCACCACTGAAATCTGCAGAAATTTGCGGATGGGTTACACCTCTGTGACGTTGAACGAGTCTCTTCAGCCGTCCTTGGTCCCGTTCTTGCAGGATCTTTTCCCGGCCGCAGTGATGTCGGGGATTTGATGTTTTATCAGATTCCTGATATTCACGGTACACTCGTGAAATGGTCGTACGGGAAAATCACCACGTCATCGCTACCTAGGAGGTACTGTGTCCGATCGCTCGTGTGCCAACTATAATTTCAAAGTCACTTAAATCTTGATAACATGCAGTAGTAGCATCAGTAACCAAGTGGTTCAAACCTACAATACGTAACGAGAAAAATAAATCAACACCTTGAGACCATCCAGCAATAGGCAAACCAGTGGAAGACGACCATCAAGGAAGAGGACACAGGCCATACTTTTTACATATAAAAGGATACCTCCTAGCCTCCACATCCGGTTCTGTGACAAAAATCTCCTGTGGTCAGACACTGTAAAGTACCTTGGCATCAAAGTAGACCAGGAGATGACATTTCGAGAGCATGTCACAGACATCTAAAAACTGCGCCCACTTGTTGTCTTATATAGTCGTTGGCGACGTCAGCGCCGCATTCTGACTGTTTACGTGTTTGAATACGCGTGCGTATACCAGTTGCTTTGGCGCTTCAGTATTTGCATATCAGAGCATCTTCTTCCTGTCGGTTAAATTTCGCCTCTGTAGCACGTCATCTTCGTGATGTAGCAATTTTAATGGCCAGTAGTGTAAAAACACGCCTACCAACTTTTTGTTAATGTAGCATAACTCATTTTTGGTGCTGCGATTTCTTTTTCCGTCGGTGTATTTAGATAGATAACATTTAATAAAATATTATTGTTTACTTAATAAAACATTACAACAACTCACATTTTATGTTTTATACTGTAATGTTCGTCTACTATGCTTGTCACGGATGATGAATGCAACGTATGTTCTAACAGCAAAAATATATTTTTTATGTGATACAATTTAAGAATATTCAGATGTTTTACGTACTTGTACGGTGAAATATTGCTTCTTCGAAATTTCATGATTCTAGGTCAACGGAAAGTACCCTATAGTTTTTCATGAGAGAGTTTTCCAGTATTAAAATTTGTGACATAAGTGGCCGTATCTTTTGACTGAATTCATTTAGAAGCTTTGAAGTGAGTTAGAAGTTTAGAATTTTCGCACTCTCAATGAGCAATAGACTTCAATACTGACATAAATGTGAATGTGGTACGCCTAACCATTCCTGAGAAAACGAGTTCTTAACAATCGGACAGACGGACGTCAAATTCGATACTATGAGTGTTCGATTTTTACAGGATGAGTTACGGAAGCCTAAAAAAAGAACAATTTAAAGATATGACACTAAAATATACAGATTGTATGGATGTAGTACTAGGGAAGCTTAAACACTGTTATAACAGAGGGAAGAGAACAAGAGACGTAGTTTAGGTTAGCAAGAACACATGAATAACAAACCAAACATTAAAGATCACAAACAGCAAAATTGCAAATTTTGCATTCGGTTGCTGAATTATTCTACGTTTCTTACATAGCAACATAACGTCAAAATACACGAAGTATCCTTCGCATTCTAAAGAGGAAGCACTCTTCTTGATTAAACCGCGTTTGCATCTGAATATGACGAAACATTTTGTCGGAAAAGCGAGGACAGTGATTGTGGAACTGTGCCAGCAGGGCGTAAAAGAGGATATACACGTACGCCAAAAATATTCGAGTTTTTCCTACGACAGCTTTCATATGCGTCAATTTTCGCAGTGGTACATCCAGTGCATGTACACTAAATAACATCAAAGAGATAACGTTAAAAAATAAGTTTGTGAGAGAAACAGTAAGTTACCGAGGGGTATGTACGATCTTTATAATACAGGAGGAGGAGGAGATTAGTGTTTAACGTCCCGTCGACAACGAGGTCATTAGAGACGGAGCGCAAGCTCGGGTGAGGGGAGGATGGGGAAGGAAATCGGCCGTGCCCTTTCGAAGGAACCATCCCGGCATTTGCCTGAAGCGATTGAGGGAAATCACGGAAAACCTAAATCAGGATGGCCGGAGACGGGATTGAACCGTCGTCCTCCCGAATGCGAGTCCAGTGTGCTAACCACTGCGCCACCTCGCTCGGTATAATACAGGCATTTGCAGTATGGCGTCACACTGATTTTTACCAGAGCAACGGGCTGCAGACCATTGATGTACGTAGGGATGATCAGTAATTCTCTTATAAACTTTTGGCGGTGGGGTGAAGGGGGAGGTTGCAGTTCCGCCTGGCAAAACTAGAAGTACATTCATAAAAATATTCGAAAATCGATTATTTTTTGAGTTGTTAATAAAAGTATAATTTAAAAAGTTCTCCAATCAGAAACTCATTCCAACGTTACAAATGTCTACTTTGCTTCTACATAAAAATGAACTCTCACAGCGGTTCTAGACTCTTCAGTCTGAGCTGCTCGACCGCTAAGGTCGCAGGTTCTAATCCTGCCTCGGGCATGGCTGTGTTTGATGTCCTTAGGTTAGTTAGGTTTAAGTAGTTCTAAGTTCTAGGGGACTGATGACCTCAGATGTTCCATAGTGCTCAGAGCCATTTGAACAATTTTTTTGAACTCTCACAACATTCACGGGTGGATGAAAATCATCATGACAAATCAGTCCGCAGCGACAGATATTTACTAATACTGTGTGGGCTGGAGGAATTCTAGATGACTGTGTGCTACGTCCTCGTATTCCCATGGTACGTCTTACAACTGCTGTGTACGGTGCCTTTGTTCAATACGTCCATTCTTCCAGACGGGCAGCAGAATGTGGCCTTTCAAACATAAAGGAAGACGCCAGTTTATGCATGATGGTATTCGTGCACATTTCAGTCACATTGTTCGAGATACGCTGTCCCAAATCCAACAGGAGAGCTGGGTAGGCAGGGGAAGATTAGTTGCCAGGTCTGCATGTTTCCAGACCTCGATGTTTTGGATTATTATCTGCGGGACGACACAAAACGACTTGTTCATGCAGCAGGCTCCGCTAGGCCTTTCGCGGACGGTGTTGTTGAATATCGGAATACTGCGACGCCAGAAGACTGTGGCGAAATGTTGGAAAGCCTGCAGAGGACCGACGATTGGTGCAAGCACTTGCAGTTGATCCTGAACGTTAATAAATGTAGCTTATTGCGCATAAATAAGTGAAAAGAGCCATTACAGTTCGATTACGCTATTGGCGATAAATCGCTGGAAACAGTAGCAACAGTACAATAAATAGGAGTAACCTTTCGAAGCAGCTAAAATGGGATGACCACCAGTGCCTGTTCGAGAACATTTTTCCACATAAGGGACAAATCGTTTGGTTTCCCGCAGCCTCTCTCACAGAAATGGTCTTTCCTTGATCTCTTGGTAATACTTTTGCAAAGTAGTAAATTTAGTAGTTGAAGAAATGGATAGTTTTTTCTTTTAAGTGCTGTAGGTATTACATAGACATTCATTCACAACAGAAAAATTTCTGAACCTTATTCCAGTGCTAAATATTAATAGAAGAAGCAAATTTGTTTAAATTTAAGGTAATTCCTGATATCTTCGAAAGTCTTTAGTGAATGCACAAAAACTGGACCTTTTTGCTGTTATACTTTCAATTAAAAAGTGCCATCAAATTAAACTAAGTGGAATGAATGAAAATACGTTTCTTTTACATTTTAATTTAATAATGGGACTTTTAAATTCAATTATTTAAAAACTGTTTCTATTTCTGTTTAAAAAATGGGACAAAAATGAAAAAAATGTATACTGAAATGTTAAACATAAGCCATTGTTTAACAGTGTAAGTTGTTTGTTACACATGAAGGAAACGTAACAGTAAGTAGTTAAATTGTAGAAAATTTGTCATGAAAGTAGCTCAAAATTGGTACATATGGTCAACATTTTCAGTTATGCAGCTGAAAAGGTGATACAAATTTGTGTGCGATATTAAAGAGAAATTTTGTGTCAATAAAATCATGTATGACTCCTACAGATATTCACTGTGTGTACTGATAACTGTTCCCTTAGATAGAAACATTACACTGAAATTTTTCTAGCTTTCAGCTTAGAAAAGTTTTTCAAAATACTGTATGAGTCTGTTGATTCAAGGTATGTTTTCAGTGGCTGAAGATCACAGAACTGTTCTTGACAAGGTATTGACCTGACATATGTCTTTATCAACATGAGTTTCGAAGAAGTTCTTTCGCCACTAGACAGGTATAGGTGCAGTCTTACACAGTCTTAAGGATTCAAAAGCTTAGAGAAGTATTGGTAAAAGTGTGAATAAAACAGTTTTCTTAGTATAAGATAAAGTTCGGCTTGAGTGAAGTTCTGATAGTTGGTCACTTCCTGCCCCAATTTATCATTAAAAGCACATCACGCTTATATAAAATCACTCAATTTTTTGCCATTGTCTTCGCAGATTTTCTCGCAGGTTCGTTTCTTAGAAACAAACTATCATCTACAGTAGGGGTGATCAATCTTTTTAGGCTTCAGATCTACTACACGCAATTTAGTCCATTTACAGACCTACTGCCTAAAAAATTAATGAAACTGTTAAGCACAAAAAAAAATACTGTAGCCAAAGTACGAAAAGGTAATTTTCTCTCCAACAAAAGTTGTATGCCTACTACTCAATTTTCAAGGTATTATAGGTATGAAAAACATGTGCACCATAATAAATATTGAGAAAATTTATGAGATACTTGGCTTCCCATATAACTGACCAGTTTATTATAATCTGGAGAATAATGTGTCAGAGCCAAACTTACACACTTTGAAAGATGAGGATGAATCAATTCATTAAGTTCATCGGTGGAAACATTGCTTCACATATATACGTTGATCCAAAAAATGGTAAAATATACGATGTCACTTTTACAATGTTAAGGTAAATTTTTATATCCCTTAATTTCCAAAAGTTGTGTTCATTGTATTCTGAATTTAAGGAAATGTCATTCTGAAATCGTATTTTTTTCTCTTCAAGTTCAGTCTCACTAAAAGAGAAGAGGGTACTCATTTTACTTGAAGTATCTTCCACATCCACTTTTTGAAAATATTAAGCTGTGTAAGCTAGAACAGGTTTCATTACCTTGAAATATGAATATCGCGTTCGCCGTACACTTCTTTGCAGATTCTTGATCCAATGATGTTTGTTGATCCGACAGTTCTGACAGTACTTGAGAAAAGTGTTTCACATTTAGTTCCCGTAACTGTGCTATCCCAAAGGAAAGTTTTTGCATGAAATACTTTATGCAAGATGTGAGAGTTTTTCCTTGAAGTTCTTTATTTAACTCATTTAGTTTTGCTGTCATATCAGTTACAAAAGCCAGATCACACGCCTTCGTGGCCGAGGTCGCTAACGAAAGCTTGTACTGTGGCGCTAAACCCTGGGGTAAGACGGTTCGAATCCTGGTCGTGGGAAAAAGTTGTCCAGTGCCAGTATTTGGCCGGCAAGAGGAGGAGATCTGACCACCAGACATTGCGCCAAACTTCTCCTTATGAAGTGGGGGCGTGTGACAGCTGTTGATGGAGAGCCACCCGTCAGATGGCGCAATTCCCGAGGCGTAGGCTGTGCGCCGGCACCGGGGTTAACTCACCCCCTTCTAGTAACATAATCGTCAAACAACACAAATGTTACACTACACACTCACAAACACAAACACAAGCAAAATACAGACATGTAGTATTATAAATAGTATGTAATGGAGCATATCGTAAATAAACATACCGTACCAACAAACAACATTCCAGATTCAATAACCAGCTCAAATCATACAGTTGTGAGTAATCTTCTTCTCTTTGAGACACAAAATATTTTATCGCTAACAGAAGTTCCATAAATCTGTTTAGAACCGCACTTCTACCCAGCCACTGAACTTCACTGTGCAGTAGCAGGCTTCGATACTGGCCATCCAATTCCTCTACCAGCACTCTAAACTATCTTCTCTGTAGTGACTGTCAGCGAAATGAATTCAGAATATTTGTGACGATACTGATAACATGTGCCACTTTCAAAATATGTCGACAAAGCAGTTGCTGATGCACGATACAATAATACTTAAAGAAAGCCGCGAAAGATGCGTCGTTCGTACGTAAGGTAACAAATCCTTTGTGTCTGTCTGTCACGCGAGGCGCTCCGTCAGTAGTAACAGATGCAACTTTCTGAGATGGCAAATTATAGTCAGGAATGAAGTATTTGGGTGCACGGTAAAAATCTTCTCGTTGTATATTGTCCTTCAAGGTCAAAATTGTCAGCAAGTCTTCCTTTACACTGAAATCCGAAAGTATCACTCTTCGAAAATCAAAACTTGAAGCGAATCGACTCAATCTACTGACTCGTCCATCTACAAAGAAAAACACAATCAGGATTGCCAATCCGTTATCAGTTGACCTTTTGTATTTTCTGCCGTTAATTATACTTTCCTTGTTTAGTGGCCCTTGACGGAGGCATATCTCTGATGGCTGATATTATCTCTGACTTGTTTTTAAATGAGGGCGACAATGACTCGTTAGCTGCCAGAAAGCACTCCTTATCAACTTTGTCAGCGTCAAATGGTTTTGCATATTATCAGTACTTCTAATACAGAAAGCGATGCTTGATGATAGACCTTTTCGACCAGGCTGTACAAAAAACGACTAATGTGATTGTAATTTACTTTTAAAGCTACAAAGATTCTTCCTTCTTATCTCACAGCGAACAGCTGCTTCCCGTAGAAAGTTTCTGTGATCTGTCCTAAAATGGCGCTCAATATTTCCCTTTTTAAGTATGGCTAAAGTAGCATTACATATCAAACATACACCAAGTGATCAAAAGTATCCGGACCCTGGCTGAAAATGACTTACAAGTTCGTGGCGTCCTCCATCGGTAATGCTGGAATGGTGTTGGTTCACCCTTAGCCTTGATAACATCTTCCACTCTCGCAGGCATTTGCTCAATCAGGTCCTGCAAGGTTTTTTGGGGAATGGCAGCCCATTCTTCACGGAATGCTGCACTGAGGAGAGGTATCGATGTCGGTCGGTGAGGCATGGCACGAAGTCGGCGTTCCAAAAATTCTTAAATGTGTTCTGTAGGATTCAGGTCAGGACTCTGCGCAGGCCAGTCCATTACAGGGATGTTATTGTCGTGTATCCATTCTGGCACATGCCGTGCATTATGAACGGTGCTCGATCCTGTTGAAAGAAGCAATGGCCATCCTCGAATAGCACTTCAACAATGGGAAGTAAGAGCCTGTGCTGTGATAGTGCCACGCAAAACGACAAAGCGTGCAAGCCCCCTCCATGAAAAACACGACCACACCATAACACTACCACCTCCGAATTTTATTGTTGGCACTACACACGCTGCCAGATGACGTTCACCGGGCATTCGCCATACCCACACCCTGCCATCGGATTGCCACGTTGTGTACCGTGATTCGTCACACCACACAACGTTTTCCCATTGTTCAATAGTGCAATGTTTACGCTCCGTACACCAAGCGAGGCGTCGTTTGGGATTTACCGCCGTGATGTGTGCCGTATGAGCAGCCGCTCAACAATGAAATCCTACTTTTCTCACCTCCCACCTGTCATAGTACTTGCAGTGGATCCTGATGCAGTTTGGAATTCCTGTGTGATGGTCTGGATAAATGTCTGCCTATTACACATTGTCACCCTCTTCAGCTGTCGGCGGTCTCTATCAGTCAACAGAGGGTGTTGGCCTGTACTCTTTTGTGCTGTACATGTCCCTTCACGTTTCCACTTCACTGTCACATCGGAAACAGTGGACCTAGGGAGGTTTAGGAGTGTGGAAATCTCGCTTACAGACGTATGACACAAGTGACACCCAATCATCCGACCACGTTCGAAGTCTGTGAGTTTCGCGGACCACCCCCATCCTGCTCTCTTACGATGTCTAATGAGGTCGCTGATAAGGAGTACCTGGCAGTAGGTGGCAGCTCAGAGCACCTAATATGAAAAGCGTATGTTTTTGGAGGTGTCCGGATACTTTTGACATAGCGACACCTATCTTTATGCTTTGTAAGAAAATACTGTTCTTCCCACTCACCACTGAAGTGGTATGTTTTGCTGTGTTTAGCTGAGTCAGTGTTGTCAGATTTATCGCCTAAAAATACCGTGTGAAACACCCACTGTAAAAAAAAACTGGAATTTTTTTATAAATAACAGCTCATTTACACAGATTTCGGACGAAAGGTTTTGATAGATCAACTCATAAAGTCACGGCGACCGACCTGTCGATCGTGATCATCAGGTTGAGTATCCTTGATCTACAGTTTCTTGCTGTTACGCTGACATCCAGGGCCAAAATTGTCAAAGATGTGAAGGGCTTTTGGTTCGTTATGACCACACATGTCGGCAGTGTCGGAAAAAAACTATAATGTCGACGGCGGTCAATACGATCAAAAAACGAATTTTTGGAGGATCCTAAAGGTTTTTACTAAACAAAAACCTCTCCAATCCACCATTTTTGAATTCTTAATAAGGCCGTTACTTTTATGAACCGCTTTCTATCATTAAAACTGATTACAGGGAAACAAATTTAAGAATTTTAAGGTAAATCTTATAATATACACCGATGCGCCAAAGACACTCCTATAATCATGCATATTCAAATACAGGCATATGTAAACTGGCAGAATACTTGTGATCGGCAACGCCTATATTAGACAACAAGTGTCTGGCGCAGTTGTTAGATCGGTGACTGCTGCTATAATGGTAGGTTATCAAGATTTAAATGAGTTCGAAAGTGGTATTATAGCAATGGAACACAGCACTGCCGAGCTAGCGATGAAGTGGGTATTTTCCCGTACGACCATTTCACGAATGTACTGTGAATATCAGGAATCCGGTAAAACATCAAATCTACGACATCACTGCGGCTGAAAAAAGATCCTGCAAGAACGGGACCAATGACAACTGAAGAGTATCGTACAACGTCACAGAAGTGCAACCCTTCCGCAAATTGCTGCAGATTTCAGTGCTGGACCATCAACAAGTGTCAGCTTGCGAAACGTCAAACGAAACATCGATATGGGCTTTCCGAGCCGAAGGCCCACTCATGAAACCTTGATGATTGCACGGCACGAAGGTTTACGCATCCTCTGAGTCGGTGAACACGGACATTGGACTGCTGATGACTGGAAATATGTTGTCTGGTCGGTCGAGTCTCGTTTCAAATTGTATCGAGCGGACGGACGTGTACGAGTATGGAGGCAAGCTCATGAAGCTATGGACCCTGCATGCCAGCAGGGGACTGTTCAAGCTGCTGTAGAGTCTATAATGGTGTGTGGCGAGTGCAGATAGAGTGATGCGGGGCCCTTGATAAGTCTAGGTACGACTCTGATAGGTGACACGTACGTAAGCATCCTGTCTGATCACCTGCACCCATTTATGTCCATTGTGCATTCCGATGGACTTGAGGAATTCCAGCAGCACAATGCTGTCGCATTGTGCTGCTGGAATTTCTGCAGAGTGGCTCCAGGAACAGTCTTCTGAGTTTAAACAGTTCCGGTGGCCACAAAACTCCCCAGACGTGAACATTATTGAGCATATCTGGGATACCTTGCAACCCGCTGTTCAGAAGAGGCCTCAACCCCCTCGTACTCTAACGGATTTATGGACAGCCCTGCACGACTGATGGTGTCAGTTCCCTCCAGCACTACTTCAGACATCAGCTATTCTGTATGATTCACCCTGCACTCGGATTTTGCACTTTGACACCTCTGACGCCCCAATCAGCTTGAGGCCCTAAGCGACTGCTTGTGTCGCTTGTTTTAAACTGGCAGCGATAACCACATAAAGGTAACTGCAGGAAAAACAAGCACCAGGCTGATGTTGGTTTCTGTCGATTCCTGGGTATTCCTCGGCAGTCTGGGACGCTTACCTGTTTGGATTAACAGAAGGGACACTGAAGCTCCAGTGAACAGCCGCGCTTTTCGTCATTGGGTCATTTAGTACGCCACGAAGCCTTCACTGAGAAGCTCAACAAACTCATGTGGCAAATTTGTTGACTTGTCTCTAAGGCTACACAGTTTGGATTAAAATAAATGTCTTACGGTGATCTTACATTCCACTTGCGAGGCCACTGGTCGCATACAGCGGTCTCTGATATCATTTCACCATCCAAAATGACATAGAAGTTGGTTAGTAGACACCTAGACTGATCTGCTAATATTGCTTCATTCTTTCCACTAGTATTATGAGACTGAGCGAAGTTCAAGCTTCTAAGTCCACAAATAATCACGTGTAAATTTGTAGTAATCTGACAGTTAATGTTTCTCTTGTATCAAAAGTAATGAGACGTGAGTATAGGACGGCGGATACCGTCACAGTTGGGAGAACCCGTGCATTGAATTGAAAGCCGCCTGCTAGAAAACGCACTTCATATAATTCACCTTTACGGGAGCTCGAAGTCGCTGGCTAGGTGTAAAGACTTTCCATGCATTGTTTTCGTCTGCTACATAAGCCACATCTTTGGCTGAATAGCGAAAACACGTCTGTATAGAATTGTATGGAGATCGTACCCTACTGACGAATCCGGTAACAGAACGGTTAAGTTTCGAGTTATGTTGGCCATGCGGACGGACACAAAGCATGCAGTTTCAGTGGGATTCTCCTTTCACTGACTGCTGGGGCTGGTGGCATACTTCTCTTCGCATGAACGCTGCCTGCAACATCCACGGTTCCATTTCTTAAGAGCGGGTACGTTTCTATTGGGTTTTAGTGCATTGATCTTTTTTAATTTGTACCATACAAGAATTTGGGATAAAAACGTTGTCAGCTAGTACGATCTGGCGTAATATTCTATGGATACCATTCGCAGCTCTATAAATGTGCTTTCTTTGTGACCAAATGCAAATTTGCTGTTCCGACCGAGAGACATTGTTCGATGTCCAAGAACGAATATCGATCTTTCATTAACTCATCCGTGAGTATTGGCCATAGATCACGTTATTACTCCACTTATTTAACACTACTACAGGGACTAGAAATTATATGCGGTTCCTTTTGCTCTATTTTTGATGATTTGTGGTATTGTATCCCACGAACATCCCATAGAGGACATATGTAATTTCATTTCTGAATTTTCGTGTCTGTTTCTTAAATAATAACCAAAAGTTATTACAAATTTTCTCCGGAAGCCGCTTATATATTTATATTTTATCACATTATCATGGTCAGTTCCATGTGCTCATTTACTCTTCGCCTAAATTCGCAGTCGATGCGAGAACAGGTAAGCTCCCATCCGATGACAGTATTTTTATTTCTTCGCATGCATATTACAGTAAGTAAGGGGACAGTTTTGAGCTAGTGAAAATCGTTATATGCGGGCAGAATCTGAATATGTTGAGAGTGCACATTGTGAGTAATGCTTCTTACGAATAGGTGTTAGACTACGAAACTGGTAGTCCACGCCTCCATTGGACGCATATCCTCTGTAATAGAAGACGCAACAGACTGTGTTTGCAGGTCTGGAAGTATTGGTCGTAATTTTGCATTGTTTAAACTTACGTTCAGAGTCTCCTACTTCCACTTGCACTATGAAATTTCTTCTTACTTCAGAATATCTCATAAATAGAAGTCATATCGCGCTATTGTTCGTTCATGGATCAAAATTTTGTGTATGCAGGGGAATATTTTCGGATCATTAATACTGAGATTCGCTATTCACATTAAACGTTAGCAGAGTCTAGGTGGCTTTCGCAGAACGCGGAACGTGTGCAGGTAATTGGTCTCTATCAAAGCGCAAAAAAATAACAGTAGCACAAATTATGTGGTACAATTGATCTGACTGAACAGATTAGTGAAGTGAAACATAATTCTCTCGTTTCTCTGATTGCACTTTTATCCGAGTAAACAGGGTTAATGCGGCTGATTCACTTGAACATAAATGTGTGCCCGCGGTCCGTCAGATACGAGACGATAAAGTGATTGTCCGCCGTATCGGAAAATTAATTGCGTGAAAATATTTCTGAGAACTGGAATCACACATTCGATGTGACGAGTATATCGCACGTTTTTATTCGGAAGTCAGCAATCCAATAGCAGTCACTTATCGTTCCCGTGTTAATTTCCCTTGTAACCGTATTACTCTGCCTTTTTTGCTAAAATATCTCCTCTGTATATGGAGGCAGATGTTTTTTTTTTAAAAAAAAACATACTCCGACATTCATTCCCTCTCTCTTGCAACTCCTTACCATATCAATATTCTGCAGTCACTCCAGAGTTTTTAAGAGCATTGTTTCTTGTACATCATTGAATGATGAAGTTTTTTGTCTTAATAATTAAAAGTGTTTATTTATCGATTTCTGAAAATCACTCTTTCTGTCGTCGATAAGGATGCATTCCTTATGTCTTATTACTACTTGCCATAACAAAGTTCTTCAGTCACTCCAGAGTTTTCAAGATAATGGTTTGATGCACCTGCGCTGAAACAATAAGATTTTATGTCTTCGCAATGAAACATGTTTGTATATCAATTTCTCAAAATCACTCGCTGTCGGTGATAAAGATGCATACATCAGAGTAGAAAGTCTTTTCACCCAAAATGAAAACTGATGTCTCCGTTTTGGAGGAGACCAATAAACATAATCCGAATCTACAAAAAACGGAACACATTAATAGGTTTATTTACAGTATTTACGCTAACTAAATGGAATACACGTAACTTTGTATTGCTGTAGATTTTTGTGTACGCCGGTGGTCTAGGGGTAGCGTCTTTGACTAGTAATCAAAATGTCCTTGGTGATGGGTTCAAACCTCTCCACTGCTTAAATTCTGAATAAAAATCATGATTGTCAGCCGATGACTTCCAGCATTAGAAGTCACCCATGTTCTGCCAAAGGGCGAAGGAGCGGACTGAAAATCGAAACAGCCTCTTGTCCTTGGGGTCGGGAACTGCCCAGGAAAGGCGAAAGAATCAGCAATGATCAACGGTATGAGGATTCAGAAGGCAATGGAAACCACTGCATTAAAGAAACTTAACGTTTATGCACATCTTGTAATTGGAAAAGTGTCATGATCTCTCCACTGGTAAAAGATTCCAGAATAGTCTTCCAATCGGATCTCCGGGAAGGGACTGCCAATGGGGAGGCGAACATGAGAAAAAGACTGAATAACCAACGAAAGGATAACGTTCTAGTAGTTGTGGCGTAGAATGTCAGAAGCTTTAAAGTGGTACGGAAACTAGAAAATCTGAAAAGGAAACGCAAAGGTTCAATCCAACTATAGTAGAGGTCAGTGAAGTGAGATAGAAATAAGACAATGATTTCTGGTCGGACAAATATAGAGTAGTATCAACAGCAGCAGAAAGTAGTATAACGGTAGTAGGATCCGTTATGAATAGGACGGTAGAGCACAAAGTGAGTTACTGTGAACAGTTAAGTGATAGGTTTTTTCTCATCAGAATCGCCAGCAAACCGACACCAACAACAATAGTTCAGGTACACATGTCGATCTCACAAGCAGAAGTTGAAGAGATAGAGAAAGTATATGAAGATACTGAATGGGTAATCCAGGCCACAAAGGGATATATAGTCATGAGGATTGGAATACTATCGCAGGGGAAGGAATTGAAGAAAGGGTTGCAGGAGAATAAGGGCTTGATAGTAGCTGTCAGAGAGGAGAAAGACTGAGTCTGCAATAAATTTCAGCTAGTAATAGCGAGTATTCTGTCCAAGAATCACAAGAGGAGGAGTATACTTGGCAAAGGCTGGGAGACATGGGAAGATTCCTGCTATACTACCACAAACAGAATCTGTTTAGTGTTTTGAATTAAGTTAAATCTCTTGACAAGTTACTGGTTTAAATTGAATGCAAATTAACTATTCTGTCTCTGATTAACTAAAGCTTAATAAATTGTTTCGATAAGCATTAAGGAAACTGGCAATTTGAAACTATTAGTTCACAGAATTAAGAGCGTCTTGTCAAGATAGTACGAATAAAGGCTTAACTTTAGTTCAACGAGAGCAGACGAGTTTGTAGACGACAGTGAAACCTTATATAGGCATCATTCTTCTCGCATCAGATCCACCGTAATCTGTCCTGCAATGACGGTATCTTAATGACAAATGATTGGCGTTCGTATAAATTTTTGTAATTCAAGACAAGAGATAATTGGACTCTTGTAATAGTTGTGACCGCGACCTAGTTAGTCATCCAAATCAGTTCACGTTAATTCCGAAGGACCTAAGCGACGCCGTAATGCTAGTCGTGTGAAATCAATGAATCCAAACTCGATGAGTAAACGTACCTTCTGTTTCGTAATCTTGTACTATATTTGCTAGACAAAACTTTACTACTACAGACGTTTACGACTAATTAATCCTCTAGTCAATGTTATGACACGAACTTCCTCAAGATAAGAATTTATGTAATGGCAGCGTTTAACAATGTATGCTGATACAAAGACTCGGTATCAGGAAACTCGACTCTCTCGTGCACTGGCTCGATTACAAGTGAATGCTGATTACCATCTTTGGATTAACTTAGGTATGAAAACCAAGAATAATTATAAATGACACAGAGCGCTGAAGACGCTCACAGGCGGACACTGCTGCTCGTTGCTTATAAGAGTGAATATTCTCTCATTTATTACACATCTCAGCTGTTGTCAGCTTCTAAGAAAAATCAAAATTGCTGTGCTCTCTCTTAGGTCTAACTGGAGCCAGGCTCAGGGCCCAGGACAATCAGCTCGCGTCTGGCGAGGCTAACACACAGAGATTAGGACCATAACTAGAAAACGTGAGTAGACTTTGCGGACTACAGAATCATCACATCACCACCAAGCAGAAACAACGTTCTACACACAAACAAAAAACCTTAAAAAAGGCACCAAATCAGACACAAACACACAGGCTGAATCTCGGCAGCCACCAAGCGATCCCTAACAATCTCAGCAGCCTTAACAATCGCAGTCCGACCCACAGCCAGGTACTCATGGTCAAACCAACGATTCTCCTCATGAAAGATCTCTTGAGATACATGAAGACGAAGGTTTTCAATAGGTACGCTCCAGGCGTAACTCGAAACGAAACTCCACTGCGTTCACAGAATCCGGTGATACCACAATAAGGTTTGATGTGAACGTTCAACATAGAATTGTTATCACTGAAAATCTGGAGCCCAAGGAAACCATCAAGTCTTTTCATTCAGCACTACAACAATTCAACTTTGCACAGCTTGTGATTGTCATGAATTTCGGAAACAACAGTGTCTAGCTCATCACTTTCCAAACTGACTTAGAAATCAAACTCAAAAATAAAAAAAATGGCGCCACTTACGACCGGAAGCGACTATAAAGACAAAAAACTTACGCAATAAAGCACATCTTGATTGGAAACCACACGGACCCTTCGTGAGAGTCGCCATCAGTAATGTCGATTACGAGGTCACCAATGAGGAACTCGAAGAGGAACTGATGATGCAGGGATACCAATTCAGAAAAGCAGCGCGCATCTACTCGCGACTCACAAAACGTCCCATCAAACAGATACGCGTCATTTCTGATCACAAGGAAACCGCAGATAAACTTCTTGCACACTTCTTCAGGATGCAATGTGTACTACATTTGGCTGAACCATTCAACCCACTACCCCCACAACCCACACAATGCAAAAAATGCAACAGTTTTCAGCACACTTCTGAAAATTTCGCGACGAACACCAATGTGGGAAATGCAGCGGATTCATGTGGTTTTCAGCTGCAAACTGTATTCTAAAAAGGAAACACCTAAATACAGCAACTTCAATGGTACTCATTCGGTACCGATCCAAACTACTCAGAAAGGCCGAAGCAGCTCATCTCCGCCAACAGACCAGAGAAGATGAAGTGCATTGGTGAACCATCTTACTCGAGCAGGAATGTTCACAAACTGAAAACTTTCTGCGTGCATTTAGCACTGCACTACGCATCATTCTTGCGGATCGTTTATCCCTCATTACCAAAACTGTAAAAACGGTCCCTACGGCAGAATATGGAGATCACGCACGCCTGGAGCAACACAGACATCTACATCACCAAGCCGCCAGACTAATTAGCTCTTTTCACATGCACGTCCAGAAAAGACACTGTAACTATATGCTTTGTCAACGCAAATTATTTCTCTGCCAAAAAGGAGCTCCTAGAAGAACTGCTTCGAGAACAAAACGTTACTATTATTGGAACTGTCCAAACCAGATGCTTCGGCAACAGGTTAGACTAATCCAAGACAGACAGAGGAAGATGTGCACAAGTAGGGGTCGCCATCATCCATACAAAACAACTGCCCGCTGTAAGACTTGATTTACCAAAAAAACTGAACACCCACCAAGCTATTCTCCTAAAAATAGTAGGAAAATACAGGAAACCGATCTTTTTCACAACCGCATATGTACCTCCCACTGAGGATCTACCAATATATCTTTTTTATTATATTCTACACTTGGACCAGCAATCATCACAGGAGACTTTAATGCCAGATCCACTGTTCTTAGCGACAAAACCAACAACAAAAACGGCCATCTTCTCATTGCAGCTCTAAACGACAATCTGATCCACCCAGAAAGTAATTCACCTACTTTCATCAATCACACTGGAACCTCCATAATTGATCACATTATCTGGAGACTGTTACTGCGGTGAAATGGAAATAGGTGATGCATCTCCAGCGGCCATCTCTCTATCATCATAAAACCAACGACTATTACCCACGTCAAAAATGACAACCATAACAGGAATGCTTCCCAAATACCTTAGTACAGAAAACTTTACAACAGAATTTTTATGCAAAAAGCCCAACACGACAGCCATTAATGCTACACAAGGCCCTGACAACTATAACGAGCTAATCTTCCAAACTACCAATCTCCTTCCAGTAACAGTGCGCCAAAGAAAACCATCATTGACATAAGGACAGGCTTCTTACACCTATTCTTAACCTAATGAAAGGAAAAAGAAAATTATACTGACAAGTTCAATGACAACCCAATGAAACAGCTAAAACGGAATGGAACCGTCTTAACAATTAAATTAGATCAGAAATTCGGCAACTCAGAGAAAATAGATGAAAAACGTGAGTCACAGGGATTAGACCCACCTAACTCCACTCTATCTTCGCATAAATTCAAGAGAATTGTGGGCAGAACCGGTTTTACAAATGGATGTTCACATCATGGCGGAAGAAAGGGAGACAGCTGAAATACTCCGCGATTTACTAGAAAATTTACACGATCTTCTACAGGATCCCGAATTTCACAACTATTAGGAAATTCTTCCAGTTCTGTACAAAAATAGCTGAATATGAGATAGTCTCTGTCATACTATGTGGCAAAAATACAGCCCTTGGAAATGGCGGCATTTTATCATTTCATCTCAAACTACTTCTACAAAAAATTGTACCATCCCAATGGAAAGATGCGCATATTGAAATGATTCCGAAACCTGTAAAACCAAAAAACTACCCTAACTCATGGAGACCTATCACATTACTTCTAATAATTATCAAAACCTTTGATGCAATAATTAACAACAGACTACAGCAGACTGCGAAAGACAACAGCATTATACCATATGAACAATGTGGTTTCAGAAACAGTCACAGTGCCGTTGACACATTATTAAAATTAACTAGCAAGGTAGCAGAATCCTGCAGCTTTTCTGGAGACAGAACGCACCTTCGATGAGATATGGCATGCGGGACTTCTTCATAAAACGCTGAAACAGTATAATTAGTAGCTAATCTCATTGGAAATAGAAAAGCACAAGTACGAGTTGGGGAGCAAAAATGATCCCACCTCACACCCAAAGTGGAAGTCTCTCAGGTTGCCGTCATCTCCATAGCGCTGCGTACGATGTATACAGCGGACATCCCAAGACCCATGGCGGAATGGAGACATAGCTGTAAACGCGGATGACACCATTTACTAATGTCATGCACTCACCTGCAATGCAATCAATGATCAAGCCAACAGCTACGTTACCAAATTTGAATCCTAGTTCAGTAAATCGCGAACGCAGGAACGGTATGTGGAACAGGGATCTGGCTAGTCCCACATACTGTTCCTGCGTTGTTGTTCTGCTCATAGAATCCACCCAAATGGCCTTACCATCAAATTACCCATCTCTGGCTGCCACCCCTCCTTCCACCTGCTCAGATTCTGCCAATTCTTAGCCCTCACCAACATAGTCCTGCAAAATCATATCGCCGGCCGATGTGGCCGAACGGTTCTAGCCGCTTCAGTCCGGAACCGCGGTGCTGCTCCGGTCGCAGGTTCAAATCCTGCATCGGGCTTGGATGTGTGTGATGTCCTTAGGTTAGTTAGGATTAAGTAGTTCTAAGTCTAGGGGACTGATGACCTCAAATGCTAAGTCCCATAGTGCTTAGAGCCATTTGAACCACATGAAAACTATATCAATGAAGCCCAAACCTCCTTGCAGTACCTTCTGTCCATCCGCAAAATTCTCCTGCCATGCAATCCCATATTCCTGGAACCCATAACAGATGCTGAAACTCTTGCCCTGCAGGAACTTGAGCAACATGCATAACGCCACCTCAAAAAGCTCTCCATCCTGCTCACTTCCTACTCCCGCCTTGAAGTACCACTGTCCACCATCTCTACAACGTCCGCAGCTCGTGGTCGTGCGGTAGCGTTCTCGCTTCCCACGCCCGGGTTCCCGGGTTCGATTCCCGGCGCGGTCAGGGATTTTCTCTGCCTCGTGATGACTGGGTGTTGTGTGATGTCCTTAGGTTAGTTAGGTTTAAGTAGTTCTAAGTTCTAGGGGACTGATGACCATAGATGTTAAGTCCCATAATGCTCAGGGCCATTTTTTGAACCTCTACAACAACCTGCAAATCTCCTCCACTGATGTCTATCAGAAACAAGGGTATCGTCAGGAGTAGACGCGTGATAGGACCGCTCTTGTTCTCACAAGGGAACCTCCGCATCGCACCCCCCTCAGATTTAGTTATAAGTTGGCACAGTGGATAGGCCTTGAAAAACTGAACACAGATCAATTGAGAAAACAGGAAGAAGTTGTGTGGAATTGTGAAAAAATAAGCAAAATATACAAACTAAGTAGTTCATGGAAAGATATGCAATATCACGGACACTGGGAACGCAGGAGCGCCGTGGTCTCGTGGTAACGTGAGCAGCTGGGGAACGAAAGATCCTTGGTTCAAATCTTCTATCGGGAAAAAGTTTAATTTTTTATTTTCAGTTTATGTGACAAACTCTTACGTTTTCATCACTTTTTTGGGAGTGATTATCACATCCACAAGAAAACCTAAATCGGGCAAGGTAGAAGAATCTTTTTACCCATTCGCCAAGTGTACAAGTTAGGTGGGTCGACAACATATTCCTGTCATGTGACGCACATGCCGTCACCAGTGTCGTATAGAATATATCAGATGTGTTTTCCTGTGGAGGAATCGGTTGACCTATGACCTTGCGATCAAATGTTTTCGGTTCCCATTGGAGAGGCACGTCCTTTCGTCTACTAATCGCACGGTTTTGCGATGCGGTCGCAAAACACAGACACTAAACTTATTACAGTGAACAGAGACGTCAATGAACGAACGGACAGATAATAACTATGCAAAAATAAAGAAAGTAAAATTTTCACTCGAGGGAAGACTTGAACCAAGGACCTCTCGTTCTGCAGCTGTTCACGCTACCACGGGACCAGTGCGCTCCTGAGCTACCGTTCTCCATGATGTTGCCTATGTTGCCCATGGACTACTCAGTTTGTATATTTTGCTTATTTTTTCACAGTTCCACACAACTTCTTCCTGTTTTCTCAATTGATCTGTGTTCAGTTTTTCAAGGCCTATCCACTGTGCCAACTTATAACTAAATCTGAGGAGGGTGCGATGGGGAGGCTCCCTTGTCAGTAGTATCCAGGTACGTTACCCCTTGGAAATTCGGCTGTACCGCAAGACGTTCCGCTTGCCAGCGACTGTCTCGCCGCAACTCGACCGCCGGTAATGAACACTAGACTCTACGTCCACTGCCGGTAAACATAATTTACCAGCAGACTCACAGAACTTTCCCCAGTATACCGCAGCGCCAGCATCACTCGGGACGGCCACAAACACGGAACTGTTTTCCTACACCGGGCACGCTCCGCCTATAAACTGACAGCTTGGCCGCTCGTGGAGACGGCCCCTGTCACCAGCCGTCTCCACTAACGGCCAAGCTATCAGCACCGCCGACCACAGCCCAAAGCATTCTGCCCTCAGCACGCTCCCGAGTCGTCTCGCCGTCGCCCGGAGCAGTCGCAGCCTTCCACCGAGCACAGCGTCGTGCGTCCAGGTGCTGCCCGGCCTAGGTTATTCGACCTAGGCGTCACCACGTGCGGCCACTGTTTACCATTGACCACTGCCTAATGGGACTCGGCGTTCGTAGACTCTGTAAGAAATTTCCTATTTCAGTGATCGAACTTAGACCCTCGGACAACTCCATACTGGTGGATAAAGTGCTAAATTTACTTCTCATTTTTAACCAATGACTCTTACAGGGTGTTTCAAAAATGACCGGTATATTTGAAACGGCAATAAAAACTAAACGAGCAGCGATAGAAATACACCGCTTGTTGCAATATGCTTGGGTCAACAGTACATTTTCAGGCAGACAAACTTTCGAAATTACAGTAGTTACAATTTTCAACAACAGATGGCGCTGCGGTCTGGGAAACTCTATAGTACGATATTTTCCACATATCCACCATGCGTAGCAATAATATGGCGTAGTCTCTGAATGAAATTACCCGAAACCTTTGACAACGTGTCTGGCGGAATGGCGTCACATGCAGATGAGATGTACTGCTTCAGCTGTTCAATTGTTTCTGGATTCTGGCGGTACACCTGGTCTTTCAAGTGTCCACACAGAAAGAAGTCACAGGGGTTCATGTCTGGCGAATAGGGAGGCCAATCCACGCCGCCTCCTGTATGTTTCGGATAGCCCAAAGCAATCACACGATCATCGAAATATTCATTCAGGAAATTAAAGACGTCGGCCGTGCGATGTGGCCGGGCACCATCTTGCATAAACCACGAGGTGTTCGCAGTGTCGTCTAAGGCAGTTTGTACCGCCACAAATTCACGAAGAATGTCCAGATAGCGTGATGCAGTAATGGTTTCGGATCTGAAAAATGGGCCAATGATTCCTTTGGAAGAAATGGCGGCCCAGACCAGTACTTTTTGAGGTGCAGGGACGATGGGACTGCAACATGGGGCTTTTCGGTTCCCCATATGCGCCAGTTCTGTTTATTGACGAAGCCGTCCAGGTAAAAATAAGCTTCGTCAGTAAACCAAATGCTGCCCACATGCATATAGCCGTCATCAATCCTGTGCACTATATCGTTAGCGAATGTCTCTCGTGCAACAATGGTAGCGGCGCTGAGGGGTTGCCGCGTTTGAATTTTGTATGGATAGAGGTGTAAACTCTGGCGCATGAGACGATACGTGGACGTTGGCGTCATTTGGACCGCAGCTGCAACACGGCGAACGGATACCCGAGGCCGCTGTTGGATCACCTGCTGCACCAGCTGCGCTCTGCCCTCTGTGGTTGCCGTACGCGGTCGCCCTACCTTTCCAGCACGTTCATCCGTCACGTTCCCAGTCCGTTGAAATTTTTCAAACAGATCCTTTATTGTATCGCTTTTCGGTCCTTTGGTTACATTAAACCTCCGTTGAAAACTTCGTCTTGTTGCAACAACACTGTGTTCTAGGCGGTGGAATTCCAACACCAGAAAAATCCTCTGTTCTAAGGAATAAACCATGTTGTCCACAGCACACTTGCACGTTGTGAACAGCACACGCTTACAGCAGAAAGACGACGTACAGAATGGCGCACCCACAGACTGCGTTGTCTTCTATATCTTTCACATCACTTGCAGCGCCATCTGTTGTTGAAAATTGTAACTACTGTAATTTCGAAAGTTTGTCCGCCTCAAAATGTACTGTTGTCCCAAGCATATTGCAACAAACGGTGTATTTCTATCGCTGCTCGTTTAGTTTTTATTGCCGTTTCAAATATACCGGTCATTTTTGAAAGACCCTGTACTTTCTTGTTATTCATGTCCCATGTTTAGTGACACAGCAAAATATTGTTCTTTGCTGTCGGTGGTATCGCAGTAAGTGTGTTGTTCCCCTTGTGGTCACGGGTATGAAACTCCGCACGTATGTAAACTGTCTCAGGAACAGGGTTGCAGCATTCTGCGACTGTATGCTGATTACGAACCTGTAGTATGCGTACAAGTATCGTTGTTAAGTGGAGTACAAAAGGCGGTGTAAATATAACGTCGATATTTATTTTTTACGGAAAATAGTTGTTTTGGGTATTATCTTTAATTTAATCGTTTCTAATTTATTAAAGTAATTGGCTGCACATCTAATTTCTACAGGTTAGATTAGCAACTGTTCAGTTATGAAAAGATATCTCTAATAAACAGTGGTTTATGTTGATTTACAGTAAACATCCTGCTGCATAGATTGGCTATATTGGTTACTGCGGTATCACTTCCTATCTGTACTACAGCGCATGGTATCACGCACGTTTTGTAAGGCGCATTACTCCTTTCGTTGTGTATATTTGGACTTGTTGCTCATTCAGTTGTGTTCCTCTCTTTAATATGACTCCACCAAATGAAATATCGAAAAAAAAAATAAGGCCGGCCGAAGTGGCCGTGCGGTTAAAGGCGCTGCAGTCTGGAACCGCAAGACCGCTACGGTCGCAGGTTCGAATCCTGCCTCGGGCATGGATGTTTGTGATGTCCTTAGGTTAGTTAGGTTTAACTATTTCTAAGTTCTAGGGGACTAATGACCTCAGCAGTTGAGTCCCATAGTGCTCAGAGCCATTTTTAGAAAAAATAAGGGAAATAGATTCTACAGAACATGTTCTTTTGAAAGTTTACATCCACAGAATGAGGTTAGGGCAAGCAACACTGAACGAAGTTCGTCGCCACCAAGTGCTTCCAAGAACCACCTTGTGAACAGTAATGAAGTGTATACTGAAACCAATGTCAGTGATTTAAGCCTCAGACTACGTTTAAGTGTACTAAAAACAATATTCTATCAAACCGATTGCTGTAATTTGTGTGGTAGAGACACAGAAATTTCTGGAAATGTCTTCAAAAGAAACGGTTTAGTTCTTATTTTGGGACTGTTTTGTTCAAGTTGTGTGAGTAAGAAACAATTTTGGGCATCTGAAAAATGTAAAAACGAAAACCATTTTCAGACAAAGTAGAAATTTCTATGGGCTGAGATACATCGGTAAAGCTCCTCTATAAATGTTTCAAGATACATAGGTGCTTTAGAGGAAATGGTGTAAGTAACTGAAGAATAATCAATGAAATCTGCAATAGTGGAAGCAGTTAAAGAAAATGATGGTAACGACATTTAAATGGCATTTGACGGATCGTGGCAAAAAATGGGTCATCAGTCTAATAATTCTTGTGCAGGTGGCATAAGTATTGATACCGAGAAGGTGCTTGATGTGGGAGTATTGTCGAAACATTGCTAATGAAGCACAAAAGTGGCTACAAATAATTAAAAGAAACAATTACGTGAACACAACTGCCAGAAAACATGTGAGGGATCCGGTGGAGAAATTGAAAGTGCCTCAGCGGTAAACATCTTTCAGCGCTCTCAAAATTGGTGATGGTGATTCCAGTTGATTCAAATCAATAACTGACAGCAGGCCCTATTATGGCCCCACACTACAAAAGTTATAATGTGTCTGTTATGTGCGGAAACGAATGGGTACCCGACTGCGTAAAACCAAGCATAGCTTTTCTAGCAAAAACTTGAAGATGGCAAGACTATTAGAGGAAGTTTGACTGATAAAACAATCAATCAGCTAAGTGAATACAATAGCCATGTCATTAGAAAGAATATAAACTACATGTATGGGATGAGAAAATCTGTATGGGCAACGCATTTCCAAAAGACTTCAAGTGATGAGAAGGTACTACACAGCTTGCGTTCAATTGACTGGTATAAATACAGCAAAGCTGAGATTGCAGGAACCGAATATACCCACAGAAACATCGTCCCTGAAGCTGTTGTAGCAGTAATAAAGCCAGTATATAGATATCTGACACATCGAGGCCTTCTTATGAAATGCTTCATAGGAAAAACTCAAAATGTAAATGAGTCTTTCAACTATTCTGTATGGACCAGGATGCCCAAAGACGTTTTTTTGGGCTTAAAAACACTGAATATTGGGGTCAACGAGGCTGTGATCGCCTTCAGTGGTGGAAATGCAGGCTGAATTAAGGCTCTGAGACAATTTGGAATTAAGTCTGGCCATAATACAGAAGCAGTCCTACAAGAAGTCGATACACAGCGAATCTCCAAGACAGAAATTATGATCAAAAATACTACAGAAGCTGCAGGATCCCTCAGGCTTAGGATTTCTCTTCATTCAGTAGTGAGTTTTCCTTTACTTCAAGTGCGATTTGTAAAAAGCAACTTTTTGCCGATGTTTCCCATTATCTCAGAAACTGCTTAAGCTAACGCTCTGAAATTCGTACGTCTTTGTACAGCAGTTTAATGTTTATGTGCATCTACAGTGGCAGAGACAGCACTCATATTTTGATCACAAAAACAATTTTTAAAAATTATATAAGTTTTTAAGACATTCATTAAAAATTCATATCATGATTCCTAACGAAGTTATATACTCGATAGTATATGGTCCATGAACCATGGACCTTGCCGTTGGTGGGGAGGCTTGCGTGCCTCAGCGATACAGATAGACGTACCGTAGGTGCAACCACAACGGAGGAGTATCTGTTGAGAGGCCAGACAAATTTGTGGTTCCAGAAGAGGGGCAGCAGCCTTTTCAGTAGTTGCAGGGGCAACAGTCTGGATGACTGACTGATCTGACCTTGTAACACTAACCAGAACAGCCTTGCTGTGCTGGTACTGCGAACGGCTGAAAGCAAGGGGAAACTACAGCCGTAATTTTTCCCGAGGGCATGCAGCTTTACTGCATCTGCATCAAACCTGTCTCAGGAATGAAGACCACAACAACAACAGTATAAGATATGACTCTTTATCTCGTCAAAATTATGCTTCATTACCATGGATACTTCCTGAGAAAACGGGATATAAACATCTAAAATTTATCAGGATCGGACATTAATACTCCCCTTATGCGACTGTAGAAGCATACAAGGTGACTTAGAATTTCTACTTGGTGTGTTGAATGGCAGCTTAAAATGTAGAAAAATGTAAGTTAACGTGGATGAACAGGAAAAATTTTCGATCACAGTATTAGTGATGTTCTGCATAAGAAAATCGATTAAATATCCAGGCGTCACGTTGAAAAATGATATGAAAAGGAACGAGCGCGTAAGGACGGTATTTGGGAGGGCGAATGGTCGACTACGGTTTACTGCGAGAATTTTAGGAAAGAGTGGTTCACCTGTAAAGGAGAACGCATATAGGACGCCGTGCGACCTATTCTTGACTACTGCTAGAGTGTTTGGGATCCGTATCAGGCCGTATTAAAGGAAGAGATCGAGGCATTGTAGAGGTGAGCTGCTTCGTTTATTACCGTTAGGTTCGAACAACAGTTAAGTGTTAAGGAGAAGCTTCGGGAACTAAATTTGGAATACCTGGAGGAAAAGCCACGTTTTTTTTTCGAGGAACACTAACGAGAAAATTTAGAAAACCGGCATTTGAAGCTAATTGCCGAACGATTCTACTGCCGCCAACATACATTGCGCTTAAGGACCACGAAGATAAAATACGAGACATTAGTGCTCATACGGAGGCACGCAGAGAGTCGTTTTTCCCTCGCTCTGTCTGCGAGTGGAACAGGAGAGGAAATGACTAGTAGTGGTACACGGTACACTCCGCCATGCACCATACGGTGACGTGCGGATATGTACGTGTAAGCAGATATAGATGTAGACGCTAAAGTTTCTTCTCGTTGCAATCGGGTTTGGAACTCTGGAAGGACGACTGCTTAAGAGCTTCTGTGCACGGCATAATTTGCCCAATATTTCCTTCGCGGTTTTCACGTAAATGGTACTTAGGGATATGAAGCACATTTCTAGCTTCTTTACTTATACCATTTCTTGAAACCTTTTAAGCAGTCTTTCGACCGCAAGTTGCAATCTACTTTGAAGCGTCGGTCCATTCACATTTTTCAGTATTTCCGTAATGCTCTCCAGTGAGTCAAAAAACTTCTGATCATTCGTATCACCCTTCCTTGTATCCATTCAATATCCCGTGTTAGTCTTATTTGCTATGGGTCCCCTGCATTTGAGAAATATTCCAAAATGTTTCATAAGCAGTCTCCCTTGTAGACTGATTGCGTTTTCCCAGTATTCTGCCGCTTCTCTACCTACGGTGTATGAATTGTTGTACCCATGTGTTTGTATGAAGTTACTGATTGCAGTTGAGACTCAGTAATATTGCAGATATAGGACAGTTCTGCGGTTTGTTAATAGCAAATTTTATACTTCTGTACGTTGAAAGTAAGTTGCCAATGCTTGCTCGACTTTGAAATCTTATCGAGATCTGTTCTTCATCTGGTAATTCATTACAAATAAATGAAGCATCTACAAGAAATCTGATGTCATTATTAACGTCATGAGGTAGCTCATCAATGTTCGCTCTGAGCTGTAAGGGTCTCCTCACAGTTTCTTGCACGTGGCTGAAGTTACTTCCCTATCTGTCGATGGCTCCCTATCCAAGATGCACTGGTGTCCATAAAATGAACTACTACAGTACAGCACAGAAATTAATTGAAAAAAGAATAGTACGCCATGAGACGGATAGAAATGAAGCTTTTATTCTAAGACAAATACACCGAAGTCACTACTATTGATGATGGTCCCCTGGACGTTACAAAATACTGAACACCATTCGTAATCACCACTTGATCACCACGGACGGCAGTACATTCCCTGGAACGTCCTCCCATGTGGGCCACAAGGTTGATAGGAAGTTCCTGTCGTAGGGCTTTCCATTCCTCCACCAGTGCAGCTGACAGCTGCTGGATGGCCGTTGGTGGCAGTGGAGGTGCTGCAGTTCGTCTGCCCAGTACACCCTAAACGCGCCCAATGGGATGTAAGTCAGAGGAAGGCCCGCACCTGCGCTGTTTAATGCGATGGCGCACTGTCATCCATAAAAGTGAAGCCAGGCCCGAATGCACCGCTGACAAGAATCACGTGGAGAGCGAGTACAGTGTCACGACAACATTGATCGGTGAGCCCAACGTTTTCAAACATTCTGAGGGCAGTACGCTCATGCAACGTTATGTCTCCCCACCCCGTAACACCTGGACCACCAAAACGGGCAGGTCTTCCTGTGTGATTTACGTTTTCCCACCCCTCACCACATGACGCTATGTCCAGCATTGTCGAACATGAACCCACTTACGCGTCACTATTGCAAGTTTCGCGTAACTTCTTCATTTCATTCTCACATTTAACAAGTCCATTTTCTTGTTTTTGTGAATCGGTGTATGTGTTTTTTGTTTTTATTTGCTCATTTTTATAACTGATCGTGACTGCAAAGCCGGAATTGGGTATCAATTTTAGTAAAATAGCATGTGACTAAGACACTGACTTTTATAACTAAACCAAACTGATATACACATGAATATCTGGTGTGAAAGGAATGAAGAGTCAACTGGATGGTAAAGAGATAGGAAATAATGACTCCCAGCTATTCAGGGCATTGCGACAATGCAAGAGTTGAAAATTTGTGGCAGACCGTGACCTGAACATGGATACTCCGCTTCTCTGGAATGGTTGCCTTAATAGCCTTGGCCATGCGGACAAGCTTTGAGTGGGGCCGTTGCTGTCCGGTGCAGCGATTGGCAGGTTCCTACTTTGGTTCTGAAGTAGGGCTGAGGCTGTTAAGGCAGAGCACCGAGTTTCGACTCCCGGTGCGGCACAAATTTTCAACTGTCGCTGTTGCATTTCTGCAATGCCCTGTGCGACTAGAAGTCATTACTTACTTCCTTTCTGTTTCCCATCCCATTGCCTTTCCATTCCTTTCATCCTAGTCTTTCATGTTTATGTCCCAGCTGCGCCGGCCGCGGTGGTCTAGCGGTTCTAGGCGCGCAGTCCGGAACCACGCGACTGCTACGGGCGCAGGTTCGAATCCTGCCTCGGGCATGGATGTGTGTGATGTCCTTAGGTTAGTTAGGTTTAAGTAGTTCTAAGTTCTAGGGGACTGATGACCACAGATGTTAAGTCCCATAGTGCTCATAACCATTTGAACACATTTTTTTTTTTCCCCAGCTGCTTCAGTGTGAGTGGTGTTTGTTGTGTCGGACATGTCTAACAGAACCGAAAACTTAATATCTAAAAGATGATATGCCTGAGTAAGCAAACGATTAGCATTTCAGCTCAACGTTACAAGGTAAGTAGGAGTAAAACCATCTACAGCGCATGATTAAGGAAACATTATACAATCGGTTTCTCATTCAGAAATAGCATTTCAGCGTTTGTTATTCATGAGCAGACTGTGGTACACATTGTGTAACACCTACCAGCACATATCTGTATTCGATAAAGGCAAGATCGCAGCCTACCGAGACTTTGGTTTATCGTTCCGTGATACTGCCGCTCGTATTCGTCGTGATCTCACGACCGACATGAGAACACCTACGGGTTCAAGACGGCCAAACTGTCCGCCAAGTAAGAATTCAACGGACCCACGCGACTAGCGCTCGACAGGACAGACGTACTGTCCGCTCGAACTTGCAGGGTGCTACAAGCAAGTCACGTACCTTCAGTCAAAAAATGGCCTAGTTTACAAGACAAATATCCAAACTGGAAAGTACAATGATGGCTTTAGCACCACAAACCGCCAGGACGGCGACTACTTCGTATCTTTCCTTGACGTGGCAGCGGAGAGAAGCACGCAGACAATGGAGCACCCAACGACAATAATAGACACAAGAATGGCACCACGTCGCCTTTTAAGATGAGTGCCAGTCCGCGTACAACATCATGATGGGTATCTGGAGGCTCTGTGGAGTATGAATGTCGCCAGATTGCATCCATCATCGTTTTATGGGTCCAGCACCTTGAGTGGCAGTACGGGTCGTCTTGTCAAAGGATGCACAACATGGTCACCTATGGTTCATATAGCCCATAATTTTAGAGTCGGCGTTAGATTTCAAACGTACAAAGCCCAGTGTCTGTGCCTGATCTTTGAGACATATGTGACACTTTGAACAAAATTAAGCAAGACTGCTATAGTAACCAGAATCGGACACAAGCAGGAGACGCTGGTCGATGGGCTGAGGGCATCGGCGGTGAATCACCGAAAACCATGAAACACAACAACAGAAATGGACGACCAACAATGACAACATGACAGAATGATGAGTCCGGAGTGTAAGCCAAATCCAGAGCCCAACTTAGCAATATCAGGAAGCAAGCAATGCTGCATGCAATGAGTGATACGCAGTCGGAACGTGACTGAGGTAAGGGCCCCTGCGCTTCGAGCTTTTAAAGCGTGGCTGCGTGCGCCGATACGCTGGAGTGGTGGGCGTGCCCATGCCTATCGATGAGTCTGCGACTTATTAGGAGTACCGCCTAGCGGCTGTCGTCTCGGTCTATACGTTCAGGTGGGCTTTCGAGCTCGTGAGGCCGGGATACCAGAACTGCCTGTTGCGCTTGCTGTTCTAAACTAAGTCGATACAGCAGGCGCTTCAGTCCGGAACCGCACGACTGCTACGGTCGCAGGTTCGAATCCTGCCTCGGGCATGGATGTGTGTGATGTCCTTAGGTTATTTAGGTTTAAGTAGCTCTACGTTCTAGGGGACTGATGACTACAGATGTTAAGTCCCATAGTGCTCAGAGCCATTTGAACCATTTGATACAGCAGGTTCTTGAGATATCTCTCCCATTGAAGCCGGCGGCGGTGGTCTCGCGGTTCTAGACGGTCAGTCCGGAACCGCGCGACTGCTACGGTCGCAGGTTCGAATCCTGCCTCGGGCATGGATGTTTGTGCTGTCCTTAGGTTAGTTAGGTTTAAGTAGTTCTAAGTTCTAGGGGACTGATGACCACAGATGTTAAGTCCCATACTGCTCAGAGCCATTTCTTTTTCTCCCATTGAAAACACCTGGTCGTGGATTCTCTAGAAATTGGCACACCACCACAACCCACCACTATGATTGAAGCAGCATGAAATGAGGTAGCAGTTTCTGCCATGCATCCTCAAATCGACTCAGGGCTTAATTTTGGCCGGAGGACGCCGAAGCGGCTTTCTGGCACTCCCACCGCTTTTTTAACTCACTGGAGCAAGTCGGAAATGGACATTAAAAATAGTACAGGTGTATTAAATCGAAACTATGATTTGCCGCTAAGCCGGCACCAGAGAACGCAACAGTGAGTGACCAACGTACTCTGTAACAACAATAACATGTTAGTTAATGAAATAAACTCTCAGACCAAAAAAAAGACGTACCACGAAGGAATTATCCGAAAGGGACGGAAATCAGTAGATGAATCTTACATGTACAGCAAACAAACGATTAAAATTTCAAAAGAATTTGATTATTTATTCAAGTGAAAATCACAAATTGAGCAAGTCAGTAACGCGCTGGGTCATCTCTGGCCCTTACGCAATCGGTTATTCTGCTTGTCACTGATTGATGGAGTTGTTGGATGTCCTTCTGAGGGATTATCGTGCAAATTCTGTCCCGCAGTCAAAACTCCTAGAAGATTGTAGGGTTCCGCCCTTAATAAACTCCTCCCGCACAGGCCATGAAGGCCCAAAGGTACCGACTGGCCGCCGCGTCATCCTCAGTCCAAAGGCGTCACTGGATGCGGAGATGAAGGGTTATGTGGTCAGCACACCGCTCTCCCGGTCGTATGTCAGTTTCCGAGACCGGAGCCGCTACATCTCAATCAGGTAGTTCCTCAGTTAGCCTCACAGGGGCTGAGTGCACCCCTCTTGCCAACAGCGCTGGGCAGACCGGATGGTCACCCATCCAAGTGCTAGCCCAGCCCGACAGTGCTTAACATCGGTGATCTGACGGGAATCGGTGTGACCGCTGTGTCAAGGCTGTTGGCTCCGCCCGTAATGCTCCAAACATAATTGGGGAGAGACCCAGCGATCTTGCTGGCCAAGGTACGGCTTATCAAGCACAAAGACAAACAGTACAAACTCTCGCCATTTGCAGGTAGGCATTATGTTGGTGAAATATAAGACTAAAACAGACTGCAGCAAAATGGGGGCCGTATGGCGGACGACAGGCTGCATTGACTGGAGTCGGATTGTCTTCAGTGATGAGTCTCGCTTCGAATTCAGCCTCGGTGACCAGCAAAGACATGTCTCGAGAAGCGGCGGCGGGACACCAACCTGTCGTCCGCCGTACTGCTCGGCAATCAGAAGTCACGGTCTGCGCTGCCAATTCTTTTCATAGCAGGACCCTTTTGGTTGTCATCCGCGGCCCCTTACAGTAAAGAAATACGTCGAAGATATTTTATGCCACGTTATGTTTCCCTTCGTGGTATGCCATCCTGGGCATACATTTCAGCAAGATAATGCCTGTCTGCACACGGCGAGAATTTCTATTGCTTTTCTTCGTGCTTGACAAGCCTTACCTTGACCAGCTAGGTCACCGGATGTCCCCCCAACCATATACGGGTTTTGACGCTCTAACGCGCCAGCTCGACAGACTCTGGCACGACATCTCTCAGGTGGACGTCCAACAACTCTGTCAGTCAGTGCCAAGAGGGATTACTGCTTGCGTTAGGGCCAAAGGCGGACCAATGCTTTATTGACGTGTTCAATTTGTGAAGCTCTTTCTCTTGATTGAACTGTCCAATTTTTCTTAAACTACTGTCATTTGTTTGTCTGTTCGCGTACATCAATTCTACTTATTGCCGTTCCATTCGGATAATTCTTTTTTCTTTCTAAAGCCTAGGAAGACGAGGATACAACCACAAGTTCTGCTTTGCCGAGCAGCTACAACGCAACTATTCGAACGTTGCGGCTGGCAGCAGCTGCAAACATGACGTCATTTTCACGAAAACTACCGACTTGTGCCGATACGTGTCGAGCAGAACTAGGGAGCAACGTGTCATTGCTACGGAGACAGACGGTAGCACCCGTTGTTTGCATTAAACTTACGGTTTTATTGTTTATATTATCATAAATTATATATTTTTATAACTTGCATTTCAGAACAGTTTTATCACAAGTTTTCAAAATTCGAAAGTTGTGACTTTTTCCGCTGGGGTAGGGGGTTGCATTGTTGAAGAGCTGCTTACCGTCACCTAAAATTTTAGAAATTAAGCACTGCTTCGACCCAATACCGATCGCTTTAGAACCATTTTTGTTGCTACAGGCGGCAACGCTGCGTTTTAAATTTCGCACCTCCACCCCACGAGATCTCCAACAGACTTTGATATCCTACCATACTTTGTCATTTGCTATGCTAATAGGTGTTGCAGTTTTAATGACGAGCAGTGTATTTCCTGTGCTGTATTTATTTGCTGCTTTCATTTGTCTTGATCCTGTTGACCATCATTCCTAACTTTTCCACTGTTTTTATTATTGGCTCCGACAGTCACTGCACATCATTCTTCACTTCCTGCCGTGACTCATCAGCTGTATATTTAATAGTTTTCACTCCCTGTCTTTCTTTTACTCTCTCTTTGTCGTTGTTGTCTTCGTCCGTAACGTCCACGCAATAACAGTAAGCTGTTCCGTGGACCTGTATGCTGAACTACGGGCTCCGCAGTTTACAGCGCCGGAGCACCTCTGGCAGCGACGCTGCCTAGACGCGCGCGTCTAGCTCTAGAGAACAGCTCAACCTTGACGAGCAGCCAACTCGAGAGCCCTTCCTGGCGAAGGGCTCGCAAGTTGCGACGGGCCCTTACCTATGGGTCTAGCGGCGCTCGATACGCGGAGGCCGTGCTGCAGCCAACGTCTGCCGCCAAGTGGAAGAGTGGTGGGGGTCCGCCACCTGGAGAGCTCTCGTTACTGTCTTCTCGCAGGGGCGGATCTCCACCTGTCTGCCAGATGCTGCTTACATTCACTCAGCAAATGGAGGGCGCATTTTAAAACGAAACTCGCAGCTACGTAACCTTTTTCTGGAAAGAGAGCGTTGCTGTTTTAAGCAGGATTAATGTGGTATCTGCCTGTGTAGCCACAGTCGATAGCACGCACATAAGCCACGGTTTGAGGTTTCCATGAATGCAGAAACCGCTGATATATCCGCAGTAATCTTTACTTTGCCTTCACTGATCCACAATAATAATTAATCAATTGCTGAAAGTTAAAAGACTCTGTCAGTATAATGAATTTCCTCTACTGCGTTTACAATGATCTAAGTCACAAACTGCTTTAAATGAACTCTCTGAACGTTTCCTCTCGTGTTTTTTTTTTTTTTTTTTTAATGAAGAGTGGGGGAGAGAGTTGTGCCGACAGATTAGTGTACCTAGGAAATCATGATGTTTTTTTGTCAGTACTTCAGTCTGGTGACTGATTTTACAATCACTTGAAACAATTCGCACTAGATATCAACATAAACAGTTTCGGCCATTTTCTACATTTCTTTAGACATTAGGTTGTGTTTTGTGCAGCATTTGTAAATATTTACACTTTGAGCACTCCATCTTCAGGCCACAAGTGACCCATCGGGACCATCCGACCGCCGTGTCATCCTCAGCTGAGGATGCAGATTGGAGGGGCGTGTGGTCAGCACACCGCTCTCCCTGTCGTTTGATGGTTTTCTTTGACTGGAGCCTCTACTATTCGGCCCAGTAGCTCCTCAATTGCCATTACGAGGCTTTGGGAACAGCTCACTCCGGCCCGGATAGTCACCCTCCACAGCGCTTAACTTCAGTGATCTGATGGGAACCAGTGCATAAACTGCGGTAAGGCCGTTGCCCTACACATTCACGTGCTGTATTTTATATATATATCGTTAATTCTCCAGTCACATAATTTTACGATGAGTAAAATTATGCACATTTTTACAACTACTCCTGCAACATTTGGACAGTCAAGCCGTACTTTGTCGCTCATCCACCATCGTGTAACTACAAACAGGAGAACATTATTTACCATGCAACACGTCATACTTGCAAATAAAGTGAGTTTCTTTAATGTCTTAGCAATTTTATCTGTCTTGAAAATGGAAATTTGTATTGATTTCCAGTAATCTCTATTTTAAAATGTATTTAACTTACAACTGATTCTTGGTAATATTCCAGCCGAATCCGATTTCATTTACTGATTACTTGTATGTAGTATAGTAATTATGTAACTGATAGGCAATTAAATACAGTAGTGCCAGGATTTTCTCGATTACACTGCTTTTAAATTTCGATAGCACATTTGTGCCTAAGTTAGTGGGCCGGCCGAAGTGGCCGCGCGGTTCTGGCGCTGCAGTCTGGAACCGCGAGACCGCTACGGTCGCAGGTTCGAATGCTGCCTCGGGCATGGATGTGTGTGATGTCCTTAGGTTAGTTAGGTTTAACTAGTTCTAAGTTCTAGGGGACTAATGACCTCAGCAGTTGAGTCCCATAGTGCTCAGAGCCATTTGAACCATTTGAACCTAAGTTAGTGTGTCCATTTCATTTTTATTAAAAAGAAGAGGACGTTAAAAATTTTAGAAAAAACCTAGAATAAATGAAGGAAAAAACGGAACAAAACTTGTGTTGGTAAAATATATTGGTCATCATTCACTCAGATCATCCAAATAACTTTTTAGTTTTTCTGCTGTGCTGTTACCATAATTTTCATTTTTATTTATTTTATCAAGAAGTGCATTTTCTCTTGATATTGTTCATAAAAGTCAACACGTGATATATCATTAAAGCGTATTTTGAAGACGAACAAGACCTTCATTGATTCAACTTCAATTCTCCTTTCTTTAAAAAAAAAATGTTGCCACGAAGAATTCATTAAGGAAACCGCACGCTCCCCAGGAGCACATGACCCAGAAATTGCCAGGCAAAACACCCCCTCCCCCCCAAATGAATCATGCTTTCCATGTTAACATTTTACTATTGAAATACGCAAACAATTTACATCACATTGACTAACACTTTATCTCTTCCTCCACTTTTTATTAAATTCTGCGCAAGTGAAAATTCATCCAAGTGTTCATCTTTGTCAACAGAAAAATTTGATACAATACTTCTAACAAAACTGCAACACTCCTGAATATCCTTCCACAGTAGCAGCTCCTTTTCAATGATCACCCATTCAAATGCTTTAAAAGGTGTGAGAAATGATGAAAACCATTCATTAATACGTTCAGTGCAAGAGTCATAGAAGAAGTCAGCATAACTATGAAATTCTTCAACAGTAATTTCATACTCTTCTTCCAATTTTCTTATCGGCTCATGTATAAAAGATGTGATAGATCTTTGGGACTTTCTACACTCTAATTTGCCCAATAATTTGTTTACTTCTTGATACACTTTCACTACTATGATTTCTTGTTTCTCTGTATATCTAGTTGTTGTGGAGGAAAGGTTTTAGCTGGCTAACAAAAGTGTGAAAGAAAATAGACAGAGGATTGTCACAGAATTGCTTAGGCATAACAGGACACTTATCAACTGAAATGGACAGGATTTTTAAACAGGAAATATCTCTATAATCCTTTCGATTACTGGTAACAGAGATAGCCATCTTGTCTTATTGTGTCCGAGTAGAGTTTTGTATTCAGGTTCAGCAAACTTAGAGAAAGCCTTGAGAGATTCACCCCTTACTGTATAAATGTGGAAATGCTGATAGATTTTGTTCACAATTAATTGGCAGTCAATGGGAAAGCAATCTGTGAGAATTTGGAAGGAATTGTGCGCCATATGTGCTACGCGACAACATCTATAATACAGTATTACTCAGTATTTTCTGTTGTAACCTATAAAACATACTGTTTTTATTTCTTTCCTTTGTTTACCATCAAAATTAGTGTTAGTATTGTCTGCAGAAGCTGTAACTACCTTTTCCTCTCTTTAAAATATCCTCCACATTATTCTGAAGTAAATCTGAAATTTCTTCAGAAAAATTAAAAAACTGAGCACTTTCACCATGATTCCATTTCAGGGTTAAAATACCTGACAAGGAGAAGAACTAACTTCAAATGCAGACGATTCTATGAATCAATTACTACAGAAACGAAATGAGCATTTGTCAGTTCACTTAAAACCTGCTGAACTTCATACAGTGCAATAACATTTCAATGACTACATTACATTTTGTGTGTCTATATGTTAATGTTAAGTCAGGACTGAACAATTTTTTTTAACAAGTGCAGTAGCACAATCCATTGACTTAAAGCTAAGGTTATGCATTGCACTGTGGTAGGCAAACGTAGCTTCTTGTGGTGTCATCCATTTCAGTTATTACAATAATGTTAGAAGCTAAACGAATGAATTAAAATTTTTGCTGTGGCCAGGATTTGATTCCATGCTCACTAGGCAAGTGTGCTAGCCATTACACCACCACAGCAGTATAAGTAATGCTCCTGCATGGACTACCATACTCCAGTGCCCTCCCTAACACAAACCTGAGTTCACCGTCTTCAGATCATTTTTCCATTCTTAAGTCGTCACTATTGCCGAGGCGCTCCGATATGGGAACAGCACCCCAGCTTTTGACGTAATGGGGACATCCTGCCTATACTTCAGGTGCAGGTGATCTATAGATGAGATATAATTAAATTTTCCTCGAAACCTACAAGTATGAGTTCCAAATTTATCTGCGATAATGTTAGCAAATAAGAAAGAAATATATCAAAACTAATTTCAGTGCCATTTCGTTTCTATATTTGGTAATAATTTTCAAAAAAGAAGTAAAAGTATTTTAACTCATCTAGGTAGCTTCACTGTTGAGATGAATATTGTTTAGAGGCATAGTTATTCTTGCAGCACAAAACTAAGCTCAGTTATATGAATGTAAATTAATTCTTGGCACTTAAAACTAAAAATTGTATTTAACAGACAACAGTTATATTTACAAATTTTACACAAACTTGTGATGTTACTTTGTTATTATGTTGGCCTGGTTCATATTTCAGCGTTGCGGTTGTGTTTATATTCAGTGGTAGTTATTTTATTTAAATAATATTAGTCAAATGAAGTTTTCTTTCGTGTTTCATTGACTGTGAGGTTAAACAATTATTAAGCGTAACAGTAGGTAGCCTCCCGATACTCACTGTGAGATTTATTTATTCTTCATTCATTTCATTGTGTTTAATAACGAGTGTAGTGATAACTGAAATTCTTTATCACTGTTATTTCATGACGTTTTTTGTTACTGCAAACTTGTTTGTAGCCTTCTGTATTCAAATCACTGCTTACTCATTGTTGTTTGCAGTTCTAATAACTTAGTGAATAGACAGTGTCCAATTGGGGTGGCCATCGTTTTTTCATGTATTCCAAAAGTTTTAATAAAGTTAATTGTTTTGTATCCCAAGCGCCATTCGTTGGAACACTACGTAAATGACTGCACAATTTTTGATAACTGAACTAGATTTAACTGAAGGCAGAGTAGGCGGAATAAGCTATCCTCAAAGATAGCTTGCTGTAAACCTCTCACTCGCTAATCGGTGTTCCATTTTGCTTCGGAAACGATAGCCTTGCCAACCTTTATTTTCTGTTAGGCACACGCGAGCACCGTCAAACACATTTTCGCAAAAGCTGATTATGTAAAGGAGTATGTTACAACGTATGCGCTAAAACGTCTTCGGACTGCTTTCAACAACCAACAGAAAATAGAACACGAAACAGTACTACCAACAGCGGAAAACATACATCAACAGTGTAGCGAAGAAAACAAGTGGCAATAGTGTAAATGATCTCTGTAACTAGAAGAGGATAATCTTTGTTGTTATTCGAAACCTAGATTTATGTAATTGCTTTGCTTCCTGTATAGTTCTCTCTGACTCCTTTCGAGTTAACGAGGAAGTAAAGTACTAAAAGTCATCACAGCTTTAATGATTGTGGAACGTAGTATCTAGATCAGTAAATAAAAAGTCTGAAAACAAGTTCTACAAATAGCGCTTCCTAGCCTTCCCAGCCGCTATCTTAATTACAAGACCATGTTGGATCTCGGAACATGTTTTCACATTTGGAAGAATCTTCATTTTCCGGAATATTTGTACTATCAACGAAAGAATGCAATACATAAAAATGAATGCCCTCATTTAAAATTGAAATAAGGAAATATATTAAACTTCCATTATGCAGCTTATCAGAAACAAAAGCCTGAAAAGTGTACCAAGGAGCAACTCTCAGCCCCTATAAGAAAATATATGACCTCAGTAAATTGTCCCGCAAACGTGGAAATTGTGTAAACAGGCAGAATACTGCGCTGCGGTCGGCAACGCCTATATAAGACAAGTTCAAATGATTCAAATGGCTCTGAGCACTATGGGACTTACCATTTGAGGTTATCAGTCCCCTAGAAGTTGGAACTACTCAAACCTAAATAACCTAAGAACATCATACACATCCATATCCGAGGCAGGATTCGAACCTGCGACCGTAGCAGCAGCGCGGTTCCGGACCGAAGCGCCTAGAACCGCTCGGCCAACGTTAAGACAACAAGTGTCTGGCGCAGTTGTTAGATCGGTTACTGTTGCTACAATGGCAGGTTATCAAGATTTAAGTGAGCCTGAACGTGGTGCTATAGCCGGCGTACGAGCGATGGGACACAGCATCTCGGACGTAGCGCTGAAGTGGGAATTTTCCCGTATGACCATATTGCACCGTGTATATCAGGAATCCGGTAAAACATCAAATATGAGAAATTGCTGCGGCCGGAAAAAGATCCTGCACGAACGGGACCATCGACGACGGGGACAACGACGTGACAGAAGTGCAACCCTTCCGCAAATTGCTGCAGATTTCAATGCTGGCCCATCAGCGAGAGCGTACGAACCATTCCACGAAACATCATCAATATGGGCTTTCGGAGCGGAAGGCCTACTCGTGTACCCGTGACGATTGCACGACACAAAGCTTTAGCCTCGCCTGGGCCGTGAACACCGACACTGGACTGTTCATGAGGGGAACAAGTTGCCTGATCGGTCGAGTCTCGTCTCAAATTGTATCGATCGTATGGACGTGTACGGGCATGAAGACAACCTCATGAACCCATGGACCCTACACGTCAGCAGGGGACTGTTCAAGCTGGTGGAGGCTCTGTAATGGCGTGGGGCGTGTGCAGTTGGACTGATACGGGACCACTGGTACATCTAGATACGACTCTGACAGTTGACAGATACGTAAGCATCGTGTCTGATCATCAGCATCCATTCATGTCCATTGTGTATTCCGAAGGATTCGGGCAATTCCAGCAGGACAATGCGACACACTCCACGTCCAGAATTGCTGCACAGTAGCTTCAGGAACATTCTTCTGAGTTTAAACACTTCCGCTGGCCACCAAACTCCCTCGACATGAATATTATTGAGCAAAACTGGGATGGCTTGGAGCGTGCTGTTCAGAAGAGATCTCCACCCCTCGTACTCTTACGGATTTATGGACAGCCCTGAAGGACTACGTCAGACATCAGTCGAGTCCATGCCACGTCGTATTTCGGCACGTCTGCGTGTTGTGTTCGGAAGGGGAGGGGGGTGGGGTGACAGGGTGACATACACGATGTTAGGCAGGTGTACCGTATATATACGTGTATACGAGTATATACACCGAAGAGCCAAAGAAACAGGTATATATATATATATATATATATATATATATATATATATATATATATGTGTGTGTGTGTGTGTGTGTGTGTGTGTGTGTGAAACTCGCATCACAGATACTGCGGAAATGGAAAGTGCTACTGCTACACTAGTTTCACAGAACGGATTGGTAGTCAGGGGCTGGTATTGTTAGAAAGTCAACAGATTGTAATAATACCTACAAAGTGTATTTTTTGTGCCAACGTGCACTGTTTTAAACGTAACAATGCCTACTGACATTACCAGACCAGAAGTAGGGTACATTAGAATGTCAGTGGTGTTCGTTCCAGGAGTCTAGAGCGAGTCGTTTATAACAAAATTTCTCACACTGACACTTGTAGTAGCACACACTAACGAACAACACAATTGCGTACACTAGTTATGCGGATTCTAATCAGTAACTAGTAAGTTCTCTAACGCTATAGATACAGCAATAAGGAATAGCGCAGTAGGCAGTACAGTTGAAGAGGAATGGACATCTCTAAAACGGGCCATCACAGAAGTTGGGAAGGAAAACATAGGTACAAAGAAGGTAGCTGCGAAGAAACCATGGGTAACAGAAGAAATACTTCAGTTGATTGATGAAAGGAGGAAGTACAAACATGTTCCGGGAAAATCGGGAATGCAGAAATACGCTGAGGAATGAAATAATTAAGAAGTGCAGGGAAGCTAAGACGAAATGGCTGCAGGAAAAATGTGAAGACATCGAAAAAGATATGATTGTCGGAAGGACAGACTCAGCATACAGGAAAGTCAAAACAACCTTTGGTGACGCTAAAAGCAACGGTGGTAACATTAAGAGTGCAACGGGAATTCCACTGTTAAATGCAGAGGAGAGAGCAGATATGTGGAAAGAATACATTGAAAGCCTCTATGAGGGTGAAGATTTGTCTGATGTGATAGAAGAAGAAACAGGAGTCGATTTAGAAGAGATAGGGGATCCAGTATTAGAATCGGAATTTAAAAAAGCTTTGGAGGACTTACGGTCAAATAAGGCAGAAGGGATAGATAACATTCCATCAGAATTTCTAAAATCATTGGGGGAAGTGGCAACACGTGGTTGTGTAGAATATATGAGTCTGGCGATATACCATCTGACTTTCGGAAAAGCATCATCCACACAATTCCGAAGTACAGAAGAATGGAAAAGAAAATTGAGAATGCGCTAGGTGACTATCAGTTTGGCTTTAGGAAAAGTAAAGGGACGAGAGAGGCAATTCTGACGTTACGGCTAATAATGGAAGCAAGGCTAAAGAAAAATCAAGACGCTTTAATAGGATTTGTCGACTTGGAAAAAGCGTTCGACAATATAAAATGGTGCAAGCTGTTCGAGATTCTGAATAAAGTAGGGATAAGCTATAAGTAAGAGTAAGTCGGAGAAAGACGAAGGTAATGAGAAGTAGTAGAAATGAGAACAGCGAGAAACTTAACATCAGGATTGATGGTCACGAAGTCAATGAAGTTAAGGAATTCTGCTACCTAGGCAGTAAAATAACCAATGACGGACGGAGCAAGGAGGACATCAAAAGCAGACTCGCTATGGCAAAAAAGGCACTTCTGGCCAAGAGAAGTCTACTAATATCAAATACCGCCCTTAATTTGGGGAAGAAATTTCTGAGGATGTACGTCTGGAGTACAGCATTGTATGGTAGTGAAACATGGACTGTGGGAAAACCGGAGCAGAAGAGAATCGAAGCATTTGAGATGTGGTACTATAGACGAATGTTGAAAATTAGGTGGACTGATAAGGTAAGGAATGAGGAGGTTCTACGCAGAATCTGAGAGGAAAGGAATATGTGGAAAACACTGATAAGGAGAAGGGACAGGATGATAGGACATCTGCTAAGACATGAGGGAATGACTTCCATGGTACTAGAGGGAGCTGTAGAGGGCAAAAACTGTAGAGGAAGAAAGAGATTGGAATACGTCAAGCAAATAATTGAGGACGTAGGTTGCAAGTGCTACTCTGAGATGAAGAGGTTAGCACAGGAAAGGAATTCGTGGCGAGCCGCATCAAACCAGTCAGTAGACTGATAGACTGATGATGAAAAAAAAAAACTATCCAACGGCCAGTCAAAAGTTGCGACAAAATGACCACCTACAGTGGCAATACATGCTTCCAGTCTGGTAAGGAACATTTACTGCACACGTGCTAACATTTCAGGGGAAATGTTCAAAGAGGCTACAGTAATATATCATTGCATATCATCGGCTGTAGTTGGTATGTCTTAGTAGACGGCGTGTTTCAGCTTTCCCCACGGAAAAAAGTCCACACGCGTCAAAACCGGGAAACGGGCCAACTCAGGTACAGGTCCTCTGCATCCAGTTTAACGATTTCGAAACATTTCGTGAAGACATTCTGCAGTATTTTGTATACTATCGGCTGGACAGCCATCATGTTGATACCACAGGTTCCTGCTAGTCTGCAGAGGAACGTCGTCTAGCATCTTTGGAAGAGGGTCTGTTAGGAGGCTGCGATACTTACGTGCGTTCTGTGTTCCACGTATGAAACAGGGGCCTATAAGCTGGTGGTTCACTATTCCACACCACACGTTTAAATCCACGGATGGTGACGTTCTACCTGACGAAGCCAACGGAAATTGTCAACAGATCAACACTGGATGTTTCGGAGGTTTACCTGATCATGATTGGTAAATGTGGCTTCATCATTAAACAAGGTAGATGATGCATTTGGCATATCCTGTCTTAATGCCTATGTTCAGCATTTAACATGATTCTCATAATCCTTTCCATGCAGCTCTTAATGGAGATATGTGATAGGGATACAGTCCATGTCGACAGGGAATGTGTAGGACATTTTCCTGACTCATGGCACTCCACTGTGCTGTTGTGCAGGAGCTAACGTGCAGATCAACTGCTACAGCGGTAGGATCATAAATAATTTTACATCTTCTGTCGTTAATTGTTTCCTTTTGTGAACTTTTCTAGGTGTTACACTACCACTGGTGGAAGAGGTTGATGGGTAACTGCCGAGATGGTTGATGTCTGTTATGATATCTTGCCATATACACAGTACAAGAACGAACTGCGTTCTTGCGTGCGTGCCAGCATGTACGGCAACAACCGGATATACTTCAAAAGGAGCGTCATTTCTTAGCCGGAGGGTAGAGATGTGCATTGTTATGAATGGACGCCACGTTGAACACTTCCAGTAAACACGTGTTTATCGCAAAAGTGTGCATTGTTAGACCCATGTTTACTGGACTTACTTTTCTTGTACTACTTTTCTTGTGCTACCACCTCTCGAAGTATTCGATACTTTTTTCAACACCCTATACATATAAAGGCGCGATTGCCATGATAACGTCAGTGCGAATGCACAACAGAGTCGGAACCTCTTGCGGGAACACAGGACTCGTCGTGTACAAGTAGCTAAATGGACACTGAACGCTACTTGTGAGTGACAGTTTGAGAATTTGTACAGGTGGCCCAGGTGGTTAAGGCAACAGCTCGCATTAAGCGGGAGATCCGAGTCCCCATTCGGCTAAAATGTTCGACTCTCGCCATCGAATTATTTCGATGCCCGACTGGCATCGGTCTTTCCTTCGAAACAAGAAATAAATGTTAACCCTATCTCACCGTGGCTGTGTAAATACATTGAGGAGTGGTAGATGCTTTCATTGTGCAACGGGAAGAAATGGGGCAAGAATGAATAGTTGAATGAATTTAAGATCACGATTATTTATCGAACTTTTTTAACATGATTTGTGAATGTATAGTTGCTCTCCCTTATGGGCATGCGAAAAGCAGTGAGAGTGTAGAAACCTAATATCTGTCCACCCAAGAGCATGAAATTTAACAGTCACGTCGAATATAATCTGGAAAGAGCATTCAGTCTTCGCATCTCTCCAGCATTACTTACCTTACGACCTGTAAAGGCATGGAAAGAATTCAAAATAATTCTGCAGAACGCGTTTTGGCTTCACTTTGACTAAAAATTCTGCTTAAGAACTCACAGTAACATTCGAGCTTAAATCGGTACAGATTCAAAAATGAATTTAGAAGCACGTGTGCAGACCACATGTGGTAATAATTTCTTAAATGGCTGGGTTAGGAGAAAGGAATCGTACATGTTTGAGAGGAATACATGATTATCAATTCTCAGTACAAAAGCAGCGGCTTTACCCTTGTGCTATGATGGGGAACGCGGTATAAAAATTCATTGTACGTGAAGCACTGAATAAAGGAAAAGTTCGATACACACTGACAGATACAGAGCAAACCTAAATCAGTGAGAATATAAGAAAACGGGACGCTAGCCACCTGGAATTACAAGTTAAATACTGATACTGTACTACGAGCATGGAACACGGTCAACCTCTTTGAACAACGTAGGTTAAAATTGAATGTGAATGAAGTTATATCCATGGACACGAAAAGTGGCAAACAAAATATTACACGAAGCTGAAGTTACAGGCGTCGTAGCTCCTCGCACGGAAGTGGCCATCAGAAAGCAACCTCAGTTCAAATAACCAGTATTCATAAGCAAACTGTGATACCAGTCGTCCGTAGCAATCGGAAGCAGAAATCAGCAGACTAACCCAGAATACAATACGAGTAAAGATGCTTTCTCTGCCGTTGAGCACGACTCGCTAATATGAAATTCGGCCCACGCAACTTCTGATTGGTCCATACACAATGCCTCCGAAGTATTCCCTAGCAGACATAACTTCCCCAGTCAATGATTGTAGTACGTTAAGTAATCGACAGCAGGGTGTGGTACGTCTTTGCAACAGATTTGCGACTTAGAACTTGCCTAAGCATTAATCTAACTTAAATTGCCGGATTCTTGTATCAACGAAAAAAAAGCAAGTAAACTACGCAGAAGTAATACTTCAAGTTCCAGAACATCAGCGGGATGCAATAAGTGACACTTGACATCATATAGGCCACCGTAGCACAGACATCCCTAGAAATACACTATGTGATCAAAAGTATCCGGACACCTGGCTTAAAATTACTTACAAGTTCGTGGCGACCTCCATCGGTAATCCTGCAGTTCAGTATGGTGTTGGCTCACCCTTAGCCTTGACGACAGCTTCCACTCTCGCAGGCATACTTTCAATCAGGTGCTGGAAGGTTTCTTGGGGAATGGCAGCCATTCTTCATGGAGTGCTGCACTGAGGAGAGGTATCGATGTCGGTCGGTGAGGCCTGGCACAAAGTCGGCGTTCCAAAATATCGCAAAGGTGTTCTATAAAATTCAGGTCAGGACTCTGTCCAGGCCAGCCCATTACAGGGATGTTATTGTCGTGTAACCGCCACAGGCGGTGCATTATGAACAGGTGCTCGATCGTGTTGAAAGATGCAATCGCCATCCCCGAATTGCTCTTCAACAGTGGGAAGCAAGTTGGTGCTTAAAACATCAATGTAGACCTGTGCTGTGATAGTACCACGCAAAACAACAAGGGGTGAAGCTCCTTCCATGAAAAACACGACCACACCATAACACCACCGCCTCCGAATTTTACTGTTGGCACTACACATTATGGCAGATGACGTTCACGATGCATTTGCCATACCCACACCGTGCCATCGGATCGCCACATTGTGTACCGTGATTCGTCACTCCACACAACGTTTTCCCACTGTTCAATAGCGCAATGTGTAGGCTCCTTACACCAAGCGAGGCCTCGTTATGTAATGTTTACCAATCGAACCCCATGAAATTGTACCGATGAATCAGCAAGGTTTAACTGTTGTCATGTGTCGTGACGAGACTTTGGGACCTCATCTGTGGTTGTTATGTGCTGCTGTGGGGCAAGACGTCGTACTGATGGACGATAATCCTCGACGTCATGGAGCACGGATGGTGGATGTTTTCTTCGAAACGGAAGATATTGCACGCATGGCGTGGTCTGCTCGCTCTCCCGATTGCAGTCCCCTGGAGCATGTCTGGGATGCAATACTGAACTTGCATCACGTCAGCATCCACCAACCACAGTCCAAGCTTGCGAGCAGCTCTGCAGGAAGAATGGGTTTTACTGCCTCAGCATGAGACTGATGACATCATTCACAGCATGTCCTATCTAGCTCGGAGCTGTCCTTGAAGTGACCGATTGTGTCATTGTGGTGCCCACTGCTGCTCAGATAGCTGCTCCAGATGTAGTACGATGCGCCAGAGCCAATGAGGTGTTGATAATGGCGTCTTTGTAGCGTTAAAGGCATTTTTAACCAACATAAACTAACTATGTCCAATCTCAGAGGTAATTAACGCTCACGGTCGTTATAGCGTGTATTTAAAGAAAACCTGGATTGCATTCTCATAGTGGCGCTACTAGTGCTACTCCCATGCGAATGGTGTTGCGATTTTTTCCCCGTCAGTGTATTTCAGAGTCTACCACCTGCAGTGGAGCACTCCTAATATAATCAACATCTTGCAGCAGCACAGTAGGGAGAGACGACGAAATCGACAGAGTCCAGCCGAGTGAACCAATGGCCAGAGGCAGTAGCAGAGAGAAGACAGAAAGCGTAGCATGAGGTGACTGCCAGAAGAGAACAGGCATCGTTCTGCTCTGTGGTCCAGATTAACACTACCAGTGGTCATGTGGCGAAGTTACCGCTGCTTGTGGTGGAGCTGCTACATCTGCGATGTCCACAGTCCCTACCACTGACTCGTCTTCGTCCATCGATGGCAAACGTATGAGACTATTATAACCCAGACTGGTTGAAGTGTCACTACCGTATCTTGAACGCACAGTGTCCTAAAGATAGCACATGCGTCTTTGCCATCTACAAGGGGTAGACACAGCAATGAGTTCATCTTCCTCGTTTTCCTCAGAACCACATGCAGACTGGTGTCCAAAATTTAAAGTAACAAAAGGAAATTTAACAAGGCTGCGTTTATTTTGCCTCAAAACAGTGTACACAGATGATAGTAAAGTGTGAACAATGTAAAGAATATATAATGCAAACGACTGCAACGTGCATAACGGTAGACAGAAACGTTATTAGTTTTTTGCAAATTAATGGATTTGCACACACATTCCTACAGCTGCTTAATGTGCTCAGTACGGATTGTGACCAGCTCTGGCAGCAGTATATGCCTGACAACGATAGGACATGCTGTGAATGATGTCATCAGTCTCATGCTGAGGCAGTAAAACCCATTCTTCCTGCAGAGCTGCTCGCAAGCTTGGACTGTGGTTGGTGGATGCTGACGTGATGCAAGTTCAGTATTGCACCCCAGACATGCTCCAGGGGACTGCAATCGGGAGAGCGAGCAGACCACGCCATGCGTGCAATATCTTCCGTTTCGAAGAAAACATCCACCATCCGTGCTCCATGACGTCGAGGATTATCGTCCATCAGTACGACGTCTTGCCCCACAGCAGCACATAACAACCACAGATGAGGTCCCAAAGTCTCGTCACGACACATGACAACAGTTAAACCTTGCTGATTCATCGGTACAATTTCATGGGGTTCGATTGGTAAACATTACCGCCATCCATTAAGGATCTTCCTGGATCTCGGTCTCTTTCCACAGTGTTTGGGTCCGGAAATCGTGTTCCACGTTCCCTCCAGATGCTAATCCATCGAGAATAACTCACCAAACCAAATGGGGACTCATCTGTGAAAACAACATTGGCCCACTGTTCGACCGTCCAGGTGGCATGTTAATGACTCCACTCCAGACGTTCCCTACTGTGAAGACGCATCAGAGGTAGATATACAGCATGTCTCTGACAATATAAAGGTGATTCTGCCGAAGCCTTCTACACACCGTTTGCCTCTATACAACAGGTCCAGTGGATGCTGCGAGCTCACGTGCCAGTTGCCGTAACGCGGTAATGTCGTGCCCTTACAGCCAAATAACGGTCCTATCTTCTGAAGTCACACGAGGTCGGTCCTGCCCTGGTCTTCAGAGTGCAATTTCGGTCCCTATAAACCTTCGCCATATGCGAGAAACAACAGAACAATTCACATTAAGTCATCAGGCCAAATCAATTTGCGACAGTCCTGGTTCCTTTCTTTCTATGGCCCTTCGCCGCAGAGAATCTGGTAAACATATTATCTGTGTCATACTGCACCGTCTGTGACTGTGTACACAATGATTGTGGATGTGGGGCTACGCGGAAAACACTACCTCGTTTCATAGGTGCGCCAACGTCATCGTTGGCATGGTTGTTCGCTGACTGGAATACCATCTCCCGTGTAGACCATGATCGTACGGCTATCTGGCTGAAAGTTTGTATGATCATATCGTGAATTAGACGAGGGAAAGGGAAACAGCGGTTTGTTGTTTTAATTTTGGATATTAGTGTACATGTACGCCTGAGTTAGTCAACTTCGTTTAACATTAACAGATGTCAGTTACGTTATTGCCGAAAGCTGTCACAAACTGTTATGAAGGTTGTTACAGGACACTCAATCCATTGGTATCTTCGCCTCGTGGTGTTTCTCCTGGTTGTGCATCACATACCGCTTAATTAATGTCCGGTATAAAAGCAGTGGATATATCAACGCCTCTCTTAAAGACTGGATTGGTGCATAAGTACGTGCATATGTTTAATGAACACAACAGATATACATAACATATACTTCAGTCATCAGTAAAATATTCTCCTTCACTATTTACAACAGTCTGCCAACTCTGGAGCGCCGGCCACGGTGGTCCCGCGGTTCTAGGCGCTCAGTCCGGAGCCCCGCGACCGCTACGGTCGCAGGTTCGAATCCTGCCTCGGGCATGGATGTGTGTGATGTCCTTACGTTAATTAGGTTTAAGTAGTTCTAAGTTCTACGGGACTGATGACCAAAGATGTTAAGTCCCATAGTGCTCAGAGCCATTTGAACCATTTTGAACCAACTCTGGAGCAACTTTGCGATTTCGCGACTGAAGAAATTACATAGTTGTGAACGAAGAACTCGTCGAGCTATCTTTCGAGCACATTTTCGTCCCGGAAAGGACGTTCCTTGAAGGTTGTACGATATAGAGCGCAAAAGGTGAAAATTTGACGGGCAAGTTCGGGTGAATAAGGTGGATCCGAAATAATCCCTATCTTGTCAGGCGGGCATTACTGTAGAGTAGCATCTCTTGAAGCAGTCTTCCTGGCCGTTGTTGTTGGACTGCGTCTGCAAGACGTCTCAGTTGTTGACAGTAAGTGTCGTCAGTGATGGTTACAGCTCGTGGAAGGAGTTCGTAATACTCCACACCACGTCTTTTTCTCCAGGTGCATTACATTACCTTTTTGTGGACGTGTGCAGGTCTGTGTACGGGGACTTTCTGCTTTTTTGGGGGGGAAGGGGGGGGCTTCACCTTACGTTAACATAAAAACACCATCTCTCGTCACCAATAACAATACATCATAGGAAAGGTCGGCGTTGTTCACAAGCTAATTTAAGAAGTGCAAGCGGGGATACATATATAGCCGCCCGCTGATTCTTTGTTATTTTGGCTTTGACCATGCGGTACCCTTACACCCCATTTTTTGAACCTTCTCGTTGCCTGCAAATGTCACACTGTGGTGGAATGATTACAGATCATCACGTCTGCCAGTTATCGAGTGCACTGACATGTATCATTGTGAAGTAATGCGTTTGAACCGTCTTCATCAAGCCCAGAAAGCCTTTCCGAACGAGGAGTCACTAATGCCAAAACGATCGTCCTTAAAAAGAGAAAACAATATTCTAGCCGTGCTCTGCCCAGTAACATTATCTTCACACACGGTTCAAATGTTTCTGGCTGCCTCCGCTGTTGTCACCCCTCTACTGAAATGTCGGAAATATTCCGATTTTTTCAATTGGCATTCCATTTTCTAGCGTCCACAGCTCCACTCACTATCTCCAAATGACAAAATGAAAATATGTAAACTCACATAGCAACAGTGAGCTATAAACAGATATATGACAATCGATAAATAAACTCGTATCAACCGGAATATCAACATTCGAAACAAAAACGCTACTAACTTATGTATCAACCTAGTATAATTACAAGCAAACAATGCGACGCTTAACGAAGTGGGAAGTTCAGCATATTAACTTTTTTACATTATCGTAAGTTAACGTACTTCTGTTAAACGGACTATGTGACTAACCAATTTAAAGTACGCAATATGCCATAAAGTATTTCACCATTTCATCTGGACCAATGACGCGCTCTTCAAATTAAAATGCCATCGAACATAATATTAGTGACCCCTTTAGAAGAACACACTGGTCGTTTTGATCTTTGCTCGGTGTACAGCCGGTGCCAGGCGGTCATGTCACACCCCACTGTTGGCATGCGTCACAACAGTACTTACTTTACTTTTTCGTGTGCGGAGACCAATCGTAGTCTTTCAGCCCAGTACTTGGCCATGTCTAGAAGTTCTTTTTTGTCGAGCAACAAACAGTCAAGGTTGCACCTGTAAGGACAGCTTGGACAGGCCAGGAGATATTCCATGTCCTGCACAGCATCACAGTCGCACATGTCATCATCCATGTCGCCACGGCAACACCTGATCATGTATGTTTTCACTGGGTCCACCCCTATTCTTATGCGATTCAGAGTCTCCCATCTTTCCCACTTTGTTGTGGAGCCACGAGGCACAATCTGAGCTTGTGGATGGTCAGATGGTGGATCTTCAATGGCCGTGTTTAAGAACCTTTTACGGGATCCAGGTCGTCCAGGCTCGCACTCAGTGCCATCATAGTTGGTTTGTCTGAGCCTCTCCGTGAATTCGTGAGATGTTATTTGGAATCTGGGACACGCAATATTAGCCGCTCTGTAAAGCTTTGACAGGGAGTTTCATAAGCCCTGCTGTTATTCGACTTGCTCGATTAAGGCATATGTCGACTTTCTTCGCGTGGGTTGCTCCATTCCATGCCGGGCTGGAGTATTCTGCTGTAGAGAAGCATAGCGCTTGCCTTATGCGGTGGTCCTCAGGATAGTAGGTTTTGCTTCCCTTGTTGCTGTTTATGAATTTCCACAAAATATTACCAACTAACGGATCTTTTCATAGTATTGTCTACATGTAAGAGATCTATCCAACGTCACACTCACAAGGAAATCCTTCAGTGCGAGGTCGCAAAAGAGGCCAATGATGTTTACGGCATTCGAGGCTCCACATATTGTCTACCACGCAACCACAATATTGGCTGCTAGTGGCAACAGAGGACGGGACTGGACGTATGCAACGGTGAGCATAGCATGAAGCTACGGAGCGTAGCTGATCTGCTTAGTCGACGGATAGAACAGTCCTACAGTTCTACTGGTGTTGATACAAAGCGGCGCAGCTATGGCAACGATAAACAAAGTAAGTAACGCTTTATATCTACAACAGCGGTTGCCGAAGTTGGCATTTCGTCAGAAAGGAACTCAAGGCATTTCGCAGAATAAGATGGAACTAAAGGTTGAAATATTAGCGTTCTGCAGGATGAGTTAGTGGAATGTGTGGTGTCATATACGCTCGACTGTACGGTCCATGTACATGAGGAGTACAATGATGACGATATGTCGAGTGATGTAGTTCATCATCCTTGTCGGACAGCAACAAATCCAGTCTCCTGTAAAATATAATAGAGGACAATTACTGTCCAAGCAGCGGGTACGAAACATAATCACGTACATGGAAGATCTGTGGGGCACGGGAAAAACCCACCGTGGTACAACAACAAAGTTAGGAAACTACTGCGAAAGCAAAGAGAGCTCCACTCCAAGTTTAAACGCAGCCAAAACCTCTCAGACAAACAGAAGCTAAACGATGTCAAAGTTAGCGTAAGGAGGGCTATGCGTGAAGCGTTCATTGAATTCGAAAGTAAAATTCTATGTACCGACTTGACAGAAAATCCTAGGAAGTTCTGGTCTTACGTTAAATCAGTAAGTGGCTCGAAACAGCATATGCAGACACTACGGGATGATGATGGCATTGAAACAGAGGATGACACGCGTAAAGCTGAAATACTAAACACCTTTTTCCAAAGCTGTTTCACAGAGGAAGACCGCACTGCAGTTCCTTCTCTAAATCCTCGCACAAACGAAAAAAATGGCTGACATCGAAATAAGTGTCCAAGGAATAGAAAAGCAACTGGAATCACTCAATAGAGGAAAGTCCACTGGACCTGACGGGATTCCAATTCGATTCTACACAGAGTACGCGAAAGAACTTGCCCCCCTTCTTACAGCCGTGTACCGCAAGTCTCTAGAGGAACGGAGGGTTCCAAATGATTGGAAAAGAGCACAGATAGTCCCAGTCTTCAAGAAGGGTCGTCGAGCAGATGCGCAAAACTATAGACCTATATCTCTTACGTCGATCTCTTGTAGAATTTTAGAACATGTTTTTTGCTCGCGTATCATGTCATTTCTGGAAACCCAGAATCTACTATGTAGGAATCAACATGGATTCCGGAAACAGCGATCGTGTGAGACCCAACTCGCCTTATTTGTTCATGAGACCCAGAAAATATTAGATACAGGCTCCCAGGTAGATGCTATTTTTCTTGACTTCCGGAAGGCGTTCGATACAGTTCCGCACTGTCGCCTGATAAACAAAGTAAGAGCCTACGGAATATCAGACCAGCTGTGTGGCTGGATTGAAGAGTTTTTAGCAAACAGAACACAGCATGTTGTTATCAATGGGGAGACGTCTACAGACGTTAAAGTAACCTCTGGCGTGCCACAGGAGAGTGTTATGGGACCACTGCTTTTCACAATATATATAAATGACTTAGTAGATAGTGTCGGAAGTTCCATGCGGCTTTTCGCGGATGATGCTGTAGTATACAGAGAAGTTGCAGCATTAGAAAATTGTAGCGAAATGCAGGAAGATCTGCAGCGGATAGGCACTTGGTGCAGGGAGTGGCAACTGACCCTTAACATAGACAAATGTAATGTATTGCGAATACATAGAAAGAAGGATCCTTTATTGTATGATTACATGATAGCGGAACAAACACTGGTAGCAGTTACGTCTGTAAAATATCTGGGAGTATGCGTGCGGAATGATTTGAAGTGGAATGATGATATAAAATTAATTGTTGGTAAGGCGGGTACCAGGTTGAGATTCATTGGGAGAGTGCTTAGAAAATGTAGTCCATCAACAAAGGAGGTGGCTTACAAAACACTCGTTCGACCTATACTTGAGTATTGCTCATCACTGTGGGATCCGTACCAGGTCGGGTTGACGGAAGAGATAGAGAAGATCGAAAGAAGAGCGGCGCGTTTCGTTACCGGGTTATTTGGTAACCGTGATAGCGTTACGGAGATTTTTAATAAACTCAAGTGGCAGACTCTGCAAGAGAGGCGCTCTGCATCGCGGTGTAACTTGCTCGCCAGGTTTCGAGAGGGTGCGTTTCTGGATGAGGTATCGAATATATTGCTTCCCCCTACTTATACCTCCCGAGGAGATCACGAATGTAAAATTAGAGAGATTAGAGCGCGCACGGAGGCTTTCAGACAGTCGTTCTTCCCGCGAACCATACGCGACTGGAACAGGAATGGGAGGTAATGACAGTGGCACGTAAAGTGCCCTCCGCCATACACCGTTGGGTGGCTTGCGGAGTATCAATGTAGATGTAGATGTAGATGTAGATCCGCAGCACAGTAAAAAACATTTATGAAAAGATCTCGAAGAAAAAGTGCAGCAATATGACTACGTAGTGCATAAGAACAACTACGGATATTGAAGGGAGGACAAGGTGCACTTACTGCAGAAACTGGTGTTTGAGCGTTTCAAGGATGGCCGCCTCAGTTTACAGGATAGTGAGCTACTACGTTATGCTCATTAAATTGTGCATGACATAGATTACAGTGATTTCAAGGGTAGCGGTGGATAAACATACTTATTCCATCATTCAGCAAGCAATTTGTTTTCAACTACGACGAATCTGGATCTGAAGAGAAAATACGTATGGAAAAATCACTGGAAATTAGGGGTACCAATAGAGTAGTATCAAGATCAACTTACATCATTGCCCTAACGCATTCGTATACATTCATGGCAACTGTTAATCGGGATGGTAAATTCACTGGAAACTCATTTGTTGAGGTGCAAGAAGTTGGAGGTGCTCTGTCCCCTACGATTCATTTTCGTGTGCGTGGTCTTGCAAAAGCAGTGGGGAATATTTACTTTACAGAAAACAAGAGTAGGGACATGGGCGTAAGGGAGCTAAAACTATCATATGGGCACAGCTTTTGGCCGGAGTAATTTGCTTTTGCTTGATTCCTTGTCCGTGCACAAAAATCATACTCCATTAGAGCAAACTATACACAATGTGTCACATTGCAGTTTTGGAATTTGTGGTAAATGGAAATGATCGTGTGGCGTCATTGTCCGGGAGGCCCCTTACAGGGCAGGTCCGGCCGCCTTGGTGCAGGTCTTGTTACATTCGACGCCACATTGGACGACCTGCGCGCCGGATGGGGATGAAATGATGATGAAGACAACACAACACCCAGTTCCTGAGTGGAGAAAATCCCCGACACAGCCGGGAATCGAACCCGGGCCCGTAGGACGGCAATCCGTCACGCTGACCACTGTCGGGGCGGACGGGAATTTGTGGTAAGGACTTATGGGACCAAACTGCTGACGTCATCGGTCCCTAAGTTTACACACTACTTAATCTAACTGAAACTAACTTACGCTAAGGACAACACATGTACCCAAGCCCGAGGGAGTACTCGAAACTCCGACGGGGGGAGCCGCGTGAACCGTGACACCTCATACCGACACACCACCTGGAAGCACTGAGCAAATTCAGCCTGTGAATGCTTTTTTTTTTTTTTTTTTTTTTTTTTTTTTTTTTTTTTTTTTTTTTTTTTTTTTTTTTTTTTTTGGAAGCATAAGACATATTACGGCATTATCTGCAGCTATGCCCTAAAGGATAGCCAATTTCACGATAAGCTCCACGGCATATTGTTTCACATTCGGTTGCATGCCATCACATATCGATCAGTTCCCATCACCCCTTAAACCAATATGATTCTAGATGCATTCTTTAAGATTTGGTACCTGTCTTAACGTCCTGCAGTTCGCCTTCGGTCTTGTTGGTGAGAAACTTTGTGATCACTGGAGGGCGCCATTTTTCATTCGATGTTCATGGTGCAATTTAATGTTCTGTTTTGATTTCTTGAATATCGATGTTGTCCATGTAATACATATTTGCGACAGAAGGTTGACCTCTGCGTCTCCCGGACACTAATTTTCTGTCGCCCTCCTGATGCACATGGTGCGTCATTAGCCTCTAATAGTTTTACTGTCATAATTGTTAACACGGCAGTTTCAAATGTCCCATACTAAAGATTGAACTTGCGACTTCGCACTTAAGGGGTTTCTTGTGAGGTAAGCCAGTTTATCTGTGTGTTACAAAGTAGTATTATTCCAGGAAACATTGAGTTTTCCGTTTGCTTGCCGAGATCTAAAGTGAAAAGCGCTTACTTGAATCTTCGAAGGACACCGTTTAAGGGAGTTATTTTGACAGTATTCAGATAAGAATCTGAGTGCCTTCTCCAGCTTCTGCGCTACCTCCTCAAAAGTCGCGACAGTAAAATGGAGGGTCGACATGGAGACGTGACAGATTGGCAGAAAGGATTTATCGTCTTTACACGTAATCATAGAGTTAAAAAGTTGCCCGGGTCATTTGTGTATCACTGAGGATTGTCCATGGTGTCTACAAGGAATGGTGTACCACTCTCGACCATGTAAAACGGCATAAGAACAGTGATCGTAAAAAGATCCAAACCGACAGGGAACGGATCACAAGATAACGCTGTAAAACATTCTCGCATTTCCCGCCGCGTCAGTTCAGAGTACAACCTCGAGCTTTCGACTATTACCTGCATCGCATTTGTCAGGAGCAACTGACTGCTGTGGTGGCCTTATATAGCTAAAGACGGCTTCTGATTGGTCCGTAATTACGTCATGCTCTCGCAGATAGTATCGAAGTTGCGCTGCTGGCGCCACCTCTTACGTCGTAGCTGAGAATTTCGACGAATATCCCTGGCTCTTCTCTGCATCGAGAGCTCGCTTGCATGTACCGCTAAGATTGTATCCACTGTCACAGTTGAAGATTTTCCCATCCATTCTTATTTCTATGGCCTCTTTAATTACAGAATCGCAGTATCTAGGAGCATGGGGCAAAATATTTGTTTGTGAGGCTGTGCTCAGTAAAGGCAAGTTTCTCCAGTTCTCGATTTCTAGTACGTCGTTGATGTTCTGCACGGCGACCAGAAACGGAGCGGATGGACTGACCGATGAAACTGCTATCGCACTCACAAGGAATGTTGTAAATCCCAGGGATACTGAGGCCGAGACTGTCCTTAACAGGTCGTAATTCTCCTTTAGATTATTTGGAGGTCGCAAAATAGATCTGATACCTCGTCTTTCCAGGACTCTGTCTATATTGCTGGATGTATGCCGCAGAAGGGAAGGTATGGAATTGGAGGCTGACCACGTGAATGTTCAACATTTTCACGTTTCCTTTTCTTGGAGAACGCTGACTTCATGTCACGTGTCCCATAGCCGTTCTTTCGGAACACATACTTCAGACGCTTAATGTCGGAACCCAAGTGGCCCTAGTAACAAACAGTTTCTGCCATGTGTACGAGTGTATTTGCAGAAGGTGCATTATATTTGGCTCCCCTTCGTCCATCTTCATTTTACGTTGCGTTGATGAAACGTTTATGGTCTGGCGACACGGCGTGGGAACTCTTGAGCAATGCCATTACAGTGCCCTCCTTCTTATGTGTGGCATTGTAGCGAGAAGGAAGCGACTCTGCCTTCCTTCTCTGGTTTCTTTATTACTAACCTGGGGTCTTGCTGCCTCGGTTGTCCCTCGTCGCAGTAGTAGCGCTCAGGCGCCAGGTTCAAAACTGGTTCAAATGGCTGTGAGCACTATGGGACTCAACATCTGAGGTCATCAGTCCCCTAGAACTTAGAACTACTTAAACTTAACTAACCTAAGGACATCACACACATCGATGCCCGAGGCAGGATTCGAACCTGCAACCGTAGCGGTCGCGCCGTGCCAGACTGAAGCGCCGAGAACCGCTTGGCCACACCGGCCGGCGAGCCAGGTTCAATGTAGGTTTGTGCTCCTGCTGAAATGGGGTGTATCGGCATGCCAGCTGTTAAAAGTTAACAACGTTTTGTAATGTAATCGTTTTAATGAAGAAGACTTTAAAAGACTCGTCACAGACTCTCCAGTATGGCAGCTCTTGACTGCGCCGTTACACTCAACACTTTACAACACCGTTATCACTTTCAATACTCGTTATAGATACTGCCCAGGACACGTGGCGTTCACTGATAATTAATACCGGTCACTTTAACTTTGTATCTTGTTTATCACTTCTATATTTGTGGTCAGTGGTGCATTCTGCTACTGCCACTGCCTACTCGCGACCGTCCTTTCGGAGCCGCCTCCGGTTACTCGACAGTGCGTTTTGAGTGGCGCCTTGCTGCTAACTTCGCACCGTCTTCCCGACGCACAAGGGAGACCCCTACCTTTCTCCCTCAGCCAACAGGGATACTCCACTCGTCTCCTACGCATAGACGCCAATGGGCGTTCAGATCGCTGTTGCCAGCCAGATCTGACGTCACGTTTGCGGACAGTGTGACGGAAGTTCGTCTCGGAACACTTTCTCAGATTGTAACATCCTACTCGCGAATAGTCGGATCTTGTCCCTACTCAGGTTGCACAACATTTCGTCTTATGATGTTATCGTTAATGCTCCTTGCTGACGCATAATTGTCACATGGACATGTATCCTGGCTGCTACAGAGCATTCCCGAGCGTTTAGATCTCGCAAAGGTTCACAAATGTGCGTAATAATTAGCATAAACACGTGAAGGGAATGCACGTATGCATTACACCGTGAACATATGAGCAGCATGTACCCAACATCCAGTTGACCATCGTGACAGAGAAAGAGGTGAAGCTGCTATTTTTAGGTGTCTTGGCACAACGAAAATCAACCACTCAGCGTACCGCAAGCCTGTTGTGTCGGCTACTGTGGGAGTCAGCACCGACACAAACAAAGAAGGAGAGACGTTTCGATGGCCGGTGGCATGAATCCAAAATCATCATTACAAAACACTTTCTAATTAATCGAAAACTTTATTTCTATTAAGGGAAGAAACATAACTTGATTCCTATCGTTCAAATGGTTCAAATGGCTCTGAGTACTATGGGACAACTTCTGAGCTCATCAGTTCTCTAGAACTTAGAACTACTTAAACCTAACTAACCTAAGGACATCACACACATCCGTGCCCGAGGCAGGATTCGAACCTGTGACCGCGGTCGCTCCGTTCCAGACTGTAGCGCCTAGAACAGCTCGGCCACATCGGCCGGCTTCCTATCCTTCCTCGGGCATGGGTGTGTGTGATGTCCTTAGGTTAGTTAGGTTTAAGTAGTTCTAAGTTCTAGGGGACTTATGACCACAGCAGTTGAGTCCCATAGTGCTCAGAGCCATTTGTACCTATCCTTCCTGGGGCTCCTACATGCAAATACTTTACTCTCTATTACTACTCGCATAACGCAGGCTAAGTAACGTCTTCCTATTACTCAGCATTGATGTTCTAGCAGCGATGGTCGGCTGGTGAAATCACTGTTGACAGGGGGCGCTGAACTTTGTCTTCCTGGAGGTGTGGCGGTGCCCGCTCTTTGCGTTGGCGTGCAGGTCGGCGCCTTCTAGATGCCGTTTCGCGGTGCTGCGCTGGTCGGTGTCCAGCCGATGCCTTAGGACTGTATACTCCTTCCCCCCCCCCCCCCCCCCCACACACACACACACAAAAATGCCTCTCCGTTGTCGTGTATTAAGCTATTTTACGACAATGGGGAGGGGGCGGAGGGGGTGGGGGGACGGGCAGAAAATCGGATGGCGTGAGGAGCCGCGGGCCGCAACTGGTATCGGCGTCGCGCCTCGGCATCCGTCCTGATCTCCGAGGGGAACGTCGGTCGCGAAACCACGGGAAAGGCGCCCCTCCCTTCCTCAGTCGGTCCTACGAAAAACGGAGAGCGCTGCGATGACGTCACGACGTCTTCACTGGTCCCTTTTGGAACACTCTTTGGCTTATTGTTGTAGTCTCCTTTAGCAAATATTTATTTGCAGTGCTCATCAGCCTTCAAAAAACTAAGATCATGGCGCAGAGCACTACCAACCTTCCATCCATCAGCATTGAGAGTCCAGATAGATGACGACTTTACCTATTTGGGATCCACAATATGTAGCAAGTTGTCCATGGACACTGAAATTACTAACAGAATCGCAAAGGCATCATATGTCATAGCTAGATTGAAAAACAGAGTACGGAACAATGGACTGCTTGCCACAAAAACTAAATTAAAAGTCTATAACGCTTGTGTTATAAGCACCCTTCTCTATAGCTGTGAGACACGGACAACTCTTTCTAGGCACGAATCTCGACTCAACAGCTTCCATCTCCGCTGTCTCCGGATGATCCTTCAGATCTCTTGGAGAGATAAACACCGAAGTCTTTCATCGTGCAAGCACAACCAGCATCTTTGCACTCCTGAGTCATCGACGTCTAAGATGGTTGGGACATGCCAGGCGCATGGATCCTGAATGGATACCGAAACAACTGCTGTACAGAGAACTTCAGAAGGGTTTGAGGCCAGTGGGACGACCGCATCTTCGTTTCGAGGATGTCTGCAAGAGACACCTGACCGAGACCAGAATCAATCCAAGTCGGTGGGAAAGCACTGCAGATGACCGTGTCAAGTGGCAAGTAACTGTGCGCAACGGCGTCAAGCTCTCAGAGGACGAACGCACACAGGAACAAATCAGGAAGAGGACAAAGCGAAGAGACAGAGCGGCTTCTGTTCCAAGTCCCTCAAATTTCACGTGTCCAAACTCCAGTATTGACTGCCACTCTCGAGTGGGACCTTTTAGCCACAACAGACGCTGCAGACTCTGAACCGAGCGTGTTACACCATCATCCCTCAAGGATGCACGGATGCCTTTATTTGCAGTGCCCATTAACTCAACTATAGCGTGTAGTGCCATTCAGGATTTGTCATATGCTTGGAAGGTTTGCCTGAAGTGCCGGACCACAATTTACGGCTCAGGACTTTGAACAGTTTTCTTCAGCCAATGGTATCACTCACCTTATGAGTGCTCTGGTTCATCCTCAGTTGAACGACTTGTGTGTACGTTCAGGCAACACACGTCGAGGAGCGGTATGTTGCGAGGAAGGGCAGCAGCGCCTTCTTCCGCGTGTGGCAGGCAAGTAGTTCGCTCATCCGTCGCCGACGCTTCTCCGAGGGTTGAATGAAAAGTAACGCCTCCACCTTCGTTAACTGGGTGTGGATGGGAATATTTTAATAAATCAAACGCAGAAATAATCCTTAGAATGTGATCTTTGATTACCAATATTCACTTTTCCACATAATCACCAGCCAATTGGATACATTTCTGCCAAAGATGAACAAGTTTTCCGAAGCCGTCTCGGAAGAAGTCGACACTCTGTTTCCGCAACCACAGTCTCACAGTTCTCTCAACATCTTCATCAGAAGCATAATGATGTCCAAGCAGATTGTCTTTCATTATCGGGAACAGATGGTAGTCAGACGGTGCTAAATCTATACTGTATGGAGGATGCCGCACAGTGGTGAGATTCAGTCTCTGAAGTTCTGCTGTGGTGGCACGTGAAGTGTTTGCTTTGGCACTGTTAAATGCGGAGGAAATAGTGGGTATCTGGAAAGAATACATTGAAAGCCTCTAAGAGGGGGAAGATTTGTCGGAAGTAATAGAAGAAGAAACAGGAGTCGATTTAGAAGAGACAGAGTCAGAATTTAAAACAACTTTGGAGGACTTAAGACCAAATAAGGCAGAAGGGATAGATAACTTTCCTTCAGAATTTCTAAAATCGTTGTGGGAAGTGGCAACAAAACGACTATTTGCGTTGGTGTGTAGAATGTATGATTCCGGCGACATACCATTGACTTTCGGAAAAGTATCATCCACACAATTCCGAAGACTTCAAGAGCTGACAAGTGCGAGAATTATCGCACAATTAGCTTAACAGTTCATACATCCAAGTTGCTGACAAAAATAATATACTGAAGAAGGGGAAAGAAAATTGAGGGTTTAGAAAATGTAAAGGCACAAGAGAGGCAATTCTGACATTGCGGTTGATAATGGAAGCAAGACTAAAGAAAAATCAAGACACGTACATAGGATTTGTCGACCTGGAAAAAGCCTTCGACAATGTAAAATGGTGCAAGATGTTCGAAATTCTGAAAAAAATAGTGATAAGCTATAGGGAGAGACGGGTAATATACAATGTGCACAAGAGCCAACAGGGAATAATAAGAGTGGACGACCAAGAACGAAGTGCTCGGATTAAAAACGGGTGTAAGTCAGGGATGTTGTCTTTGCTCCTACTGTTCAGTCTGTACATCGAAGAAGCAATGATGGAAATGAAAGTAAGGTTCAGGAATGGAATTAAAACTCAAGGCGAAAGGATTTCAATGATACGATTCGCTGACGACATTACTATCCTGAGTGAAAGTGAAGAAGAATTACATGATCTGCTAAACGGAATGAAGAACCTAATGAATACAGAATACTGATCGAGAATAAATCGAATAAAGACGAAAATAATGAGAAGTAGCAGAAATGAGAACGGGGACAAACTTAACATCAGGACTGATGGTCACGAAGTGTAGTTAAGGAATTCAGCTACCTAGGCAGCAAAGTAACCAATGACGGACGGAGCAAGGAGGTCGTCAAAAGCAGACTACCAGTAGGAAAAAGGTCATTCCTGGTGATGGTACGAATTTTAATTCATTGCTGTGGCCTTCGTCATTTATCATAGATAACAATGAGACTCAACGTCTCAGAAACACCAACCATACATTCTTCCGCATCATTCGTAATTGCTAGAATGAGAAGAAAGTACCCTCCGCCGCACATCATTAAGTGTAGGTGTAGCTGCGCTTCAGACAAACACGGCACTTACATGCGTTTAACAGGTTACACAGACGGATGATGAGGGACCCAGCCTCAGTATTTCAGTATGTCCCATGCAAAACCCGATTACAAATTTCTGTTTCTGTGTGGTATATAGTGCCACACTGCTACCGCTACTTTCATTGTCTTTTTTTAAAACCAGCATGTCTTACGGGAAACAATATATGGTTACGTCTGTATTCTATTTACAGTCTGTGATATACTTTGAAGAATTGAATTTCCCTTTAGTTCTCCCAGTTTTCGTTTTTGCGCTGTCGTTTAACGCAGCACCGACAAAGACGTAACAAAGACGAAGCAAATAAATTCAGTAGAGGGATTGCGTGTAGCGCAGCCTGCAGCCTCCAAGGAGGAACCGTTCCACCTTTCATGACCAGGAAAATGGCGAGAAACCTCCAAAATTCATGACCTGTCTCTCAGAGTGCTAGTTTAATGCTCTGCTACTGCACCACTACTCTCAGAGGAAAAGTAGTGGGACATTATAATGCTGTCAAGGTACAAGCTGCATTAAGGGACGGTAAGAGGATTGTCTTTCGGTGTGGCATTAGAGAAGTCTGATGCAGGAGGCGTTGTCGTAATCTTTATGAATGTAAGAAGCTTGAAATGAACTTCGTCAGCCGGAGTGGCCGTGCGGTTCTAGGCGCTACAGTCTGGAACCGAGCGACCGCTGCGGTCGCAGGTTCGAATCCTGCCTCGGACATGGATGTGTGTGATGTCCTTAGGTTAGTTAGGTTTAATTAGTTCTAAGTTCTAGGCGACTGATGGCCTCAGAAGTTAAGTCACATAGTGCTCAGAGCCATTTTGAAATGAACTTCGCAGAGTCAAGTTAGCACAATACAAAGGAGTAGACGGTCGATACTAAGTCTTCACAGCTTGCAAGATGGGTCATTTCATGATGGATTCTCAGTCTTTCATAATCAGTTACTCTAAATATGGTAGGAGCATATCCTCGAGCAACTAAGGTGACGGATGTCATGCAATACCTCTTAATATCGTGTCTGACCTTTTGCCCGGCGTGGTGCAGCAACTGGACGTGCCATGGTCGACACAAGTCGTTGTAAGAACCCTGTAGAAATACAGAGGCGTGTTGCCTCCAAAGCCGTCCATAATTGCGAAACTTTAATCGGTGCTGGATTTTTTGCCCGAACTGACCACTCGATTGTGTCCCATAAATGTTCGATGGTTTTCATGTCGCGCAATTTGGGTAGCAAAATCATCCGCTCGAATTGTCCAGAATATTCTTGAAACCCATCCCTAACATATGTGGCCCGACGTTGTTTGGAAACTTGAAGTCCGTGAATGGCTGCAAATGGTCTCCAAGTACCCGAACATAATCATTTGCAGCCTGTGAAAGGTTCATTTGGACCAGTGGATCCAGTCGATAACGTGGAAACACAGCCCACACCATTATGAAACCATCACCAATTTGCTTAGTGCCTTGTGGACAACTTAGCGCCACACTCGAACCCTAGCATCAGCTCTTACCAACTGAAACCGAGACTCATCTGACCAGGACAGGATTTTCCAGAATGGTCCAACCGATATGGCCATGAGCCCAGGAGAGGCCCTGCATGCGATGTCGTGCTTTTAGCATAGGCTCTCTTGTCGGTCATATGCTGCCATAGCCCATTTACGTCAAATTTCGTCGCACTGTTCTAAAGGATACGTTCGTCATACGTCCCATGTTGACCTCTGCTGCTATTTACGTAGTTTTGGTTGTCTGTTAGGACTGACAAATCTGCGCGAACGCCACTGCTCTCGGTCGTAAAGTGAAGGGCGTCGGCAACTGCGATGTCCGTGCTGAGAGGTAACGCCTGACATTTGGAATTCTCGGGTCACTCTTGACACTGTAGGTCTGGGAATACTGAATTTCCTAACGATTTCTGAAATGTAAAGTCCCATTCATCTCTGTCCAAGTACTATTCCGCATTCAAAGTCTGTTAGTTCCCGTCGTGCAGCCTTAATCGCGTCGAACACCTTTTCGCATGAATCGACTGCCCTTTTATACCTTGTGTGTGCGATACTACACATATATGTATATGATATGTACATATCACTATCCCATGGCTTTTGTCTCGTCGGTGTATATCGACGATCTTAACGTTACATGCCTCAACAGCAGTGCATTAAGTACCCCAAGAACACTGCCTGACAATAAAAAAGTGAAGCACCCAGACAACATGGTTGGATGGCAATTTATTTTGTACACGTACGCACCAACAGCGGATATGTAAATGATTTGAACTGTAATTTTCCGTGACATGTAGAACAGACTTCACAGTGCATTACTGGTGTTCGCATGTAGTATCGTCCCCAGGCCCAATGAGGTATATAAGCGGTGTGAACAGCAGCAGCGCCTTGACACGGCCTGCGCGGCTGTCCCCAATACAGGTTCGAGTCCTCCCTCGGGCATGGGTGTGTGTGTTGTCCTTTGCGTAAGTTAGTTATGTCAGACTGAGTGGTGCGTAAGCCTTGGGACCCATGTCCTCAGCGGTTTGGTTCCATAATACCTTACCAAAAAATTCTAAATTTTTTTTCCAGCAACGGACATTGAGCGATGACTCTTAAGGACGCGCCGCGTACTCGTCTGAGACAGCGTTATCAGCACCTGACAGAGTTTGAAAGGGACCTCACTGTAGATCTCCGTTTGGCGACGTGTCGGACAGTACTTTATCCAGATTTGTGGAGCATTCGGATGTGACAATGGTCAATGTTTCACTGCGTGGGAGCTCGAGGCCTGGCATACTCGTCGTGAAGTGTCCTGCAGACCACGTCCGATCACCGCGAGGGAGGATGGCCGTACTGTGCACCAAAAACATTGTAACCCCTTCTCTTCTGCGCCTGCCAAGCGAGAACGAGTAGTGAACACTTTGCAACGTTCTGTGTCATCGTGCACCACTGATCGGAGTCAAGCAGCAGCCGGATTACGGAACTACCGCCCCTTCTGCGACTGCCACCGACGCAATAATAGGGAAGAATAGACTACCGATGAATGCTGCCGCGTTGTGCTCCGCGATAAACCGCCGTTCTGCACTACCCCTGCACATTGAGAATCTAATTGCATCGCTCGTGAAGGGAGTGAGGCAAGATTGTAGCCTATCCCCTGTGCATCTGCACATTGAGCAGTCTTAAAAGGAAACCAAGGGTAAATTTGGAAAGGAAATGAAAATTCAGAAAGAAGGAACAAAATCTGAGGTTTGGCAGTGGCATTGTAATTCGGTCACCGACGGGACACGACTTGGAAGATTAGGCGAACGGGAACTGTAATGCCTTGAAAAGCACCAATGTGAAACGTGACTAATGGAACGTAGTCGAATTAAATAAAGTGACGCTGATGGAATTATAAGGGCAGTCGAATGAAAACGAGACATATGTAAAAAAAAGTACTGTATGTACACTGCTTATTATTTCAAAAGAAATCGACATAACTGTTAATACATTTATCCCACTGTCAACGCCTTCCTGGAAAAATGTTTGCGACTGCCTGTTGAACCATGATTGTACCCAGGCGTGAACTTCATCTTCCAAAGCAAGTCGGCGTGCCACTTGTTGACAGGGTGTAACAGCCGTGTTACTCCCGTCGTCATGGTGCGAGGAGCCATCGAGTACGGCTTCAGATGACGGCTGGTAGTGGTTGAGGGATCGCTGACGGCACAACGCTACACGCCTATCCTGCGTCGTCATTTGATCTCTGTCTTTAGACAGAGACATTTCTCAACAGGACAATGCTGCTTCACACATGCCACCTATCTTAACTTCCTGCAAGGTACTGAGGTACTCCCGTGGCTAGCAAGATTACCAGATCTGTCCTCTACAAAGTGTGTGTGAGACCAGGGTAACAAGGACCAGCTTGCCTCAGGAGAGAATACACCGGCTTTGTGGTACCTTTCGCTACTGAACAAGTGCATGCATCCAGGCCAGGCCGGGCGCAATATCGTACCGTTAAGTGGGCTGCAAATTTTTTTGTACATCTGATTCGATTTTATGATCACTGAAATGATATCACATACCTTCTCCACCCGTTAAGTTCCGTTTCGTTTTCTCCCATCACACTGGGTGCTCCATTTGTTTTATCAGGTACCGTATTCATTTAGTTCAAATGGTTCAAATGGCTCTAAGCACTATGGGACTTAACATCTGAGGTTATCAGTCCCGTATTCATTTAGTCAAAGGCCCAGTAGAGGCAGGTCAGTTTATTACTTTAGCTTATCCTGTCGTACAACTTTCTGTGGTGTTATAAATTTGGTACTGAAGACACACTGCTTTCATAACAATCATACAGTACATAAAAAATCATTGGAGCACATAATTCCAACGAATAAGTCATCCCAACCAACGAAAATGGTTACCCACATTCTAGTTTTAATAATCTATGGCACACATTTAAAGGTAGTTAAATTGCTGATAAATCCTCAGTTACTTTCAATTTCCTCTTCAGGAAATTAATTTTTTCTGTGCTTTACGATTTGTAATTTCAGATCTATAACATCGAAACCTCTCATAATCTATGTATCAAAGGTAAAATCCTACCACACGGAGAAGACGCCATAATTACATAAGAAATTGAAGATTAACTGCAACGTTCCGCCCAAAACCATAAACCAGGGTGGTGAAAAATATGTCGAAAATATCCATTTGGAAATCAGGTTCAGTAGGTTACTGATAAGACTCAAAATAATCGTTGAGAACAAAGACATAGAACAAACCTCCTGCTCCAATTATTTAGCGTGAAACTAATCATGATAACGACAAAGACACCAGAAAAATGATAAACGAATCCAAGCTACATCTGCCAAAACTAGCTTAAAGAATGAAAAGACCCGAATACAGTATTAAATTTTTTTTTTTTAAATCGCGGCAGTCCTTTCGTTTCTGTATGGGACTGAGAGCAGGGTACCAACAAAGAAAAGAATTGCTAGAGTTCACAACTATGAAATGAGATTCCCAAGGAGAACTAAAGCGTGTGCAAGAAAGACAAGTATAGTAATGACAGTAGTACATACGTATTAGAAGTAGACACAATCAGCACCACAATGTAAGAATACAGACACAGATGGGAGTAAAATGCCGGCCGGTGTGGCCGTGCGGTTAAAGCCGCTTCAGTCTGGAACCGCGTGACCGCTACGGTCGCAGGTTCGAATCCTGCCTCGGGCATGGATGTGTGTGATGTCCTTAGGTTAGTTAGGTTTAATTAGTTCTAAGTTCTAGGCGACTGATGACCTCAGAAGTTGAGTCGCATAGTGCTCAGAGCCATTTGAACCATTTGGGAGTAAAATGGAGGGAGGATGGAGAACAACAGGCTCCCGGCTCTATGCCATGCGGCAAGAAGAAGAATCAGAAGACGTGTTCGAAATTCAGGAGGGAAACAGAAGTAAAACATCTGAAAACGAAAGAGGGAATGCCCTAACAATTTAAGAGAAGAATAAGAACTAGAAGAAGAATCTCATCTCAATGCAAGGGAACTACTACATCCCAAAAGCTACAGGTGAGAGCAAACAAATGTACTGATAATAAATGACGAAACATACGTAAAAAATATTAACTACTAAACCTGTCTGCAGACATCTGCTAAGTACGCACACACACACACACACACACACACACACACACACACACACACACACACACACGCACACACAAACACAGAGAAAGAGAGAGAGAGAGAGAGAGAAAGAGAAAGAGAGAGAGAATTTCTAACCTCACACACCACTCAACAATTGACGCCATAGAAAATAAAATATAGGAATGTGATAATGATTTTCCATATTGGCTGTAATCTTACAAGTTATGTTACGTAGGTGGTGGGAAGCGGATTACGTAACACTCCCTTTATTTCGTAAACGGTTCAAGATATCGGAAGGTTTTCTACTAATGACAGTACACAGGAGGACACGTAATTTTGCTATTGCTTAATTGTGTCAACTCTATTATCAACCGAGATACTGAAGCAGGTATATTATAAATGAATGATACACCTTTTTAACGACATTCGAAAGTTACTGAAAACGCGAGTGCAGTGATGCTTAGATTAAAGGTAATTCCTCTTGGTTCCACTTTATACGACCTAGAAACGGGGATATCACTTGATGTTTTTCTTCAAATGAAAGTATATGCATACTTTTACGTAAAGTAGGGTGCTTCGAAGATTTATGTGAAATGTGTCTACGTAAAGTTGTTAGAATGCGGACACTAAAACGTGGCCTCGACCGCAAAAATATAAAATAAAAAATTGATAAATAAACAAAAAATTAAAAACTTTGGCTGTCCAACAGTATACAAGAGATGCTGGGGAACTAGCTCCACCTCCCTCTCGCAGAGATGGCGTCCGAGATCTGTGCTCCTGCAAATGCAAATTGATGTATGGTCATAGGGAATTAGCGATCGCTTTTGATGTCATGATAGTCGTACTCGATGCACGTGATGGGGCAGGATTAATCTCTTCACTCATTCCAAAATGAGCGAAACTAATATGCATTAGTAATTGCTTAAAGCTACACACTCGTCATCAAGACAAACAGCTTTGCTCGTTATGCAACATACCGTTAGTAATTTAGGCACTCCGTATAACGAAAACACCATCTCACTGAAGCAACACCCTAGTGTATTCCTGATTATATTTCTTACATAAATATCACCTAATCATGGGAGAAGTTGTAGAAAGTATGTAAATGGAAGTCTATATCACAACTACCAAAGATTTGTTCAAATTAAAAACCACCATGGACTCTCATTGCAAAGTGACTCTTGGAAAATATATCTACAGAAACTTAACATGAAATTCTGAAGTTAATTATGTAGAAGTTTCGTTGACGCGGCTAGGAAGATCGCATTCGTAAAGTAACAAGACAAATAACCGAATAAATTCCGCACCCAGGACATACAGATAAATGCGAGCCGCTCAGAGTACGGGCTCCGGGCTCCCAAATATGCTACCAACACGTCACGCTATAGCAAAAAGCAACATTGACACCTTCAGACGGTACAGTTACTGCAGGACGGCCGCCAAGAAGTGAAGGATCAGTCCCCTAGAACTTAGAACTACTTAAACCTAACTAACCTAAGGACATCACACACATCCATGCCGGAGGCAGGATTCGAGCCTGCGACCGTATCGGTCGCGCGGTTCCAGACTGAAGCGCCTAGAACCGCTCGACCATTCCGGCCGGCTCGGGAGAACAGATTCAGCACACAGAAAAGCGAAGGGTTTTTCGAAAATATTTCACGATTAAAAAACCTCGGGGTATTTCTGGTTCAAAATGGTTCAAACGGCTCTGAGCACTATGGGACTTAACATCTGAGGTCAACAGTCCCCTAGAACTTAGAACTACTTAAACCTAACTAACCTAAGGACATAACACACATCCATGCCCGAGGCAGGATTCGAACCTGCGACCGTAGCAGCCGCGCGGTTCCGGACTGAAGCGCCTAGAACCGCTCTTCCACCGCGGCCGGCAAAGGATCAGAATGCCGGGGGCCAATGAACAGAATACAAAGTTCCTCTGTATTCACTGAAAACTCTCTTTGGAGGTGCGGAAGCAGTCTTGTAGCCAATGTGACGAACGTAAATGTGCCTCGAAGCATGAAAATAGAGGGGAACACCGCAATAGTTTCCCAGACAAGGCGTACAAATGCACATAAACAATTTACAGTTTACTAGGGTGGTAACGAGTTTAAACTGTCTTTTACTATTGGTTGACGTAGCATACACAGTGTCTAGTAGGGGAGACAAAGCAGAGGATTGAAGGATCAGATGGTTATGTTTCGACTGAATTTTCTCATATTGTGAAATGAAAAGGGGCGATCTGCTTTACTTGCCAACAGTCATTCTATACCTAAGAACGCATAAATACTTCTTTATTGTTGACAACCGGTTTCAACAAATTTTGCTGTCACCACCTGGTCTTCAAAGATTTCGTTACAAAACGTGTTAAACGTGAATGGAAACCTCCTGTCAAGTTTCATGTTAACGAATGAAATGTAACACATTATCCAAATGTTTGTCAGAAACAAAACATTTACAATCAAAAAGCACCTTGTGCACATGGCGGTATATGTAGCGCTCATAGGTGATTGTTAAGTCTTAAAAATCAGAATACACATTAGCACACCTTTTTACGTTAGCCTGACACGTTCCATTCATTCATGATCCACTTCAGATGGTGTGCATTTTTTCTCACGTTTCATCGGAATAGAAAGGCAGAATTCTTCATGACGTCCATGCTGAATATTTATTTGCTACATCTCAAGCGGACACTTGGGAGCTAAGCTACCCTTGTGGCCATGCGTAAGGGGTTAACTCACGGAAACTGCAACTTCAGAATGTGTCGAACAGATCCATGGGAATCACGCCAGAATGCCACTCGACTTGAGGCAAGTTTTTCTGTTGCGTCTCCACAGTAAACACGGGATGACCTGGATTCCACTTCCCTGCGTGAGAATCCTTCAGTCAGCACCAGCTGCCATCATTATATCCGTACGTATTATAAAAATGAATGTATGTATATGTGTATGTATGTATGTATCTTGTTCAACATCTCCTCCAAAACCACTGGACCGATTTTTAACTAACTTGGTACACCTAACACTTACCGTCTGGAAATAATCGCTGTGGACGCAAGAACCGCCTACCTATCAAAGGGGAGGAATGGAGATGCAAAACAAGTGCAGCCCAAGACGCGCGAATAGCCAGACTTCATTCAATCAGCACTTGAAAAGAAGAGCGCTTAGCGACTTACAACAAACTTTACACATAATTTCAAACCTTTACGAAACTCTTTCTAGCTGAAAACTCCCACAAAATGATAAAAAGAGAAACGTTTATCGCTTTCTACTAGAAATACCGTGAGAATAAGAACAAGAAACCCCCTAGATGGATAGTGGTGCTAACATGGAGAGAGAAGGGGAAGAAAGAGGTGGACAGTGGGGGAAGGAGGTGATGGACTAATAGAAGACTGTAGTATTAAAATAAATGCAACTGAAATGACACAGGATCATGAAGCGATTTGTACCAGTCATCTTACATAAACAAATAAAAAAAGAGTTGTTGTTGTTGTTGCTGAGGTCTTCAGTCCTGAGACTGGTTTGATGCAGCTCTCCATGCTACTCTTTCCTGTGCAAGCTTCTTCATCTCCCAGTACTTACTGCAACCTACATCCTTCTGAATCTGCTTAATGTATTCATCTCTTGGTCTCCCTATACGATTTTTACCCTCCACGCTGCCCTCCAATGCTAAATTTGTGATCCCTTGATGCCTCAGAACATGCCCTACCAACCGGTCCCTTCTTCCTGTCAAGTTGTGCCACAAACTCCTCTTCTCCCCTATTCTATTCAATACCTCCTCAGTAAATACGTGATCTACCCAAAAAGAGTAATGCACAATAAAAAGAAAAGTGGAGCACACATAGCAGTCAGTAATCTCTATACCGCAACTGTTTACTACGATTTTCAGTGTGGTAAACATTGTAGTTGAGGCACGGCCTCTATCGATATCTTAAGCAATCACCGTTCAGCCCCCATCCTCCACTTTCTTTCCAAGATATAGGATCCGCATAATAGAGTGAATACATTTTGTACCAACAAGTAAATAGGCAAAACACGTGATGTAGCGAGCTTGACTAGAGACGCCTACTTATCTATGTTTACACCGCAATAACCGAAAGAGGTCGCTGTGCCTTCCATTCTTATCACAGTTTTCGGAAAATGATGTGGAATACTCTGGGGTAAGCAGAGAACACTGGATGCATACAAATGTCTCGTTTTCAAAATGCTTATCCTGTAATCGTCAGTCTACATTCTGTATCCTCTCTGCTTTACCCATCGTTAGTGTTTTTGCTGCCCAAATGACAAAACTCATCTACACACTCAGGATATACAGGGTTATTGAGCTGCTCCTACCGTGTCGTTTTATGCAACCCGCAATGTTATACCTGACCTTCACAAACCAAGCGCGAGAGTTTCGTATTCACTCGCTCGCTAAGCACAAACTATTAACCTGCAAAGAAATAGATAGGACATTTTGTAGAAAATATAATTTACATGAATGTTGCACTGGGATATGTTTTCGCCAGAGGTTGCAGTTTTCGCGTTATTCGAGAAGAGCGTACAAAAGTGAACTTCAAACGCACCCCCACTCCATTCAGCACACCATGTATCATCATTTCTACTACGTTGTTCATGGCACTCCCTCCTAGCACTATACAAATATGTGTGACTGCACGGATTATTTTCCACATTCGACCTTTTTTGGTCTCCATTAATTGGCCTTGTTACACCAAAGGCTTATTCGAGCACCTACAAATTGTAAGATTGACGTTTGTGTAAATCATACGTTACAATTTTGTGAATTTTAAAAGCATAAGACAAACAGTTACATTGTCGTATTCGTCATGCCTTCTGGCTACTAAACTACTGTGCTTGTAAGGATTAAGTTTGGATCGAATTGTCAACGTAATTAGTTTTAGTGTAACATTTACGAAAGTTGGTGTTCTTTCTTTCATTACTCTTGTTACAACGTAAAGTCAAGCGCCGGCACGACAGTCTAGAACGATAGAGAAGAGATGGCTGTGAGAAACCGTCAGCCAATCGGACGCTGACAGGCCCCTCTCCAGGATGACAACGCGACAGCAGCGGCCTCTGTGCGAAGAGGACATAAGCGCATCGTCCGACTGGTCGCGGCCCAGCCGAAGAGCAGTTCTACAAGAAGCGTGGAGACCAGCGACCTGGATAGAAGCACCAACTCTATTACTTCGCTTGTATTAGGATTGTTTGTACGGAAGAAGCTTGTTAATTTGTCTGTCGCCCTTTGCTTGAGACAAACTTAAGTACTGTATGTGTTCCTCTTATAATAAAACTCATTAATACGATTTGCTTAAATCTATCGATCCGAGAAAGCAGATTTCCTAGACACCCCATATTCGCCGACTAGGCAGAATTTAACAACTCTCACGGGAACGTATAACTTAATAATGTCAACAAAGTAACCGACTATGCCGGTGGCGTAGTGACCTAAAAAAAGGTCGAATATGGGGGGGCAGTTCGTGTAGCCGGAAACTTTAGTACAGTGGTAGGAGGGAGTGACACGAACGACATACTAGGAATACTGACTAGGGGTGAGTGTGGGGGTAAGGTGCGTTTGAAGGTAAGTTTTGTATGTAAGTTTTTCTTGAATAACTCGAAAACCGTGACATCCAGTGAAAACGTGTCCCCATATAGAATTTAACTACATTAAATTTCCTACAAAAAGTTTGCTCATTTTTTCCTGTAGCACTAATAGTCTGCACGTAGCGAGGAAGATAATATGAAAATTTCGCTCATGGTTTGTGACGGCCAGGTATAGCATTATAGGTTCCATAAAACGACAGCGGTAGAGGAGCTGAATCCCTCGGTCCAAGGAGCAGTCAAATGAAAATGAGACAGATGGAGAAAAGTAATTAAACTGTTCATCATTAGAAAAGTAATCACCATAACTGCTAAACCATTTGTTAGACATGACGATCAATGCCTTCCTGGAAAAATATTTTCGGTTGCCTGCGGAACCACGATTGTATCCAGGCGTGCACCTCTTCCAGCCACGAATGTCTTTCTTCAGGACTTCAAAAATACGGAAATCGCTTGGGGAGGGACCGGGACGTAATGGATGATGTGCAAAGGCTTCCCACTTAAACTTTTACAGCGTAGTCGAGACGGCATTTTCAACAAGTGGGCGTCGGTATGCTTCGCAAGGCAAGGATCACAGCCTGGTACTGTCATTGTTCTGTAGGCAACCGCAAACATTTTTCCATGAAGACAGTGACTGCGTTGTCTCATAATGAGATATATGTATTATTAACAACTGCTTCGATTACTTTTGAAATAATAAACAGTGTACATACTTTTTTCCATTGTCTCTTTTTCATTCGAATGTCCCTTAGAATTCCATCAGAGTGGCTTGATTTAATTCGACTACGTTCCATTTATCACGTTTCACTTTAGTTGATATTCATCATACAAGCTCTTTAAGACATTACAATTCTGTTCACCTGATCTTCCAAGCCCTTTCGTGTCGGTGACAAAATTACAGGGTTATTGGTAAACCTCTAGTTTTTTATTGTTCTCCCTGTATTTTTACTACCTTTTCAAATTTGTCCTTGGTACCCTTTTCTGACTGCTCAATGCACAGGCATAGACTACAACATTGTCTCACTCCCTTCGCAAGCGACATTCAGAATGTACAGCGTGCTTACGGGCAAATCTTATGCACGTCCATAGCCACATCAGTTTTAGACTGAATGTGTGTTAGCGACATAGATCATGTACTGCGCATCTAAATACTCACTCCATAGATATCCTCATCCTATGATAGTTCTTACTTGTTAACCTACATCTAGGTCTACATAGATAATCCGCTAGCCACCGCATGGTGCGTGGCGGAGAGTACCCTGTACCACTATTTGTTATTTGCTTCCCTGATCCACTCGCAAACAGAGCGAGGGATAAACAACTGTCTAAATGCCTCCCTATGAGCCCTAATCTCTCATATATAGAGAAGCAAGAATAAAGAGGATAATTGGTTCAAAAAATCTGATAAAATCCAAGTAAATCATGGAGTTAGCCAACAGAATAGTTTGTTAACTACAGGATCAAAATATCATGCAGATTAGATACTTAGTTCTAAGATCGTATGTAATCGAAAGAGACTTGAATTTTTCGGTAAGATGGATAAAAATAGTATATCGTTTTAAAAATCTTATGTTTACATAGGGAAAATATGGGGAATTTTTTATCTTTGCAACTGCGTCTCAGTACTGTACCAATGACGACTGTATTTTAGAATAGGTCCGACAAGCCTCGACACAACTTCAAAACTACTAAAGAACATTACAGGCGATTTAAAACAATGCTTAGTAAAATTTTCTATGTCATCACTGTGTTATAATTTTAAGTAATTAGATTAACCCATATTTTAAATACACACTGTTACAGCCCTTTAACATTTAGATCTGCTTCAATTCAAAACAGTCATTTAGTGAAGCTACAAAAAGTTAGGATCAAGTTAATATCTCGATAAAGAAAAACATCTCCTAGCCGAAAAAACTCTTCTTCAGATGTTGCTATAGGCTAGCAGACACGTTTCAGGCGCCTGAAAATTGAGTTATCAACCCAGCATTTGGTGAGTTACTATAAAATATACTTGCTACAATCGTTGGGCAAACTTTAATTTTTGCCATTTTGGCCAGGATTTCTGTACAAATACTCCACTGTCCAGCAGTGAAATCTTGATTTGCCAACTCATAGTGAAATAATATGCAAGCATGTGACCGAAACGAGATTCCTAGGAGCTGTTAAATGACGTACAAAAACAGGTATAATAAAAAAGATGATCTTAGAATGGAGTTAAGATTTCAACCAATAAATGATGTTATAGATCAATACACTTAAATGGAAGGACCATGTGGAAGGAGTGTTCTGGGGCTATGACTATAAACCATGAAATATGTATCACATGGCAAAAGAAATCATGGGAAGAAGTAAAAGAGATGGCATGAAAAAAGCTGAGCCATGAAGAAGGAAGAGATGTGATGCTTAATCCTTCAGAGTGAAGATGACGGTACGCATGGATGAAAACAAGAGAGTATAGCAAGTGCGGTCGTATGGGCCAGGTGCTGCCTCGCCTCTCCCCGCCACGGGGTACTCTTGGCTGCTGGGTTTCGCCCTGGTCAGCTACGCATCTCCAGAGCTACCTTGGACGCCACCGGACACAGCCAGGGCGGTCGTGTTGATGGCAGTCTCGGCTCAAACGCCCAGCCGACGTAGCATTATAGGGATGGCAAAAACTGACTAGTTAAAAGTGAAACCAATATTTTTAGGTATTTTTCGTGTGTTAAAATTTATGATTTTTCAATTTTTTTTAGACACGAGTAATGTCTGTGTAAGAATGCAATGTGTTGCGGCGGTGACACTGAATAAAAAGTTCTCGGGTTACCAGTCGCGTCAAGTGATTAAAATTATGCACACTTTCGGCCGAGCACACCTTGGCCGTTGTCAAGTGGGATGCTGGTACGGCAGTTAAATACAATAGCTCCCGGCTGTGACGTCACTGGTGTTCGCAGCATCGCGATATAAGGGCACGTGCCCGCTTCAACCGGGCGACCGGTGGATCCCACGCCGTGTTGAGATGTAGGCCACCGTCTGCATTTAGTGCGTTATCGGTGACTTTTATTCCAATGGCTTCTTTTTGTACATAATCCCATCAGCCGTTAGTACAAGCCACACGACGGGTATTTCATCAGATTTTATCCGGTGTCCGTTTTCGTAAGCATGCTCAGTTAAAGCAGATTTGTCAGGGCTGCGTAGGCGATAAAACCTCTCACGCTCCTTCTTGCGTTTTCCATAGAGCATAATGTTTGTCCGACTTAAGAATGGCCACAATCCCAAGTGATCTGAGACTCCTGCTTCTTTAACTGGTCTCAGAAATTGACGGATTTTTGTTGGAGGCCTGAAGATCGATTTGATCTTCTGTTAACAGTCAGCTTATCTTACTCGTGCTCCTCATCGATGGTCTTACTGTGATTCTTTCTTGAACTCACTTGATTTATTTGATTGACATTATAACCGTTGCTCCTGAAGGCTTTGCGTATGTGGCTCTGCTATAGGGGCAGGTTGTCTACGTCTGATGTCATTTCTGCACGATGCACCATTGTTAGTAAAACAGTGTACTTGTGTGCCGGATGATGATGGCTGGCGGCGAGCAAGTAAAGATTGGAGTAGATGGGCTTCCTATAGGCGCTGTGGCCAAGGCATCCATTTCGTTTGCGGTGAACGACGACGTCGGGGAAGGGCAATGTACGTCTACATTCATGGTCAACTGCATGTTACTGTCAATGCTGTCGAAGTCTTCCAAGAACTCGTTAAGTTTCTCACATACGTGTGGCCAAATGAAGAAAGAGTCGTCAACGTAATCGAAAGAAGCAACTAAGCTTTAATCGTGTGTCAGGCAATATATTGAAAATTCTCCATATAGAAGTTTGCTACCCATTGGAACACCACCCGTTTCTACATCTACATCCATACTCCGCGGAGGGTACTTTGAGTACCTCTATCGGTTCTCCCTTCTGTTCCAGTCTCGTATTGTTCGTGGAAAGAAAGATTGTCGGTATGCCTCTGTGTGGGCTCTAATTCTCCGATTTTATCCTCCTGGTCTCTTCGCGAGATATACATTGGAGGGAGCAATATACTGCTTGACTCCTCGGTGAAGGTATGTTCTCTAAACTTCAACAACAGCCCGTCCCGAGCTACTAAGCGTCTCTCCTGCAGTCTTCCACTGGAGTTTATTTATCATCTCCTTAACGCTTTCGCGATTAATAAATGATCCTGTAACGAAGCGTGCTGCTCTCCTTTGGATCTTCTGTATCTCTTCCATCAACCCTATCTGGTATCGATCCCACACCGGTGAGCAGTATTCAAGCAGTGGGCGAACAAGTGTACTGTAACCTACTTCCTTTGTTTTCGGATGGCATTTCCTAAGGATTCTTCCCATGAATCTCAGTCTGGCATCTGCTTTACCGACGATCAACTTTATATGATCATTCCATTTTAAATCACTCGTAATGCCTACTCCCAGATAATTTATGGAATTAACTGCTTCCAGTTGCTGACCTGCTATATTGTAGCTAAATGATAAAGGATCTTTCTTTCTATGTATTCGCAGCACATTACACTTATCTACATTAAGATTCAATAGCCATTCCCTGCACCATGCGTCAATTCATTGCAGATCCTCCTGCATTTCGGTACAATTTTCCATTGTTACAACCTCTCGATATACCACAGCAGCATCCGCAAAAAGCCTCAGTGAACTTCCGATGTTATCCACAAGGTCATTTATGTATTTTGTGAATAGCAACGGTCCTACGACAGTCCCCTGCGGCACACCTGAAATCTCTCGTACTTCGGAAGTCTGCTCTCGATTGATGGTAATACTGGCCGTTGTACGGAAAATAAGAAGACGTAAGAGTGTGTCTAAATAGATCGACCACGTCACTTACAAAGAACTGCTATACAAGGTCCAAAGAGTCTCTCGTACGCACATCCGTAAACAGTGCCACCACGTCATAACTGACCATAATGTCACCCCCACTAAGTCGAAGACATTTAATTCGGCTGATAAAATCTACTGAGCTTTTGATATGGTGTACGCAGCGTCCCATATGTGGAGCGAGGAGATTGGCAAAGTACAGTGTGTCTCACGAGACGCCCGGGAGGGGTCCGACAGTCGCTGCGGCACGGTCCACCGGTCGCCCCCCCCCCCCCCCCCCCGCATCACCCGGCCGCCAGCGCGACCGACTCTCGGACACTCAATAAAACTGGAAAAAACGAGATTTTGCCTATGGAGTGCGTGATTGATTCTTTTGTAAAAAAATTTTTTGTTTATTTGTAGACACACTTTCATGTTTATGACACAGTCATAACCGGCTTCGGCCATACAATGACCATCTTCCAGATGCTAAAGGCGGAATACACTGAACACAGGTTCATGCGTTGTCATCATTGTATGGCCCAAACCGGTTATGACTGTGTCATAAACATGTGATTGTGTCTATAAATAAACAAAAAAAATTCTATAATCTGCCGGTAGTCGGCTTCCACTGAGTTAAGCGTAAACAACGTTGCCATCTGATTGACTTAAGCTTACCCTCAGTTACCGTGGGTGCTCAGAATCATGCCGCTCTGTGGTAAGAGCTACCGAACATCTCCTGAATACCTTAGCCAGCACTCGACGAATTTAGGCTGCCGAAATCTGGGAAATGACTAGCCGCACACTGTCTCCCAACTCTTCGAGCGTGTGGGGATTGGTCGCATACACCTTGTCTTTTAACATGCCCCAAAGACAAAAATCACAAGGATTTAGATCTGGAGACTGAGGAGGCCAGTCAACTACCCTATCATCAAAAAGACTTAGTATTGCTGTAAAAGAAGCATTGGCGATGTGCGGTCTTGCTTTACCCTGCATGAAATAACAGTACACCCTTTCGTTAGGAGTCAGTTCTCGAGAAAAATGATGCAGTATATTGTTCACATACCTGTCAAAATGTACCGTTTCGTGGGAAAAGATAGGTCCAATATTTCTTCTTACACTAATTGCGCACCACACTCCTTTTTTAACATCACGCATAGTCTGTGAAGTAATTCATGAGGATTTTCGGACCTTCTTCTGAGAATTTACGTACCCTGATAAATACAACCATGCGTCGTCATAAAAAAAAATCATCTCAGTATCAACTTACCCTTAGTGCACAGACTGTAACGGCCAGTTGCAATGGCGATGTGAGCAACAGTATCTCAGTTCCTCAGCTGATGCACCACCGTTATTTTGTATGGTTTCAATTTCACTTTGCACACAGTTCCGTGAGCAGATGCTCTTGACACAGCAGTCTGAAGTGCCAAACGGCGCAGAGATCTTCTCGGACTTTTTTCCAAGGCCTCCCCTGTATTTTCGGTTAAAACATTGGGTTCTCTAGGCCTTCGTTTGTCTAACACAGATCCAGTCTCTTGAAATCTCTTCACTAATCTGCGTATCGTCGGATCATTGGGAACACGCACACCAGGAAATTTTCGTATGAATTCAAGCTGACATTCCACGTACGATTGTTTTCGCTTAGTTCAACACAAGACACATTATTTGATATTTCGTGTATAGCATACCGAATGGAAACGCGACAGGAAACTCAAAACGAAGAACCCGAACACTCAGTTGCACAGTAGAAACACACTGTGTTTCTGTCTGAGGACCGGGCCCAGCGACACACGGGCAGGGAAAGCGCCGGACTCGGTGCACATGCAATAATGACGCCTAGCAACAATCTTTGAAACGATTAAACTCGACAAAAAACTCAAAAGAAAACACCAGTACACTCAGTCGCACAGTTTATGGGACACTCTCATAGTATTGGTACCCGAGAACTACGCGTAGCGACAACCGGCAGTCGCAGCGGCAACAGCCGGCAAACGCGACTCGCAACCCGCGGACCCCACCCGGGCATCTTTCATGAGACACCCTGTACTTCGCCCGCTTGTTTGGTGGTGAATCATTGGTGGATACGATGAAGCGCAATAGCCTCGCATCCTTGTGGATCTTCGGTGAACCATAAGCAGTAAATGGTCTAGATGCCCGTTGGGAAACTTTCTTGACCATACTGTCTTTCACCAAAGAGCGCTTGAGAAGTTCAAATGTCTTCCTTATTATTCTCGATGTTCAGCCGTGTGTGAGTTTGCAGTAAATCTCTTCATCCAGCAATATTTGTTTGTAAAACTTCCGTTGCTTTGAAACGTGGATATTACAGGAAATGAGAAAAAAGATCAATGAAATTAAAATAAAAACACCGACAGTAAGAAACAAGCAACAAACACATGACAGAAGGATCGGTAAAGCATTGCTTTATAGTTTCGCCCATCTTTTACGCTTAATAGTAACAGATTAGCTAGAGGACGTTTATAACGAAATTTTAAAAAGCCTAATAAGTAAAATAAAATCAATCGTCACATTTACAGAGAACTAGTAAAGTATTTATCGATAAGCTGAGTGTGGAGCAAGAATGGGAAAGAACAGCAGAGGGCAAACGTAGTGCTTTTAGTTTATTCAGCACAAACAAGATGGAATACCACCTACTTCATATTGAAAAGATTTATAAAACTGTCATCATTAATTGTGCAAGTGCACCAAGGATGATTTCTGCTGCAGGCACTGAATTGCTGCAAGATATACTAGATCGATTAATGCCTTTCGATGAGGCTACAAAGGAGGTTTCTGGAACCGAGTATATTACCGGAAATCTTGTCATTCCCCCAGTGACTATTCTCGAAAATGCATAAAGAAATCTCAATCCTAAATATAATGTACCCAGAGTCGTATCTCAAAAGCTTCTGAGCAACCTTGAAGACAGAAGTGCAACCGTATCATATAACTCTTTGCTGTGCAGCTCTACAGTATCAGATGCACTGGTTTAAAAAGAAAAAATGAACTTGAACACCCTTATTGCCAGCCTTACAAATTTGAGCCAAAAGGTAAATAACTGTGTTGACGAAATCAGTAAACTTTCATCTTCATTTAAAAGGGACGAGATCAGAAACCTTCTCTGGTCATCGCATGATCAGGAGGTGGCCAAGAGTTGCGTAGTGGAGTCTGAAAGTTTGTTTCCGAACGAAACAGAGCTTTGTTACCCAGAAGCAGCGACCGTTTCGTTTTTTGGGAGCAGAGTATAAGGTGTGTGTTTAGCTTGTCATTTGAAACCCAAAAATATTACTCTTTGGTAGGAAGTTCCGTGGCTTCTGAAAGATTCCTTTCGTCTTTGAATCATATTGTTTCTGATGAAGGGAGTCGACTTACAGATTAAAAAATTATAGAACGACGATTTATGAGCAGACTGGACAATAAGTATTGGCCAATGGATTAATTCATTATTGAAATTTTAACTGGTCATTTAATTGTTCATGAAAATTGTTACATTTTGTGTACTGTCTAAATTGTTCATTTGAACTTCTGAAAGGGCATTTTTAGTTTTGTTAGCAAAAATCAGCTATATTCGAATTCCTGTTAAAAAGTAAATGAATATATATGACTTCAAAATAGGTTTTACATTTGGGACTATTAAAGAAAAAGAATTCTACATATTTACATATAACCTTATTATTTGTCTGCCACTTCAATGAAACAATGAAAGAGAAAGGAAATTATGGCAACAGCAATAAGTTACAGACTTAAAAATTTGGAAATGGTCTACTTAACACTCAAAACAGAGCTCTCAGACCTCAGTTTTTCACTCTTCAGTACTGACTATTCGTAATGCCCAAATAGTGGAATGATGCTCTACTGCAAAATCATTTTTGAGCAGAATTTAAAAAAATTAGAGTTAGCAGAAGAATACTGGTGATTTTTTGAAGTATTCAGTTCCCATGATCTTTTCGACAAGTCTTCTTTTATTCACCTATAGTATTTGATATTTTGGTTTTACATACCTTCGAATGTATAATGCAGATATATGAGGGAGTCTTAGAACTTCTCAGTCCTTGTTCAATGCCTGCATTTGTTATTGGAAACAATAGCAATAATGAAACAAAGAACGGTTATTTCAGAAATCGGTAATTCTTGAGCGATTTAACCGGAGTTGAAAATAACTGCTATAAGAGAAAACTGGTTGTTTCAGTGATAGTCGCCATCCCTACATGACCAACTGAACACCTGTGCAACAGACCTCCAGGAAACTGCATTACAGGAGTATGCCAATGCACCCAGCCACTTCTTCCTGCTATCCCCACTCTCGTATTGACACAACTCATCCCCACAAATCTCATTCTCTTTTACTACAACTAACTAGCGACATTTGGAATTTGAGCGCTTGAGAACCAGCGAGAGCTGTGTCCGTTGAGCAGGCTCCCATTGGTGGCTCTGTTATCAAGCCTGCTGTGAGTTTGATAATGATCTACCTAGTAGCGGCAGCGCTATCGACAGGGGTCCTCGAAGCAACTTGAAAAGTTTCCCCTATCGCTATCATGTTATTACAAACTGAGCTAAAGAAGGACTACAAGTAAAATTCAAACAGACTGTAAGAGCTTTATCGAAAATTCATTCGACATAAACATGACATAAGACAATGACGTCACTGACTGACTCATCATCGCCCAGCCCAAACCCCTAAGAGCAGAAACTTGAATTTGGAGAAGTTGTTGATCTTATACCATAGGCGTCATTTAAGAGGAGATTTTTCGAAATTCCTCACTTAATGTGTTGAAATAGGGGATGAAAGGTTTTCACTATTAAAAAATCTCGTGTACCAGTATTTCTGAAAATATAACCTCTATGGGTGTGACATACTGGGTGAAAGTTTCTTCATGAAAATAAATCATTATTAGAGAACTACTAAAGTATTTTTAAAGCTACATCTACAAAATTGATATTTGACTTCTCAGTTACAAATAAAAAACATGTATTTCTATGTTTGTGGAAATTCAACCCGTAAGTTGGTGAAGTAGGGAATGAAATTTTTATGAAACATTTAGTAATAAAAGCATTTTAAAGCTAAATCTATGAAAATTTGAATTTGGTTCCTCAGTTACAAATAAAAAATATGTGTTTCACTGTTTTTGTAAATTCAACCCCTATGGGGTAAACAGTGGATGAAAGTTTTAATGGAAATATTTCATTATGCAAATATTTTTGAAGTTAAAGCTACCAAAATTTGTATTTTCCTTCTCTGTTAGAAATAAAATATACGCATTTCACTGTTTCTGAAAATTCACCCCCTAATGGGGGTACAACAGGGGATGACTGTCACATAAACTATTTCATTGTGAAAGCATTCTTAAAGCTAGATCTATGAAAACTGGTATTTGGATTCTAGGCTACAAATGAAAAAAACAGCCATTTCACTGTTTTTGGAAATTCCACTCCTAAGAGGGTGCGTTAGGGGCAGACTGATTCACTGACCCATCATCACACAGACCAAACCGCTAGATAGAAATTTGAAGTTTGGAGAGGGTATGCAACTTACACTGTAGGCATCGTTTAAGAATTGTTCTAATTCCACTTATAAGAGGGAGCAACAGAGGATAAAAATCTTTTTGAAAAAAGTTGCTATTGAGGCACTTTTGAACACAGAAATAAGAAAATTGATATTTGGTTTCTCAGTTAGAAATAAAAAACATGTGTTTTAGCTTTCTTCGAAATTCAACCACTAAGGGGATAAAATAGTAGGTGAAAGTGGTTGAAAACAAATCATTGTTAAGGTGTTACTAAACTATTTTTAAAGCTACATCTATGAAAATTGTATGTGACTTCTAAGTTGGAAATAAGAAAATACATGTTTCTCTGTTTTGGAAGCTCAGTCCCCTAAGGGAGTGATATAGGGGATGAAAAGTTTTATAAAATTATCTCATTAAGAAAGCATTTTCGAAGTTAAATCTATGAAAATTTGTAATTGGCTTTTCTTTTCGAAATAAAAAATACATATTTCACTCTTTTTGGTAATTCAGCTCCTAAGGTGGTGAAATAGGGGATGAAAACTTTTAATAAATATTTAGTTGCATTAAATTTAAAATTAAATTTATGAAAATTGATATTTCACTTCTCAGTTACATGTAAAAAAATATGGGTTTGCGGGTGAGAGATACTATGCAAAATTCACCAAAAGAACGCAAATGCATTATTAACAAAACCCTTGAACTCCAGCTGCCAGAATCGCTTTTTCATCAGAACTACATTCAGAAAAGACCATGCTTGCACGCATTAATTATCGTGAAAAGGTTATAAAATGTAGCAAAAATTTGTGAGTAACATAAAAATTCGATTACAGAAGTACAAAAAAAAATTATGTAGATCATGTAGTCTATGTGACCATAGCAGCAGGAGTTAAGCTAGTAAATTATAAACCACAATTATTGCGCGATGTTTAAAGCTTTCCAGGCATACTGATTGTTCCATAAAAACATGGGAGAACTGCCGGATATCAGTAACGTCCTGCCACGATATTTCGGCACAGATTCTTCTGGCCATCTTCAGGTGAGTACCACTGTAGTACTACTACAGTGGTACTCACCTGAAGATGGCCAGAAGACTCTGCGCCGAAATATCGTGGCAGGACGTTAATGATATCCAGCAGTTCTCCCGTGTTTTTTATGGAACACAATTATTGCGATCTTATTCTCTTTCATTCAGAACTAAATCAAACAAATTGTACTTCTAATTATGGCCAGATTTTAATCTAGATTTACTTTCAAAGTATGTAAGGGTAGCCAGAAGGTTAGTGCAGTCTTGTTTTCATTGCTGAGTTCAATCCCACAACCTCCTAACTTCAACAAAACACAAGCAAGAATTATTCTACCATAAACAGGTGCTTCTATGTGGGCCTTAAGGAAGCCACAAATGAACCAAAAACATAGGCATCTTAACTAAAAAAGCCAAAATCATAAAAACATAAAATAACAAGAACAAAACAAACAACAAAGGAAAATATAAAGTATTAGCAAAATCATAAACCTTAAATAAAACCAACTATAAAGGTAATCTAGAAACTAAAGTATAAAAAATTAAATAAACACCAGCCTGTAGACGCTCAGGTTGATAACCTCAACCTAAAAGCAAAAGTAAAGTGGGAACCAATCTAGCCTCACAAAATATATAAAAAGGAAGAAGACTTAACCTAGCAAATGAACAATGAAGCATAATTATTAAAATCAAAACCATAAAAACAAAAAAATTAGAATGATATGAAGTTAAATAAACTATACCCCTAGCAGTAATTATTAATGAACAAATCCAGAAACTCAACAGAATCAGAATAATATCTAATTATATTTAAATCAGCATATGAATATACACAAATCATAAAAACAAAACTTGACAGAAACATTAAGGAAGGAACCAACCATTAGCAATTATTTAATAAATAAAGAGGTATCAAAAAACAGTCATATTTTAACATAAAAACAATCCAAAAGAATTTTAAAAATAATTAGCATGACATCGAATTATTGAAACCAAAACAGAAAGACCTAAAGCCCCCATAGAAACAGAAAAAACTAAAACAAAAAAAAAATACAGGAAAAAATTATCATATTCAATAATCAAATTCAATAAGAAAAATAATAATTAGTATAAATAAAGAAAGAACAATATACTACAATCTCAAAAGAACCATTAGTAAGTGTTTACATTTAGTAGAAAAAACATAAAAACAAGCAAAGGAAATCAATAACGAAGAAAAAACAGAGAATATAAGCAGTTTTAATAGTTTAAAAAAAAAAAAAACACTGGTCTTGCAAACCACAAATAAGTCTAGCCCCCACTTTTAAAACTTCAAGGGTGACAAAACTTTCCATCATTGGTCCCCAATGCTGTTGGTAGTAATTGCTTATATTAGTGTTTCTCATCAATTTGTGTACAAGTTGCAAGTCAACAATGCTTTAGTTCTCAGTTATCATTGTGCATGTTGGCTTTTATTCTAATAAGCCCAGCAAAGCTTTTGTAATTCTTGTAGGAAAAAGACCTAGACGAATTATATGCTCCTGCCAACGGCGGTACCTATCTCGTCAGTGGGATGATCGTTTTCCATTGTAGTAAAAATTAAAAACTGGCTCCGGGCTGCTGCTTTGAAAACAAGGTTTATCGCATTATCTGTATTATACATTGAAATAGAAGTTGTGAGGAGGATTATTTGTCATGAGATAATTGATGTCTTAGCCGAAAACAAGCCTCGTTGGAAATATTTCTAGGTGTAATGCTAACTTTCTAGGTTAATACCTATATTCTTGATTCTACATTAAAATATATTTACTTCTTTCCTTTTCCTTCTCTACAATAACCACAAGGTCTGACTTGATTTGTTGCTGTTCTAAGGTAAGAACGGCTATTGCGTTTCCCTCCTACTCGCCTCCTTCCCACCCTAAAAGCGACACCACAGAGCTTGAGTTTGTCGTTCAATCGTTTCGATATAATTTTCCTTTGCTCGGCAGTAAGATACATGCAGACGTAATGATAGTCTTTACGGCCAGAGTCCAACATGTATTTCTTTTAACTAATTCAACCATTTATTACGTTTATTGTAATACGGAATCTTATTTTTGTAGGGTCTCAAAAAAATGAATATGAAAACTGGAGACTGAAAAGCCTCTGGTCTATGGTATCAGTCCGACTCTGCTTTTAATATGCATGTCGAGTGCTAAACGAAATCTCACTTGCTTAAAATAGTTTATGTAGAAAATAACAGTGATTGCTTTCAAATATTGGAACGCATCCAAACAGAGAGAACTCTAAGTAATTCATTACATCACGACGCCCACATAATATTATATCCTTCACCACATATCGCTAACAATATTTGTAAGTGAAATTAAAAAAGTCCGACAATTTATCCTAAATACATTTGTGTGGACGCATGTACATCGAAATTAAAAAATATATATTAATGAACGTACGGGTTTTACTTGCTTGGAACAAGAGCGCAGCCTTTAAAAGCGCCCGATACATTATTTTGAACTTTAACACTAACATAATCAGAGGAAGCTGAATTTCACCAATAATATTGTGCGATAATCTGTAGGAACTTGAGCCCGGAGTGGTGAAACTAACTAATTGTGTATTTCTCACGAAAAGGGAAACTAAATAGGGCCACGGCGTTCTTTGGCTGTCTCGCGCTGGACTTGGAGCTTAATTTAGTTGTCAGTGAGTACTTTCACACAATATTACTCTGTAGTTTCACTCTCTACACATTTTCGTGACATTTATATCGTTTCCAGCAGTCTTTCTACTCTCTGCCCTGCAACTTCCTCTAGATTTCTTACTGCTACATCTCCCAGACAGATACAGTTTCAGCTCATGACCTCACTTTCCGTGTCACCTTGTTCAACACATTGTAGTACACCCCGTAGCGCACACAAGGGTAACATCTCTGACGATCTAATTGTCCACAGGTTTGTACATCACCTTTCCGTTTCTTAATCCTGCTCACTTAGGATGAGTAAGGCCCGTAATAAAGTATAAAGTGATCCAATCTGCGAATGAATTAACATCTCACATCAGTAACCTTTCCTCATTGGTTTTGCTATCCCATGCTCCTTACCTCTCTCTCATTAACTCATTTACCGTTTACTGTCAGCGTAAGCGTCCACAGTGTCCAACATTTTCACACTACGCTGTCCTCGAGACAGTACGCCGCATTAGTCAGATCGTTATATCCCTAAGTCTCTACAATCAACTAGGCGATGGGTAAGGGAAGTGGACAGCTTCCTATCATCCGGGCAACGACAACCGGCTATATTCTGTGGGTTTACTACGACAAACGAATGTAACCGCGACGTCAGACACCACTCAAGTAGCAATATTACATTCAGAGTTAGCAAGAAAATACACAAGGAATTACAGTTAAATTACCGCTAATTTTTGGCTTCTTGTTTTTTTTTTATTTTTACCTGTGGTTAATGTAGTCGAACAACAAGAATGTTGATCCGGTTGGCAACAATATTACTACTCGCTACTTCCTTTGTTCAGGAAGTTAAATTATTGTTGTTGTGGTCTTCAGTCCTGAGACTTGTTTGATGCAGCTCTCCATGCTACTCTATCCTGTGCAAGCTTCTTCATCTCCCAGTACCTACTGCAAGCTACATCATTCTGAATCTGCTTAGTGTATTCATCTCTTGGTCTCAATCTGCGATTTGTACCCTCCACGCTGGCCTCCAATGCTAAATTTGTGATCCCTTGATGCCTCAGAACATGTCCTACCAACCGATCCCTTCTTCTAGTCAAGTTGTGCCACAAAGTTCTCCCCAATCCTATTCAATACCTCCTCATTAGTTATATAATCTACTCATCTAATCTTCAGCATTCTTCTGTAGCACCACATTTCGAAAGCTTTTATTCTCTTCTTGTCCAAACTAGTTATCGTCCATGTTTCACTTCCATACATGACTACGCTCCATACAAACACTTTCAGAAACGACTTCCTGACACTTAAATCTATGCTCGATAATAACAAATTTCTCTTCTTCAGAAACGCTTTCCTTGCCATTGCCAGTCTACATTTTATATCCTCTCTACTTCGACCATCATCAGTTATTTTGCTCCCCAAATACCAAAACACCTTTACTACTTTAAGTGTCTCATTTCCTAATCTAACTCCCTCCGCATCACCCGACTTAATTTGACTACATTCCATTATCCTCGTTTTGCTTTTGTTGATGTTCATCTTATATCCTCCTTTCAAGACACTGTCCATTCCGTTCAGCTGCTCTTCCAGGTCCTTTGCTGTCTCTGACAGAATTACAATGTCATCGGCGAACCTCAAAGCTTTTATTTCTTCTCCATGGATTTTAATACCTACTCCGAACTTTTCTTTTGTTTCCTTTACTGTTTGCTCAATATACAGATTGAATAACGTCGGGGAGAGGCTACAACCCAGTCTCACCCCCTTCCCAACCACTGCTTCCCTTCCATGCCCCTCGACTCTTATAACTGCCATCTGGTTTCTGTACAAATTGTAAATAGTCTTTCGCTCCCTGTATTTTACCCCTGCTACCTTTAGAATTTGAAAGAGAGTATTCCAGTCAACATTGTCAAAAGCTTTCTCTACGTCTACAAATGCTAGAAGGGTAGGTTTGCCTTTCCTTAATCTATTTTCTAAGATAAGTCGTAGGGTCAGTATTGCCTCACGTGTTCCAACATTTCTACGGAATCTAAACTGATCTTGCCCGAGGTTGGCTTCTACCAGTTTTTCCATTCTTCTGTAAGAATTCGTGTTAGTATTTTGCAGCTGTGACTTATTAAACTGTAATTTCGGTAATTTTCACATCTGTCAACACCTGCTTTCTTTGGGATTGGAATTATTATATTCTTCTTGAAGTCTGAGGGTATTTCGCCTGTCTCATACATCTTGTTCACCAGATGGTAGAGGTTTGTCAGGACTGGCTCGCCCAAGGCCGTTAGTAGTTCTAATCGAATGTTGTCTACTCCCGGGGCCTTGTTTCGACTCAGATCGACTCAGCGATCCTAAAAATTCACTTTACCTGTCACACATCACTATTTGCGCAAATCCCTAGAGCCTGAGTATCTTACGAAACTTCACTCACCTATTTCTCAGAGTTTTATTATCCAGCTGTCAGCTAAACTTATTCACTTTATTTAGTATCTCTGCCAGTTTTTTTTAAGTATTTGACGTGTTCTACTAGTTCAGTCTTAACGCTGTTTTAGTCCAAGTAAATGCCTTCGATTTCATTTTAGAATTACATTTGAAACAAATTTTATTCAGTTCATCAATAGATAAGATCGTCAGCACAAAGAAGTGCTTTTTATTGTTATGCATCGCTGAACTGTTCCTCATTGTGTACTTTAAAACTACATCTGCGAATTGCATTTTTGATGTATATTCTAAATAGGGTTGCAGATAAACTACATCCTTGTCGCACATCTTTGTTTGGTGGGACTGTGTCTGTCAGTTATCTACCTACACTTAAGAGCCAAAGAATCCGGTACACCTGCCTAATATCGTGTACGGCCCCCGCGAGCTCGCAGAAGAGCAGCAACAAAACGCGACATGGACTCGACTAATGTCTGAAGTAGTGCTGGAGGGAACTGACACTATGAATCCTGCAGGGCTGTCAATAAATTCGCAAGAATACTAGGGGATGGAGATCTCTACTGAACATCACGTTGCAAGGCATCCCAGATATGCGCAATAATGTTCGTGTCTGGGGAGTTTGGTGGCCAGAAGAGTGTTCCTGAAGCCACTCTGTAGCAATTCTGTATGTGTGGGGTTTCGGATTGTCCTGCAGGAATTGCTCAAGTCCGTCGGAATTCACAATGAAAAGAATGGAAGCAGGTAATCAGACAGGATGATTACGTACGTGTCACCTGTCAGAGTCGTATGTAGACGTATCAGGGGGCCCATATCACTCCAACTGCACACGCCCCACGCCATTGCAGAGCCTCCACCAGCTCGAGCGGTCTCCTGTTAGTACACGTCTATCGGATCGATACAATTTGAAACGAGACTCGTCCGACCAAGCAACCATGTTTCCAGTCATCAACAGTCCAATGTCGGTGTTGACTGCGCCAGGCGAGGCGTAAAGCTTTGTGTCATGCAGTCATTAAGGGTACCGAATGGGCCTTCGGCTCCGAAAGCCCATATCGATGATGATTCGTTGTGGTCCGCACGCTGACACTTGTTGATGCCCCAGCACTGAAATCTGCAACAATTTGCGGAAGAGTTGCGCTTCTGTCACGTTGAACGTGTCTCTTCAGTCGTCTTGGTCCCGTTCTTGCAGGATCTTTTTCCGGCCGCAGCGATATCGGAGATTTGATGTTATATCGGATTCCCGATATTCGCGGTACACTCGTTAAATGGTCGTAGGAGAAAATCCCCACTTCATCTCTACCTCGGAGATACTGTGTTCCATCGCCCGTGCTTCGACTATAACATCATATACAAACTTACTCAGATCTTGATAATCTGCCATTGTAGCAACAGTAACCTATCTAACAACTGCGCCAGACGCTTGTTTTACATAGGCGTTGCCGACCGCAGCGCCGTATTCTGCTTGTTTACATATCTCTGTATTTGAATACACAAGCCTATATAAGTTTCTTTGGCGCAACAGTGCAGATCCAACACAGAGTATGTGTTTTCATTCATGTTCGGAATTGCATGATACATGCAATGTGAAGGATATCACTTATACTTCATTATATTTCTCAACTTTTGTCTTAAATTGTCTTAAAGAGTGTTTTTCAGAATCTAAAAAAACTAAGTTCGACTCTTGTTGTTTTTTGTTTTTTAGTAACTTGTTGTAAAATAAATACGTCGTTTTCTAAACCACATTGGTTCTTCAATTAGCAAATATTTAGCTGTGGCTCTAAGCCTACTATGATATATTACATAGCTGTAAGAGCCTAAAATAAATAAATGTTCTTCCATTTTTAATTAATTATGCGATAATTGCATCCATATTTGTTCTTATCCGATTTTTTGTGTCTGTATCGCTACAATACTGGCCATTAAAACTGCTACACCACGAAGATGACGTGCTACAGACGCGAAATTTAACTGACGGGAAAAAGGTGCTGTCATATGCAAATGATTAGCTTTTTAGATCATTCACACAAGGCTGGCGCTGGTGGCGACACCTACAACGCGCTGACATCAGGAAAGTTTCCAACCGATTCCTCATACACAAACAGCAGTTGACCGGCGTTGCCTGGGGAAACGTTGTTGTGATGCCTCGTGTAAGGAGGAGAAATGCGTACCATAACGTTTCCGACTTTGATAAAGATCGGATTGTAGCCTATCGCGCTTGCGGTTTATCGTATCGCGACATTGCTGCTCGCGTTGGTCGAGATCCAATGACTGATAGCAGAATATGGAATCAGTGGGTTCGGGAGGGTAATACGGAACGCCGAGCTGGATCCCAACGGCCTCGTATCACTAGCAGTCGAGATGACAGGCATCTTATCCGCATGGCTGTAACGGATTGTGCAGCCACATCTCGATCCCTGAGTCAACAGATAGGGACGCTTGCAAGACAACAATCATCTGCACGAACAGTTGGACGACGTTTGCAGCAGCATGGAATGTCAGCTCGGAGACCATGGCTGCGGTTATGCTTGACGGTGCATCACAGACAGAAGCGCCTACGATGGTGTACGCAACGACGAACTTGGGTGCACGAATGGCAAAACGTCATTTTTCGGATGAATCCAGGTTCTGTTTACAGCATCATGATGGTCTCATCCGTGTTTGGCGACATCGCGGTGAACGCACATTGGAAGCGTGTATTCGTCATCGCCATACTGGCGTATCACCCGGCGTGATGGTATGACGTGCCATTGGTTACACGTCTCGGTCACCTGTTGTTCGCATTGACGACACTTTGAACAGTGGACGTTACATTTCAGATGTGTTACGACCCGTGGCCCTACCCTTCATTCGATCCCTGCGAAAGCCTACATTTCAGCAGGATAATGCACGACCGCATGTTGCAGATCCTGTACGGGCCTTTCTAGGCACAGAAAATGTTCGACTGCTGCCCTGGCCAGCACATTCTCCAGATCTCTCACCAGCTGAAAACGTCTGGTCAATCGTGGCCAAGCAACTGGCTCGTCACAATACGCCAGTCACTACTCTTGATGAAATGTGGTATCGGGTTGAAGCTGCATGGGCAGCTGTGCCTGTACACGCCATCCAAGCTCTGTTTGACTCAATGCCAAGGCGTATCAAAGCCGTTATTACGGCCAGAGGTGGTTGTTCTGGGTACTGATTTCTCTGGATCTATGCACCCAAATTGCATGAAAATGTAATCACATGTCAGTTCTAGTATAATATATTTGTCCAATGAATACCCGTTTATCATCTGCATTTGTTCTTGGTGTAGCAATTTTAATGGCCAGTAAGTAGTGTATTTAGACCTATTCCAATGTTAAGCATTATGTACCATCCAATACATTTACTACATTTTTCTTTCTTTTAAGACTCAGAGACTGCTGCAAAATCTCTATCCTGTGACACCAAAAGATCTGAAATCTGCTCTTCCTTAAAACCAATACGCTTTGCGTCCCATAAGTTTGCTGATATCCATTTGCTCGTCCTTTGTCCTTATTGGACTCGTCATTCGCAGATATCCTGGTTTTTCCAGGCAGTACTGCGAACTGACATTATCACCGCTTTTACAATTACTTTCCTTTATTCTTGATACATCACATTCTGAAATATGATGCAGTTACGCTAGGTAATGAAGTGGAATTTGAACTGTTGACTTTGGTGTATAGTCAATGCATTAAAGCTAGGGAAGATACAACTTTCTATTTATGGCGGTTATCCGGTAATTTTGACATTTTGTTGTACCTAACGCAACACGTTACTTAAACAGATTTAAGATTTGACGCCTAAAGTGCCTAACACTCTACACTACTCTGTTCCCACAGACAGAGGTGTGGCGGCCTCATTCAAGGCTGCCGAAGCTGTGAACGCGGCAGCAACACCGTTCGACCTCAAACCCCGAAATGATACGCGTCGGGGCAGCATTTGTTTCGGAAATTCCCATGAATATTTATTGAAAGGCACATTCTCTAACTGAATGGCTGAAAACAAAGCCGTCCGCGCGGGGAAATTGGCTTGAAGCTGCCAGAAATATTTATGCGGCATCAAATGCAAACTGCAAAAACAATATGAGCGCTTGTGACATTGTCTGTACAGTGAAAGCTGCAAAATACGTACTGGTAGAGCTGACGATCGGTGAGGCGAGAGTTCAAAGCGAACTTCCGACGTAAAGCAGCTCCTAAATCTCCGTCCCGAAACTTTCCGCGGCATTAATGACAGTGCAGTATATCACGACAAATAAAGTATCTCCTACATCAGTCATTACTACCTGAAAGAATAGAAAGGCTGAGCGTACAAATTATGCAAGTGCTTGCTAAAATAAACTGAGTAAATGACTGCCAAAGTTAAATGGCTATTTATAAATTAAGTTGAGTTACTGTCGAAACGGTCAGTTAATCTGTCTATAGTTATGGGTATGGTTAAAGATTGTAGTGTCCCTGCATTTCTTTTTATAATACGTTAAAAATACTTATACTCTTTGCGTCTTAAATCTTTTTCACAAGGAAACCGGTACAATTGCAAAAACATTTTATTTACTATGCTATATTTTGAAGATCTTTTGACACAACACACATGACAACATAGTACAATACATGTTCTTTTAAAACAAGCATATGTGAGTAATTAAAGCGAAATTAATATAAGAAGCTGAAAACAATAGTTAAATAGCAAACAAAACAAAAATACCAAAACGAAAATAAATTGTTTGGTTCCAAGAGATAGTTCATTGTCACTATCTACAATCATAGTCAGTGTCCACAGAATCACAATCATTTCCTTCTGAGCTATCTCATAAAGAATGTCCTTCCTGGGCAACACTTGTGATGCTATAACATTATGTTGTATATTTTACAGTCGTCCCCTTCTTTAACCATGTTCTCTTCATTCACCATTCCCTCTACTTACACCGAAGGTAAATACTGTCTGGGGATGGGATGTATTGACACAAACAAAACTCATGATAAAGTGAAGTGATGCAGTTCTTCACCTCCCAAAGATTTTTCCACTTCTCAAATTTTGCTTCAAACTCATTTTGATGTACAAGCTGCAGAAGAGATGTTGATGGGGAAATAATATTGGTCCTCCAAAACTTCGCTTCTATGAACTTAATATCACGGTTTAGCGAATACTTGAAATTCAATGTTAATTTTCTTTGCTGATTTAGATTCACCTGGTATTCCTCCGTTGAATTTCGTTTCTTTCTGTGTCTAGCTACTTTATCCTTTGCTATGGAGTCCATGCCTATAATCGAAAGAAAGCTTTCTGATTTCATTTCCACAACGGAAATCTTTCTGCTGACTTGATTCACTGCTTCCATCCTGTCTTGGGGAAGAAATATATGTTTGAAGTCTATCTTTTGCTATCCAGAGAGACTAAAATCTTTATCACATGTATATGGCCAGGTTCAAGTACCTTATGATCTATTGTGTGTGTTGTTCTTAGCATAAGTTACACTATGTGATCAAAAATATCCGGACACCTGGCTAAAAATCATTGACAAGTTTGTGGCGTCCTCCATCGGTAGCGCTGGAATTCAATATGGTGTTGGCCAACCCTTGGCCTTGATGACAGTTTCCACTCTCGCAGGCATACGTTCAGTCAGGTGCTGTAAGGTTTCTTGGGGAATGGCAACCCATTCTTCATGGAGTGCTGCACTGAGGAGAGGTATGGATGTCGGTCGGTGAGACCTGGCACAAAATCGGCGTTCGAAAACATCCCAGAGGTGTTCTTTAGGATTCAGGTCAGGACTCTGTGCAGGCCAGTCCATTACACGGATGTTATTGTCGTGTAACGACTCCGCCACAGGTCGTGCATTGTGAACAGGTGCTCGATCATATTGAAAGATGCAATCGCCATCCCCAAATTGCCCTTCAACAGTGGGAAGTAAGACGGTGCTTAAAACATTGATGTAGGCCTGTGCTGTGAAAGTGCCATGCAAAACAACAAGGGGTGCATGCCCCTTCCATGAAAAACACGACCACATCATAACACCACCGCCTCCGAATTTTACTGTTGGCACTACACACGCCGGCAGATGACATTCGCCATACCCACGTCCTGCCATCGGATCGCCACATTGTTTACCATGATTGGTCACTCCACACAATGTTTTTCCACTGTTCAATCGTCCAATGTTTACGCTCTTTACACCAAGCGAGGCGTCGTTTGGCATTTACCCGCGTGATGTTTGGCTTATGAACAGCCGTTCTACCATGAAATCCAAGATTTCTCACCTGCCGCCTATCTGTCTTAGTACTTGCAATGGATCCTGATGCATTTTCCAGTGTGACGGTCTGGACAGATGTCTGCCTGTTACACATTACGATCCTTTTCAACTGTAGGCTGTCTGTGTCAGTCAACAGACGAGGTCGGCCTGTACGCTTTTGTGATGTACGTGTCCCTTCACGTTTCCGTTTCATTATCACACCGGAAACAGTTGACAAGGGATGTTTAGGAGTGTGGAAATTTCGCATACAGACGTATGACACAAGAGACACCCTATCATCTGACCACGTTCGAAGTCCGTGAACTCCGCGAAGTATTCCAAGTAGTGTGCAAGTCTAGGGACCAATGACCTCAGCAATTTGGTCCCATATGAATTCACACCCATTCGAACATTTGATGCATTGTGTCAATATGCAGATTTTTTCCTCAACATATACAAACACTATTTCAATAGATGTCCTATGGATACATGCATTACATATTACTATAAGTACTCGCAAAAGCATACACATTAAGCTATTACTGTACTTTAAAAAAATACTTACCTGAACCTACAGTAAAGATAGCACTTCACTTATAATAGTTGTCTTCTAAATTCAGTCCAGGCATTGGCTTAGAGCTTAAACTTCACCGTCACTGAGTGCGGCATTATGCAAGAAATCGCTTGTACGTCTTTTACTCTGAAGAGGTCTACAATTTAGCTTTCCAAATGCACATTTAGATCATTTTCTCTTGAAAATTCACTTGTACCATCTGTATTCTCAGTCCGTCAATTACTTCTTGCAACAGAACATCGCTGCGTTATAATCTGTTTTACTTTGTGACCATATCGTCATTATCAACAATAATACTATTTCTGGTCGCCAAAAGTCTTCACCCTACGACTTGTCCGTTCTACACCTGCCATTTCTTCTTCCGCGTCTTTGTTTTTAGTGTTGCATGTTACTATTTTTCTTCATTTCTTCATTCAGGTGTCATCCATTTTTGTGTGACATTAATATTTCCTTGGAATCACATGAACTATATACTATTCTAGGGAACTTTACGTCAACCGTCCAAGAAGTTACGAGACTGTATTCCTGAAGTATAAGGATGTAAGTGCAGTAATTACAATGGCAGCTTCAACCAACAATTTAAACACCAGATGTGCGTTCCACTAGTCAGCTGTGAGCACGCAGTCTTAAGTAGCGGATGTGTGGCCGTAGTGTGTGTTGTTGTGCCACTGATCTCATTAGAGCAACATCTCTGAGTCTTGTGTTCAAGATATTCTCTAGAATGTTTGAAAAAGACAAAGGTATGTGTGAATTTTGTTTGTTTGCCCCGCGCACCTTGACACCTAAACAAAAACAACGTCGTGGCAACATCTGTTGCGACTTGATTGGAATGAAAAACGTGGACAAATCTTTCCTGTAAAGAAAAAATAAAAAAAAATAGCATCACAGGTGGCGAGACTTTGTTTTATCCATATGAACCTACCATAAAACGACCAAACGCAGAAATTCACGTGTAGGGTCAACGCTTTGACATCATAACTGACATTCAAGCCACTGTGAACGACGAGTTAAACAAAATCCCAAAGAAGGACTTTTCCGACAGCTCCACGTGGTTTTATGAACTTTCTGTACGTTTTTCTGAGGTGGTGGACACTATGTACAGCACCTGAAGCATTAAAACCACCATCATAACTTTTCTCTATTTTTTTATTAATCCAGTCTCGAAACTCTTTGGACTGACAGCGTATGTTTGCACTCTAAGTTCCTCCTCCTTGTTCTTCTGTTGTTGTTCAACAGCAATACACATAAACCAACGCTGGCACTGTCTTAAACAGAATTTAACCATTGTCAGTCGTTTGCAAATTCCAGAGCGTCTCTTAGCTGTGTTTTACAGGTTTTTGTAGTATTCACGTATCTCATCATTGTATTTCTACTCAATGGTCCAATTTACAAAAATGAGTTTTTTATCTGTTAACATCTATCTAACATCACTCAAATGGTTCAAATGGCTCTGAGCACTATGGGACTTAACATCTGATGTCATCAGTCCCCTAGGACTTAGAACTACTTAAACCTAACTAACCTAAGGACATCACACACATCCATGCGCCAGGTAGGATTCGAACCTGCGACCGTGGAGGTCGCGCGGTTCCAGACTGTAGCCCCTAGAACCGCTCGGCCACCCCGGCCGGCGTTAACATGACTGCTTCACTTTTTTTGACCGATACGATTTTTCTCTTTACTGTTTACTGTCCTGGTATTGTGGACACCTAGTGACTCGTCTAGAACAGACCTAAAGCTTTAAATCTATATCTGATTTTATTCGTTGATAACATATTTCTCGTTTTCACAGAAGATTTTTCTGTTATGTCAGTCTGCATTTTATATTGTTTTTAGTTCTGCGATCTTCAGTTACTTTTCTGTAGAAATAGCGAAACTCTTCTACTACGTTTCGTGCATCTGATCTGACTTCCTCAACCTCATCAGGTCCGCTCAACGAAACATCAGTACTCAAAGACTGGAAAGTTGCACAGGTCACACCAATATTCGAGAACGGTAGTAGGAGTACTCCATTAAATTACAGGCCCATATCGTTAACGTCGATATGCAGCAGGATTTTGGAACATATATTGTGTTCAAACATTATGAATTACCTCAAAGAAAACTATCTATTGACTCACAGTCAGCATGGGTTTAGAAAACATTGTTTCTGTGGAACACAACTAGCTCTTTATTCACGCCGGCCGTTGTGGCCGAGCGATTCTAGGCGCTTCAGTCTGGAGCCGCGCGACCGCTGCAGACGCAGGTTCGAATCCTGCCTGCATGTGTGTGATGTCCTTAGGTTCGTTAGGTTTAAGTAGTTCTAAGTTCTAGGGGACTGATGACCTCAGATGTTAAGTCCCATAGTACTCAGAGCCATTTGAACCATTTTCTTTATTCACGTGAAGTGTTGAGTGCTATTGACAAGGGATTTCAGATCGATTTCGTATTTCTGGATTTCCGGAAGGCTTTTGACACTGTACCACACAAGCGGCTTGTAGTGAAATTGCGTGCTTATGGAATATTGTCTCAGTTATGTGACTGGATCTGTGATTTCGTGTCAGAGAGGTCACAGTTCGTTGTAATTGACGGAAAGTCATCGAGTAAATCAGAAGCAATTTCTGGCGTTCCCCAAGGTAGTGTTATAGGCTCTTTGCTGTTCCTTATCTATACAAATGATTTGGGAGACAATCTGAGCAGCCGTCTTAGGTTGTTTTGCAGATGCCGCTGTCGTTTATCGCTTAATAAAGTCATCAGAAGATGAAAACAAATTGCAAAACGATTTCGAAAAGATATCTGAATGGTGCGAAAATTGGCAGTTTACCCTAAATAACGAAATGTGTGATGTCATCCACATGAGTGCTAAAAGGAATTCGTTAAACTTCGGTTACACGATAAATCAGTCTAATCTAAAAGCCGTAAATTCAACTAAATACCTAGGTATTACAATTACGAACAACTTAAATTGGAAGGAAAACATAGAAAGTGTTGTGGGGAAGGCTAACCAAAGACTACGTTTTATTGTCAGGACATTTAGAAAATGTAACAGACCTAGTAAGGAGACTGCCTACACTACGCTTGTCCGTCCTCTTTTAGAATACTGCTGCGCGGTGTGGGATCCTTACCAGATAGGACTGACGGAGTACATCGAAAAATTTCGAAGAAGGGCAGCACGATTTGTATTACCACGAAATATGGGAGAGAGTGTCACAGAAATGATACAGGATTTGGGCTGGAGATCATTAAAAGAAAGGTGTTTTTCGTTGCGACGGAATCTTCTCACGAAATTCCTATCACCAACATTCTCCTCCGAATGCGAAAATACTTTGTTGACACCGACCTACATAGAGAGAAACGATCACGACGATAAAATAAAAGAAATCAGAGCTCGTACGGAAAGATATAGGTGTTCGTTCTTTCCGCGCGCTATACGAGATTGGAATAATACAGAATTGCGAAGGTGGTTCGATGAACCCTCTGCCAGGGACTTAAATTTCATTTGCAGAGTTTGCATGTAGATGTAAAATTACACTCCGTAAATTTTTTTTTTTTTTAGTTTTATTTACGTCCTTCTTCTAACCTCTTTTCAAAACATTATCAATTCCGACCAACTGCTCTTCCAAGTCCTTTCCGTCGTTGACAGAATTACAATGATATGGACAAACCGTAAGAGCTCAGTCTAGTATGCAAATATTTTATTTTATTTCATTTAGTTTCTGTACTTCAGTTTCGCCCTTTGCCCATCACCAGATCTGTCGAAGTGACGCGGAATGTACTCTGTATGAGGTAAAAATTAAACACAAGTAGGAAGAACATAGAAAATAATGGAGCATAGCACACCATCAGGACGTGGAACATCTGACAAGCTGTGTCTCGCCACAGTATCGTATTTAAGTTACTACGGTACTGTAAGGAGTTGTGCAGTAGTGCATCAGTTGTCTGATATCGTGTTGGTATGTTATGTAGCATAATTTTTTATGTTGCTCCTATTTCGGTTTCACTTTTATTTTATATTAACACCAAATATTGTATCAAAATATAACTAAATACAGAATGCAACCAGTTACTAAATTTAAAGTTCTTTACCACGGTTTTCGGAGGATTTATTTCATCAACATGTGGCAGTCACACTCTGACACTATCACTACTTCGCTACGTCCCGAGACAGTGGTAAGAAACTGTTCTGAATAACTAATTTAGTCTCAATTTACGTCTTGCAGCGATGCACGTAACTAACCATCGAAACTGCCGCCTGATGACTGAAGCATCGTAAATAACAACACTTTAAATTCAGTGACTCGAAAAGCTGTGTTTTTATTTGCATTTTGTACAGACACTGAAACATGTTACCGAATACTCATGTGTGCAAAACTTAAGAAGGAGAGCAACATTCTCATGTTTTGTCACTGTCAAGTAATATAAATCGACATAAAAAGAATTGCTACATTATAGTACAGAAGGTAACTGAAAGAAATACACAATGAGACGAACAGAAATGACAATAACTGCAACGAAATCACCACGATTTATGGTGGTCCCCTGGACATTACAAAAGTTGGAACATCTTGTTCATCACCAAAGACTGCAATGCTTATTGCGCAACGTGCTCCCATGCTTGCCACGAGCTTGGTAAGAGGTTGTTGTGGCAGAGCGTTCCATTCCTCCGTCAGCGCGTTTGGCAACTGTTGGAAGGTCTTTGGTGCATGAGGACACGCAGCAGTACGTTAACGTGTTCGACGGGGTTTAAGTTGGGCGGACGGACGACCCAGTCTATTCACCGAAAATCGTCCCGTTCCAAGATCTCCTCCACCTGCATCCGATGCTGCTGCGCTTTGTCTTCCACAGAAATGGCGTGAGGACCTAATGCACCAGTGAAAAAACCCAAATGGGGAAGGTGTACCGTGTCATAAGAATCTTGACCGATGAGTGTACCGCGTCCAAAGATTTGGAGGTCAGTACACCCAGGCAGCATTATGTTTCCCCACACCGCAGCACCTCGAGTAGCGAAGCGATCATGTTAGACGATGTTCCTGGGCACAGTAAGTGTTGCCCTCTCGCCATATGACGACACATCCAGTTTCATCACTCAGATTGAATCTGCTCTCTTCCGAGCAGAGCGCGAAACACCACCCCTCGCTTGTCCAGTCCCTATGCTCTGGGCACCACGACAAATTTTTGAACACGGCGCTCTCATCGGTCAAATATATTTGACACTGTACTCCTTTCCCAAGTGCGTCTTTTCAGGCGTGCAGTCGGCCCTGACGTCATTTTCATGGATGACAATGCGCGACACATCGAACAGCACAGGCAGCTTGGAACGACTGGATATTCCTCGAATGGACTGGTCTGCTCGCTACCCCGAATTGAATTCCATCGAGCAGGAATGGAATGCATTGGGGAGACACCTTGCAGCACGTTCACATACACCAACGACCATCCTACCACAAACATTAGAAACATTACGGCCAGCAAGGGAGCACTTTGAGCGTGCATTACCGCCCGTGGTGGTCACTCACCCTATTAAAAGCCATGTCCTGCATATCGTAAAGTCCAGGGGACCGTCATGAATCGCTGTCACGTAAGTGTAATTATTATCTTTGAATAACAATGTCATCTCTGTTCATCTCAGTGTGTATTTCTTTCAGCTGCCTTCTGTACTATACGGCAGTACTGTTTTCTATGTGTGATCCAAGTTTCATAGAGCTATGCTATTTGGCAGTGACACATCACGCGAAGGTTACTTTCTGTCTTACATTTTGCTCGACAGTGTATGTTTATCAGTGAAATGCTATATAATTTTAACAGATCTAATTTTGTACAATGGCCGAAACTACATCTGTATGAAATGTAGACAATAACAAACAACAAAATATTTCCGATTTACACCGAACTCGTTTATAAAAATGGCGTTAAGAAAGAGGCTAGAATAAGGATTTCCGATATCACTCTCCTGTCTCTCCATATTTGTTTAATTTATTCATGTAAAGTGCAATCTAAAGTACGAAAAGTGGCAACAACCTGTTCAAAATTAATGACAAACGAACACACTAAATTTCATGTGCATATCATTTAGTAAAGTACTCTGAAAAGAACACGAATTACATCAAATATTTTGTCTGAGGCTTTGGACAACCACAACCTGAAACTAAATGCAAATATGACTAAAATAAAGGTGGTAGATTAATCCAACAGACGAGCTAGGAAATGCAGTATTAAAGCAGCTAAATGGAATTTTCTGCTTGAAAATTACAATAACAGATGTCAACAGAAGTGTAACTGATATTAAAAGAAGAATTCCAGCTACCACATAATCCTTCAGAAACAAGAGTACTTCATTAACAAAAAAAATCGACCCAGAGACAAGAAAGAAATTCATCAAGACATTTATTTTAAAATATGGTTGTGATGGGTGAGTTACAGGTACACAGAAAACGAAAAAAGCTGAATGCAGTAGAGAAGTGGATATGGAGAAGAACCACAAAAACATCCTGGACTAAAATAAAATCCAGTGAACAAACACTAAAAGGGATTAAAGAGAAAAAACATTGATTGACATGGTGCAGAGTGTTGTGTACTGTCGTGATGTTGTGTACTGATGAAGACTGTGACTGAGACTGGGACGTGTAGCTGCTGCTGGCCATTCTATGTCGTAGTGGCAAAAGACGCTTAGAGCTGCTGAAGGCGTGGCTCAGTGGCCGTGCATCATGGGATCAACTCAGTCCCTCCACGACTGCTGTCACTCTTTGTCGAAAACGTGCTGTTGTGAGGCGTCGATGGTCGAACCCTGGACTTCAGATGGTCGAGCTGAAGCTGGGACCCACCGAGCCACTTTCCGTCAGGAGGCCAAGCAAGTTCAGTAGTGTCAAGGGGCAGCGTAGAGTGATACAGCGGTATTCAGAAGCATTTCTTTATTCACATAGTTTACAGAAGCGTGATGTTGGCGCGCCGCCTGCACGCTGTTCCGCGAGTCCTGCCAGCTCAGCAACTCCTGGTATGCTGACGATGCTGTGGTGTCATCCAGGCCACTCATCTAGGAGTCACCTTGAGCCCGGTACGCCAGGCGGGAACCGAACGTGGCCCGTGCTGCACCCGCTGCAGACCGCTGTCACTGCCCTCCTTCAGGCGGACCGAACAATCTCCAAGTACCCGGCTGCCGAACCATCCCACACTCGTGTTGTGCCCCGGAGGTGAAATACAGCCTGAACAGGCACATAGAAATAGAGAACAGGTTACAGAGAATATTTACAACATCACTGCCAGACTGGCCCCTACAAGCTTAGAGTAGCACAAGTCCGACGCGACTCTCGACTGACCTGGCACACACTTGTCTCTAGCTAAAATTGCCCGTCTATTTATAATGCTTTTCCCCTCGCTTCTGACGTAGTGTCAGAGAGAGACAGAAACTATGTTGTTGTGGTCTTCAGTCCTGAGACTGGTTTGATGACAGTAAAGCTGCATGTCCTCGGGAAAAATTACGGCTGTAGTTTCCCCTTGCTTTCAGCCGTTCGCAGTACCAGCACTGCAAGGCCGTTTTGGTTAATGTTACAAGGCCAGATCAGTCAATTATCCAGACTGTTGCCCCTGCAACTACTGAAAAGGCTGCTGCCCCTCTTCAGGAACCACATGTTTGTCTGGCCTCCCAACAGATACCCCTCCGTTGTGGTTGCACCTACGGTACGGCCATCTGTATCGCTGAGGCACGCAAGCCTCCCCACCAACGGCAAGGTCCATGGTTCATGGGGGGAGTGGCAGGGGTAAATTCCCATAAGTCAGCCATTCACACATTGTCTTCCTGGCTCTGGCCTACTGCCTCACCTCCTACATCGCAATTAATTTAAGCAGCGCTGCAGTTCCCTGCCTCGCCGTTGCTTCATTCCAAACACATCGTGCGTGTAATAACGCCGTCGCAGCTCCGCGCCCTGTTTACTCTGCCTGGCCTATTGGCTGCCGACTATTACTACACACTGTCAACGGCCCCAGACTTCATCGCCCTACCGCGCCTTTACTGAATTTCCCCTTTCTTACGAATAAGACTAATGCTAGCGCAGCAGTTTCTTTTCCATCACCAATTGTCAGACGCCAATGAGGGTGCTATCGGTCTATGATACCACACTCCAGAAGAAAAACTGGATGAATTGGATACCTAATTCAACATAATACATTCATAAAAAACATTTTACAAAGAAAATTCGGGGGAAAAAATAAATATGCAAGCCCAAAATATTTGTATTACAAAGTGTTGTCAGTGGAACAAACTGCAACAACTACGACCAAACGCTAAAGATGGATAGACGCAGAGGAGAATGGCTATATCAACAAGGTGTTACCTTTAGTGCAAAATACTAACACGGATTCTTTACAGACGAATGGAAAAACTGGTAGAAGCCGAACGGGGGGAAGATGAGTTTGGATTCCGTAGAAACGCTGGAACACGTGAGTCAACACTGACCCTACGACTTATCTTAGAAAATAGATGAAGGAAAGGCAAACCTACGTTTCTAGCGTTTGTAGACTTAGAGAAAGCTTTTAACAATGTTGACTCTCTTTCAAATTCTGAAGGTGCCAGAGTCAAATACAGGGAGCGAAAGACTATTTACAATTTGTACAGAAACCAGATGGCAGCTATAAGAGTCGAGGGGCATGAAAGGGAAGCAGTAGTTAGAAATGGAGCTAGACAGGATTGTAGCTCATCCGCGATGTTATTCAATCTGTATATTGAGCAAGCAGTGAAGGAAACAAAAGAAAAAGTCGGAGTAGGAATTAAAATACATGGAGAAGAAATAAAAACTTTGAGGTTCGCCGATGACATTGTAATTCTGTTAGAGACAGCAAAGGACTTGGAAGAGTAGCTGAACGGAATGGACAGTGTCTTGAAAGGAGGATATAAGACGAACATCAACAAAAGCAAAACGAGGATAATGGAATGTAGTCGAATTAAATCGGGCGATGCTGAAGGAATTAGATTAGGAAATGAGACACTTAAAGTAGTAAAGGAGTTCTGATATTTGGGGAGCAAAATAACTGATGATGGTCGAAGTAGAGAGGATATAAAATATTGGCTGGCAATGGCAAGGAAAGCGTTTCTGAAGAAGAGAAATTTATTAACATCGAGTATAGATTTAAATGTCAGGAAGTCGTTTCTGAAAATATTTGTATGGAGTGTAGCCATGTATGGAAGTGAAACATGGACGATAAATAGTTTGGACAAGAAGAGAATAGAAGCTTTCGAAATGTGGTGCTACAGAAGAATGCTGAAGATTAGATGGATAGATCACATAACTAATGAGGAGGTATTGAATGGAATTGGGGAGAAGAAAAATTTGTGGAACGACTTGACCAGGAGAGGGGATGGGTTGGTGGGACATATTCTGAGGCATGAAGGGACCACCAATTTAGTATTGGAGGGCAGCGTGGAGGGTAAAAATCGTAGAGGGAGACCAAGAGATGAATACACTAAACACATTCAGAAGGATGTAGGTTGCAGTAGGTACTGGGAGATGAAGGAGCTTGCACAGGATAGATTAGCATGGAGAGCTGCACCAAACCAGTCTCTGGACTGAAGACCACAACAACTCTATCAATAATGAATTTCGACCCAAAGGTTTAGGACCGCTTGTGTAAGACGGTTGTTAGCAACTGCACGTGGTTAGCATTTCACATGGCAGAACAGATATTATGCTAAACAGTGTCAGCAGTTGCAGTCACTTTGGTATTGCACGATGCAAATGCAGATGAAGTTAGTTACTCGGAACAGTTTAATGGTGTTATCTGCACGGTGAGAGACGAGCAGCCATGGTGTGACGGCGAGGCTAGCGTAGCAGAAGGCAGGGCGGCTGCGGCTGCTCTCTTCTGTGCTGCCCGGGAAATCAGTTTAGCCCGGCCGTCGCAGCCCGGCGAGCCCCGGCGGGGTCGTCTGCAGGCGAGGCACGCAGCCCGCTGCTCGCGCGCCGCCCCTGCGCCCTGCAAACACGCAGGCCCGCGCTACACCACTCCGCTCTCCGGCGCCTCGCCTCGCAGGTACACAAGCGGGGCGGCGCTCAGCACGCGCAGCTGTATTTATCTGGAAGCTGTTTTGAGCTGGAAGCTGTATTGAGCACCAATGATTTTCCTACACAATATTAGGCATGGTAAGTTGTTTGTTTTTGGCGTTTCCATATTTTTGTCCAACTCCTGAAAAAAAATGGTTCAAATGGCTCTGAGCACTATGCGACTTAACTTCTGAGGTCATCAGTCGCCTAGAACTTAGAACTAATTAAACCTAGCTAACCTAAGGACATCACACACATCCATGCCCGAGGCAGGATTCGAACCTGCGACCGTAGCGGTCGCTCGGCTCCAGACTGTAGCGCCTAGAACCGCACGTCTACTCCGGCCGGCCAACTCCTGAAAATACTGCTGGTTATATTGCCTACAAGCAAAAATAAGTGAAGGAGATTCTTTTTAATCATAAAACGACTAGCAAAGCTATATCAGCTGTGGTACCGTCCAAAGATCGTGCTGCCATATCAAAGCCGGGAATTCGGATCGATACCACTTCCCAAAAATCCCAATCTAATGACCTGGTCATAACTGTGCGTTCTTTGACTGCTCTGGGCGGTGGTTGATTAAAACTACTACACATGAAAATTACACTATTGGCCATTAAAATTGCTACAAGAAGAAATGCAGATGATAAACGAGTATTCATTGCACAAATATATTATACTAGAACTGACATGTGATTACATTTTCACGCAACTTGGGTGCATAGATCCTGAGAAATCAGTAACCAAAACAACCACCTCTGGCCGTAATAACGGCCGTGATACAACTGGGCATTGAGTCAAACAGAGCTTGGATGCCGTGTACAGGTACAGCTGCCCATGCAGCTTCAACACGATACCACAGTTCATCAAGAGTAGTGACTGGCGTATTGTGACGAGCCAGTTGCTCGGCCACCATTGACCAGACGTTTTCAATTGGCGAGAGATCTGGAGAATGTGCTGGCCAGGGCAGCAGTCGAATATTTTCTGTATCCAGAAATCCCCGTACACGACCTGCAACATGCGGTCGTGCTTTATCCTGCTGAAATGTAGGGTTTGGCAGGGATCGAATGAAGGGTAGAGCCTCGGGTCGAAACACATCTGAAATGTAACGCCCACTGTTCACAGTGCCGTCAATGCGAACAACAGGTGACCGAGACATGTAACCAATGGCACCCCATACCATCACGCCGGGTGATACGCCAGTATGGCGATGACGAATACACGCTTCCAATGTGCGTTCACCGCGATGTCGCCAAACATGGATAGGACCATCATGACGCTGTAAACAGAACCTGGATTCATCCGAAAAAATGACGTTTTTCCATTCGTGCACCCAGGTACGTCGTTGAGTACACCATCGCAGGCGCTCCTGCCTGTGATGCAGCGTCATGGGTAACCGCAGCCATAGTCTCCGAACTGATAGTCCATGCTGCTGCAAACGTCGTCGAACTCTTCGTGCAGATGGTTGTTGTCTTGCAAACGTCCCTATCTGTTGACCCAGGGATCGAGACGTGGCTGCACGATCAGAACACCCACGCGGATAAGATGCCTCTAATCTCGACTGCTGGTGATACGAGGCCGTTGGGATCCAGCTCGGCGTTCCGTATTACCCTCCCGAACCCACCGATTCCATATTCTGCTAACAGTCATTGGATCTCGATCAACGCGAGCAGCAATGTCGCGATACGATAAACCGCAATCGCGATAGGCTACAATCCGATCTTTATCAAAGTCGGAAACGGGACGGTACGCATTTCCCCTCCCTACAGGAGGCATCACAACAATGTTTCACCAGGCAACGCCGGTCAACCGCTGTTTGTGTATGAGAAGTCGGTTGGAAAGTTTCCTCATGTCAGAACTTTGTAGGTGTCGCCACCGGCGCCAACCTTGTGTGAGTGCTCTGAAAAGCTAATCATTTGCATATCACAGCATCTTCTTCCTGTCGGTTAAATTTCGCGTCTGTAGTACGTCATCTTCGTGGTGTAGCAATTTTAATGGCCAGTAGTGTAAGTTCACTTTATTACAAGAATGATAAAAAAATTAACCTAACTTTATGCAATCCATAGTCACAGGAATGTGCCGAATATTTACGACTTTCTTCGAATGTTGCACTAATTAGCCAGAATATTACGAGCACCGACCTACTATCGATATAAACCGATCCAGGCAATAGCAGCGCCACCTGGCAATGAATTTCTGCTAGTCAGACACATGCAAGATACATCAGTGAGTTTGCTGTCCGCGTCTAGAATGGGGAAGGCGCCCGAAGTATCTGATTTCACCGAGGGCAGATTGTGATGGCCCGGAGGCTCCGTACGAGCATTTCGGAAAATGCACGACTTGCCGGGAGTTCGAGGGGTGCTGTGGTGAGTGTCTTCAACACGTGATGAAACCAAGGCTAAACCATGCCCAGACGTAATAGGTTTGGACAGCTACCTCTCTTCACAGGTCTCGGACGTCGCAGGCCAGGCAGACTGGTAAAGCAGGACAGGCAGCGAACTGTGGCGGAACCAACCTCAGAGTTTAAACTGGGCTGAGTACAAGTGTGTCTGAGCACAGAGTGCAATGAACTCTCCAAACAATGGGCCTCCGCAGCCGGCGACCCATGCATGCTCCAATGTTAACACCACGAAATCGGCAGGTACGACTGAAATGGGCACGTGACCATTGACACGGAGTTGACGCAGTGGCAGAGTCTGATGAATCCAGATACGTACTTCATCATGCCGATGGGAGGACGGGAATCCGTCGTCTTTCAGGGGAACAGCTCCTTGACACTTGTAGCGAAGGGCGGAGACGGCGGCGCCTCTGTTACGCTCTGGGGACGTTCAGCTGGGCATCCATGGGTCCAGTGGGGCTCACACAAGGCGCCACGGCGGCCAAGGAGTATTGTATACTGGTTGTAGATCACGTGTACTCCTTCATAGTGATCATGCTTCCCGATGGGAATTCTTCAACAAGATAATACGCTATGTCAGAAGGCCAGGAGTGTGATGGAGTGGTTCGAGGAACACAGTGGCGAATTTTAATTGATGTGCTGGTCTTCCAGCTCGTCAGATCTGAACCCGACCGAACACGTCTAGGATGTGATTGGACGTGGTGTCAGAGCTAATCCCCCTCCACAGAATTTACGGGAATTAGGTGATTTTTGTGTGTAGATATGGTGCCATCTCCCTCCAGCGACCTACCATGTCCTCACTGCATCCACACTACGAAGCGTTTCCGCTATTATCCGTACCTGCTATTAGGTAGATGGTCGTAATGTTTTGACTGATTAGTGCAAAGCGTCATTTGATGCACACATATACTAAACTCTTCTCACGAAGTTCAAAAGTACTGTTGCATTCCAAACATGAGTAACACATGAGTGCCGCGCGGGATTAGCCGAGCTGTCTGAGGCGCTGCAGTCATGTACCATGCGGCTGGTCCCGGCGGAGGTTCGAGTCCTCCCTCCGGCATGGGTGTGTGTGTTTGTCCTTAGGGTAATTTAGGTTAATTAGTGTGTCAGCTTAGGGACTCATGACATTAGCAGTTAAGTCCTATAAGGTTTCACACACATTGGAACATTTTTTGAACACATGAGTCTTAACCAGTCGATTTCGTCGTCTCCATCGGAGGTCAAGAACTGGGCAGTACCTTCCTCTGCTCGGCTGTCTATCGGCCTCGTGCAGTGACGCTGCGGAGCTGAGACCGACGGTGCGGCTCCGTCAGCGCCTCTCATTCACCAGTGTGGATTGTAGCGTAACATTGCTAACTTCTGTGGTATCGATCCGAATTCCCGGCTTTGATATGGCAGCACGATCTTTGGACGGTACCACAGCTGATATAGCTTTCAAATGGCTCTGAGCACTACGGGACTCAACTGCTGAGGTCATTAGTCCCCTAGAATTTAGAACTAGTTAAACCTAACTAACCTAAGGACATCACAAACATCCATGCCTGAGGCAGGATTCGAACCTGCGACCGTAGTGGTCTTGCGGTTCCAGACTGCAGCGCCTTTAACCGCACGGCCACTTCGGCCGGCTGATATAGCTTTGCTAGTCGTTTTATGATTAAAAACACTCTCCTTCACTTATTTTTGCTTGTAGGCAATATAACAAGCAGTATTTTCAGGAGTTGGCCGGCCGGAGTAGCCGTGCGGTTCTAGGCGCTACAGTCTGGAGCCGAGCGACCGCTACGGTTGCAGGTTCGAATCCTGCCTCGGGCATGGATGTGTGTGATGTCCTTAGGTTAGCTAGGTTTAATTAGTTCTAAGTTCTAGGCGACTGATGACCTCAGAAGTTAAGTCGCATAGTGCTCAGAGCCATTTGAACCATTTTTTTTTCAGGAGTTGGACAAAAATATGGAAACGCCAAAAACAAACAACTTACCATGCCTAATATTGTGTAGGAAAATCATTGGTGCTCAATACAGCTTCCAGCTCAAAACAGCTTCCAGATAAATACAGCTTCTCTATGGTTTTCAAGGGAATCTTGTAGCATTGTTCAGGTAATGATGATGGAGGTGGATAGCGATCACACACCCTTCTCCTCAAATTAGATCACAAAAACTCAATAACCTTGAGGTCCGGTGGCTATTGTGGCCAGGGGAAATGCAGCATTTCATCCTCGAGCTCACAAAACCAGTCCTGGAGCGATGCGAGCTGTGTGAACAGGTGTCCTGTCGTTTTGAAACGCAGCATCAACAATGAAGAACAAACATTGTACCATAGGACGGATCTAGTCAGCCAAAATGGTCACTTAATCTTTGAAAATAATGCGACCTTGCAGAGTAATCATCAGGCACGTCGAATACAACGTTGTGGCTGCCCTCATCATCACTGTATGGCCACCGTGTTTCACTCTTTAGACACAAATGTGGCCAGAAATTAGAAACAGTGTGAAACTCCACTCTTCAGACAAAATGATTTTCTTTCATTGCTCCTTAGTCCAGAATTTATAGATTCGGCAGCACGCTTTTCTATTACGGGTCCTTTCCACCACTGATGAGTCGTTTTCCGATTCCAGACCGTCCTGCAGTTCCCTGCTTATGGAGATCTCTTTGTGCTGTTTTCGTCATGACAGGGCCCGCGAATGCAACATGCAGTTCAGCAGTGGCTTTTGCAGCTGGCATCCTCTTATTTTTCGCCACCATTCTCTTCAGGGACCATTTGACACGATCGCTCAACACTCACTTTGAAACTTCTTTATTTAAATGTGTGAATCTGTACTTAAATTGCTGAATGACTGAGAAGATGAAACTTCTATGTTATTTGATTCTGGAACAGCTGAGTAAAACTGAACGTACTGAGCCTACTTTCTCTTTACTTTTTCTTACCATGTCAACACTGACCCACAATATTCTAGCGCAACGTAATCTGACTGCTCAAAAAAAATTACAGCCTGACTTCAAATAATTGATATAAAAAAAATGGCCCTGAATAAGAAGCAATCCAGACAGTAACCTATGCATTTCATTAAGCACTTACCTCACAAAAATCTTCATTACGCGAACTAGTGCAATACAGCGAGCTTCAATACTGCCAGCTATATAAAAGATTCTATCTACAAAAGCCACTAACTACTAATAGGCATGTGGTTAGCAAAGGAAAAATTTTTTTGCAAACCAAATAATGTATTTTTTTACCTTAATAATGTGACCTCCAGTTCAAACACAAATATAAATCGTCTCTGACATCCAGTACAAAGAAATTTAATAATGAATAATTTTCAATCTCCAAGTCGGATATTACCAGATCGTTAGCCTACGCTAACACTTCAGACCTCTACCCTCCATCAATGCTAACTTTTCACATTTAACATCCATCACTGCTTGCTGTTCACCTCCAAATGGCCAACAGTACTTTCATCACTGCTGACAACTAACTTCTAATTGCCCAACAGTACTGGCAATTAACTTCCAACAATGAGTCCAACCAGCCACAGAGTCTCTTACAAAGAAAGCGCAGTCAGAGATCCAATGCCAACACAGAAGCAGCCCACTTTCGTAGCCCCCTGCTCCCACAAAATTTTTACTAATTATTTTGGGCAGGGGCTAGGATCAAATTGTTAAAATTTTTATATTAACAATATCAAATAGATCAAATGCATACAATTATTAACGCGCTGTTGGTCAAAAGCAAATATTGTCCTCACAGTCTCTAAAGACAGTCCTCACCATGTATCAGAGTAGTAGTCTATGACAGTTTTATGCACAAAGTCTGAGCAGTAAAAGAAAATGCACACGCAAGTAGTGGGTCTCCATTCAATCTTGAAGAAGTGTTATCCTCCCAATGGAAATACGGTGTTGACTCTTGACATGAATATTGGTAATGGGCCAGAACAGACCAAAACCCACAGCAGAGTCAGTCGAAGTCTTGAAGGATACTGGTAGAATTAGTAGGTCACCACAGAGCAGGCCCACAGTTCTTGTAGAGATTATGGTAGTATTGGACCACCAAGGGTGCAGACCCACTGTAGTCCTCGTAGAGATTATAGTACTAGTGGGCCACCAAGGGTGCAGACTAACTGTAGTCCTTGTAGAGACTATGGTAGTAGTGGGCTTCCAAGGGTGCCGACCAACTGTAGTCCTTGTAGAGATTATGGTAGTGGTGGACCACCAAGGGTGCAGACCCACTGTAGTACTTGCAGAGATTATGGTAGTAGTGGGCCACCAAGGGTCCACTGTAGTCCTATAGGTTTTCATAATTTCGTACAAGTTGCGTGACCGTATTGGTAGACACAACTGAGTCAATTTTAGCCTCCAAGGCGTCGTGAATTTCGTGAACAATAGTCTGCAGTTCTTTTATGACTGCTTCATGATTCTGTAATGCGTTTTCATGTCGCGAAAGAATAGGCTGAAAATGCTCTCAAATTTGTGTTTTTACAACTTCAGAATTTTTTTGACATTTCGGTTCGATTTTAAGTAACTCGGCGGTTAAGCCTTCACGTGTTTGTTCAAGTGTTTCTTTAATTTGTTTCTGATTTTGTTCCATTTGTTGCTGTGATTGTTTCTGATTTTGTTCCATTTGTTGCATTAATTATAATAACAATATATTAGTGTCTGAAACATGTTCCTTTGTGCTTTTCCGCAGTGCATTTGCACCGGCAACATTCACATTTTGAAAAGCAGAAAGTGAGTCTTGACTTAATTGAGGCAAAATCTAAATATACTTTATTTGCAAGATTTTGTTCTGTCATTTCGCATTCCTGAGGCGAGCTATTGTCCACCGATCGATCGACAACACTTCCCTTTCACTAATTGTTTCACTGCCTAGACCATTACTTACTGCGTGGTCCATATCCATATCAATATTCTTATGCACAATTACCAAATTATTTTGGACAATTATCACTTCATTACAAGGTAGTGTTGACACGATACGCTCATCGTCACTATCATTGCTCGATTTACGTTGTAGCCTAGATTTGCGCTTTTCACACGCCATGATTATCACAGAATTTCACACGATAACACAGAAAAACGCAAAAGCAAAAATAGCATTGAAAATAATACATATCTAATTAATTGCAAAAGCAACTGCAAAATACTTAGTGCAAATACACATGCATGCCAGAGCTGATTTGCTCATTACAATATTGCACAACAATAAAAGGAAATTCTCTATACAATTACGCGCTAGCAGTAACAATAATTTCTAATCATGCACTAATTATCCAACCTACCAGAAAAATCAGAAGATTCCAGTGAGATATCCTCGGCTATGGGTCAACAGATCAAACTTCTTTATTTAAATGAGTGTGTCTGTACTTAAACTGCAGAATGACTGAGAAGATGAAACTTCTACGTTATTTGATTCTGAAACAGCTGAGTAAAACTGACCGTACTGAGCCTACTTTCTCTTTACTTTTTCTTATCATGTCAACACTGACCCACAATATTCTAGCGCAACGCAATCTGACTGCTCAAAAAAATTACAACTTGACTTCAAATAATTAATAAAAAGAATGGCCCTGAATAAGAAGCGATCCTGGCAATAACCTATGCATTTCATTAAGCACTTACCTCACAAAAATCTTCATTACGCGAACTGCTGCATTACAGAGAGCGTCAATACTGCCAGATAAATAAAAGATTCTAACTACTAAAGCCACTAACCACTAATAGGAACGTGGTTAGTAAAGGAAAGATTTTGTTGCAAACCAAATAATGTATTTTTAATCTGAATAATGTAACATCCAGTTCAAACACAAATACACTGCTGGCCACCGTAAGTGCAACACCCTGAAGGAAGCATCCGAATCAAGTGAAATTTACACCATGGGTTTGCAGCGATGAGATATGCAACTGATTAGAATTTCAGCGCAGACGCACATCACGCGCGCCTGTGGCGCCACCTCATAGCGCCATTTAAGGCTTGGCGATTTCGACGAGTGTACGTTCAGCACGTGTGTTTACCTTGTGGTTGTTTCACAAGACGATCAGGTATGCCTCGTAGACAACAGCGAACATCGTTTGATCAAGTATCCGAGTTCGACAGAGGAAGGATAGTGGCTTACCGAGATTGTGGATTATCATACAGAGAAATCGCTAGTCGTGTTGGACGAAACCAAACAACTGTAATGCGGATATGTGACCGTTGGATGCAGGAGGGTACGACGGACCGACGTGGTCGATCGCATTCACCTCGGTGCACCACTGCACGTGCTGATAGGCAAATTGTGCGTATGGCAGTGACGGATCGCTCAGTGACATCCCGAACCATAGCACAGCACATTGCGTCTGTAACGCATCATCCAGTGTCTGCGCGTACCATTCGACGCCGTTTACAGTAGAGTGGTCTGTCCGCAAGACGTCCATTGCTTCGTCTGCCATTGACGCAGAACCACAGATGTCTCCGTCGCGAATGGTGTGATGACAGACGGATGTGGACGGCAGAATGGAATGACGTTGTCTTTACTGACGAGGCACGCTTCTGTCTGCAGCACCACGATGGTCGGATTCGAGTGTGGAGACACCGTGGAGGGAGGATGCTGGACAGCTGCATTATGCACCGCCACACTGGTCTTGCACCGGGTATTATGGTATGGGGCGGTATTGGATATTACTCTCGCACGCCTCTAGTACGCATTGCCGGTACTTTAAATAGCCGGCGCTACATATCCGAGGTGCTGGAGCCAGTTGTCCTTCCTTACCTTCAGGGCTCGTCCACAGCCATATTTCAACAGGATAATGCGCGACCACACGTGGCACGCATTGTCCAAAGGTTCTTCGTCAATAACCAGATTGAATTGCTTCCCTGGCCGGCTCGCTCTCCGGATCTTTCGCCGATAGAAAACATGTGGTCCACGGTTGCTCAACGAGTGACCCACATTACATCCCCAGCTGCCACACCAGATGATCTTTGGCAACGTGTGGAAGCTGCTTGGGCTGCTGTACCCCAGGAACACATCCAACGTCTCTTTGACTCAATGCCGAGACGTGTGGCAGCGGTGATCTCCAACAATGGTGGCTACTCTGGCTACTGATTCTGGCAGGAACCACATGTCACAGACGTCTGTAAATGTAATCATTTGATACTTGGTCAACATGTTATCTACAAAATAAATTTTGTTTTGCTACCTCTTGTCTTTCTTGGTGTTGCATTTACGGTGGCCAGCAGTGTAAAAATGGTTCAAATGGCTCTGAGCACTATGGGACTCAACTGCTGAGGTCATTAGTCCCCTAGAACTGAGAACTAGTTAAACCTAACTAACCTAAGGACATCACAAACATCCATGCCAGAGGCAGGATTCGAACCTGCGACTGTAGCGGTCTTGCGGTTCCAGACTGCAGCGCCTTTAACCGCACGGCCACTTCGGCCGGCCCAGCAGTGTATAAATGGTCATTGACATCCAGTACAAAGATATACAATCATGAATAATTTTCAGTCGGATACTTCCAGGTCGTTAGCCTACGCTAACAATTCAGATCTCTACCCTCAATCAATGCTAACTTCTCACATCTAACATCCATCACTGCTGGCTGTTCACCTCCAACTGCCCAACAGTACTTCCATCACTGCTGGCGATTAACTTTCCAACTGCCCAACACTACAGGCGATTAACTTCCAACAACGAGTCCAACCAACCAGAGAGCCTCGTACAAAGAAAGCACAGTCAGAGGTCCACTGCAAACGCCAACACAGAAGCAGTCCACTTACAATTTTCGTCCGCGCTGTGACTTAGTCGATGATGTTTTTGCGCATTCCCTGTATGTGGTATATATCTTCGACGTGGTGCTTCTCGAAACGTAAAACACTTGTGCTACCTAGCACAAGATCACCAACAATGAGCCTACGTCCAGTTTCACTTAGCTCCGAAATGTTGCACTCACAACTACACAGAACACTTTTCTGACCAAGAATGACACTTGGAACGTACTGGCAGACCACAGGTGCCGTTCGTGGCCAAATACAACAGCGGCACCCGCAGGCCTGGTTATCATCTGCATTTATGTTCGATTTGCATTTCTCTCTCTGTTTCCTTATATTTGTCCAGCCCTGTATAACTGTACACAGTTAACGTAAAACTTTGAGTTAAAGTAAATTGACAGAATAAGCTCAGCATTGTGGAGAATACAATATACTAAAGAGATTATATTATGCACAAGACCTTAATTTTAAAAGTATGCAATGATGCAGTATTTTTAGTCTTCATAGGCACATACAGGGTGTTTCAAAAATGACCGGTATACTTGAAACGGCAATAAAAACTAAACGAGCAGCGATAGAAATACACCGTTTGTTGCAATATGCTTGGGACAACAGTACATTTTCAGGAAGACAAACTTTCGAAATTACAGTAGTTACAATTTTCAACAACAGATGGCGCTGCGGTCTGGGAAACTCTATAGTACGATATTTTCCACATATTCACCATGCGTAGCAATAATATGGCGTAGTCTCTGAATGAAATTACCCGAAACCTTTGACAACGTGTCTGGCGGAATGGCTTCACATGCAGATGAGATGTACTGCTTCAGCTGTTCAATTGTTTCTGGATTCTGGCGGTACACCTGGTCTTTCAAGTGTCCCCACAGAAAGAAGTCACAGTGGTTCATGTCTGGCGAATAGGGAGGCCAATCCACGCCACCACCTGTATGTTTCGGATAGCCCAAAGCAATCACACGATCATCGAAATATTCATTCAGGAAATTAAAGACGTCGGCCGTGCGATGTGGCCGGGCACCATCTTGCATAAACCACGAGGTGTTCGCAGTGTCGTCTAAGGCAGTTTGTACCGCCACAAATTCACGAAGAATGTCCAGATAGCGTGATGCAGTAATCGTTTCGGATCTGAAAAATGGGCCAATGATTCCTTTGGAAGAAATGGCGGCCCAGACCAGTACTTTTTGAGGATGCAGGGACGATGGGACTGCAACATGGGGCTTTTCGGTTCCCCATATGCGCCAGTTCTGTTTATTGACGAAGCCGTCCAGGTAAAAATAAGCTTCGTCAGTAAACCAAATGCTGCCCACATGCATATCGCCGTCATCAATCCTGTGCACTATATCGTTAGCGAATGTCTCTCGTGCAGCAATGGTAGCGGCGCTGAGGGGTTGCCGCGTTTGAATTTTGTATGGATAGAGGTGTAAACTCTGGCGCATGAGACGATACGTGGACGTTGGCGTCATTTGGACCGCAGCTGCAACACGGCGAACGGAAACCCGAGGCCGCTGTTGGATCACCTGCTGCACTAGCTGCGCGTTGCCCTCTGTGGTTGCACTACGTGGTCACCCTACCTTTCCAGCACGTTCATCCGTCACGTTCCCAGTCCGTTGAAATTTTTCAAACAGATCCTTTATTGTATCGCTTTTCGGTCCTTTGGTTACATTAAACCTCCGTTGAAAACTTCGTCTTGTTGCAACAACACTGTGTTCTAGGCGGTGGAATTCCAACACCAGAAAAATCCTCTGTTCTAAGGAATAAACCATGTTGTCTACAGCACACTTGCACGTTGTGAACAGCACACGCTTACAGCAGGAAGACGACGTACAGAATGGCGCACCCACAGACTGCGTTGTCTTCTATCTCTTTCACATCACTTGCAGCGCCATCTGTTGTTGAAAATTGTAACTACTGTAATTTCGAAAGTTTATCCGCCTGAAAATGTACTGTTGTCCCAAGCATATTGCAACAAACGGTGTATTTCTATCGCTGCTCGTTTAGTTTTTATTACCGTTTCAAATATACCGGTCATTTTTGAAACACCCTGTATATCAGCCCTTAATATATGTACATATAGATACAGTAAGCTACAGTGCATCATTCCATTGACAGTGCTGTCTCCACAAGATTACTTGAGCCACGTGTAATTATAGTACAAAGTTTAAATCTGTATATCAACTTCTTTTAAGTACAAATTGCACTTAGAAACAGTGAATCTGTACAATAAGGAGGTAACACTTGCAACCAGTTTCCTGTTCAGTTCTTCTCCAGCTTCCTTGAACTTTTTCCAAGCCAGTATCATGTGGTTCGGTTGGCCACGTCGGTTTAATCCTGATCACAACTTCCAGGATTCGAATTTTTTTTTCGTCGTGAACATGCAGAATAACATCCATGAGCCAGTCTCACGCGAATGATGGAAATCACATGATGTTTACATAGTTTTCCTTGTACAATCTCCTGGAAGCCTTGCGCTGCGTGGTTGAGGATACTTCTGCAATGACGTAGAGTATGGCAGCCAGGACGCAACCCCTGGGCGAACTTTCTATGGGGTCGCGGTTGTTCCCTGACGAGGCGACAATTCGATTACCTCTCAAACTTAATTGTTAATCCATTTTTTCATCACTGATCCGATTATTTAATTTATATGAAAATGGAGAGGTAATTTAATCAAAAAACACGTGTATTTGCATGAAGGTTTCAGTTTATGTTTTCAGTGTCTGTATGACAAATGACCTGCAATGTGTGATGTCGCGGGCACATCTGACGAGTAACTGTACATAAATCTTGTGGTCTGACACACTGTGACTTCCTATATTACCGATTGTGAATAGCGTCATTCGTATCACTATTTATCGAGGTTTGACTTGAGCTTTCCAAGCCTGTCCCTCATCTTTGAAAAATAGTCAAATAACATTTAAAATACACTACATCATCATCAAAATGCACGTGGTTCTTTTTTTGTTATATTACCTCTGAGCCGTGGCTGGCACGTGCTGATGAGTTTTTTCCTTTTGGCGTTTTCTCACCATCGAGTGGCGCCTTACCGCTCCCTCAGTTACTACCTGAACGAGTTGCTCACTTGCCTCCATTAGTGGCAACAGCAGCGTTCATAGATACTAGTACTGCTGTACCATCTTTGGTGTGATAGCTATATTTTCCGTGTAGTGGTGTGTGTGAGTAGTCGGTCGGTTGCGACAGAGCATCGAGGAAATCTCCACGGCGTGTGGTCAGACCGGGGCCACTGGCGACATGCATACGCGCTCGAAGTTGTGAGGCACTAGGTGCGAGAGCTGCAAGGTTCGTCGCCCACCGAACCTGGATACTGGAGTTGAGTAATGAGTTAACCTGTTACGAAACCTCAACTGCTGTGACATCTCTTTGTTCATTGCCAGTTGTTGCTTCCTAGTCCATTCTCACAAGTAGCAACGTATGGTGTGCTGGAGTCGGCAAATTTTGCAGCCGTCTTCCTGTATGGTGTTTAACTATTGAAATGATTGTAACTTATTAGTGAAGTGCACCATCGGTATCTTCTGCCTTGTGCCCATTAACGTTCCGGTTACCTGCCCTGGTAGTTAGCGTAGTTTTTCGGCAGTGTGTTTTCCTTGCTGTGTTGATACTGTCCAGCAGGGCGTCTAGTTCAGCAACTTGATGTTGTTCTCCTTCTTTTTTTCTTTGAGTGGTTATTGTGCCTTGACTGTGTTTCGATGCCAATTATCAAGACATAGTGCTGTTGCGATGTTCGTCATCGTTGATATTTTCGGTTGTCGTGCCGCTGGTTGGGTGGAAGGGAATTGATTAGGCTGTTGGTTGGTTCTTCAGCCGTCCCTAGGTCGTGCTGCCACCCAATTATTTAGTGCTACGCTTGGCTTCCTGTCTCACCTAACCTGTTGTTAGAGTTTCCTCCCCAGGCCGACCCTTGGAACACTTCTGAGCACCACTGTTTTGTTGTTTGGGATTGTGATTTCCTTTTGTCTCAAGTACTGGGCGAGGCCTTCAGCGGTGTATTAAATTACTATGTTTTAATGTTCAGTATGTGACCTTCAGGATAACCTTATGTGAAATATTTTAAGTTACGGCCTTCAGCCGTCTGAAGTAAAAATAAATCATTATTTGAAAATTTTCTCTCTACCTTAATTTATTACCCAGGCCTTGAGCCTTGAGTTTTTCTATGTTCACTATATAGCCTTCAGCCAAACCTTATGGGAAATATTTTAGGATTAGGCCTACAGCCTACTTAAATTAAAATTTGAAAGGTCTTTGTGTAAAACCTTTTAAAATTTCCTCATGGAGTTCTTGTTATCCAGGCGTTAAGCCCTCAGTTCTTCTATTTTGTAACTAAGACCTTCAGATGTGTGTATTCCTTAATACAATTTTAATAACTTGTGTTCTGGCCTTCAGACGTATTGTTTCTGAATTCTTTTAAGGGCATATGTGATTAAGTGTTCTTAGCAAATAAAGTTTGTATCTTTGTGCAACTAGCAGCAACTGATTTGGATCACTTTCCACAACCTCATCCGCTCTGTCCCGCGAAACCAGATTTCAACCTATCACATGTCGTAAAAATTAAATAATGTGACCAGTGATGAAAAGAATATAGATTAAAAAATAAGTGGTAGCAGGATTCATCCACGGCTCTTTTTCAAACCACTTTTATTTTTTAATCTAAATTTGTTAGTTACTGTTCGTTGCATATGTCGGGGCAGACATCCCATGATACCCGTTCAAGTTCATCGTTGATCCATTGACTCAGTTTTTTTTATTACAGAGAGCACCTTATCCTCTGACCGAACTCGGAGAGCTACCGTCCACTTAACCACAATGATTTCTTACTGCTAGCATCTTCGCACAGATATATCAGTTACATAATAGATGGGTGAAACTTCTCTTGCGACTTTCTCGGAATTGCCATAGTAGTGCACGTTACTATTTGTACATTCTGTTGTTTTGATGGCCTACTAAGAGTGTACAAACCTTGAAGTAAATCCGTGACCCCAACGTCGTGGCTCCCCTTGTAAGTACAACGTTGGCCGTATCCTCGTCGCTAAGGGAGCAAGTCAAAAATAAAAAAGGTTTACCAAAGCATCGGAACCTTCTTATAGTTTTAAAAAGTGGCAGCCATGCTTCGACCAAATTTTTATTTTCCACGTGTTACGCTTAGTAACAAGGATATGTCCAACATTCTACTTAAGTAGAGTCCTTAGTAAGCGTGATTCTGACCCGCACTCAGTAACGTTGTTGTTACAGCCAACAGCATACTTAAGGACTGGGTGTTTGGTAAGCATGTTCTGAGACGTACTTAATGACGATGGTATTGTTGCTAACAACGTATAAAATGGACTCTCAGTTTATTTTACAGGTCCGTCTTTATCACACAAATTTTGACACTTCACTATTACCGGTTTCGGCTACTGCCATCTTCAGATGTGTAACAAACAAAAACAGTTTGCAAACAACTAAGTTCAGTTTGCTGACGCCAAATCTACAAAAGGATGGTGCTACATAAGAAACATAAAAAGTATTTACTGGATTAATAGTCATGTATACAAGCCACACATGCCATAAAATATTCTCATGTAGCATCAACGTCAAACTAAACATGTAGGTACATAGTAAGTGCTGGTGATGAGCAGAATGCGTCTGGTATTTATACAAGGAAACAGGCCAACAGAAGGCACTATAGCTAGGGTACGTGATTAACCAGTATCGCAAATGTAACAGTTAAAATGCGTATACGTATTCATTAATTAAAATTACTTCACATGGCAAAACGAGCGTCTACCGATTAAATATATACTGACATACTATACGTGGAATTAGATCCATGCTTAAAATCCACATAAAAAGTGCAAATACTAATAATGTGAAGCTGCTAGCCTGGCAACGTAAAACATATAATTGTATAAAAGCCAGTATAAAAAGTATAAGATTAAAAACATCCATAAAATAAAACCTTCCAGCCTGACAGACCAATTACTGCAAACTTAACTGTAAAGTAATTAACAAAATAGTGACTATTAATTAAAAATTAAAAACTCGATAGTCGATAATACATTCGGACTGTAGTCTCAATGGCGGCACTTCGTGGCTTCATTGTATGGCGTTCTCGTTTTCCGGCGGCGGAACTTGCGGAGCAAGACCGCGTCTCCTCGTCGCCGGCGGCCGGCACACACGACCACACGACAATACGCTGGGGAGCTCCACGCTGCTCAAACTAGTGGGTTTTTGAATACATCAGAATAAGCATTGAGGCTAAACTCATTCTGTTCATTCAGCAGGAATTCCGGTTTGGTACCACATCAGAATATTTTATGGTATGTATGGCTAATAAACGTACATGGTTGTTGTTGTTGTTGTGGTCTTCAGTCCTGAGACTGATTTGATGCAGCTCTCCATGCTACTCTATCCTGTGCAAGCTTTTTCATCTCCCAGTACCTGCTGCAGCCCACATCCTTCTGAATCTGCTTCGTGTATTCATCTCTTGGTCTACCTCTACGATTTTTACCCTCCACGCTGCCCTCCAGTACTAAATTGGTGATCCCCTGATGCCTCAGAACATGTCCTACCAACCGATCCCTTCTTCTGGTCAAGTTGTGCCACAAACTCCTCTTCTCCCCAATTCTATTCAATACTTCCTCATTAGTTATGTGATTTACCCATCTAATCTTCAGCATTCTTCTGTAGCACCACATTTCGAAAGCTTCTATTCTCTTCTTGTCCAAACTATTTATCGTCCATGTTTCACTTCCATACATGGCTACACTCCATACAAATACTTTCAGAAACGACTTCCTGACACTTAAATCTATACTTGATGTTAACAAATTTCTCTTCTTCAGAAACGCTTTCCTTGCCATTGCCAGTCTACATTTTATATCCTCTCTACTTCGACCATCATCAGTTATTTTGCTCCCCAAATAGCAAAACTCCTTTACTACTTTAAGTGTCTCATTTCCTAACCTAATTCCCTCAGCATCACCTGACTTAATTCGACTACATTCCATTATCCTCGTTTTGCTTTTATTGATGTTCATCTTATACCCTCCTTTCAAGACACTGTCCATTCCGTTCAACTGCTCTTCCAAGTTCTTTGCTGTCTCTGACAGAATTACAATGTCATCGGCGAACCTCAAAGTCTTTATTTCTTCTCCATGGATTTTAATTCCTACTCCGAACTTTTCTTTTGTTTCCTTTACTGCTTGCTCAATATACAGATTGAATAGCATCGGGGAGAGGCTACAACCATGTCTCATTCCCTTCCCAACCACTGCTTCCCTTTCATGCCCCTTGACTCTTATAACTGCCATCTGGTTTCTGTAAAAACTGTAAATAGCCTTTCGCTCCCTGTATTTTACCCCTGCCACCTTCACAATTTGAAAGAGAGTATTCCAGTCAACATTGTCAAAAGCTTTCTCTAAGTCTACAAATGCTAGAAACGTAGGTTCGCCTTTCCTTAATCTTTCTTCTAAAATAAGTCGTAGGGTCAGTATTGCCTCACGTTTTCCAACGTTTCTACGGAATCCAAACTGATCTTCCCCGAGGTCGGCTTCTACCAGTTTTTCCATTCGTCTGTAAAGAATTCGCGTTAGTATTTTGGAGTTGTGACTTATTAAACTGATAGTTCGGTAATTTTCACATCTTGTCAACACCTGCTTTCTTTGGGATTGGAATTATTATATTCTTCTTGAAGTCTGAGGGAATTTCGCCTGTCTCATACATCTTGCTCACCATATGGTAGAGTTTTGTCAGGACTGGCTCTCCCACGGCCGTCAGTAGTTCTAATGGAATGTTGTCTACTCCCGAGGCCTTGTTTCGACCTAGGTCTTTCAGTGCTCTGTCAAACTCTTCACGCAGTATCACATCTCCCATTTCATCTTCATCTACATCCTCTTCCATTTCCATAATATTGTCCTCAAGAACATCGCCCCTGTATAGATCCTCTATATACTCCTTCCACCTTTCTGCTTTCCCTTCTTTGCTTAGAACTCGGTTTCCATCTGAGGTCTTGATATTCATGCAAGTAGTTCTCTTTTCTCCAAAGGTCTCTTTAATTTTCCTGTGGGCGGTATCTATCTTACCCTCGTGAGATAAGCCTCTACATCCTTACATTTGTCCTCTAGCCATCCCTGCTTAGCCATTTTGCACTTCCTGTCGATCTCATTTTTGAGACGTTTGTAGTCCTTTTTGCCTGCTTCACTTACAGCATTTTTATATTTTCTCCTTTCATCAATTAAATTCAGTATTTCTGATACCCAAGGATTTCTACCAGCCCTCGTCTTTTTACCTATTTGGTCCTCTGCTGCCTTCACTATTTCATTCCTCAAAGCTACCCATTCTTCTACTGTATTTCTTTCCCCCATTCCTGTCAGTTGTTCCCTTATGCTCTCCCTGAAACTCTGTACAACCTCTGCTTCTTTCAGTTTATCCAAGTCCCATATCCTTAAATTCCCTCCTTTTTGCAGTTTCTTCAGTTTTAATCTACAGTTCATAACCAACAGATTGTGGTCAGAGTCCACATCTTTAAAACCTGGTTCCTAAATCTCTGTCTTACCATTATATAAACTGTCTGAAACCTTTTAGTATCTTCAGGATTCTTCGTTGTATACAACCTTCTTTTATGATTCTTGAACCAAGTGTTAGTTATGATTAAGTTAAGCTCTGCGTACAATTCTACCAGGCGGCTTTCTCTTTCGTTCCTTAGCCCCAATCCATATTCACCTACTACGTTTCCTTCTCTTCATTTTCCTACTCTTGAACTCCAGTCACCCATGACTATTAAATTTTCGGCTCCCTTCACTACCTGAATAATTCCTTTTATTTCATCATACATTTCATCAATTTCTTCGTCATCTGCAGAGCTAGTTGGCATATAAACTTGTACTACTGTAGTAGGCATGGGCTTCGTGTCTATCTTGGCCACAATAATGCGTTAACTATGCTGTTTGTAGTAGCTTACCCGCACTCTTATTTTATTTATTCATTATTAAACCTACTCTGCATTACCCCTATTTGATTTTGTGTTTATAACCCTGTATTCGCCTGACCAAAAGTCTTGTTCCTCCTGCCGCCGAACTTCACTAACTCCCACTATATCTAACTTTAACCTATCCATTTCCCTGTTTAAATTTTCTAACCTACCTGCCCGATTAAGGGATCTGACATTCCACGCTCCGATCCGTAGAACGCCAGTTTTCTTTCTTCTGATAACGACGTCCTCCTGAGTAGTTCCCGCCCGGAGATCCGAATGTGGGACTATTTTACCTCCGGAATATTTTACCCAAGAGGATGCCATCATACAGTAAAGCTGCATGCCCTGTGGAAAAATTACTGCTGTAGTTTCCCCTTGCTATCAGCCGTTCGCAGTACCAGCACAGCTAGGCCGTTTTGGTTAGTGTTACAAGGCCAGATCAGTCAATCATCCAGACTGTTGCCCCTGCAACTGCTGAAAAGGCTGCTGCCCCTCTTCAGGAGCCACATGTTTGTCTGGCCTCTCAACAGATGCCCCTCCGTTGTGGTTGCACCTACGGTACGGCTATCTGTGTCGTTGAGGCACGCAAGCCTCCCCACCAACAGAAGGTCCATGGTTCATGGGGGGACACGGTTGTTGATCATGTAAAAACTTTTTATCTTTCTTATGTAGCACCAGGTCTTTTATAGATTTAGCGTCAGCAAGCTGAACTTAGCTGGTTGCACACTGTATCTGTTTGTAACGGATCTGAAGATGGCAGCAGCCGAAACCGGTAATAGAAAAGTTTGTGTGATCAAGACGGACCTGTAAAATAAAGTGTCAAAAACATGATCACGGACTCATTTTCAGACTTTACGTCTTCTTCTTCTTCTTTCGTTTCACCCTCTTTGGGGTACGCTGGATCAATCATTTCTTTGTCCGCTGTTCTTATCTTAGGGCCTAGTATTTCTTCATTCTTTCTGATCTTCTTTTCCTCTCTTCTTCCGAGATGAAAGGTTTGGACTTTTGTGTAGATTTGTCTTCGAACCTTATGTTTTCATCTTTAGTAATTCATTTAGCTGCTCGATCGATAAGTGAATTTTCTGAAATCTTTAATTCTACTAGGTTCTTCTCAGTTTCTTTAAACCTGTTGAGTTTCGTTTGGCTGTTTTGCTGTTACGGAAAAAAACAAAGATTTGTTTGGTTAATCTGTTTGGATTCATTCTGAAAAGATGAACACAAAAATTTATCCTCCTTCTTCGCATAGTATCTGAAGATTTTATCAGTTTTCTTGTAGAGAGTTTCATTTTTGATGTATATAATCTTATTGTCTTGAAATTTTGTTCCTATGATTTTTCTTAAAAATTTTCTTTCCTTTAGCTCAAGTTTCTCCATTTCGCCTTTGAAATTCATGTTTAGTGTTTCTGCTGAATACAGTGCTTCTGGCTTAATCACTGTCTTGTAATGTGTAATTTTGGCCCCCCATGAAAGGGATTTTTTGCTGTATGTAATTTTTGTGAACTGGAAGGCCAATTCAAGTTTATTATTTATGGATTCCATTGCTTTGCTTTCCCCAGCATTCCAACTAATCCATTCTCCAAGATATCTGAATTCTTTTACGATTTCACTCTTTTGTTCTTGAACTTTGAGGTATTTACATGAGTGCTTGATGTTTGTCAGTAAGCTTAGTTTTTTCAAAGGAAATGTGAAGACCTATTTTAGCTGCTTGTTTCTTTAGTTCTAGGATTTGCTCCGGTGCTTCTCCCATTGTTTCAGCAAACAGAGCCATATCATCTGCAAAAACAATGCAATTTACTTTAAGGTTCTTGTTTTTGAAACCCAGTCTTACACCACTCTTAATATTTGTGTTCCATTCTCTGACTACTTTCTCAAACGCAGAATTGAACAGCAACAGTAAGAGCCCATCCCCTGAAGCGCTCCCGTTTCTCTTTCAAATTGATAGACTCTCAATCTTTAGTAAGCTTCGTTTGAAGGTGGTTGTCAATCAACCAAAACCAGTAACCAGCTAACTGTAATTTTATGTTTTGTTGCGATCAAGACTATTAAAAAATTTTAACAACTAAATCAGATCGCTTTCTCTCTGTCATCCGATTTTGTCAGTCCATCCAATACTCTAATTACGCCATTGTTCTTCTGGTGCCACTCTCATTTCTCCCCTTCCCTGCTGCAGTCGCGAATGGTGTGAAGAAAGAATGGCAGTCAGTAAGCTTCTGCAGAAATTTCTCTAATTTTATCTTCCTGGTCTTTTCATGACATACATGTAGAGGAAAGCGATGGATTGGTTGTCGCTTTAGGACCGTATAATCTAGGAATTTTAATAGCAAACCATATTGCGTTGAACAATGCCTCAATTCTATCTGGAAATAGAGTTGGATTAGGATCTGCTTGAGAATTTCACGTTAAAGACAGCTACTTGTGACGTCGATTCCACATGATACTCCTATGGTGTGCTTAATGTAAAGTACCTTAACAACAGCGCTTTCCATTTACGTTCTCTCGGAATACCTGACACATTTCCATACTGGCTATATCATTCATGTTGCTCAGTTTATGAGTGAATTTAAGAGTGCATTCGACGTTTGCTGTCAGGGTGGCTTTGTCAAGACTCCTAATTCAGCTGCAGCATAGGTCGTATTGAGGATGACACGGCGGTCGAATGGTCCCGATGGGCCACTTGTGGCCTGAAGACGGAGTGCTTGCTTGCTTGCTTTTATAGGTCGTATTACAGACACATATGTGGTTTTCTTAAAAGATGCGCCACATACATTCTCTTGGTTCTGACAACAAATCTGAGCTTTCCATACTCTTATTCTACGATTGATTTCAAGTGTTTGTTCCGTTTCACTGCAATTCAAAGTACAGCACGTCCGAGATAGAACTGACCCTTCATAAATAATATGCACATGCAATCTTAGAAGAACACCATTTTATTCAAAGTCAGAAAAAAACTTATCTTAATTACAGAAAACCTTGAAAATTATCGTTCTGCACCTCAAAGTATTTTTGTGCTTGTGGAATTACATTCAAACTCATTTGACGCAGAATTGTAACATCAATTATTTCAATATTTTCCTTCAGTTGGGCGGCGGTTGTAGGGTTATTTTCTTGTACTTTATAGATAGCTTGTATTTTTGATTATAATTAAGTCTTGCAAGGTAAACAGACACGTGAAATGTTTTTCAGTTTTTCAAAAATGGTTCAAATGGCTCTAAGCACTATGGGACTTGACATCTGAGGTCATCAGTCCCCTAGACTAAGGACTACTTAAACCTAACTAACCTAAAGACATCACATACATCCATGCTCGAGTCAGGATTCGAAGCTGCGACCGTAGCAGCAGCGCGGTTCCGGACTGAAGCGCCTATAACCGCTCGGCCACAACGGTCGGCTTTCAGTTTTTGTATTTCCTTATAATGATGCAGCTATGGTTGTGTCCTGTAGGCAGCACTGTCTAAGAAGGGAATGTACAGACATGTCATGGCGAAACCCGCCCGGAGTTTCTTGCCAGTGGTGGTTAATGTCGGTTAAAATCCACATGCACGTTTTCAGCTGCCGACATGAACTGAAAGCTACTGACAAACAATTATGAAAAACGAAACGTTTCGCATGGTTTCCGCGCTCTAGACTACCCGGTGTATAGTCCTGAACTCTCGTACTGCGCAACGCGATTCCCTCTTGTCACCGCTTCTATTGGTCTGCGAGGCGAGCACTGAATCGCCCATCGTGATAAACGCTGCCTGGCAAAACAGTTAAGCTACCAGAAAACATTGTCGGACGTCAGTATAACTTCGTCGTGTATAGTTCATCGACAGGTATGCAAATGGTTAGAGTTACAAGCCTCTGTGACAGGTTGAACGCCCGCCAGAGTGCATCAGTAATGTTCGTGTTTAGTTAGTGTTATAGTCATTTGCTCTTCCGTCAGTCTATGCGGCACCCAGAATATAGCAGTACGATGTGGACACACATCACCGACTGCAAGAGTTATTTCTGCAAAGCACTGGTGTATGTTTAAACCACGCGCGAAGCTGTACCGCAAAACTGCCCGAATCTCACTTCGTGACCACGATGCAGTCTGTTAGGATATACGGGTTGTAACAAGAATGTACGGCACAAATTGCAGGACACATTCCTTACAAGCAAACGAAGAAATTATTTTATATGAACACGGTGCTGAAAACGCTTTATTTCCACGTTACAACTCATTTTCTCCAACTCATTAATCGTGGGAAACACACACAAACAGAACGTACCAGCATACCACGCGCATCTCTTTTTCACAGAGGCACTGATACATGAATCAACCAGCCGTCGTATTGAATCTCGGATGCGCTGAGGTATTCCTGGAGTATTGCATACGGCTTCGCAGCTTTCCATAATACGGAAACTCTGAACATCTTGTACTGAACATCTTGTACTGGGCTCCCACATACAAGAACTTTCAGATGCTCACACAAATAATGCCCCATATTCCTCAAGACGATTATCGACGGCTTCAGACGTTTTCCTGTCCGTGCACCTTCGTCCTGGAAATCCCTCCCAGTACAAAAGTTAAGCTCTAGTGCCATTGCCATCCGTACGTCAAATGGCCATCTGTCATCTCTACATTTCTATACACTGCCATTTTTTTTTTTTAATACTATGGGACTTAACTGCTAAGGTCATCAGTCCTTAAGCTTACGCACTACTATCCTAAGGACAAACACACACACCAATGCCCGAGGGAGGACTCGAACCTCCGCCGGGACGTACACTGCCAAGTCTGTGATTAACTCTACCTAGTAAGCCGTGTGCCTGCAACGGTCGTACTGATCGCTGAAACTGTTGATGTTACCTGTAAACAATCAGTGACATACGTTGCATGGCAACAGGGACATGTAAAACAAAACATTGGCGGTGCACAACGTAACCAGACTTCACCGAGACTGCATGTTCCCCATGGTTCTGACGTTCTGGTCTTGTGTGTTTCTCATAACTAATCAGTTGAAGGAAACAATCTGCCGGCCGCTGTGACCGAGCGGTTCTAGGCGCTTCAGTCCGGAACCGCGCTGCTGCTAAGGTCGTAGGTTCGAATCCTGCCTCGGGCATGGATGTGTGATGTCCTTAGGTTAGTTAGGTTTAAGTAGTTCTAAGTGTGTGGGAGTGGTGACCTCAGATGTTAAGTCCCATAGCGCTTAGAGCTATCTGAACCATTTTTGAAAACGATCTGTAAGATGGAAACAAACCGTTTCCAGGCTCATGTTCATTGTAACATCCACGAGATAAATTTTAGCTACAGTGCGACGAGAGGAAATTATGCCTCCAACAGTTATAAACATTATCTATCCGACATATGGAAAAACAGTGAAATAAAACAAAACGATGATAAATATTAATTATTTATTTAATATTTTATGATGTAATTGGACATATCGATGTGTGTCGTACAAAGACAATGTTATTTGTAAATTCCTTTTATGATCTGCGTTTGTCTTCCTTCGTTTTACCTTCTTGTGGTTGGCTTTTGTAGGTTGCGGACGCAAGACGCATATCAAACTGAGGTTTGTTAAGAAATTGTAATTATTTGTTAATTATTACTTGAGAATAGAGTTATTTATTATTAGAATTATGCGTGAATAATTGTTAGTAACTTTAATTCCTTTTCCAATAAGCAATATCTGCGTTAATTATTTCTTTCCGCTGCAAGGAGCGCAGCCATTGATGATAGCGATTTGTATCGCATTTTTATCTATGTTTCTTACGAAAGTATCAAAGGTTTGCTTGATGAAAATTAGTCTGAGTAGTGCGCAATAGAAAAGTAAAGTTTGATCGGCATCAGTTCAGATACTTATCCTGTTAAAAGAAAAATTTGTTCTAACAATAGAAAGTCTCTGTCAATTGTCTGCCGCCATCTTAACAATTATCTCAGCGGCAAACTCAAATTACGCAACTCTGCAGACATAAACGCCGAAGGTAATAAAAATGTGTAAAAATAAATGTGCACCGGTGGCCCCGAACTCATTTTAATGAAAATAATTCGAATCAGATTGGTTCTTTAAAAACAGTGCTCATAGCACGATCCATATAACAAACTTTTCTTGCTGGTATATGGAGCCGAAATTAATTACGCACGAGTTGCGAAGGATATTGTTTCAGGTAACATACGTCAGTGTTGTGCGCGGCTGATATTCGGTGGTTTTAATGATCATTTTGCTGAAGATAACTGTTTCCATCATAATCAATAGTTGTATAGAATCTGTTGTATGAACTGTGATTTAGTGACACACAACTTACACACAACACTTTAACACAACGTTTACTTGGATTTCTTTAGCAACTTGACCAAATCTATAGCCAGGAGAAAAAAAAAATATTTTGTAATTACTCACTGTAATGAAATAACTTATCATATTCATTTACAAATTAGTTAAACACCAAACCACTGAATAACACAGCGAACCGCACATCATACAACATAGTTTCTTCGTCTATTTGTGAGAAATGTGTCCTGCAATTTGTGTCGTATATATTTGTTACGCCCTGTATAAGTGACGTAGCGAACGTCGGGTATTGGGTGAATACTGTGAAGGGCATGGAGATGCCGCACAGTCGAGAGAGACAGTGATATCAGCATGACGGAGTATGAAGGTTGCCACAGTGCAGGTCTCCATTTGGTCAACTGATCGAATCGAGTGATATCCGTATTTCTGGAGAATTAAGCTGTGAGAGAATTCCAGTGATGGATTGCACGGGGACGTGGGGTCAGCGAACTCGTCGTCAAAGCTCCTCTCGACCCCACAAGGCAGGGTCGCCTTATTGTGCATCAGGCACACTGCTACCCCTTCACATCTACGACTGCCGTTCGAGAACAAGTAATGGACTCTGTACAACATTCTGATTCATCCTGCACCATTGGTCGGAGGCTAGCAGCAACCAGACTAAGAAATTTGTGCCTCGTGCGTAGCCTGCCGTTACCACCACAATATAAACACGGCTGCGTTCGGAGTGGTGGAAGCACAGACTGCTGATGGTTGACGCCGCGGTGCGTTCAGCGATGAATCGCAATTTTTGCACTACTCAGGTTGACACGCAGCAGTGTTTATATTGTGGTGGTAACGGCAGGCTACGCACGAGGCACAAATTTCTTAGTCTGGTTGCTGCTAGCCTCCGACCAATGGTGCAGGATGAATCAGAATGTTGCACAGAGTCCATGACTTGTTCTCGAACGGCAGTCGTAGATGTGAAGGGGTAGCAGTGTGCCTGATGCACGATAAGGCGACCCTGCCTTGTGGGATCGAGTGGAGCTTTGACGACGAGTTCGCTGACCCCACGATCCCGTGCAATCCATCACTGGAATTCTCTCACAGCTTAATTCTCCAGAAATACGGATATCACTCGATTCGATCAGTTGACCAAATGGAGACCTGCACTGTGGCAACCTTCATACTCTGTCATGCTGAGATCACTGTCTCTCTCGACTGTGCGGCATCTCCGTGCCCTTCACAGTATTCACTCAATACCCGACGTTCGCTACGTCGCTTATACAGGGCGTAACAAATATATACGACACAAATTGCAGGACACATTTCTCACAAATAGACGAAGAAACTATGTTGTATGATGTGGGGTGAGGTCCCATGCTTCCCATATTTTATTAGAGAGTCACAGCGGTTTTATTCCTGGTGCCATGGTATGGTGACCTAGTTCAGGTCAAGACTGGTACTGAGGGAACTGTGACGACAAAGTAGTATGTCACAGACATCCTGTATCCTCAAGTGTGTATGGAGGAATCATGGTACGATTTTTAATAGGACAATGTTCGTGCACGCATGCCATATATAACTATCTGAGTGATGTTGAGATATTCCCGAGGCCAATAAGATCTCCAGATCTGTCGCAGACAGAACATGTGTCGAACCAGCTCGGACGTCAACTCCGTTCCAGCACTAGTATCCTGGATATAAAGGACCAGTCACAACAGATGTGGGCCAGCTTGCCTCAGGAGAGGAAACAATTGCTTTACCAAAAAACAGAAAAACAACCACCGTCCGAACAGGCCTCGGAGGTCCGACGCTACCGATCAGCAGCCGTATCGTCATAATGAAGATGGAGCGGGGAGAAAGGAAAGGAAATGTGTGTCGAGGCATTACGCGGAATCAACGGCGACGAGCGAAAATGTGTAACAGACCGGGATTCGAAACCGAGATCTCCTTCTTACTAGGCAGATACGTTAACTGCTGCGCCATCTGAGACACAGTGTTATCGCAGCTGCACGAACTCGCTCAGAACGCCTGACGGCCAACCCACATTCCCACCAGACGACACCTATGTCCAGTCTCTGTCCGTTTCCTCCATGCTCGCTACTATGAAATTCCCGCAGGAGGTCGGACGTACGTTAACATCCACGATGAAGAAGGTGGATCCATTGCCCATTTATGCGAACCAGTTATACGAATGCGTGGTGTCTTCTTTCGGACCTGTTGGCCGTGGCATCCTCAGTCCTTAGGCGTCACCGGATGTGGAGGGTCATCTAGTCAGAACACCGGTCTCCTGGCCATTGTCAGTTTTCGTGACAGAACTGCCGGGACAGCGGTGTGCTGACCATATGCCCCTCGCATCCGGATCCAGTGACTCCTATGGGCTGAGCATGACACGGCGGCCGGTCGGTACTGTTGAGACCTTCATAGCCTGTACGGCAGGAGTTAGCTCCTCAACTAACCTCATGCGGGTTGAGTGTGCCCACTTCCCAACAACACTAGACAGACCCAGATGGAGAGCCATCCAAGTGCTAGCCAATGATGATGTGTGGCTTGTGGGGCGTTCAACTGCGCGTCAACAGCGCCCATACAAAGTCCCAATTTTTACACAGTCCTATTTTTACACAATCCAATCTAGCCACTGTCACGAATGATGATGATGCAATTATGAGGACAACACTAACACCCAGTCCCCGGGCAGAGAAAATCCCCAACCGGACCGGGAATCGAACCTGGGACCCCGTGATCCAGAGGTAGCAACGCAAGTCACTAGACCACGAGCTGCGGACAGTGCTAGCCAAGACCGACAGTGCTTAACTTTGATGATCTGACAGGAACCGGCATTACCACTGTGGCAAGGCCATTGACAACTGCTTTACGAACCCTTCCCTAACTGATTCAGTGCACAGTGCATGTACTCATATTTAGACCAGGGGTGCAACGCGATACTGATAAGTGGGCTCATACTGTCAAGTTCCTCGCAAATTTGACTCGGTTGTAAACACTGAATTAACGTCCGTCCCCGCGACAGATAGTAATCTTCAGGGCCCGGGTTCGATTCCCGGTTGGGTCGGAGATTTTCTCAGCTCACGGACTGGGTGTTGTGTTGTCCTAATCATCATCAATTCATCGCCATCGACGCGCAAGTCGCCGAAGTTGCGTCAAATCGAAAGACTTGCACCCGGCGAACGGTCTATCAGACGGGAGGCCCTAGTCACACGACTTTTACATTGTTACTGAATTAACATCATGTGCCCTCTTGATCCATGAAGGGTCAGTTCGTTTCCTCTTACCTCCTCCCCTTCTGGGTACATCACCCTCTTTGTCAAGCAGTGTAAATAAATATCCACAGAGAAATACAAGGCATATTTTAGCTCGAAAATTCCTTCAAAATTGGTATGAAGGATACGCAAGTAAAGACAAGTTTTCCCGCACATCAACCTTAATTTTATACCTTATAAACTAATGTAAAAATGATAAACACTGATGTAATGTTGCAAACTTATGTCTTTTGTGTACCACGAACATACATTTCAGGGTGAAATTTATACAACCCTGCAAGTGGCAGACAGACGTTATCGTTTGTAGGCAAATCTGTGACTTAGTTGGGAATGAATCCCGCCTAATATCGATATACTTTGAGGAATGATATGCATATTTAATCAATTCCGAAACCTAAGAGAGGAACACTCATAATGTACTACAGTTTAGTCGTGTCGGCGCAACATGATCGCTGACACCTGCCAGCGCTGTTGCCAGCTTCCAGCTGCGAAGCACAAACGGTTTCAGAAGAAGAAAATCGTCCGCTATTCAGCCGCGACAACAGCAAAGCGTTGCTACAGAGACGTTTACAAAATCGCTTTACGTGAATGGTTTGTGTAGGCACGCAATGCAACCGCGCCCAGCACACTGCAACTGTCAGTGATCTTACGCCACCTCCATTACAGCGATCGCAGTTTCAGAACATCGACACGCTGGTAGACTGTAAACCGCGGTAACAGTACATAATAGTTTTCTATTTTACGTATCTTCCACTAAAGGAACAGTTCCACGTCTAACGGTCAGTACATTCGTCGTATGAGGCGGATTCTAAAGTATATCCATCTCTCAGTTAGAGTGAGCTCGAAATGTGGCAATTAATGATTCAGAACTTTTACGACCAGATCAAGAATGGAGAGGAGAAGTGATTGGTTCCCACAAAACGGAAAAGCTGTATGTGGCAAGAAGACTATACTGTTTTCATTTTTCTTTTTTCTGTTCTTCGATGTATCTTTTCATATATGACCCAAAAGTCTGGTCGATTCTTGAAGACAAACGTAATGCGTAGAGAACATTGAACTACGCAGACTGATTACGGACATGATTGTGTATAAATGAATGAGTGCAGTAGCTGACTGCACGGTCACCTCTGTATGCTCCTTCGCTTGGAAGCGTCCATTACTTTTTCAAAATTGAACTGTCTATATTTTAAACGCAGGTTTCACTAAAACTAGCAATCTTACGCTTCGTGTTTGTAATAAAATCATTAATCGTATCAGATTGAATCACTCCATTTTCCGTAACGTTTCTCCATACAAATTTGCTATTTTCCTTAACTCAGTTTTATGCTATTTTCTTGAAGCGATTTTTCCAGCTATAAGAAGTTGTAAATTCTTTCGCTCCTACATCATCATTGATATCTAAAGCATAGTCACACAAGATTCTATCGTCGAAAGTAAAGACTCCTGTCTGGCTTTGGAAAAAAGGTGAAAAATGTGAGCGTTTAATAACGCAGTCATATTCTATAGACAATTACGTCGTTCTGAAACCTCGTTTTTCCCTCTATACAATTCACCTTCAGAAGCGCCAAAGCGAAATTTCTGTCGCCGTAACAGTGGCTAGCGAAATCCACAGACGTCTATCTTTCAGTTGCAAGTGCCAGCCAAGAAATTACCTTTAATAATTTTTTCATAATGTGGGGCCACAGTCATATTTCTTTAAAGTCAGTACCGCCATTAGAATGGTTTTTTTTTTAATTTGCAGTTTTACATTTGCACGATCATGATTTCGGCTTCAAGCTGCCATTATCAAGTGTTTTAATGTTATACAGTGCCTAAGATGGCATATGTCGTATTTAAAATACACTATTAGACACATTTTACCAGAAATATTGACCCTTAGACAATGTGTCCAATAGTATATTTTAAATACGACAGTATACCATCTTAGGAACTGTATAAAATTAAAACACTTGATAACGGCAACTTGAAGCCGAAATCATGATCGCGTAAGTGTAACACTGAAAATAAAAGAAACAGTCTAATGGCGGTACTGACTTCAAAGAAAGAAATTAGCTGTTGCGTGATTTTCTTAGTTCATATCTGCAGCTGAAGTTTAACGTATGAAACTTAATTAAGGTTGACTACGAGTGGCAAAAAAATCAGGGCAGGTTTCGACATGACAAATCTGACCATTTCCATGTGAGAACAATTCCAACACTAATGTCCAATCTAGGGGATTTTACGTCTCTGAATATTTTTGTCCTATTATGCTTCTTTGAGCACGCCGTATCTTACTTTCATTTGTGCAGCACCTTTCTCGTTCAATATAATGCCATAAGTTCGTTTGAGTTTTTTTACGTATTTGAGGACACACCACTTAGGATCATAACTTACTTTTCGGTATCTAGACGTCAGATACCTGACGAAAGCAAGGAAACGTACCTATTTTGTAGCTCCAAATACAACTGTTTCTTACTGACGTCAGTCAGTGCTCCCGAGTGTTACCTGTTGGGTGTCTGGTATTTATACGAGTTTACGTTTAAGAAAGTCTGTCAGTACAAATGTGCACCTCAGATATCGTGTTACTATCTTTCAGATCGAGAAACGCTCGCAAAGACAGAGTGACGGAAGATTGAGAGGGTGGCACAGTTGAAACATAAAAGGAAAAGGAATCGTGTGAAACATGGGGGTGGAGAAGCGTAAAGGCGAAAAACTCGTTACCGCGGAAGGCCGCCTGCTGCGCAATACGACGGCCGTCATCAAAGGCTTCGGTTGGAGTTCATATAAAGAGAGACGTGGATAACGGTACGCTGACATCACGAGAGAAGATGTGGAGAAATGAACCGGAATTCTGAGCAGCCGTAATAGTGTCTCTGGATTAAAATACATGACAGGATTCGCCTGTGTGAGAAATTCCAAATGCATTATTCTTGTTTTGTGGAAGTAAACACAACAGAAATTCTATAATTTTATGAGTTCTTTTCCGTTACGTTCTCTTTTGGTTTAATAATTTCTGTTCACACTAAAATATGTATTTTTATTAAAATAAAATATATGCCTACAGCCGACATTTGTGCTGTTGTGCACTATTTTCTGTGCAGTACAGATACAAAAGTAACTGGGGCAAGAAACGAAACGAAATGCAATAACTTCTTGACGAGCCGCCAGAGATTGTGGGTCCCTTATACCAAAAAACTCGGAAGGCATCCCTGATTCTACAAAACTTAAGGACGTAATCAAATGAAACTTTGTTGTTCCAGAGACCTTTTCAAGCTTCAGATATCTATGACGGCACACTGGATCTGCACAACTGCATGAACTACCCTAACACAGCTTCCTCCTCACTTTGTGTTGAGAAGGGAGGCACAACTGCATGAACTACCCGAACACAACTTCCTCCTCGGTTTGTATTGAGGAGGGAGGTGCTCTAGGGTAGTCTGTGCAGTCGTGCGAAGCCACTGTGCCGAGGTGGTGTAGTGGTTAGCGCATCTGCCTAGTTCGAATCCCAGCCTTGGTACAAATTTTCATTCATCGCTTCAGTCTGCACATATACATTCAGGACGAAAGTAACTTCCGCATGATGTACTATACTGCAGCAATTCTTTCTGTGGTATGGTCCATGTTTCGTCGAACTATGTTACTTGGCAGTGACAAATCATGCAAAAGTTACTCTCGTCCTTAAGTTTTGCACACCGGTATTAATGACCCACGGACTTATTTCAACGGTTCAAACCCGTGTCCGGCACTCCTGATTTAGATTTTCCGTGATTTCCGTAAATCTCTTCAAGTAAATGCCGGGATGTTTCCTGTGAAAGGCCACGGCCGAGTTCCTTCCCCAGCCTTTCCTAATCTGATGGGACCGATGACCTCGCTGTTTGGTCCCCTCCGCCGAATCTACTAACCAACCAACTTATTTGAATAGTTAACGTCTCAAATGCATTTGTACTAAACAGGCAGAACAATTCTCACTGAAGTCAGCAGTGCCTCGTACCGATACTACCAGAATTATTTCACGAGCAACTACACTACTGGCCATTAAAATTGCTACAACACGAAGATGATGTGCTACAGACACGAAATTTAACCGACAGGAAGATGAAGATGCCATATGCAAATGATTAGCTTTTCAGAGCATTCACACAAGGTTGGCGCCGGTGGCGACACCTACAACGTGCTGACATGAGGAAAGTTTCTAACCGATTTCTCATACACGAATTGCAGTTGATCGGCGTTGCCTGGTGAAACGTTGTTGTGATTCCTCGAGTAAGGAGGAGAAATGCGTACCATCACGTTTCCGACTTTGGTAAAGGTCGGATTGTAGCCTACCGCGATTGCGGTTTGTCGTATCGCAGTATTGCTCCTCGCTTTGGTCGAGATCCAATGACTGTTACCAGAATATGGAATCGGTGGGTTCAGGAGGGAATTACGGAAGGCCGTGCAGGATCCCAACGGCCTCGTATCACTAGCAGTCGAGATGACAGGCGTCTTATACGCATGGCTGTAACGGATCAAAAATGTTCAAATGTGTGTAAAATGTTATGGGACTTAACTGCTAAGGTCATCAGTCCCTAAGCTTACACACTACTTAACCTAAATTATCCTAAGGACAAACACACACACACCCATGCCCGAAGGAGGACTCGAACCTCCGCCAGGACCAGCCTCACAGTCCATGACTGCAGCGCCGTAGACCGCTCGGCTAATCCCGCGCGGCTGTAAAGGATCCTGCAGCCACGTCTCGATCCTTGAGTCAACAGATGGGGACATTTGCAAGACAACAACCATCTGCACGAACAGTTCGACAACGTTTGCAGCAGCATGGACTATCAGCTCGGAGACCGTGGCTGCGGTTACCCTTGATGCTGCATCACAGACAGGAGCGCCTGCGATGCTGAACTCAACGACGAACATGGGTGCACGAATGGAAAAACGTAATTTTTTCGGATGAATCCAGGTTCTGTTTACAGCATCATGATGATCGCATCCGTGTTTGGCGACATCGCAGTGAACGCACATTGGAAGCGTGTATTCGTCATCGCCATACTGGCGCATCACCCGGCGTTATGATATGGGGTACCATTGGTTACACGTCTCGGTCACCTCTTGTTCGCATTGACGGCACTTTGAACAGTGGACGTTACATTTCAGATGTGTTACGACCCGTGGCTGTACCCTTCATTCGATCCCTGCGAAACTCTACATTTCAGCAGGATAATGCACGACCGCATGTTACAGGTCCTGTACGGGCCTTTCTGGATACAGAAAATGTTCGACTGTTGCTCTGGCCAGCACATTCTCCAGATCTCTCACCAATTGAAAACGTCTGGTCAATGCTGGCCGAGGAACTGGCTCGTCACAATACGCCAGTCGCTACTCTTGATGAACAGTGGTATCGTGTTCAAGCTGCATGGGCAGCTGTCCCTGTACACGCCACCCGAGTTCTGTTTGACTCAATGCCAAGGCGTATCAAGCCCGTTATTATGGCCATACGTGGTTGCTCTGGGTACTGATTTCTCAGGATCTATGCACCCAAATTGCGTGAAAATGTAATCACATGTCAGTTCTAGTGTAATATATTTGTCCAATGAATACCCGTTAATCATCTGCATTTCTTCTTGGTGTAGCAACTGTAATGGCCAGTAGTGTATCTTGCGAACACATTTGCTGCTGACATACAACTTCCCCCCCCCCCCCCCCGGCCAATCAGTCGACAACTATAGTTCCATGTCATAAACAAACTAGTAAACCATAGCATCACTCGTGCCTTGATTTCGGTGTTCTTACCCCCTTTTCCCTGCCTCTATTAAACACATCTGAACTAAAAGACACTCCACGCATAAACTACTTACAATGGCAAGACCCATATAAGAGAATATCACATCAAAAAAACAGTGAGGAAAAAAGGGTAATACCGTTTAATAAAAGAACTGCTGTGATCCATCAGGTACGTTTGCAAAACCGGCCTATTGATTAACACTTGCCTCTTTAAAGCAAGCCAAACAATCTTTTACCAGACTAAGGCGGAAGTTCCAGCGATAGTATAAGATTTGCGGCGTTCTGCCTGTCGGAATGCATTTAATGAATGTAACTACAACTGTCCATTTGCTGCCACACTCCCGATCATGAGAGCTGGTGGAAGCATTTTAGTGCCTGGTTCAGGTGAGAACTCCCGTAGTAGGGGCCTAATATTAAAATCTCCTTATTAAATTGATGCCTCTAAAATAATGATCTCACTGCTTAGTTTTAAGTTCGTCCCTGCACACGGTCTAGACGCTCAAAGTCTCTAAGGGTTTCTATTGTTTCCGAAGAATTAATGTTCTGCAGTGTTAATATCTTCCAAATAGCCGCGAAGGGAAAATACAATATTTCGGTGTGTGGGCTCAAATGGCTCTGAGCACTATGGGACTTAACATCTATGGTCATCAGTCCCCTAGAACTTAGAACTACTTAAACCTAACTAACCTAAGGACAGCACACAACACCCAGCCATCACGAGGCAGAGAAAATCCCTGACCCCGCCGGGAATCGAACCCGGGAACCCGGGCGTGGGAAGCGAGAACGCTACCGCACGACCACGAGATGCGGGCTCGGTGTGTGGGGAGAGGAGGGATGGGGTCGGGTGGGGGGGTATATACCACTGGTTCTGTTGATCCCAGAGATAAGGTTTCAAGAGTTTTGGACAGTCCTTGACCTAACGACTGTTTCAATACCCATCGGAAGAATAGGCATACTGTAGCTGCCCTACAATACAGAGTCAAAATTTAGACATCACACACTTACTCCAGGAAAGGCAAATTGAGCAAAGCGATTGGTTCTCTCGCATTATGTGTGGTCTAGGGTGAGCCGTAAGCGGCTTATAAAAGTACTTTTTGTTCGTGGGTGGTTCCTGAGAAAACCCCTAGAAACCTTGATTTGTGGGTACCAAAAATACCAATCGTGAGGACTGCTACTTCCGTAATTTTTATTCGTGGCAGATCGTCAAAATTTTTACCATGTGTTCTTTAGATGATGTTCTAGGGGATCCTTGCAACTTTTACCGATATCATAATCCGTTATCGAGATCCAGAGGTTCACAGTTACGGTACTTGTGCACAAAAAATATTCGTGTAACATTCGCTCTGAGGCGTAAATGTACTTTCAGGTGACGCAGTGAACACAAAGCAAAGGTTCTAGAGTCATCACAAGGGTTCGGAGTCACAAAACTATTACATATGTTTGACATTGCGTCAGTCGATGGGGGGGGGGGGGGGGGGGGGGAGGGGGGGGCGATCTGAAACTTACATAAATCTTGAATAATCAATTTTTCTTTTTATTACTATTACTGGTTACGACAAATCTACGCTGGCCATTGTGGTGCCAAGCGATTAGTGTATGCTGGGATTTCAGCACAACATACTGTATGTTTTAACAGTGTGATATTTAATTTGTGACATGCTGATGTTCCCTACTACTTTTGTTTACAATTTGACGCAATACCGCAAAGTGACGTTCAGTGTTGTAAAAAGCTTGTACACTCAATAATGTTACAAGATCCGATGATGACAGCGTAGAGTTGTCGAAAACAGTAACAGTAAAAAAGCTCTACTTGCGATCTTCGCAAACTTGATTCTTCAAAGATTATATCACGAAACTATGCATCAGAATTTTTTCCAGTAAAACCTAACATCTTTATAAGCCGGGTGTGTTCGATGAATTGCGATCGATGAAAGTATTCGGAGAAAATGTGAAGCAAATGATTTTGTGTTAACTTATGCATACTTATTTGTTGTTTATGTCTGTCAGTGTATATAAATGTGTCGAAGTATATAAATAGTGGCAGTAAAAGGGAAAGAGAAATGGATGGAGATACAAGCAGTAGGAGCAAAAGAGAGAGGAGACAGTGGAAATGAAAAATACAGGTGAGTAGAGACCACACCTATGCTTGGCGAGTCTAAGACCTCTTAGACCGCCGAACTTTACGGAGGTATAGGGAAGAACGCATTTGGGACGGAAATTTCAAGCTCATGGGTACTGGGGAAAAGATAAGTTGGATCCCTCACCCTCCACACCAAATTTTTGAGCTGCCGAGGTATGACAGAGACAACGGGAAAGAAAGACAAGAGGAGACAGTGCAAGTGAGAGAGAAGACAGTGGCAGTGGGGTATGCCGTAAATCAATGGGAGAAAAACGAGGCAGTGGGAGAGAGACACATACACTGGCAGTGAGAGGGAGGTGCTCAGCATAAAGCCTTACCTACAAAGAGAGAATGGGTAAAAGGATTTAGAATGTTCTGCGTTAAAACAGAGCGAATATGTTCGCGTGCCAACATATTTGTTAATGAGGAATGAAGACTGAAGCAGCTGGTTCCCCACTTTTCTGTCAGAATGTTTTGAAGAGGAACATATTTGCCCTTTTTGTGCTCCAGCAGAAGCATCTTTTGGCTGGTTATTTTTGTACAAAGAAATAAAACCGTTTAGTATATTAAACTTCATTTCAAAAGTCACAGAGCAGTGCTTTCACTTCAGTAACTCCAAACTGTAGATCATACAGAGAATAAATATTCTGAATGACACGTATTAGACGCAATGTGCCGTATTTCTCCCTCTCTATCTTGACTGCTAATATTCCACATCAAATTCAGCGTTAATTATAATAAGTCTTGGCCAGACCCAACAAAAATTAATTTATTTCATTCGATCCGGCATGTACACACAAGACCGACTGTACATAATTTAAGTCGATATTTCTTATTCATCAGCAGTGTTGTCCCGGTGCACCATGGCTGCCGGAGTATTATCGCCCGGCTGTCGTTGTTCACGCAGTCTGGGCCAGCTACTTTTACCTCCCTCGGCGCCTTTTTGTACTTTACAAAATTCCTTTGATATAACAGTTCATTACGCTCATTAGCACAGAATAAATTCCCTGCTTGTGGTTTAGCAATATTGTTACATCCATTCTCCTATCATAATGATTTGCACAAGGAGTAATATTATGTACTAACGGTCATCACAGGCGAACAGTTGCAGAATGTATTGACGTTAAACTTTGTCGACAGCTCAGTCACCGCAGATAATCTGTAGAGCAATTTATCGAAAACACGCGTGCAGTACGCGTATAAATTTATGATGATCCCACCGCAACAGCTGCCGCCGCTGACTACAAAAGCATTATATATGGCCTTGTGACCAGTTGCATAATAATGTGATTTACATACAGGGTGATTATAATTAAAGTTAAACTTTCAAAACGCTGTAGAAATAACACCACTGGTCAGAATCACGTCAAATTGCAATGGAATATTAAAGGAGAAGGGGGAAAACGTATGGCAGAATAAAAAAAATAGTTACAAAATGCAGCACTATATGGCGCAGTATGTGTCAGAATACGTAAATGAAAACACCTGTTATGCGGACGACCCACTGAAGTTGGTATAAACACGCCGGGTGCACGGCTTTTCTTCCATTCGAGTCTGCGACGTTCGCCATGACTGTCTCAGTGTAGGATCGCGCTCTGCTTGTAAAGCTGTCTCACAAAAATGGTGACTGTGCACACATCGCTCTGCAGAAGTTCCGGACACTGAAGGGTTTGAAAAAAGGCGTTGGTCCGATGACTGCCGTGGGTCTGGAGAAAATGATTCGGAAATTCGAAATGTCGGGTTCTTTCGGTGTGCAACCTGGTAGAGGGAGGAAACGAATTGATTCGATGTCAGTGGAAACAGTGGCCAATGCAATGCAGGAGGAGACGAGTGGTGGTGTGCAAACGTGTAGTGCACGGAGAATTTCCCGAACATTGGACATACCCGTGAGCACGGTGCGTAAAATCCTACGAAACATCCTTCTTTGCTATCCATTCAAAATTACCCATGTGCACGAGTTACTTCCTGTTGACCTGCCAGCAAGAGAGACCTTTGCTTCAGAATTTCTTGCTCGCACAGAAGTGGAGAATGATTGGCCGTGGAAGATTTTGTGGACAGACGAAGCCCATTTTCATCTGACAGGATATGTCAGTAGACAGAATTGTCGAATATGGGCAGCGGAAAATCCACACGCAAATCAACTAGTACCACTTTATCCTGAAAACGTCACTTCCGGTGCGGGTTTACGGCATCATGCTGCGCCATTTTTTTTTTTTTAAGAGACCGCTGCTTTCGGTCCTGTTACCCCTACCTTCACTGGTAAGCGCTATAAGTGCCTTTTGCGCAACCACGTCATTCCAGCTCTCCAACAGCGTGGATGTGTGGATGGGATCATTTTTATGCAAGATGGCACACCTCCGCACGTTGCAAATCTAGTTAAGCAGCTGCTGAAGCGCCATTTCGGAAATGCTAGTTATCAGCCGCCATTTCCCTACAGCCTGGCCGTCCCGATCACCTGATCTTAATCCGTGTGACTTCTGGCTGTGGGGCTATCTGAAAGATTTTGTGTTCAGTTTTCCGATTACAAACTTAACTTCATAGAAGGCACGCATTGCGGTACACATTCTGAACATGACCCCGGAAACACTTCGATCAGTTGTGGAACATGCTGTTTCTCAATTTCAACTTGTTGCAGGAAACAGTGGACAGCATATTGAACTTGTGTTGCGCCAGTGACACGGAAATTAATAACCCTGGTGGTTTTTGGCCTCAGAACAATTAAAAACCGATGTGGTTGATGATTTTTATGCGGTTTTTGGCCTCAGGACAATTAAAAACCGATTTTTCCCATCCGATGTGGTGGTTCAAATGGCTCTGAGCACTATGGGAGTTAACTTCTGAGGTTATCAGTCCCTTAGAACTACTTAAACCTATCTAACCTAAGGACATCACATACATCCATGCCCGTGGCAGGATTCGAACCTGCAACCGTAGCGGTCGCGCGGTTCCAGACTGTAGCACCTAGAACCGCTTGTCCACTCCGGCCGGCCCGTGCCGTGGTGGATGGGCTTACGTAACTAACAGTATCACACTTGTACACCCCTACACACTGAGTAGTACAGTTTGTTTAACGTCAAACGTACACCTTAGTCACTGTTGTCTGATTCATTTGTCATTTGTAGTCGACCACTATTAAATTATGATGCTTACAGCGCCATCTATTGCTACATTTTGTAGTTATTTATTTTTCTTCTGCCACATGTTTTCCCTCTTCTCCAATAATATTCCGTAGCACTTTTGAGTCATTCCGACCAGTGGTGTAGTTTGTACAGCGGTTTGAAAGTTTAACTTTAATTATAACCACCCTGTATATTGGCGGGAGCAGAATCGTTCGGCAGTCAGCTTCAAATGCTGGTTCTGTAAATTTTCTCAATAGTGTTTCCCGTAAAGAACGTCGCGTTTTGTTTGTAGTGTTTCCATATTTTTATACACCATCTGCATAACATGTTTATAAACAGGAGTGACATGCGCTCTGTTTCCGTCACATGGCACTATTCAGTGAGCGAGAGGTTCTCAATAAATACGAACTAGGAAACGATCTAATTCCACAGCGTATTCAGCGCAAAACGTGTCATATTGCCAGGACCTTGCGCCCTGTTAGGATTGAGCAGTCTTAATTGATTGTCTGTGCGGCCTGCAAACATTGGTACTGATACGAAAATACGTTTTAAATATGATTGGTTTGTTGGTTTGGGATATAAAGGGACCAAATTACTGGGTCATCTGTCCCTTCTTCCTGTCGCAAAGAAGGCTCAAGGTAAAACAATACAAAAATTTGTGGAGGTAAAAGGGGCTAGAAGGAATGGCGAACCACACCGACAGAGAAAACGAAAGAAAGGAACAAAAAAAGGGGAAAACGTACACCACAAGGAAAAGTAGAGGAAGGTAGTAAAATAATAGAGCAAATGGTCTGGATTGGCTGACCACAGGAATTAAAAAGGATGAGCCAGCCACTCTGAGACACACGAAAATGTCCAACAAAAAGGCAAGATGAACACACACAGGGAAAAGAGGAACAACAATGCAAACAAAATACACCGAAATGATGACAGAGAGTGAAATCTGAGGGAGAGCTGAGGCCTCGGAGAGAAGGCCAGATGTCCACCCTTAGATGGTACGATAAAAGCCCCCCCCCCCCCTCAAGAGCAAAACGTAAAACTAAGTCTGCTGTTGAGTCATTTTCGGCCAGTACCGTAGGCAGAGTGCTGGGAAGGTAAAAAGTGCGCCGCACTGCAGCTAAAATTGGGCGGTCCACCAAGATGTGGGCGACAGCCTTAGGGGAGCCACAACGACACCGAGGTGGGTCCAGTAAATTTTTCTGCTCTCTGTCTGCCGTCTTCAGTTTCAACATTACACTGTTCCATAAGAGACTTGAATGGAATTTCCGGCCCTGTTCACTGATTTTACATATAACCAGAACCTCCTACGAATTGCTGAGAGAAATTTTTTCATGAAGGCACTATGAAAATTGTTATAGATTTCACGCATGGCCCTTCTAACGTTCGCTTGAGACGCTACTACGTTTTCTCTAGTAGTTTCTTTTGTAATGAGAGTTTAGTAGTTTCTGTTTTCGTAAAATTGTTAGAATGGTGCCGTTAAACCAAGGTATGGCGCCGTCTTCTATCATTTCACTTGGTATGCCGTCATCTAGACCAATTTTTACGACGTGTTCCAACTTGAATCGCAACTATGGATCCCTATAACGTCGATGAGGTGCCCTAGTTCAGGCATTTCCAGTTTGTTTGAAGGCCCTCCAGTGACTGGACTCGGCGTCTTTTGCTATATATTATTCTTACATAGTGTTACCTATCTTCAGTCTTTCAGTAGAGAACATTAAAAAGCTTCAGGAACGTCAGCCTGCGAAACGCATTCAAATTCGTGACCCTAAGGAAGCACATTCTAGCTCCCTCAGCAATGCCTTTGCGACGATCGTATCGTCGTCGTTGGCAGCGCAGTTCTCCTGTCTATAAGACACTTAGAGCAATATACATTGATTTGACTGGACAGTTTAATATGCAGCAGCTTATGGTTGGCCCTAATATTTTTCTCTGGACTACGAATGGAGTTCACCTGTGATATACAAGCTGTTTTTGGAGGCAGTACATGGCTGACCTTGGCCGTTGTTTGGGGCACTCATGCTGATTATGGTGACCTCGAAGCTTTAGCTGATGCTAACATCCTGGCTTGGAAGACAAATCCACAGTGAACATTCCTACAAAAACCTCTCCTACCCCCTTCACATGCATGTAGTTTCCACTGTATCGCCTGGATTCTAGGTAGGTCGATATATCCGCACCAGAACCTTCAACTCGAAATAATGAAGTACTTACCCAACTGAAACATCATCCAAATCATCCCTTGTAAAGATTCACCTACAATCAAATCCACATGTGAGAACTTCCATCCTACATAGCTCAAAATGCTCCTGTATATTATCTTTGGTTCATACACATCAACTGCACTCTTAAACGATCCTACATTCAACTTACAACAGACACCCCCAAAAATATACGATTTCCATATTAGGTGCATTGTGCTGCCACCTACTGCCAGGTACTCCATATCAGCGACCTCAGTAGTCATTAGACGTCGTGAGAGAGCAGAAAGGGGCGCTCCGCAGAACTCACGGACTTCGAACGTGGTCAGGTGACTGGGTGTCACTTGCGTCATACGTCTGTACGCAAGATTTCCAGATTCTTAAGCATCCCTGGATCCACTGTTTCCGATCTGATAGTGAAGTGGAAACGTGAGGGGACACGTACAGCACAAAAGCGTACAGGCCGACCTCGGCTCTTGACTGAGAGAGACCGCCGACAGTTGAAGAGGGTCGTAATGTGTAATATGCAGACATCTATCTAGACCATCACGCAGGAATTCCAAACTGCATCAGGATCCATTGCAAGTACTATGATAGTTACGCAGGAGGTGAGAAAAGTTGGATTTCATGGTCGAGCGGCTGCTTATAAGCTTATAAGCCACACATCACGTCCGTAAATGCCAAACGACGCCTCGCTTGGTGTAAGGAACGTAAACATTGGACGATTGAACAGTGAAAAAACGTTGTGTGGAGTGACGAATCACGATACATAATGTGGCGATCCGATGGCAGGGTGTGGGTATGGCAAATGCCGAGTAAACGTCATCTGCCAGCGTGTGTAGTGCCGACAGTAAAATTCGGAGGCCGTGGTGCAATGGTGTGGTCCTGTTTTCCATGGAGGGTTCTTGCACCCCTTGTTGTTTTGTGTGGTACTATCAGAGCACAGGCCTACATTGATGTTTTAAGCACCTGTTGAAGAGCAATTCGGGGATGGCGATTGCATCTTTCAACACAATCAAGCACTTGTTCATAATGCACTGCCTGTGGCGGAGTGGTTACACTACTGTAACATCCCTGTAACGGACTGGCCTGCACAGAGTCCTGACCTGGATCCGACAGAACACCTTTGGGATGTTTTGAAACGCCGACTTCGTGCCAGGCCTCACCGACCGACATCGATACCTCTCCTCAGCGCAGCATTCTGTGAAGAATGACCACAAGAAAACTTCCAGCACCTGATTGAACGTATGCCTGCGAGAGTGGAAGCTGTCGTCAAGGCTAAGGGTGGGCCAAAACCATATCGAATTCCAGTATTATTTAGCTCGACATCAGCACTAATGAAGTCTAAATAGATTCCTGTTGTCAATATTTGCCACTTAAACAGCAATTTAAAGGCGCAGGCCACCGGATGATGGTTTATTTGTCAGAGAACGAAATTGATGAAATAAAAGCTTTCTTACTTATACAGAGCTTTTACCTTTAATTATCAGTCAGAGTCCTTACAAAATATCCATAATTGGTCAAATCAGCATGTATAACAAATGTGAGCTTGGTTTGGCCACGTGTGCTGCTGTAACTCTGCAATCTGCCCCCGCAACCCAATGGGGTTATATGGTATGATAGCCCACTATCCCCATTCATGAAGATGGTTTAGATTTGGTACTGCAGAGGTTGGGTTCGAGGATATGCGTGTCAAAAGGGAGCACTGAACCAGTGGACTTCTTATCGGAAGTCGCTGAAGCAGAATCGTTTGCCAAAGTGGCAGACACTAGCATTGTAAGGTGGTCATGTCATTTTGATTTTTGTATGTCATCGATGTGCACGTGAGAGGGATAGCAAATTACGTTACTGTCAAACAGTCTTTGGTCTTGTCGTGGCACAGTGTTTGCCTCTGCGGAATCTGTCACATCCTTAGTTTAAGTGCGGTGTGGTAGGGTATGGACGTATTTAGTAGTGCTGTGTGGACTTGTGGTTGTATCTGTTAGATGAAGAAAGGATATCAAAGTTGAATATGATGTAGACAACGAACGGTGAAAGGAATTTAAATTTTGAATAATGTGATTGCTTTTGAAGAGAAGTTTGAGGTAAGGTTGCAGCACTGTGCACCTAATTTGTCGGGATGATTATTGTTATTTAGTCAACTTGCTCAGAGCCGAGAGAAAGACCACTCCAGTTCCCAGATTCATGAAGTAACATATTAATTATTTTTATAGAAATTCTCTGTTAACTTTATACCCTTTTTAAATCACTGTTGACCTTGTTAAGCATAGTATTGTTCCGACCAATGTTATGTCTGAAGATCAAACGAAGTTTTAGTTTGTCTTTTTGAATACATATTTCATTATAAAATCGTTGTCTTGGAATATCATTAACTTTGAGGTTCACCGATGACATTGTAATTCTGTCAGAGACAGCAAAGGACTTGGAAGAGCAGTTGAATGGAATGGACAGTGTCTTGAAAGGAGGATATAAGATGAACATCAACAAAAGCAAAACAAGAATAATGGAATGTAATCTAATTAAGTCGGGTGATGCTGAGGGAATTAGATTAGGAAATGATACACTTAAAGTAGTAAAGGAGTTTTGCTATTTGGGGAGCAAAATAACTGATGATGGTCGAAGTAGAGAGGATATAAAATGTAGACTGGCAATGGCAAGGAAAGCGTTTCTGAAGAAGAGAAATTTGTTAACATCGAGTATAGATTTAAGTGTCAGGAAGTCAGTTCTGAAAGCATTTGTATGGAGTGTAGCCATGTATGGAAGTGAAACATGGACGATAAATATTTTGGACAAGAAGAGAATAGAAATTTTCGAAATGTGGTGCTACAGAAGAATGCTGAAGATTAGATGGGTAGATCACATAACTAATGAGGAAGTATTGAATAGGATTGGGGAGAAGAGAAGTTTGTGGCACAACTTGACCGGAAGAAGGGATCGGTTGGTAGGACATGTTCTGAGGCATCAAGGGATCACCAATTTAGTATTGGAGGGCAGCGTGGAGGGTAAAAATCGTAGAGGGAGACCAAGAGATGAATACACTAAGCAGATTCAGAAGGATGTAGGTTGCAGTAGGTACTGGGAGATGAAAAAGCTTGCACAGGTTAGAGTAGCATGGAGAGCTGCATCAAACCAGTCTCAGGACTGAAGACCACAACAACAACAACAGGCATAGTCAATCTCCCCATAACACTGTTTGTCATTGCGCACTACCACATGCAACAGTTTGAATACGTATTCAGAAACAGAGATCTAGCTTACCCGCTGCCTGCCTGCTGTATGTTGTTGTGCTTTCAAGAAATCTGCGACAATGTTGCCAAGACTCGAGGTAAGTGGCAATTTTGATGAGGGACAGATAATTGTTTTACTTCCGTTGCGCATTTAATACAAAGTCAAGCTGCATTCAGATCAATTACAGTTCAGTTCATATTAGGTTCTATAAAGTTGGGCTAAATTACAGACAGAAACATATTTAGAGAGCAACGTACACGCTTATCAAGGAAAAGTTCATGTAATAGAAAGACAAATTAATGTAAGCGAACGTAAATTGCCTGAGGTAGTGAAAGCATATTAAGTGAAATTTTAGTGTTATTAAATTTCACAAGATGACGAAACGTAGAAGAGGAGGAGCTCTCGCCAGTGGTGAATTGAAGAGAAGGAGACAGAAACAACAGCAAAGAACTGAAACGGATGAGGAGTGAAAAGCACGTTCAGCTTCATAATGGAAGAAAAAGAATGGGTTGAGAGAAAACTTAACAGACGAACAAAGAGATGAAACTAGAGAAGAGGATCGAGTGAGACACTCAGCAAGCAGACACAAAGAAGCTGTTGAACAAATAAGACTGTGAAATGGACTAAGTAGAGTTACAATGTCTGAAGCTCGTGAAGGACAACAATTAAAACCCCATGAGCAAAACTTTAACGTACGAGAAGTGCAAAGCAAAAGAATAAAGAACAAGCGAAGAGAGTCTTTTGCTTCTAGCCTAACAATAGATGACTCTGAAAATGGCTGTAACTGAAATTTTGTATTACATTTGTGCAAAAAAGCGGATTGTGCCTGATAATAATACAAGAGCAGGAAAAAATATTAGCTAAATGAAGAGCAGGAGTCAGTAACTAAGCGTCACAACCCTTGTGGTGAGCGAAGGTCATTAAGAGGGAACAGAGGTGTGGCAGTAATTCATAGTGTATAGAATTATAATTCGTGTTCATGTGTTCGTGAAATGTAGTACAAAGATGCAACAAAACTCTAAACAAAGTTTCTGTTATGAAGTCACCGTCTTCAGTCTATATTGTATGGAATTGTAGCGTCGCACTTCTATTCTCATTGTTGCGATCTTCAGTCCAAAACTGTTGTAATTATCCGCACTAGTGTATCCTGTGCAAGTCTCTTCATCTCAACAAACTACTTCAACCAGTATCCATAAGAATCGGTCCCCCCCTACGACCTCTCCTACTTCCCACACCCCCTCATCCGGCCCCCGTCCCCCCACCCCCTGACACACACACACACACACACACACACACACACACACACACACACCTCTCTCCAGTTCCAAGTATTACCTGGTGTCTTGGGTTGTGTTGTTGGTGAAACTGGGCAGTAAAACGCTTTTATCTCCAATTCAGTAACTCAAATGGTTCAAATGGCTCTGAGCACTATGGGACTTAACTTCTGAGGACATCAGTCCCCCAGAACTTAGAACTACTTAAACCTAACTAACCCAAGGACATCACACACATCCATGCCCGAGGCAGGATTCGAACCTGCGAGCGTAGTGGTCACGGGGTTCCATACTGTAGCGCCTAGAACCGCTCGGCCACTCCGGCTGGCAATTCAGTAACTCTTGATTAGTTATTCCATTAACCTGTCTAACCTTCAAGATTCTCCTGCAACAAAATATTTTAAAAGTTCCTATTCTCCTCTCGTCTGTAATGCGTATCGTCCGCGATTCACTCCCATATACCCTCTTCGTTCCCTCGGTGCTCGCACGTTGACTTTCGTTCGTTATTTTCTTTCCTTCACAAACAGGCGTACTCTTCTTCTACTTATAGACCGATGGTGCGCGAGTGCAGACCTTCTAGTTCTTACTTTTAAAACCAGGGCGCAGCATATTGCAAGGTACGACTCGTGTGTTAGTTTACAGGTGGTCGTACGCAGACAGTGGTTACTTCTACAAATCGAAAGTGTATGTAAATAATTATTGTGCCTAGATATTAGGCTGAGAATTTGTGTTTTTTTCTTAACGTTCGGTAACTATTCTAGATGCTGGGAATTAGTTGAGATTTGTATAAGTTTTGTTCGATACTACGAAATATCCCATTTTCGAAGATCCTCGTACATGGACCTCAGGTCGCGAGGTATATTTGGTAATTTCAATTTGGTCTTCGATAATTGAATACCGAAATAACTGTTATTTCTACACACATCAAATATTAACTGATGAGCAATTAGAAGCTCGTTCTAATGACAGTAGTGCGGAATTACCTGATTGGGAAGATGACGAATTCTCGTTTTTGGCTGAAGATTGATGAGACTGTTCTGTAAATTGGGGCTAAATTACAGACAAAAACAAATTTAGAGAGAAACTTAGAAGCTTATCAGGGAAAAGTTCATGTGATAGAGGCTGTTTGGTAAACGATAAGAACGTTAAGGTGTCCTGCCAGTAGCTAGGAGGAGAGGGCGTTCTTGTACGGTGAACTCCTACGACAGTGGAGATCTTGATCTTGTAAAAAGCCTGAATAAAAAAACCTGGAAGAGCCGTGTTGCAACCAGTTCTGAAAGTAATATTTTAAAAAGTTGGGCAATTACCAAAATTTGTAAAGGGCACTGATTCGTGAAGTGAAAGGGAAATCTCGAAGAAAACTGTCGGTTTTCTAAATAGTGTAGTACAAACAATAAGAGTTGCAGGCCCATGTAATGATTACCATCTTTTAACAGACCTTTTGAGAATAAATGGTTCAAATGGCTCTGAGCACTATGGGACTCAAAATCTATGGTCATCAGTCCCCTAGAACTTAGAACTACTTAAACCTAACTAACCTAAGGACACCACACAACACCCAGTCATCACGCCTTTTGAGAATAATTTGATGTATGATCCACAGCTTTTGGTCTCAAATTTTCTCTCAATTGTATTTTGTGTTGCAAGTGAAATAAAGCGTGTTAATTATTTATGTACAGCATAACTACACACATCTCTAAACAAAAGCAATGTAGAAGTTTGATTTTCTTTCTGGAAGTTCTTTACACTACGATGTTTAAAGCAGACTTATAAAAGGGTGTTGCTGACATAAATTATTATTCAAAAAATTTGTAATAATTATTAGAAAAAAATTCAGTAATTAACTCACTGTTTTTCTCTAAAAAAAGTCTTTAATTTTCAAGTTTAAGTCATAAGAATTGTCTAATTTTTAGTTAAGTGTGTTTTAAGACAGTACACAAAATTTCGGCTCTCTCTGCTTTACAGTTTTTAACGTATTTGTACCAGAACATCAAAAATGTGAACTTGTGGGAAATTCATGTTACAGTTACAGCTTATTTCTCTGTCCACCCCGCCTAACACTAACGCATCCCACGTCCGTATTCATCTTGTTTCTGGTGTTGTTCTCTCTCCCTTTTCTTTTTCAGGCAACTTCCTGTTACTCTTGCTTCTTTGGCGAGTTGCAAAACCTATTTCTCTGCGTTGAAGGGTCAGTGGTAATTTAAGTTCTTTGCATATTTAGTCCATCAGGCACTCCCATCGATTTTGTAACTTTAAACTTTGACTCTGAACCACCACTGAAACATAACAAAACATCCAGTATACCTATTTTCTAGGTATTTAACCCCATCAAAACAGCTGCTGGTATGTATTCCCATACACAGTTGTTAAAACTCTGATTAGTACACAGTGGTTAAAACTCTCATTTGGGTTTTGAGTCCTGCAATGTAACTATTTCTCTATCAACCTTGTGTCATTAAGACATTAGAGACAAAAAAATTCATAAAAACAAACAACTGAGAGCAAAATTCTGTTTTCAAAAAAGCTCTCTGCATGACGTGGGGACATCGTCAAGTGTGCAGACACTTTTAAATTCCTGTAATTTTTTAGCTTTCTTCGGTACAATTTCCTCGAAGTAAACTTTTTCTCGTTCAGAAAGTACAGAGAATTTCTTAAGACAAAAATTAAAAAATCCACTTATTGAAACTTGTTCACGTACTAGTCCCCTTAAGGCAAGGAACGCCTCAAAATACAGGAAACCTGGCTGCAGTCCCAAGATAAGAGACGTGTCCGTCAAATGTGGAGTGCATTTACATATTGTTAAAAATAATTGTTTTGAAGCTTATCGCAAAAAGTACCGTAAAAATAACAGAAAATTATTACAGGCTAGAAATAACAGCGTGATTATCATTATCTTGCATTTATGAGCATCAACAAAAACCTGTAATGGTAGTTATACTGTATATTTCAAAAATATTAATATTAACAGGCCTATTTTCTGTGTGTGTTAGCATACACAGTTTACTGTAAATTTTAATATATGTACTGTACGGTATACTGTTTATATCCTGTTCACTCCTGATGCAAAAAAATCGCAGGAAATTTTTCTTTGCATGTTTTTCTGCAAACTAATAATAAAGCTTGACACAAATGCAACTGAAACATTTTTTGATGACTCACTATAACAGAATATATACATAGCTGAATAAAATGTTTTATTGAAGAAAGGGAAAAGAGAATACAAAACAAAGTCTAGTACTTTTTCACAATAAGTGAGACTTGACCCACATATGTAGACCTCCATTTCTGTTACAGTGAATCATCAAAAATATGTTTCATTTGCATTTGTGTCGATCTACCGAAAAATATTTAAAAAATATTTCCTGCGATTTTTTTTACATCAGCCGTGAAGAGGATACCGCTATACATATTAAAATAGTTTAAGAAAAGACTTCTGACACATTTTTATTCAGTGTTAATAAATTTCTCTTTTTCAGGAATTTTTTCTTGTAGATTACCAGTCATCATTTTGTATACTCTCTATTTCGATCATCATCAGTTATTTTACTTACCGGACACCAAAATTCATCTAGTGCTTCTAGTGCGTCATATTGTAATCTAATTCCCTCATCATCACCTGATTTAATGTGACTACACTGCATTACCCATGTTTTTCATTTAATGGTATTCTTATAATATCTTTTCAATACACAATCCATTCGATTCGACGAATTATACAAATCCTTTGTTATCCCGAAGAGAATTACAATGCCTTCAGAATTTTTCGCTGAACTTCAATTTCCTTTCCAAATCTGTCCTTGCTTCCTTTACTGGTTGCTCCATGTACAGATTGGGCAACATAAGCATAAGGCAACAAATCTGTCTCATTCTTTTTTCAACTGCTTCCCTTTCGTATCCTTAGATTATTAAAACTGCTGGCTGGATTCCATTCAGGTTGTAGATAACTTTTCACTTTCAGCGTTTTATCGCCAACAGTTTCATAATCTCAAAGATTGCATTCGACTCCACATTGTCAAAAGCTTTGACTATTGTTACAAAAGGTGTAAATGTAGGTTTGAATCTTTTCAATCCATTGTCTAATATAAGGTGTCGTGTCAGTATCGCCTCGTGTGTGGCTACATAAGGTGTTCAAACTGACATATATCTACGGAGCCAATAGCTAATACAGGATGTCCAAAAAAAAAACACCGACCAGCTTTCGTGGCAGGTTCCTTACACAAGAAAAAAATGTCTAATACACATGGGCTCTAAAATACATATCTTAAGAGTTATGAACAAAAAATGGTTCAAATGGCTCTGAGCACTATAAGACTTAAGATCTGAGGTCATCAGTCGCCTAGAACATAGAACTACTTAAAGCTAACTAACCTAAGGACATCACACATTTCCATGCCCGAGGCAGGATTCGAACCTGCCACCGTAGCGGTCGCGCGGTTCCAGACTGAAGCGCCTAGGACCGCTCGGCCATAACGGGGGGCCAGTTATGAACACTTGCTCATCTTCGATACTATGAAACAGATATCTTCTACTGAAAGGTATTTGCTTTCCATATTTTGGGAGTCGATGGTATGGACCAAAACCTGAAAAAAATCAGTTAACATGTTGTCTAAAATGCATACCACAAGAAATATGAGCATTTGTTCATCTTCGCTAGTGCGAAACACATCTGCTGAACAAGGTATGCCTTTTAGAGCCCATCTTTCCTTGATACTTTTTACTTGTTTTGCTATAAGGAACCTGCACCTAACGCTTGCCGCTTTCTTTTTGAGAGAGGGAGCGGAGGGCAATCGCTATACATGTATATTTCGTCCAGTAACCAGGCGTCGGAAACCTACACTGAGTAACCTCTGAGCATGCGTAAGTACCCATTTTGCTGGTTACGGTTGAGGCTCGATGGCTCGGCGTACTCGGGAATACATGTACAATGTCAAAACTCCCATGTGCGGCCGGATGAAGACCCACCTACAACAGTCAAGAAGGACAGTCTGCGGTGAACATGTTGGCTGGTATTGCGAGTGAACACTTCCATGGCTCCTCGTTTCAGATAACTAATGTACCAACTGTTCTTGCAAGATCACATGCCGACGTTATTGAATGAGGTACACCTACATATCAGGAGGAGGTTGGGTTGTTTTGGCGGAGGAGACAAGACAGCGAGGTCATCGGTCTCATTGGATTAGGGAAGGATAGGGATGGTTAGTTCAAATGGCTCTGAGCACTATGGGACTCAACATCTTAGGTCATAAGTCCCCTAGAACCTAGAACTACTTAAACCTAACTAACCTAAGGACATCACACACACCCATGCCCGAGGCAGGATTCGAACCTGCGACCGTAGTAGTCCCGCGGTTCCGGACTGCAGCGCCAGAACCGCTAGACCACCGCGGCCGGCGAAGGATAGGGAAGGAAGTCGGCCGTGCTCTTTGAAAGGAACCATGCCGGCATTTGCTTGCATCGATTTAGGGAAATCACGGAAAACCTAAATCAAGATGGCCGGACGTGGGATTGAACCGTCGTCCTACCGAATGCGAGTCCAGTGTGCTAACCACTGCGCCACCTCGCTCGGTATCAGGAGGAAGATGTGGTTCCAGTGTGATGGGACCCTTCATACTTCGCAGAACCAGTACGTAAGGTGTTATCCCGTACTTCGTACAATCGACTGTACTGTGTACAGTCGGAAGGAAAGAAGGAAGGAAGATTAGTGCTTAACGTCCCGTCGACAATGAGGCCATTAGAGACGTCTCGGTCGTGGAGCGCCCGCATATAGGCCAGTAAGATTCCGCGACCTCATGTCATTAGACTTCTTTCCCTAGGGCTAAGTGAGAACCGAAATGTAAACTGCCGCTGTGGACAAAGGGTAGGAATTATTTGCAAGAAATTTAGAAATGGCCACTCACACACAGAACATTCATTTTTCATCGATCATGGAACACCCTACTACATTAGTATCGGGTCTGCGCTCAAGTCCACGGCGCTCATTTTGAACATATATTGTAACACTCATCAGAATAATAATGCATTAAAACGCGAATAACATTGTTTTACTGTCCATCACACACAGTGACCTCCTGGATACTCCACTCAAAATGCATTTTTGACACCTAGTTGCTCGACTAAATATTTTCTTCACTATCTCTTTCAACATATTTGTCAGTTTGGGCACTGAGGTTTTGAACACCATATACGTCTCCGGAACCCAAAATGATCTGCCTCAGAGATCTTCTGCCACTATTCATTCCATTCTTGTGTCGATAATTCACGTGCAACAAAGACTTATTAAATTGATGGTTCGGTAATAGTCACACCTGGCTTCTTTATTTATGGGGGTTAATATATTCTTCCTAAAGCCTAATTCTTCAAGTCTGAGAGTGTTTCACATGTTTCATACACAGAGGTGACGAAAGTCATGAGATAGCTGAGTTGTCATTGTTACTCAGGTGATTCATGTGAAAAGGTTTCCTGCGTGATTTATGGCCACACGGCGGAAATTAACAGACCGTGAACTCCAAATGGTAGTTGGGGCTACATGCATGAGGCATTTCCTTTCGGAAATCGTTGGGGAGTTCAATAACCGGTGATCGACAGTTTCAAGAGTTTCCAGAATGAGATTTTCACTCTGCAGGGGAGTTTGCGCTGATATGAAACTTCCTGGCAGATTAAAACTGTGTGCCGGACCAAGACTCGAACTCGTCCAGAGTTCGAGTCTCGGTCCTTCACACAGTTTTAATCTGCCAGGAAGTTTCAGTCTCAAGAGTGTTCCGAAAATACCAGATTTCAGACATTACCTCTCACCACCGACAATGAAGTGGCCGACGGCCTTCACTTAACGACCGAGAGCCGAGGCGTTTGTGTATAGCTGTCAGTGCTAACAGACAAGCAACACTGCCTGAAATAACCGCGGAAATCAATTTGGGACGTACGACGAACGTATCCGTTAGGAGAGTGCAGTGAAATTTACCGTTAATAGCAGCAGACGACCGACACGAGTGCCTTTGTCAACAGCACGACATCGCCTGCAGCGCCTCTCACGGGCTCGTGACCATATCGGTTGGACCCTAGACGAATGGAAAACCATGGCCTGGTCAGAAGAGTCCCAATTCCAGCTGCTAAGACCTGATGGTAGGGTTGGAGTGTGGCGCGGACCCCACGCAACCATGGTCCAAAGTTGTGAAAAAGGCGCTGTGCTAACTGGTGGTGGCTCCATAATGGTGTGGGCTGTGTTTACATGGAATGGAATCTGTTCCAAATGAATCGATCATTAACTGGAAATGGTTATTTCCGGCTACTTGGAGCTCATCTGCAGCCTTTCGTGGTCTTCATGTCCCAAAGAACGATGAAATTTTTGTGGATGTTAATGCCCGATGTCACTGTGCCACGGTTGTTCGCCACTCGTTGGGAAAACATTGTGGACAATTCGCGCGGATGCGCTGGGAACACAGATTGTCCGACACGAATCCCATCGAACATGTATGGGTCATAGTAGAGAGGTCAGTTGGTGTACAAAATCCTACACCGGCATAACTTTCGCACTTGTGGACGGCTAAAGAGGCAGTATGGCTCAATGTTTCTCCAACGACTTGTTGAGTCCATGCCACGTCGAGCTGCTGCATTATGCCGGACAAAAGGAGGTCCGACACGATACCAGGGGGCGTCGCTTGCCTTTTGTCACCTCAGTATACATTCTTTGTTGTTTCCTTCAACATATCTGTCAGTTCTGGACACTGAACATTTGAACGCCGCATACAGGGTGGTCCACTGATAGTGACCGGGCCAAACAGCTCACGAAATAAGCGTCAAACGAAAAAACTACAAAGAACGAAACTCGTCTAGCGTGAAGGGGAAAACTAGATGGCGCTGCCATAGGTCAAACGGGTATCAACTGCGTTTTTCTAAAATAGGAACCCACTTTTTTATTACATATTCGTGTAGTACGTAAAGAAATATGAATGTTTTAGTTGGACCACTTTTTCCACTTTGAGATAGATGGCGCTGTAATAGTCACAAACGTATAAGTACGTGGTATCACGTAACGTTCCGCCAGTGCGGACGGTATTTGCTTCGTGATACCTTACCCGTGTTAAAATGGACCGTTTACCAATTGCGAAAAAGGTCGACATCGTGTTGATGTTTGGCTATTGTGATCAAAATGCCCAACGGGCGTGTGCTATGTATGCTGCTCGGTATCCTGGACGACATCATCCAAATGTCCGGACCGTTCGCCGGATAGTTATGTTATTTAAGGAAACAGGAAGTGTTCAGCCACATGTGAAACGTCAACCACGACCTGCAACAAATGATGATACCCAAGTAGGTGTCTTAGCTGCTGTCGCGGCTAATCCGCACATCAGTAGCAGACAAACTGCGCGAGAATCGGGAATCTCAAAAACGTCGGTGTTGAGAACGCTACATCAACATCGATTGCACCCGTACCATATTTCTAAGCACTAGGAATTGCATGGCGACGACTTTGAACGTCGTGTACAGTTCTGCCACTGGGCAAAAGAGAAATTACGGGACAATGACAGATTTTTTGCACGCGTTCTATTTAGAGACGAAGCGTCACTCACCAACAGCGGTAACGTAAACCAGCATAATATGCGCTATTTGGCATCGAGAAATCCACGATGGCTGCGACAAGTGGAACATCAGCGACCTTGGCGGGTTAATGTATGGTGCGGCATTATGGGAGGAAGGATAATTGACCCCCATTTTATCGATGGCAACCTAAATGGTGCAATCTATGCTGATTTCCTACGTAATGTTCTACCGATGTTACCACAAGATGTTTCACTGCATGACAGAATGGCGATGTACTTCCAACATGATGGATGTTGGATGTGCGGTTGAAGAGCATATTTCATGACAGGTGGAATGGTTGTCGAAGCACCATACCACGGCCCACACGTTCACCGGTCTGACGTCCCCGGATTTCTTTCCGTGGGGAAGGCTGATGGATATTTGTTATCGTGATCCACCGACATCGCCTGACAACATGCGTCAGCGCATTGTCAATGCATGTGCGAAAATTACGGAAGGCGAACTACTCGCTGTTGAGAGGAATGTCGTTACACATATTGCCAAATGCATTGAGGTTGACGGACATCATTTTGAGCATTTATTTCATAAATGTGGTATTTACGGGTAATCACGCTGTAAGAGCATGCGCTCTTTAGAAATGATAAGTTCACAGAGGTATGACACTGCAACAACTGAAATAAAATTTTCAAACGTACCTACGTTCTGTGTTTTAATTTAAAAAACCTACCTATTACCAACTGTTCGTCTAAAACTGTGAGCTGTATGTCTGTGACTATTACACCGCCATCTATCACAATGCGAAAAAGTGGTCCAACTAAAACATTCATATTTCTTTACGTACTACACGAATAAGTAATAAAAAATGGGGGTTCCTATTTTAAAAAAACGCAGTTGATATCCGTTTGACCTATGGCAGCGCCATCTAGCGGGCCAACCATAGCGCCATCTGGTTTCCCCCTTCAATCTAGACAAGCTTCGTTCTTTGTAGTTTTTTTGTTTGACGCTTATTTCGTGAGATATTTGGCCCGGTCACGATCAATGGACCACCCTGCATATCTCCGGAACCAAAACTGATCTTCCTCCAGACTGGCTTCTACTAGTCGTCGCTTTCTTGCACAGACAATTTATTTACAACAGGCGAACTTGGAACTGGTCGAGATTTGTAATGTCGCCGTGTTGCGTTGACGCTGTGGAGCTCTCCCAGAAGACAAAGGTGGAGTCAAAGGCGCCAGGTGTTTACCTCATGGAGAGGAACGGGACCAATGATATGCAAGATCGCTTTCTTACTTCACAAACAAATCTTAGGAGACGACGTACTGGATTACGTTATTTGTAGCTGAAGCTAGTGTTTAGTAGTTTATATATTATGTCCTATGCACTACGGTTCAAATGGCTCTGAGCACTATGGGACTTACCTACTAAGGTCATCAGTCCCCTAGAACTCAGAACTACTTAAACCTAACTAACCTAAGGACAGCACACACATCGATGCCCGAGGCAGGATTCGAACCTCCGACCGTTGCGGTCGCGCGGTTCCAGACTGTAGCGCCTAGAACCGCTCGGCCAACCTGGTCGGCTATGCACTATGAATATACGAGGTGCGACAATAAAGTAATGAGACTATTGTGAAAAAAATGTTGCTTACCGTTTTAGTCAAGTTTAGTGTTGTCTCCAAAGTAGTTCCCTTCCGATTGCACACACTTTTTGCAGCGCTTCTGCCATTGATGGTAACATTTCTGGAACTGATCTTCTGTAATACCCTCGAAGACCCTCGTCACAGCTTTTTGGACGTCTTGTGTTGTTTGAAAATGGTGTCCCTTGACCGCCGTTTTGACTCTTGTAAATAGAAAAAAGTCGCACAGAGCGGTATCTAGTGAATAAGGTGGCTGTGGTAGTACTGAAATTTGTTTTGACGTTAAAAATTGCTGTACTGACAGAGTAGTATGGGCTGGCGCATTATCGTGATGCAAATCCAATTATCAGCAATGTTGGCACAGACACGAAGAACTCTTTTACGAAGTCTTTCTAAAATTTCTTTGTAGTAATATTCGAGTAATATAGAAGTTCACGCACCCTGGTCAAGTTGACATCCATCCGTGAGGTTGATGGTCGTCCACTGCGGTCTTCATCTTCAACATTAGTTATGCCTTCACTAAACATTTTATGCCAATGAAAAACTTGAGCTCTTGACATAACCTTCTCCCGCCGCGCGGGATTAGCCGAGCGGTCTCGGGCGCTGCAGTCATGGACTGTGCGGCTCGTCCTGGCGGAGGTTCAAGTCCTCCCTCGGGCATGGGTGTGTGTGTTTGTCCTTAGGATAATTTAGGTTAAGTAGTGTGTAAGCTTAGGGACTGATGACCTTAGCTGTTAAGTCCCGTAAGATTTCACGCACATTTGAACATATCCTCCTCTCCAAAACCCTTCTGAAGCTTACCGTAAGTTGTCGTCGCGTTTTCACCCAATTTAAAGCAAAAAGAAATGGCATACCGTTGCGCAATATTATGTGGCTCCATTTCCGTGACGATAGACACAAACACGTATTAACTTATTACAGCACAACTCACGACTGAGCAGTTGCATGGATGTGCTGCTTGCACCGGCCGGAGCGGCCGAGCGGTTCTAGGCGCTACAGTCTGGAACCGCGCGACCGCTACGGTCGCAGTTCGAATCCTGCCTCGGGCATGGATGTGTGTGATGTCCTTAGGTTAGTTAGGTTTAAGTAGTTCTACGTTCTAGGGGACTGATGACCACAGCAGTTAAGTCCCGTAGTGCTCAGAGCCATTTGAACGATTTGTGCTGGTTGGACTAGAAGCATCTTATAGACCAAGGTCAAAGATATTGTGCCTACGCAAGACTGCAGGGTTGCCACATCTTGCAAAGAAAATCGGTCTCATTACTTTATTGTCGCACCTCCTATGCTGCTTCAAAGCAGCAACAGATTGTGAGGATCTCTTGAAAACGTGTCATTTTTGGTACTTGTGCTACAATTTAAGACAATTGTTTTCCACAAAGGAGATTATTCGACGTGTTAAGTATCTTTATTTGCATCTACACTCCGCAAACCACGTTGCGGTGTGTGGCGGAGTGTGCTTAGTGTCCCACTTCTCCCTTTCCCTGTTCAAGCAACGAATGGTTCGCGGGAAGAACGATTGCTGGTAAGTCTGCGTGCTGGATTGAATCTCTCTGACTTTATTTTCAAGATCTTTCCGCGATATGTAGGCAGGAGGAAGTAATATATTGGTTGATTCTTCTAGGACTGTATGACCTCGGTCACGCAGGATACCTCTCTTGCAGTGTCCGCCAATGGAGTTGGCTGGGCATCTCGGTAAAGCTTTCGTGCTTACTAAATGAACCTGTGACGAAACGTGCTGCTCTTCTTTGGATCTGCTCCATTTCCTCTGTCAGTCCAATTTGGTACGGATCCCAGACTGATTATCAGAATTCAAGTATTGGTGGAACAAGAGTTTGTGGGTGGACTACATTTCCTGAGGAGTCTTCCAATGAATTTCTCAGTCTGGCATCTGCCTTCCTCGTGATACATTTTATGTGCTCCTTACACCTACCCCTACATGCTTTATGGATGTGACTGCTTCCAGTGATTGCTCTCCAGTTATGTAATCATATAATAACGGATCTCTCTGCCTATTTATGCGCAATTGAACTTATTAATTATTTATGCTACTTGAACAATATTTTTGTCATAGTAAAAAAAACGAAGATTTCGTTAAATCGAGTACGGGCAATGAGACAGTTAGCCCCAATTTTTGCCTCTCTTTTTACACGTGACAAGAAAAAAATGACTGTGTCACATTGATGGCCGAAAGGCCGCGTCTGGGGAAGTTCGGCCGCCGGATGCAAGTCTTATTTCAGTTGACGCCTCACTGGACGAAATGCGTGTCGGTGATGAGGAGATGATCAGTCCACGAGCGGAAAAAAAGTCTCCAACCCTGCCAGAAATCGAAGCCGAGCCTACTAGATTTTTTTTTTAATCTCATTTTGTTCGTTATTTTTCGATGCATTTGTTCGGAGCGAACGTTCCGTGACAACCGTCAAAGGCTGACAGCTGATCCTCTGACCGAACAGGCTGAGCTACGGCACCTGCTAGTCACTTAAGCAGGCGGCCTATGTGACACGCAGAGACTTTCAAATACGTTTTTCAGTATTGTCAGAGACCTGTACCATCAATTAAGAAACATATTTAACAAAATACATAGCATCTGTTGCTGCTAGCGGTTCTAGGCGCTCAGTCCGGAGCCGCGCGGCTGCTACGGTCGCAGGTTCGAATCCTGCCTCGGGCATGGATGTGTGTGATGTTCTTAGGTTAGTTAGGTTTAAGTAGTTCTAAGTTCTAGGGGACTGATGACCACAGATGTTAAGTCCCATAGTGCTCAGAGCCAGCCATCTGTTGCTGTGTTACGATAAAAAAGTTGGCTAATGATACCCACAATCGGGGCTGCTTTGACCCACTAAGCCATTGCTTCACGAAAATGTGATAATATAATGTTGGAACAAAGTTACACATTCAGGAGTGTGAGGACAGAAAAAATACTAAATTTTGAAGACAGTGACGGGAAATATTTAGCTTTGTTCAGAAAGTTAATAAGTAAATATGCAAGTGCAGTATATTTCAACTGATTAATTAATTTTCACCTTACATCCTACGTTATGGTAACTATATGCATTGAGAATACACAGTACGCTACGATCACTGTACAGTATGCATACGACCTTACTACACAAATTACTGACGTGCTGGTACTTGAAAATAGCCATGTTCGACTGATAATCCTTATCAAATCATCCCAAGGATAAAATTGTTTATCCTTTGGCTCTAGCCATTTGCAGAAGGACATTGTCTTTGCCATACAGTTCACTTTACCGCCCTCATCAATCACCTCAGCCCCAATTCCGGAATATTCTTCTTTGTCTTGTAAATCTGCAGCATATAGATGAAATGCTAATTTGTCTTTCAATATTCTGTTGTCCTGGACATCATCTTGGACATCAGATAAAACTTAGAAACTTTCAGAACTACCATCAGATTCTAACACCACTTCATCTTCATTTTGGGGTTGCTTTGGCCCACGTTAAAGTAACCCAATATTTTGCAAAAATATACAGCATTTTACAAAAGCGTTAAATGTATTATCTAAACTGAATTTCAAACAACTGAGTTTTTCACCTTATTACCTATTATTGACTCACTATATTTTTAACTTGACGGATGTGAACCGTACAGGCAGAAGCTATTGGGCTCTAACAGCTGTCAAAATATTTATGATCAACCCTGAGTCCAGTGCTGGCAGCAGAATATCACTTCATGGAACTCGCAATCTTTTAGATCGTTATCCACACAGTGTAGATGCATACTGCCTTGATTACTCCATGTTAACAGTGTAATTTTACCGACAACAAAAATTTAAGACTTCCCCCGACCAGTGGGCTAAAGTTATCCGCAGAAAGCCAAAGTACCCCAGCTTACTTTACCGATAAATATGAAGCATGCGAGCAGTAATTATTTTATTGTGCCTTTTTAGTTTTTCACCTGAGGAAGACACGACGCCAAGAACGACGTGCGAGCTGAGTATATCTGTTGTCGCTCTCTCGCTTATTGCCCATAACACGTAGATGGGCGCCGCGCAACGGACGCCCCTCGGCCATTTTTCTCTCGGCGCTGCGGGCACAGATGTGGCTGCGGCGGCTCGCCACACGCCGTCCAGAGATAAGCCTAGTTTATCTGCTCCGCGGTCTCGCCGACTGCAGCGCCAGCTCTGGCGGGCGGCCAAATAGCAAAGCGATGCACATAGGTGCGCCCCGCGACGCTCTTCTGTCCAGGTACGTCGCCAACCTCGTAACACATTCCCGCAACGAATGACTGTTCGTACCATAAATGGCCTTTTTTTTAGCATTGCGACATTTAGCTGCAGCGGCGCATGGCGAAAAATGCAGATTAAAGGTCGATTCTCACGGAACAGAGCGTCAAAAATCCCACAGTGCACTTAAAGTGGTGGCATTAACACAGGCCGACAAAGGAAAGGAGGTCAACGTCAAGGTTACTCGGAAAGAAAGTTTTAACGTTGGTGTTGTAACAGTGGCGTCGCGTATTGATATCGAAAGTTAGACTCTTCTCACTGCACTCACTTAGGAGATTTCTGTCTTCTTAATCTTTATTTCATTCATTGGATTGTTTTCGTGACACAGTGCAGAGCGTCCACGAGGACTTGAATATTTTTGCAATCAGTGCTCTTCTACAAAGAGCGTCCAGATGCAAGAAACCGTAAAATGATTTAGGTTTTACGAGGGGCATTCAAGAAGAAATGCAATACATTTTTCCTCGGCCAGTATCGGTTGACAAAAATACGGAATGTTTTGCGGGACATTAAAGAATATTCCCTCTTCAGCCCCTACAGTTTCATGAAGCTCCGACAGGTGGGGGCACTATACGTAACCTTCAAACTGGCGTCTCTAAAGGAGGTGTGTTCCAACCAGAGAGCTGTCATCGAGTTTCTTTTGGTGGAAAAAGAGTATATCGCAGATATTCATAGGCTCTTGAGATTGTCTATGGAGACTCGGCAGTGATCAAAAGCACAGCGAGTCGTTGGGAGAGGTGTCTGTCACCATCGCAACAAGGTCACACAAACCTGGTCGCACACAGCTGTGACCTCATTCGAGGTGAACGACGGATCACAATCATATACTCGCTGCTCGACTGGACGTCTCTGTTGGTAATGCTGACACCTGCATAAAGGAAAAGCTTACACTAAACTAGAACATGAATGGATAAAACAGTTTTCATTAAATCAACAATTTTTAACGGCGAAAAACTTATAGTTACAGGAGGACAAAAATATAGTTTTTTGACACTGTTTTGTAGTTAGAAAGAAAAAGCACATTGGACATGGTAAGAAGCCTCTATATATTGTCTTCCAGTAATTGTCTGGCATATTTGTATTTGCATATTTTCTCAAGCAAATAAATGTCGATGATGTGATATGGTTTGGTAATACTTTTCCTATTCTTTTACTTCCCAGCAGTGTACCTTACAACCGTTATTAAATTTGCTTTGGCTATTAATAATCTGTACCATTGGTTCCTTAATTGTGATACTACCAGTAACACCTTCACCGCCTATACGTTGGACAGAGTCTGAAAAATGTGTTAAGGACAGATTTAGTAGTGAGGAAGTAATAAATTAAAATGTCACTGGTGATGATGAAGTTTTACTGCATAAACAGCGAAAAGATAGCAATCAATTAACTTTGTCTCTTTTATTATTTTATGACGGGAGAAGGGTATCCCTGAGAAAAAGTTTCGACAAGTTTTGAAAATATGTTTAAAGATTGTTGAGTATCGCTAAGTGCTATCTTTCTAAAATACTGGATAAATATAGTCTGAGTAATTTGCGCGCCCTGAGTTACGCTGTCTCAATTCATATACGCAATGTCTAACTTTAATACTTGAGCTCCCGTATTAATCCTATAACGTAAATCGTAACTCTTGATGAGTAATTCATGGCAGAATTTTAAATTCGTAAATTCGGTCTATAATTGTGTGAAACTAGCTGAGAAACTCTGCGTTGCCCAGGTACTTACTTGTAGCCGTGCGTCCACGCCAGTGACACGCAACGTATGGCCTTCTGCTTAATGTTTACGACTGAGTCGTGTCCTACAATGGTATAATTTTGTAGATGGATGTTGTCTGAGGAATATGTTGCGAATGGGAGTGAGTAACAACGAAGTAATAAAGTTAAACGTCATGCATGAGGCGGCAGTTTTTCACGCATCTCACTGTTTATGACGACATATATCCTGAACTATGTGCTATACAGTAATATAATTTTGAACTTTCATTCAATGGTATATTTGTATACCCTACATAAAATGTGTTGCGAATACAGTTAGCAGTAAAGTAGTAATAAATTACAATGCCACGCTTCATGCGATACTTTTACTGCATGAACAGCGGAAATACAGTAAATGATACTGTAAGGTCGTCAGCGAGAAGAAATTTCATAAAAATTCGAAATTCGTATCAAGTTTATTGCAAGTCGCTAAGTGGTCTCATTCTGCTGGATGAATGAAGGCTGGGAATTCTCGAGTCGCGGGCTACGCTTCTTTTTAACCCCCACTCCCACCCCTTTAATAGGTAACTGGTTCTTGCCCCCACAGCGATTGTTGCCTCACAGTTTTATGTGTACCAAGTTTGGCTGAAGTCGGTCCAGTGGTTTAGGAGGAGATGTGGAATACACACACACTCATTCTTATAATATGTATGGATACTGAAAAATCAAATATTTGTTGCCCCTGGAATTCACTAGATAGGCAACTGCAGCTGGTATAGGATTAACGGATTACTGTTTAAACCGATTATGTGTCACGGTTGGTACATCCAATTCCCACTTTTCCGTCAGAAAATGGCTCAAATGGCTCTGAGCACTATGGGACTTAACATCTGAGGTCATCAGTCCTCTAGAACTTAGAACTACTTAAACCTAACTAACCTAAGGACATCACACACATCCATGCCCGAGGCAGGATTCGAACCTGCGACCGTAGCGGTTGGGCGGTTCCAGACTGAAGCGTTGTGTTTGGTCGTTGCGGACGACGCAAGACATCCTGTTCAAGTTCGGTGGTTGATCCTTCCACCCAGTTTTATATTACAGAGCCCAACCGGCTCTCTGACCGAACACGCTGAGCTACCGTGCCGGCGTGTCGCTCGGCCACCGTGACCGGCTCTCCGTTAGGTCCTGAAGTGACGTTGTGTTGACGTTGCATCTAGAGTGAAAGCACCACCGTTTGAAGCTGATCTCGCCTTCCGTTCTGTTTCGTTTCGACCCGGTGTGAATCGACAATAACATGAGACATCGAATTAATACCTATATTCGTTTAGAGGGTAAAAACTTCAGGAAGATAGAGTTTGGAATACATCCAGCAAATAATTGAGGATGAGGTTGTAATTGTTACTCTGACATGAAGTGGATGGCACAGGAGAGGAATTCGTGGCCGGTCGCATCAAATCAGTCAGAATATTGATGACTGAAAAATAGTCGTGTAACAGCAAGTACCTCCTAGTTTCCTACCGGGCGAAATCAAACAGTGGCGAAAACCGCGGTTCAAGTTCCTATCCGCCTGTCTAGACATAATTTCCCTAAATCACTTAAGCTCCTTTGAAAAGTCACGGCCAAGTTCCTTTCATAATCAAAGGTTTCACTTTTTTTATTAATGATCTCGTCGTCGACTGGTCAACGTAGTGCTCTAGTCGTAAAGGGCGCACCTGGATATCAAGTGATCGCAGAGTCGGATCCCAGTCGAGCCACGTAAATTTTTCAGTCTGTCTTTAAGCCTTCACATTCAGTGACGTTGAGAGCCACCAGGAACGACACGTGGTTCGGATTCCAAGTTAATCTGCAGGTCCCATTTCGCAACTGGGGACGGCTTAGAGAGACGCAAGTCGACGAATTGGTATCCAATTGACAAACTTGCATCAGGCTGTCGAAGGGTCGCTTAAAATCTAGTCTTCCATTTCTGCCTTTTTAGTTACTTTAGTTCATTCGAATAAATCTTCCATTCTTTGTTTTTTTCATGCATACACATTAAAAACGTTTTGCATCACCCCGGTTCCCAGAACTCCTGAAGATAGACGTTGACTGTGGATACTGCATCACAGAAACAGTCCCTTTGACTGTTCAGAAATGTCATTAAACCCGCCCAAAGATGTAAACAACCATGCATGAGCAGCGCCTGTTAGGCAGAGGGTGTCCGACAGCCGATCAGTTCCAGTCATTCCACCGAGAAGAAGATACACGGCTCGTGTTGTCTGTAGTTCAGCCACGCCTAGACGGTCAATACCGCGATTCGATCGAGTCCCCATCGTTACTTTGTGCCAGGAAGGGCTCTTAACAAGGGTACAAGGGAAGTGTCCAGGCATCTCGGAGTGAACCAAAGCTATGTTGTTCGGACATGGACGAGATACACTCGACAGGAACTATTGATGACATGCCTCGTTTAGGCCGCCCAAGGGCTACTACTACAGTGGATTATGGCTTGGAGGAACTCTGACAGCAACGCCACCATGTTGAATAACGCTTTTCGTGCAGCCACAGTACGTCGCGTCTCGACTCAAACTGTGCGCAATAGGCTGCATGATGCGCAACTTCACTCCCGACGTCCGTGGCGAGATCGTTCTTTGCAACCACGACGCTATGCAGCGCGGTACAGACGGGCCCAGCAGCATGACGAATGGACCGCTCAGGATTGGCATCACATTCTCTTCACCGATGAGTGTCGCATACGGCTTCAACCAGACTATCGTCGGAGACGTGTTTGGGGGCAACCCAGTCAGGCTTAGACACACTGTCCAGCGAGTGCAGCAAGCTGTTTTGGGGTGGCATTATGTGGAGCCGACGTACGCTGCTGGTGGTCATGTAAGGCGCCGTAACGGCTTTACGATATGTGAATGCCATCCTCCGACCGATAGTGCAACCACATCGGCAGCATATTGGCGAGGCATTCGTCTTCATGGACGACAATTTGCGTCCCTATCGTGCACATCTTGTGAAACTTCCTTCAGTATAACGACGTCACTGACTTTGCCAGATTATATTAAAGCTGGATTTTTAAGACTTATAGTCAGATCACACCATAAGAGTTGTTTTAAGTGCCAGAAATTCTGATATACCACTCTATGGTGTAATGGATGACCTACGTGTGATAAGTATGGTACAGCTGCTACCCCGACGGAACTACACGTACCTCCCCTGACCTTCATGTCAATTGTTCAGGTCTACGTCCAGCTTGGAGCAGAGAGTGTACGGTGTACAAGGAAGAAAAGAAAATCCAGGAGTTAAAGGTGACTAAGAGTGTATCTTACGCTGAAGTGGAGGAGATGTATAAATCCCTCCAACTCCCTATGCTTTCCACATCATTTGCTGCAGTGCTCGTGAAGAAACCTGTGACTGTGAGTGGTTCCACCCAGACATGACCTATGGACCGTGACACCAAGAAATGCTCTTGCAAGTGCACCTGTGGCAGCGACAGTTCAGGTCGAACTGCTGTCTCCACACAAACTCTTACGGTGACCACTTCTTCCACTCCTGCTGTTGCTGCCTCCACGCAAACTTCAATGGAGAACACTGCTTCAACTCCTGATGTTTCTGCCTTCATGCTAACCCCAACAGTGACCAATGCTTCCGCTCTTGTTGCTTAGCCGCGCGGGGTAGCCGTGCAGTTTGAGGCGCCTTGCCACAGTTCGACTCCTCCCTCGGGCATGGGTGTGCGTGTTGTCCTTAGCGTAAGTTAATGTAAGTTGGATTAAGTAGTGTGTAAGCCTAGAGACCGATGACCTTAGCAGTTTGGTCCAATAGGAACTTACCACAATTTTCCTGTTGCTTAAGCTACCTTGTCAGGACAAGTGCTACACACTGGGGCGGCACATACTACATCGGTGTCGCCGAATCTGAGGGAGGAGACTAAGGTTAAGCGTACTGCCAAGAAGGAAGAATCGGTGGCTTGTCAGACCAGGAAAAGTCAGAGGGTGATTCGGCCATGGCCTTAGAACTCTGCTTCGTTGAACCCTTGAGTCCACTCAGTTCTCCCTCTTCTGAAGTGAGCTCTCCTACATACAGATGGGCAAAGGGAAAACATAAACATCCTAGATAAATGGTTCCTGTGCTTCAGTGGAATATGAACGGATACAGAAAACATGTGGAGGAGCTAGAACTGTTGGCACAGTAGACACCCCTCCGTCTGTGACTACAGGAAACACATTTTAAACGTAGTGATACCTCTGTGCCCAGGGGATATAGCCCCCATCGGAGAGATGACCTCAGTGGAGACAGGACTAAAGGTGGACTGGCTATCTTCGTGAATTACACGTACCACTCCACTTTAGTCTCCCTCAGAAAAGCCATTCAGGCAGTTGCTGTCACAGTACATAATCCATTTGCTGTTACCATCTGTACTATGTATCTGCCGCCCAACGAAAGTTTGAATAGAGCGGTTTTTTCTGACCTGATTTCACAAGTTCCTCCACCCTCCCTACTTGTGTGAGACTTGAATGCACACAATGTACTGTAAGGATCTTCATCAACATGCTCCAGGCGCTGAGTTGTCGAAAGCCTTATAGTGTCATAGGAGTTTGCCTTCTAAACAGTAGTGATAGTACGCACTTTAGCACTGTTGTGGTATCATTCTCAGCCATAGACATTGCTCTCTGTTCTCCTGCTCTTGTCGATGCTGTTCATTGAGAAGTGGTCGATGACTTGCGTTGCAATGACCACTTCCCTGTCTAGATTCACATGTCAGACAGAGCTGTCCCTGAAGGAAACCGCCACAGTGGATGCTCAGCAGAGAGAACTGGACACGGTGCAGTCAATTAGCTGTTTTTGAACGTCGAGATAGAGTCCAGGATTGGGTGTATCACATCACTAATGTGATCCACCATGCCGCTGATGCGTCTATCCGCAAGTCTTCAGATCGACCTTGGAGGGTAGCTGAGCCGTAGTAAAATTTGCTGATTTGAAGAGCGCGCCGGAGCGCGTAGTGTGAAGCAGTCGCCCTTCGTTTCTGGCGGTGGCGCCGCTGTGGCAATCGCAGTTTTGGTGTCTCCCTCTGGTGGAAAAGGGGAAAGGTTGCATGTTCACGTGCATTTAAGGGGCGCTATAAGGTCGCCAGTGGCAGTTGGTCAGTCGGAGTGAGGCTGGGTCAGTCTCTCGTCACCAGTTGTTGGTCTCTCTCTCATTCGCATTTGTGCGGCAGTTAGTGTCTGTCTGTCGTCGGAGTGCTAGTATGTCTGTTGTTTGGATCAAACTTTAAAGCCAGAAAATGAGAGTCTTGCCACTCCGCCAGTAACAGAACTCAGCGAGTGGTCGCCCCGTCGGGGCTGAGTTCCTGCATCTGAGTCTGCGCATTAGGCCGCCAGTCTGCTCGAGTTGCTAGGGCAACGGTCATTGGCGGTTGGATCGATTGGTTGGTCGGTCGCGCACTGAGACACAAGATGACTTGTCCGCCTTGAGCGTCGGCGCATGTGAGGTCCCCACGTGAGTCCAGTGGGCCGCGCCGTATAGAAAGGGGTAGTGGCTTCGCGGTCGACACGAGAGCAACAGGAGTCAAATCACGACATCGGGCTGGCGGGTGCGAGATGCGACGCCGTGAGATGGGAGATCGGCGCGCCTTCCTGCGTCCGATGAAGCGGCTGGCAGCGGACGGTTCGGGAGTGCATTGGGGGTGCTGCGCCAGGTCTTCACCAGAAATCGCAGTTTATTAGAAGTTAAGTGATTGGAGATCTGTTGTTTCATTTACTTGTTAAATTCTAATTGTTCTCTTGGTGAGGTCACAAGCCGCTTTGTTTTGGGGTCGTCCCACCATTCTTCTCCGTTTGCCCACCCGCGGGAAGGTGGTTATTTAAGAATTGGGTGGTCTGTTTTTCCCTTGTGGAGTAGGGGCAGGTTAGAGCAAACTGCGTTTCAGGTTGTTCAGTAATACCCCTGTCAATCTGCCATACGTTAATAGCTGCCTCTGCCGGCCGAGGTGGCCGAGCGGTTCTAGGCGCTACAGTCTGGAACCGCGCGACCGCTACGGTCGCAGGTTCGAATCTTGCCTCAGGTATGGATGTGTGTGATGTACTTACGTTAGTTAAGTTTAAGTAGTTGTAAGTTCTAGGGGACTGATGACCTTAGAAGTTAAGTCCCATAGTGCTCAGAGCCATTTGAACCAATACCTGCCTCTGTCATGTTTGTCGGACTCGGTGTTAACGAATTTATTGCTTAAGGTGTAAAGACCGAATTCCTGAAATATGTTTTTATCTTGCCTATCATCTTGAGAGGCGGTATATGTGTGATGTAGAGCATGTTCGTACATTTTATGTAAGACTGCATTTCATGGGGTTTTATTTAAATGGTCATTTTAGTATATAAAGTTGCCACCCTTCCACGGTACGAGTTTTCTTTTAAAAACAAGTTGCACTTTCGGTGGCAAGTAATTTTTTTTAATGTGAGTGTTTTGTACCATTTCCATCCCTCCTACGGGGTGCATAGTTTATGTGTTTGTGTGAGTTGTTAAAATTTTTTAGTTTAAAGTAACCTGGTGTGTTGCAGATTTGCACCATTGTAGTCTTTCAGAGGTTGTTGTGAGCGGTCGTGACTACGGCCGTGTTAAAATGGAGCGGCAAGGTTCTCAGCCCGGAAGCTCATACTGTCAAAAAAAATTGTTATTTCTGCCTCTGAATAAATTGTAACTTGATATTTAGAGGGTGCTTTCTGATTATAATTTTTAAATCTTTTTTTTTTTTAAGAAAGGGTTTTTAGGAATAAAATTTCCATTTGTTGAAAAAAATTTGTTTCCATCAGTTACCCACTGGCAATTACTTCCACGCTCACATAGTGTGATTAAATGTGTTAATGTTCTTGATGAATCGCTAGTAAATAAAGTAAATTCTTTAAGAAAAGATTTTGAAAGTAAATCCACGGTTCAGTAGTGTCCCATGATGGAACGATAACTGTCACTCCGCCATCAGGGAGAGACGCATGGCCCTGCGACGGTTTAAATGTGAAGCTTCTGCTATGAACCTTGCAGCCTTAAAAAACCCCGGGGGCAAAGGCACGACGGACAATCAGGGGAAACAAAAAGATGTTTGGCAAGTGTTTCTGGACTCGATCAATCGTCCCACTAGCTCTTCAGAGGTATGAGAAGCCATACAGAGAAAGCCTGGCAAATGTTACAGACGACCTGTAACTGCTGTATTGCAACAAGGGTTGAAACGTCCCCTTAGAAAAATTATACATGACTGTGCTTAAACTGACACACAATATTTTTTAGCGCAACGCAATCTGACTTTCAATAATCCCTACAAGAGAATGGCCCTGACTAAATTAACCTATACGTTTCACAAATCACTTACCTCACAAAAATCTTCGTTACTCGAACTACTGCAATACAGCGAGCGCCACTACTGCCAGCTAAATAAAAGATTCAAACTACTGAAGGCACTAACTACTGATAGGCATAGTTAGCAAAAGAAAGATTTTGATAGAGAACAGACAATGTATTTACCTTAATAGTGTTCAAAAGTCATAATATATATATATATATATATATCAGTCCATGATAACCAATATTACAAATTTACTCTTTCTGATGGACACACGTCCAGATAGTCCGCTCTCAAAATTCCGCCATCTCTCTCCCCACATCCACCACTGCTGACGGCTCACCTCCTATTGCGCAACGCTACGCGCTGTTCACATCCAACTGCCCAACACTACAATAGCAAATTCCAACAATGCCATTCAGCCACAGACTGCACACAGCACAGCCAGTGATTTTCATACAGAGCGCTACGTGGCGGTGGCGTTACCAATATAAGAACCTAAACAGCCTACTTACAGGGTGTCTACAGTCTACACGTGAGGACATACCGAAGGCCATGGTGGATTACTTTGATTCGATCACTGCCACTGTAAATCAGGATCCAGGTTTCGGTCGCCATCGGGCATTGGTGGAAAGGGATGGCTGGAATTTTAATTCTGGCAACACCGAGCATTACAGCTCAAGGAGAGTGCCCCAGGTAAGGATCAAATCACGTGCAGCATGTTATGGTACCTTTACCAGGATGCAAAGAAAGTACTCCTGTCCCTTTTTAATGCGATTTGGTTGACTGGAACTTTCCCAACTCGTGAAGGGAGGCGTGTTTAGTGCCCCTTCTGAATCCGAAGAAAGACCACATGTTGCCCAGTAGTTACCGTAGTGCGGCCCGCACTAGCTGCACAGGAAAGAGACTAGAATGCATGGTCAACTTCTGTCTAGTTTGGGTCCCAGAATCGCAGTACTTCCTTAGTCGCCCACAATGTAGTTTTCAGAGGTATCGTTCAATCCTTGCCAACCTCATCCTGCTAGAGGCGGAAATCCAACTATCTTTCCTAAGTTGGCAACACCCCGTGGGAGTCTTCTTCGATCCTGAGAGGGCCTATGCCACTACTTGGTGGCATCACATCCTTGAAAAACTTCACCAATGGAGCTTCAGAGCATGATTACCAATTTTCATGTCGTCCATCCATTCCAGACGATTTTTTCGATGTCAGATCGGTGATGTTCCTTCCGAGCGATTTGACAAAAAAAAATGGAGTCCCTGAAGGACCTGTTCGCTATTGCTGTCAATGGTATTGCTTCGACAGTTAAGTCTCCTGTTCGACATTCATATTCATTGTTTTTGGGCCATTTTCGCAATTTCTGCTCCTTCTACAATCTTGCAACGTCCGTTCGTCAGCTGAAACATACCATACAGCGTTTGGATGAGTGGGCAGGTAGTACAGGTTTTAAATTTTCCTCTGAGAAATGTGTTTACGTTAATTTTAATCGTTTATGTCGCTCTTTTAACCTGCCTCTTCTTACAGTGAGGGGCACTGTTCTTAATTTTACAAGCTCAGTGAGATTTTTGGGTCTCACTTTGGATGAACGTCTCACGTGGTTACCACATCTGAAAGCTATGAAGACCAAAGGTTTGAAGGTATTGAACATTTTAAAATGCCTCAGCCACAGGTCATGGGGAACAGACCAGACATGCCTGCTTCAGTTTTACAATGCGTTTGTGCGATTCCACCTTGACTTTTGGTTCAGTACGACCAACTGTTCATCATGAGGGGATTCGGCTGGCGACAGGCACATGTAGGACGAGTACTATTCCTAGGCTCTGTGTTGAGGCTGGTGAACCACGGCTTTTCGTCCGGCGGCGGGTCTCATGATGCATCATGTGTGCAGCCTACTCTCCACGCCACAGTCCTCTACTGGACCAACTATTTAGAAGCAGACCACGAGCAATGAAGTCATTCGGCATTCGCGTGGGGCAGGGCTTAGTGGTTCTTGGTCCAGACGCTTCATCGCTGTTGAAGTCATTCGCCGCCCTGCTGAATACGGAGACCCAGGATTATTTCAGATGTCTCCTTGTGCCAGAAGATTTTTACTCCAGCCTCTGTTTTTAAACTGATGTTTTACAGAATTTTAGCCTAGCACTGCGACTGGGTGACCGGCTACACAGACGGATCTAACCTGGATTATTCCGTCGGCTTTGAGGTGTTGCTTTTAGACTGTGTCTCAAGATTCGCTTACCTGGTACATTCACAGCGTATGACGCTGAATATGTCCGATCTTGAGGGCACTAGAGAAGCTGTGGTGTCTTCCTGCTACCAAATTTCTATTCTGTGCCGACTCCCCCTTCAGGCTACCTATCACATGTATCCAGCCGAAAATATCTTCAACTGATTCAGGACACCCTTTTCCACTTGTAGAAGCAAGGGAAGTATGTTTCATTCTACTGGGTAACGGGGCAAGTGGGCATTCGGAGTAAGCAGCAGATGCAGGAGCTAAGCATGCCTGTTTGGTAGTACCAAATTCTGAATCTGCTGCCCCTGTCGTTGCAGTTATCTCGTTATTGAGACACAGCATCATACGTCTGTGGAAGGAGGAATTGCTACGGTTGGTGAACAACAAGCTGAGGCCCGTGAAACCAACGTTTCTCCTTCCGGCCCCTGCGACGGGAGAAAGTACATTTAACGCGCCTCCAGATAGGACTCTGTCCTCTGACGCATGGATTCCTCCTTTGGCATGAAGACCCACCGGTACGCAGTGCTTGTGACGTATAGGTTTCTGAACGCGATATTTTAACTAAATGCGTTTAATACCAAGCTACACTATGTGATCAAAAGTATCGGGACACATGGTTGAAAATGACTTGACAAGTTCGTGGCGCCCTGCATCGGTAATGCTGGAATTCAGTATGGTGTTGGCCCACCCTTAGCCTAGATTACAGCTTCCATTCTCGCAGGCATACGTTCAGTCAGGTGCTGAAAGGTTTCTTGGGGAATGGCAGCCCATTCTTCGCGGAGTGCTGCACTGAGGAGAGGTATCGATGTCGGTAGGTGAGACCTGGCACGAAGTCGGCGCTCCAAAACATCCCAAAGGTGTTCTATAGGATTCAGGTCAGAGCCCTGTGCAGGCCAACGCATTACAGAGATGTTACTGTGGTGTAACCACTCCGCCATACAGCGTGCATTATGAACAGGTGTTCGATCGTGTTGAAAGATGCAATCACCATCCCCGAATTTCTCTTCAACAGTGGGAAGCAAGAAGGTGCTTAAAACATTCATGTAAGCCTGTACTGTGATAGTGCCAAGCCATACAACAAGGAATGCAAGCTCCCTCCATGAAGAACAAACCGTACCATAACACCACCGCCTCCGAATTTTACTCTTGGCACTACAGATGATGTTCACCGGGCATTCCCCATACCCACACCCTGCCATCGGATCGCCACATTGTGTACCGTGAGCCGTCACTCCACACAATGTTTCTCCACTGTTCAATAGTCCAATGTTTACGCTTCTTACACAAAGCGAGGCGTCGTTTGGCATTTACCGGCGTGATGTGTGGCTTATGAGCAGCCATGAAATCCAAGTTTTCTCACCTCCCGCCTAACTGTCATAGTACTTGCAGTGGATCCTGACGCAGTTTGGAATTCCTGTGTGATGGTCTGGATAGATGTCTGCCTATTACACATTACGACCTTACAACGTCGGCTTGTACGGTTTTCTGCTGTATGTGTCCCTTCACGTTTCGACTTCACAATCACATCGGAAACAGTGGACCTAGGAATGTTTAGGAGTGTGGAAATCTCGCGTACAGACGTATGACGCAAGTGACACCCAATTACACTGACCACATTATACATCTACATCCATACTCCGCAACATACCTGACGGTGTGTGGCGGAGGGTTCGAAGTCCGTAATTTCCGCGGAGCGCCCCATTCTGCTCTCTTACGATTTCTAATGACTACTGAGGTCGCTGATATGGAGTACCTGGCAGTAGGTGGCAGCACAATGCTCCTAATATGAAAAACGTATGTTTTTGGGGGTGTCCTGATACTTTTGAACACATAGTGTATGTGGGCCGCAGTCCGCTTACCATTTCACCTGCTCTCTACTTTAGGTGATGATGCATCGAATGTGGTTCGTGTTTTAAGATTCTGTGTGAGGTCTGGTCTTCTTAATAGTGTCTTAGATAGAAAGCTTAATGTGTTTCTAGGGTGGTTGCTCCATTGTTTATTTTTCAATTGATCATGTAGGTACAATTCCTTGTCCCCTATTTTAGATATTGTGTGGTTATGGTCGATGTATTTTACTCACACGCTGTCCTGAGGCATCCATCTTCTGCTGTTTTTTGTGACAGTGTGGGTGTCTCAGTATGGCTGCGGATCCCATCTTTTAATATACATTTTGGTGCATGCTTCTCACAGCTGATAACCACACTTGTACTAGTTTAGTAGAGTACAGGCGCTGACAAGCTCGCTGTTGAGCGCCCTATACATACCATTACAACCGCCACCACCACCATCACCACCACCCAGAGGCGCCAGTCAATTAAAATAGCAGGAGAGTGTCTATATGCCTGTGAACGCGTGGAAGGAGAGGAGTGAAAAGTCGAAGCCCTTTCTGGGTCTGTGAGGTATACATGGCTGGCACAGCTGGTAGCGCTCTGTCAGTGAAAGGCAAGCATTTGGATTCGAAACCTGGCACACTATTTTAACTCGTCGCAATAATGTTGGTCGAAGCTTATACTTGACATGGGTACGAGATGTAACTACAATCACAATAACATGCTTTCGTTACCAACATACGTGAATTTCCGCTTGGACGAGCACACGAAAAAATTATCCTGATCTTATAACCAACTACTTCCATCCGAAGCCTGATATGATGTACAATAAAAATTCAATATCGAAAGGTAATTGCTGTCGGAAAAGAAGAAAATTGAAAAATTAATTGGTAGCCTCTCGGCGATAAAGAGTAAGAACTAGACGGCAAAATAACTCATTTCAGTTATACGCCAACTAGCAAACACAATTTTCCTGCAGTTCTCGTGAAGTTACAATTACTGAACGTCTATTAAAACCGAAAATTTCTTACAACCAGTGTTAGCATTTATAATGCGTAAACACTATCTACTACCTGCAATACCTTACAAACACAGCTAACATATATTAAATCTTTTTAAAGGACATGATAGTCGTCGTTGACTGTATGAAATAATTTCGGCCTTAGGGCCATTTTCAAGTCACTCATTCTATCAGAATATAAGACTATCTGACATATGTACATGTCGTCGTCAAAATGCAGCCTTTACGACGACATGTATCTGATCAAACATTTCATTCTCAAATTGACGTCAGTCCCCATGGCATATAAAGTTAAATGGCAGGAGTGAGCGAGTAATAAAAAAGGGAACAGAAGTAAGGCAGTGCCTTACACAGATTGAAAGTCTGATGTTGTGACCTTTAATGCATCAGTCTAGTATTGTGGCAGTGAATAAGTACGAGGGTGAGTCAAATGAAAACCTTAAATTTGTAATAACAAATCGAAATTTCGCGCCCTTATCCTGTAAGTTGGTAAGCGTGCTACAAACAGCGTGCAGAATGGCCTGTAGGTGGCAGCATAGCGCAGATGCACATGTACCGTCGCAGGATCAGTATAAAGATGGCCGCCCCACTTGCGACTTGCACCAGGGAAGAACAGCGTTCTGTTATTCGGTTTTTGCGTAGTGAAGGTGTGAAACCTATTGAAACTCATCGATGACTGAAGGATCAGTACGGTGATGCTTGTTTGCCACAACAGTAAGTTTACGAATGGAGTAGGAAGTTCGCAAATGGTGTGACATCAGTGGAAGGTGCTCCTCGTCCAGGTCAGGCACAACGAGTTGTGACTCCACAGAACACGGCAGCAGTTGAAGCCTTAGTGAAGGAAAACCGCCGAGTGACACTGAATGACATTCCAGCATGTTTACAGATTAGTCATGGATCAGCACACCACATTGTGCATGATGTGCTCCAGTTTCACAAAGTGTCTGCGAGATGGGTACCACGGCAGCTGACCCCTGAAATGAGAGAACGACGTGTTGATGCATGTGAAGAGGTTCTTCGGCGCTTTGAACGAGAAGGTGATGGCTTCCTTGCAAGAATCGTTACTGGGGACGAAACCCGGATTCACTTCCACCAACCGGAAACGAAGAGAGTGAGCAAGGAATGGCGCCATTCCTCATCACCGAAACCAAAGAAGTTTCGAACAGAACCATCAGCAGGGAAGGTTATGCTGACTCTCTTTTGGGAAGAAAAATGGTTCAAATGGCTCTGAGCACTATGGGACTTAACATCTATGGTCATCAGTCCCCTAGAACTTAGAACTACTTAAACCTAACTAACCTAAGGACAGCACATAACACCCAGCCATCACGAGGCAGAGAAAATCCCTGACCCCGCCGGGAATCGAACCCGGGAACCCGGGCGTGGGAAGCGAGAACGCTACCGCACGACCACGAGATGCGGGCGGGAAGAAAAAGGCGTCATTTTGGAGCATTACATGCCTAGAGGGACCACTGTTACCAGTGCATCATACACAGATCTCCTAAAAAATCATCTGCGGCCTGCAATCAAATCAAAGCGACGTGGATTGCTGTCAGCAGGTGTCCTTTTGAAAAATGGCAATTCAAGTCCCCACACTGCCCGTACAAGAGTTGCAACAATCACAGACCTGCATTTTGAGTGTCTTCCTTATCCACCATACTCACCAGATTTTGCCCCAAGTGATTTCCATCTGAAGCTTCCTGACAGGAACACTGGCCATGTCACAAGACTAGAACCGTGCTACCGTGGTCCGAAAAGCATCACAGTGAACACATGTTGATGTTTTGACCGCTAAATTCGCCTGTTCTGAGCCCGATAGAACACATCTTGGACTCTCTCGGGTGCCAACTTCGCGCCACAAGCCAACGGCCCGTACTTTACGGGAACTGCGTGGCCTCTGCGAAGACGTGTGCTGTCACATACTCCCGGAAATCTACTTCGGACTTGTCGAACCCATGCCGCACAGAATCGCTTCTCTATTCTGTTCCAAAGGTGGACTATCACGCTGTTAAAGAAGTGTTCATATTGTTTCGGCTTGTAATTACTAAATAGAAACGTACGAGTATGACACAAACATCACTCTAAATTTACCACCGCGGTTGTAAAATCTAGTAAAGAGACTGCGTGCACTGCGTGTACTACTCTTTTGGAGTACTGCTGCGCTCCGTGGGATCCTTACCAGATATAATTAACGGAGTACATCGAGAAAGCTCAAAGGAGAGCAGCACGTTTTGTATTATCGAGAAATAGGGAAGGGAGTGGCACTGACATGATGCAGGGTACACATCATGAAAGCAAAGACGTTTTTCATAGCTGCGGAAACTTCTCACGAAATTTCAATCATCAGCTTTCTCCTCAGAATGCGAAAATATTTTGTTGACGCCGACTTACATGGGGAGGAACGTTCATCATAATTAACTAACATAAATTAGAGCTCACACGGAAAGCTATAGGTACTCGTTTTCCGCGCGCTGTTCTAGAGTGGAATAATATAGAATTATTGTGAAGGTGGTTCATCGAACCCTCCGACAGGCACTTATTTGTGTATCCATGTAGATGTACGTCACGAACTGCAGACTTTAAACTGTGGTGATGGTCAAGTCAGGTACCGTCTTCGCAACGTCTGTTTTATGCTGATTATTATTCAATATTAATGTTACAAAAATGTGAACACGTACGTCCACCTACAATTTTCTATTACGAGGGTGAGTCAAATGAAAACCTTAAATATTTTAAAAAAATATATTTATCGTGCAGAAATGGTACAAAGCTGTATCACTTTTCAACATAATCTCCCCCACGCTCAATGCAAGTCCTCCAGCGCTTACAAAGTACATAAATTTCTTTAGAAAAAAATTCTTTTGGTAGTCCGCGCAGCCACTCATGCACCGCGTGGCGTACCTCTTCATCAGAACGGAACTTCTTTCCTCCCCATTGCGTCTTTGAGTGGTCCAAACAGATGGAAATCCAGAATGAGATTTTCACTCTGCAGCGGAGTGTGCGCTGATATTTTTTTTTTACCTTTTTTTCCTTTATTAAAACAACCATATATGTACATAAGCACAAAGACAAAGTATTGAAGTGCTGGAACTGATTCAACACGAATTGTACTCTACAATAGACTGAAGAACACATTTCAATATAGTGCCATTTGTAAGCTTACAAAATAGAACATAAATAGTAAACTGACAATAGCCTCTTCAGTCCAGACAGAGACATAGATCCGAAACGCAAACATATATAAAATTGATTGTCTGAACTGGAATGACAGTTCTGTCACTTGATTCATAACCGTCCAAACTCAAAGTCATTTGGAGCACACAAACGGATAACAAGAGATGCTCAGGAACATAAATTAATGAAAACGTCATAATGAAGTTAATAACACCATTGAGAAGTCGGGAGTAGTCCCATGAACTGGCATAACCCCTTATTCGTTGTGTATTTTGTTCGCTACATAGTCTTGCATGTGATTTGTGTCCTTACCGGCATCGAGAATTACCCTACGCCTTGTGTTTCAAAAATTATGTCTAACATGCTTGCAAACATCTTCCTGAAATTTGGGTATCGTTTCATTTTCCAGCGTGCCGTTCTCATGTAAGCCTCGAAACTAAAGAGATTATCTTCACTATTGTGGATGATGATATATGTCACAAACTGTCCTAACATCCACATCACGGTGTTGTTCTTGGTAGCGGGAAAATGTTTCGCGTCCGGCCAGAGCAGGATGTCGGTGCAGTGGCTGGCTGGGCTGCTGCGGGTAATCAGGCCCAGCCTCTGCTGCACCCATTTCCAGTTAATGAGATGACCGCCACAAGTGAAGCGATGGCGTAAGGTGTCGACCAGACCACAGCGGACGCATTTATCACTGTCACTTAAACCGATTCTATGCAACCTTTCATTAGTGGGTATAACATCGTTTACCACTTTATACCATGTGGACGCCACTTCAGCAGTGTGGACGGTTAAACTTATGTTGTCCCAAACTGCCTTCCCATGAACACTCGGGTATTTAAGTTCAATGGGATTCCGGACTATTGGAGATGTCCATCTTTTTAATAACAGATGCGTCGTCGGTAAATCCTGCGTGAAATAATGTCCATCAATATGGCTTACTTCAAGAAAAAACTGCTTGACATGTCGTAGTTTGTAATGTATTTTACCTACATCAATGGGTGGATGCGTATCGGTGGCTTGTAAGGTTCGGAAGAGCCAACTGGTTACGCTGAGAGGTTCCTTGTCCAACAAATGGGTGAGTCGTTTAATATACAGGGTGATTCAAAAAGAATACCACAACTTTAGGAATTTAAAACTCTGCAACGACAAAAGGCAGAGCTAAGCACTATCTGTCGGCGAATTAAGGGAGCTATAAAGTTTCATTTAGTTGTACATTTGTTCGCTTGAGGCGCTGTTGACTAGGCGTCAGCGTCAGTTGATGCTAAGATGGCGACCGCTCAGCAGAAAGCTTTTTGTGTTATTAAGTACGACAGAAGTGAATGGACGATAGTTGTTCAGCGTGCATTTCGAACGAAGTATGGTGTTAAACCTCCTGATAGGTGGTGTATTAAACGTTGGTATAAACAGATTACAGAGAATGGGTGTTTGTGCAAAGGGAAAAGTTCTGGACGGCCGAGAACGAGTGATGAAAATGTAGCACGCATCCAGCAAGCATTTGTTCGCAGCCCAGGAAAATCGACTCGCAGAGCTAGCAGAGAGCTGCAAATTCCACAATCATGGAGAGTCCTACGAAAAAGGTTAGTTATGAAACCTGAACGTCAACTACCCGAGGCGATGGATCGGCCGCCAGGCAGCCCGTGACAGAGCACTTCATCACTGGCCTCCAAGAAGCCCTGATCTTACCCCCTGCGATTTTTTCTTATGGGGGTATGTTAAGGATATGGTGTTTCGGCCACCTCTCCCAGCCACCATTGATGATTTGAAACAAGAAATAACAGCAGCTATCCAAACTGTTACGCCTGATATGCTACAGAGAGTGTGGAACGAGTTGGAGTATCGGGTTGATATTGCTCGAGTGTCTGGAGGGGGCCATATTGATCATCTCTGAACTTGTTTTTGAGTGAAAAAAAAACCTTTTTAAATACTCTTTGTAATGATGTATAACAGAAGGTTATATTATGTTTCTTTCATTAAATACACATTTTTAAAGTTGTGGTATTCTTTTTGAATCACCCTGTATAACGCAGTACACTTTCGGTTAATGTCAGGCATGTTTAGTCCGCCGGCCTGTCTGGAAGACATCAGCGTGGTGTATTTCACTTTGAACAGATGCCCTTGCCAGATAAATCTATTAGAGAGTTTCATCACGTGTTTGGCCTGCATCTTGAGGACTGGAAATAGTTGGGCCATATAGTACGCTTTACTGAATATATAACTGCTGAGGAGTCGTATGCGTTGGAGAATGTTAACGGACCGCCAATTGTTTTCATAGATGGCACCTTGCATTTTATTGGTGACCTGCTTCCAATTTTTTGCATTCATTTTTAGCGGGCATTTGTCGATAATCATCCCCAAGTGGCGTGGGTTTCGACACGCTTCGCCCAAGGTATAATAACTGCATCGAATCCTCGAATGTTGACCGAGCGAGGTGGCGCAGTGGTTAAACACTGGACTCGCATTCGGAAGGACGACGGTTCAATCCCGCGTCCGGCCATCCTGATTTAGGTTTTCCGTGATTTCCCTAAATCACTCCAGGCAAATGCCGGGATGGTTCCTTTGAAAGGGCACGGCCGACTTCCTTCCCCATCCTTCCCTAATCCGATGAGACCGATGACCACGCTGTCTGGTCTCCTTCCCCAAAACCAACCAACCAACCTCGAATGTTGTCAAAGGTGCATTTACCGGCGTTGATTTTAGCACCGGAAGCACGACAGTACTCGTCTACCGCGGTCTTGAGGGTTGATACGTCTCCGTCGTTGCGCAATAACACTCCGACGTCGTCGGCGTAAGCACGAACCACGAAGGACGTCCCGGCGATCGAAAGGCCTGCAAGTTTGTCATGAACAGAGCGTAAGAGCGGCTCGAGCGATAAAACACATAACATCATGGAGAGAGGGCTCCCCCTGCGGCACTCCTCTTTGGACCTCGATGGGTTGAGTAAGCTGTCCATTTACGCTGATTCTGGTTGTAATGCCCGTGACGAAATGTTGCACGACATTAATAACCCGTTGCTCAAAACCACAACGCTGCAGTAGCTGTAGGAGGTACTCGTGGCGGACGCGATCAAAAGCCTTGCAAAAGTCGATAAACAGCAATGCGAGATTCACGTTAGTGACTGACGCAAAGGCTATTACATCTATATATTCCGAAAGGGGCGTCATAATAGTGCGACCAGGGATGCATGATTGATGGTTGTGAATCACTTGCTTCATCAACGGAGACAATCTGCTGTTGAGTGCTCTGGCGAGGTTTTGTAATCAAAATTGAGTAAAGTAATAGGTCGGAAGTTATCTAATGTTTTTCGGTGTTTGCTTTTTGGTATCAGTACAATTCGACCATCCTTCATTTCGGCCGGCACGTCACTCCCTCGCACCACTTCATTGAGAACATCTGTAAAAGCGTGTCCGATAATGGGCCAGAAGCGCACATAAAATTCCCGTGCCAGACCATCAGGGCCAGGGGATTTATTTGATGGCGAGCCAGAAATCAGTTCAAGGACTTCGTCTGGAGCAAAATCGTGTACGACCGCCGAGTTGTCCGCAGACGTGACTACGGTGGGCAGAGCACTCACGATATCGCCGCCGTCATCACCATATGTATCGCATTGCGAGTACAGATCCGTGAGGTACCGGTAAACTGCAGTAAGAATATCACTCTGTCGGGTCAAACGGAGTCCATCATCTGTGTCCAGCTCCCCGTTAAAAGCTCGCTTGCGATGAGCACGATGTTTTATGAGGTGATACAGCGATGCAAGCTCGTCCTCTTGAAGCGATTTTGCTTTAGATCTGATCTTCAGTCCTTCAAGCTGCGTTCGCTTTATGCCTATAAGCTTCGCCTTTATTTGTTTGAAGGTCGTCAGCTGTGTGTTGGTTGGTGTCGTGGTCGCATACAACTCTCGCAGAACTGTCTGGTAAAAATCAATCGTGCGTTTGACATCTTGCGCCCGTTGCCAACTGTAGTTTCTTAAACATAATCGCATTTTCCGTTTGACCACAGCATTCCACCAGGCTATCTTGCTCGGATATCTGCAGCATTGCTTGAGACAATCCGCCCACGTCGTGGAGATGACATCTTGTAGCAAGGCATCGGCGAGAATGGAAACATTTAGGCTCCACGGAATCCTATGCCATTTAGTATGCTGTTTGGCCAGACTTATCGTGATACAGATGGCGCAGTGGTCGGAGAAGCTAGCCCGAATGACATCAGCGTCCAGAACATGTTGGCAAATGTTCTCAGAGATGTACAAACGGTCTAGACGGCTACATGCGGTGGTGGTCAGGTACGTGTACTTTACCAGGGTAGGAAATTTTAGTTCCCACGCATCCTTCAGCTGCAGGTGACGCACCAGATCATGTAGTTCCCTACAGTAATTAAAGTTTGGCGATTGGTCTTTCCTGTGGATCACACAGTTGAAATCACCACTAATTATCAACTGGGTTGGGTTGCGGCGTAGCAAGTATATGATGTCTTGTTTAAAGAAGTTAGCTCTTTCTGATTTTAAGGTCGTTCCAGATGGAGCATAGATATTGACGAGGGTGACGTCAAAAATTTGGCAAGCTATGCCTCTACCGGAGTCCAACATTTCGATATTGCTCACTGGGATTCCGTCTCGTGATAGAATGGCCGTACCTGTACCCCCGTCCGCCACGGTGTTTACGATTGTTGCAAATCCTGATACATGAAAACTTAAGGTAGACACTTCCTGTAACAGAACTATATCAGCTTCGGACTCATAGATAAACTGCCGTAGCATTGCTAATTTTAAATCTGTCCTAACTCTATTAATGTTCAGGGACAAAAACTTATAAGCTTGACTCGTGATCGTCCGAGACTTGTGGGTGATGGGAAGCGTAGGAAGCCCAGTCCATCTCACCGTCGGACTTCGAACCTACATCCGCAGGTTTTGTACCAGTTTTAGCGCTGACTTTACTTTTTGAGTTACTTCCAGCCACGGAGTCCTTTGGTTTAACTTTATTTTGCCGTCGCAAAGGCGTCCGAAGTGTCATTGAAGACGGTGGAGTCGGCGAGTCATGGCTGTAAGCAGTATGTGAAAGTCCTTGCTTCGGAACGGATGACGGCAAGTCCGAAGACGCGGCTTCAGTAGGCTCACTGTGTTTGTTTGGAGCCGCACTGGCTATTTGTATACAGCTGTCCGGTTCCTCGTGTTGTTTGGAAGCAGCTCCGAGGTGGCGGCTGTTTATGTTATGCTCTACACCGCGTGCTTCATCCGCTGTGTTTACGAGTTGCAGTTGACTGACTGCCGCCTCTTGTGTGTTGGCCACCTGCGGCGAGTCGGCAAGCGGCATCGGAACGGATTGCTGTAAACACTCGGCTGCACTCGTATTGACAGTTTCTGCGTCGGGCGGTTGAATGGGAATTTGGCGGGTCGTAACTGAGCCATCCATGCGTGTCCTGTGTGGAGGCCCGTGGCTCCGCGTCATCGGTTTGATTTTTTACTACCTGTTCGGCGGAACCACTACCGTCACTTATAGTACGTCGTCGTTTGTTACCGACAGATAATGCAACACCGGTGGCTAGGGGGTGACTGGCCACGGGTTTTTGACGCAAGGGTGGGAAGGTGCTGTTACCGAGATCGTTGTCCTCTGACACAGATGCACACGGTTGGGAGTCAGTCACAGAAGGCGTCTGATTTTGAGTTAGGACATCAGCCAATGTTAATCTCTGTCGTTGTTGCAGATTGTTTCGAAGTACGACAACTCGCCGTGGGCAATCCTCTCGTAAATGGCCACTCGTGTTACAGATAAAACAAGTGCCTACTTGCCCCTCGTAAATGACATGAGCCTTATAACCACAAACCATTATATAGGATGGGATATTGACTTTAACGGCCATGTCAACTGAGCGAACCCCACTATAACATTGGAGTTTGTGACGGCTCGACCATTTTTCGTTTCTAATCTGTCGGATGTCACCGTATTTGGCGAGGACATCTCTAAGAAAACAATTCTCAATCTCAGGTGGCAAATTGAACAATCGCACTTGTTTACACTCAATGTCAGCGTTAGTTATTGAAACTGTACTCACCGACTGATCAAGATGTCGGAACTCTGCTTTCCCACCAGTATTGACCAAAATTTTCTCCAGTTGTATCTGGTCTAAAAACTTCACAAAGAAACAGTATTCCCCCATGTCATAATATGCTGTGTGGACCTGATCGGATGTGATGCCAATAATATCTACTATCCAGTCATGGATTTCTAGAGAACTCGGTTGCACATTCCTGGAAAATTTGTCAAATGCAAAACACAGGGTATTCTTACGTGGTACACTGGGAGCCATAACTGCACTATATGAGCGGTCGGGACCGCTTTAAGTAAATTAAGAAGCTTGAGTACGACGGTAGTGGTGAAGCACTGAGAGTATCACAGGTCACAATCCAAGAATTATTATAAACACGGCTTGCGGCGCTACGACTACGCGGAAGTACCGACACGTCCGATCGCTGTCGCGTCCCAAGCGGAACTGCTATGAAACTTCCTGGCAGATTAAAACTGTGTGCCCAACCGAGACTCGAACTCGGGACCTTTGCCTTTCGCGGGCAAGTGCTCTACCATCTGAGCTACCGAAGCACAACACACGCCCGGTCCTCACAGCTTTACTTCTGCCAGTATCTCGTCTCCTTGCAAGGTTTGCAGGAGAACTTCTGTAAAGTTTGGAAGGTAGGAGACGAGATACTGGCGAGTAGTCCCCAATAACGTTCACGAAGCCAACAGCTGTCACGGTGCCTCTGATTGCTACCACAATCCCACAGAAGCCCTGGTGAATATCCCCATAGCATAAAACAGTCCAGCTAACGGCCTTGCCGCAGTGATAACACCAATTCCCGTCAGATCGCCGAAGTTAAGTGTTGTCGGGGTTGGCTAGCACTTGGATGCTAGTGAGGAGTTCAATTGAGATTCGTTTCTGGACGGCAGGAAGAGATCGGTCTATTTTGCTTCTGGACCGCCAAAGCGAAAGCTAGTTCTGCACTTCTGGTCAACCAGAGTGAAGGTGATCGCAAGAGTCATAAGTATTATGCCACGATAGTCTGGGCAGGGCCTGTATGTAACCGCTTGCTGACAACAGTCGCTCTTATTTATCATTTCGCACTCGCACTGTATCAGTCGGGGCTTTATCCACGGGCGCGGACCTTCACTGAAACCTGCTGCACCATTATTCCTGTGCTCCGAGCTGTCACTGCGCGCCCAGTTTTGCAGGTGGTAATGTATTCGCAGCACTGGGGAAGTAGTCTTATTAACTGGATCCTCCCCCCAGCTTACGGTGTCGCCTTGTAGCCCTACACAGCCACGGCTCGCATGTACAGTCAGCGATAACGTGTTAACGCATATTCTCACTCACAAACTTTGTAGAGTCCTATAACATGATACTTATTACTACTCCAGCACAGGAATACAGCCAACATCTCATTACTCGCAAAAATCACTTTATCATACCAAATTCTTTGTATTATTTATCAGTTGCACTTCACCTCCATTATCAGACCGCTTCACCAAATAAAAATGATTAGCTATTAAATTATCATACACTGAAGAGCCAAAGAAACTGATACATCTGCCTGATGTCTTGTAGGGCCCCCGCGGGCACTCAGAACTGCCGCAATACGACATGGCATGGGATTGACTAATGTTGAAGTAGTGCTGGAGGGAATTGGCACCATGAATCCTGAATCCGTAAGAGTACGAGGTGGTGGAGATCTCTTCTGAGCAGTACGTTGGAAGGCATCCCAGATATGGTCAGTAATTTTCATATGTGGGGAGTTTGGTGGGCAGCGGAAGTCCTTAAACTCAGAGGACTGTTCCTGGAGCCACTTTGTAGCAATTCGGGACGTGTCGGGTGTCGCATTCTCTTGCTGGAATTGTCCAAGTCCGTCGGAATATACAATCGACACGAATGGATGCAGGTGATCATTACGTACGTGTCACCTGTCAGAGTCGTATCTAGACGTATCAGGGGTCCCATATCACTCCAAATGCACACGCCCCACACCATTACAGAACCTCCACCAGCTTGAACAGTCCCCTGTTGACATGCAGGGTCCATGGATTTATGAGGTTGTGGCCATACCCGTACACGTCCATCCGCTCGATACAATTTGAAATGAGACTCGTCCGACCAGGCAACATGTTTCCAGTCATCAACAGTCTAATATCGGTGTTGACGGGCCGCGGCGAGGCGTAAAGCTTTGTGTCGTTCAGTCATCAAGAGTTCGCATGTAGCCCTTGGGCTCCGAAAGCCTGTATCGATAATGTTTCGTTGAACGGTTCGCACGCTGACACTTGTTGATGGCCCAACATTGAAATCTGCAGTAATGTGCGAAAGGGTTGCACTTCTGTCACGTTGAACGATTCTCTTTAGTCGTCGTTGGCCCCCTTCTTGCAGGATCTTTTTCCGGCCGCAGCGATGTCGAAGATTTGATGTTTTACTGGATTCCTCATATTCACAGTACACTCGTGAAATGGTCGTACGGGAAAATCCCTACTTCATCTCCACCTCAGAGATGCTGTATCCCCACGTTCAGACTCACTTAATCTTGCCTTTGGTGTAGCAGTAACCGAGCAATCAACTTCGTCAGACACTTGTTGTCTTATATAGGCGATGCCGACCACAGCGCCGTGTTCTACCTGTTTACATATCTCTCTGTTTGAATACGCTTGCCGATACCAGTGTCTTTGGCGCTTCAGTGCATATTTCATTTAATATTTGTGTCTTGTAAATGGTTCAAATGGCTCTGAGCACTATGGGACATAACATCTGTGGTCATCAGTCCCCTAGAACTTAGAACTACTTAAACCTAACTAACCTAAGGACATCACACACATCCATGCCCGAGGCAGGCTTCGAACCTGCGACCGTAGCAGTCACGCGGTTCCAGACTGAAGCGCCTAGAACCGCACGGCCGCACCGACCGGCTGTGTCTTGTAATTCTTCAGGCAAAAATGACTTTATCATACCACAATTTTTGTATTATTTAGTAGTTGCATTTCATCTTTATTATCAGAGCCGTTCGCCAGATACAAGTGATCAGCTCATAAATCATCATTACTCGGGCGAATAACTCCTCAGTTGGCATCACGAGGCTGAGGGGACTCCATTCCAGTCCACTCACAAAGAAAAAATCCCTGGCAGTGCTGGGAATTGAACTAGGGTTCACAGCATACCATTCAGCTGCACTGACCCTTTTTTTTAATTTTGCGGGCAAGTGCTCTACTAACTTTTTTTACAAAGAATAATTGTTTTACAAGGTCAGACTTACAACCTTTGCTGACATACATTTTGTACACTACCGCAGAAATAATGTCTACAATGTTCAAATGTTGACAAATAGTGGCTAATTATAAATTTAATTAAGAAAGGAAACAAATAAAACTGAAAATGTCCAAATGAAAATGACGTGAAGACATCGCTGATAGTACAAATACAAAAGAAACATGCTCCTCTAGCAATGAAATTAAATTCATTTCGGGGTGACGCCTGATCACCACCCGACGTTCGATAAAACAATAGAGGCATCTATCGACCCATTCTCCAGACGTTGCCTTAAGACTGGGTGGTCTTCTCGAAAATAACTAAGGTTCCGTTAAGTGTGATCGATGTCTGTCTCGGCTTACTTCGTCACACTCCATCTGGCCGGCGGTGTCCGATGAAATTGTGTGAGGGGCGAAGCGTAACAAGAACGCCAATGTCTGTCTTGCCAAGCGCCACACCGGAGCCGTACCGCTACATGGTAAACGATGGTCATCAGTGTCCACTGTTGCACAGCTTAAACAAAGTGGAGTGTCTGCCAAATGAATCGCATGCCGCCGTTGATTCGTTGCGAACTTCCTATTTACCACCACATACCATGTTGAGCGTATTGACGTTGGGAGGTAAACGTTCCGTATAACGCGGCATATCTGTCGCCATTTCTTGTCTGGATACTTCGTTTCCAGGGTATTCCTGGGGCACCGGCGCTGTAATATTTGGTACACATCTCTCGTCGTCGGTAGTCGCGTTGTTGGGAAGGCTTCTCTGACACAGCTAAGCTCCAAAAAGAAAGACTTGAAATGTGACATCTTCGGTGAAATATGGCCCACATTGACTGGGAGCACCGTGGAAGTCGGCGCCAGTGCATCGGCCAACGCAACCGAAATTGACCGCGCCACTGTCGAAAAACCGTACTGACAAATAACGCCCGTGCCTTTTTGTATACGTTCACCAGACCAAGTCCATCCTCTCAAGGTGGTAACGTAAGCGTTGTGTATTGGATCTTAAACAGGTGTCCCACACTCACGTAAGTTCCGAAAGTTGCTTGCATCCGTGTTGCCACTGTGCGCTTTAAAAGCAGGACATGCGCTACGTGAGTGAGTTCAAACATGGTTCAAATGGCTCTGAGCACTATGGGACTTAACTGCTGTGGTCATCAGTCCCATAGAACTTAGAACTACTTAAACCTAACTAACCTAAGGACATCACACACATCCAAGCCCGAGGCAGGATTCGAACACTCGACCGTAGCAGTCACGCGGTTCCAGACTGTAGCGCCTAGAACCGCTCGGCCACTCCGGCGGGCCTTGAGTGAGTCTCGGTGCTAGGCACACGCTAACCTAGGTCACCCTGTGAATCATGTCCAACGCTCTTAATTTCTGTAACAGTACCACTGTCCGCATCAGCTTCAGTATGCATCGGTAGTTATCCGCTGCTGTCCGCTGCATATCCGTGTGGAACGTAACACCTAAACATTTTATGGTGTTAACTAATACGAGCCGGCCTTCCTCCCCCGGTAGTAATCCTCGATCGACATTCATGCAGCGTGATTTCTGTAGATTAAGCATGCTTCCCGGCGCCATCCCGTATCGCTGTATCCATGCCAACGCCGTACGTACTTCGTCGCCTGTCCGAGCCAGCAGCGTCACATCGTCAGAATAATCCTGGCAATGAAAGGTCAGCTGTGGCAACTGCACTCCCTCCAGCTATCTCTGGAGGCCATATAGGCAGGGTTCCAACACCATCGAATACAAAAATATCGAAAGGGGGTAACCTAGACGAACTGACCGTGAAATGACAATGTAGTCAGTGTCCCGCCCATTCACTGAGACCTTTGATTGCACGCCATGTTAACAGTTACTAGAATGAAGGGCTGTGGCATTTCCAATATGCCCATCATGGCGTGCAAAAAGATACGATCCACCCTGTGGAACGCATGCTCGAATTCAATAAAGACTAGTGCCCCGAGCAGTTGGCATGCCGCTGCCAATGCGACGATATCTCGGTAATCACCAAGCGCCGAGACATGTTTGATCTATGAGGAGTCTATCAGAAATTGAAGACTTCAGGCGAGCTCCAAGGATGCGCACGAAAATCATATAGTCGCAGTTCAGGAGAGTCAGTGGTCTATAATCTCCTGGCCTTCTGCCACCGCGTGGTTTGGGTATTGGGATGATGATACCCTCCGTGAATTCGACAGGTATCTCGGTCTACGGTAACAGGAGTTCGTTATACATCTGAATCCATGTCTGTCCCATGTATGCAAAGGCGCGGTAAAATTCAAGTGGGAAGCCGTTCAGTCCTGGGGACTTGTTCGGAGCTCCCCTGGCAATTGTGTCTGTCAGCTCATCCTCCGTTATCGCTGTGATGAAAGCCTCTGCTTCCAGTGGTGGTCCTCTATCTGGCATTTCGGAGATGACATCATGTAGTGTCTCGTGGTTCACTTGTACAGGTCCATATAACTGCCGGAAGTAGTCGGTAAACACCTGCGCAATATCACGTTGGATCACAACTTGCTGGCCAGTTTCAGAGATTAGTTCCCTAATCGATGTCCTTCGTCGTCGTTGGCGTTCACGTACTACGTGGTGCATTGAGGGGGCTTCGGCAGCGACTGTGTCCGTCAATCTCTCACGGACCATTATCCCTTCCACTCTTAGTCTCGTCAGCTGTGTTAACTTGGCTTTTATCCTGCGCATGGCGATGTGCCTTTCCGGCGATGGTTGTTGGGTCATCAGCTCCCTCAGGGCTGTAAAATAAAAATCCGCCGTCGCTCGATCCCACTGCAATTTGTCCTGCCCGAATCGTATCAACATTCTCCGTAACGTCGGTTTTGCGCATTTGATCCACCACTGGAGAACCGAGGTGCATACTCGTTGGCGCCGAACGCAGGTCTCCCAGACCTCCTCTATCGACCGGCGACATGCAGCGTCACGTAAAAGTGCACTATTCATTTTCCAGTGACCCTTACTCCGCCATATCGTCTGCCTCGTTAGTGAAATTGTACAGACGTACGCCATATGATCCGTAAAAGCCGCTGGCCAGATTTCGGCATCCAGTATCTCCATTCGTAGAGCGCTATCAAGTCTACTCGTCGAGTGTCCCGTTCCATACGTGTAACCCGTTCTATCGCCATGCTGCAGTTCCCAGGTATCCAGAAGCGCCATATCGGTAATCAAAGCGCGCAATTCCATGCATGGCACATAATGAGGTACTTGATACTTTCGGTCGACGACACAATTAAAGTCGCCACCCACCACATAATTGTCATAGCGTCCGGCGAACAACGGTGCTGTCTCTTCGCTGTAAAAGGTCGCCCTTTTTCTTCTTTTTATGGAGCCAGACGGCTCGTATTGTAAGTAGGCTGTTTATAGTAGCGTCGTGATAAAACCGTGTAGTTGTCACATAAACTAACCACTGTGTTGTCTGGTATCTCACAGAAAGTGCTTTAAATCCAGAATGTATTTTCAAGTAAACCAAAATGTTGCATTAGAATCTCATTAGCAGTACCAGTATATGTTCTAAGTATGTGAGCCTTATAGTCGTTACGTAATCGTGCAACTAACAAGCAAGAATGTACACACACAATAACACTGTGTCGTCTGTTCACTATAACAATGCATTCGTAATTTCTGTTTAAATAAGTTCTCTTGGTTCTTGACTGGATATTTAACTTCAAACATTGTTGCATGGTAACAGTTTCTAAAGCATACTAGTAACGTGAAGTGAAACGTTTTATGGCAAAGACAAAGTTAAAAAGCAGATTATCTTTCAATAAACGGTTTTACATGCGAAATGTGGTGTAAACCTTTACTCTTCCTAGTACGCAATTATCATGTGGTATACGTCGGATTCTGTAAGGTCCATTGTAAACTAGAAAGAATTTGTGACTCAAGTGTTTCTTCTTATGTGACAATGAATGAGCTTTAATGAGAACTTTCTGACCAATATACAATTTCTTTGCATTTGCTTTACGTGTAGTTTTCTCCTTTTGTCTGCTGCAGATTTTATATTTTTAAGAGCCAAATCAATTATGTCTTTGTGTCGAAGTTTACGTGTATTCGGGAAAGGTACAAGCTCTCTGATTCTGTTCGGTGGTTCTTCATTCTTCAGTACAAGAGTAGGTGGTAAAGCAATGAAACGTCCCCTTTGAACAATTATACAAGACTGTGCTTAAACTGACACAATATTTTTAGCGCAACGAAATCTGACTTTCAAAAATCCCTACAAAAGGATGGCCCTGACTAACATTAACCTATACCTTTCACAAATCACTTACCTCACCAAAAATTTTCGTTACTCGAACTACTGCAATACAGCGAGCGCCACTACTGCCAGCTAAATAAAAGATTCAAACTACGGAAGGCACTAACTACTGATAGGCATAGTTAGCAAATGAAAGATTTTAATAGAGAAAAAACAATGTACTTACCTTAATAGTCATAATATATATAGCAGTTCATGACAAATTACAAAAATCCGTCATCTCTCTCCACACATCCACCACTGCTGGCGGCTCACCTCCAACTGCGCAACGCTACGCGCTGTTCTACATGAGACACACGAAAGGTTTTTATGTTGGTAACGCCATGTAGCGCTCTATATGAAAATCACAGACTGTGCTGCGTGCAGTCTGTGGCTGGTTAGCATTGTTGGAACATTTGCTATTGTAGTGTTGGGCAGTTGACTGTTAACAACGCGTAGCGTTCCACAGTTGGAGGTGAGCCGCCAGCACTGTAGAGATGGGTCGAACTCGTTCATTCCCGTGAACTACTTCATTCATTTCACTTTTTGCCGTGAAGCGTTCAAATAAAGTAGTTCATTCATGAAGTACGGAAGCCTGGCGAAGTTGCCCATTTCGCCGCTCAGCCGCGGCTGCGTTCGCTTCACCTCGCTCGTACAATAAAGCTTCGTAATACTTCATAATTTTACCAGTAGATGGCCGAACTATGCAGTAACGTGCACGCAACGTTATACGCTCTTACAGCGTCTGAGTTAAATAGAGCATGGTCGAGGGGGACAAAGGAAAGATAAACAGAGGAGCCTGTCACATATAAAGAAGATATTACATTTAATCTTGCTCGACATTTTCTCATGAAGCGCCCAAAAAAGTCTTTATCTGCCAAATTAAACATTATTTGTTGTATCCATGGACTGAAAACTAGGGCTACCAACGAAATGCAGTCCAATTTTATGTTCCTTTTAAAACTTAATCCAAAATAGAATGAGTATGTTTACCATTGTCACAAAGTCTATATACCTACATTAAGTAATTATTCAGAAGTTTTCCTGTAGATTTTATTTTTGTTGAGAATAATAACCCTCCAGATTCAAAACGTAAACTGTCACCTGTAGTCATTGGTACGATTTCAGGTAAAATCCCTCTTTCAGTGTTATTAACAAACCTCTTATTTTCATGTTGGCTGTGCGTGCTCACACAGCCAGCCGCTTCGTTTGTATCTTTAATATTCATTTGTCTGCAAGCGCTGCCAACGGTAGGCTATCCGTAGACGCGAAGTTTTAGTGCACAAATAATCACGGGTAATGATGTCAGCACTGCAGGAAGCAGCTGACGCTGCATTCTCCTCGCCCCTCACCTCCCCAACCCCTCGTAAGCCTATCGTTCCCCACAAACACCGCGCGATTCGTCGACGGGCAGTGAAGGCAGGACTGAAGTGAAGGGAGGATGAGTGACGTAGCGCCGATGTAGAGGGAGAGGGAGAGGGGGAGAGAGTGAGTGAACTAGAAAAAAGTGTGGAGTGTGCTATCTGTGAAGAGTTTGAAGTACCAGTTCATTGAAATTGAGTGGTTAGTTCAAACTTCACTGGAGCGAAGCGTTCATTTGAACGACTCATTCACGAGCTCCCCATCACTACAGCAGTGATGGATGTGGAGAGTGAGAAGGCGGAGTTTTCAGGGCGGATGATCTGGACGTGTGTCCATCAGAGACAGTAAATTTGTAAGACTGGATGTCATGAACTGATATATATATATATATATATATATATATATATATATATATATATATATATAGTTAGTGACTTCAGTATTAGAATCTTTTATTTAGCTGCCAGTGTTGGCGCTCGCTGTATTGCAATAGTTCGAGTCACAAAGATTTTTGTGAGGTAAGTGATAAGTGATTCATGAAAGGTATAGGTTATTGTTAGTCAGGGCCATTCTTTTTTAGGGATTTTTGAAATTCAGATTGCGTTGCGCTAAAAATATTGTGTCAGTTTAGTGTTGATCAGAATAGGTAAAGAGCGAAATGTCTGAGTACGTTTAGTTTTGCTCAGCTGTTTGAAAATGAAATAATGTAAGAGGTTTATCAGCACAGTAATTCATAAATTTTTCTAAGGGGATGTTTCAGTATACATTGAAGACACGAGCGCCGTCGACAGTGATCGCTATTCCACGTGCCGAAGGGAGAGACATGAATTCCTCCACTCCTGTTCGTTCCCTGGTGGGGATCGCCACACCGTGTCCACTCTCATCGTGCACTGAATAATGTGCTTCGTAGCCGTAGAACTCCGGCGGCGATGTGAAAGGCACTTCTCGTAGCAGTACAATATCCACGTCCGCAGTGTGTAAAATATCTTTCGGCATTTGAATTTTAAGTGGTGTCCGAATGCCACTAATGTTTATCGTTGCAATGCGGTACGCCTGGCGCGTGTTCACCAGTTGGAGGAGGGGGGGGGGGGGTCATCAAGCGATGGTGTTGAAAACCGAACCGCTCTCGGCTATCGTCACCCCCGTCGCTTCTCACCACACCAAGTTGTTCAGCATTCCCTGGCCCCACCCGGCGCTTGGCCAGGAATATCCTCAATCGTCGCGTCCGTATCTTCATCCTGCTCCTGTTGGTCCATTTCTTGCGCCCAATCCCCCAACATATTTCCGGAGCTGGCCGAAAGATGGCAGGCAGCGGTGTAACCGCTCTGATGTTGGACTATTGTCATTTCCACTTCTGCCTTCCGATCGTCAGAAAGAGAATTCGTCGCTGTGCAATTCCTGCACCGTCATCTCGGTGTCCGTTGAATCCACTGGTCGCAGGTCGATACTGTCGTCGTAGTCCACTGTCCCCCTCAGGACTGTGGCTATCGTCAGCAGAAGTCAGTCCACGTTTCTGTCTTCTCTTCGGCGAATGCTGTTTCCGTTGCCTTGCTTCCGCGTCAGCTGTTTGGATTTTGTATCCTCCGTTTTGGTACTGTTCTATCACGATCTCGGTGGAAGCGCTGGCAGCCACCACGGTTGAGCCTGGAGCGACCGTCAGCTGCATCTCTTGTATGGGTTCCTGTGTCTGCTGTGGCTGAACCGGTGGTCGGAGTTCCAATCCGTTGGTGTCCATGTTCTCTATAGTGCGCAGCTGCTGGTGCCCATCAGAAATTTGCCTCACTTCTCCTCTCAGGGCCTCCACAAAGGTCAACGGTAATACAGTCATCTGTTGTGGCGCCCGAATGTCATCCCGCGGGGTTTGCACTAAACGTCGCTGGAGGCACTCCGAGCGGACGTGACCTTCTTCCCAGCACCCTGATCAAGTGCGAGGTTGCCCATCATAGATTATAATCGCTCGACAACCCCCTATATAGAATCAAGAGGGCACGTGCTTTCGCAGTTCTATCCGTATTTGTCTCATCCCATTTAGGACGGGATATGTGGTAAAACTCGCCCATGTTCCGACCACCTGGGATAGAACTGTACCGTATGGTCGAAAGGCGCCGATCACAAGTTCAGACGCGGCCTCAAACGGAAGTTCGAAGGCCCGTGTGGTGCGTATCCCCATTCCCGCGTGGTCGACTGTAACCGCACCAGCATTCCCGTTGGCATGAGAGAAACGATATCCGTACGGTGGTCGTTGTAGAAGTCTTTCACAAGCCGCCTCGTTAATAAGCTTAGCATAGACGACACTTGAAACGATCGATAAATGGATTCCCACCATTTCCCGTGGATCGATTTTAACTTCTTCTCTTATAAAACGTTCAGTCTCGTGTGCATTTGGTCGTGTATAGTCGTTCGCAAAACTGGACTTCAAAGTCGTTTTCCTGTACGAGTGTGCCTTTTTTGTTGAGGTTACTTTAATAGACAAGAGCGTTCGTCTTAATGTACGAAGCTTTTAATACCTCAATAAATGGTTGCCGGCCGCTGTGACCGAGCGGTTCTAGGCGCTTCAGTCCGGAACCGCGCTGCTGCTACGGTCGCAGGTTCGAATCCTGCCTCGGACGTGGATGGGTGTGATGTCCTTAGGTTAGTTAGGTTTAAATAGTCCTAAGTCTAGGGAACTGATGACCTCAGATGTTAAGTCCCATAGTGCTTAGAGCCATTTGAACCATTTTGTTTTTTCAATAAATGTCCGTCCCCTTAGCTGAGTTGTCAGCACATCTGACTGGCAGGCAGTGGGCCCAGGTTCGATTCTCGGTCGGGTCGGAGATTTTCTCCTCCTCTCGGGGAGTGGGTGTTGTGTTGTCCTCATCATTATCTCATAATCATCGTCACGCAAGTCGCCCAATGAGGTGTCTTCTGAAAATGGGTGGAGCTTCCCCAGAGGGCGACACCATGATATCAATACCATACGATTGTTTCATTTCTCGATATATGTACACTGAAGAGGATTAATTAACGAAATATTTGCTCTGGATTTGCATATATTGTAGTTCGTGTAGAAAACTGTTTTTATGAGAAGAATATATCATAGTTTTCACTATACTTGGAGACTGGAGTGGATGTGAGACAAAATATAGTTGAATTTTTAGGCATATCGAGACAACTTTACGAGAGAGGAATCTGATTTCATATTTTTGAACCATATATAAAAATCCTGCGCCGTTCAGTGGCGATTTAATGAATGCTGTGATGAAAGATATATCACAAGTTTATAATATTCGTTATGCCTGTTCTACGTGCCCTCTTACTTTTCACTTTGTGCACAGCTGAACCTGCAATCTAAAAATGGATGGTTCAAATGGCTCTGAGCACTACGGGACTTAACATCTGAGGTCATCAGTCCCCTAGAACTTAGAACTACTTAAACCTAACTAACTTAAGGACATCACACACATCCATGCCCGAGGCAGGATTCGGACCTGCTCCGTAGCGGTCGCGCGATTACAGACTGTAGCGCCTAAAACCTAAAACCGGCCGGCCTAAAAGTGGAAATTAATATTATTACTCAATGAAGAATTTGAAACACAGCAGACAACACAGAACAGATTCTTTGGTGTCTGAATTTTTATGTGGTGTATAACAAACTTGGTGGAGATAAAACGCAATAAGTAAAAATTATCAGTCGCCGACGACACCATGAAATTTCTTTAAAAATTTATGATTATTAGTTTTACTGATAGTTTCTCTATATTGATTTTACATTGGCAGTTGTTTTGCTTGGATGGTCTGAAGAGTTGTTTGAGAAATTGCATCTATTGCGACAGTGAATCGAAACAGAAGTTAATCTCACTGGGTGATTTACAAGGTGTACTGTGTCACCTAACCAAGAAAACCCGATTCTACCTAATTTTTATACTTCTTCACTTCTCTGGCATGAAATCTGACAAAACCTTGACTGCTTTCTGGTCGTATTAAAGGAAGTGTCTTTAAATCTGAAAAATATTTTTTTTCTTCTTCTCTTTTAGCTTATCTATGACAATGAATAACTGCTCTCTGGAAAACTGTTGATGGTGCTCTTGAAAGCTACTAAAAGGCGCGTCTCATTTACTGAACGACAAACTAACTTCAAGCTAACTCCGTGTGCAATGAGTACATATAATGCGCAATTGTGAAACTTTATGTAGTAAATGACAGACATTGGGAAATGGGTGACGACGTGGTAAATTACATTAACACTGATTCCTTTAAAAGGTGATTGGCAGATTTAGAAAAGTCACTTTACAAAAGAATACTTCATTATCATCAAGAAACCTGTTTGTTCAACAGTGTCATATTCAAAGAATTATTACAAAATATACATGTTCGTTGTAGTTTACAAAAGTTGTTCGTTGTAGTTTACAAAAGTTGCTTAACTGAGCACCTAATTAAGAAGATGGGGAAAGTTCTGTGTTGGGTACTAAATTGGCATAATGGTGTGTAGGCAGCAGATCTTGCGCAATTAAAGCAAAGAAAATTAATCATTACCTTATTATGAAGTCTTAATCATATCAATCAAAAATCTTTCTTTCTCGCAGTAAGCATATCAGAAACAGTATTATAAAATCAATTTCCTGAATAAACTAACTAATTTACCAATTTTTCCGACCCGCTACATCCACTGAGGCTCACTTCACGATTACACGATGAGTGTTCCTACTATTAGAATCCGTGAGAAGCGGCCGACAAAGAGATGTTATTACAGACGTGCAGCGTACGCGCCGTCTGAAAAACAAAGTAAGCGCGACTGCCGTCAGTGTATCCAAATTATAAAGGAAGCTGATAGTGAAAAAACATCAACACCCGTTTCTCAACCCTCTGCCACTCTGGCCAGAATTTTGCAGAGTAAGTTTTGTAGTTTTCCTCCTAAACTATGTGTCGTGCAGTGATATGGTTTTATAGATATCTACAGCCACTTTCTCGAAGTCCTTTTCAGTATCAGGAATCCGACTCTGGCATAACCTCCATTGATGTATTAGATAACAGTATCTCCAGTTCCAAAAGACCCTTAGTGACATGTCTACTGAAGCAACAATAATGATTGCCATTGTACCTGTTCGCACTTGTTCCCCTTTACATCCTTCCCTTTACATCCTTCTTTCCAAGTACATCTTTCTCATTTCCCAGTGTCTTTAGCTGATGGAGTCTCCTTAAATATCTCTCCCCCAGAATTCGCAATATCAAAAAATATCTGTTTTGTATACTTGTAAATTCTTTTTATATCTGCTATTATTATTATCATTTTTGTTACTATTACTATCATAATCATCATCGTCATTATAATTCGAAACAGCAGTTGTAGAAGTACCGCTGGTATTCACTTTATCAGCTTTCAGTCAGTACTATTTAATCACATTGTCTCTACATACACTCAAATCATTTTGATACTATCTGTCTTATTGAAATTATTGTTATTTCTTAGGTAACTATGATGTACTAAAGGTGTTTTAGCGAAACCCTGATGTAAGAGAGAACTGGAAGATAGGTAAATAAATGCGAATATTCTCTGTAAAATGCGTGGCGAGTAGAGTTAGTGGTACAGAAATAATAAATTATAATGTAATGCCTCATACCGAACTTTTACAGCATGAACAACAAACATATAATAAGTGATGAATTGTTTTCCTTTCGTTATTTTGTGGACTGTGACAGAAAGTTCAGAAAAATTTTCAAATTATATTTATAGTTTTCTGCAAGTCAAAAAAGGATCCCATTATCAAACACAGAATGAATATAACATAGGTATTTTACGCGCCTTCAGTTACACTGCCTCAAAACATATATATGGCGAAGAAAAATTCACGCACTCGGTCTTCGCAGCGTAATTCCTCACGTACTGGCAATACAAAAATGGCTGTTACAAAATTTCGTCCTGCCCATATTTCGGGCAGTAAATGGACGTTAAAGATTGGCAATCTGGCAACACTATAATCTCATATATGGTAACTCTGTCAGGAGATACAGCAGTGTTTTGTAGTTGGTGCAGTGGATAGCTTTTTGGGTTAGCATGCAAGAGGTCGAGGGTTCGAATCTGGCTAGTGCATTATTTGTTTTTATTGCTAAACATAGTCTGCGTGGTACGGTATCTGGTGTCTTAATTGCCATACAGCGATTACAGTGGCTCTTCTACAAAATATTTGCAGTTACGTATTACAAACGCAGAAATAGAAATACAATCGTTGTCACTGGTCAGCTTCTAAAGAAGCTTTCTGCACGCCGTGGAAGCGAATTGTTTCGCGCAACTGCATCTACTGGATTCCAGACCTGTTGTCTGTGTACCCTCCCCCAATGTGACCATCGAAATTATTCGTAAAGCGCGTTGCTAGCCCTACTGGGGACATAAGGACCTAACGAAATGTAATGGACGCGAACGTGGCATGAATGTTATTGTTGTGGTCTTCAGTCCTGAGACTGGTTTGATGCAGCTCTCCATGCTACTCTATCCTGTGCAAGCTTCTTCATCTCCCAGTACTTACTGCAACCTACACCCTTCTGAATCTGTTTAGTGTATTCATCTCTTGGTCTCCCTCTACGATTTTCACCTTCCACGCTGCCCTCCAATGCCAAATTTGTGATCCCTTGATGCCTCAAAACATGTCCTACCATCCGGTTCCTTCTTTTTGTCAAGTTGTGCCACAACCTCCTCTTCTCCCCAATTCTATTCAATACCTCCTCATTAGTTATGTGATCTACCCATCTAATCTTCCGCATTCTTCTGTAGCACCACATTTCGAAAGCTTCTATTCTCTTCTTGTCCAAACTATTTATCGTCCATGTTTCACTTCCATACATGGCTGCACTCCATATAAATAATTTCAGAAACGACTTCCTGACACTTAAATCTATACTCGATGTCAACAAATTTCTCTTCTTCAGAAACGTTTTCCTTGCCATTGCCAATCTACATTTTATATCCTCTCTACTTCGACCATCATCAGTTATTTTACTCCCTAAATAGCAAAACTCCTTTGCTACTTTAAGTATCTCATTTCCTAATCTAATTCCCTCAGCATCACCCGATTTAATTTGACTAACAGTTGCTATTAATCGATGAGAATGGTACAAGGAAAACAAGTTTGGAATCTAGTAGATACAGTAGTGCGAAACAATTCTTTAAAAGCAGATGAATGAAAACGATTGTTTTTTTCCTTTTCTGTGTTTGTAGTACCTAATTGCAAATACTTTATAGAGGACTGACAGTAATCGCTGTATATCATTTAAGAAGCCAGATACCGTACCACGCAGAGTAATTTTAAGAAATAAAGAAAAAGCAACCTTCAGCCGAAAATCGAATCCTCGACCTTCTGCATGCTAACCCAAAACGCTATCCACTGCACACTATGAGGTGACAAAAGTCATGGGATACCTTCTACTATCGCGTCAGACCCCCTTTTGCAGAGCGCAGTGCAGCAAGTCGACATGGCATGGACTCAGTAAGTCGTTGCAAGTCTCTTGTGGAAATACTGACCCATGCTGGCTCTACAGCCGGCTATAATTGCGAAAGCGACGCCAGTGCACGATTTTGTGCATGAACTGACCTTTCAAATATGTGCCATAAATGTTCAATGGGTAGCCAAATCATTCGCTCGAATCGTCCAGAATGTTCTTCAAACCAATCACAAACGGCCGGCCGGTGTGGCAGAGCGGTTCTAGGCGCTTCAGTCTGGAACTGCGCGACCGCTACGGTCGCAGGTTCGAATCCTGCCTCGGGTATGGATGTGTGTGATGTCCTTAGGTTAGTTAGGTTTAAGTAGTTCTAAGTTCTAGGGGACTGTTGACCTCAGATGTTAAGTCCCATAGTGCTCAGAGCCATTTGAACCATTTTCGAACCAATCACAAACAACTGTGGCCAGGCAACATGGCGCATTGTCATCCACAAAATATCCCTCGTTGTTTGGGAACGTGAAGTCCATGAACGGCTGCAGATGGTCTCCTAGTATCCAATGATCGGTTCGGTTGGAGCAGAGGACCCAGTCCACTCCATGTAAACACAGCCCACACCATTATGGAGCCTCCACCAGCTTACACAGTGCCTCGTTGACAACTTAGGTCAATGGCATCTTGGAGTCTGCGCCACACAGTAACCCTACAACGGCACTTACCAGCTGAAATTGGGACTCATCTGACCAGGCCACGGTCTTCAAGTAGTCTAGGATCTAACCGATATGATCACGAGCACAGGGGGAGGAGGGGGGGGGGGGCGCAGCAGGTAATGTCGTGCTGCTAGCAAAGGTACTCGCGTTGGTCGTCTGCTACCATAAGCTATCAACACCAAATTCCGCCATACTCTCCTAATGGGCTAGTACGTCCCAGATTGATTTGTGCGGTCTGTTACCAGAAACAAATCCAAGCAGATGCCGCTACTCTGATTCGTTAAGTGAAGGCCGTCGGCCATTATGCTGTAAACGGTGAGAGGTAATGCCTGAAATTTGGTTTGGTGTTCTCGGCGTACTCTTGACATTGTGGATCTCGAAATATTGAATTCCTTAAACATTTTCGAAATGGAATGTCCCATGCGTCTAGCTGCAGTTACCATTCCGCGTTCAGAGTCTGTTAATTCCCGTCGTGGAGCCATAATCACGTCGGAAACTTTTTCGCATGAATCACCTGAGAACAAATGACGATTCTACCAATGCACTTCCGTTTGATAGCTTGTCTACTAGATAGTACCACCATCCGTATATGTGCATATCGCTGGTCCATGACTTTTGTCACCTCAGTGTATATACACTGATTATCGACAACTTTATGACCACCTACCCAATAGCCGGTACGTCCACCTTTGGCCTGGATAACAGCGGCTACGTGTCGTGGCATAGAAGCAGAGGAACTGGTAGTTTGCTGGAAAGAGTTGGCACCACACCTGCACAAAGAAGTCACCTAATTCCTGTAAATGTCGGGGAGGGGGTCGATGAGCTCTAACGCTACATTCAGTCACATCCCATATGTGCTCGATCTGGTTCAGATCTGGCGAATTGTGGTGGGGGGGGGGGGGGGTGTAAGCACTTCAACTGGAACTCGCCACTGTGTTCTTTGAACCACTAACACATTCCTGGCCTTATGACATGGCGTATTATCTTGCTGAAAAAAGCCACTGCTGTAGGGAAACATGATCGTCATCAAGGGGTGTACGTGGTCTGCAAGCAGTGTACGATACTCACGGGCCGTCATGGTGCCTTGCATGAGCTCCACTGGATCCATGGATGCCCACGTGAATGTTCCTCAGAGCCGCCGGCTGCTTCCGTTCAAAGTCCAGGTTTGAAGGGGCTGTTCCACTGGAAGACGACGGATTCGCGCCCTCCCATGGGCATTATCAAGAAGGTATCGGGATTCATCAGACCACGCAACATTTTGCCACTGCGCCAACGACCAGTGCCGTCCGTCATGTGGCCATTTCAGTTGTAGTTGCCGATGTAATGATGTTAATATTGGCCCTTGCATGGGTCATCGGCTGCGGAGGCCCATCGTTGGGAGAGTTCAGTGCACTGTGTGTTCAGATACACTTGTACTCTGCCCAGCATTAAAGTCTGATGCAAGTTCCACCACAGATCGACGACCCTCTTGTTTCACCAATCTGCCCAGCCTACTCAAAACATGGCTCTGAGCACTATGGGACTTACCTTCTGAGGTCATCAGTCCCTTAGAACTCAGAACTACTTAAACCTAACTAACCTAAGGACATCACACACATCCATGCCCGAGGCAGGATTCGAACCTGCGACCGTAGCGGTCGCGCGGTTCCATACTGAAGCGCCAAGAACCGCTCGGCCACACGGACCGGCCCAGCCTACTCATCCGACATTTTTTACGAGGGGTGGCCGCCCAACCCCACGACCTTTAGACATGGTTTCAACCTCTTTTTCGCCACATGTTGAAGACACTCGCCAGAGGACACCTCGAACACCCGCGAAGTCGCGCAGTTTACGAAATACTCGTACCGAGCTTCTGGGCCATCACAGTCTGCCCGGTCAAACTCAGATGGCGAGCCTTCCCCATTCTACACACGAACAGCACGCTCACTGTTATTACATCACCGTGTGTGTGTCTGACTAGCAGTCATTCCTCGCCAGGTGACGCTGCTGTCGCCTGGATGGGTTCATATCGATAAAAGGTCGGTAGTCATAAAGTTATGGCTGATCAATGTGTGTATGTGTATATAACATGTGTAAATCAATGTGGATCACCTCTCATATAACATTCTTCTAGTCTTTTTCTGGAACATTCCTGAAATAGTGAAGTCTTGGGAACTACTTGTAGCTATATTTTCTTCTCCTCCTTTCTACTTTTCACTGTGGAATCGGAATAGGTAGCAGTTCCTGCAGGCACACTTTTTAATGAGATTTTTTGCTTCCTCGTTTGCATCTTCTGACATGAATCTGATAGTATTACACATAATCATGCATGCCTGTTTATGGAGAAGTTGTCCTGCACCTCTTGTGAAATGAGAGTGCAGTGCCATTTTAAGGAGAAAGCAACGAAAGCGCCCAAAGTGCACAGGTCGACAGGTGACAGTGCGCTGAGGCCGACGCCCCTTCGGAACGTACAGATGGACTCGCCCAATGTTCAGTACCAGAACGCCTTTTCTCTGCAGAAACCACGTTATTTTGTGTGAGCTTTGTCTCTACTCCTCTGAGATGCAGTAGCCAGTGCGTCGGGAACTCTAGAGATCGAATGTCTTGCCCACACTGCACTGACCAGTACCCGTTCACACGCCGTCCAAGTCTCGTGAAATGCCAACTATTAGACAACAAAAGCGATCTCTCCGGCAAACGCAGCAGCTATCTTTAATTCAGCTGTTCGTGAGTGCTTTCGCATGCCACCTGTCAACTGCTAGTTTGCGAGGCAACTGTCCGATGTAGAGGGCGCTTTTGTCCTCACCTTGGCCGGTAAGCGCTGCCCGTGGAGTCTTCTTCCGCGGCAGTTGGACTGGGCACAAACAGCAGGCCGACGTCTCCCACCATATACGGTTGCGATTGTGTCTGTGGCACTGAATGAGTTGCTACAGACGTCCATGTGTCGGTGATGCAATCATAGAATGTTATTTCTCGTTCTTGGCAGTTACAGGTACTGCGGGTCGGTTGTCGTTCGAAGTAACCTCGTTAAGTCAATGTCGTTTTCACCACAGTCACGAGTTAAACTGCACCCTCAAACAACGGTTCCTTGCCTTAATATCCTCTTAGTGTAATTTTGCTCATGTCTCTGGTGATATATTTGGTAACACGTACAATGAAACTGTTATTGTAACTCAGCTTGCACATAATGTTATTTTGCTGTCATGAAACGCAAGTCCTCTGCTGTGTTCTGTATTTTACATTTTACATCTTGCAAGATTAATTTTCATTTTCAAAATGGATTACTGCCATAGAGCTCGTTATCGGTAAATTGAAATATATTGGAAACCAAAACGCAATGCTGTTCAACCAAACTAATTGATTGTGGCGTCCCTCTTATTTCGGACAACAATTTTATTTGCCAGTTTTTACCTTTTTATTGGGACGCTGAAGTTAACAAGCACAGCTGGCTTTCTTGAGAAGCAATGCAGAGTGTTATAGCGACGAATAAGAAGTAGTTCCCGCACTCACAACACTCTGGTTGATACTGGCCGTGCAGTGTGACAGAGAAGTAAGCAAGTGGGTGAGGAACACAGAACAAGCCGGTAGAGTGAATCCTACTCGGAGATTCTAAACGCCGGGGACACATCAACTTTTAGGTGTGAATTTGGGACTTTTCTTTACAAATATTAATTACTAACTTAGCGCCCGTTGCTTCGTTTGCATAGGCTGTACGGTCTGCACAGATTATTATTGTTTTTCTTTGATCGAATTTTTATGTTGTTAATAACTTGCAATCCCTTCTAAAATGTTCACGCTAATTAAAAGCATAAAAGCATGGTCTTCTCCCGATGCGCTTCTGTCCAAAAAGCGACTCTGGTAGCTGGAGTCCAACGTTTTTATTAATCATACCTTTTGCGGTCTTGTGGAGATATTTTGATACAAACTTTCGCCCTGTAACCCATATTTCTTTCTAACTAACCGACAAGCGAAATATCGATTTTGATAGATTTAACTTCAAAATTTTTATTTTCATATCTTTAGCTTCAAAATTTTTAAAATGTAACAAAATATTTTCTTGAAAATTCTCATTCCCTATTTCACTTCCTTAGGGGATAAGTTCCCAAACTTACTGAAACACGTGTTTCTGGCCGAGAAACCAAATACCAATTTTCGTAGGTCTAACTTCAAATTGTGTTAATAGCGACGTATTCTCAAAAAACCTTTCACCTCCCGGAATTTCGAAAAAGCTCTTCTTAAACAACGCCTGCTGTATAAGCTCAACACCCTCACCAACTTTCAAGTTTCTATCCTTAGCGGTTTCGGCTGGACGATGATGAGTCGTATTACCTAAATTGAAGGTGGAGGGGGGGGGGGTCGAGGAAAGAAAATGGAAGGGAATACTGATTTCAGCGGCATCAGGACTTTATGCATAATCAGTGGGAACGAGTGAAAATGTGTGCCAGACCAGGATTCGATCCTGGGATCTGCTGCTTCCTAGGCAGTTGCATTAACCACTGTGCCACCCAGACACCACGCGGACTAACTCGCCACGCCTCTCAGTCCATTCACATTCCCAATCAGCGCCACCTACCCGCAGTCCCTTCCATATCCTCCATGCTCGCTACTTTGAGATTCCCACAGGGGATCAGATGTACAAGTAATTATGCATCTTAACTGAAGGTGGTGGATTCATTGCCCATCGAGACGAATCAGTTACATGAGTGGATGGTGTCTGTTCTTTTGGACATGTTCGAAAGAACTAACACCATGCATTCATATAGAGGATAAGTCAGTCAGTACGACACTGACTTTTATATGTACAGATTAAAAAACCGAACAAGGTGGTGCAGTGGTTAGCCCACTGGTCTCGCATTGAGAGGACGACTGTTCAAAACCGATGGTTCCTTCTAGAGGGCACAACCGCTTCCTTCCCAATCCTTCTCTAATCCAATGGGACTATTGATCTCCCTGTTTGCCCCCCCCTCCCCCAAAACCAACCAATCAGATTAAAAATGATTTTGATCAAATTAAAAGCTGGGGTGAGCCTAGATGCCATGACACCTTTGCTAGTACCATGCTACTATTCAATAAAACAACTTATTTCAAGAAACAAATGACATGTTAACTGAATCTTCTGTTGGTTAATTATAATAAATGAAAAGCGCTATTTTCATTTTGTTCTATAGTATCACTTTTATTGTGTTAACTAATTTCATATTAAATATTGGTTTAGATACGTAGATGATGTGCTGTGTATGTGGACTGACACTACAAGACAGCTAAACACATTTTTGCAAAACCAGAACAGTCAACATTAAAATATTCAGTTTACAAAGGAGATTGGCAACAAATTCATTAACATCCATTATCATATTTAAGAGAGATATCCAACATGATTTACATTGGGCAATGTCCAGTTTTCTGTGAGGGCCAATGGACCAAAACTTGTTAATGTCACTTTAGAACCTGACACAGACCTCGAAGTCATGGCAGAAAAAACAAAATGTATGGCGGTGTGCAAGCGTGTTAGAGCAGAAAAAAAACATGTTTCAAACAACAACACAGGGACCCTCTGTTGCAACTGATATTCTGTGGGATATGGTCCTCCCATGGTACAGGCGATGAAACTTTACACTGGTCTGTGCAAGCGACATTGAACATGGGCAGCCTGCTCCAATGGATCAATACCTGTATATTTAATAGGATCGCCATATATGCTCGTTTTCGATGTATCAAAAAAGAGACATTCGGTAAAAATCTTATTGAGTTCTCTGTTGGATGAAGTTAATGGAGCTTTTATAGTTCGTAGTTTTTCTCAGTTGGACGGTACAGAATAACAATGATAGAATGTTTGGGTGACATATGTGAATGCACCCTGAGAGGTGCAGATAACCTTCAGACTGTATGTAGTTTGGAAACATATCTCAATGCAGTAGCAAAATCCTCGTCCTTCTTCCAGTTCCTGTATGATGTGGAGTCTTCCTAATATTCCCACTAAGAGAGACCATCGTAACTGTTTGAACTGACATTTACACTACCTCGTGCTGCAGGAGAAAGCTTCGTTTTGGAGCATTAACTCAGCTCAACCTGTTTCTAGACGGGTTGCAGAAGATGGTGGATATAGCGCTCTCCGACTTCCGTTCAGTTCCGACTTAAATTGGGATGATCAATTGGACAAAGCTGCAGGGAGGTCAGGGAAAAGACTGAGGAACAGTTACAAGATGCTTAGGGACTGTCTAAAACCACGGTAGAACGTTGCTATAGCAGATAGGTTCGAAAAAGGTGACTCGTTTCGAGATACGAGCATGGCACGAATATTATTCACCTGTGGCTATAATCATTAAAAGACATCTTCGTAGGGTTTAACGAAAGTATGTGGTTCAATGGATAGAATTCATTCCAAATCGCAGATAGAATTTCTACCAGAAAGCGTCGCACGATCAGCGACTCTTGTGTGTGCCTGTAGAACCAAGACTGCTTTTTATGCAGGGGGCGGGAACATAGTCGTTGTGATAGTGTTTCTAATACCGCCGTGCTTACATGTAATATATGTTGCGGAAGATAGAATGCTTCTGTGGTCAGCTTCAGATGTCGGATCTCAATAGTTTTCCTCGAAAAGAACATCGTCTTCCCTACGGTAATGCCCATTTGAACTACCTGGTGAGTGTAATCCGACTACTGAAAAGAAAAATTACTCCCCGTGCAAAGTGACTCTCATGATCAATTTAATTAATTAGCCTGCCAATTTCATATCAATTACATGCCAAAAAATGGTTCAGATGGCTCTAAGCACTATGGGACTTAACATCTGAGGCCATCAGTCCCCTAGACTTAGAACTACTTAAACCTAACTAACATTATGACATCACACATACCCATGCCCGAGGCAGGATTCGAACCTGCGACTGTAGCAGCCGCATGGTTCTGGACTGAAGTGCCTAGAACCGCTCCGCCACCGTGGCCGGCTAATGAAATGACACATGTCAAGTGTAGGCGATGATTAGGGTACCATGGGTATGATACTTGACTTGGGGATTTTTTCCACAGTGACGATATCTTCTAACGATGTTTGAATCTCTCACCTACACAATCATCGTAATAACATCAGATGTATTACCGAATTTATAAAGTGATACATAGTATAAACCTTATATTTACCACTTCTCTGTCCAGTTACCTTAAGAGAGAGTCCGAAAGTGAAGAGCCATCCTGTGACAGTGGTAGATCTTAGCACTCCATCATGCGCCAAAAATGAGTTTAACATTCTCGTCCTGTGATGCAGGACATGACAGATAAGAAAAGATATTTTCTACTTAATGAAAGAATACTTCGAGGGAATATAGCCTATGCCATAGTCTTGTACAGGATTTTTACAACAAGTAACGATACGTAAGCGAGGTGAAAACGTGCGTGTTGGCGATTTCTTCTATCTTCGAAAATAACACGTATAAACAGGAGGAATCTACATTTCGCGTAAGAACTTCGAGGTATGTGGCCAACAAGATTATAACATCGGATTGGGTAAAATGGATTTTTTAAACTGTCAGTGTGGAATTGTTTAGAACTACTTTGTATGTTTAAGTTGCAGCTGTTTGTTTTGAAGTCCACCACGGCTGGCTGCAATGGTGGTCACGAGGAGTCAGCAACCGGAAGTAATGGATTAGCTCAGCCTGTGACTGGTACAAAGAATGCACATACCTGTCTGATCTTGCCCATGGCAGTGAGTGCTGGCAAAGTGACCAGCGTGCTTGGTGAGCGCGACAGAAGTGGACATGTGTGTGTTACGTGAGAAAATATTCCAAATGATGGACGTTTGCGCTGGAGGTAACGATAACATCCGAATTCTTACTATTCCAATCATCGCTGGATGCCCTCCTTGGCCAGGGGTGGTGAACTCTGACATGCACGCGGCTGTGGCTGCGGCCACGTCGGTAATTTAATTGTCAATAAAATTGATAGAGTGAGAGAGGAGGGGGCTATTCGAATAACCCAAGCCTGAAAGTGTACCTTTATCAGTGAGGGAGAGGGAGGCTGTGGGGTGGTGAAGGTTGCCTGAGGGGTTAGGGGAATGAGGGGGAGAGGCAGGGGTGGGGGAGGTTTCTCAGAAGGGTAGATTTACCCCAGGGCGTTACAATCCTCTTTGCAGAACAATAGATAAAGACCATTAATCAAAAGGGAACAACAGGTTGGTCTCTGAGTGCATACTTGTCCCTGATGTAGGCAACCTGCACTAAACAATCGTCCCAAAATCGGCCTTGCCCCACTACTGGAGAAAATGATGGAGGCAATCATCTGAATTTGATAAAGCAAGTTATATGGCAGGGTGGATTTCGGCGATGATTTCATGACCTGGATGGAGGAAATGGAATGTTTGGAGACAGCCAGAATGGAGGACATGTGGACAGAAAGGCGGCAGACATACAGGGCTCGCAAAGATGGGGGGACTACAGGGTGTTCAGACTTAAGTTTATGGGAGGTTTAGGAGAGGTGAATGTGTTCTAGGTGTTCGAGGACGTGTGGGAATCTTATTAGCTGGTACAGGATACAGGTGGTAGAAAGTAGTCGAATACTAAAAGTGAGGCAGGATGCATGTAGTTCCAGAATCTGGGGGAGTAATAAAACTTGGGAAGAGATGAAGTCCATGATTTTTTACTCCTTAACATACCCATCCTAGTCGCATTAATGTTACCACCGTCTATGTTCAACGTCAACGATCAATAACCATTTAAAGACGGCAGGTCACAGCACTAGCAGTGGAGTGTATATAAAGCGGGGCAGGGTGATGTGGAAATGGTGTAGTCTTTGTTGCATGTCCAAAAGGGCATGATCATTGGCTTTCGGGCCTAGTGCGGAATCATTTCGGAAATGGCTAAGTTTGTAAACTGTTTGTGTGCCACCATCGTTAAAATACAGAGTGCATGGCAAAAGGGCGCTATCCAAAACCAGCCACTGTGGTGCACCATGGACCACAGATGACAGAGGTCAATGACGGCTGCAGAGGTGTGTATGGGCGAACAGATGAGCAACTGTTAGGCAACTGACCACCGAGATGAACAAAGCGGCTACCACTAGTGTCTCCTCAACGACCATTCAGTGAAAGTTGCTGCTTATGGGCCTTCGCAGTAGGTGCCTGGTTCATGCACCCATCCTGACTACTGTTCATCGGCGACGAAGGCTGGAATTTGCTCGCCAATACCACAACTGGACGTCAACTGAGTGGTGACAGAAGACCTTCTCGGATGAATTACGTTTTATGCTCCACAAGACAGACGGCTGTTCGCACGTACGGCGTGAATCGTCTGAAATTGTTTGCAACAATTTGCTGAAACGATATATTTTAATTATCTCCACAAAGAAAATTAAAGTTTTTGTCTATTGTGAAAAAGACATTTTAGGACAAAAATCATAGTCGAGAATTAGTGGCATAAGCTCATACATCCAGCTGTCTAGGCTGTGATGTCTTTTATACACTGAAGAGCCAAAGAAACTGGTACACCTTTCTAATATCGTGTAGGGCCCCCACGAACACGCAGAAGTGTCGCACGACGACGTGGCATGGACTCGACAATTATCTGAAGTAGCACTGGAGGGAACTGACACCGTGAATCCTGCAGGGCTGTCCATAAATCTGTAAGACTACAAGGGGGTGGAGATCTCTTCTGAACAGCACGCTGAAAGGTATCGCAGATATCCTCAATAATGTTCATGTCTGGGAAGTTTGGTGGCCAGCGGAAGTGTTTAAACTCAGAAGAGTGTTCCTGTAGCCATTCTGTAGCAATTCAGGACGTGTGGGGTGTCTCATTGTCCTGCTTGAATTGCCCATGTCCGTCGAAATGCACAATGGACATGAATTGATGCAGGCGATCAGACAGGATGCTTACGTATGTATCACCTGTCAGAGTCGTATCTAGACGTGTCAGGGGTCCCATATCACTTCAACTGCATACGCCCCACTCCATTACAAAGCCTCCACCAGCTTGAACATTCTCTTGCTGACATGCATGGCCCATGGATTCATGAGGTTGTCTCCATAACCGTATACGTCCATCCACTCGATACAATTTGAAATGAGCCTTGTCCGACCAGGGAACATGTTTCCAGTCATCAACAGTCCAATGTCGGTGTTGACAGGCCCAGGCGAGCCGTAAGGCTTTTTGTCGTGCAGTCGTCCAACGTGTACCAGTGGGCCTTCGGCTCCGAAAGCCCATATAAATGATGTTTCGTTGAATGGTTCGTACGCTGACACATGTTGATGGCCCAGCATTAAAATCTGCAGCAATTTTCGGAAGGGATGCACTTCCGTCACGTTGAACGATTCAAGCAGTCGTCGTTGGTCCCGTTCTTGTAGGATCTTTTTCCTGACGCAGCGATGTCGGAGATTTGATGTTTTACGGGATTCCTGATATTCACGGTACACTCGTGAAATGGTCTTACGGTAAAATCCCCACTTCATCGCAACCTCGAAGATGCTGTGTCCCATTGCTCGTGCGCCGACTATATCGCCACGTTCGAACTCATTTGAATCTTGGTAATCTGCCACTGTAGCAGCAGTAACCGATCTAACGACTGCTTCAGACACTTTAGTTGTCTTATATAGGCGTTAGCGACCGCAGAGCGGTATTCTGCCTGTTTACATACTCGTATCTCTGTATTTGAATACGCTTGCCTATACCAGTTTCTTGAGAGCTTCAGTGCACTTTGTGATAATGAGCCTAAGAAAAACTACAAACGTACTTGCCCAAGGTAGGTATGGTTAAGAGAATGCTCCTGAACAAAACCATAAGAAAGACGGTACTTAAATTCTATAACACTACCACTGTACCTTTACTGTTCTGTTGATCCTAAGTATGTACTTTACCGCCCAAACAATTACAGAGAACTGAAGCAAAGTAATGAAACTCTCGTCTGTTGCAGGATACAAATTAGAAGGTCTTGAGAGGAACTAAGAGATAAGACAGAAACTCCGTGTTCTAGAAACAGTGGAAAAATCCAAAATCAATGTCATGACCATCTACTACGAATGGATCAAAGCCGGATACCAAGGAAAACTATGGCTGGAGACCCAGTGGTATAAGGAGGACGGGTTGACCACGAGAAAGGTGGTGCGATCAGCATTAAACTGCTTTGTTTCGGAACGAGCAAAAACGTTTAACCCGAAGACGTATTTGATGATGAGTTAGGTGAATGAGACAGTTGCGGATTGTGAGGAATTCAAATTCATCAGTAAAACCTCTTGTGTTTGCATACGTTCTTTGCCTTCGTAAGTGTTGAGAAACGAACAACTTTCTCTTCATTCGTGTTCACCTTCCTCCTCTGACGTTCTCTAAAAATCTGATAGATCAGGTCCAATATCACTTACCACACTCGCCGTTACTGGTCAACAACTGCACTTTAAGAATAAACGAAAGTGCTGTTCTCAATAATGGGGGAACTTTAAACCATCAACCCACATCTGTTGGTGTCACAGTAATGGTGTTTTGACAATACGTGCATTGGGCGCCAGAAAAAGCATTGGTCCAGTTCACCGAATAACGCCGCACGCTGTCAATTCAAAAATGGTTCAAATGACTCTGAGCACTATGGGACTCAACATCTTAGGTCATAAGTCCCCTAGAACTTAGAACTACTTAAACCTAACTAATCTAAGGACATCACACACACCCATGCCCGAGGCAGGATTCGAACCTGCGACCGTAGCAGTCCCGCGGTTCCGGACTGCAGCGCCAGAACCGCTAGACCACCGCGGCCGGCCGCTGTCAATTATCGCTGCCTCAGTAGTAATCTATAATGAAAGAATGCACATGCTTTCATGCACACTTAAAAAAATTAAATGAAATTTAGTATCTCAAATGATATTCACAGGAGAAGGACCATAACCCAGACAGATCACTACAGAAATCTGCTGATTGTCGCACGGAACTTTTAACGCAACACGTGCAGGTAATGGGAGACTTGCGTGTCAAAGCTGAATGCTTCCAACGAGACCGGAGTTTAGGTTCTTGGAATGTCGTTTACTACGTAGGCCTACTCACGCCATTACCAAGCAGCTCAAGCGAACAATGATTACAGGGGAAGGTGAACTACTTGAAATACCAAGAAACTCAAATTCAGTGTTAGTCTGGCCCCACGTCAGACTGGTACATAAATCCGTCATTCATAACAAATTGGCGCAATTCGGCCGAAAAATAGAGAGACGGCAAGCATTTAAAGCAGCGTAAATAGATTGTTCATCACGAGCTTGTTTGCGTGACCATCCCCCGCAGCAAGCACAGGAATATTTGTTTTGCAAATAAAAAACACCTTCTCTTGCTACACTGTATTTTATTTCTCCCAGACACGTTTCGCCTTTTTCACTTTAACGCTTCATCACTGGGATCCAGAATGATATAGTTTTGGTTTGCTATGTGGAATCTATAGATTATAAAACAGTTTTATGATAATAAGAGATTACTTATAGTTCTTCGCGTTTTTAGTTGGCATCCGTGTTTCCTCTCATCTGGCTGGAGGTCGCACTACAGCCCTATTTACGAAACGTAAGCATATTTTTATGTTTCGAACTTTTTTCTTCCTACTTTTCATCTTGTCTGCACTTACAATTGTGATGCCCTATCAGTCTTCTGTCACTAATTATACATATTTCATCGAAAACTGTGATTTCAATATGTAACTACTTTGAGTTCGCTATATGTCTCATCTTGTTTGGTTTGTTTAATTACATGTTGCCAACCTACGGAAGTACACAGGGAGTACATAAAGTCTGGGAACACTTCTAGTTATTTATTGCACAAGAATCAAACCTTGTACAGATATCATACACATGTCATTTTGAAGAGAACCCCTGAAAATTTTTTTTTTTCCTGTATACCGCCAAAGCGTAGTTTGGTAATTTGCCAATACACAGCGCTAGTCGCAAACATGGCGAGTTCAGGTGCGAGATCACTTCGCCGAAAACACTGTCACTGGATATTCCTACTTGGGCATGTTGCAGCAATAGCGTATGCCTCAAATGCAATCGGACTCTCCGTGTGACTTTTTTCTGTGGGGGACACATTAAAGATCTGGTGTACGTACCGCCTCTACCACGTGTTGTAGCAGAACTCCGGGAGAGAATACTGGAAGCGACTGCCACAGTCAACAATGCCATGCTCGGACAGGTATGGCAAGAATTCGATTACCGTGTTGACATCTGCCGGGTCACTCACGGTTCGCATATAAAACGTTTGTAAAAAAAAAAAAAAAAAAAAAAAAAAAAATCAGAGTTTCTCTTCAAAACACAATATGTATGACAACTGTACAATTTTTAGTTCTTGTGCAATTAATAATTTGAAATTGTTCCCAGACTTTATGTACACCCTGTATATTGAAAGCTAACGTATATTCATTTCTGTAATATTTGTATCTGAGTGTGAGTGTGTGTGTGTGTGTGTGTGTGTGTGTGTGTGTGTGTGTGTCTGTGGTGGTTATTCAGTGCAAGCTGCGGAATGTTGAACATGTGAACATGAATGCAATAGCTGTCAGAGAATGGTTGAAAGTTTAGGCATTCAGCTGATTTGAGTTTTGGTTTAAATGTTTTGTTGATATCTTCATGGACAAGTGGTGGTGGTATTATTATTATTATTATTATTATAACAGTAATCTGTTGTAGCGTTACGAGTTACGCTATTACTTTATCTAATAGTGTAAAGAATGAGTTGTCTGTCATGTCTACTTGATCATTCAACAGGGTTTCCTCTTCTGCTTTGTTTCCCTGTATGTTATAATTTTCGTGTAGTGTCAGAAAGTGTTTTTTTATTGTTGATTCTAATTATTTTCATGCCTTTTTCTCTAGTCGTTGGTTTGTGATTGTGTTCTCTTAGGTGTTCTGCAAATATGGTGTGGTTTGTCCCATATTTCCAGGCTGTCATGTGCGCTTTGTATCTGACACCAAATGTTCTGCCTGTTTGTCCTATGTATTTGCCATCACAAGTGTTACAATGTAATTGATGTACATCAGCTTCCTGGCATATATCTGTGTTTTTTGCCAATTTTGGAGCCTATTTTTGGATATAATTGTCTGCTGTGTATCCTATGTTTATTCCCTGTTTTTTTTGAAAATGTTCGCGATTTTATGTGTGAATTTTTGTTTGTTTGTCATTGTGTACCATCCTGTGTTTTCTCTTATATTTTCCTGCTTGTTCTGTGTAGTTGTTATGATACTGAGTGTATGTGATTGGGTTTGGTTCTGTTGCGATGTTATAAATGGTTTTGTGCATTCTGCTTTCATTTTAGTTTTAATTTTGTCATTTAGCTTGAAACACGTATGTATTCAGTCGCAGCGATGGCGAGACATGACAGAATCTCTGACCAGAGAGTTGTTTATCGTTGCTAGTCTGCGCTTGACTGCGCGAGAGTTCAGTTGCGAGAAAGTAGTTGTACATAGCGAGTCGCGAGAGCATGTAGTTGCGAGTCGCAGTTGTGTGTGAGGAGTCGGCGGGCGTCGACATGGGTCTCTGGTCACGATTCAGGACGAGGTGTATTGTTATCAAAGGTAATGAAGCAGCATTGCGCTCAGCCAATAACATATGTTAATTGTAATTAATTTGTTCAAGAAATGCCCCAATAATAATTTTTTTAAAGCAATCGTTTTTAAGAAAAGAATTATTACAATTGAAACAATATTTCCCATGCTTTTCCTCCCCGAATCAATTTATCAGATTAATTATTGCACAGGGCCTAAGGTCAGCGAAGCTGCGCTTATAAAATTTATCAGGTTCACCTTAACGTTAATTTTGTGGAGACGTAACATTTTTGCACATTTTTATTATCATTGATTTTTATTACTGTGGGAAACTAACATTTGGTTCTATTTGCTATTTCATTCAATTCATATCATTTAAAAATTCTTACTGGGAGGTTACACTTAGCACGATGTCTATTCTCATTTAAATATTTTCTTTCATTTTTGCGGGGAGGCTACACTTGGCGACATCCGGACCAGGATCGTATTTCTTTGAGAATCTTCTGAAAAGTAGTCAGATATTTGCTCTTATTTACTTAATATAATTAGCATTTGGCGCAACGCTTTTACTAATTTTATGACTTTCTTTCCTCAGATCATCGGCAATTCGTTGCTCTGCTGTATTTGTGTTTGTCACTTTTTGCATTGTGCTTATTTCATTTGCGAATAATTGTGACTATTGTAAAAATGCCTCGAAAGACTATTAATAGTGCATCGCGAGGTATAATGAATGAAATAACCGATTTAAACAACTTCACTGATAGTACTTGTGACATGCAATGTAATGATGACAATCCTGCGTTCACTGACAATCAGTGCGTTCCAACCACTAATGATGATTTTCATCTTAATGATGAACAAACGAACTCAATTGTCTCGTCTGTTAATTTGACGACAATTGATGACGCGGGGCGTTCTGTTGCAATGAGCGCTGCCCAGCTTAACACAACCGGTTTGCTAAATTCACTTGACGAACACACAAATTTGTCTAATGAAAATGGACAGTGTACTGAAAGTACGACGGATTCATTTAATTCCGAAATAGTGACTGACAGTGCACATTTGACTGGCAAACCTTTTTGTAAATCTCAGAATAACCAAATGGTTACAGAAAGCGAGACAATTCCAGAACCACCATTAAATAGCACAGAGAATAGAAATGCTAATTTTGTGTCGGATCCAATTATGGCATTGTTGCTACAAATGAGTAAACAACTTAATGAAAGTAGTGAAGATAACAAACAATTTAAAGAAAATTTCAGACAACAGAGTGAAAAACAAGACGAACTTAATAAAAAATTAGACAACAATCCCAGACAGTTAAATGAAAAATTAGACAACAATTCCAGACAGCTTAGTGAACAGATTAGAGCCGTTGCTGCGCAGTGTCATGATACTAAGGAACAATTACGCGAGGAAATTGAGGCTTGTTCAAGGAAAAGTAGCGAAGAAATTAGGTCTGTTGCCCAAGAATTAAGGGATATGCAAACAGCTGCAACAGAATCACTCAGAGACGAAATTAGTACAGTCGGTAAACAATGCTCTGAAAAAGCTACACAATTACGCGACGAGTTTAAATTAATGACAGCAGAACGTTCGCGCACAATGGACGCAAAGATAGACGCGAAATTCGAACAACAGAACACTCAAAGTGACGAGCGCTTCAATCACCACATACGCGTTTCCGCAAATTTATACAGGATCAAAATAAAGTAAAACGTCAAGAAATGGAAACAATCACAGCACAGAGACAAGAAGACAAACGTAAATTGTTTGCGAAGGCAAAAACATACGTAGACAACAATATTGCTACAGTGTCCGACGAAATTAATATCATCAAACAGTTGAACGCCGAATTACGTGATGAAATTTCTGATCTTAAATCAAAAACAGATACACACACAGCAGATATTCAGTCAGTGACAGACAGATTCGAACAATTAGAACTAACACAGGATTCCGATGTCGTCAAAGCTGACGTTAAAAAATTGAACGAAACCACACGTAAATTACAAAAACAGATTAATGCTTCTGACAGTAAAAACGATGATCAGGCAAAAATACTGACTGAAAAATATGATGATTTGGCCAGTCGTATTGATGTTATCGAAAGTAATAATGACAATAAATCAGACAATACTGCACCGATTTCGTTTAACCAAACACCTGAATTCCAAAATCTACAGCAGACAATCAGTGAGATAGATTCGTCTAATAATGCATTACATAGAAAATTGTCAAGTTTACAGCAAGAGGTAACAGAGATAAAAAATATTTCAGTTAATAACACGTCACAGAATACGCCACGTTGCGAGCATTTGTCACACTCACACAGCCAGTGTAACTTAAGCAATTTACAGAGACTACACGACTTAAAATCCGAAAAGCTATGCGACTTAAAATCTGAAAAGCTACGCAACTTGAAATCCGAAATGACACAGACAAACAGATTCTCACACAAACCTGAACGTGTTCTCAAATTCAGTGACGAGAACGTAGATTACGAGCAATTTTTATCTATAAGAAAATCTAAGGAATTTAATAATGACAGAGCACAGATACACAATTTGAACTGCATACGACAATTTATTTTTGTACTTTCACCGGTATTAGCTGTAACGCAGAAACTAGCTTTGAACTGGATACGACAATTTGCTCTTGAATTTTTACCAACATTTCGTGTAATGCAGAAACTACAATCAGCATGGATACAGCAATTTACTTTTGAATTTTCACCGGCATTGCCTGTAACGCAAAAGCTAAAATGCATTTGCAGCGCGTAATAGACCTCAGGGGATTCATTACGCTTTAATGAATATGTGCCGTAGCGTGCATAGGGCCCCGAGCTGTAGTAGTGCTGTTTCATCTTTAGTTTTCTGCACTGCTGCCTTCTCTTCTACTATCCTTTATATCTATTAAAACAGCTCTTTAACTATTGCTCTACCTAGGATTAAGAAATGACTAATGAAAACCCGATAAGACAAGTTCCTACCGAAAGTGACATTTATCATTAGGCACTCCAGAACTACCAGCGTAATGTTAATATCAGAAAAAATTTTAATCATCAGTATGTGTAAAATTTTCAGCAGTCGCTAACACATTTTTGTAACAATAGACGTTTTTCACCGCAATAGCATCAAAACCAGCCGGTTAGCATACCTAACCAACAATGTGGTATACAAGGTCAACCAAGCTTTAATGTTTCGCCGCGTGCACGTATAGTCTCAGCTCCAACAAATAGTAACGCACAGCAGCAAAGAAATAACTACGTATAGAAACACACTATTTCAATTCCTATCGCAATGCACCGTATAGGAATGACTATCACGACAGACGTAAAAATAATGAGCAAAATTTTTACCGTACATATAATAACAGTCGGTCTTACCAACAGCAAAATCATCCGCAAGAACATATTCTCATGAATGAACCCGACAGTAGGTATCATCCATAGCGTAATAAGTCAGGAAGAAATAACAGAACAGTTCAAATAGTGGATATGCCACAGCATCCTCCCGTAAATAACAGCACGTACGATAGAAGTTGACCAGACACAGTACAGGTTGCATATTCCAGTAACGCAAGCAATACTTTTGACACGCAGAATGTTGTTCACGAAAATGTTATTACTTTTGACGACATCAGACACACTCTTTTACAGGAAAGACCAGTTGTTAAAAAAAAAAACCATTTCACACCCCGTCATCGAAATTAAAATTGGTTCATCGAAATTTTCAGCAGTAATCGATTCCGGATCACCTATGTCAGTTATAAATGAAGAAACTTTCAACGAGTGTAACAAAGAGAATACCTATCCTACATTACCATTAGGCAAAACGAAAGTAAAAGGAGCAGTATCGAATAAAGGAGTAGACGTTAAATTACATACACATTTATCATTTTGCATTGCGGGTCACACATTTCACTCAAATTTTTGGATTATTCCGTTATTGACGACAGACATTATTTTAGGTACGAATTTTCTGGTACAACACGATGCCATTATCGATTTTCAGAATTCCTATTTAATGTTGAAGGACGAAAATGTACAATTGGCTTTAGAATTTCAGCACTCATTATCTGCAGAAGAACAAACAATTAATCGCACAGAGGTCATTTCCGTATCACGTAGCATAGACTGTAATTCCACATTGCTCACAGATACGTACGTACATAACTATAACACTCCAGACGAAGCTGACTACGACGTAATGCTGATGATTTCTGATAAAGTTAAACAAAGCAGTGCAAATACAGACGACGAACGCACGCAACTACACAAAATTCTTTTACAGCAAGCTCCAGTTTTCGACAACATTCCTGGTACTATGTCCTGATTTATGTATGAATTTCAAGTCAAACAGCACGACACATTTAAAGCAAAGCATTATCCCATTCCATATATCCACAGAGAACAAGTTAAAAAAGAGTTGCAAGCTATGCTTGACCAAGGAATTATAGAACCGGCAGTTAGTCCGTACATAAACCCGCTACATATTGTTAAGAAAAAAGATGGCTCACTTCGCCTTGTACTTGATTCGCGTCACATTAATGACATTATTATTAATGAAACAGATCGACCACAGTCATTAGAGGAACTTCTACAGAAATTTCATGGTACTGCTATTTATTCTACATTAGCTTTAAAATCGGGATTTTGGCAAATTCAGCTTCATCCGAATTGCAGAAAGTACACAGCATTTCTCTGTTTTGGCGACTGTTATCAATTTTGGAAATTACCATTCGGTTTAACTATTTCTTCTGCAGCTTTTATTCGCGGTTTGAACACAATACTTCCGACAGAACTTAAAGACAGAATCACGACGTACGTAGACGACATTCTTATCGCAGAAGCTAACTGGTCTGAACACAATATGATTCTTGAACGACTGTTACAAACTTTTCGTGCACAAGGACTCACAGTTAACCTCAGTAAATCGCATTTTGGTAAAACTTCTATAAAATTTCTTGGACACGTAATTTCAGCAGAAGGCATTGCGCCTGATCCGGAAAACTTCAAGCTCTACGTGACATTACTGTTCCTACGACGAAAAAACAACTACGTAGCTTTTTGGGATTAATTAACTTTTTTCGTAAATTTATTCATCACTCTGCTTTAGACACACCTAGATTATGCCAATTGACAGGTAAAAACACTATTTGGTCTTGGGATAAGCAAGCACATTCTGAATTTATGAACCTGAAACATGCTTTGTTCAATGCACCACTTTTATCGCACCCAGATCTTACCAGAAATTTTTCCATTGCCACCGACAGTTCCAACACCGCTTTAGGCGTACATATTTTTCAGGAAATTGAAGAAGATGGCTCAACAGTAATTAAAAACATCGCATTTGCAAGCCGCATTCTGTCACCTGCTGAACGAAATTATTCCGTTACGGAACTGAAAACATTATGCGTTGTTTGGGCTTTTACGAGATTCAGGCATTTTCTTTATGGCAGACATACCACCGTTTACACAGATCACAGAGCGATACAATTTTTACTTTCAGCTAAATTCACACACGATAGATTAAGCAGATGGAAGCTTTATTTACAGGAATTTAATTTCACAATTGTTCACATTCCCAGCACACAAAATATTATAGCAGATGCACTATCTCGTTCTCTCAGCAACAGTCAGCAAGACATCGCAACCAACTTCTGCAAAGCAAATTTCAGCGTCATGTACATTCAGCAAGTTGCATTTGAAAATTTTATTTCGTCGTCATTACCGGACATAGCAAAAGAGCAAAATAAAGACAACGTATGGAAAGAAATTAAACACCTTTGGCAAGATAAGAATAATGTTACGATTAGAAACCATTACACAGTACGCAATGACATTCTGTTTCGCCGCTCTCATCCTCACAGTAACAATTGGTTATTATGCATTCCTGACGAACTGGTTAACAAATTAATATGGTATACTCATTTAAGTTATGCACATTACGGAGCCAGAAAATGTTTTCTTATACTGAGACAGAACTGTTATTTTACCAACATGGAGAAACGTATACGACGAGTTTTAGCGTCATGTAAAATCTGCCAGAAAGCTAAGTCAGACACAAGTTCACATATTCCCCCATTACATCCAATTGTACCTGTTAAATTGAGACATATGGCCGCTGTAGACATTTTTGGTCCAATTCCGAGAACTAATAGAGGTTTTTGCTACATCTTTGTCGCTGTTGAGCTCACTTCAAAATTTGATACTTTCACTCCGTTACGCAAAGCTACTGCTAAAACCGTTTCGAAAGCATTTGTAAAGCATTTTCTATTCCATGTAGGGCATGTGTTGAAAGTAATTTCTGACAATGGATCACAATTTCGTTCTGCTATATGGACACGTATGTTACGAACTAGAAACATTTCTCCGATCTATATATCCAGGTACCATGCTTCTTCGAACCCTCGTGAACGATTAATGAAAGAAATTGGTAAACTGTGTAGAATATACTGCCACAAAAGACATATTGATTGGGACACACACATATTCTCATTCCAAGATGTAATTAATTCCATACCAAATGAATCTACTATGCTATCTCCGTCTGTCACACTGAAAAATGTTGAACCATCTAACAAAATTACAGAATTAGTAAACTTTCCTACATCTCGTCGACTACGACACCATGAAACAATTAACATTTCGCTGAACAACATCAAACGTGCCGCAGAGCGCCGGAGAAGACAGCAAGAACAAGTTTGTATATGCCGCGACTTTCACATTGGTCAGAAGATATTAGTACGTACACACTGTTTATCCAGCAGAATAAAAGGTAAGTGCAGTAAATTTGAACTTCTATACGCAGGTCCATATCGGATTCGCAGCATTCCTCACCCCAATGTTGTACACGTCGAAACTCTGAGAACCAGAAAAAGTAAAGGCAACCACCATGTCTCCAATATTAAACCCTTTATTGAATGAAGACACTTTATGATTCAAAATACTATGTGATGCCATTTACTAATTTTTATGATCACTTATGCAATCATATTCACATGACTAATTACTGATGATTATCGTATTTTTTCTTGGCAAGTGCCCGGCAAGGTAAGGTTAGCAGGTCGCTCTTCTTGTCGTTACACATCAGACCGTGCATATTTTTCCCGATGAATTTACACATTTATGACTATTTCTGCTATTATATTTATGTGACTGCTTATTGATGATTATCGTATTTTTTCTTGGCAAGTGCCGGCAAGGTAAGGTTAGCAGGTCGCTCTTCTTGTCGTTACACATCAGACCGTGCATATTTTTCCCGATGCATTTACACATTTATGACTATTTCTGCAATTATATTTATGTGACTACTTATTGATGATTATCGTATTTTTTCTTGGCAAGTGCCCGGCAAGGTAAGGTTAGTAGGTCGCTCTTCTTGTCGTTACACATCAGACCGTGCATATTTTTCCAGATGAATTTACACATTTATGACTATTTCTGCAATTAAATTTATGTGACTACTTATTGATGATTATCGTATTTTTTCTTGGCAAGTGCCCGGCAAGGTAAGGTTAGCAGGTCGCTCTTTTTGTCGTTACATATCAGACTGTGCACATTTTTTTTTTCAAGTAAACTTACGTATCTTATGAATAATTATGCAATTTTATCTAGTGACATATTAATTTTATTAAATTCTCTCTCCATTAAAGGCTTTAATTCTTGCCTCTACTAACTACACAACATACAAGCTGAACACAAAGAAGGTCACATTTCTTGTCATTTTTTTTAATGTATGTACGATTGTTTTCATATTTTGTTTGTATGCACTGTGAAATAGTTAAGATATAACACACACCAGTTGACTTGGACATTTTTGCCCTATGATATCTCAACATCGTGACTGTTTTACATTTTTTGCTGCTGCATTGTGATATTCTGTGTACATTTTTGCATTTGAACACTGTCTATTTTTTTTTTTTTACATATTACGTTTTCTGTCATGTTATGCTGTATGCTTAATTATGTTACCATAAACCAATCATTATTTAGTGAGTATATGATCTAAATGCAAGACATTAATCTTTGTTCATCAATTTCAGAAAGAAATGATGCGTAAAAGAAATAAATTAAACAGAAATGGGAATTTCACCTTCGGAATGAACGAAAGAAGATGCAAACCTCGTGATGAAGAGTAAATGGATCAGGATTAACAAGCATTAACAAGAATATACCATACACATCGTAGAATAGCAGTCTTAACTAATTTTTTGTTTCAGAATACGAGGCGATTGATGCAGGCTGTCTGACAGAACTACACATCTTAGTTTTAGTGATGAAATATGATAGAAATAAGGAATAGTTGTATAATGAGTAATGAAGTGATTTTTTGCAGATGATAATGAATGCTGATGAATAACGATGAAGAATATGCTACTATGGATAATGAAGTTTTTTCTTTACAGATGAGGATATTGCTGAAGTTATGTATTTATGCTATGTAGTTATTTAAGTATTTGTTGCAGTTTGCTTTGACAGCAGGTGTTATATTGCATTGTATAATGATGGAAGGTTTTGGAAAGGACAGCTATGGAACACATTTTTATACACATTTCACTACCTGTTAATTCGAAGTTCACTACTTTTCAGCATAAAACGCATTTCTTCTTTCAGCTTAATAATCCATTTTTTGTATATTTTTGCAGGAGAAATTATTTATGAAATTAATGTGCTATAAGCAGTTGTTCATTAAATCTATGTCATTTATGAATGTGATTGCATATACTCTACTTGTTTCATAATCTTGCAACAGCGGACTCATGACGAATGACGTTACACATTTTCATTTACAGCAACAACCCAGAAGCAAATTTTTTTTCTTGCTTTCCCCTATAATTACCCAAAGCAATGCATTGCTAACAAAAAAATGTATTACCACTCCCAAATAATGATACCAGTTTAAGAGAGTTCTGAGTAATGCTGATCAGCTATGAATAATATGTCACTTGAATAATGAATGCTACTGATTACTGTATTGAAATGATCAATGATTAATAATGCTTTGTAACTAGGAAATGAATGCTACTAATTATGCTTTGTAACAAGTAAATGAATGCTACTAATTATGCTTTGTAACAAGGAAATGAATGCTACTGATTATGCTTTGTAACTGGGAAAAGAATGCTACTGATTACTGTATTGAGATGATTACTGCATTGAAATGATTACTGTATTGAAATGACCAATGATTAATAATGCTTTGTAACTAGGAAATGAATGCTACTAATTATGCTTTGTAACAAGGAAATGAATGGTACTGATTATGCTTTGTAACTGGGAAAAGAATGCTACTGATTACTGTATTGAGATGATTACTGTATTTAAATGACCAATGATTAATTAATAATGCTTTGTAACAAGGAAATGAATGCTACTGATTATGCTTTGTAACTGGGAAATGAATGCTACTGATTATGGTATTGCAATGACCAATCATTAATAATGCTTTGTAAGTAGGAAATGAATGCTACTGATTACTGTATTGAAATGACCAATGCCAATGTCGTCTGTAAAACAATTAATGAACATTTTTCTGTAATACTACATACATGGTACAGAAATGTTCAATAACTGGGCTATGAATGCCGCAAACAACTAATGTAATTCCCAATGAAGACTAGTATGTGACTTAATGTCCTTCACCTTCTGACCTAACTACCCTGAATTACTGCAATATCCATTTGTCCTGTATATCCTCTTGATCATGGAGCACTATATTTGGTTTTTGCACTAATTCTACGTTGGTGTGCCTTGTAAGAGCGTGGTGTTGACACGACATGCTGTCCACCACCATGAGCGATGGAGACGTTATTGTGGTCCTACTGTTTGGTGTACCTGATGTACTGCCAAAATGATAACATGGAATATTACTACGACATTTCAGTGTCTTGGGTACGCTGATAAATACTTTTGGGAAAATAACTTCAGATTGTGTCACTTGTTGTTGTACTTCTGTGGAAAGATATGGACTTTCAGTGCAGCTGCGTGCAACCTAAAGTGCTACAACTGTGATGCAATCCTTCCCTTTTCTATCCTAATTCTTGTAACATAGTGAAAATCATTTTTTTGCTAACATCATTTGTATTCATGGCCTATACATTTTTTTCGATATATTGTGAATTTCAGTGCGTGTGCACTTTTTCTAACATGATTACTACTCATTGTATGTACATTTTGATTTGCTGATATATTCTGAACTGCAGTGCATGTGCACTTATGTCACTTGTCAACATGATTTTTTGCCATTATGTTTATTTGTTGTGAAAATACTAAAGAGTTTTTCAGTGCGAGTGCACTTTTGTCATTTTTCTAACATGATTTCTACTCATTGTATGTACATTTTGATTTGCTGATATGTTCTGAACTGCAGTGCATGTGCACTTATGTCACTTGTCAACATGATTTTTTGCCATTATGTTTATTTGTTGTGAAAATACTAAAGAGTTTTTCAGTGCGAGTGCACTTTTGTCATTTTTCTAACATGATTTCTACTCATTGTATGTACATTTTGATTTGCTGATATGTTCTGAACTGCAGTGCATGTGCACTTATGTCATTTGTCAACATGATTTTTTGCCATTATGTTTATCTGTTGTGAAAATGGTAAAGAGTTTTTCAGTGTGTGTGCACTTATGTCATTTGTTTTGTACTCATTGTATATATATTTTGTACTCGGTGCATGTGCACCACATTTACTTCATGTTCTACATCTGAATATTCTGTGACTGTAAAGTTAATTAGTTAAGAAAAAATTTGTTGCTCATGGCAAGTCCAATTGACTCACCATCGCTGCCAAATTTTTGCCACCCCCCCCCCCCCCCCCCCCCGTGGAGGGTTATGAAATACGTGTGTATTCAGTCGCAGCGATGGCGAGGCATGACAGAATCTCTGACCAGAGAGTTGTTTATCGTTGCTAGTCTGCGCTTGACTGCGCGAGAGTTCAGTTGCGAGAAAGTAGTTGTACATAGCGAGTCGCGAGAGCATGTAGTTGCGAGTCGCAGTTGTGTGTGAGGAGTCGGCGGGCGTCGACATGGGTCTCTGGTCACGATTCAGGACGAGGTATATTGTTATCAAAGGCAATGAAGCAGCATTGCGCTCAGCCAATAACATATGTTAATTGTAATTAATTTGTTCAAGAAATGCCCCAATAATAATTTTTTTTAAAGCAATCGTTTTTAAGAAAAGAATTATTACAATTGAAACAATATTTCCCATGCTTTTCCTCCCGGAATCAATTTATCAGATTAATTATTGCACAGGGCCTAAGGTCAGCGAAGCTGCGCTTATAAAATTTATCAGGTTCACCTTAACGTTAACTTTGTGGAGACGTGACATTTTTGCACATTTTTATTATCATTGATTTTTATTACTGTGGGAAGCTAACATTTGGCTCTATTTGCATTTTCATTCAATTCATATCATTTAAAAATTCTTACTGGGAGGTTACACTTAGCACAATGTCTATTCTCATTTAAATATTTTCTTTCATTTTTGCAGGGAGGTTACAAGCTTTGTGACAACGTTACTATTGTAACCATTATTTCGGGCTATCTGCGTTATTATGACCAGTTCGTTTTGGTAGTTTTCTTTGTTGAGTGGCACTGTGATGAGTCTATGGAGCATGTATAGGAGTGCTGCTTGCTTTTGTGCTCATGGGTGGTTCATGGATTCATGGATTGGGGAATGATAATGTCAGTTGCTGCAGGTTTACAGTACATTTCAAACATATGCTTATTGTTTTGTTTTGCGATTGTTATACCCAGAAAGTTCATTTGGTTATTCTGTTCTTTTACCAATGTGAACGTTATATTTTTATGTACCTCGTTGATGTGTGTAATTTTTCGAGTTTTGTTTGTGGTTCATCTATTAAGCAGAGGATGTCAACCATATACCTGAACCAATGCAGTATGTTGTATTCTTTTGCTACTATTTTTGTGAAAATCATCTGTTCATTGTGATTTATAAAAATATTTGCTAGGGGTCCTGACACTGGGTACCCCATTGGTAATTCAGCTTCTTGGTAAATAAACTTCATTATTGAATTGGCAGTAATTTTATTATATTTCTATAAATCACAATGAATAGATGATTTTTACAAAAATTGTAGCAAAAGTATGCAACGAACTATGTTGGTTCAGGTATATGGGTGACACACGTCTGGGAGTAATAAAATACAGTACAGAAAGAGAAGGTGTTTTTTTATTCACAAAATAACTATATTGTTCATCGCCTAGCATTCATCAGATATAAGACTTGCTGTGTAGACCTTATTTATAGTCGATTCATCTAATTAAGCAAAGTAGTACGACACTGTCCAAGCAAAACCTATTGTGGTTAGAGGTATTGTTATTATCCGGTTATCTGGTCTAAGCTGCCAGCTGTGTCGAAAAAGCGTCGAATATTTCATTGTGACCACAATGATTACGTGAGTGTGATGGTATTACTTGCCATACACGAGGAAATTGCTAAGACTCACTGCTATGTTCGGCCCTCATTTTTCCTCCAGTGTGTCCATGAACAATACAGCATTCCGTGGCGTACGATGTTTTCTTCTATTCGTGTTTTATTTCATAGCACCATCCACAACTCATTCAGCACTGCCTACCAACTAATCAGACATAACGTACACAGTACACATAATTGATTCACACCAATCGAGGGACATGAAACGGAAGCAGTGGTTGGGAAGGGAATGAGACAGGGCTGTAGCCTATCCCCGATGTTATTCAATCTGTATATTGAGCAAGCAGTAAAGGAAACAAAAGAAAAATTCGGAGTAGGAATTAAAATCCATGGAGAAGAAATAAAAAATTTGAGATTCTCCGATGACACTGTAATTCGGTCAGAGACCGCAAAGGACCTGGAAGAGCAGCTGAACGGAATGGACAGGGTCTTGAAAGGTGGATATAAGATGAACATCAACAAAAGCAAAAGGAGGATAATGGAATATAGTCGAATTAAATCTGGTGATGCTGAGGGAATTAGATTAAGGAAGCAAAATAATTGATGATGGTAAAAGTAGAGAGGATATAAAATGTAGACTGGCAATGGCAAGGAAAGTGTTTCTGAAGAAGAGTGTAGATTTAAGTGTCAGGAAGTCGTTTCTGAAACTATTTTTATGGAGTGTAGCCATGTATGGAAGTGAAACATGGACGATAAATAGTTTGGACAAGAAGAGAATAGAAGCTTTCGAAATGTGGTGCTACAGAAGAATGCTGAAGATAAGATGGGTAGATCACATAACTAATGAGGAGGTACTGAACAGAATTGTGGAGAAGAGAAATTTGTGGCACAACTTGACTAGAAGAAGGGATTGCTTGGTAGGACATATTCTGAAGCATCAAGGGATCACCAATTTAGTACTGGAGGGCAGCGTAGGGGATAAAAATCGTAGAGGGAGACCAAGAGATGTATACACTAAACAGATACAGAAGGATGCAGGTTGCAGTAGGTAATGGGAGATGAAGAAGCTTGCACAGGATAGAATAGCATGGAGAGCTGCATGAAACCAGTCTCTGGACTGAAGACCACAACAACAACATATCGGTACCGGTTTGCACGTTGTGTTATTAGTGGCAAATTACCAACTTTCTACCTTAGAGCTAATCTACAGGGTCTGATTACGTCGTGATATTACACTTTAACTGTACGCGGTGTATCCCGAACTTGTGGGCCCCTGTACTCGTACCTATCTCCGTGCACTTTATTGTCTCCAGTTACTCTGTAATTTGTCAAAGACAGGTGTAGCACCAAGGATGCTTAAAAATATCACCATTGTCCGGTCACAACTAACTTCTTCGAGTGTCTTAAATGTTAATTACTTAAATGTCCCGGTGAATCGTTTACTTGGGCCATTAGAGAATGAGTGTAAGAAAGCCAGACTTAGGTGGCAAATGTCATTTATTGTACAAAAGCTGATGAGTCTGACAACTCAGAGTTGCAAGCCATCACAAGATGTATGGCTAACGGTAGCACCACAGTTATAAAGAAGACTACTTACGCTGATTTCCAGTCCTCTCCTAATTTCTTCATGGCATTTGTTGTGTGGCGTTCACTGACTCAGGTATTGGGAGTCTCGTATGCTTTTGTCAGATAGTGGTAGTCACGCGCCAGCTAAAGTTCACGGTATCCTAAAGGCTTTACTCAACGAGGAGCCAGAATGCTTAAGATGCTGGATCGTAATCAGAGAGCGTTGTTGCTGTGTATCCAGTCCAAACACCGGTCTGCTTCACTTCTCCACGCTAGTCCATTGTGTGAAAGCCTCTTCATCTCCGAATAAGTACCGCAGCTCACAACTATTTGAACCTGCTTGCTTTGTTTATCACTATCTCTCCTTCCACAACTTTTACTCTCCACATTTCCCCGAATAACGAAAGTGACAATTCCTTGATGCCTTAGGTGTTCCTATCAAGGGATCCCTTCTTTTTGCTAAGTTATGCCACAAATTTCTTTTCTCCACAGTTAGATTCAGTGCCTCCTTATTAGTTATGCGATATGCCCGTCTAATCTTCTGCATTCCTCTGTAGCACCACACTCCATAATCCTGTCTAAAATGATTGTGATGTTTCACTTCCGAATAGGATTAAAATCAAGACAAAATCCTTCACAAAGACTTCCTACCCTCAAATTTATAACCGATTTTAACAAATCTCTCTTTTACTAGTATGGTTTTCATTCTTTTGCCAGTCCGCGTTTTATATCTCGTCCTCTAGGAGATCGTAAGCATTTTCCGGCCAAATCGACTGTGCAGTCACATTAATGTGACCACTTGTCAAAGCCTGAATACCCAGCTTTTGCAGCGCGGACTGCTGCAGGAAGAGAGTCAGTGATGTTCTCGAAGGTACCGACAGGGATGTGGAACCATGACAACACCAGTGCAGCGGCTAGTTGCGCTATTTTATCCGTTGAGGATCGACGGCGCTAACAGCCCGATCAAGACGGTCCTACATATTCACAATTGGGTTTAAATCCTGGGAGTCTGGTGGTCGGGGCAGTATGTTAAACACATCCTGGTGCTCTTTGAACCACACGCGTACACTCCAAACTGTGTGACATGTATTGTGTGGTGCGTGCCCCCGGACTCCAACCCCGTGCTGATGTAGTCGACGCCGTAGAGCTGCTACTGCCACAGCTCTCGCGGCACAGTAGAGACACGATGCGATATAACGTTAGTCCCCGTAGATTAACGGGAGAAAAAACCCGAAAAACTTCCGAAAAGGCGTTCCTCGCGTGGTCGTTGTATTACAAGTCTGCAGCGTTTCCACTTATGCGAACTCGTTAAATTTATGCTTTTCATTATTAATATTGTATTGTTAATTTCCTGGGTTTGCAGTACTTATTAATTTTTCTCTCGTTCGCATAGCACACACCACTGATTGCGAGGAAATATATTAGTTAACAGTTTTTTCTTACGCTGTTGTCTCGTTGGTATGGAATTGTTGGGCTGGTATGCAACGAGATCCAGAGATACTCTTTGATACAGTCTTCGTAAGATTGCGTCGTAATACGAAAATATTTTAAAGCTCACATCTAAACTAATGACGTGAATATTTGCACTTCAATGAAATAGTCTTTCATGATCAGTCGTCGATTTAGTCATTTATCAAACTATTTAATGATGTAGTCCACACCGGGTGTTTAACTGGTAGCGAACAGTTTATTGTTATTTTATCACTAAATACTTAGAACTCCCGCACCACACGACAACGGAATAGTTTAGTTAAGTCAGTCCGATTGAGTTATAGTTTCTTGGCAATTACCACAACTCAACATTCTAGCGTAATTGTTTTATCTTCATGATGTCGTGTACTTGGGTCCTACTCAAGACTAATTGCGTGTATTCTTTCATAGAATGTTCACTTCTCGTTAAGGTATAACTAATTTAAAGTCAAGTCCAATGTTCACTAATTCCGTTATTAGATTTCAATTAACCCGTAGTGCACGGTTAAATGAGTCTATCTGTTCTTGTCTCAGTTCATAAAATCAGTTTCTTAAGCCGTGAATCCCGTCACGCAACAAACACTTCTAAACTATAAAACAATCTCGTCACGATTCGCAATGTCAATAATTCAGATCAGAACTGCTCTCGTGCGTCTGCACTGGATGAGTTCTACCAAGCGTCTTCTTCTGTGAAAGAGCACTGTAGGCGCATTGAATTTCTTCGTTGCGCTTACAACTCTCTTCCACATAAAAGTTCCCTCTGATGACATTACTTTGGACTTAACTTTTGAGATATTAATTTCACATTTGTCACATGGATATTTGTCCATTGCTGAAATACGATGTTTCGTCTTTCTCTTTCGCTAACAAATATGCTCAGTGGTGTACAATGTAGTCGTTGACAAAACTCTTTGGTGTTAGCTCATCGGCAAAGATGTCGTAACTGCCAAGATAACTTTCCCTACTTCATGTTCTTTCTTAATTGATTTTAAGGTGGTCGTTGGGGCGTTACAATTGTTCTGCTGGTTCATGTCATCGTCGCGAAGAAAAAAGAACTGCATATGTGGGTATACATGGTCCCCATGGATACATGCATAAGTGTGTTGATCCATTGTGTCTTCCAGAATGACAAGATCACCCAGGAAATGTCACGAAAACATTAGCCGGACCACGACTCTCCCTCCTCCGGCCTTCCGATGATTGTTCCCGAGTGTTTGCTTTCAGACGTTTCACGCCGTACACGGCAACGGCCATTTCTCCAATGGAGCATAACACGTGATTCATCTAAAGAGGCCACTGTCGCCACTCAGTTGCGGTACTGGCGTGCAAATTCCAGCCTTCGTCGCCTGATGAACAGCAGTCAGCATGGTTGTATGAACCAGTGCTGCAATGGCCGGTATGCAGCAAAGTTCGCTTCTGCAGCTGCCTGTCATCTATGGCCCGTTATGCAGCATAGTTGCCTCGCCGCCGGTTTTGAATAACGCCATTTTGCCACGCATGCTATATTTTAACCAGGGCGGCATGCGAACAGTTTACAATTTTAGCCGTTTCCGAAGTGCTTCCACCCTAGGCGCAAAAGCCAATGATCATGCCCGTTTCTGCCGTCAGATAAATCGCTTCGTTTCCGCAGTATGACAACGACTGCTCTGTATCCACGTCCACCCAATAGCTTTATACAGGGTGTTACAAAAAGGCACGGCCAAACTTTCAGGAAACATTCCTCACACACAAAGAAAGAAAATATGTTATGTGGACATGTGTCCGGAAACGCTTACTTTCCATGTTAGAGCTCATTTTACTACTTCTCTTCAAATCACATTAATCATGGAATGGAAACACACAGCAACAGAAAGTACCAGCGTGACTTCAAACGCTTTGTTACAGGAAATGTTCAAAATGTCCTCCGTTAGCGAGGATACGTGCATCCACCCTCCGTCGCATGGAATCCCTGATGCGCTGATGCAGCCCTGGAGAATGGCGTATTGTATCACAGCCGTCCACAATACGAGCACGAAGAGTCTCTACATTTGGTACCGGGGTTGCTTAGACAAGAGCTTTCATCAGCCCCCATAAATGAAAGTCAAGAGGTTTGAGGTCAGGAGAGCGTGGAGGCCATGGAATTGGTCCGCCTCTACCAATCCGTCGGTCACCGAATCTGTTGTTGAGAAGCGTACGAACACTTCGACTGAAATGTGCAGGAGCTCCATCGTGCGTGAACCACATGTTGTGTTGTACTTGTAAAGGCACATGTTCTAGCAGCAGAGGTAGAGTATCCCGTATGAAATCATGATAACGTGCTCCATTGAGCGTAGGTGGAAAAACACGGGGCCCAATCAAGACATCACCAACAATGCCTGCCCAAACGTTCACAGAAAATCTGTGTTGATGACGTGATTGCACAATTGCATGCGGATTCTCGTCAGCCCACACATGTTGATTGTGAAAATTTACAATTTGATCACGTTGGAATGAAGCCTCATCCGTAAAGAGAACATTTGCACTGAAATGAGGATTGACACATTGTCGGATGAACCATTCGCAGAAGTGTACCCGTGGAGGTCAATCAGCTGCTGATAGTGCCTGCACACGCTGTACATGGTACGGAAACAACTGGTTCTCCCGTAGCACTCTCCATACAGTGACCTGGTCAACGTTGCCTTGTACAGCAGCAACTTCTCTGACGCTGAAATTAGGGTTATCGTCAACTGCACGAAGAATTGCCTCGTCCATTGCAGGTGTCCTCGTCGTTCTAGGTCTTCCCCAGTCGCGAGTCATAGGTTGGAATGTTCCGTGCTCCCTAAGACGTCGATCAATTGCTTCGAACGTCTTCCTGTCGGGACACCTTCGTTCTGGAAATCTGTCTCAATACAAACGTACCGCGCCACGGCTACTGCCCCGTGTTAATCCATACATCAAATGGGCATCTGCCAACTCTGCATTTGTAAACATTGCACTGACTGCAAAACCACGTTCGTGATGAACACTAACCTGTTGATGCTACGTACTGATGTGCTTGATGCTAGTACTGTAGAGAAATGAGTCGCATGTCAACACAAGCACCGAAGTCAACATTACCTTCCTTCAATTGGGCCAACTGGCGGTGAATCGAGGAAGTACAGTACATACTGACGAAATTAAAATGAGCTCTAACATGGAAATTAAACGTTTCCGGACACATGTCGACATAGCATCTTTTCTTTATTTGTGTGTGAGGAATGTTTCCTGAAAGTTTCCCTGTATACCCCCCACTGCTAGTGCTGCCACCTGCTGTCTGCAAGTGGTTATTGCACGTAGACGTCGAACATAGGCGGTGGGCACAATACTGTGACTGGACCGTGTAGTAGTATTACACTGTTTTTTTAATAAGTTTTTAAATAAGTATGTGTGAATGCTATATGTGGCCGTAAACATTTGATAATTTTATATTTTATGTATCACTAAGACTTGTTAGATTTAGCGTTAACTTATTGAACCTGTCGCTTACACAATATTTATCTTTGTAACAGATCTGAGGATGGCATTGTGCAGAAACAGGCAATAAAGTGTAAGAAATCTGTGTGATCAAGACGGACTTCTGAAAATAAAGTGCTAAAAATGATTGCGGACTCATTTACAGACTTTATGCCTTCAATTAACATTTCTCTATTCCGTTTAATGCCTCATTTCCTAATCTAATTCTTTCAGCATCGCCTGAATTTGTTGAACCACGTTCCGTTACTAATGTTTTTCTTTTGTTGATATTTGTCTTGTAACCTCTTTTCCAGGCACCATATGCTCTGTTCAACTGATCTTCCTTTGATGTCTCTTACAGAATACCAATGTCATTGGCAAACTTTAAATATTTTATTTCTTCTTCCTGAACTTTAAATCTCTTTCAAAATGTTTCTTTGGTTCCCTTTGCTGCTTCCAGCCCAGTTCCGGCCATGCTGATTTAGGTTTTGCCCGTAAGCACCAAAGTCTCATTAGCGTTATTTAGCACACAATAAAGAAATATGAGGAATGTAATACACTGCTACTCGTTTCGGGAGTCATCTCTCATCTTCTGGCTGTCTGCATACACTCGCACTTAAAAAGCACGAAGTAGTCATTAAATAAAAACAAAATAAAGAAAATACAACATAGAATGGGGAGCCTGATACCCGAAACGCGTACCTATGTATTATAAGAAGCCGTCAAATGAAAACCAGACAGATGGAAAAAATAACTAAACAGCTAATTATTTCAAAGGTAATCGCCGTAAGTGATAACATACACTGAAACGCCAAAGAAACTGGTATAGGCATGCGTATTCCAGGCAGAATACGGCGCCGCGGTCGGCAACGCCTATTTAAGATGACAAGTGTCTGGCGTAGTTGTTAGATCGGTTACTACTGCTACAATGGCAGGTTATCAAGATTTAAATGAGTTTGAATGTGGTGTTATGGGCAACGGCCTTGCCGCAGTGGATACACCGGTTCCCGTGAGATCACCGAAGTTAAGCGCTGTCAGGCGTGGTCGGCCATTGGGTGGGTGACCATCCAGGCCGCCATGCGCTGTTGCCATTTTTCGGGGTGCACTCAGCCTCGTGATGCCAATTGAGGAGTTACTCACCGAATAGTAGCGGCTTCGGTCAAGAATACCATCATAACGACCGGGAGAGCGGTGTGTTGACCCCACTCCCCTCCTATCCGCATCCTCCACCGAGGATGACACAGCGGTCGGATGGTCCCGGTAGGCCACTCGTGGCCTGAAGACGGAGTGCCTTTTTTGAACGTGGTGTTATAGGCGGCGCACAAGCCACAGGACACAGCATCTCCGCGGTAGCGATGAAGTGCGGATTTACCCATACGACCATTTCACAAGTGTACAGTGAATATCAGGAATTCTGTAGAACATCAAATCTCTGACATCGCTGCGGCCGGGAAAAGACCCTGCAAGAAGCGGGACCAACGACAACTGAAGAGAATCATTCAACATGACAAAAGCGCAACCCTTCCGCAAATTGCTGCAGATTTCAGTGCAGTTGAAGTGTTCAATGAAACATCATCGATAATGGCTTTCGGAACCAAAGGCCCACTCGTGTACCCTTGATGACTGCACGACACAAAGCTTTATGCCTCGCCTGGATCCGTCAACACTGACAGTGGACTATTGATGGCTGGAAACACGTCGCCTGGTCGGACGAGTCTCGTTTCAAATTGTATCGAGCCGATGGACGTGTTCGGGTATGGGGACAACCTCATGAATCTATGGAGCCTACATGTCAATAGGTGGCTGTTCAAGCTGGTGGGGGCTCTGTAATGGTGTGGGGCGTATGCAGTTGGATTGATATTGGACCCCTGATACGTCTAGATACGACTCTGACAGATGACACGTGTAAGTAAGCATCCTGTCTGATCATCTGCATCAATTGATGTCCATTGTGCATTCCGACGGGCATGGGCTATTCCAGCAGGACAATGCGACACACCACACTTCCAGTATTGCTACAGAGTGGCTCCAGGAACACTCTTCTGAGTTTAAACACTTACGCTGGCCACCAAACTCTTCAGAGATGAATATTATTGAGCATATCTGGGACGCCTTGCGACGCGCTGTTCAGAAGAGATCTCCACCCCCCTCGTACTCTTAAAGATTTATGGTGTCAATCGCTTCCAGCACTAATTCAGACATTAGTCGAGTCCATGCCACGTTGTGTTTCGGCACTTCTGCGTGTTCACGGGAATCCTACACGATATTAGGCAGGTGTATCAGTTTCTTTGGCTCTTCAGTGTATTTGACCCATTGTGAAAGAAGCAAATCGAGGCCACTAATGTCTTCCTTCGGCACTCCATAGATATGGAAATGGCGTTGGGAGAGATCGGGACTATATGAAAGGTGTGTAAAGGCTTCCCAGCGAAACTTCTGCAACGTAGTCAGTTGGCAACTTGTAAGCGGGCATTATCCTGCAGTAGAATGATGTCGTCCTTCAACATTACTCGACGTTTGGACTTGATGGCGCGCCTCATTTTTGCAAGTGTCTACGTACCGCAGTGCGTCAATTGTGATCCCGATGATGATTACCATCACAACGACTGCTCCACTCCTTAAGACGGATCATTTTAATAAAACTTCCGACTCCAAAAGAATCGAACTTCCTTGTACAAAACAGCTTGAAACGCCTGATTAGTTTGCAAATGCTATATGAAGCTAAGCGTACAAGGAAAAAGTTTGAATAGGTTTGAAATTAAGCTTATAGTTTGTTGTAAGTCGCTAAGTGCTCCCTTTATTAAGCAGTGGATGAGTGTTGTCTGTGAAATTCGCGCTCCGTTTTGAGACCGGGTTCTCATTCAAATGAGCAAAAAATAGACAAAGATTGCAAATTTTTTTGAGACAACGAAAAGACACACAAAAGATCTGTTAGAGTATTATGATTCATCATACTATGAACTTTACTTTGGTTTCATCAGGGGCCTGCGTGGTTGAAGTACGCAGACCGCGTGCAGTGCAGCCCCTCGGGAGCTACCTGAAATCAAAAACGTATAACGTCCGTCGGTACTACATTAAATTTACGGCAGCTTATACCTAACCACAATAAAATAACCTTAAAGTAAACGATATGGTATTAACTTGAGCATATGGGAGTTTGTTTCACTCTTTATGGCTTTACAAAAAATAGTTAATATTATCAAATTTCATATATTATAAGCTCCCAAGAAAAGTGTTTACTTTTAGGGTTCAAATGGCTCTGAGCACTATGGGACTTAACATCGGAGATCATCAGTCCCCTAGAACTGAGAACTATTTAAACCTAACAAACCTAAGGACATCACACACATCCATGCCCGAAGCAGGATTCGAACCTGCGACCGGAGCGGCCGTGCGGTTCCAGACTGTAGCGCCTAGAACCGCTCGGCCACTCCGGCCGACTTACTTTTAGGGGTCAAAGGTAGAAGTTAATAGGTTGAACCGTTTTTATTACGTGCTGCACGCAGTTTTGAAAAACCGATTCTCGAGAAAAACCTGTTTAAAGTTTGCAGAAAAGTTTTATATGTATTAGTAGTTCAATTTTCATAAACTACATGTCATTACACATTTTAGATGTCGCTGAATACGAGTCTAAAGTTCGATGTTCAAAATTCAAAACGACTAATCCAATATGGCGGACCAAACATATTTTCACCAATTTTGGCCAAAATTTAACCAGAAAAAGTGTTTTCATTACTTACGTTTAGTCTGCAATTCCTCTAACTCGAATTATTGCTGGAGAGCAGTTCCCTCGTTCTTCTGGGCGAGAAAAACCGATCTGGCTGAGCTGGATATGCCGCGTTCGGCAGTCCGCACACGCTGTTTGTTAGCTTTTTCGGCGGATATGTTTGCGTGCACACTGCAACACGTATAAATCATTTTATGAACGTGCGCCACAGCGAGACGTTTCCCACCCGAGCGGGCGTGTCAGGTTGAGAGCGTTCCACGGCCGTGGCACTGCTTCGAACAATGGGCTGCAGAAACTTTTGTAACGCACGGATTAAAAAAACTTTTCGTCTCAACATTCTAGACACATACACCTTCCAAAAAATGCAGTTGCAATAGAGATGAACATTCGACTATTTTGAATGAGAACCTGGCCTTAAGTAATAGCTATTTTTAACGAATCTAAATGTTTATGATGTCGAATCTCCTGAACTGTCTCTCTTATAATTATACAACTTTGAAGATACATTCACTGATATATGTGGATAATGTATGCAAATTGTGTTGCAAACATAGAGGATAGTAGAGAAGTAATCGATTCAAACGTCATGCCTGATGCTGATGTTTTACTGCTAAGATATAGTAAGCGATAAACTTTTTTCCTTTCCTCTTTTTGTGAGGGGTGTGAAAGAGAAAAAGTTTCATAAAGGTTTGAAATTGTGAGTAAAGTTTATTGGAAGTCGCTAAGCGCTTTCATTCTCAATTACTGGATTAATATAGACTGAGTAATTTTTTGAGCCGCGAGTTAGGCTTCTTCAACACATACGAGTATGCACTGCATCTAACTTCAATATCTGTCTTACTTCTTCAAAACTTGAACACAGAATTATACCTCTTAATGACTAGATTATGGCACCATTTTTACATTAAGGTGTGTGAAAATAGAGTGTTTGCCATAACATGCGGACATTATATCCAGTAATTTTTATCTGTAAACGCGGCCAATGCAATAGCAGCGAAATCTAACGAAGAATGTCTATGATTGAATCTTAGTCGTTCTATAGTGGATACAGACATTCTGCCATAATAGCTCTTCGTGTATCAAGGTTTGCTTGTGCGCTGAACCGCCGATTCTGTCGCAGCAACTCAGCAACTGCGTCTGCAGCAGGGGAAAGAAAGGCAATCTGCAAGCCAACAGGCCGGCCGCGGTGGTCTAGCGGTTCTAGGCGCTCAGTCCGGAACCGCGGGACTGCTACGGTCGCAGGTTCGAATCCTGCCTCGGGCATGGGTGTGTGTGCTGTCCTTAGGTTAGTTAGGTTTAAGTAGTTCTAAGTTCTAGGGGACTGATGACCTCAGATGTTAAGTCCCATAGTGCTCAGAGCCATTTGAACCATTTTGCAAGCCAACAGGCTTCATAACAGCCTAACCGTGTACCCAATATCTACGGTCCACCGCAGATCAAATTATATGTTCTTTTCCCAGTTACTTGAAAAATCCATAAAGAAAAACATTAAGCTGTAGCAGATTCAACCTAGAAGTTAAGGATAGACGCAGCAAAATTCACCAGTCCCTGTTGTAGAAAAATTTTATCGTAAAAAAATTTTTTGACAGTTCAACAAAGCCACAGAGTTTCTATGTGTTCGTTGTGCGGTCTGACATTCCTTGATATCTTTGCCAGAATAAATTGAAATTATGCTAATTTTTCCTTAAATAATTAATTAATGTCACTAAAGAATCAATCATGTTCTCATTTAACAAAATATTCCACTTTAAATCCGATCTTCTTGACCACAATCGCCGATAAAGTTTGAAAACAGAATTTTAATACATTTTACAGTATCGATTATTTTCAAAATGTCAATACGTGTCGACTTCTCATAAATAAAACTTTAAACTAGTTAATTATTGAAGATCGTCCACACTCCTGATAAAATTCTGCCAGAATCTCTTCAAGAAGTCTGAATTTTAATAAAATTTGCAAATTTCACCCGTAAGTAATATTTACGATGTATGTCGTAACAACAGAGTCAACTGACTGTTTTAACTTCCAACTCGAAGTTTATTTAACAGTTGATAACCAATTGACATCTAATTACAAACTTTATCTTTCCACATTGAACATTGAACTCCTTTTTTATAAAAAAAAAGCATAAAACATTTTAATAATGGTCAGCATGATGTTTCAACGGTTCTTCCAGCCGCCGGCCGTCGACCACGATGCAATAGTGGTTAGCTCTCGTCGTCCGCCGCGTCTGGAGTCCCCACTGGATCATCTTGCTGCCACGCTCGACGTGAAAGAAAAGAAACAAAATCTTTTTAAATAACAACTCTCCACTTAACATACTACAAATAAATAAATATATATATTAACATTTCTTACCTGGCGTCGCTCAAGCGGTAAAGAAAAGCGATGTTTCCTGATTAGACTATTAAAACACCACACATGGTATTACTGGTGACATAATGGCATAATATCGGCCTCTTGATTTCAGGGATTGTGGCCATTGTTTACTCCAATAATTAATTGTTAGTCTTTTATACAATGAAGAGCAAAAGAAACTGGTATAGGCATGCGTATTCAAATACAAATAGAGATACGTAAACAGGAGGAATACGGCGCTGCGGTCGGCAACGCCTGGATAAGACAAATGCCTAGCGCAGTTGCTAGATCGGTTACTGCTGCTACAGCGGCAGATTATCAAGATTTAAGTGAGTTTGAACGTGGCGCACGAGCGATAGGACCAGCATCTCCGAGGTAGCGATGAAGCGTGGATTTTCCCGTACGACCATTTCACGAGTGTACCGTGAAAATTAGGAATCGGTAAAATATCAAATCTCCGACATCGCTAAGCCGGAAAAAGATCCTGCAAGAACGAGACAAACGTTGACTGAAGACAATCGTTCATTGTGATAGAAGTGCATCCTTTCCTCAAATTCCTGCATATTTCAATGCTAGGCCATCAACAAGTGTCAGCGTGCGAACCATTCAATGAAACATCATCTATATGGGCTTTCGGAGCCGAAGACCCACTCGTGTACCCTTGATGATTGCACGACACAAAGCTTTACGCCTCGCCTGGGCCCGTCAACACCGACACTGGACTGTTGATGACTGGAAACATGTAGCCTGGTCGGACGAGTCGCGTTTCAAATTGTATCTAGGGGATGGTCGTGTACGGGTATGGAGACAACCTTATTAATCCATGGACCCTGCCTGTCAGCAGGGGACTGTTCAAGCTGGTGGAGGCTCTGTAGTGATAGGGGACCCCTGATACGTCTAGATACGACTCTGATAGGGGACTCGTACCTAAGCATCCTGTCTGATCACCTGCATCCATTCATGTCGATTGAGCATTTTGCATTCCGACGGACTTGGCAATTTCAGCAGGACAATGCGACACCCAACAAGTCCAGAATTTCTACAGAGACGCTCCAGGAACACTCTTCTGAGTTTACACGCTCCCGCTGGTCACCAACCTCCCGAGACATGAAAATTATTGAGCATGTCCGGGATGCTTTGCAACATGCTGTTCAGAAGAGATCTCCACCCCCTTGTAGTCTTACGGATTTGTGGACAGTCCTGCAGGATTCATAGTGTCAGTTCCCTCCAGCACTACTTCAGATATTAGTCGAGTCCATGCCACGTCGTGTTGCGGCACTTCTGCGTGCTGGCGGGGGGCGCTACACGATATTAGGTAGCTGTACCAGTTTCTTTGGCTCTTCAGTGTATTTTTCTTAGAAAGTCGTTTGCCGTTGCTTTAAGTTCTTCCTTCGCCATCACATATTGGCCCTTTCGCCAAAATATCAGCAATTTCGTTTCCTTTTATACCATAGCAACTTTGATCCAATTCATTTTTACATGCAGTTTGCTTTGGATTTCTCTCAACTCGTCTACTGTTCTGTGTGCCATGGAGTCAATCATTTTTCCCTTCGTTGCTCTTTAGCAAGGAAAGAAACGAAGCGGAATCTGATGGAATAACGCTAATTGGTTGAAATGGCTCTGAGCACTATGGGACTTAACATCTGAGTTCATCAGTCCCCTAGAACTTAGAACTACTTAAACCTAACTAACCTAAGGACATCACATACATCCATGCCCGAGGCAGGATTCGAATCTGCGACCGTAGCGGTCCCGCGGTTCCAGACTGTAGCGCATAGAACCGCACGGTCACAACGGCCGGCCTAAAGCTAATTCTTCCGGTAGCATACTGACATGCAGTTTTTGATCGACTCAGTGCAGCAGATGACAGCTTCAATTGTGAACTGAATTCCCCGAATTATAATATGGAAAAAGTTGTGCGTTTACCAGACAACTGACTGTAAATGTCGACTTCAGTATTAGGTACACGACGAAATCTCGACGATACGTTTTTATGTTACAATTGCTTCACGCAGATAGAATACCCTATGTTTCTTATAGATTTCTCTGCCACCCTTTCTAGCTCGTAACTTTCACTTTACGACTGATCCTTTGTGAAGGGTTTCATGGTTTTACTAGATATTATTGTTGCTGCAAATTGTGCTAAATGCAATTTGGAGCTACATTGCTTGTTTTTACGAATGACATACACTGGGAATTTCACGTTTTGTTGTTGGGCTGCTTGCTGCGGCGGGGAGGGTGGGTTGTGCAGTTGCAGGCTAAATGCGTCAGCCGGTGAGGCGATGAGCGAGCTCCGACGGCTCAGCACAGACGTACCAGAATAATAGGCGATTGTATCCGCGTAGCGTGTGATTTGCATACCGTGGGAAGGAGACTACAATGGGCTAAAAGACACTTTTCACGAAGTCGTATTCCAATACAGGATAGAGGGAAGACAAGAGGTTACAGGTCAGTCACTTCCAGTGACGGCAGGTGGATTATTTGCAGTAGCACCAAGCACTGTCTCAAGGCATCTACGAGATAGGCGGATTTTAAGACTCGATAGGATGTTCGCAGCAGGAGACTTAAAGGTACACACGGGTGTGAGTAACACTATTTATTTGCAATAAAACTAACTACTACACTGAAGGCGAATTCTCAACAATAGAAAAAGCAAAGGGCGCAACTGATTGCACAACAGAAGTCAGCGTTTCAATGCGTGGGGTGCGCAGTAAAAGAAGCTGCGATCGCTAGGAGCATTTTAAGTGCAAACTTTTAGAGCAACACGCCAAGTGAAAAAACCGACTTGTCGGAGCTTACAAAGGCTGGCAACGAGAGACCCAGAGTTGGCGTCCAAGCCATCTGACTGAGAGCTCTGAATACAAAAACATGGGGTTTTATCGGATTATGGTGGTGCACTATTTCTCCCTTCCTACAGTCGGCTCACCAATCCACCGACACTTTACAGGCTTCAGTCAGTCTGTGGAGTGGTTCTGCACCTCCAGGGCGCCTCTGGCCAACCACATTCAGAGTCCTCCCCTTCTCCTACTCGGTAGGTACGGATGTGTCTGGACTTTACGTTAACACACTCCAACTCTGATAGCAACAGCGTTCAGTTGAAAGCTAAACGTCGCTGCACTTCCCCTCATGGCCAGCAACGACAATGTTTTACTTCACGTGTCCCTGCCCAGAGGCCTTTCATGAATAGGGACCGCTGATGTAGCACACTGCTTGTTTAAACCCACCGACGTCACTGTTCTCAGCGGCAAGTATCGAGCTTGCTGCATCTGCTAAGACGTGGCTTTTTGCGACTGTCTTCTACCGCGACGCCTTACAACAGCGTCTAGGCGGTGGACGGGGTTCCCAGTTAATTCTCTGAAGTGGAAATCCTCCCGTGGCACAGCTACAAAGTAGGTCTGCAGTTCTCAGGGCTCTAGCTTTACTGTTGACCTCTGGTAAGCTAAACGCTATCACTTTTGCCTGCTCTCTGCATTGTCTCTCTGATTTCCCGTCTTGGAGCGTACTTGCTGGCTTCGAGCAGCCTTACACTTAACAATGTACAAGCCATTATGTCGCTAATATGTGACAATGAGCGACATTCCGGTCAAAATCAACTACTCGTTGTCGGTGCGCGTCACGTGCTTGTGTCCAAATCAGCCGCCAATCGCGTCGCGAGTGGTACGTAACATCGAACATCAACTGACTGTACCAAGAGGGAGTATGCTACAGACAGTGCACGTGCGGCGTCGTATGCTAACATCGGAAGTTAACCTATTCTTCCAGAGCCACTGCTTTTACAGTACAGGGTTTTGTGCCTTTTGTCTCCTCTTAATCTTTACTTTGTTTTATTGACACATTGCAAAGGTTGTACGAGAACCTGCTGATTTTCCTACTGGTCTTCTCCCACAATAGAAACGAAAAATCTGAAAGCAACAACGCGATTAGATTTCAAAATAACCTTGACAAAGAAAACTGCTATTCTATGCATAAATACGGACGTAATAAACTTTTTAATGAAAACTGGTTCAGCACTGAAAGATTCAGATCTGCCGGGTGACCAAAAAGTCAGTATAAATTTGAAGACATAATAAACCACGGAATAATGTAGATAGAGAGGTAAAAATTGACACACATGCTTGGAATGACATGGGGTTTTATTAGAACCGAAAAAAACAAAGTTCACAAAATGTCCGACAGATGGCGCTGGACAGCAAAACTGCTACCGTGAGAGGTACGCCGATATGTTATAGAATCGCACCATCCCTAACCTGGCTGGTAAACACCTGCTGGCTCGTACGATGTTTATGCAGGATGGCGCTCCATCCCATATTGCTAGACGCGTGAAAGATCTCTTGCGCGCGTCGTTTGGTGATGATCGTGTGCTCAGCCGCCACTTTCGTCATGCTTGGCCTCCCAGGTCCCCAGGCTTCAGTCCGTGCGATTATTGGCTTTGGGGTTACCTGAAGTCGCGAGTGTATCGTGATCGACCGACATCTCTAGGGATGCTGAAAGATAACATCCGACGCCAATGCCTCACCATAACTTCGGACATGCTTTACAGTGCTGTTCACAACATTATTTCCCGACTACAGCTATTGTTGAGGAATGATGGTGGACGTATTGAGCATTTTCTGTAAAGAACATCATCTTCGCTTTGTCTTACTTTGTTATGCTAATTATTGCTATTCTGATCAGATGAAGCGCCATCTGTCGGACATTTTTTGAACTTTTGTATTTTTTTTTTTTTTTTTTTTTTGTTCTAATAAAACCCCATGTCATTCCAAGCACGTGTGTCAATTTGTACCTCTCTATCAACATTCTTCCGTGATTTATTCAGTTTTCAAATTTATACTGACTTTTTGATTACCCGGTATTTAACGAGAAAAATAATTTTGGATGTTATTTGGCACCTACAAATAAAGCAAGATAGAGTACATAAACTAAAACGGCCGTATTTACTGTTTCCTAAGTACTGTTTGATTTCTTTGTAAGGATGTATTTCTAGAGCAGATAAATGTAGACTTTTGAAATGCTTGGGCGACACTTTTCCGTTTCTTTCGGTTCTCAGGTGTGCTGAGAATAAACCGCACGACTTTGTCACAAGCATCCATCACGAATTTTTGGTCATTAATAAACTTTATTGCCATGGCTCGTTCCTACATTCTTTTACTAAATTTCGATTTTCGTGAAAGGATGGTACTTCATAACCTCATAGAAGAGGCCCTCCAACACAACCAGTGCTGGCGCCGACGTGTAAACGAAAACGACCACTCATGGCATGCAGCGACTGAGTACAGGAGTAAAACGCCAGGAGCGCAGCAGTACGAGTAGTCGATTGAGACATTAAGTCGCTCGTGCAGAAGGGGCTTCAGTCTGTGAAACTACATGACTGTTGCATCGCACGATATCAGGATTCCACATTCAGCCGTTCCGGTCAACTGGATGGTCCGACGTCGGCTTCTCTGCTTTTTTTAAAAGTCAACTGAGTTGCTGGTTGCTGGGTGGAGCAGCAGTGGAGTCGGGTGGGTGCCTTTGTGTCCATCGCATCAGCGCGGGAGCGAGAAGAACTGACGCGGCGCAGATGAAAGTCCCTAGAAAGTGACGTCTGCGGGGAACCCGGTAAAACCCGCTAGGGACGCGCCCTGCTCCTTAAACTAATGGCATGAGCTGCTGCTGCTGCTGCTGACAAGAAGGAGCGCTTCTGTGCTCAGCACTCAAGTAAGCGAAGAGCTCGTAGCACTATCTTTGTGTACAGTGTACACACACACACACACACACACACACACATACGTAGAGAGAGAGAGAGACGGAGACACACACGCACATAGAGAGAGATAAGAGATGACATTTAAATTAATAACAAATATTTAAATTAAATAGCGAAATTTATCTACTTCTTTTAGTGTCTCATTATCTAATCTAATTCCCTCAGCCATCTGATCTACACTCCTGGAAATTGAAATAAGAACACCGTGAATTCATTGTCCCAGGAAGGGGAAACTTTATTGACACATTCCTGGGGTCAGATACATCACATGATCACACTGACAGAACCACAGGCACATAGACACAGGCAACAGAGCATGCACAATGTCGGCACTAGTACAGTGTATATCCACCTTTCGCAGCAATGCAGGCTGCTATTCTCCCATGGAGACGATCGTAGAGATGCTGGATGTAGTCCTGTGGAACGGCTTGCCATGCCATTTCCACCTGGCGCCTCAGTTGGACCAGCGTTCGTGCTGGACGTGCAGACCGCGTGAGACGACACTTCATCCAGTCCCAAACATGCTCAATGGGGGACAGATCCGGAGATCTTGCTGACCAAGGTAGTTGACTTACACCTTCTAGAGCACGTTGGGTGGCACGGGATACATGAGGACGTGCATTGTCCTGTTGGAACAGCAAGTTCCCTTGCCGGTCTAGGAATGGTAGAACGATGGGTTCGATGACGGTTTGGATGTACCGTGCACTATTCAGTGTCCCCTCGACGATCACCAGTGGTGTACGGCCAGTGTAGGAGATCGCTCCCCACACCATGATGCCGGGTGTTGGCCCTGTGTGCCTCGGTCGTATGCAGTCCTGATTGTGGCGCTCACCTGCACGGCGCCAAACACGCATACGACCATCATTGGCACCAAGGCAGAAGCGACTCTCATCGCTGAAGACGACACGTCTCCATTCGTCCCTCCATTCACGCCTGTCGCGACACCACTGGAGGCGGGCTGCACGATGTTGGGGCGTGAGCGGAAGACGGCCTAACGGTGTGCGGGACCGTAGCCCAGCTTCATGGAGACGGTTGCGAATGGTCCTCGCCGATACCCCAGGAGCAACAGTGTCCCTAATTTGCTGGGAAGTGGCGGTGCGGTCCCCTACGGCACTGCGTAGGATCCTACGGTCTTGGCGTGCATCCGTGCGTCGCTGCGGTCCGGTCCCAGGTCGACGGGCACGTGCACCTTCCGCCGACCACTGGCGACAACATCGATGTACTGTGGAGACCTCACGCCCCACGTGTGGAGCAGTTCGGCGGTACGTCCACCCGGCCTCCCGCATGCCCACTATACGCCCTCGCTCAAAGTCCGTCAACTGCACATACGGTTCACGTCCACGCTGTCGCGGCATGCTACCAGTGTTAAAGACTGCGATGGAGCTCCGTATGCCACGGCAAACTGGCTGACACTGACGGCGGCGGTGCACAAATGCTGCGCAGCTAGCGCCATTCGACGGCCAACACCGCGGTTCCTGGTGTGTCCGCTGTGCCGTGCGTGTCATCATTGCTTGTACAGCCCTCTCGCAGTGTCCGGAGCAAGTATGGTGGGTCTGACACACCGGTGTCAATGTGTTCTTTTTTCCATTTCCAGGAGTGTAGTTAGACTACATTCAGTTACCTTGGTTTTACTGTTGATGATGCTCAATTGCATAATATCTTGGGAAGAGTTTATATAAGACGAACAGCAAAAGTAACACACGGGCAATAGAATGTAGTCGAAATTAATCGGGTGATGCTGAGGCAACTAGATTGGGTAATTAAATAATAAAAGTAGCCTACTAGATGTGTCTGGGCAGCAAAGCATGCAACGATAGCAGAAGCAGAGACGATATAAACTGCAGACTGGCTATAGCAAAGGAAGCATTTCTCAAAAAGACGAATTTGAAAGTATAAGAAGTTCAGATGCATTTCCTGCAGATATAGTGGGGTGTAGCATTCTACGATAATGAAACGTGGGCGGTATACAATTCAGACAAGAAGGGAAGAGAAGCCGTTGAAATGCGGTGCTACAGAAGAATACTGAAGCGGTACTGCTTGGCCATTCTAGGCTCATTATCCCTAAATGTCGGGAATCCCTACCATATTTAATGCTAAATGGAACAAATATCAACTCCTCTCCGTCAGCGAAGAGTGTAGGTTTAATAGTAGATGAAAAACTAAACAGGGCTGAGCACATAGCTGCACCTTGAAAGAAAGTCTATGCCCGACAAAAATATAAAAGGTCTTCCCTCTTGACCTGAAAAAGAAACTTGTACAAACGTTTACACTTCCTGTTGTTAATTACAGTGATGTTATCCTGCAAGGTCTTTTTCAGGAAGCTCACAAATGTTCACTGGAACATCTCCGTTCGATATGTCTGTGACGTTGGATTCTTTTATCATGTTTCATCATCTTATGCACAGTTATCCTGGATGTGTGCTTAGAAGCATAGAGATTTGCATTCACTCTGTCACCACTACAGCCTTATCAACGTACACTGTCCCTCGCATCTCTCCTAGGCCTTCGGAACCGCGCGACTGCTACGGTCGCAGGTTCGAATCCTGCCTCGGGCATGGATGTGTGTCATGTCCTTAGGTTAGTTAGGTTTAAGTAGTTCTAAGTTCTAGGGGACTGATGACCACAGATGTTAAGTCCCATAGTGCTCAGAGCCATTTCTCCTCGGCCTTAAGACTCTTGCCTGAACAACGTAGCAGAAACAGTCGGTTCCATCAGAACAAAATCGTTTATGTCTCTCTCTCTATAGCTCAGTCGTTTTCTGGAAGTACTTTACAGTTGCTTGCAACCGCCTCTGGAATGACGACCATCTTGTATCAAAGAACTGAACAACACCTCCCACTTCAAAAGACAGTTAATGACGTATCTACTGAAGCAACAATGACGTCTACCCGAGCACCTGCACGCACACGTCATCCCACTACGTCCTTCTTTCAAGCCAGATCTTCCTTATTTCCCAATGCTCTTAGCTACTGCACTCTACTTAAATTTCTCCCCATCAGGATTCTCGACCTGAGAAAATATCACTTTAGTACACCTGTAAATACCTTTTGTATCTGCCACTATCACTGTTATTATTATTATTATTATTATTATTATTAACGAATTCTCGGAATAAATGGAAGACGTTAAGCAAATAACTCAACCAACTTTTCTTTGGGTTCTTCTTGTAGTTCCAATAGGCTTTCAATCTTTCCGAGAAGTCTTGTTTCCGTTCTTCCGACTACTTTGGTCTTTACTGTTTTTGTTTCGGTTCGTCTGATGTAACTTCCCATTTGTCTACTTTGTGTCTGAAGGTCTCTCTTAATAAAATGTTTGTTCTTATGTTTGGGTTTCTGAGGTCCTTTCAAATTTCGTTCAGCCAAGGCGTTGAGTTCTTAAGTAATGTTGCATAGTCTATTATCCTTTTGTCAATCGCTTTCCCGGTAGTCTACTGAGATGACCGAAGAGTTTCATTCGCCTTTTCTTAATGTCATTTGCGATGTTTGGTTGATTGCAGCCTGTAACGGTCTTGGCTAAGCCTTGCTTCTAAAATTTTCTTGCTGATCTTTCTATTCTGATTTTTTCAAGTTTACTGTTTTTTGGAGGCTATTTTCCTGTGAGAGTTTTTCGACGCTGGTCGTTTCAATGAATTCCCCGAGGCATTTAAAGTACGAGATCCTTTTGATTTCACCGCATTTGTATTCAGGCTCAGGATTTCTGTCTTTGAACATAAGATTCAGTTTTCTCGAATGAGGTATGTAGCCCTACTTTTTCTGCACATTTTTTAAGCATCTCGAGCTGTTTGACGGCAGTCTCTTCGTCCTCTGTAAGTATCGCCAGGTCTTCCGGAAACACGAGGTATTGTAAGTATCTTTACTGTAGATTCGTGACAGATAGTGTTTGTTTTATGAGTTCACGTGTTTTGGGATCCATTCCGTCTCTTATAAGTAGCTTTGCTGTAGATTCGTGCCACGTGGTGTTTGTTTTATGAGTTCTCGTCTTTTGGGATCTATCCCCTCTCTTCTAAAATTTGTAATAGTGAGGGCCTGTCTGTTGGGTCGTACGCCTTTTTTAAATCTACAAATGTGCATACTGGAGGTTTCTGTCTGAGGGCGGCCGGCCGGGGTGGCCGAGCGGTTCTAGGTGCTACAGTCTGGAACCGCGCTGCCGCTACGGTCGCTGGTTCGAATCCTGCCTCGGGTATGGATGTGTGTGATGTCCTTAGATTAGTTAGGTTGACGTAGTTCTTTTGTTCTAGGGGACTGATGACCTCAGAAGTTAAGTCCCATAGTGCTGAGAGCCATTTGAACCATTTGTCTAAGGGCTCGCCTTTTGAGTATGGTTTTGAGGTTAAATTTTTTTCTGGGCCTGACCTGCTTGCTTATAATAATAATAATTATTATTATTATTACTATTATTATTATTAATGGCAGCAACAGTAGCAGTAGCTAACTTTTTAGTTGTTAGTTATTACCACTTATTTACAATGTGTCTACATACATTCAAACAATTTTTAATGCTATTAATAATATATTGCCGCGCGGGATTAGCCGAGCGGTCTGGGGCGCTGCCGTCATAGACTGTGCGGCTGGTCCCGGCGGAGGTTCGAGTCCTCCCTCGGGAATGGGTGTGTGTGTTTGTCCTTAGGATAATTTAGGTTAAGTAGTGTGTAAGCTTAGGGACTGATGACTTTAGCAGTTAAGTCCCATAAGACTTCAAACACATTTGAACATTTTTTTTAATAATATATTATTAGGAACTGTCATATTAAAACCAGTGTTACATCTTAGGTAATGATGATGTAAAAAATGCTGTAGTGAGAATCCCTGTCCGATGTAAGAGAGGGCTGAAGGTACTAATCTGAACGGGTTAAATAAATAAATAGATGGGTAGATAGAATAACTCATGAAGAGATACTGAGACCAGTTAGCGGAAAAATAAAATTATAGCACTGGTTGATTAAAAGATGGGATCTGTTGGTAGGACACATCCTGAGGGATCAAGGAATTGTCAACATGGGAGTGAAAGGAGTAAAAATTGTAGAGGGAGACCAAGAGATAAATAGAGATGGCAAGTTCGGTCTGAGGACCATGTGGCGTTTATACCACATCTCTACCCACGTCTGTTACATTTTAGTTGCTATGTTTTAATGCACAGTATACGAAGATTTTGTAACGAGAGGCAGGCAAGTAGGTAGGATCACAAAGCAGACGTCGAACGACGCGCCAGATAGTCACATGTCGCGAGAACGGCGGAGCGAATAAGAGTCTCATCGAACTGGAACTAAGAGAAACAGTGGGGACTCACCTTCGACGCTGGGCGCCAAGAAGTGAATCATTATTTGTATTTTCTGTTTAAACATTGACATACAGCCCTAGCTCTGCTGGTGACGCTACACTGAGAACTTGTTAATAATAATTTCAACATCTCTCAATTTATCAGGAAATGATGATTAAAGATTTTAGCTACTGTCAGTGCTTATTGATGAAAAGGATAGACCACTCACAAGTGCACCCTGAGACGGCAGGCGTCAGACTGCTAAGACAGCTCACTACTAGTCTACGATGGGTTCCCAAGGAAGTAATAAGCAAATCCATGTATAAAATCTGATCTCATGTAAAGACGGAACGGCTTGTTGAAAAATTGCCTCAGATGACGTATTTGTGCGATGTTGTATTAATCCAAGGCAGTCTGCGATCGGTTTTCGACGTGGCAACACGCGGACCAGTGTGTGAAGTGCAACCGCGCGTAAAGACGGAATTGATTGTTAAAGTTGCTTCGGAAAATATGTGCGTTTGTACGATTTTATGTAGATTCGTAGTAAATAGTGTGAAGCATTTTGTGACTTTTGCGGTGGTCGGAAACTAGTGATGAATGAGCGGGAATCTTGTTATGAATATTGACCATAGACTTGCTCTAGAAATCGATTTTGCGATTGGGCGAAAAAACAAAATTAATTAGCATCCTAACCTTTTACGATTCTCATTATGCTTAAGCATTTAAACTTACCCACTGTTTACTGTACAAGCGTTAGACCTCGCGACCGACGGAGAACAAACCAACTGGGGCTACGTTTACAAGATACGAGGTAGGAAAATTGGCTCAATCAGTTACGAGAATTCAGGAAGGTCGTGGAGAAGGGGGCAGGGAGTCGGACGCACTGGACTTCCATATGCGTCCCACTATACATACTGTGGCAGACGATATTTCGGACATTCATTACCCTGTCTCCTTTGATAGTGTCACAACAACAACAAAAACAATAGTTAACGCTCAAAGCGATTTGAAGCAAAGAACACTATCACCAAACTGCCAATACAAGTAACAAATAGCATATTTACGAAACAATTTTTCAATAGCTAAATCTTAAACGTGGACACGAACATATGAAGAAAGAAAACAATTTTAGTAGCAATTAGACTCAACAAGCATTTCAGATGACAAAGAGAACGTAAAGAGCGCCTTTACTAAATAATGAAGACGGCCAAATTGGTACTAAGCCCCTACGGTCGCAGGTTCGAATCCTGCCTCGGGCATGGATGTTTGTGATGTCCTTAGGTTAGTTAGGTTTAACTAGTTCTAAGTTCTGGGGGACTAATGACCTCAGCAGTTGAGTCCCATAGTGCTCAGAGCCATTTGAACCATTTTGATACTAAGCCCGGTTGACAGTGTGTCCCGTTGGGAAACCCGCCTGTTTACAACTAGCCCTCCTCCTCGCTGCTCCCGCCGTCACGTAACAGTTTAGCCGGTTCGCTTTCACGTTCTCAACTGCATTCACAGAAATTGTTCATCATAGTTATGTGATTACAAAATGTCATACATAATACCACTCAGTATTGTCTTGCACAATTTTTAAGAACAAAAGTGAGACTTAATTTTTCTTTTTCTTTTTTTTTTTTAAATAAAAAAAGTTAGATGAATCGACAATATAAAAATAAAAGTTAAATGACTTGACAATATAAAAAATAAAAGTGAAATGACTTGACAGTATAAAAACAAAAATTAAATGAACTGACAATATAATATCTAAATCCACATCACTAATGTGGTTCACTTGCGTTTTAATAAATCAAATGCTACTTATTAATTCACTAAAATGAATAGGATTATGCCTTGTGGAAGTATAGGTCAGGACAGCATAGGGTTCACATGTTATTTACACACACACACATGCACACCTGTTGTCTATTCTACAAACTAACTACCCATAAACATGCATTACTCAAAATTCTACTTCAATCCACTACTAGTTAATCCAAACAAGCTACTTCAATGCTACTCCAGCACAGTGTTTGTACCACTACAACATTGTTCTAATTCGTCCTCTTTCTGACGCTCGCGGCATATGTCTTGTCACATGATAAATATGGAGAAACTTTCCTTAAACACACACAGTAAAAAGAAAAATGGTTATTTGCACGCCAAAACATTTATACCAGTTGACACACCTGATAAGAGACTCTCAATTATACATTTATCATACTCATATATTCACACATAAAACAGTAAGAAAATTTCATCTAAAATTACGTTATCACGAGAATTAATCACACAGATGACTCTAAGAAGGGTAAAAATATTTTCTTCATACAGGTTATGCTACATTTTCTTACCCATTTTGCTGCAATTTCGTTCCTTCTTTAAGTTACCTTTCGCTTCCAAATCAGTTATATCGCCTGTGGTGGTTATTCTGGATTCATTTCTCATGAATGGCAAAATTGTGGTCTCCTCTATTCTGTAAAACAGTTTCATCTTAACTTATTGAACTTACAACAGCCACAAAAGATCCGAATCCTCCTGTAGTTTAAATGACAAATGTTTTGCTTCATCCTTATTACCTTAAACCAAGCTTTCCTTCGGTCCCATAATCAAAATTATTTAATCTTCCTCTACCTTCAAGAGGGAAATTTCCTCAGTACAAATCATATAGGCTACAGTGCATCCCGCACCAGCGAAAACAGTAAGCTGTAACGCTCACAGCATCAGCAAAACACATAAACGTCGCTTTTCTAGGACAAGTATTAACGCAGAATAATTTTTCAGGCTTTGGCTCAACATCAATCAAGACTACAGAAAGGATCCATATTTCTGTTCCATTCTCCATTTGCTGAAAAACTGCTCGTGTTTGACTACCACAATAATATTTCAGGGCCACATAAATTACACAAACCACAATTCTTCTTTCACCTTGAAGGGAATCAATATACTGACGAAATCCACAGACAGCACTTTATGCACTCAGCTATAAAGAACAAAAAAGACATATATCATCAATATTAACATATTAGCGTATATTGGGAAGCCATTGGTTAAACAATCGTATTATCGCATCCTGTTTTCAAGATTCCAAACTTACTCATTCCTTTCTCAGAGTTCTCCTATCTTAAAATATTCATACAGCACGCATACTATAGTAAGAGATCCTCATTTATACTGACAGATATAGAATAGTAATAGATAGATAGTAGCACTGAAAGCAGAAAATCGGAAACAAGGCTACTAACAGCTGGGGACCTGGGTTTGCCAGACCCATAATACCCACAGATCGGATATTCCCCTGAGTTTTGCATTAATTCAACACAGATCTTGCTTCTCTCAGGAGCGACTCTTTTCAATTTACACAAAAAAACCATAAACAGCATTTCACTCGTTCATAAAGAAACCTTTAATCTTCACATTTGAACCAACCTAAATCCTAATTGCACAAGGAAAGAAAAAAAATTTAAAAACATCACTTCAATCAATCACATAGAAACATCTTTATCATTATTTTTAGCAACATATTATTCAAAATGCATACGTCACAAATTTAAACAAATCAATTCTTTCTCCTCACCGTCCTCTCTACTTCTCACTGTCCTTTCTACTCATTTGCCATGTCGCTCATTTGTTCCGATTGGGCGCCTTCTGCGCTGATCGTTTGTCATTGCCGGTTTTGTTCATTTCCATTTGCTGGATTATGTCTAGGGTTAGCCGGCCGAATTTCAACATCATGAGGTGCTCCGCCTACAGTTCTATTCCCACCGTATTCATCGTAGTATCGATTCTGGTTGCCGTACCTATAGCGTTCACGAACTTGTCCACGTCCTCGATCATTTCCGTTGTTCCACCTGTGTTCGCGACTGTCACCCCAGTTTCTATACGGCCGGTCCCGATTATTGTTCCGTTCGCGTCGCGACGACCAGTCACGCCGTTGATTAGTACCACGGCCACGACTGCGATCGCGCTGCTGTGCCCCGTAATAACTTTGTGCCTGATTAGGCGGGCATTCTGCTGTATTATATTCCAACTCATGGAGAAGTGTCTTAAACGTTTCCACGTCCTCTTTGCATCGTCCCGCAAGAATGACGTGGCGCAAGTGCATCGGCAATTTGGTGATGCATATCCTAATTAGTTCCGCAGGTCCGTATGGATCGTATAGAAATTGATTTGCCTGCAGCATGTGGTCGAATAGGCGTGCTGGGCTGCCGAAACCAGACTGGTTCAAATTTGGCAGCATAATTATGCCATGCTTGACCCTATCTTGTGCCGCTTCCGACCAATAGGCGGACAGAAAGGCTTGTCGAAACTCCCGAGTGGAGTTGCAGTGACGCGCTGCCGACCTCATGCGAATCGCCGGTTCGCCTTCCAAATAGCCACACATATATTCTATCTTATGTGAACTTGCCCAGTCGGGGGGAAGACAGAACTCAAATTGCTCGAGCCATGCTCGTGGATGTATTCCTTTTTGCGAATTTCGAAATATCTCAAACTTTCTCACCGTAAGGAAATGTTTGAAATCAAATCCCCGCATTTCCTCCCGGTGAGGCCCTTGAATGTTTCTATTTTTCTCATGTCTGCCCCTCAAAATACATTCTTCCCTTTCGTTAAAATCTCCCTCGTGGCCGAAGTCCCTCTCTGCACCGTTCGTACGGCTATTTTTAGTGCTGTTGGCGAGTTCGTAATCACACGCCATGCGGTTTTCCAGATGCGCCACGCGTTCTTGTAATTCGCCTGTTACAGCTTTGTGCTGCCTGTTCACTTCGAACTGTCCCTTCTGCAATCTAAGAAGCGAACGCACTTCTTCGCTCTCTGTGGCCGCTACCGGTGTAGTATTGTTCTCGCTTTCCGTCACCTTCATCGTGCCTACGATGTCCGCTAATGCCGCAATCTTATCATGTATTTGTCTGTTGTCCTCCGCCCCACTCTGCCTCAGTTGTTCTACTTGCTGTTCCAGTGCGTGAATCGCTTGACTGTTGTCCGCTACTGTGTTGCTAACGGACGTGGGACAATGCGTTTCCGCCTCTTGGACCCTTGAGAGTACCTGCTGGTGTTCTCTTTGGCATTCTTCTGTCAGCGCTTGGAAATTCCTAAGTAGCTGTTCTTCGCTCTCTTTAGATTCCGCATCGCGACTCCGCTTGCCCTGTTCTAAGGCTTGCAGACGGTCATCGATTTGTTCAAATGTACGGCCTAATTCTTTCATAATATCACTTTTTATTTCACTTGCCAGATTGTTTATTCTTTGTGAGATATCATCGGACACTCTCTGCATCGACTTGTCGACTTTATTTCTCTGCTGGATTATTTTTTCGTCTATTTGTTGGCCGAGCTCGCAGATCGATTTTTCAGATTTCTCTGTCATTTGTTCGCCTAGCTCACAGATCGATTTTTCAGATGATTCTTTTTGTTCTCGGAACGATTTTTCAGATTTTTGCGTCATTTGATCGCCTAGCTCTCGGATCGATTTTTCAGATTTCTCTGCGTTTTCTTTATTTTGTTGCAATAAGGCTTTCATGAGTTCTGCCAAATCAATTTGGTTAGTTGGAGGCAAATTAATTTCTGGCTCTGATGTGAGCCCGTTCGTCCTGTTTTGCATTTCCTCTGAAGTATTCCGCAATGCATTTTCGGAACCGTCCGACGCGTTAATATTCGAAATCAAATTATCCCCTTGGTCCATGATGCTTAAGTTGTTGGACCGCCTACTTTTAGCTTGGTTACGAGTCTGCATTAGTTCAATTTATACCCGGTACGCAACACACTAATCAGAATAAATGTATCCCGCAAAAATTACGACAGCCACACGAAAGGTACCCAACTTAGTACGCACTTTTTCACACGCACATCAAATTTATATCTTTGATCGAAGTCAGTGCAATTTACAAGCGAGAAAAAAAAACACATACATATAAAACACACAACTACAGAAAACAAAACAAGACAAACAACACATCGCCGCTCAAATTAAGATTATACAACGCTTGCAATCTAACGTTTCAGAGATTCCAGAGTCTAGCAGAATCACAGAACAGGGTCGCCATGTGTAATGTTGTTGGTTTAATTTTGCTATGAAAGCGGTACTGATAGACAATAAAAGCGGGTTAAAGCTGTGAGCTGTCTGGGGAAGTTAACCTTGCATTACTGAGCAACTGTTTCATCAGGTATCCAGTCTAGCTTACCAAATTCCCAACCAGACTAACATTAATTATAATATTTTAATCGTCATATGACAACCGGTGATATATATATATATATATATATATATATATATATATATATATATAGAGAGAGAGAGAGAGAGAGAGAGAGAGAGAGAGAGAGAGAGAGAGAGAGAATTTAAATAAAAGGAAATAAATCAGTTTGTATTTGGAAATTTATTTTAACATTGATCATTGAAATTTCAGCATATTAAACTTGAGTCATAACTAAGCTGGTGCCTTATTTAGGACTGTGAAAAAGTAATCTTATGGAACACATCAAATATGGAGCCAAGATTGGGAGACTGCATACAACACTGCATTCATAAAATAACACACAAAGAACGTTGAAACATATGCAAGAGGAAATTAACCACAACCAACCGATTCAATTTTCACCCAAAGAAGTTACGTTTGTAGCGCAATCCTGTCCGTCATGAAATTACCACACACTGGTATACTAAATTCATACTAACTCTCTGTGAAATCTCCCCGAAAAGAATAGCTGAGGGCTACTTTGATGCTTCCACCACATGCTTCACGTGGTCAACTTGGTTTACACAAAGAGTGTAACCCCACAATAATTTTGATAATTAAAATAAATTACATCGAAACGCAATTTATTAAAGAAAAACCTCAAACTGGTTACTATCGTCTTACTATTAACCTGATGGGTCAAACAGTTGTATAAGCACGTGGTATTGGTCTCACGAAGTACACCCCACGTGGGTTGAACATAAAGAAAAGTTGCTACATTGAAAAATATTGTCAAGACGAGACGTTACAATCCACGCACATTTGCATTGAAGATTGATGATGCTAGTTAGAGTTACTGATCAACACGTGGTTCCACTTTACTCACAAAGTAGTGACAAAGCAAGTACCAGAATATATTCTGAACTTCACACTCGAATTACACTGCGTTGCAATTTAAGATAACATTAGATATTTTGGAGCTAAACCTGAAATAAAGATGATTAAATTTTCAGTTAGGCTGAACTTAAGAAATGCATTGTCCTACGGACTTAGCAGACACGCGCTTAGCCGGAGATCTTACCACTTCAGGCGCTCGCCGCGGACAGACTGCCCTGGGCTCCTACAAAGGGTGCTTCCGTATACAAAACGGAAGTGACCAGAAAGGCAGCTTCCTATACCAACATGACAAGGGACGGACAGGACCGTACTAAGGATAGAAACCTCTTTGCTTTTAGAAAGCATAGCTACCTGTTCCGACGTTGGTCCTACTGTTCTCTAGCAGACAGGCTTGTCTGCTACCATCCAGCGTGCAACTAGAAATACATTTGCTCATTCATCCTCTCACACAGAAGGGAAGGGGGATGACAGTATCTTATCATATACAATATATAAAAGAAAGCGGATGTAGGTTCCGTATGAGATTGTGTGACATGAATTACATATAAACTGTGCTTTAAAGTGTAGTAGTGTGACAGATCGTTCTTGTTTATGTGTAAAAGTAACACGTTTCACTGCTCAGTCTCCTCCCAGATAGTCAGAAACACCACAGTAAATTTAGAAGAGGAATTTATGCCGTAAATGACAACAGATTTCAGAAATTAACATGAAAGGAAACCAACAGAGACCTTTCAAAGGGATTTGACAGTGCATCCCATATGCCAGAAAAAGGACCATCTCGAAGATGTGCACACTGTAGTACTGCTAAAGAGCCACATCGAATAAGATCATTCTGCAAAACGTGTAATGTGGGTTTGTGCTTAACAAAAACAAAAAACTGTTTCATTGAATTTCATAAGAAAATGTAGCCATGAAAACTGACGTAACAGCCCAGTGGTTTCACTATGAACCCACCTAGAATATTTTATTATCGAATACAAATTTTATTGTTATTACACTATATTATTGGTTTTTGAGACAATAAAAGTATATTTTGAAAGAAATCGTTATAATTTTCTTCTTCTGTTTATTCATGGGCCTCAAAGGGTTAAATACTTTTCAAATGAATCTTTGATATGAGAATCAAAGCTGGTTGGTAGAGCACTTGCCCGCGAAAGGCAAAAGTCCCGTGTTCGAGTCTCGGTCCGGCACACAGTTTTAAACTGCCAGGAAGTTTCATATCAGCGCACACTCCGCTGCAGAGTGAAAATCTCATTCTGAGGACCAGCATGTTCAACAATAGATCAGAGTGTCTCAGGGGTCTCGTTCAGAATGCGTTGCGCTGTATGTAACTTCGGCTCAGCTACATTTGTAATCGGCGCACTGAACACAGCATCTTTCAGATAACACCACAGCCAGAAGTAACACGGATTAAGATCAGGTGATCTGGTCGGCCAGGCTCTAGGGAAATGGCACTCCGTCATCAGGCCACAAGTGGCCCATCGGGACCATCCCACTGCAGTGTCACCCACAGCTGAGAATGAGGATAGGAGGGGCGTGTGATCAGCACACCGCTCTCCCGGTCGTTTAGATGGTTTTCTTTGACCGGAGCCACTACTATTCGGTCGAGTAGCACCTCAATTGGCATCACGAGGCCGAGTGCATCCCTAAAAATGGCAAAAGCGCATGGAGGCTCAGATGGCCACCCATTCAAGTGCCAGCCTCGCCCGACGGCGCTTAACTTCGGTGATCTGACAGGAACTGGTGTATCCACTGCGGTAAGGGCCATTGCCCTGTAGGGAAATGATGGCTGATCGTTCTAACATTTCCGAAATGCCTCTGCAACTGCCGCTTCAATGGCTGTGCAATGTGCGGAGGAACGCCATCTTCCACAAAAGTTTTGCTATCCACACGTCCACGCTGTTGTATTGTTGGAATGACATTGGTGCTCATAGCGTTTACCAGTGACAGCACCTGCAAGAACCATCTTCTCAAAAACAAAATACGGCCCTACGATAAGCGATGCCGTCAACCAGCACCGCACGGTTACCTTTGTGGAACAAAATGTTAGCAGGGTGCCTATTCTGTATCTTTCCGCCAATGTGCCGATCGTTTCGGCACTCAAGAGCACCGAATGGTCCAGTACTCGAATTAGAGTCCCTGCATTATTCAGTATGCATTTCGGCAGCGATACCGTTCGGGTCTAGAGAACCGAAGAGCTGTTGTCGGTTCGCGTCGCACAAGCAAATCAAAAGCAAGCGGCCGCCGATCCGCGCATGCGCACTGCGGAACTCACAGCGCCACGAACACAAAGCGGCTAGCAGACGACACAGGCGCGCTATTCTTCCAAGTACCGAAAATTGCGTTTCCGTTGCCATAACGCATGACGCCGCATTCCAGCGAGCTGACGTGCCCGCCTTCATCGCTCTTGCCTCCTCCTTAACAGTACCAGGCGCAGTATATCGATTTCCATGATTCTCATCTGAAATGCGTAGAAATTTTTACAGTTTCCCTGACCGCATGTTTCGATGCATGCATAATAACGATAGCGTATTTGACTGCATTCTGCAGATTGTCGTAAATGCCGCATTACCTCATCTTATTCATACTGACATCGCGTTTTGGATTTTTCGTTTCGGGAAATGAGTTAGGAATTGTGTGTAGTACCACATTGTACTAATACATCTATAAAAACACCCGAAAAATTGATTCTGAGACTTTCAAAGAATAAGAAGATAAACAGAATGTGTTTATAACTCGCTCCTGGAGACCCAAATGATTAAATAGTCTACTTCCCTATATGATACGTCAATGATTTGGATCTTAAAAACAAAACTGAATAAAAGCATTTTCGAGAGCTCCTGCAGTTCGTCGAAGTTTATAACATGCATCTCATGAATGAAAATGTTTCGTATATGATGCTACAGTCTAAAAATACTACGGCGGAGATCTTTCATCTCTGTCTGATCGCAGATAAATACTTGTGACAAGCAAGACTGCTTGTCACTCACTACAGCTGTGACTGCCGCTAGTTACATTCCCAGTAATGTACGTTGTACTGTTATATTCCTGTCTAACCACTTACTCGTAAATCGCTACATATTGGGAAAAATGGTGTATTATTTCTGACAAGAAAAAAATATAAACGTCACTGTCGGTTGTTTCACCCACATCAATTTCACCTCCAGCAATTTCATATTTCGTTTTTTAAACACACAGCAATCACGAAATCATTACTGAGGAAGTGCGCTCTTACGTGCAAGGAATAACAAATATTGCAGAAAAATCTTCGCTTACACGAATAACAATGTCTTAGAACGTGTTGCATATATGAAGAGGAAAAAAAAAAAAATGCCCCGGTCAGTGCTCGAACCCGTGTTTTAAAGTGTCGCATTCCCGCGCGCTAACCACTTGGCCACGCCAAATTACAACAATGCATAGCTCAATTCTTGTACTATTGCGTAGGCTGATTTCGTTGCCAAAAGGTGCTGCATAATTCATAAATGCGTGATAGTTTGGGAGGTTTCCAGTATCAGGCTTCACATAATTGCTTTCCATTGTTACTTGAAAGTTGTAAACACGTTTCGATACTTACTAACTAAACCATTTGTGGGAAACTAGTAACGTCATTTCACACACATGTAATATACGTAAGCATAGCGGATGTCTTGATATTTAACTATCTTTAAACTCTTATTTGCACAAAAATAACGCGTATTTTGAGAGAATATTGACCGTCAGCGTTTCTTTTTTTTTTGTGTATCATTCACAGTAACAACCTAACCTAACCACATTTCTAACAAAGGAAAATTGTCTATTATGAACACACTTTCCAACCGGATGCGTCCTCTGACGATTCTTTAGTAACACAATCACTAAATCCAAAGCTAAAACCGCTAAATATATTTAAAATAACAAATTATAGGTGTAAATAAACCACAGCTCACCGATCGACAGGGCCACACCGAAATCAAATACCTCTACAATTGTCGCAAATTCGGTGGGAGGACCGTTCAGTAACAGGTTTCAGAAGCTTACTGAATAGGATATTTCGATAAAGAACCGAAAATGACGTCATTACCGAGACTAACCTACTACACCGATTGGTATGAACGATACAGAATAGGGCCCCAGTTGTCGCGCGAGCAGATTTTCCATTGCCCATATTCTGCAATTATGTATATTGACTTGTCCTTGGAGACGAAAATGGACTTCGTCTGTCGACAGAATGTTCCATGACCATTCATTGCATTCGTTACAATTTTTTGTTTCTATAACGTTCCACCCTTCTTCAATTTCATCCCGTTCGAATTTGACCTCATTCCAAGCAGTGGTTTGTTTTCAAAGCGTTTCGAAACTGGAGCTTTAATTATAATCTCCCTGTACATCTTACTCATACAAATTGTCTCTTTCTATTTCATTGTAACTATGTCGTTCAGACGTGTGGAATTCATGTAAGTTGTTGTTAGGCGATATCTTACCAGGTGAGGTACAACAACAAAAGAGACCTAAAATTCCTTCAAGAAGTAAACGACAGCCTCTTTTCTTCTAGTGATCAGCGGTCGTGGTTCAGTGTTCATTACATATAAAATAAAATTTAGTTAACTTTAAAATAAGTTTTTCAGGGAATATCACCGTCACGTAACTTCAACTCCGAAAGTTCCGTATTTCAATCAAAACATTACTTTCTGTATCACGTTATATTCTAATATTCCCGCGTTTCGAGCCACAGCGCAATCAGCTTGTACGAAACAACCAAAAGAACTACGTGTAAGTATTAAGTGTCAGGAGAAATTATGCGTAAGACTAGCTGGAGCCTCTGGGCCATGATTTTACAATGTGAGTGGGTAGTTTCTAACTTTGTACTGGCCTGAGAAGCACTAATATGTAAAATTAATATTTAAACATCATGAGAAAATTAAAACAAGACACGTCGACGGCACTGTAGTGGAGTTATCGACAGCATAAGGGAACTCTTGCACAGTGAGTGGGTGCGAAATTAATTTTAATTTTCGAGTAGCACAACTTTTGGTAAGGAACAAGAGTTAAAATCACAAGCAAGGAAAAATTCAGTTACTAACTACTACTAATACTATTAGTGCTCATATCTAAGTACAGTACTATATACGCAGTTAACAAAATGTTAACAAATATTCATTAAGTCACTCAAACCGTTAGTGAAATCGATCATATCTTTGAATCTAGCGGAGTTGCTTTTAAGGGGCATTGACAGCTTTCTTACTATATCTTTTTTTTGCCACTTAGGACTCTTCTTCTGTTTCCATAGCTTCATTGTTTGGGAATGACGTTTCAAAGACATGACTTCATACCTACATTCGGTTGGTTTGTCACTTTCGTTGTGTACAGTCTGAAATTTTCAGTTGATTTGCCGTAGACTTTTACAACACAATTTTCACCCATTTGTGCTTGATGTACGTGGGTTCAAGGCAAGCCCAAATACCTCAGGCGCCCGCCCCGATTATCCCATTTTTGAAAAAAAATTGGGACTAACTTGGCTACCCCTTCCAGCTTATATCCTGAAGGAGAACACGTACTGCCAGGAATATTTCAAGTGTTCATTATGCTTCTAATTTATGCTAAATTAGTTATACCATTGAAAATACTTACAGTAAACCTGTAGATATTATGTCATATCAAGGTGATACCACGTTTCTATGGAAATGTAGCACTGTAAAACTGCAAAACTTGCCACACTATAGCCACAACACTTAGTAAGACGAAACTTTATGTTGAATGGAGACTCTACTATTCTTAACTGCTACCAACCACTTTACGTGAAATTACTCTCACAAATTTTATGAAAAAATCCATAGCTCAGTTACTTCCTGGGCCCGGATACCACAGCTGACCTTCATGTGTTAAAAACTCAGCTTCGTATATCTCCATTCAGACGTACGGTAATATATCACATACATGAACAAAAATTTAACCTCAGTAGGACTTATCAAAAATCTTTCCTAATCACTTTAATGAACTTTGCAGGTTACTAATTACTATGATGGCAGATCTGTATAAAAGAAGGTTGTTATCGAGTCACCGGCCGTTGTGGCCGAACGGTTCTAGGCGCTTCAGTCCGGAACAGCGGTGCCACTACGGTCGCAGGTTCGACTCCTGCCTCGGGCATGGATGTGTGTGATGTCCTTAGGTTAGTTAGGTTTAAGTAGTTCTAAGTCTAGGGGGCTTAAGACCTCAGACGATAAGTCCCATAGTGCTTAGAGCCATTTGAACCATCTGTTATCGAGTCACACCTGCACATACTCACATTTGTGCAGACTCACATCTGTACGAAGTAAGATTTTTTCCGACTTACACAATATGCTTTGACACAACACCAGTCTCCTGTTCTCTAATTTCACACCGATTTGGCATCAACGTAGATCTGCAGTGTCACAGCAGAGGACGTCTAATAATGGAATTGTAACATTCCCAAATCAATCACACTTTAAATTGTCATCACCAAAATGCAGCTGATTCAGAAGAAACATTTCATACAGCTCTCCATACATTTGAATTCACTGCATTTTGAATAATATGAGCATATTACTTGATGGGATGCTACAAAATGGATGCATTTGTCTGGACCTCATTTTTCATTCACGTCCTAGGAAACGAATAAATTCTAACAAACTAAATAACCCAGTCAGAATGGCTGAAAGCGAATAAAAATTATATCAAATGGCATACTGGTCATGGGACATGGAGGGTGATTCACGGAGATATGCAAATATTTTAATATGTTATTCTACAAGTAAAAACTAAAGAAAAAAGTTCATATAAACATAGGTCTGCAAATGTTTAGTTACAGAGTTATGGCTAATAAAAGATATTAGCAACTTCGCTAATATGAAGCCATCACAAAACTGTACGAGGTTAAAGTAAAGCATAATTTCCATTTATTTAGTTGTTATTGGTCTGGTGACTCTAATAATAATGTCCCAGACGTTTATCTGCAGTAGTTTCCCAAAACTTCCAGAGAAGCAAAGATACAAGTAAAGTTGGTTACTTTCCATTAAGAATATAGAAATCTTTATGCCATTGTTGGCAAGAAGAAATGCCCCACTTGCTGGATGATGTTCCACTTTGTATGCCATTGCAAATGTATTTTCAACATGACGGCGCGCCTCCACATTTCATCAACGCTGTTGCTACACATTTAAATGAACATTTTCTCCAGAAATGGATTGGTCGTGGTGCTACTCGTCCGTGGCAACCCAGATAGTCCGATTTAACACCAATGGATTTTTGTGTATGGGGATGGATGAAAGACACAGTTTATGAGGACACATCAATACACATGGGGCATTACTTGCTCGCCTTATGAATGCAATAAATGAAATTAAGAACAGCCCTGTGAAACTAAAATGAGCAACAAAACCTGTTCATACACGTGCACCTAAATTCATTGAACTCAGTGGAGACATTTTTGAACATTTATTGTGACTGTGTTGTGAAATTGTATGTACACTGTACAAATTCCTTAACACTGATCTTTGTTTTTTCCAGTTTAACATGTATTCACTTGTGCTAAGGTATTAATAAAAGCAGATTATCTGACACATTTATTCAGTTTCAGTTAACGTTGTAACCATCATATTTTTTCAAAATTAAATTCTCTACATCTTCTATTGAAAACTTGTCCAATTGTCTGGAATTTAAAAAACAAATTGGACCAAATAGTTAATAAATTACAAATTTTACGAAATTACTCTGTGCTTTTCTGGATGTTCTGGGAAAATAATGCAAATACACGTCTAGGACATGCTTTATTAGATTCACCAGATCAATAACAACAAAGTAAATGGAAATTGTGCTTTACTTTAACCTTTTACAGTTTTGCGATGACTTCATACTAGCGAAGTTGCTAAATTTCAGGCAGAATCTTTTATTAGCCGTAACTCCGTAACTACACATTTGCGGACCTATGTTTATATGAACTTTTTTCTTTAGGTTTACTCGCTCAAAAAATCTTAAAATATTTGCATACCTTCTTGAATAACGCTGTATACATTACTTACGAGTAAAAAAGATTTTAAAATATGAAGAAGTGTCAACCAACTATCAATGTCATTAATCTACAAAACTCAGCATTTCTGTACAATGGTAGGAAGGACGCAGCAAGTTATGTTGGATGGAGAGTCACAGACAGATGTATAAGTGTTCCAAGGAATTGTGTTGGGGTGCAACGACCCCTTAAAAAAATTAATGAAATACTGTGCTGATAAACCTCTTACATTATTTGCTTTTCAAACAGCTGAGCAGAACTCAACGTATTCAGACATTTCGCTCTTTACCTATTCTGATCAACACTAAAATGACACATAATATTTTTTAGCGCAACGCAATCTGACTTTCAATAATCCCTACAAAAGAATGGCCCTGACTAACATTAACCTATACCTTTCACAAATCACTTACCTCACAAAAATCTTCGTTACTCGAACTACTGCATTACAGCGAGCGCCACTACTGCCAGCTAAATAAAAGATTCAAACTACTGAAGGCACTAACTACTGATAGGCATAGTTAGCAAATGAAAGATTTTGGTAGAGAACAAACAATGTATTTACCTTAAAAGTGTTCAAAAGTCATAATATATATAGCAGTTCATGACATCCAGTCTTACAAATTTACTGTCACTGATGGACACACGTCCAGATCATCCGCTCTCAAAACTCCGCCATTTCTCTCCCCACATCCACCGCTGCTGGCGGCTCACCTCCAACTGCGCAACGCTACGCGCTGTTAACAGCCAACTGCCCAACACTACAATGGCGAATATTCTAACAATGCCAACCAGCCACAGACTGCACACAGCACAGCTAGTGATTTTCATACAGAGTGCTACGTGGCGTTACCAATAAAAATACCTAAACAGCCTACTTACATAGCCCCCATGCTCCCCACAAAAAATTTTACAATTTGTTTTGGGCAGTGGCCAATACAGATTTCAAAATTTTTTTCGTAATTACAATAACAAAGATATCAAATGTACACACTTATTGATACAATGTTGGTCAAAAGCTAAAATTTTCTCACTGTCCATAAAGATAGTACTGATCATTCATCACAGTAAAATTGCAGTGTTTTTCTTTCTCAAAGTCTGAGCAGTAAAAGGAAATGCACATGGAAGTACTGGATTTCCATGCAGTCTTGAAGAAGTAGTGTTGTCCTACCAACGGAATGACAATGCTGACTCTTGACATGCAAACAGGTAATGGGTCACAACAGAGCAAACCCACAGCAGAGTCAGTCGAAGTTTTGAAGAATATTGGTAGGTAGGTCATCACAGAGCAGACCACTGTAGTCCTGTTAGAGATTACGGTATTGGTGGTCCACCAGAGGTGCAGACCCACCACAGTCCTTGTAGAAATAATGGTATTGGTGGGCCATCAAAGATGTTGACCCATAGTCCTTGTAAAGACGGCCAGCAGCCATCTGTTGCGAGTGTGCAGATGCAAAATCACCATCGAAGACTCTTGTACTATATAGCAAGTCCATAAAACACCACTTGTGCACTCACAGTTTTTGGAATTGTCCTTAGAACCAGCATTGCTGTTAACCAGTCCCTTGCTGAATTATTAACACACGTGCAAACACTAACAGTCCCAACTTCTCACATATTGTGCATATACTATGACCAACAGAAACGTGTGCAGTGAAATGTATGCTTACAAGTTACTTAATTTGATGAACTGGTGTCCATTACAATTTTATAACATGAGAATACAATTACAAAGGTACAGAAAACATCATTAACAACATAATAATACAGATAACATTTGTAGTAATATAGGCTTTACAAAAGAATAGAAATAGGCATATACATCAGTGTTACAGGAATTATGACATGAGTAAATATATAAAATAATGAGAATAGTTTTCGAAACATTAATTTCACATATGAGCATTGAAACAGAACAGAATAAATTATGTCTAAACATCTTTACAAAGTAAATAACATAGTATTAATGCAAAATATATTCGAGGATAACAGTATTCCTCATCGTAGTGAATGTAGCTTAGTACTAGATAAAGTCTATAACATAAGTCTTATCAGATAATCACATAAAGACAAGAAGAACACAAATACACATAGCAGAATAACACAAAAGGAAAGACAGGGTTCGTTTTCAGTGTAACATTTGGTACTGCAGTCCAACCCAAAACTTCATTCCATAGAACTTTCTTCTTATTTCAACATTTGCTCCTGCAAAAAAAAAAACTATCTAACCCTGTTAAATAAATATTTCTCATTGTACAATACTCATTTTTCCCCAAATCTTTTTCATATAACTTCGCAATGCATTTCTTCCCTATTCTTCATAGCTAGTTTCTTATATAGTCTACCCCCTTCTTAAGCTAACTTAAATCTATTGAGCTCAGATATATTATACTAAGGGACAAGGCAATGCAGCAACACACAACAAATTAACACAAACAGGAATGACAAAAAAAATGCAAATTGGCAAAGCAAGCAGCAGTATATCTAAATTAGCAGAGCAAATGCAACATTATCACTAATATGAGCCAATGTGCAGCAAAAAGAAAAATAAATCAATAGTAAAACTAGCTTAACAGGGTAATACAAAGTGAAATTTAATAGCACTATGCCTGGCAAGCAGCAGCAGCAAATGCAATAACTTATACCTAAGCATGACAAAGCTCAAGCAGAAAAAAATTTACAGTAAAAATGGCCATGTTTAATACCTATGTCACATCTTAACACTAGAGTGATGCATCACGAGAACATACTCTAGCAGACAAGTTAACAAATCGTAAAAAAATTATTTATGCAATTCTTGTGAAGGGAAATGTCTATTTATGTTCCCTCGTTTTCTTGGAAGTAGATCATAAAATTATTATTTACTGGATCTGTAGGCATAAAATAACTAAATTAGTACATCTATTAAATTTTATTTTAACCAATGCTGCAGTGCAGCTAGAAACTAGATATTAAACAAAACGAGCAATCTCTCAACTAGAAAGACAATAGATATAAAATGTTTCTCATCATTTCATTAGTCATTTTAGTAAACATCATAAATTAAGAGCTCTACAGTGTAATCATATGTTTTCAAGTTTGAGCGTGTCGTATTTGCGATGCTTTCTACAAAGAAATGTCAATAGCGATGATAATGGCCTTTTTTTTCTCCTAATGGCTTTTTCTCCAGACAGGTGGCACAGCTGAGCGCCCACGACGCATTACATGAAGTTCACTTAACTTTCTTACCGAAATATTTATGACAGCAGTGACAGTCTCATATCAAAAAAATTCACAGGTTGAGAATTTGCGTTACAAATGTGTAGAAACAAAATCCTATAAATATAACAGTGTCCAAAAACTTTTCGCCGGCATTGTGATACATTCACGCATATACACACAGTTCATAACTCTTAAAGTTCGATTCTTGGTTTCCAACATCCTTTTTCACAAGTCAGAGTCCCTAACCACTACTCATTATTCCTTACCTTATTACACATATACATATTCGTCAACACGTCAATCTTGCGTCGACACTTCAATATTTCATCATAATAAATATGTAGCATAATCAGATTCCTCATATGGCATCAGCTTATTTATCATAAACATACCTCAACAGCATAATACACATCGTCGTCGTAATAATATCATGACAGATCAATCACATCTCAAAATCGTTGCATTTCTGCAATAATTTCAAAACCTAAAAAAATTCTCTGCTCATTTCAATAGTGTCACCTACCTCAAATGTACTTTAAAAATCATGGTCCCATACCAAATACATCATTCAAAGCTCTCATAGTATCACAATGGTTCCGAAAAAATATGAAAAGTTCACAAAGTACAGACAAAATACAATTTAATAAGTGTGAAGTTATCCAACTGTCTAATTATGTGAACATCTGTCACTGATGTAGTAAAATAAATGTTTGTCTCTCTCAGTTAAATGATCAGATAGCTGTATAATTATGTGTTAGAGAAATATGATACCGATGTGCAAAGTTGTATAAGCAAATACCATATTAGCTAGGGGCCCTTGTGCTTGTCAAACACATGGTACACAAAGTAAGCGTGTACCCCCCTGAGGATTAATGTAATTATACCCTCAGGTGTTACAGATTACAGCAATGGAATTAAATGTATCATGGAAAACCTTTGTATCATTGTAAATCAAAAATCTTTATAAATAAATGTTTTAAGTACAAAATTAATCACTCAAATCCGTGTACTGCAGCGCTAAACTGTGCGTCTTGTTATAAGATAATCTCCGTCATTACTTAACGGTAAAAATCTGCCAAGTGTAGTAATCATCGTCGTCCATAAACAAAGTTCGGTAGCAGTCAATGTACTTACCTAATAATAAACAAAAGTGAAATGCTACGCGTATAGATATCGTAGTTATTATGTACAGTACCGTGGTCAAGAAAGTACTATACTGTAATGTATTGTTGTGCTACGAAAAAGGCTGTCTCATTGTAGCTATACCACAAAAGTACTACTAAGACAGGTTTTACTTTCCAGAAGAATTCAGAAAAACTGTGCAGAGATAAAAAGATACACCGCAAAAGCAACAATGTAAATTGTGTCACACATTAGTAGCCTCGTGATATAATCGTGTAGCTGTCAAATAAACCAACCACTGTGTCATCTGGTATCTCTCAGAAAGTACTTTAAATCCAGAATGTATTTTCAAGTAAACCAAAATGTTGCATTAAAATCTCATTAGCAGTATATGTTCTAAGTATGTAAGCCATATAGTCGTTACGTAATCGTGCAACTAACAAGCAAGAATGTACACACACAATAACAATGTGTCGTCTGTTCACTATAACAATGCACTCGTAAATACTGTCTAAATATGTTCCCTAGGTTCTAGACTGGATAGTTAACTTCAAAACATTGTTGCATGTTAACAGTTTCTCAGTGTGACAAATTGTACTAGTAGCGTGAAGTGAAAAATTTTGTGGCAAAGACTAAGTTAAAAAGCAGATTATCTTTCAATAAACGGTTTTACATGTGAAATGTGGTGCAATCCTTTATTCTTCCTAGTACGCAGAGTTTCAACTTCAACGCAATAATCATGTGGTATACGTCGGATCCTGTAAGGTCCACTGTAAACTAGAAAGAATTTTTGACTCAAGTGTTTCTTCTTATGTGACAATGAATGAGCTTTAATGAGAACTTTCTGACCAATATATGGTTTCTTTGCATTTGCTTTACCGTGTAGTTTTCTCCTTTTGTCTGCAGCAGAATTTATATTTTTAATGGCCAAATCAATTATGTCTGTGTGTCGATGTTTACAGGTATTCGGAAAAGGTACAAGCTCTCTGATTCTGTTTGGTGGTTCTTCATTCTTCAGTACAAGAGTAGGTGGTAAAGCAGTGGAGTCATGAGGCATTTCATTCAGCACATTTTGAAATAAGTGTAAATATCTGTCCCAATGCTGATGCTTTCTGTGACAATAAAGTCTGCAAAGCTAATTGATTTCTTTCATAATCCGTTCAGACGGGTTACATTGTGGTAAGTACAATGAAATAAAAACAGGTTTGATTTTATGGTTCCGAAGCATGCGTGACCAAACAGCAGATCTGAATTGCGGTGCATTATCTGAAATGACTTTACTAACGTGTCCAACTTCACGTAAGAAATTTTTAACAAACGCGTTGGATATAGACCGTCCAGGAGTGAAAGAAACAAATTTTGAAGTAAGTTCAACAGCGACTAGAACGTACGAAAATCCATTCGATGTTCTGACAAGGGGTCCATAGAGATCAACAGCATCAAATTCTTTTAATTTAGAAGGAATGATAGGAAACAACGGAGCACGATGGGAGATAGTAGATGGTTTCGTCTCTTGACAAAGTTTACAAATAGACAAGACTCTTCGAATTCTCTTTTCCACATTGTTAAAATAACAAGTCGTTCGAAGAATATGATAACATTTTCGTGGACCAAAATGTGCGTAGCTGATATGAATGTACCAAATAAGCTTATTAACAAAATCGTCTGGAATGCAAAGTACCCATAGCTTGTCATCAACAGTGCAGCATTTGAAGAGTATGTTGTTTCTAACCAGATAATAATGCCGAATCTGAGTCTCTCTCTTTTCATGCCATTTACTTTTGATGTCTTTCCAAATCGGATCTTTATCTTGTTCATGAGCAATGTCCTTTAAAGATGTGGTAATGAAGTTTTCAAAGGCGACTTTCTGAATGTAAAGAATACTGAAATTTTTCTCGAGGTAGCCTTCTGTGTTACGTTTCTCAAGCCCAGCCGGTGCGCGTGACAGTGCGTCCGCAACTATGCTCTCCTTGCCAGGAATGTAGACTATTGTGAAGTGGAATTCTTGTGGAAACAATGCCCAACGTTTTAACCTGTCATGATTTAATTTTGAAGATATAAGAAATTGTAAAGCACGATGATCATTGTATACTTTTACGTGCTTACCAGAAAGAAAGAAACGGAATTTGCTAAATGCCCAAACGATAGCTAAAGCTTTCAATTCAGTAACGGAATAATATTTTTCAGATTTTGTTAGCACTTGGCTAGCAAAAGCAATGGTTTTCTGAACAGTAGTGTCATTTTCTATGGCGTCCTGAAATAAATGGGCACTAAGACCGACTTTAGAAGAATCCGTGCTAAAGCAGAAATCTTGTGACAGATCTGGATGAGCTAGTATTGGCGCGTTAAGTAGCGATTCTTTCAAAGAATTGAATTCCAACTGTGCTTGTTCGTCCCAGTTCCAAATAGTATTTTTTCCAGTGAGAGAACAAAGTTTTGGTGTAACTAGAATTTGCATATTCAGAAAACGACGGTAAAAATTTACGAGACCTAGAAAACTGCGGACTTGTTTTTTTGTGCATGGAACTGGAATGGCTCTGGTTGCTGCTAACTTTTCAGGATCCAGCTGAATGCCTTCAGAAGAAATAATATGTCCCAAAAACCTCACCTTTGACCTACCGAATTCAGACTTTTCCAAGTTAACTGTAATTCCAGATTCTGCAAAAATACGTAAAACACTGTTGAGGATGCGATTATGTTGTTCTCATGAAGCTTCTGCTATTGGAATATCATCCACATATAAGGTGATGTGACGTTTTAAGAAATCAGGTAATATGGAATTTAGCCCGCGAATGAACGCTCCCGAAGAAATGTTCAAACCAAAAGGAAGTTTCCGAAATTGATAACAAACGCTGAAACAAAGAAAAGCTGTGTATTATCTACATTCTGGATGAAGTTCGATCTGATAAAAGCTGGATCTGAGATCAATAGAAGACAACACTTTTACACCATCAAAATTTTGAAGTTCTTCCATCGTTTGCGGCCTGTCTGTTTCAGGAATGGTGATAGTATTGATTTGTCTCGAATCTAAGACAAGCGCGATCGATCCATTTTTCTTCTCAACAACGTGTAGTGGATTGTTGTATGAGCTTAGTGCAGGCTCAATAATGCCCTCGTCAAGCATAGATTGTATTTCTGTTCAAACACGGTCCCTATGATGTGCTGGAATTACGTTTGGTCTATCACAAAATTTAGTATGCTCACGAACACGAAATTGGTATTGAAATCCCTTGATTGTTCCTGTTTTGTGAGTAAAAACTGGAATGTTCTTGTAAAATCTCAAAAAGGCCCTGCGTGTCAATGCCATTACAGTTCTCAATTGATTGAATTTTATTCTGAATTAACTCATTAGTATCAAATATGCCGTCGATATCATCCCTGTCAGTACTTGCAGAGTGATTGTTAGTGTCTAGTTCTGTCGAAAATTCCGAACTGTTGTCTAACAGATGGTAAGATGGCTCTGAGCACTATGGGACTTAACATCTATGGTCATCAGTCCCCTAGAACTACTTAAACCTAACCAACCTAAGGACATCACACAACACCCAGTCATCACGAGGCAACAGATGGTAAAGCCGATTAATTTCCTCATCATGGTTTGAGAGTCAATCTTCAAATTTCAAAGCTATTGACTTACCTTCTTTCTCTAAACTTATTTCAGCATCGTGAAAGTTTAAGATTGCTTTGTATTCATTCAAAAAGTCTACTCCCAATATAATTTCCGTCAACAATAATGGAACAATAAGAAAGTTCATAGAGAAGCTGTGGCTTTGACAAAAGAATTCTAGTTGGTTTGTTGGCGTACAACTACACTTTTTCCAACGATTGCACCTTGTAATTTAATCTTACGTAACGGAAGTGTGGGGCAACCGTTCGATTTGTTGCATTTGCTAAAGGCTGTTTCACTAATTACTGAAATGGGACTGCCAGAGTCAAGTACTGCCATAAATTTTACGTCATTCACTGTAATGTTAATCACAGGATATGCAATGTTGTTATGTTTTACGTCGTGTTCCTGGAGTAAGATGTCCCTAATGTCTTCCATTTTTACGTAATTATTAGCCACGGCAGCTATGTCGTCAGCTTCATAAGTACGTTTTGTGGCTGCCAGCGGTGTGAGTCATTGCCTATTGTCTATTTGTTGGCACACGTCGTTATTGGGATCTGGAGATCTAACTTCTACAAATTCACCTTGTTGAGAGGGCCCTGCCCTGTTTGAATTCCGCCAGTTCTGATGAAATTCAGGTCTGTCGTTTTGTCAGTAGTTTACATAGTTTCTTTTTTGTCGGTCATGTGGTGGAGAATTTCTCCCGGAATCGTAACTACGCAGTGGACCGTTGCGTCTGACGTTATTCTGTCTCCCTTGATAATAATTATTTTGGTTTCCATATTGTCTGTTTCTCTGATTGTCTCTGTGATAGTCATTACCGCGGAGAGGTGATCTTTCCCTGTAATTATTACTACTCTGCCAACAGTTGTCATACGGGTTGTGTCTGTTTTGGTCACGATTTACGTTATAAGAATAGTCTTGTCGTGTCCAGTTATTATTTCTGTCATCATGGAATTGTGACGGATGTGACCTGTAATTGTTGTGTTCCTGTTTTCGCATTCCGCTATTGTCAGTGTCAATTTCCAGTTCTTGTAACAGTCCCTGAAAAACTTCAATGTTGTCTTTGCAACGTCCTACTAAAATAATGTCGTAAATGTTCAGGCAATTTGATTAAGCAAATGCGGATGAGTTCTGAGGGGCTGTATGGGTTTGACAGGTACTGATTCTTGTGCAACATGTCTTCAAAATATTTCACAAGACTGGAAAATTCAGATTGTTCGAAATGTTTTATCATCATGATGCTATGTTTTACTCGGTCTTGTGTAGCTTGAGACCAATATGCTGAGAGGAAGGCATGACAAAATTCTCCTTCACTGTGACAATCGTGAATGACCGATCGTATTCTTACAGCTGGTTCACTCTCTAAGTAGCCGCACACAAATTCTAATCTGTGCTCCAATGACCAGTTGGGAGGAAAACAATGAGAGAATTGATGAAGCCATGCTTGTGGATGAATGTCGTTGCCAGAATTCTTAAATGTTTTGAATTTACATGTAGTAATGAACAACTTAAAGTCAAAATCATCATGTCGGCGAGTCGCATATCGGTCATTGTTACTTCGTATCGGCGATTCCATCTCAAAATTCAATGCGCCTTGCCAATATCTTTCATAATTTCCGAAGTGCCCTGTGTTATTATTTTGTGGCTGTTCCCTATTTCTATGTCCCTCTTCCCGTACTGGAGCGTGAGTGTCCTCTGAAAATGTAATTCTTGTATTACTTGTGCCAACTGATCTTGTACTTCCCGGATTTCTCTTTTGTACTGTGTATTGATTTGATTTTGATTTTGTTTGAATTTTCTAATTTGTTCATACTCTTCTGTGTCAGTGAAGGCTACAGGTCTTGTGTCATTCAGATCATCATCTACCTTTGTAGATAAGTTAGTGAACTGACCCGAAGGTTCGGCTGCTTTATCCGATAGTGAACTTATTTCCTCTGTGTGTTTTTCTGAACCAAGTTTCAGAGTGTCCATTTGTGTTGAAATCGTATCTACTGTGTCCTTTAAGTTTTCCTGAGTTTTTGCAAGTTGCGTAACCGAATAGGTAGATGCAACTGAGTCAATTTTAGCTTGCAAGGTGTCGTGATTTTCATGAACAATAGTTTGCAGTTCTTTAATGGCTACTTCGTGATTCTGTAATGCATTTTCATGACGCGAAAAAATAGGTTGGAAATGCTCACAAATTTGTGTTTTTACGTCATTACAGACTTTTTGACATTTCGATTCGATTTTAAGTAACTCAGCAGTTAAATCTTCACGTGTTTGTTCATGCGTGGTGTCTAACTTTTGAAGATTTTGCTGTGTTTGTCTCTGATTTTGTTCCATCGTGTCTAACTTTTGAAGATTTTGTTCCATTGTGTCTAACTTTTGAAGATTTTGTCCCATTTGTTTCTGATTTTGTTCAAGCGTTGTGTCTAACTTTTGTAGCCTTTGTCCCATTTGTTGCATTAACTGTAACAACAATGCACTGGTGTCTGAAACATGTTCCTCAGTGCTATTCGGCAGTGCATTTGAACAGGCAATATTCGCATTTTGAGAAGCAGAAAATGTGTCTTGAGTTATTTGAGAAAACGGTGAGGACGCAAAACATGAATCTACAGTATTTGCAAGATTGTGTCCTGTCATTTCGGATTCCTGGGGCGAGCTGTTGCCGACCGATCGATCGATAATGCTTCCCTGTTCACTAATTGTTTCACTGGCTACACTATTATTTGCAGCCCGCTCCATTTCCTTATGCACAATTACCAAATTACTACTTTGAACATTAGTTAATTCATTACTCGTTGGCGCTAACACACTGCTTTCGCCTTCACTGTCATTTCTCAGTTTACTTTGGAGCCTAGTATTACGTTTTTCACACGCCATTATTGTCGCAATATTTCACACGATAACACAGAAAAGCACAATTTGAAGAGCAAAATAAAACACATTAACATAGCATTGAAAATATTATCTCGCTCTCAAAACTCCGCCATTTCTCTCCCCACATCCTTCACTGCTGGCGGCTCACCTCCAACTGCGCAACGCTACGCGCTGTTAACAGCCAACTGCCCAACACTACAATGACGGATATTCTAACAATGCCAACCAGCCACAGACTGCACACAGCACAGCCGTGATTTTCATACAGAGCGCTACGTGGCGTTACCAACATAAAAACCTAAACAGCCTACGAGGGCAGTTCAATAAGTAATGCAACACATTTTTTTCTGAAACAGGGGTTGTTTTATTCAGCATTGAAATACACCAGGTTATTCCCCAATCTTTTAGCTACACAACTCTATTTTTCAACGTAATCTCCATTCAATGCTACGGCCTTACGCCACCTTGAAATGAGGGCCTGTATGCCTGCATGGTTCCATTCCACTGGTCGATGTCGGAGCCAACGTCGTACTGCATCAATAACTTCTTCATCATCCGCGTAGTGCCTCCCACGGATTGCGTCCTTCATTGGGCCAAACATATGGAAATCCGACGGTGCGAGATTGGGGCTGTAGGGTGCATGAGGAAGAACAGTCCACTGAAGTTTTGTGAGCTCCTCTCAGGTGCGAAGACTTGTGTGAGGTCTTGCGTTGTCATGAAGAAGGAGAAGTTCGTTCAGATTTTTGTGCCTACGAACACGCTGAAGTCGTTTCCTCAATTTCTGAAGGGTAGCACAATACACTTCAGAGTTGATCGTTTGACCATGGGGAAGGACATCGAACAGAATAACCCCTTCAGCGTCCCAGAAGACTGTAACCATGACTTTACCGGCTGAGGGTATGGCTTTAAACTTTTTCTTGGTAGGGGAGTGGGTGTGGCGCCACTCCATTGATTGCCGTTTTGTTTCAGGTTCGAAGTGATGAACCCATGTTTCATCGCCTGTAACAATCTTTGACAAGAAATTGTCGCCCTCAGCCACATGACGAGCAAGCAATTCCGCACAGATGGTTCTCCTTTGCTCTTTATGGTGTTCGGTTAGACAACGAGGGACCCAGCGGGAACAATCCTTTGAATATCCCAACTGGTGAACAATTGTGACAGCACTACCAACAGAGATGTCAAGTTGAGCACTGAGTTGTTTGATGGTGGTCCGTCGATCATCTCGAACGAGTGTGTTCGCACGCTCCGCCATTGCAGGAGTCACAGCTGTGCACGGCCAGCCCGCACGCGGGAGATCAGACAGTCTTGCTTGACCTTGCGGCGATGATGACACACGCTTTGCCCAACGACTCACCGTGCTTTTGCCCACTGCCAGATCACCGTAGACATTCTGCAAGCGCCTATGAATATCTGAGATGCCCTGGTTTTCCGCCAAAAGAAACTCAATCACTGCCCGTTGTTTGCAACGCACATCCGTTACAGACGCCATTTTAACAGCTCCGTACAGCGCTGCCACCTGTCGGAAGTAAATGAAACTATACGAGACGAAGCGGGAATGTTTGAAAATATTCCACAAGAAATTTCCGGTTTTTTCAACCAAAATTGGCCGAGAAAAAAAATGTGTTGCATTACTTATTGAACTGCCCTCGTACTTACAGGGGTCCTTGCTAATCATGTTTTGTATTAGTAGTAACCTAAGAGTTTTCGCAGATGATACGGTTATCTGTGATGTAGTACTGTCTGAACCAAGCTGCATAAATTTTCACTCAAGTCTTGATAAGATTTCAGAGTGGTGCATAGACTGGCAACTTGCTTTGAATGTTCATAAAGACAAAACTGCGCACTTCAAAAACGAACAAACTTAGTTTCCTGTGACTTTAACATCAATGAGACACAGTTGGAACCGATTAAGTCATACAAAAACCTGTGTCTAACACTTCGTAGGGATATGACATGGAATGATCACATACGCTCAGTCGTGGATAAAGCAGGTGGCAGATTTCGGTTTGTTCATAGAATGCTGGGGACATGTAATCAGTCTGCAAAGGAAATTCCTTACAGATCACTCATGCGACCCATGCTAGAATGCTCCTCAAGCGTGTGGGACCCGCACCAGATAGGACTCGCGCAGGAAATTGACTGTATAGAGACAAGAGCAGCACTAATGGCCATAGGTTTGTTACACGTGTGGGATTGTAACACAGGTGCTGAAGTGACTGAACTGGTAGACTCTAGAAAATGTCAGCAAGGAGGTTATCTCAACAGGCTGATGTATCTCGAATGTTGTGTGAGTGTGGTACAAGAACTGCAATTTGAGGATAAGGGAAAAGAGTTAATTATTGTAACTGGCTGTTAACATCAAATGCTAATCGTTACTTGGATCCCTGCTTTACTACATGTCAAATGAGGTCTAGTTTCATTTGGAACATTGTGCAAACTCCCAGAACTGCAGATACTGGTCGCAGGACAATCCTCATATTCTGCGCGAAGAACCTCTCCACTCCAATAAGATAGTTGCTTGATGGGCGTTGCCCAGTATGGGTATTATTGGTGTCATGTTTTTCAATTACACCTTAAACGGTACCAGATATCTACGGATCTTTGGTACTTTCCATGCACAATTCACAGACGCAGAGAAGCTCTATGCAGTATTCCAACGAGATGGAGTAATCGCTCACACATCTAACCAAAGTGTAGCCCACATCACCAACGTGTTCCCGAAGATATACTTGTCAGCAGAGGCGTCCCCGGACTTAGCAGTATGTGATTTTTATTTATGGGACACACAAAAAAGCTAAGTGCATGCTGATAATCCTCGCACAACAGACGATCTTAAATGGAACATTACTTGAGAAACTGACGTCATCACGCCCGCAGAATTATAGCGTGTTGCTGGTAAAGTCATCACACGAAGTCAGCGGTGCCTGGATGCTCATGGCCACCACTTCCAGCAATTCTAATAAGCAGGGAACTACGTGTTTCTTAACGTTACTATTATCTGTTCATTTTAGTTAGTTTCGAATAAGTGTTGTCACTCACCAGATAAAAGTTGTTACTTTAAGCTTTGTTAATATCTCATCTTCTTACAGTTCGTCGAACTTGATGTACTTCTATACCGCTTTAATTTATTTGTTAGGCAATTACACTCGGTGTGCCATCTTTCAGAGATGTTGAAAATTTCGTCAAGTGGTTTGTCGCGCGTTCCTTTGACGCTAGCCACTTCTGCCAGCAGCCCAGTGATATGTCAAAGTGGTGAGACACTGAACGTGCGTTCAAATCCCCGCCCGCCCATCTAGATTGATGTTTTCCGTGATTTCTCCCTCCCCCCCCCCCCTCCCGACGCTTGGAGACTAATGCTCGAACAGTTCCTATGAAATGGACACTCCCCTACCGGAGTTTGCGGCCCTTCTTAAGGACCTTGTCGTCGACGGGACGTTAAACCCTAATCTTTCATCTTTGTATCTGGAAACGCCGAACCTAAGCAGTCATTTGCAGCCACAAACGTCCAATAATACTTGCTGGTGGTTTATATTGAATCTAATCTTTCATCTTTGTATCTGAAAACGCCGAACCTAAGCACTCATATGCAGCCACAAACGTCCAATAATACTTTCTGGTGGTTTATATTGAATCTGAGAAGGGTAAGATTATGATTGTTTTTAAGACCTTGATGTAATCTTGAAACTACTCAAGAAACAACTGACCTTTCGCCTGGGTAAAGCAGTAAATTATTCATTTATCTGTATTCAAAATAATCTTTTATTATTTTAACATAGTGAAACTTCCCACTTTTCCTTGCCGTTTTAATCTTTCCACATTTTTTTAAATGTTGGGGTCATATAATCGGAAACATTACCCCAACCAAGTTACGACCCTGCTATTATCGCTGGATATTTTCCTGAATTGTGCGGTGATTGTTTTCGGCATATCCTCTGGGCTCTGATTAAAAAAACATGTTGCGTGTGACGCAGTTCCCAACAATAGTGAGGACTTCGCAATGGCCCACGCCGTTGCTCAGCGCCAGTTCGAGACGAGACGATTGCGAACGTAATGAGTGCATCTTTCCTCAATCAGGAAAAAGAGTAAGAAATGCGTGATATGCAATAAGAACACGGAGCAACGACAGCGGTCAGAAGGTAAGCGACGGACGAACAGCAGAGTTCCGCCAATCCATGGCGCCCAAAACACAGGCGTAAAATCGACTGCACCTTTTGCGAACGCATAAAGTAAATTCTCACAAGCATTTATATTTACTGAACTCAAAGATCTTGGACACTCTAGTTGCATTTAGTGGTATTTGATTTTGCAAACCAGTCCAGACTTTTTTGTTGGAGAAGTATGAATTTTATATATGATGTAATTACTGGAAAATCGGAATACCAAAACACATTCGTCTACGAAGTTTCCGTATCAAATGATCTCCGTATTCACTCGTATTGGCATTGTTCGACACCTGAAATACACGTTTCCTACGCATGTATCATTAAAAATAATGTATTTTTGTAAAAATTTCTAACGTTTCTAGACGCATTCTAAACATTAAACTATATTTTGCCTTTTTAATCATACGTATTCTATAAACGGAATGATACACAATTTGAAATTGTTGTTTCAGCTGACGCATAATTAAATAATGTAGGTCAGCCGGGACGAGGGAACCGCCGCCTTCAACCCCAACCCGGGCAAACCTTCCCAGTGCCGCGGACAATAGGATGGCTGCACTCTCCCCACAGTCAGGTCGATAGACATTATCTTGGATAATGTGCAGTATTTATTATGTGGAATGTACAGGGTCGAATAGTTGTTTCATGTATGAATAAGTGGGGGAAAATTGTTAAGATTATATTAGCCTCGCCTAAGTACTGTATTTAAAATACAGTAGACAATTTTATTTATTTATTATTTTTTTAGTTTATCGTACTTGATTCACTCTTTGACATGAGTAGTGGTTAGCGAACAGGATGCGCATTTGGAAGGACAATGGTTCAAAGTGACATCCGGCGACATCCAGATTTATGTTTAAATGGCTCCACGTAAATGACAGGATGATTCCCTTGAAAACTGTACTGCCGATTTCCATACTCCCCCTTTTGGAATCCAAGGCTTTGCACCATCTCTAACTACTGCATTACCGAGAGGACGTGAAACGCTCATCTTCTTTCCTTCCCCTCTTTATTTTGGCATCAGAGAGAAATATGTAATTGTGTGTGAGTGTGTGTGTGTGTGTGTGTGTGTGTGTGTGTGTGTGTATGTTCGAGTGTGTAGAGGGGGTGGGGGGGGGGGGGGGGGGGGAGTGTGGGTGGAGATGGCTGGCTGTGAGAGATGAATTGTAGCCAGTAGGAATACAGTGTATGTTCTGGCCCAGGTAACAGTGTTATCTCAAGATTGCTGATGGGGATATCCAGTGTCAGGTTACACAGCTGGGCCCCTTGCTTCCTCCACCCCCCCCCCCCCCCCCAAGGAACCACTGGGAATTGGTTAAGGTCAGTCAGGGAATCACCCAAGTAATTGTGTTATCTGACATAAAAATGGCAGGAAGCCCCTCTCCCCCTCATGATCATCTTTTATAACTAGCTCAACTGTTTGTGTGCCTCTTCATTCAATATGCAAGCTACATGAGGGGAGGTGCAGGTTTGTTATAAATATTAGCAATAATTCTATCTATATTGCCCAGTTATACTCTGTAGTGGAAACAATTTTTCTTATGTTTACGATAATTCGTTTTTTACAGTCATGTGTTTTTAAATTTTTAATTATACACACAGTGTATTTTTTCAATTACAATCATTTTTACTAGCTAACAGTTTTTTCCTGTTTGTTATATATGTAGTAGTGTTTTCTTACACAAAGCTAATTATTTTCCTTATGTACAACAGTTTTCCGTTTTTTATGTATTTCTTACTTACAAAGTATTTTTTTCTGAAGACCTATAATTAGCGAGTACAAGAACTTAAATACTACGTTCCCTTTTTTTTCTGTAGGCACTTTTATTCAATATTTACATTTTTCCTGATAATTCTATTTACAGTGTGTACAGTTCTTTCAATTTACACCCGTGGTTTCTTATCTACCACAGTATGCAGACTATATATATACGCACACATAGTGTGCACTGACGCATTTACACTCTGTCACACGCATACAAAACCAAACTTTTTCACGCACACACTACAACTGTTGTACACACTGCCATACATTCAGTTACTCCAGAGAATTGTTTGAGTATGGGAGGGTTTCGATCCCGCCCCTACACATGAACCATTTGTCGTCATGACAGAACAGTCTTACTTTCAGTTGCTGTGCAGTATAGACCTCATGATCTCATGAAACAAAGATGATGTGGCACACCATGTATGGAGCTGCACCAGAGCTTTCAAAAAGACACCTCTTGTAATCTGTGATCATGGCAGCCTGTGAGGCGGCAGGATGGACACCCTTAACCCACCTATGGGTGACACCTGCATCTATACAGCAGGCATACATCATGGATCTGAGTCCCACAAATGCCACAATCTGTGAACCATTCACCTTGTCTTTCATCAGACTGGTAACCATTTTATTCTGAGGTATTATCCCAAAAGGATTGTCAGCTACATAATCGGACCTGTCAAATTTGTCAAATTCTTTGTGATTGTACCTAATTATTTCATATGAATTGAAGCATTTCACTGAGTAGATAAAACTGTCTGTACCCGTATAAAGTAACTTGGGATCAGAGAATTTTGGCTTAACAAAGTCATAGTGAAAGCAGTACATGTACAGTTTCAAGAAGTTCGAGAATGTACGTAGACAAGTTTTGTGAACTGCACTGAAACATTATTCATCTTCCCAATTACTAGTCCTTCATTGAATATGGTGGCCTGTTTTTGAAATTTGGCGTGCCAATGTAATATCTTGCACCATAACACCTATCTCACTGCTAAACTAAATGAATTTTGTGGTACACTCTGTCATTCTCCATGGTTTTTCAAAAATTGAATTATTCATTAATTTGTAAAAGTCTTTTTCGATATCACATGTCACAAGAGCTGTCTCTTTCATATTCATATCAATGTACACCCTCAGCCAGCAATGCTGCTTGAAGGAGATTCCGCAGGTGATACTAACAAATATAGTTATGTTTGCCCCCAGTGCTGTTAATGTCTTCGGGATGGAACCGTTTCTTTGGGACTAGGTGTTACAGACATGGAGGAAAGTCACTGTGCTCATCATTCAAATCAATGGTACATTTCAGCTCTACCTCTAGAACATATCCCTGATCAACATCCTCAACCACATCAAGGATCACATCTTGTGTCAATCAATCAGGCTCCTTTTTGAACTGCGATTGGAACTCTCCAGATGGTAGGCATTGTTGCATGACATGTTTATAAAGGTTGTCTACATCCAGGTAAAGGACGTAACTTAAATCATCAAAAGGCTTGTACTCCTCCCTCATTCACGATTTATTTGTCTTGGCAAATCTCTGCATACACTGGCAAAGTCTTCCATGAATCGTGCATTTGAAACAGAGCGGTGTGTCAACATCCATCAAAAACTCGATGGTGACATATGTCTTCCTTGTTGTATTCCATGAAAGCCCAGGTGTGATAAAATGCAGAACGTGTGTGTCCAGGTACACACTCCAGAACTTCTCATAGATGTCTGTGAGCAGGTGGACATCAGTGTTTCTGTATAATCTAGCACATTTGCCTAAATTGGTGATACTAAACTCCTGCCAGACTTCCACCACCTACTCATACTCCCCATTTGTTATGGCAGTGCCCGTTAATTTACTGGAAAATGCGGCTATGTTGGGCAATGTGGTTTCATTCAATCTCTCCATCGAATCCAGGTACTCATACAGAAAGGCCCCTTCTTCTTCACAAGCTGAAACCTTGCATCATTGGAATATGCTGCTCTGGTGGTAGGCATATCCTCTGGATGCACCATCTCAGCAAGTTTCTGAAGTGATGCGTACATGAAGCAAAGTGAATCCAGAAAATGGAGCATTATTCTTGGCATGATTCTTTTTGAAAATGAGGTATGCTTCTCACGAGAGAAACTCCACATCACACTCCCCTCTCAGAATTAATGGTAAGAGGGCCCAGTGGACAATCCATCAAAAACTGAACACAGATTAAGCATGAAAACAGTGAACTAGAAACAGTGAATGGTCCAAGGACAAGAAGCGCAATATAGAGCAGTCTGAAAGAGAAACTGTGTCATGGGTAAATGGTCACGGTGTTGGATTGCTAAGGGGGTGAGCTGTGTTCTACCCTCCCTTGTGCAAATGAGGCGACAGTGAGATGTAGGTGGGGACCTACAATGACAGTTTTCTGTACAACTGCTCTATTACCAGCCAAAAGGAAATGGCATTTGAAGGGGAACTGCAAACATTTCATGACAAAGCAACAAGTCAACCAAATCCTCCACTGGAAAACATGTCCAGTGTGTGACACGCGGCATTAGTGACTGTAGGTGTGTCATATGATAGGAATCTCTTGTCAATCCACCTAATTTGTAGGCCTGGGAAGTGAGTGAGATATGCCTCCTTGTCTGATTTAGGTATTCACATGAATGTGAATGTGATCACTCCCAAAGAAATGATGAAAACGTAATAGTTTGTCACATAAGCGGCAACAAATAAACTCAACAGTTTCACAATCACACACTTTCTCTGTGTTCTGTCAAAATATATGTTTTTAACATTTTTGATGTTGCATTCCATTTTGGAAGGTTTGACTCTTGAATTCCTTTGTTGTAACATAATTCACACCCATTTATTTGTTGTTTTCATTTCTGCAAGATGTCTATGTGGTATCTCACATGCTCTCACTATTCGTCACATTTACTTGTGATGGTACCATATTCTTACCACATGACTCCATGATGCTGCAGCTGTTAAATTTCTCTCAGTATTGCATTTGTTAAGTTGGACTATTCACTCTTCTTCTTCTTCTTCTTCTTTTTACAGTTCAGGACAACTGGTTCCTTGTCTTATGCTCGATCTATGTTCAGTTTTGTTGGGCTATCCACTGGGTCATCTTACCACTAAATCTGAGGGAGGTCAGGAATGACACTGCCTTATCATCCTTCAATGAAAAATTAACCAACTGCTGAACTATAAACTGGGCATCATACTCACTCAAATTGTGAAAAAAGGCAGGAGTTTCCGCATCTCTATCCAGTGGCCATCCCTCAAATATGATAATCAGCTGCCTTGTACAGTGCATCATCCTCCTCTGAGTCGGTCATGGGGACATTGTCACAATAAACATGATCAACTTCCCACATAAGTTTTTCAAGCTCTGTGAACTACTATCTCACAGCATCATCCCCAAAGTATGATTCAAATTTGTTACAACTAGAATCAAATGTGCACACAACCTGATAGGCAGCAGCATATGGTACATGCCATTCTGTGAATGTAGTATGGGAGCAGAGGGGTCACCTTCACAGTGTGCCACAGGAGCTAGGAGGCACCCAAAATCAGCGTAAAAGACAAAGGGGCATCACTCCTGGTGGTGGGTGTTCTTAAATTTTAAGAACATTTTAACCTCTGAAGGCATTTCCACACATACTGTTTCCTGGTTTGAGCAGTCATTGAGATGCCTTTCAAAGTACTCGCTCATAGTAAAAGAGTTGAGACATCTACGGCAAAAATGTCATGTACCACAATGTTTGGACATTTGGGCAGAAAGTAGGTGGGACATATTTTTGATCCAAACATATTGTTGCTCCTGTCCCTCAGAGATTAGTAACATGTCCATGCATTTGTGGAATTTATCAGGTAATTTGGATAAAAAGAGGGGACTACTTTATGCTCGACTTCTTTGTTGTTCTGCATAGTGTGCCCATAGTTGTCTTCAAGTTGTCTTCATCATCTCCTGACTCATCAGCTACCAGGATGTATACACGAATTGAATAATCAGGGTTTTGCCTCTCAAATTTTGCAGTATCCTGAAGTTTTACGGGAAAATCAATGCCTTGGAAATTGTAATGCCTGCAGACATTTGATGTTTGGATATATATTTGTGATATGCATGTTTAGGCCAATTTCTATCACTAGCCAGAAGTGACCATGCAAAGCAATATTTATCTTCAAGAGACTGGACATTAATGTATACCTGCTTATTGGCGATATCTTTCAGAAGTGGTAGAACACAGCTGAGCACCTTACCTGACCCTCTTTCCTGCATCTCAGAAAAATGGCACATTATGATGCTCTCAGCGAAAGTTTCTAGCTACTCAGCAACTGAGTCACTGCAGGATATAACATCAGTCTCCCCCCCCCCCCCCCCAAATTTGTATGATTCCCCTCTCCTCAACATCTCCATCCTCTTTCAGAGACAAGGGGGGGGGGGGGGCGGAGGGGGGGGGGATGCAGGGAGATGCACTAGTTAACAGTATAGAACAACACTGCACTTGATGCTGTGGTACTGCAGATCACCAACATATCTGGTGAGCTCACTCTCCAAAGCATCACAAACCCTGAGAAAGGTGGCGAAATCTCGGTATCCTGCATTCGAATGACCAATTCATGCAAGTGAAATTCAATCCTCAAACACACCAGCAATCACTGAATAATCCAGTGCAGCTGCAGGACTCACCTGGTGGCTCTTAATAGAGTGGGTGGGGGTGCTGCTGCTGCCACTATATATATTTTAAAGATGATGTGACTTACCATACGAAAGCGCTGGCAGGTCGATAGAAACACAAACAGACACATACATACACACAAAATTCAAGCTTTCACAACAAACTGTTGCCCCATCAGGAAAGGGGGAAGGAGAGGGAAAGACGAAAAGAAGTGGGTTTTAAGGGAGAGGGTAAGGAGTCATTCCAATCCCGGGAGCGGAAAGACTTACCTTAGGGGGAAAAAGGACGGGTATACACTCGCACACACACACATATCCATCCACACATATACAGACACAAGCAGACATATTTAACGACAAAGAGTTTATATATATAATAGAGGGAAACATTCCACATGGGAAAAATATATCTAAAAACAAAGATGATGAGACTTACCAAACAAAAGCGCTGGCAGGTCGATAGACGCACAAACAAACACAAACATACACACAAAAGTCAAGCTTTCGCAACAAACGGTTGCTTCATCAGGAAAGAGGGAAGGAGAGGGAAAGACGAAAGGATGTGGGTTTTAAGGGAGAGGGTAAGGAGTCATTCCAATCCCGGGCGCGGAAAGACTTACCTTAGGGGGAAAAAAAGGACAGGTATACACTCGCACACACACACACACATATCCATCCGCACATACACAGACACAAGCAGACATTTGTAAAGGCAAAGAGTTTGGGCAGAGATGTCAGTCGAGGTGGAAGTAAAGAGGCTGAAATCTCTGCCCAAACCCTTTGCCTTTACAAATGTCTGCTTGTGTCTGTGTATGTGCAGATGGATATGTGTGTGTGTGAGTGTATACCTGTCCTTTTTTCCCCCTAAGGTAAGTCTTTCCACTCCCGGGATTGGAATGACTCCTTACAATCTCCCTTAAAACCCACATCCTTTCGTCTTTCCCTCTCCTTCCCTCTTTCCTGATGAAGCAACCGTTTGTTGCGAAAGCCTGAATTTTGTGTGTATGTTTGTGTTTTTGTTTGTGTGTCTATCAACCTGCCAGCGCGTTTTTTATATATATAAAACTATTGCTGTAAATTGAATGAACTGTATATACTGTAAACAGAATGACCAGAAAAAAATGTAAATATTGTATATAGTAGAAATGGGAAACAGTATTTAAGTTCTTGTACCCGCCAGTCATAAGTCTTCAGAAAAAGAGAGGCTTTGTAAGTAAGAAATAGATAAAAAATTTAAAAGTGTTGTACATAAGAAAAAAATTGATTTGTATTGGAAAAACCCCCAAAATGTACATCTGATTTGGCACATCTATATTTGTGGAACTAATAAACATATACAACATTTTTTTTTCCATGCCTTTTCGTAGGTGTTCAGTATGCCCCCCTTGAGATGAATGGCATATGTCAATGCCATATTCAAATTGTTGCCACACTGTAGTGAGCATGTCTTGAGTTACAGTTTCCATAGGTGCTGTTATGCGATGTCTCAGTTCATTCATTGTTGTTGGTAACTGAGGCACATAAACAGTCTTTTATAAACCCCCACAAGATATAATCACTTACAGTCAGGTCCAGTGACCTTGGAGGCCAGTAATGTAAGGTGGTCCAGTGCGACCAATCCATCGTTAAGTAATCCTTTGATTTAAAAATTCTTGCACTGCTGCTACCTAGCAGGAACCATACAAAACTCAAGAGTTTGCTCTTTCCAACAGTACATTGTTCACACACATATCTCAAATAACATAATAGTTATGATTTTTTAAAATCAGATGATTCTCTTTGATGCAATCTGTATAACAAATAAGAGAAAAATTGTTAGTAAAAAATTTGCAAATCATACCTCTGGAAAGTTACCAAGGACCTGTTGAATCCATGCCACATAGAATTGCAACTGTACTGCATCCCTGAAGTGGAACAACACATTATTAATAAGGCATTTGGAATGTATTGGCTCATCAGTGTATATAAATGACCTGATGGATGATGTTTGTAATCATATGAGGCTGTGCACAGTCAATGCTATTGTGCACAAGGAGGTGATTTCATTAGAAACCTATGTTCATTATAGACAAAAAGGTGTGATTGGATATCAGTCAATGCAATGAACCACAACCTTCAGATATGTGCAAGTTTCTGACTTAAGGTGGAACGACTAGATAAAGCTAGCTGTGGGGATCACTGATACCAGACTCAGTTGACTACCAAACCCTTGTTGGATCATTTCTGGATATTTTCATCAGTCTGGGAGCAAACTGCATTAGTAAAAGAGATAGAAAAGATTCAAAGAAGATGTGCACAATTCGATGTGTGTTTGTGTAGTTGGCATGAGAGTATCACAAAAATGCCTAACAAATAGCAGTGTACAGGCATTACAAGAAAGTTGATGTACATCACGGGGGGGTTTTAGCTTTACTCACCAAATTCCAAGAGCCCGCATTTCTAAATGGGTCATAAAATGTACTACATCCTCCAACATACATCCTGCACAGTGACATTGTTAAAATTGTAAGCATTTGGGACCATGCAAACGGACCCTGACAGTCTTTCTTCTTGCATTCCATCTGCAAATGGAACTGGAACAGCAGTGCAGGAGGGGGCATGGGGGGAGGGGTATGGAGAATAACAATGATGGTACACTACCATAACCTCCATCACACTGTATGTTGGCTTATGGAGTGCACAAGTATAGACAGATCTACTGAGTGTCATGTTGCACTGCCGGGCTTGTTTGTTTTAAAATACATGACAAAGCAATTCAGGGACATTGTGGGAACAACCGATGACTCCTCAAAGAAGATTTGTTAGAATACAGAGTGAAGCTTGGAAAATCATTATCAGTACCACTGAATGCTGCTTTTAAGAACTGATATGAAATTTGTAGTAATAACATTATTGAAAAGGAACGTTTCAGCTGTGCTGTGGTGGGATGGCTCCTGTGTCTCAACAATATAGATAATCATACTATATGTGCAACTACAGTGGAGGGTTATCTGTGGAGAGGTCAGACTAATGTATTGTTTCTAAAGAGAGAAATAATTCTTTTCATAAACACAGACACACACACACACACACACACACACACAGAGAGAGAGAGAGAGAGAGAGAGAGAGAGAGAAGAAATCTCTACAATACGCCTTGTGGTCTAACACCACTTCTAGCCTTGATAATGGACTCATTTCAAAGGGGAAGAGAGCACTTCAGTTTCATCATGTATGCCGTATACAGCTGAATCCACTCAAATTCATAATTAGTTCCCACAGAGTTACCAGACTGTGGTGCTGTTGCCTTCATGCTTCACCTATTGTTGCTAATAGTCCCAGGGATTTTGACTGAGTGATTTAATGTGCCAGTTGGTGTTCAATAAGGGTGCCTTAGTGCTCATCAAACCAGGAACGTATGTGGAGTCGTGTAGCTACATATTTTGTCATCTAGAAAGAATGGAGTGTCCAAAACATCCTATTCACCATAAACTGAATGAGGGAATCCAAGCCATGGTATGAAAAAGCCCCCCAAAACAACATAGAGCCACTTCTAGCCTGAACTATGCTCTCCCCACACTTAGGGTTAAACATCATTTCATTGGTCTGTCAGTGCACTTGACACCTTGAATAATTTGAAAAGGGGAAAAAAATCACAGTTTATTAAATTACACTACATGCCTCATGAAATCTCGTCTGGTGTAGCCCCCAATAATCAGTCTTTCCTTTTCATGGCTCTGAGCACTATGGGACTCAACTGCTGAGGTCATTAGTCCCCTAGAACTTAGAACTAGTTAAACCTAACTAACCTAAGGACAGCACAAACATCCATGCCCGAGGCAGGATTCGAACCTGCGACCGTAGCGGCCTTGCGGTTCCAGACTGCAGCGCCTTTAACCGCACGGCCACTTCGGCCGGCTTTCCTTTTCATCCCATCTGGTAAGTCTCTCCTGACCCAGGGTTCTGGGTGACTTTCCCAACTCTGCCCCTTTTGCCAAACCTCTCCAGTCCTTTTCCCTTCTACCCTCTTCATTACCCTCCAACCCTTCTGCCAAAAGAGGAAGCCACTCGCTCTGAAAGCTTGCATACCTTAAACCTTTTTTTACATGTGTATTCTCCAGATGCCACTTGGTGAGTAGACTTTTTTAACTACCGTATCCAATTACTACATGCCTTCAGTCAGTTACAATCCAGTTTCAGTGTATTTTGGCCCCTTGGAGACATGAATCTGTATGCCCACTGTTGGCAATAGCCTTTTGCCAGATATTCAAAGTCCAAATCGAATTGCTGCAGTTCCCCTCACAATGCTCACTTGGAAACTGGTTGAGATGGAATAGCATTCAATGACAGCAGATGTCCATGCTGGGTTTAGTGCCAACTGGCATTGACAAGATATGTAACTTGTCCCTGTAGTGTTGCATATCTTTGACTGGTATATCACTCCTTCTAGAAGCACTGGACAGTTCCTGTTGATACACCAACAAATCAGGAAACTATATTCACAGTGTAGTCATGGGCATTTGTAAATACCATAGTTCATTTCAGCCATTCTAGCACATCTCCAGATTGACCCATATGACTGCACTGATTCTGTGCAATTGAGTGGCCACACACACAACTTCACTGCCATTATTTATGTCAGCGGTGGAAGGTCATATGACTGCCTGGTACCAGCTCTGCACCACTTCCAGGCTCCAACATGAACAATGTGTTCTTTTAATGGGATGAATGATATTTTGACTGGTAAGCTTCTTTTCTGAGAAGATGAAGCTCTACTTTATCAAAGTCCAAAGGTCTGCATTAAACCATTCTTCAAACTGAAGATCATAACAACACACATTTTTATCTCCTTTTTACTTTCATACTGATGCTCAGCACAAAACATGTAGCACATTTGTAGTAGCAACACACTACGACGTTGCTGCTTTCGCCTTCCGCAGCTTCTTGTTCCGAGACAGTTCATATGCTGCACAAGGCGTGTTCCTCCATTCCCTGCATCGCCTTCTGTAAGTATCTTGCATTGTCAAGTGAACAATGACTGTCCTCTTGGGTGTTATTGACATGGGGCTACTGATATCATACATGACAGTGAGTATGGCCTTCCTGAATCCATCAGTTCCATATTTGCATGAGACAAGTTAGATCCTGATCAATGCAAGCAGCAACATTGCAGACAGTCAACCGCAGTCTTGATAGGCCCCGATCCTGCCACTGCTGAATTCTGACAAATGCTGATAGACATTTTTCCACCTTATAGGCATATCACAGCCTGTTGGTAAACAGTCAAAATTTAAATGTGATTTCTAAATGAGAAATGTGTTGCATAGTTTTTCCTTGTATGCACAATGGAAATAGAATTGGCCGGAATTGCTTTGTGTGATTGTGGTGAAATGCAAATTATTTTCATATTTCCACACATAGTGCGTGTTGCATGCCATCCTCATAGTGTTGTAATTTTAGAGTCCAGCAATGTAGGTGTAATATGTAAAATAATTTTTGGAGTGAAGTGGAAACAGAAATGATAGCAAAATAGTGAATATTTTTATAATATTAAAACGCAAACATGTTTTAAATTATTTCTGCTAATTGCTCAAAGTATGAATATGGATGAAAACCATTTAAAATAGTCTAGCACTAAATAACATTGTTCAGTGGCCTGCACTAATGGACTAGCAAGAAAGTGATAACATAGCAATTCCATTGGAGCCATAATGTTGTGGGTCATGTTATTAAATAAGAGACATCTAGCTAATTAGATGGAGCAGTAAACATGGGGGAAGGGCACTTTACCTCCAGAAAAAAATATCTTCTTGTGGAACACAAGTGTACATATTTACCAGCTGATGTAGCCAGTCTTAACAGTATTGTGCAATATTAATGTCTTTTTGTACATGCAGATTGATATATCCTCCAAGTATTTGAAAAGGCAAATCAAAGCGAAATTGTTTTGCTAAACTGTAATAATTTGTACTTTATTTCTTAGCTTGTAAATGTTTTTACATATCTTTAATATATATTGTGAATTTTAGTTTTGCACACATACAAAGTTTTTCAGAAAGAAAGACTACATTTCAGTTGTTTATAATAGACAAACTATAAAAGATAGAAGAAAAGGCCTGAGGGCACTTCTGGAGCAATAACAGTGATTGCGATGATGGATCCACATCCATTGGGTTGGCGAGCAGAGATGGCAGGGGTGAGGGTGCATCGTCCATCCACCCCTCCTGGGGTGCTTTCGGGGCACCAGTGGATGGCTGCAAAGGCTGCGTGGTCCCATGAGGCTGTGAATTTTGAATAAGAAAAGCAGCAGAATCACAGAGCAAATGACACGCATAAATTTGGTTCTGGTTGTGGCGGTGTAAACCGTCAGGACCTTCAATCAAGTCCATAAAAGAGCCAAAGTGTTCCTGGATCATGCCTCTTTCCCAGTGCCCACATTTGCCATGAACCCTGAAAAGAAAAAGATGGCATGGTACAAATTGATACTTGTGGACCATTGGCGGTGCTTGATACTGCAGCAAGTGTGGCAGTGTTCAATGGCAGCAGCCATGCAGAAGTTCCGCCGGTGATGTTCCATCTCAGTGGTGGGAGCGATAGGAGTCAAGAAAGAGTTGCAGCACCCGTTCCCGTGTGTGGGTGGTCCAAAGCTTGTTTAAAAGTGCTTATGAAGCGTTCTGCTTCTCCATTGGACTGGGAGTGAAACAGAGCACTTGTTAGATTCACAAAACTGTTCAAAATCCTGTGAAGTGGACTGTGGTCCATTGTCCGACACAAGTACTTCTGGCAAACCTTCTATACAAAATATGGAGAGCAATGCTTGAGTGGTGCTAAGTGATGCAGAAGCCATAGGCACTGTAAATGGGAACTTGTTAAAAAAGTCTACCACTATGAGCCAACGAGTGTTCCAGAATGGACCTGCAAAGTCTGTGTGCACTCATTGCCATGGGATTGAGTCTTAGGCCAAGCTTAGAATGTCTGTGGTGGAGTAGATCTCTTTTCTGCACAATCACGGCACTGTGATGTCATCTGTTCAACATGGGCATCCATGCCCTGCCAAGTGCAGTGCCGTCATGCTAAATGTTTAGTGTGAACAATTCCCCAATGTCCTTGGTGGAGCAATCGCAACACATCCTTTTGCAACATGTTGCAAATAGGCACACAAAGTTGTCCACTGTCATTTTGAATGCAAAATATCGGCGCACAACTGAGTTCTGGATACTGTTGAATGAACAAGGCCAAGACGTGTGGACGTAATGCAACAAAATCTTGAGATATGGGTCTGCTTCTGTGGCCTATGCAATTTTTCTGTAGTGCAAGGGAAAAGATTCCAGAAATTCAGAGTCCTGCACATCGAGTTGGTAACAAGATGTGGCAGATGCATGAAAATCAGGCTGTGGGCAAATTGGAAGGTGAGGTAGGGCATCTGCATTCCCATAGGTCGGGACACAGTTTCATACTGATACTGCGAAAGCTGTTGCAATTTTTGAGCAGTTCATGTATGAACCGGCTTTGATGGTTGAAACAAGGACTGCAAAGGCTTGTGATCTGTCTTTAAAAAGAATTTGTGACCATACAAATAGAGATGGAATTTGGTCACAGCCTACACAATAGCAAGAACCTCTTTTCTATTTGAGAATAATTGACTGGGTTTGAGTGAACAACTCTGAAGCAAAAGCAGTGTGTCTGTCTGGTGCACCAATTCTGTGCGTAATTACAGCCCCGATTCCACAGGAAGAAGCATCAACTTGCAACACTATTGGCTTGGCAGGATCAAAATGCGCTAAACATCTGTCTCTAAGCAAAGCATTTTCAGTTGCTGAAATGCATCTTGAGAGTCTTTAGTCCACACAAAAGTTACATTTTTGTGACGCAAGCGGTGCAATGTAGCTGCAATCTGAGTGGCCTTCAGCATGAACTGAATATAGTATGTCATCTTGCCTAGTACTGATTGCAGGTCAGACACATTGCAAGGAACAGGCATGTTATGAATTGCAAGCAAATAAGATTGGAGGGGGTGCGCACCCTGACTGTTTATCATGTGACCTAAGTACTGTAGTTCGGTTTGAAAAAAGTCACACTTTTCAAGATGACACTCGAGTCCTGCTTCTGACAACACTCGAAAAAGAGTATGCAAATTGACAATGTGTTCCTCTGATGTACAACCTGAGATGACAATATCAACAACATATTTTGAACAAAATGGCACTTTCGCAGTCAGCTGTTCCAAATAACATTGAAAAATGGCGGCTGCGGAAGCACTGCCGAAGGGAAGACACAAATACTTGAACAGTCCTAAGTGTGCATTTACAACAAAGACTTTCTGTGATTCTTCATCCAATGAATTTGCAAGTAGGCATCACACAGATCTATCTTAGAAAGGTAATGTCCTGCACCAAGTCTGTGTATGAGTTCCTCATGGCAAGGTAATGGATAAATGTAGACTACTGTCTGTCGGCTGACTGTAGACTTGAACACAAATGCGAATGTGACCAGAAGGTTTAGGCAACAAAACGAGAGGACTTAACCATTGACTAGCTTGAACGGGAGCAATTACACCGTTATCTTGCAATTCTTTCAATTCACTGGCTGCTTTGTCTCTTAAAGCACTTGGAACGGGGCAGGAGCAGAAAAACTTAGGCTTGCATTGTCTTTCAATGTAGCATACACTAAAGACTTATTAGCTTTTCCCATTCCTCCTGAAAAGTCTTTCAGTGTAGCATGCACTACAGAGTTATTAGCTTTTCCCATTCCTTCTGAAAATTGTTCAGGAAATTCTTTAAGCAAGCTAGCTACGCTGGCTTTTGGTTCAAAAGCAGGCACTGAAAGTACATTGTCTTGGATGCTAAGGCCAAACAAATCAAAGGAGTCTAAACCAAATACGCTCTCACTGTCTCTTGATTTCAGCACAATAAAATTCACTATCCTAGTGTGAGATTTGTAAGAAGCAGGCAAACTACACTGTCCAAGAACTGAAATTTCCTGTCCATTGTAAGCAGTGAGGTGCTTGCTAGATTTAGAAAAGTGTGGTGAGCGTAACTGTTCATAAGTGGCACGATTAAGAAAAGTTACCAAGGCACCTGTGTCTAACTGAAAGTTCACACAATGGCCAGCAATTCGTAATAAACAAATAGTTTGTTAGAACATCATTGTTTAGCGCTAGAGTGAGAAGAAGGTACACCTTACTCTTACTTTTGTCAGAATCTGTTGTAGGTTTTGAAAACACAGCATTCTCTACATGTGCATGAGCCTGTTTTTTCTGGGCGCAAACAAAATTGGCATTTTTGTGTCATTGCAAACAAACTGCTTGGACATGGCCTTTTTTTTCCACACATGTAACATGTTGCATTACGCAATGGGTAATCCTGTCTTTTATGGCGAGCACAACATCAAGAGCAAGACTTCACTAAATTCTCAGATCTGTTTACATGTCTATGTGGCTTTCCACCTGGGTGTGTACGTGCTCATTGTTGTGGCTCATTGGGGCAGTTGCGAACAAGGAGCAACTCGACCCGACAAATCGGGGCCTGGTCAAACTTACCGTCCACTATGGCACCTGAATCATATTGTTCTAAGTTTTGCAATACTTGGGGAAGTGATGGATCAGAGTACTTTGAGATCTGTCTCCGTTTTCTACTATCTGGGACATTGAATATTATTGCATCCTGTATCATTAAATCACTATAAAAGTTGCCAGAACTACCTTTAAATGTACACTTCCTAGTCATGCTCGATAATTCTGTGTACATCTTTTCTGGCTATTTCTGCAAGCAAAAGAACTAATATCTAGTTGCAGCTACTTGGGGATTGCTGGTCATAGTATTGAGTTAATGTAGTGATTACTTGGTCATAACTGAGTTCTTGGGAGACGCAATTGGGAATAGTTTTTGTATTAACCTGAACACTGGGGACCCCTCAATCGAAAGGAAGTAATGTAACTTTATAGTACCTTGAACATGGTGAACTTGACAATTTGCTTGGAACCGAGTTGGATATTCAGTCCATTCCTCCTCTGTTTCCTTAAATTGCCGGAACATTGGTATACTGGTTGGCGGCACTTGTTGGGCCGGTTGTGATTGTGTGGACAACGCAGCTTGCACAGCCGGTGGTTGTTGTACCATTGTCAGTAAGGTAGTGATTTGTTGGTTCTGAAACTGAAAAACTTGTTTTATATCCATCACATTGGCCATCTGCGGCTGAGGCATGTGGACAGGGGATAGAGAGTGTGGTAAACTCATGGTTTACACAAATACATTATATCAAAAAGCAAGCAAAGACTCTGAAAAAGAGAAATTTGATTAGTTCTGTGGCTGGCTCCCCTCCTGAAACACATGCAAGAACACAACAAATTAGCAAATAGAAACACTTGAACATGATCACCCCTGCAAGCTAAAACATAAGAGAAGCAAGCAAAATCTTCAGCCAAGTTGGTTATCTTCAATCGCTACTGAATTATCCTTGTTCTCTCCGTAGAGCCTTGTACTGCAAGGAAGTAAAGGAGAGAATGTTGTTATGGGTAGCCTGTATCGCTCTTTCTACAACACAAATGCACACGTGGATTAATACAGTTCTTTATTTACATTAACTGGAAGCATTTATTTAACTTGAATAGAGTCCATGTTTTGTGCTACAAGATCCTCAGACTCTTGCAGACTGTTGCAATGTCAATATCAATAATCTTGCTATTACAAACTTCAGTTTCACATTTACTAGTAAAGTAAAATTCTGGTTGAGGTAAACTAGTCCCACTATAGTCACTAATCTGGTCGCTATGTACTGTTGCAGCCTGTGACAAACTAAACCCGCTTTGTGAGTAAACTGACAGACATCAAACAGGACAATTGAAAGAGACCCTCTGGTCAGCAGCGTCAGCTTAAATACATGCCATCAAGAGGGCGTTGGCAATGTGTTGCTTGTGGATATGTCTCTGGCCTCTCTTGTGATAGGCGCACTTGATCCATTGCCCGCTAATCGATCTTTGCACTTCATCTTTGCTGACCGGTGTGTTGTCGACATCTTACACCAGCACAGTTACCATGTTATGCTCTAATAAACCCGTCATGAAAAGCTGGAGCTTTTAAGCTGCATACTATTCTTGGGTGCTCTAAATTCTTAGTTTCAGAATTCCTTTCTTTTTAACACAATTTTCAAACTACAGAAAAAGACCATATAAATAGTAGCCAAAAACAGTAATTGAACTCACTTTGAAGATCTGTTCCAAACATCTATAATTTTAACTACCCCCAGTGAGTACATTTACCAATCAGTTTAGCACATCCAAAATAACCTTGATAATTACTGCACAAACAACTTTATCTTCAATTGTGGAATAGATCTAGGCTGTACTTACATTACCAAGAATATCCAACAAAAAACTCTTAACAGTATTTGCTACCAACAAACGAAATTGTACAACACACAAACTAAGCAGAGTGAAGAAGCTACTAAAACAAACTTGTTTGAAAAGCACTTGGAAAGTATGTATTTAGCAATAAGTTCAGTGCAGTGAAAGTTTACTTACTTAGGTAACACAGAGGAGAGGTTTGGTAAAAAAAAATGTAACACAAGTATAAAATAATAAACTGCTTCTCTCTTTTCTGTCACACTTTTGGCAGACCATTCAACAGGGCTCTGAAATGGATAATACTAATATCTTACCTTTATTCAGGGCTCAAAGTATCACTCTTTATGGAAGGATAATGAGTCAGTTTTTCAAGAAAGTGAATAGAAAATTGTGGTACATGAAGTGGAAGCCAAATATCATCATTGTGGTCCTAATGTCAGAAGAGTGTGTGTAATGTGTGCAGTCACTGGCACTGATAAGTGAATAAACAGTAGAACAGAAGCATTTTAAATTGTGAAATAACTTATTTGCAAGAAAGTATAAATGAAACAGCATTGTACATGAAGGAAAATGAAATTTCTTGCACAGTCTTTAACTGGCTGGCCCTCTATTCAGGAGGACTGAGGTTCTTATTCCCACTTGACCATTCTGCTTAAAGTTTTTTGTGGTTCTAACAAATTACTGCAGAAACATACTGGGATGGTTCCTATTATTTGGCTGTTACTGAATATCTGTCTCATCCTTGTCAAACTAGACTTTTAGGCATATAAATGGCTCCCTACATATGAAAACCCCCCCATGAACCATGGACCTTGCCGTTGGTGGGGAGGCTTGCGTGCCTCAGTGATACAGATAGCCATACCGCAGGAGCAACCACAACGGAAGGGTATCTGTTGAGAGGCCAGACAAACGTGTGGTTCCTGAAGAGTAGAGCAGGGGCAACAGTCTGGATGATTGACTGATCTGGCCTTGTAACACTAACCAAAACGGCCTTGCTGTGCTGGTACTGCGAACGGCTGAAAGCAAGGGGAAACTACAGCCGTAATTTTTCCCAAGGGCATGCAGCTTTACTGTATGGTTAAATGATGATGGCGTCCTCTCGGGTAAAATATTCCGGAGGGGACTACTCAAGACGATATCGTTATCAGGAGAAAGAAAACTGGCGTTCTACGGATTGGAGCGTGGAATGTCAGATCCCTTAATCGGGCAGGTAGGTTAGAAAATTAAAAAAGGGAAATGGATAGGTTAAAGTTAGATATAGTGGGAATTAGTGAAGTTCGGTGGCAGGAGGAACAAGACTTTTAGTCGGGTGAATACAGGGTTATAAATACAAAATCAAATAGGGGTAATGCAGGAGTAGGTTTAATAATGAATAAAAAAAATAGGAGTGCGGTTAAGCTACTACAAACAGCATAGTGAATGCATTATTGTGGCCAAGATAGACACGAAGCCCATGCCTACTACAGTAGTACAAGTCTACATGCCAACTAGCTCTGCAGATGACAAAGAAATTGAAGAAATGTATGATGAGATAAAAGAAATTATTCAGGTAGTGAAGGGAGATGAAAATTTAATAGTCATGGGTGACTGGAATTCGAGAGTAGGAAAAGGGAGAGTAGGAAAAATAGTAGGTGAATATGGATTGGGAGAAAGAAATGAAAGAGGAAGCCGTATGGTAGAATTTTGCACAGAGCATAACTTAATCATAGCTAACACATGGTTCAAGAATCATGATAGAAGGTTGTACACATGGAAGAATCCTGGAGATACTAGAAGATATCAGATAGATTATATAATGGTAAGACAGAGATTTAGGAACCAGGTTTTAAATTGTAAGACATTTCCAGGGGCAGATATGGACTCTGACCAAAATCTATTGGTTATGAACTGTAGATTAAAACTGAAGAAACAACAAAAAGGTGGGAATTTAAGGAGATGGGACCTGGATAAACTGACTAAACCAGAGGTTGTACAGAGTTTCATGGAGAGCATAAGGGAACGATTGACAGGAATTGGGGAAAGAAGTACATTAGAAGAAGAATGGGTAGCTCTGAGGGATGAAGTAGTGAAGGCAGCAGAGAATCAAGTAGGTAAGAAGGAGGCAGAACGGAATACAATCGACAGGAAGTGCAAAATGGCTAAGCAGAGATGGCTAGCGGACAGATGTAAGGATGTAGAGGCTTATCTCACTAGGGGCAAGATAGATACTGCCTACAGGAAAATTAAAGAAACCTTTGGAGAAAAGAGAGCCACTTGTATGAATATTAAGAGCTCAGACGGAAACCCAGTTCTAAGCAAAGAAGGGAAAGCATAAAGGTGGAAGGAGTATATAGAGGGTCTATACAATGGCGATGTGCTTGAGGTCAATATTATGGAAATGGAAGAGGAGGTAGATGAAGATGAAATGGGAGATATGATACTGCGTTAAGAGTTTGACAGAGCACTGAAAGACCTGAGTCGAAACAAGGCCCCGGGAGTAGACAACATACCATTAGAACTACTGACGGCCTTGGGAGAGCCAGTCCTGACAAAACTCTACCAACTGGTGAGCAAGATGTTTGAGACAGGCGAAACACCCTCAGACTTCAAGAAGAATATAGTAATTCCAATCCCAAAGAAAGCAGGTGTTGACAGATGTGAAAATTACCGAACTATCAGTTTAATAAGTCACAGCTGCAAAACACTAACGCGAATTCTTCACAGACGAATGGAAAAACGGGAAGAAGCCGACCTCGGGGAAGATCAGTTTGGATTCCGTAGAAATGTTGGAACACGTGAGGCAATACTGACCTTACGACTTATCTTAGAAGAAAGATTAAGGAAAGGCAAACCTACGTTTCTAGCATTTGTAGACTTAGAGAAAGCTTTTGACAACGTTGACTGGAATATTCTCTTTCAAATTATGAAGGTGGCAGGGGTAAGATACAGGGAGCGAAAGGCTATTTACAATTTGTACAGAAACCAGATGGCAGTTATAAGAGTCGAGGGGCACGAAAGGGAAGCAGTGGTTGGGAAGGGAATGAGACAGGGTTGTAACCTCTCCCCAATGTCATTCAATCTGTATATTGAGCAAGCATTAAAGGAAACAAAAGAAAAATTCGGAATAGGTATTAAAATCCATGGAGAAGAAATAAAAATGTTGAGGTTCGCCGATGACATTGTAATTCTGTCAGACACAGCAAAGGACTTGGAAGAGCAGTTGAACGGAATGGACAGTGTCTCGAAAGGAGGATATAAGATGAACATCAACAAAAGCAAAACGAGGATAATAGAATGTAATCGAATTAAGTCGGGTGATGCTGAGGGAATTAGATTAGGAAATGAGACACTTAAAGAAGTAAAGGAGTTTTGCTATTTGGGGAGCAAAATAACTGATCATGGCCGAAGTAGAGAGGATATAAAATGTAGACTGACAATGGCAAGGAAAGCGTTTCTGAAGAAGAGAAATTTGTTGACATCGAGTATAGATTTAAGTGTCAGGAAGTCGTTTCTGAAAGTATTTGTATGGAGTGTAGCCATGTATGGAAGTGAAACATGGACGACAAATAGTTTAGACAAGAAGAGAATAGAAGCTTTCGAAATGTGGTGCTACAGAAGAATGGTGAAGATTAGATGGGTAGATCACATAACTAATGAGGAGGTATTGAATAGAATTGGGGAGAAGAGGAGCCTGTGGCACAACTTGACAAGAAGAAGGGACATGTTCTGAGGCATCAGGGGATCACAAATTTAGCATTGAGGGCAGCGTGGAGGGTAAAAATCGTAGAGGGAGACCAAGAGATGAATACACTAAGCAGATTCAGTAGGATGTGGGTTGCAGTAGGTACTGGGAGATGAAGAAGCTAGCACAGGATAGAGTAGCATGAAGAGCTGCATCAAACCAGTCTCAGGACTGAAGACCACAACGACAACAACAACACATATGAACTATCTGTTTTGTTGTTAAGGTGTAATACATTGACAAGTCCAATAACCATGTAAAAGTCATACACAGATGAATAAAACTAATACCAATACTAAATAAAACACTACAAATACCTATACGAGAGAGGTAAAGGTACACACGTTCAATTTCCATGACTTAATTTCTGGGAGGAGAGTGTACGTTCGCTTAACACTGCCTAATTTGAATGTAAGTTGGAGCAGGTAAATTAATAAAATTTGGAAAATGTCACAAACAGTGAAAAAGCTGATGCAAATTTAGTGCACTGTGTTTAAAGGGATACTCTATTACAATTAACTGTACCAAATACGTTTTTCTAAAATATGAATGTTTGAAAACAAACACCGGTCTTTAGTTTTTTAGTTTAATATTGTAAACATATGAAGCTATTTTTGAACATTTTGGCTTTTAGTGCACCCTGCAGTTTCATTGTCTGAAACTGAAAGCTTTTCTTTATTTATTTTTTTAAATAAACTGCAGTTCCTGCTCCTCTCCACCTCACACTTCCTTTGTGTCCCAATACTCACCCAAAATGAGATGACTGCTTGTGATATCCCAGTTGGACTGCACTGAGAAAGAGGAGTAAGAGTAAGTTAGTGTTTTGAATCTTGTAGCCCAGCTGCAAGAATATATGTATATAGAAAACATATCTAAAAACAAAGATGATCTGACTTACCAAACGAAAGTGCTGGCACGTCGATAGACATACAAACATACACACAAAATTCTAGCTTTCGCAACCAACAGTTGCTTCATCAGGAAAGAGGGAAGGAGAGGGAAAGACGAAAGGATGTGGGTTTTAAAGGAGAGGGTAAGGAGTCATTCCAATCCTGGGAGCGGAAAGACTTACCTTAGGGGGAAAAAAGGACGGGTATACACTCGCGCACACACACACACACACACACACACACACACACACACATATCCATCCACACATATACAGACACAAGCAGACATATTAAAAGGCAAAGAGTTTGTTTTTAAATGTATATAGAAAACCTTTTACGAGCACATATCAGTGTCACTTGTATCATGCCTGTAGCACGTCAGCAGCATACTGACAGCACTTACCAACTGATATCCTCTTCAGCAGATGAATCATGTGGACCAAAACCATGCTGCATTGTCTTTTCATTAATTCCTAACCCCCACTCCACACCTTCACATGTAGGTCACAATGTAGCATGATTAGCAAAGCCTTACTGTAATCACACTAATCTTTGGGTTGAAGGTGGCTTTGTCTTCAGTTAGACTATTGCTTTTGGGTACAGCTATGAATGGGGCACTTTTACAACTCGTTTTTCTTGCTGCATATGACAACATGGCTTCAAACTGATATCAAGTTTTAAGCCATTCTGTACCTGTGCTGACTGTGTGCCTTTAATAAAGTGTGTTTTATATCACAGATATAAAGTGGGTAATTAGGATAAATGATTGTGAACTTAAGCAGAACTATTTCCGATGTGGAAACTACTTTAGAGCAGTTAGTGGAAAAAGTAACAGGTAAGATATCGGAAGCTCACAGTCTTCTTGAAGAGACACAAAATGGTGGTTCAGCCAGCTTTCCTCCATCCACTTAACTACAATACTGAGTGAAGAAGATTGCAAAATACAGGGTGAATATAAATTAGTTGTACAAAAGTAACCTTTAATTGTGAAAAGGGTAAATAACTTACAGAAATTACATTGAAATGAATACCCCTAGCTGCATACAGGCATTGATATAAGTCAACGGGGACAGTTGAAAATGTGTGGCCTGACCGGGACTCAAACCCGGGATCTCCTGAACACATGGCAGACACTCTATCCATCTGAGCCACCACGGACACAGAGGATAGTGCGACTGCAGGGACTTATCTCTGGCATGCTTCCCATGAGACCCACATTCATGTCTTATTGTCCTGCACTATTTTCATAGTGCCCCTGCCCATTATACTCATTACTTGTGGCTTTACTGCTGATTCCCGTAAGAGTTGAGGCACTGTTTGCACATCCGCATAGAAGAAGATTTTATATATATATATATATTAGTGGGGAAACCCACATCCTTTCATCTTTCCCTTGTTTGGTAAGTCACAGCATCTTTGTATATATATATATATATATATATATATATATATATATATATAGACACACACACACTCCTGGAAATGGAAAAAAGAACACATTGACACCGGTGTGTCAGACCCACCATACTTGCTCCGGACACTGCGAGAGGGCTGTACAAGCAATGATCACACGCACGGCACAGCGGACACACCAGGAACCGCGGTGTTGGCCGTCGAATGGCGCTAGCTGCGAAGCATTTGTGCACCGCCGCCGTCAGTGTCAGCCAGTTTGCCGTGGCATACGGAGCTCCATCGCAGTCTTTAACACTGGTAGTATGCCGCGACAGCGTGGACGTGAACCGTATGTGCAGTTGACGGACTTTGAGCGAGGGCGTATAGTGGGCATGCGGGAGGCCGGGTGGACGTACCGCCGAATTGCTCAACACGTGGGGCGTGAGGTCTCCACAGTACATCGATGTTGTCGCCAGTGGTCGGCGGAAGGTGCACGTGCCCGTCGACCTGGGACCGGACCGCAGCGATGCACGGATGCACGCCAAGACCGTAGGATCCTACGCAGTGCCGTAGGGGACCACACCGCCACTTCCCAGCAAATTAGGGACACTGTTGCTCCTGGGGTATCGGCGAGGACCATTCGCAACCATCTCCATGAAGCTGGGCTACGGTCCCGCACACCGTTAGGCCGTCTTCCGCTCACGCCCCAACATCGTGCAGCCCGCCTCCAGTGGTGTCGCGACAGGCGTGAATGGAGAGACGAATGGAGACGTGTCGTCTTCAGCGATGAGAGTCGCTTCTGCCTTGGTGCCAATGATGGTCATATGCGTGTTTGGCGCCGTGCAGGTGAGCGCCACAATCAGGACTGCATTAGACCGAGGCACACAGGGCCAACACCCGGCATCATGGTGTGGGGAGCGATCTCCTACACTGGCCGTACACCACTGGTGATCGTCGAGGGGACACTGAATAGTGCACGGTACATCCAAACCGTCATCGAACCCATCGTTCTACCATTCCTAGACCGGCAAGGGAACATGCTGTTCCAACAGGACAATGCACGTCCGCATGTATCCCGTGCCACCCAACGTGCTCTAGAAGGTGTAAGTCAACTACCCTGGCCAGCAAGATCTCCGGATCTGTCCCCCTTTGAGCATGTTTGGGACTGGATGAAGCGTCGTCTCACGCGGTCTGCACGTCCAGCACGAACGCTGGTCCAACTGAGGTGCCAGGTGGAAATGGCATGGCAAGCCGTTCCACAGGACTACATCCAGCATCTCTACGATCGTCTCCACGGGAGAATAGCAGCCTGCATTGCTGCGAATGGTGGATATACACTGTACTAGTGCCGACATTGTGCATGCTCTGTTGCCTGTGTCTATGTGCCTGTGGTTCTGTCAGTGTGATCATGGGATGTATCTGACCCCAAGAATGTGTCAATAAAGTTTCCCCTTCCTGGGACAATGAATTCACGGTGTTCTTATTTCAATTTCCAGGAGTATATATATATATATATATATATATATATATATATATATATATATATATATATATATATATAGTCAGAAACATTCCCCGTGGAAAAGATATATATAAAAAACGAAAATGCTCTAACTTCCCAAACGAGAAAGCGCTAGTATGTTGGTAGACATACAATAATAAACACACACACACAAATATTCAAGCTTTCGCAACCTAAGGTTGCTGCATCAGGAAAGAGGGAAGGAGAGGGAAAGACAAAAGGATGTGGGTTTTAAGGGAGAGGGTAAGGAGTCATTCCAATCCCGGGAGCGGAAAGACTTAGGGGGAAAAAGGACAGGTATACACTCGCACACACACACACATATACAGACACTGGTAGACATATGTAAATGCAAAGACGATGGGCAGAGATGCCAGTCGAGGTGAAAGTACAGAGGCAAAGATGCTGTTGAATGACAAGTGAGGTACGAGGGGCGGCAACTTGAAATTAGCGGAGGATGAGGCCTGGTGGGTAACGGGAAGAGAGAATATATTGAAGGGCAAGTTCCCATCTCCGGAGTTCTGATAGGTTGGTGTCAGTGGGAAGTATCCCGGTAACCCGTATGGTGTAACACTGTGCCAACATGTGCTGGCCATGCACCAAGGCATGTTTAGCCACAGGGTGATCCTCATTACCAACAAACACTGTCTGCCTGTGTCCGTTCATGTGAATGGACAGATTGTTGCTGGCCATTCCCACATAGAATGCACGGCCAGCACATCTTGGCACAGTGTTACTGGATACTTCCCATTGACACCAACCTATCAGAACTCCGGAGATGGGAACTTGCCCTTCAATATATTCTCTCTTCCCATTACCCACCAGGCCTCAACCTTCACTAATTTCAAGTTGTTGCTCCTTGTACCTCACCTATCATTCTATGTGGGAATGACCAGCAACAAACTGTCCATTGGCATGAACGGACACAGGCAGGCAGTGTTTGTTTGTAATGAGGATCACCCTGTGGCTAAACATGCCTTGGTGCACGGCCAGCACATCTTGGCACAGTGTTACACTGTTCTGGTTATCTGGATACTTCCCACTGACACCAACCTATCAGAACTCCGGAGACAGGAACTTGCCCTTCAATATATTCTCTCTTCCCGTTACCCACCAGGCCTCATCCTCCGCTGATTTCAAGTTGCCACCCCTCGTACCTCACCTGTCATTCAACAACATCTTTGGCTCTGTACATTCGCCTTGACTGACATCTCTGCGCAACGTCTTTGCATTTACATATGTCTGCCTGTGTCTGTATATGTGCGGATTGATGTGTGTGTGTGTGTGTGTGTGTGTGTGTGTGTGTGTGTGTGTGTGTGTGTGTGCGCGCGCGCGCGTGAGTGTATACCTGTCCTTTCTTCCCCCTAAGGTAAGTCTTTCTGCTCCCAGGATTGGAATGACTCCTTACCCTCTCCCTTAAAACCCACATCCTTTCGTCTTTCCCTCTCCTTCCCTCTTTCCTGATGAAGCAACCTTGGGTTGTGAAAGCTTGAATACTTGTGTGTGTGTTTGTGTGTTTTTATTGTGTCTATCAACATACCAGCACTTTCTCGTTTGAAAATGGCATCTGTTCTTTCAGACATGTCCGAAAGAACACGTACCATCTTCATATACAGGGTGTTACAAAAAGGTACAGCCAAACTTTCAGGAAACATTCCTCACACACAAAGCAAGAAAATATGTTATGTGGACATGTGTCCGGAAACGCTTACTTTCCATGTTAGAGCACATTTTATTACTTCTCTTCAAATCAAATTTATCATGGAATGGAAACACACAGCAGCAGAACGTACCAGCGTGACGTCAAACACTTTGTTACAGGAAATGTTCAAAATGGCCTCCGTTAGCGAGGATACATGCATCCACCCTCCGTCGCATGGAATCCCTGATGCGCTGATGCAGCCCTGGAGAATGGCGTATTGTATTACAGACATCCACAATATGAGCACGAAGAGTCTCTACATTTGGTACCGGGGTTGTGTAGACAAGAGCTTTCAAATGCCCCCATGAATGAAAGTCAAGAGGGTTGAGGTCAGGAGAGCGTGGAGGCCAGGGAATTCGTCCACCTCTACCAATCCATCGGTCACCGAATCTGTTTCTGAGAAGCGTACGAACACTTCAACTGAAATGTGCAGGAGCTCCATCGTGCATGAACCAGATGTGTCGTACTTGTGAAGGCACATGTTCTAGCAACACAGGTAGAGTATCCCCTATGAAATCATGATAACATGCTCCATTGAGCGTAGGTGGAAGATGCCCAAATGTTCACAGAAAATCTGTGTTGATGACGTGATTGCACAATTGTGTGCAGATTCTCGTCAGCCCACACATGTTGATTGTAAAAATTTACAATTTGATCACGTTGGAATGAAGCCTCATCTGTAAAGAGAACATTTGCATGTTCGTGATGAACACTAACCTGTTGATGCTACGTACTGATGTGCTTGATGCTAGTACTATAGAGCAATGAGTCGCATGTCAACACAAGCACTGAAGTCAACATTGCGTTCCTTCTATTGGGCCAAATGGTGGTGAATCGAGGAAGTACAGTACATACTGACGAAACTAAAATGAGCTCTAACATGGAAATTAAGCGTTTCCGGACACATGTCCACATAACATCTTTTCTTTATTTGTGTTTGAGGAATGTTTCCTGAAAGTTTGGCCGTACCTTTTTGTAACACCCTGTATACTTACAGAAATGTTTGACACAGCACTGAATGCAACATACTTTCAAGTTTAACTCTCAGCTATTACTGTTAGTTTCCAATACTTCTGCTAGGTGACATGTGCGAATGAGTTATTCCAACAGTCATCATGGAGTTGTATAGTGATGGAGATTGAGCACAGTATTGTTTATGGTTTCATGAATCCAAATCTGCTACTATAGTTCAGATTTCACTGAAGTGGCTGTGAATCACACAGGACACTGTGTCAGCATCAGCAGCAGTCTCTCATGCAGCAATTGAACAAGTTCAGCGGTCTTACATTCATAGTGCAGGCAGATCAGTGAGACATGGCAGCTTATAACGAAATGCCTAGTGTTATAATGTGGAAATTATTATGGAAGTGCCCGTCATTCAAACCCTAAAAACTGGAACTGTGCTTTGTTTTAAGAGAAAGTTACAAATAAAAACAAGCTGAGTTTTGAATATAAATGTTTTACAAAATGCTGAGTGAAGATGATTTTCTTAAAGAACTGTGTTCTTTGCCGAAGCCACCTGCCATATCTGTGGTAAAGTTAGTGATGGGACAACTGGCTGTTTTCATCAACCTAATGGCCTATCAGTTGTTTTTTCCTTCCGTCTGTTTTTCAGTCGAATGAAACAACTGAATGAAACTAGTCTCTGTGGCCAGTCAGCTATACGTTATTTTCATTCACTGACTGGGTTTAAGTGGTTTCATTCAATTTGAGACAAGTGACTGACACAATTCTCTGTTTTCACTCAATCTCTGGGTTTTGAGTGATTTCAGTTCCATACTTTTTCACCCTTTCCTGTGGGAGACGACTGCTGTTGGGGTGAGCACGTGGCGCCACCGCCATAGCCTCCTCGTACTGCTGCAGCCAGGACATGGTAGCCAGCACAAGCACAGTACTGCCGGGACCTGTGCTAGCAGCATCTGGCCACCATGGCACCTCCTTGTGACCCTGGCCCTGGTGGTGGATGCTCACATGGAGCATGCAGGATGCTCAGAGGCTAACTAGACTTTTTTATTTATTTATAATTAAGGGACATCATCCCCCCCATGAACCAAAAAGTTATATCACTAAACCTATAGTAATGATACGGCATCTTTTGTTAACTGTTGAAACATGTCAGGATATAAAATCTATTAAATCTGAGTATAGGAGCATAATACAGTAAATCAGTCAAAAGTTGAAAATTTTAGGAGATTGCTCATAGACATGAACTGAATAGATGTGTACAATACTTCTGATTCAGATGGAAAATACAAAGCATTCATTAATAAAGTTACTTCCTCATTTGAAAATTGTTTTCCCTTAAGGGTAACTCAAATCAAACAGAAGTCTAAAAATAAACCATGGATTACACAAGAAATAAAGGTACCATATGAGACAAAAAGGAAACTGTATCTACTATCTAGGAACAGCATTGTTATGCGTTACGAAGAATACTGAAAAATACTGAAGTAGATCATCCAGAAATTGAAGAAAGCTTTATTATGAGAAAAAGATAATTACATCAGACAACAATATGAAAACTATATGGAATATAGTAAAGACAGAAGAGACAGGTGGGGCCAGAAATCAAGAGGAAGAGATAACTCTAAAAATAAATGATACATTGGTAACAAGTACATGTAGTGTTACAAACCCCTTAAACAAGTACTTTGTTTCTGTTACTCACAGATTGGGGTTATCAGGTTCAGTAAATACTGCAATGGAATATCTGAGACCAGTTTCTACAAATAACTTCAGTAAAATGAAAATGACACTCACTTCTCACAAAGAAGTAGCACCATCATAAAATCCTTAAAATCAAAGTATTCTAATGGTTATGATAATATATCTATGAAAATATATCAGTGAAGTTAATCAAAGAGTGTTCTTAAGTTATTTGTGTAATCAGTCTCTTATCAGCAAGACATTTCCAAACTGACTAAAATATGCCGAAGTTAAGCCTCTTCACAAGAAGGGGGATCAACAGAGGCCATCAGACTATCAACACATTTCACTTTTGCTGGCATTTTCAAAAATATTTGAAAATATTGTGTTCAGGCATCTTCTTAAGCATCTGACTTAAAATAACATATTGTCCAAGTCAGTTTGGGTTCCGTAAGGGTTCTGATATAGAGAAGGTTATTTACATGTACAGTTAAAATGTATTTAATTTGTTAGATAACAAATTAGAGGCTACTGGCATTTTCTGTAACCTGTCAAAAGCCTTTGACTCTGTGAAGCACAGCATTCTCTTAAGTAAATTAGAATATTATGGTGTCACTGGCAGTGCTGCAAAATGGTTCAAGTCCTACCTAATTAATAATAAACAAGAGGTGTCATTGTGAAATACCTGTGGAGCAAGCAATCAGTCTTCATCTGATTGGGATTTTTTTTTTAGATGATACAAGCATTGCAATAAATATCAAGTCAGGTACAGATTTAAAAATGGCGTAATCAAAGTTTCACTGATATTAATAAATGGTTTAAAGCTAATTCACTGTTATTAAACTTTGAAAACACCCACTATGTGCAGTTCAGGACCTGTAAGAGATTTCCTTCCTGCAAGTGTGTAACATATGAAGATATACAGATAGAAGAGGTTGACAATGTTAAATTTCTGGGATTACAACTTGATAATAAATTCATTTGGAAGGGCATACCACAGAATTGATGACAAGGCTGTATTTGCAATGTGAATGATGTAAGATGTATGTAGTGTAAATAAAAAAGAACTTGCTCACTTTGTCACTTTGCCTGCCTTTATTTTATTATGTCATATGGGATCATATTCTGGGGTAACTGGTCAAACCAAGCAAAAATTTTTAGAGTGCAAAAGCGTGTAATAAGATTCATTTGCAGTGTAAATTCAAGAGCACCATGTAGAAACCTGTAAAAGGAACTGGGTATTCCAAATATTGCTTCTCAGAATATTTATTCCTTAATGAAATTTGTTGCAAATAATATGTCCCTATTTCCAACCATAGCTCAATATCTGGTATTAATACTAGGTATAAGAACAATCTACATAAAGACCTAAAACCACTTACCTTGGTCCAAAAAAGGGTCCAATATTCATAAACACACGTTCTCAATACATTGGCAGCAACCATTAAAAAAACTTGGTTTCAGATAAAGCACAGTTTAAACAGAGTTTGAAAGATTTTTTTAGTAGCAGCTCCTACTACTTTATTAATAAATATCTGAACAGGGACTGTTAGATCAGCTTAAGGAAAAATGTCTGTTAGATTTCTGTTTTGACAGCACTTGGTTGCAACAGTCAAGATTAGTTATTTTGTGTGTGATGAATTTATTAGAAGTGTATAACTGTGTTTCATTCGGACAGTGTATTAATCCTGTAAATATTAGCAGTTCCAGTTAGCTGTAATGTATTCACATACCTTGACAATCCTCTCACAAACGATCAGGGAAATGAGTATTATATTCAGACGGTCTATGGTTTTTAATGATATACTTTCTGACATGTTCCATATCCACAAGAATCATCTCACCTTTTGATCTATGGAATGAAAACTGAATCTAATCTAATATAATATAATCTATTAGAATTTGTCTGCTATCATTTTCAGCACTTCCCTTCACACAGCTGCTGTGCTTGGCAGTATTACAGTGTTGTTGCACACTAAAGCACTTTTCTGCACTAACTTTAACTTCACATAGTTTACAAAAGTAATATTTCCCTATCAATGCTGAAGAACTCTCCAAAATCACGAACAAAATCTCACAACTTTCCACACTGTTGGAACACTTTCGGCGTGTTGAACTAAACTGAGTTTGAATTCAGATTGGGTAGCGTGACCACATGTGTGATATTTATTATGTTCAAAGTCACATTTGTTGGCTTCGAGACCATTTTATTGACACTGTGCAACAATGTCTTACATCAGCAAACCGTCTAGTGTGTTATGCTGCTTGTCTGCTATAGTCCTGATAAGCAAAGTGTTGTGACTTGGCAAGACAGCCAAGCCACTATGAGGTAGCCGAAAGGCACGCGTTTAAGCTCACGCAGGCTGGCGTGAGGTCTGGAACAAGGCCAAGGTATTTAGACTAGCAGAAAAGGTACGTAGCTTCTGGAATACTTAACTTAAATACATAATTGGTGAACATCGGTCTGACGGTACATGCATCACAAATGATAATGGCGCCTTGCTAGGTTGTAGCAAATGACGTAGCTGAAGGCTATGCTAACTATCGTCTCTGCAAATGAGAGCGTAATTTGTCAGTGAACCATTGCTAGCAAAGTTGGCTGTACAACTGGGGCGAGTGCTAGGAAGTCTCTCTAGACCTGCCGTGTGGGGGCGCTCGGTCTGCAATCACTGACAGTGGCGACACGCAGGTCCGACGTATACTAACGGACCGCGGCCGATTTAAAGGCTACCACCTAGCAAGTGTGGTGTCTGGCGGTGACACCACACAAAGCATTGTAGAAATGTAGTGTTTATTTGTGACAGTATCACCTGAAACATTTGCATATGAGCAACATTTTCATGTTTTTATTCGTTTGTCCTTAACGATCTGACATATATGCATTTTTGTCAAATAATGGCCAAAATACAAACTATTACTAAAAAATATGTAAGTATGACTCTATGTACACAATAATAACACATTTTTACACTACACTACCTTGATTCATGTATAAATTGTCATAAAATTAGCAAGAAAATGACTTGTCATTAAAATCTGGCCCTACTTATGACCCTAGAGCTGAAAATTGATAACAATTACACAGATCTGACACAGTCAACAATACCTTTTTTTAATTGTTAACATTACATATCAAGAAGTTTCTATAAACAAATACCATCCAAAGAAGCCTTGAAGGCCCAATAGTACCAACCATGTGCCATTTCATCCTCAGCCCTTAGGTATCACCTGATGCGGATACGGAGGGGCAAGTGGTCAGCACATCGCTCACCGCCATTGTCAGTTTTCGTGACGGGTGCCACTAATCCTCAATAAAACAGCTCCTCAGCTGGCTTCACAAGGGCTGAGTGCACCTTGTTTGCCACGAGCACTCGGCCGTACCGAACAGTGACCCATCCAAGTGCTAGCCAAGCCCGACAGTGATTTGCAAGAAGTTTTTATACTTTTACAAGTAGGCATAGGTACCTCTGTTTTCCTTAATAAAAGTTTAAACATAAATGTGGACAACCTCCCCATGGACAGAGAAATCTAACAGAAATCTACTCAGTTTGAATGAATTCATAGCTTTCAATTGCTGCAGTCAAGGTATCATAAATTTAATCTCAGATTGGAAATGCTTGTGGTGAGGGCCTCCCGTCGGGTAGACCGTTCACCTGGTGCAAGTCTTTTGACTTGACGCCACTTTGGTGACTTGTGTGTCGATGGAGGTGAAATGATGATGATAACAACAACACAACACCCAGTCCCTGAGCGGAGAAAATCTCCGACCCAGCTGGGAATCGAACACAGGCCGTTAGGTATGACATTCCGCCGCACTGACCATTCAGCTACCAGGGGCGGACTGCTCAGATTCAAAACGACTCAACGATCTACATCAATTTTATACTGAAATTCTCCAGCATTTGGGTGTGCAACCAACCATATGGTGCACACACAACTTTAAAACGGTCAGTGGTACCATACATTTTTTGTGGTCACCTAGAGCTATTTTGACATAAGGAACAGTTACAAAAAATCCTCATAGTCCCGAAGAACGAGATGTGTTTGGATCTGTAGTAACAAAACAATCACATTGTATCTGTAGTAACAAAACACTCACCTACTCTGATATTCTTAATTCTTAAGCCTAATAGTAGCTGCCACCTCAGAGGTGACCGAGTCTAATTACCATTTAATCAAGAATAGATTCATACTCGGTACTTCACTGGGTAAACGCTGGATTACAAATCCAAATGTGAAGCATTCAATCCCCAGTAGGTCACAGGTATTTTTTTGGCACTCATTGTTTCACCTGTGGCAAATGATTTGTTAATGTGAAAAACTGCAAATTGTGACATGGTTTGTAGCCCTATTTGTACTGTAATTCACCCTTCAACTGGCTGGGTACATTATTTCAACCATTGGAAGAAGGAAACAGTTTTCCACCTCCAGTATGGCCACATCTAATAAAGCACTGGAGTGCTCAAACCTGCCTTCAGGATGAACACATCATTAATTCTTTTAACCAATACCTCAGCACTACGAACTTTTATCGATAACAATGACAGCTGATGCATCTCTAAAACCTTCTTCCAAGGTCATAATCCAGTTTTATAATTAAGCAATAAATCTCTGAAGTAATAACCTCTATGATGGAATGTCACTCATAATTTCCACAGTTTCTGCTATCTTCCGACACAATGCAGAGGAGGTTCAAAAATGGTTCAAATGGCTCTGAGCACTATGCGACTCAACTTCTGAGGTCATTAGTCGCCTAGAACTTAGAACTAATTAAACCTAACTAACCTAAGGACATCACACACATCCATGCCCGAGGCAGGATTCGAACCTGCGACCGTAGCGGACACTCGGCTAGAACCCCACGGCCACTCCGGCCGCCTGCAGAGGAGGTGATAACTGTCCTAGAATGGACCAATTATTTGGATGACAGAATTTTTAGTAGCTGCCTGCAAAAAGACTGGAAAAAAACTGAAGAATCTGTATATACTGTTCAATTATTTAGAAGCTTCAAGTTTAAAATGCACCCTGAGCAAGAATCGACTTCTTCAAGAGAACATAAAAAAATTGTATCACTTCCTAAGTAAAGACAGAACCATCATTTGACTGTTGAGAGCAATGATGATATGGTACCACTGACATTGTGGGCCTGTCGTGGCTCTTTGCATTAATATTCTGTTGTGTACTAGATGGTCATAACAGAATTGCTTCAGGAAGAAAAAGGAGGAGGAGGAGGAGAAGAAGAAGAAGAAGGAAGAGAATCACCATTTAAGTGCTACAGCAACTTACCACTTCAAACACCACCCAAATTTATTATCTTTTAAGACATTTGCAGAAGTAAGATGTAAAATACCATGGCATTATACAAGATGGGAAAAATAAAATTGACCTTGAAAATATTTTACAATAAGATCAATGCAGGACTAACCATTGCTAATGTACATCACCATAGATGCTGGAAATGTCCACCAATGGTGTCAGTGCAGTACTGTGCTTGATTTCTCTAACTGTGAGACATGGATAGCAATTCTGCATGAGAGATAATAGCAGTAGAGTTTTCAATACTCTGCTGTAGCTCTTCCATTGTGTGAGCATTATATGAGTATACATAACCTACCAGTTTGCCCCACATGTAAAAATCATAGGGAGAGAGATCAAGTGGTCATGAGATTGGACTGTTTCTGCTGATTGTCCTCTCCACACCGAACACCTCATGCACTTTTGACAAGGGAAATGTGTACTAATGCTCCATGTTGCTGCTAATGTCCATACAGTCAGTCATCATCTGTCAGTTGATGCACATATGGATTGAACAGTTTCTGGACACACCAGTAAGCATTTGTAGTTCAGTGAAAGATACAGTGTGGGCACCAGAGACTGTGTACCAAACAGCAATCTTGAGATCAGTGCAACATCTCTTAAAGTGCTGATGGGAATTTTCTCTTGCATAATGGTACATGTTCTATGAGTTCTGATACCCTGACAGGCTGAATCAGTCCTCCTGTGAAGAAATGAGATGTATGGATATGAAATGGAATGAGCACATCGCTCAGTCATTGGTAAAGCAGGCAGTAGGCTTTGGTTTGTTAGTATAATACTGAGGAAACACAGTCAATCTACAAAGGAGATTGCTTACAAATCACTCATGTGACTGATCCTAGAGTACCCCCCATGTGTGTGGGTCATGTACCAAATAGCACTAACAGATAACATTGAATATATTCAGAGAACGACGGCATGAATGATCACGGGTTTGTTTGATCCATGGGAGAGTGTCACAGGGAGGCTGCAGAAACTAAACTGGCAGACTTACTATCCCAAGTAAGCCTACTTACAAAGTTTCAAGAACCAGTTTTAAAAGGATGACTGTAGGATTATACTACAACTGTCTACATCTAGCTCCTGCAGGAGTCACAGGGACAAGATCGGATTAATTACAGCATGCACAGAGGCATTTAAACAATCATCCTTCCCACACTCCATGCGTGAATGGAACAGAAAAAGCCCTAATACTGGTACAGTGGGACATACCCTCTGCCATGCCCTTCACAGGGGTCTGCAAAGTATATGTCTAGATGTAGAAGTAGCACAACAACCTCCAGGCCTATCTCAGTTGGTGTCAGTGTAAGTCAAACTATCTGACCTGCAGCTGGAGAATGTCACAATTGCAGCAAACAGTCCCATCACAGTAGGGTGAGTGAGAAAAGTGTTGCTCTTCTTGTGGGTGTGGAAGAAATGAGTTCTAGATCGTAACTTGGAAGTTACTGTGTCTGGGCAAGTAAAGACAGCTGATGCATCATGGTTTTTCAATAACTGTAACCATTATAGGCATACAGCAAGGCAGTGTACTTAGTCCAAATGGTTGATGAAAAGGAGTAAATTATAAGTAGGATATAATTCTTAGTATGTGAATGGCTGTGGATATAAACAGTGTATATTTTATTCTGAATAGTGGTTAAAGGCTTCACAATGGTGAAGTCAGAGACAGAAGGCATGTTTAAATCAAAGGCAGAACAAGTGTCACTAGGTAAACTAGAGCATTTAAAGGCAGGTAAGTCAGATTTAGAGGAACAAGTTGCAGCTAGAGATGAACAGTTAGCATCTGTCTGGCCACCTGCACCTAGAGTGTATCCAGCTTCTGCCATGTTGATCACTCCCTCTCCTGGTAGGGCACCTGATGATGGTGTGTCTAGGAGGACTGAAGACCCCAGTGCAAATGGGTAGTTGATAAGATGGTCTATTGATACAGTTGAAAAAATTTTTCAAGTGAAGCAATGATGTTTGTTAGATGTACAGAGGTACTAAAAAACATATGAGCAGTTGAGGCAGTGCTCTTGCAACCCAACAGGAAGTGAAACAGAGGCAGGTTACGTGGTACTAATTGCATAACACTAACACTAATTTTTATTTTTATGTGGAGGTCTGAAATGAATATTGTGCAAGAAAGCAGAGAACTCACAGTGAAAGAGAGTCACACTGTGATTAAGCATCTTTTCTTTTAAGGGAACATGGGCAAACAAATTTATGGTGATGTGTCTGGTAATGGCCTTTCTATGCATTTCAGCACTGAAGATGAAGAGCATTGTGGAAGGCCAATTCAAGTCACAGTTCCACAAAATGCAGATGCTGTTCATTCCATGATCCTGGTGATCCGACGATGGCTGCTAAAATGATAGTAGAGTCCTCGGGCATATCGCAAGAATGTGTGGGTCATATTGATTCGATTTGATTTTAACAGGGAAGCTAAAACAGCTTAGGTCTAACCCACAACTGGTCGCACCAAAACTGAGTTTATTGTGCGGTATCACTCCCTGTATATCTGGTAAAGCCAACCAATGCCCTTAAATAGTGCAAGGAGTCCCTTTACCAGCTTTTTTGTTAGGCACAATTTCTCCAGGTCCAGTTTTCCTGAAGATTCTGTATCTTTTGTTCTACAATGCCATCGATTCAAAGATTAGGTGTGATGCAGTTTCTTCACCCTCATCACAGATCCTACATTTAGGGTCTTCTTCCGTTATACCCACTGTGTGTAGGTGTTTTTTGAAATTCCCATGGCCTGTCATCAGTCCCGTCATGTGTTTCATCTCTTTCCTGTTCAATCCCAGGATTACAGAACTTCTCTTAAAACATTTCTTGGGGATCATTACCTTACCATGTTTTTGTTTATGGACCTTGGTCCAATATTCCACATGCTGTTTCCTAAGCCAGTTCAGTAGAACTAGTTTGATCATAGCCTTGGTGATTGTCAGGACAGGCTCTGGTCCAATAAATGGAGTCATTGCCCCCATCCTGGCCAATCTGCCAGCTTGTTCATTGCCACAGATCCCAGAGAGGCCAGGGACCCACAGTAGGTTTACCCTATTGCTTTCCCCTAACTCCACCAGAGCCCCATGGCATTCTGCAACAATCTTAGCAGTTGGTGTGCTGCTAATTCCACCTGTTATGGCTAAGCACCTTAGCAAGTTCCTTAGGTGCAACCCGCTGTTCTACCTTCTTCCACCACACGACGGCCCCCTAGGAAATCCTAGGTCTAACCACTGTGGTGTATATCCAGTGCATACCCCTAAGGCTTAGGCCTCAGTTTTTGCCACAAGCCCTTCTGGTACTCGCTAGAGTGCTTTTTGCCTTGGAGCAGATGCTCTTAATGTGAGGAGTCCACGTCAGTTTCTCACCTATGCTTACCCCCTAGATATTTCACTATCCCTTTCACAGGTAGAATTTCACCGAAGAGCTTTAGATTCCAACTTGAGTGTTGGATATGCCTCTTCATAAATGGCACCACAACAGTCTTCTTTAACCCTCAGATCCTGTATGATGTTCCAATTTTGCACAATGTCCAATCCTTGTGCCATATTTCTAACTGAGTCAGTAAATTTGCCAAGTAGTACTATGACAAGGTCATTTGCGTATCTTTGGCAGAAGCATTGTCTGGAATTTAGTTCCTCAATGAGTTCGTTCACCACTAGATTCCACAATAAAGAGGACAGAACTCCTCCTTGTGGGCAGTCTCTAGTGGTGTTAATTACCATCTTTTCATTCATCATGGTAGCCTCTACCTTCCTTCCAGTAAGCATGGCCCTAGTCCACCTACATATAGTGGTCCCTAGGTCATGCACCTCTGCTGCCCTTACCGTGGAATCGAAGGTCGTGTTACTGAAGACTCCCTCAATATCCAGGAAGATGCAGAGGGCTATTTCTCGGAAGCGAAGTGCTTTCTCCACCCTTCCAATGAGTTGGTGTAGAGCTGTCTCACGTGATTTATCTGGTTGATACGCATGTTGGTTTGAATGGAAAGGGGCCCTAATTATCCTCCTCTCTCCAATGTATACATTAACCAGTTTTTCCAATGTTTTGAGAATGAAGGAGAACAGACTTCTCATATTCTTGGCCTTATTATGATCAATTCTCCCTGGCATTGGAATGAAGACAACCTTCACTACCCTCCAACCATTGGGAATGGTTCCTACTGCTAGGCTAACCGTGAATAACCTGCATAAGACTCTTATGAGCTTCTCTCCTGCCTGTTGCAGGAGAGCTGGAAAAATTCCATCTGGGCCAGGTGACTTGAACATTTGGAATGTTCCTACTGCCCATTGGATTTTATTAAAGTCCTTGGCCGATTCCCAGTCCTCTCTTCGAGTGCCTGAGAACCTTTGTCTCTCCAGGATCACATTCTAGTCTGTGTTGTCCAGCAAAACATATTGAAGAAAGTGAGCTTGGAGGAGCAGTACCAGCATCTCATGTCCTGTCTTTGTATATTCCCTATCCGCCTTCCTCAAAGTACCTTCCTGGATTGGTTGGTACTCTAGTGAGAATTCTGTGAAGTCTGGCTTGAGCAGCCGTGCTCTCCACTTCCTCACAGAATGCCTTCCAGGATGTCTTCTTAGCTTGTCTGATTGCAAGTTTGTAATTGACAAGGGCCTCACAATATTTAGCCCATTGTCCTTTATGTCTCGCAATGTTAAACAGTCTCCGTACCTGTTTTCTTTGCATTTCCAAGTTATTATTCCACCAAGGCACACTCCTTTTTGTGCACTTCTTGGTGATTGTGCAGTTGTCCTAATATTAGGTCACTATGGCAGAGGTAACAGCCTTTGCTACTTCCTAGAAATCTACTGGATTCCTTATCGAGATTTTAATTTCCGCTAAGCCTAAGTCAAGGTCCCTTCTATATGTCTCCCAGTCTGTTTTCCTGTGATTCCTCTAGGTCATGGTCTGTCTGATTCCCATTTCAACCTTGAATTTAATGTACATGGGGTCCAGTGAGGATGGCTCTAGCACCACATGCCATTGTTTGACATAGGTGCCCATCATCATGGAAGCAAAGGTTATGCCAATTACTTCTTCCCTTCTGTTATTCCTGAATGTAGGTTCATTGCCCCTGTTCAGGACCTCCAAGTTGTTAGCTAAAAGAAATTCAAGAAGGTACTCACCTCTACTGTTGGTGTCCTTGCTGCCCCACACTAGGTTGTGGGCATTGGCGTCGCATCCCACGAGAGCTGTCTTCGTAAGGGAGGTATGCTGAGGCCAATATAATTTCCCTGGTGATACCTTCCTCACATTGCTGCATTTTAATGGTCACTAAGTCCCTGGAGCAGAAATCCATCATTGTCATCAAAGAAATTCCATTTATTACATGCATCCACTTCTTACATAGATGCATCTTCTGGAGTTTCTTTGATTACTAGCATAAATCAGCTTACCTCCAGTGCCACTGAGGCCCGATACACCCCCTTTATATAAATAGGATTCTTGTATCAGGGCCACGTCCACTTCCTGCCTCCCCAAGCAGCAGCTCATGGCAGCAGAGGCCCATTTACTGTGCTGCAGATTAATCTGCAGCACCTCCAGTCTCCATCTTGCTGCCATCTTTGAGGTCTTTGCGAACCCTGACGGTGACCTGCAAGAACCGTAAAAACAATTTTAGGTCCTGCTCCTGCATTGCCTTCAGGGACTTCTCTCTGACCTCCATCTCCAGGTTTTGTCCTTCCAGTACGACCTTCTGGTGGATCACTCTCCAGTCTTCTGTTGAGACTTTTGGGTTCTGGACCCCTATTTTCTCAGAGTCTTAGGAGTGACTTCCTTAAGGATCTTTGGTACCCATATTGACACCGTTACGGTCTTAAGAAGCTCCGCTGTTGTCTTGACCAGCAGCTTTGCATCTTCCCATGGGGATATCATGGACAACTTGTCCTTAAGCCATTCCACCTGTGCACCCGCTCACAGACAAAAATGGGGGCACCGCGATCTAGATAGACCCTCCTGAAGTTGGGTCCTGGGCCAAATGCACAAATGAGTGATGGCTTCACAGCCCATTCTGAACCAATTTCACAAGGGTCCTGTGGGATTTTTGGATCATCTCATCACCATGGATGAAACACGGATGTAACATATGATCTCGAGACCAAGATATGAGCTGTAAACGAGTGTTATTGCAGAGATTGCCAGAGGATAATAACTATGTGGAAATGATCACAATTTCTATTGAGCAGGCAGCAACAGTGGCGCAAGTCATTGTCAACAGCTGCCTGCTCAAGTTAAGTATGCTGGAAACCATAATCACAGGCCAAGAGACAAATTTCATGTCCAACCTAATGAAAGAGTTGTGTATGTTGCTATGGAAGCAGGATGTCCAACCTAATGAAAGAGTTGTGTATGTTGCTATGGAAGCAGGAATTACAAACTAATTTGTTACACCCAGAGACAAATGGTAGAATGGAGAGGGTACATTGCACTTTTGGAGAGGTGTCACATCACCAAGTGAACTCTCACCATAATGATTTGGACACACACCTTTCATTTGTAGTGTCAGCTCACAATCTGAAGGTTCACACCAGTGCTGGGCTATCTTCATATGAGGTGACATAAGGGATGAAAATGCCACTGCCATTTGAAATTATTAAAACAAAGGGTGCTAGAGACAAGAAGTCAGTGCATAATTTTGAAAGAATGTTGAGAGAGGTGTGAAGGCGAGCGGAGGGTGTATAAAGAATGGTTATAATTCAACTTTCGCTGCTTGAGAGGACCCTCATGAAAAACAAATCATTGTTGGAGAACAAAACTTTGTGTAAACATTTGTAAGGACATGTGGAAGGGAAATAATGACCAAACCTTTGAAAGAAACGTTTTAATTTTCACATTTGAGGATAACATTTGCTAATCGTGTACCGTGTTTACGTTCCAGGTTACAAACGTTGCTCAATGTGATGACCATCTGCATCCATGAAAGCCAATCACTAGAGGTACCCTTTCACAGCTGTTCACAGCACTTTTCAGATGGTAGACCATGGAATGTTCAACTGTTGTGACACAGCTTGTGCAGTGCTTAAAGATCTAGTATCATTAATATTCATCCTTATAAGTTAGCAAGTTAGTATTGTAGAAAAAATGCCAAACATGGACGTGTATGTATCTTCACTAAATCAATATCAGGTACAAAAGAAGGTGTGAAGCTGAATAATTAAGTGTGGAAAATAATTTTGAAGCAGCAGCTATACAGTTGTATGAAATACAGGGAAAAGTCATAATCATAGCAATATACAGACTACCTACTAGGGATACAGACATATTCATTAATCAGTTAGAAACACTGCTTAACATTCTTTTTACTGAAAGAGCCACTGTAGTTGTCTGTGGGGATTTCAACATAAATCTTATGAATGGGAGTAGGCAAAAAAATCAATTCCTAAATCTATTATGTAGTTTCAATCTGCTTCCACACATACACGAACCCACAAGAATAACATATAATACAAACAGTCTTATAGATAATATATTTTCAAATGTACGATCCACAGAAGTAGAAGTAGCAAATACTGATTTGATATTGATTATCAGACCATAATGCTCTTGTCCTCAAAATTCTTCAGTGCCACTGCAAGAAAAGAAAGTGTACTTCATGTACAAAAAAGAAAATTTTCCATTGAAAACTGTGTAGAATTTACAAATATCCTAATTAGTGAGTCCTGGGCAGAAGTGCTGTCCCTAACAAATACGAATGACGCATATAAAACTTCTACTTCAATTTTCATAGGATATTTCGAAATGTGCTTTCCAAAGAAGCTGTCAAGAATCACATCACATCACAATAAAAAGCCAAGTTCTTGGATCACAGCTGGCATCAAAACTTCCTGTGGAGCTCTAAAGATACTAAATTCCAAATTGAAGACATCTACAGATCCACAGTTCATAGAATATGTTAAGAATTACAACAGGGTATATCGAAAAGTAACTGCCAAGGGAAGATTTATGAGTAATGACAACTTAATAAGACAGTCTGATAATAAATCAAAAGCCATATCGGGTATTGTGAAGACTGATGCAGGAAAGAGATGCAAAGACCAGTATATCCTTGTCAAAAACACAGAAAATGTCAGTATTAAAAAAAAAAGATTTGCCAAATTGTGCCAACAATTATTTCATAAATGCAATAACTCCATTAAGCTTGAATTTTACAAACCAAGAAAAACCTGAATTTCTAACAGCTGTGCTGCGCTAGTATTAGTCTTAGTCGTAGGAAAGGGGAATTTTGTTAAAATTCAGTAAAGGGGCGGTTAGGCAATGAAGTCTGGGGCCGCTGGCAGTGTGTGGTAATAGTCAGCAGCCAGTAGGCCATACAGGGTAAACATGGCACGGAGCTGCAGCAGCGTATTGCATGTACGATTTGTTTAGAGTGGATCAACAGTAAGGCAGGGAACTGCAGCGTTACTTTAAGTTACTGAGATGTATGAGGCGAGGCAGTAGGCGAAAGGCGGGAGTGGTGATGTGTAAGTGGCTGACGTATGGAAATTTACCCCTGCCATAGTTTCTGTATCTCTCTGACACTATGTCAGAAGTGAGGGGAAAAGCAGTATAAATAGTCAGGCACTTTTAGCCTGAAGGAGGGTGTGTGCCAGGTCAGTCAAGAGTCGGGTCGGACCTGTGCTGGTCTACGCTTATAGGGGCCAGTCTGGTAGCGATGTAAATATTCTGTGTAAACCTGTACTTTGTTTCTATGTACTTGTTCAGGCTGTATTCCACCTCCGGGGACACAACACCGGGGCAGGACGGAACGGCAGGCAGGTACTTGGAGACTGCATGGTCTGCCTGAAGGAGGGCACTGACAGCATTCTGCAGCGGGGTCAGGACCGGCCACGTTTGCTTTCCACCTGGTGTACTGGGATCCGGGTGAGGCATACGCTGTGGGAGCTGCAGCAGTGCTGTAACGGCGTTAGGGATGGCAGCGGGTGTTGCCATCCAGCAAGCACCATTAGTGGCAAGTTGCATCACGGCGTCCAGGAGGGTGCGGGTTCAAGTCTGGTCCTGTCCTGGGAGCAGCAGTGGCTGAGGGCCACGAGTGACCAGAACAACCACCTTCATTCCGTGGTCAGACAGAGCAGGCCAAATGGGGCACAGGGCAGCGGGGACCAGGGACTGTAAGAGTCTCCGGAATCACCGGCAGTAGAGCGGTGCCTGTCGCTATGCCTATGCGGGTGGCAGTTTGGCAAGTGTGGCTGACTTCCATCATCAGGCGGCTTTAATGATCGCAGCAACGGTCTCAGCAGTCCAGGAGTGCTGAGACGGCTGGACTCGCGGAACAGCACGCAGGTGGCGCACTGACATTACGCTTCTGTAAACTAGCTGAATAAAGGAATACTTCCGAATACTGCTGTATCACTCTGCACTGCCACTTGATGCTATTGAACTTGCTCAGCCTCCTGACGAGAAACAATGTGGTGGGCCCCGGCTTCAGCTCTGCCAACTGGAGTCTGAGGTTCGACCATCCACAGTGCGTAACAGCTGCTTGTAGCATGAGGATAGATCCAACAGATGAACATGAAGTGTTCAAAGTAATAAATGTCAGCAGGAGTAGATGAGCTGCACAAATCTCAAGGCCCTTGGCATACATAGCCAACATATCACTTGGTGAAGAAGTGTTTCTGGAAAGGAAGAAAATGTCAAAAAGTGAAGCCATTATTCAAAAATGGCGACAAGCATAAGGTAGAAAACTATCAGCCTATATCCCTCCTTCCAGTATTTTTCGAAATAATAAAAAATTAATGAAGAACAGAATCAACAAATATCTAAATGACCATAAGTTACTAAATAGAAATCAGCATAGCTTCCAGGCAGGTAAAAATACAAAAACAGCACTAATGTGCTTCACTGAACAAATAATCAAAAATCTAGAAAAAGACAACAGCGTAGTAGGAATAAATTTAGATCTCTCCAAATCATTTGACACTGTCAATCATGGCATTCTTTTAGAAAAGCAAGAAGCATTAGGTATTCATGGGACAGGGAAAAAGTGTTTTGAATCATACCTACAAAACAGAACACAGATTGTAAGACTGATGTCAGATTACTCCAACCACAAAATAAATTCAGTACCAGATGCAAAAAAAGTGGAAATAGGCGTGCTGCAATGCCATATTCCAGGCCCCTCATTGTTCCTTGTCTACAAAAAATGGTTCAAACGGCTCTGAGCACTGGGACTTAACATCTGAGGTCATCAGTCCCCTAGAACTTAGAACTACTGAAACCTAACTAACCTAAGGACATCACACACATCCATGCCTGAGGCGGGATTCAAACCTGCAACCATAGCGATCATGCAGTTCCAGACTGAAGCATCTAGAACCCCTCAGCCACACCGGCCGGCTCCTTGTCTACATAAATGACTTTCACACCTCAGATGGAGCAGCAAAGGCCACACTATTCACAGATGAACTAGTGTGATAATAGGTGCACCAAAGCAAATGCTGCAAGCAACTAATGATCAAGTAATAAAGAATGTCCACACGTGGTTCAATGCAAACCAGTTGACATTAAACACAAATAAAACAAATCATATACAGTTTGGGAAAATATGTCAAAATTAAAATCTTGGTCTATTGTTGGTTGACAAGGCCATTGACAGAGTGGCATCAACAAAACTGCTGGGGATTCATGTAAATGAAAATCTTAATTTTAATGACCATGTAATGAAACTTGTGCAGAATTATTGCAAATGTCTGTACTGAAGAGTGTGCCAGGATGGCATATTTTGGCTATTTTCAATCTCTTGTAACATACGGAATAATATTTTGGGGTTCCATCACTTGCCATCTAAAACAAATCTTTCTGTTACAGAAGAGGGCTACCCGAACAATAACACAGTCATCCACAGGCACAATGCAAACCCTTATTTAATGAGCTTAAGGTTCTAACAATATATATATATATATATATATATATATATATATATATATATATATATATATATATATATATATATATTTGATTGTTGAGATCAAGCCATATTTCACTGCCGCACCAACTAGGTAAACAGACGCAGACCACTAGTCGCTGGATACCAGAACAGACACTAATGGATTTCTTGATGTTGTGTGTTTGGTCCGCGAGAGCTATTTTATTTCGCTCAAGTCCGCCGGCAAGCCGGTGAGGACCCCCCTATCCGCCACCTGGGACGTGCCACGTCGGAGTATCACCTCTCCGCCTGCTACGACACCGTAGTAGGTTCGTGGTATATATATATATATCCACAGGCACAATGGGAAACATTCCACGCGGGAAAAATATATTTAAAAACAAAGATGATGTGACTTACCATACGAAAGCGCTGGCAGGTCGATAGAAACACAGACAGACACATACATACACACAAAATTCAAGCTTTCGCAACAAACTGTTGCCTCATTATTCAAAAACAAAGATGATGTGACTTACTGTCAGTGCTTTCGTATGGTAAGTCACATCATCTTTGTTTTTGAATAATGAGGCAACAGTTTGTTGCGAAAGCTTGAATTTTGTGTGTATGTATGTGTCTGTCTGTGTTTCTATCGACCTGCCAGCGCTTTAGTATGGTAAGTCACATCATCTTTGTTATATATATATATATATATATGGTTATAATAGAGGGAAACATTCCACGTAGGAAAAATATATCTAAAAACAAAGATGATGTGACTTACCAAATGAAAGTGCTGGCAGGTCGACAGACACACAAACAAACACAAACATACACACAAAATTCAAGCTTTCGCAACAAACTGTTGCCTCATCAGGAAAGGTGGAAGGAGAGGGAAAGACGAAAGGATGTGGGTTTTAAGGGAGAGGGTAAGGAGTCATTCCAATCCCGGGAGCGGAAAGACTTACCTTAGGGGGAAAAAAGGACGGGTATACATTTACATGAATCCCCAGCAGTTTTGTTGATGCCACTCTGTCTATGGCCTTGTCAACCAACAATAGATCAAGATTTTCATTTTGACATATTTTCCCAAACTGTATATGATTTGTTTTATTTGTGTTTAATGTCAACTGGTTTGCATTGAACCACGTGTGGACATTCTTTATTACTTGATCATTAGTTGGATGGATGGATGGATGGATTGGAATGACTCCTTACCCTCTCCCTTAAAACCCACATCTTTTCGTCTTTCCCTCTTTCCTGATGAGGCAACAGTTTGTTGCGAAAGCTTGAATTTTGTGTGTATGTTTGTGTGTCTGTCGACCTGCCAGCACTTTCATTTGGTAAGTCACTACATCTTTGTTTTTAGATGTATTTTTCCTACATGGAATGTTTCCCTCTATTATATATATATATATATATATATATATATATATATATATATATATATATATATAAAAAGATGAGGTGACTTACCGAACAAAAGCGCTGGCGGGTCGATAGACACACAAAGAAACACAAACACACACACAAAATTCAAGCTTTCGCAACAAACTGTTGCCTCATCAGGAAAGAGGGAAGGAGAGGGGAAGACGAAAGGAAGTGGGTTTTAGGAGAGGGTAAGGAGTCATTCCAATCCCGGGAGCGGAAAGACTTACCGTAGGGGGAAAAAGGGACAGGTTACACTCGCACACACGCACATATCCATCCACACATACAGACACAAGCAGACATATTTAAAGACCCACTTCCACTTCCTTTCGTCTTCCCCTCTCCTTCCCTCTTTCCTGATGAGGCAACAGTTTGTTGCGAAAGCTTGAATTTTGTGTGTGTGTTTGTGTTTCTTTGTGTGTCTATCGACCTGCCAGCGCTTTTGTTCGGTAAGTCACCTCATCTTTGTTTTTATATATAATTTTTCCCACGTGGAAGTTTCCTTCCATTATATATATATATATATATATATATATATATATATATATATATCAAAGATGAGGTGACTTACCGAACAAAAGCGCTGGCAGGTCGATAGACACACAAACAAACACAAACATACACACAAAATTCAAGCTTTCGCAACAAACTGTTGCCTCATCAGGAAAGAGGGAAGGAGAGGGGAAGACGAAAGGAAGTGGGTATTAAGGGAGAGGGTAAGGAGTCATTCCAATCCCGGGAGCGGAAAGACTTACCTTTGGGGGAAAAAAGGACAGGTATACACTCGCACACACGCACATATCCATCCACACATACAGACACAAGCAGACATATTTAAAGACATATTTGGTCTTTAAATATGTCTGCTTGTGTCTGTATGTGTGGATGGATATGTGCGTGTGTGCGAGTGTATACCTGTCCTTTTTTCCCCCTAAGGTAAGTCTTTCCGCTCCCGGGATTGGAATGACTCCTTACCCTCTCCCTTAATACCCACTTCCTTTCGTCTTCCCCTCTCCTTCCCTCTTTCCTGATGAGGCAACAGTTTGTTGCGAAAGCTTGAATTTTGTGTGTATGTTTGTGTTTGTTTGTGTGTCTATCGACCTGCCAGCGCTTTTGTTCGGTAAGTCACCTCATCTTTGTTTTTATATATAATTTTTTCCCACGTGGAATGTTTCCTTCCATTATATATATATATAACTATATATATATACACAGACACAAGCAGACATGTCTGCTTGTGTCTGACTGTGTATGTGCGGATGGATATGAGTGTGTGTGCGAGTGTATACCTGTCCTTTTTTCCCCATAAGGTAAGTCTTTCCGCTCCCGGGATTGGAATGACTCCTTACCCTCTCCCTTACAACCCACATCCTTTCGTCTTTCCCTCTCCTTCCCTCTTTCCTGATGAGGCAACAGTTTGTTGCGAAAGCTTGAATTTTGTGTGTATGTTTGTGTTTGTTTGTGTGTCTTTTGACCTGCCAGCGCTTTCGTTTGGTAAGTCACATCATCTTTGTTTATATATATATATATAGACACACACACACACACACCACACACACACACACACACAAAGGCATGTGAGCCATATTGGTACAAACTCTACAACATACTGCCAGCCAACATTAGAAAGTTAGAAGAGGAAAACAGATTTAAAGTAGAATTTCTACTTGAACAATGTTTTTACTCAGTAAATTACTATTTAGGCCAATAATTAATTCTGATAATATTTATATGAAGGCAAAACTGAAAACACTGTCTTTCATCCCCTAAAGTTTCTGTTAATTTTGTATACCTGATGGACAGCTGCTGAGTGTGGTAAAATCCTTACTGAATTATTATAGTGAATATAAAGGCTTCCTGTTCAGGGAAGACAAAAGTAAAGCCTTAGGGCAAACAGACCATGCAGTTACAATAGTGTTAATATACACATATAAAAATTTGTATTACTGCGTCTTGTATAGTCAAGTATTATTCTTTGTACAATTTTGTATGTATTATTCTTTGTACTACCTAATGTAAAAATTTGTATGTTCCTTTTGCACAAATTGTTTCCCATAAATTTGCACATACTTTTGAACAACATCCATACAATATTTATTGTCTATGGATGGATAAATAAATAAGATCACACGTTGCAGCCAACAGTCTCAGCCATGGTAACTTCTTCATCAATTTGCGGTGCTGTTGGCTGTCAACCTCTCCCAAGAACAGTTCCCAAATTTCCAGTTAATTTGAACTTCCAAATAATGCTCTTCAACCCTGGTGTGGAAAAAGGATCTCTCTGTATTCCTTTAATGTGTCAATACTTGTGAAGAGCAGCCCCACTATTGCTGTTGTTTTGACAAAACAGCTTTACAAGTAGAGCCCACCTCACCTTGTCCAGGCTCATGTTGACTGACTCCTGCTGTAATGCACACTGTTGCATGTGTTTGAATCCTATGTCTCCCTGCCAGTACAAGCACCTAACAGCAAGTCAAGACACTAATACAATGCAAATCCTCCAACGCACAGTCTGCACATCACTCCTAAAAAGTTGGGTACGAATATGGTAAATTGTTTTCCACATACACTGGCTCAAGTAGTGGAAGATTAATTATAACCACCCTCTTCAAAGGTTTTGGAACAACAGGAAGTAGCATTGGAACACAAGGGTAGATTACCAAGTTATAGGGTAAGCCAGCGGGTAATGTTGCCTAGCCCATGCACTTAAACGGGTAAGACAAAAAAGTTTGTCACAATAAACCGAGGACCACACCAAGTCACAGAGACCACATTTCAATTTAATGTGAAACTACAGTTGCCTAAAAAAACAGCTGTGGTACATGTTGGATGCCAACAACCATTCCGAGGCTCTCCAAATACATTACCACAAGTATCGAGAACTACTTCTGGGAACCAGAGGAAGGAAGAAGAGACAAATGAATGAGTACAGGGATATTGAACACCAATGCAGGAGGTACCATTTACAATGAGGTCAAGGAAATGATGGAGAATTTATAATTTTAGTTACAATAATGTGACCGTGGGATTATAAATTTCTAAGATATCATGAGGGATTGTGAGGAATAATGTTTTGGCATTGTGTAGTTGTGTGGCAACATTGTTAAGTTTAGGTTAGGATTCATTTTTTTGCATGTATATGTCTAGTATGAAACACTGATAGTAGTCTTATTTTTTGTTAATGGGGGAAAGGGGGTTAACTGTAGTCCATGTCCTTAGGTTGTTGCTCTACACCAGGGTTAAGGATGAATGGTGATTCTAGCAATGGCAGTACTACACTTCTTCAGCAGGGACAAGGTGTGGGCACTTCAAGATCATCACCTGGAGGGTAGAGTGCTACTTGCAAGGCAGGAACAAGTGGTAATAAAATACAACAAATACACACAACAGAGACTTTTAGTCATCAATAATTTTTGATCCTTCACTATTTACAACAGTCTGCCAATTTTGAGGTAACTTTTCAATTCCACAACTATAGAAATCACATGTTTTTGAGATGAAGAATTCTTGAGCCAAGTTCGGCAGAGAGTGGAAAAGGGGAAAATCTGAGATCAGGTGACTAAGGTTAGTGCAGAATGACTTCTCCACACAAGTCCCGTACAGTGTTTGTCATTGTTCTAGAACTGCATTAGCAAGACATCTCAGTTATTGACAATAAATGTCAGCAGTGATGATTATACCTCAGGGAAGCAATTTGTAGTACACCACACCATTGCTGTTCCACCAGATGCATTATCTTTTGTGGGGCACACAGGCCTTTGTATGGAAAGCTGCTGCCTTGTTTGGGCTAACCATTCCTTTCTTTTCCTTATGTTAGCATAAAGAGACCACTTCTTGTCACCAGTAATGATGCAGAATAGGAATGGTCAGTGTTGCTTGCAAGCCAATTGATGATGAGCAAGCAGAGATGCACATATGGTCCCCGCTGATTTTGTGATTTTGACTTAGAGTATGCGGTACCCATATGCCTAATTTTTTATTCTTCCCCATTGCATGAAAATGTCTCATAGGGTGGAATGCTCACAGCCCATCACATTTACCACTTCTCAAGTACAGTGACATGATCATTGTGGATTGATGTGTTTAAATGATCTTCTCCAAACCCCAAAGGTCTTCCTGAATGTGGAGAGCCATTAATGTCAAAATGACTCCCTTCAAAATGAGAAATCCATTTTCTTGCTGTGCACTGTCCAAAGGCATTATTCCCATGAACAGCACAGATGTTTCTGGCTTGCTTTGCTGCTGTCACCCCTTTGTTGAACTCAAACAGAAGAATATATCAGAAATGTTCCAATGTCTCCACTTGGCATTCTATTTTCTAGCTTCCAGAGCTCCACTCATAATTTCCAAATGACAAAATGATAATATGTAAACTCAAATAACAACAATGAACTACAAATAAAAAATGACAATTGATAAATAAACTGGAATACTAACATGCACGAACCAAATATCACGTAGTCCACTGCTGCCACTGCACCTTTGATAAGTACCACAGATCATATGGAAGCCCAGGAGAATGTCTCCCACAGCATAATACTGCCCCCACCAATATGCACCTGAGGTGCAGTGTACATTTTGAAGCTCTATTTGCCTGGATGACGGTGTAAGCTGGTGTAACAAAGAACTCAGTTCATCCACACAGCTGACATTTTCATTAATCCATGGCCTGATGCCAATGATCCTCTGAGAACTACAGTTGTAACTGACAATTTCATCGAGTCAACATGCGAACCTGCAGGGGCCATCAGCTATGGCACTCAGTGTTTATTCTATGAGTCTCACTCATAGAATGGTGTGTTCCGAAACACTTGAGTGTCATGAGATTTGCATAGATTGCTGCCTATCCTACTTTACAGCGTGTGTAAGCCTCTGACCTCTATGTTCCCTGCTGAGCCATGAGCATCCTACATCTTCTGCAAACTCGTGGTTTCACCACCCTTCAACCACTTTCAGTAGGTGCTCATGTCAGCAGCATCCAAACTGATTACAGCTTTGCCATTTCCACAATGCTCATTCCCAGGTGCAATGCCTTAACAATCTATTTTTTTTGTCAAAGTTACTTATTTCAGTGGATTTCCCCATTTGCAGCCCATACTGTTGCAAGAATGAGTCTACATCCATCTCTGCTTCATTTATATCCATCCCTTGCCATGTCACACACCCATTGTCAGAAGCTGACAAATCCCAACGGGCAGGGTGCAACAGTTTTAATATTCTGGTTCATCAGTGAGTGTTTCATGCAAATAGAGAATTTACATTGGGGGAATTTATTACAATACTGTTTGGAGCATATGGTGATCCTCTCAATGAATATTTTGTAAAAGCTCACTCATGCAAAACAGACAAGATGTGAAGAAGTTATTTTCTCACAAATCAGTTTAAATGATATTTACAAACTTACGTCCAAACATAGCAATCGTAAACCGAAAGACTATTTTGGACTCAGCAATTTCATAATAAAGTGCATAGCAAGAAAATTGAAATGACACTACTTTCAAAAACAGGATACTGGTTGAAGGAAGTTTCCCAACATGTTTTAAGCTGACAGTTACATTGTCAATCTATAAAAAAAGGTGATAAACTCCCAAATGACTACACACCCATCTCAATAGTACCATTCACATCCAAGGTAACAGAAAATGCATGGCTAAACAGTTGTATAACCATGAGGTGCATTCAAAAAGTAATGAGTCAGAGGCTTTAAAATGAAATCCACTGAAGTGACTGTAATGTCATTGCCTGCAGAAGAAGATGTGGTCCCTACAACAGTGCTAGGCCCCAAATTCAAAGCTAGAAGAACACATGCACACAAACTCGTGACAAGAGAGTGAGCACGCACAAGTTTCATCTGCCCACTGCACTCACTCGTGCTGAAAACACTGAAGTGGAGGCTTCAAGATAAGAGCAAAGGAATGTAGTGTGATTCCTGAGAGCAGGACATATGTAGGGAACAGAAATTCATCAAAGAATGGCGCAAGTGTATGAAGTGCGCTGCATGTCTGTTGCAGTTCCAATGCACAATTCAAACTCTGAGGTAATGGCTGCTACTGTAACTTGCCAACAATAGGTTACAGCTTGTCAGTACAAACAAATACGGAGAGATCAGCAATACTCCCAATAAAAAGAGAAGTACTACCAAGAGTCTGTTCTTTGATCTTTCATGTACATTGTTTACATTAATTACTTTTTAAATTATATACCATGTCAGAATGTACTATATACTGATGATCTGACACTAATAACTGCAAGATATAATTTAAAAATTGTATTAGATAACAACAGAGTATTTATGGAGATAATCGGTCATTAGCGTGAGACCAAACCAGCAGTGCTTTAGCGAGATGAAAATAGAATAAATAATTATTAATCTCAAGGTATTTAGAAAATAAAGCATTACTGTTATTTAAACTGATAATTGACCAAAGACTTGTGAAGGAGACACAAATTAAATGTGCACCAACCTACCACACATACTTTATTGTGTAAATTAAGAAGCAATGTCAGAAAACAGTTGTTACTCCATTGATAGTTTGTTCTCCTTCAGTAACTGTGGTATGGAACTTTTTTGTGGGGCAATTCATCAGCTGATAAGTGTCTTTCCAGATGGCAGCAGAAAGCAGTCAGAAGTGTATTAGGATCAGCACCCAGAGTCCTGTAGAAAATACTTTAAATGTTGGGGCATAATGACAATACTTAGCATATACATATATAACAGTTTAATGCATGCAATACCAGAAAAAAATCTCTTGTTGGATTTTCCTTGAAGATTTGCTGTGACCCATAGCAACTAAGTGCTTAAGCATGAAATTTCTCAATAAGCTACATTACTCAGCTCATTAAGTACCAGTAAATCGATGTAAAAGTATTACAAACTTCATTAAAGTACAACAAATTCTATTCTACTGAAGAATTCTTAGAAACTGATCCTTATAATATATCAAGCTTATCCATTACAGATAAATAAATACATAACCTGTGAAAAGTTAATGGTGAGTTACCACCATCAATCACAATGGAAGCCGATAGATAGATATTAATCACGTATTGGTAACACCCCATGGGCATCAGAGTTGGTAGTGGAACTGCAAGATTCCATCATACACTAGTTGAAGTCATGTGGGAACCTGGCGGACACATTGTGCATGCCCACTGAACCACGCCTCCAGTGACTCTGTGCCACGAGCACCCTCTGCCACTGCAATATAGAATGGCTGGTGGTAGCCAGAGGTCCACTTGTGCTTGGACACACTTTGCTACGTTATGCTACACAGACACCACCTAGACATGGCTCCAACAACACCGTTCAGGCTTTAGCTCGGAGACCCTCTTTCTTGTTGACATTGAGAGCTGAACTCTGCTTCTTACTGCATTGTTTATAATGAGTATTTCTATGCTTGAAGAAACACAAGTAAATTTTCTGTTCACTGTGTAAACTTGTTTGCTAATCATTTCTGCTTCTCTCCAGCTTTCCTATGACAACAGTGGCTACGCAACTCTGCAACCCACCTCTCCTTACCATTGTGTATGAAGTCATATGCAACACATGTAACCTTCTTGTAGTCTTCTGTATTTAGACTTATGTTATATGTTTTGCTTCAGTTGTAAAAAATTTCCTTTTCGTTGTTGCATAAGCTCTTTTCTCTCTATGATCATGGATGTAACTGATCACTGTTTGAAATTTAATTTCACTGTATACTTTGATGTAGCAAATGGAACATGCTTTCCTGTACTGAATAATAGTAAGTGCAATGTACAACATCAACTAGACATTGCAATAATTTTTCAGACAAATCTATGTTGCGATTTCTTTAGCAGTAAACAAGACCACTCACTGAAAAGCCAAACATTGACTCGTAAAAAAAAAGACAGAAAAGTTCCTAGTTTTTGCAGTAAATGCTGTCTTTTTTTGTGTGCCTGTCAATGACTCAATGCTTCTGGTTTTCAGTGAGTGGTCTCCATATTCTACCAGAAATTTCCTACTGTAATTATTGTGCAGTTTCTTTAGTTCAACGTCAATAAGCAAAATGAGAAAATCTGAAAATTAATTCTTCATACAAAGTAAAATCCAAGATGGAATGTAACAATATTATGAAAAGGAAAGTTGCTACCATATAGCAGAGATGCTGAGTCGCAGATAGGCACATCAAAAAGACTTCCAAATAAAGCTTTCAGCCCGTAAGACTTTCATCAAAAATAGATGACAGACACACGATACACACACTCACTCAAACATAAACACAATTCACACACACATGACTGCACTCTAAGGCAACTGTAACCACACTGCCCATTGTTAATTTTTTAGATGATTTAGGAGTATATAGCGTGCAAAATTTAACACAGAGCTGCTGCCTCTAACAGAAACAGTGGCTCTAACCCAAAATGAGCTTATATGATGGGTACAGATACATCATTACAGTTGCTCCATCTATTCATTAGAGTTCATCAATTGCAGTGGCTGATAAGGGTGGAGAACATGCTGGCCAGGCCAACAGCAGAACTTGTCTGTATCAAAGTAGGTCAGGATGACATGGGTAACATGCAGTCTTGTTATCTGATTGAAAAGTAACATCAGAGAGGTCTTGAAAGTAAGGCACAGTCTCTGACTGTTATAAAGACTGCTGTCTAAATTACCAGCTATATGAACCAGAGGTGATTATTCTATGTAACCAGTGACACTCTACTCTCTCTCTCTCCAGGCACTTATTCCGTATGATAATGATTAATACAATCTGGTTAGATTCATTCTCCTCCATACTCGGTTACTTTTATTGTGCTGTTGTAAGCAATACCAAGACTCATTTGAAAACCTGACAATGCCAGTGGTGGTCCATATTGTCAGTGAGCACTACTCTGTTAGCACACTTCTCTCTGCTGCTGTGTCGAGGGAAGCCACAATAATGGTCACTGTGCTGACAGTCCATCACATTGTCAGTCTGGGTACTTGTCATTGATGCAAATGAGCACATTTCCTGACTCAAGATACATGACATATCTGTACGAACCTGCTAGTCTAAGCTACAGTATGTCTGTCTTCGTTAGTGCTCATTTTCTGGGATATCGAGACCCTGCATGGCATTCAGTGTGGTCTTCCTGAACCCATTTGTTATGTGTTTGGTACGACAGTTGTGGGATCCCAACCAACACAAGCAGCCTGTAGCAACAAACTGTAATCTCGATAGGCCATGATCTTGCCACTGTTGAATTCCAGTGGACGCTGGTAGATGGTTGTTCTTCTTACTAGAGGCATAAAATGAGTGTCTCACAAACAAACAATTTTCAAATGCAGTACGTGAATAAAAAAAAACTCACTGGGTAATCTTTCCTTGTATACAGAATCTAAATAGCATTATTTGTGCAGTTGCACTGTAATGCTTATCATTTGCATTTCAGAATGTCTGGTAGAATGCTTCATGCCAATGTGGCATTTTTTGCATTATGTCTTCATGAGGTTCCAATCTTAATAGTCCACTCCCTTATTCTGAATTTTTTCTAATTTCTTTACTACCTGGTTTATTTCTTACTGGCTATGTACCTATGTTCACTCCGGATCTTACTAGTCCATGAGTACTTGAAATTATAAATCAGTTGGTAACATCATATCATGTTCAAGGGCTTTATTATTTCATAAAATCTATTCAGTATCATTTTTTGTTTAATTTGTGCATTGTTAACTTGATTTTCTCTTCGTTTTCTACTGAAGGTATATGCTATGAGCAAACTCTTTCCCTGACTTTATATATATTTTCAAGCTTTCATTCTGTTTTATTATAAACATTGAACTGTTATAGAACTTAGTACGGCTGTAGCTTCTCCTCCCATGTTATGAGATGACTGAAATCACAGTTTACTAAAAAAAAAAGTGTCTGAAATGATGATGTCCTGAAAATAAAAATTGTAATTTCTGCTCTTTGTGAAATAATATCATTTTACAGTTTAAACTCAGTTTAGGTAAAATGAATTAAATCTCAAACAGTCTTAGTCAACCTGGTCCCTGCCACCCATTAGTGGGTGTTCCAGCTTTCATGGTGGGCAGTAGGTGGTTGAAAATATTTACATTACATTTTCTTAAAATTTTGAGAAAATATTTGGTAAGTAATTATTATTATGAACTGTAACTTGCTGCATCTCTGCTTTTTAAATTATAAATTGCATCCCTACTTTATAAATCACCATTACTGCTGGAACTGGTGGGCAGTTAGAAAATTTTACTACTGCCAGAGATACAAGAATGTGTGGTAGTTAAAAAAGATTGACTACGTGTGATCTAGAAGAAATTGCTTTTACTGAAATAACTGAAACATATCTTTCAGAGAAGCTATTCTTTATGCATTTTAAAAACCTGTATATTAAACAGGCAAACTGTACTCTCCGGATGGGTGCAATTTGCATTGTTTGTGTCTCCAATAATACAAGTAAATATAGAATTAATTTCCAGTATTATGAAAAGGAAAGTTGCTACTCACCATATAGCTGATATGCTGAGTCGTAGATAATCACAACAAAAAGACTGTTCCAAATAAAGCTTTCAGCCCGTAAGGCTTTCATCAAAAATAGATGACAAACACACATACATACACATGCTCAACCAAACACAACTCACACACACGACTGCAGTCTAAGGCAACTGTAGCCACATTGCAGTCGTTCCACTATACTGTGCATGTAAATAAGCAAATTTTCAATACTTGCTGTCCTTCATTGTGTTGCATTGACTTACAAGGGAATGTTCCAATCCGACATGAAACCTACTGTGGTTTTTTTTACACAGGAAGAATACACCAAAAGAAATGCACTATCAAAATACCAGACGTCAAGACATACTGCAAGTATGTTGCACAAAGAATGATTGATGTAACAGTGGTTTGTACAGCCCTTACTTCCTGGGACATGAATTGATGAATAAGCAGACACAGCCATGACAAGACAATGTAGTGCCACATAGCGCAAAGTCCAAAGTGCAAACACACAGATTTAAGCACTTCAACCATATCGAAAATGTCTGAAACCATTTATTTTTTTGAACAACTTTTACTTCATATTGACAGCTAAATTGTTGTGTGTGTACACTGATGAGCCAAAACATTATGACCACTGCCCACCTTGAGATCGAATGCCGAAGATACGAGTCGCAAATGTGGAAATCCACTGGTATAAGCAGTTTTGACAAAGGGCACATTGTTGTGGCACTGAGGCTGGAAACAAGAGTCTCTGAAACGACGAAGCTGGTTGTCTGTTTGGCATACTGTCATGAGCACCTATGGAAAGCGGTTGAGACAGGGTAAAATAATGAGAGGCCATATGATATTGGATGACTACGAGGTTAGAGGATCACCCACCGTATAATAGGAAGTGATACATGGCAGATCTGATGACAGAGTACAACGTTCATCAGGAACAAGTGTTTCAGAGCACACCATTCAAAGGCCATTGTTGAACATGGAGCTCCACATCACATGATCCCTACACACCCCTGGGCTGTCCCAAAGACATCATCAGTCATGAGTGCAGTGGGCACAGCATCACTGAGTTTTCGCTGTGAATCATTATAAATGTGTCACCTGACAAATTAATTGCATTTCTTGTTCCACCAGGTCAACGGTTGGATCATTACATGCCATCATCCAGGTGTGTGACTGCACAGAACATGCACGTGCAGGCCAGTAAGGGCAGAATTATGCTATAGGGGAAATTGAGTGGGTTTTCATGGGATCTGCAGTGGTAATCGAAGCATCAGGCAGTGAACTACATGAATGTTATTGTGGACAACATGCATCGCTTCATACTTGAAGTCTTCCCCTACCATGATGACATCTTCCAGCTGGATTAATTTTATGTTGCAAGGTCAGAATCATGCTACAGTGGTTTGAGGGATGTTATAATGAACTCACATTGATATCTTGGCCAGCAAATGTGCCTGATGTGTACCTATTGTAACACACATCGGGCACCAGCTGCATGCTCGTAAATCTGTAATTTGTGGGAATTGCTTGACCTGTGCATAGACATCTGGTGCCATATATTTCTGGAATCCTATCATAGACTTGTAGAATCCACACCAAGCAGAATCTCTGTTGTTCTGTGTTTGAAAAGTGAACAATACACTATTAAACAGGTTGTCATAATGTTTCGACTCATCGATATAATTGATATACAAGTGACTGGCAGAGGAAAGAAAATTAAGGCAGTGTATGATGTTACATTACAGATGACTTCCATGAGTCGGGACATTAATTTGTTGACATTAAATATTTTGTAACAATTTCTGTTGCACATTTCGTATGATAATTTTTGAATAACTTGTATTATACTAGCAATGAATCAGTTCTTTATTTATTCTCTGTAGTCACCGCAAAAATGTGAAGTGTCTATTGGACCACGAAAACAAATATTTTCCACACATCAGACACAGCTTATAAAAGAGAAATTAATGCATTCAGGCACTCCACAGTCATTATTACTTTTATTTAGACAGAACTGGAATGGAGTAAGAGATGGTCAGGGTGTTGTGCTGTGTACCAGGCATACTTCATCAAATTCATAAAATGCGATGATCCAAACTGACAATGCAGAAATGATTGAAGTTTAAGAGTACAGTTCTGTTGATAAATGTGAAATCACAAAGAGCTATCAGAAATTACACTGCCTGACAATTTTGTAAAAATTGCTATAAACTGTTGAAATATTTTTTATTGATAGCCTGCATAACGCTATTAATTCCAGGTGGATCCAAATTATATTATCGTCATCATCGCCTAAAGAGAGAGGTTCTGTCAAGGCCAAGAGTACAGCGAAAGAACTATTTTCTGAAAAAGATAAGAAGACAGTTCAGATGAAACACTGAAAATTATTCTCACCCATTTTTCCAGACTGCTATGTCATTTACATTATTTTTGCAAGTAAATACTGGTTTTTTTTGGTGGGGGGGGGGAGGGGGGGGGGGGGTGCCAATTTGCCTTGATGTTCCTGAAGACTGATATAAAGCTGTGGACACAGTAATCCATTGACACTGTTGTATACAAATGTGTCATAGCATTCATAGACTACACAAACAACTCATTTTTTCACTCAAAATGATAAAAGGAACAGTTCGCATATATCTCTTGCCAAAACTTGACTGAATGACTTTGTAAAAAAATTTTAGCGGATAACACAGAGTTTTGGCTTCACGTCAGCTACAAATTTCTGAATATTATGATCTATTAATAACATCTCCTCTATATATTTACTTGAGGTAAGCTTCAGATTTTGCAACTTCCTTTTTTGTATAATTTCCTGAATCTGCTTAACCAGTCATGAAGCTTGGAAATTAGTAATGTTCATCCTGCTTGCCATTCAGAACATCCACTCTCCTCGCTCTCAGTAAAGGTGCACTGATTGTCACGAGCAGTTATAAATCTTTCAAATATTTTTTCCTTTCAAGTTTTTGTGAGCTTCATTTTGGTGCATATTTTTTACTTTATGTAAATCTTTCTTCCATTAATATAATTCATGGTCATTTTACATGAACTCAAACTGGCTTTGCATACTGCTCAAGTGTAAGCATTTTCTCCCTCCTTTGTTAAACCAAAAAATTTGCAGCCTTCTGTTTGCCATTGAAAGCTGTTACTGTATGTTTTCTTTGGGCTTGGAATGTACTCCATTTTTGTTCAGGACTTTAATTACCACAACAATCAATCAACATTCAGATCACAATTCATGGAATCAGCTGAGTTATTTCCTGTTGCTCCTTATGTTTCCCCAATTTGTAATGAGATGTCAGTATCATTTGAATGAATGGCCACAAAATTAACTAATTGATAACATACATGTAGATCTTCAGGAGAAGTAGGTGTTTGGACAGCATACCATGTGCTTCATTTTTCATCTTTGCAATGTTGAGAACATTAATTGGATTTCACATTACTGTGAAACTCTGGAAGCTGCACAGAGACAGATGCCATTAGCAAGCATGTATTAAGAAATCACAAAGAAAATGAATTCAGATTTATCTTTGTTGTTAACACTTAGCAATACTGCAAAGCCAATTGCTAATTATTATAGACATTAAATGAGTTGCTAATTCGAGTGCATAAAAATTGTGAACAATTGAACCAGAGAAACTATCAAGAGAAATTGAAATTCACTTTACAAATTACAATTGCAATGTGCCGAGTTATCCATTTACCAATGTGCTGTCAGTCAAGGATATGTGCCCACCCGGTTGCACATGCACAGTCTGCTACAGCTACAGCAGGGGTGTACACTTCTCCAACTGCCTGGTGAGCTGTGAATTTTGCAATATTCAACCTTTTTTTTGAAAATACATGTAGATTGTCTTAGCATATAAAATTCTGATATTGTGTTTCTTGTGATGTGTTCTTCCAGTATAAAAAATTTCAAGTAGTTTTGGTGTGTTGGACTAGACACTTCCCTCATTAGAAACAGACAGTTCTTTAATGCAGGTACATACACAAACAGCAGAAGATATTTTAGTTAAGATGATTGTCTCAATTGGAATAAGACAGATATTAAACACAAGATGAAAGTTTCAAGCGAAAATGATATTCTTCAAGCCTGAGAAAATATCAGTCTGGGTACCTAAACTGCGTAAGGATGTTCCTCCAAAAACCCTGTTCGAGGAACTGTAAGGTTGCATCTGTCGACCAGACCGTTGTGTTAAAATTCAGTGAGAAATTCATGAAGACAGTGCAAGGGCAATGCCTAAAAATGTAGTTAGAGTTATTGCAGATCACTGTCGGGGTAATTAAGGACATTGGAAATAACAATGGCAGGAAGTTGCAGCCGGAGATGATGTAGATAAACCTGCAACAGAGTAAGGGGCCAACTGCCACCTTGAGTTTTCGTCTGGGAAGATGAGCTGGGTGTGGCCCTGATCCAGGGATCCTATTTATACAAAGGGTGCACATCTGGCCATGGAGGAACTGGTGGTAAGCTGATACATGTTAGCAATAAAAAAAACAGAACATGCATTTATGTTAAGAAAGGAATTTCTTTCATGTCAGTGGCAAACTTCTGTTCCAGGGACTTGATGATCATCAGGATGAAACAGTGTGAACAAGGAAGCACAAGGGAATATATGCAGACCACAGATTACTTTGTCATGGCTATCTTATTTAATTAATGTAGCAAGGAAACGAGAGAAAGTTTTAAAGTACTATTTACAACGATCCACAGTGTCGGGCAGACATCAGAAAGTGGGTCGGTGCTCTGTAGGAAGTCAGATCTGTTTATGATCTGCTGAGGAATTGGTGGTGCTGGGATGACTAGGCAAGGACAACACCCCCAGGCACCAAGGTGATTAGCGGACTGGTATACAGCCACACTGTTCAAGAACCTTCAGGAAGCTTCTATGACAATCTTTAGGAAGATCTTTGGAAGAATCACGGAAAACATCTCGATGGGAGAAACTCACACAGAAGTCCCTGAAAAACCAGTATATAGACGGCCAGTGCTGGCCGTGAAGATGGTGAGTACCAGGAAGCAACTAGAACCAATGCAGTAGTCGAGCAGTCAAGAGCAGTCACTGTAGAGTGACACTTTCATGCTGATGCAGTAAAGACAACTGAGTTTCTGGTAAGTATCTATCAACAGTTATTGTCCTAAGTTTCCTGCCTGTTAGTAAAGATCAAGCTCTGTTGATCTTACCTCTAGTAGTAGTAGTAGCAGTAGTAGTAGCCATGGGTAATAGTTGATATTTTCTGTGTGTCAGAACACAAAGGGGAACAAGCAATGTCTTGCATTTTCCTCCCATTATGGCTAAAGTATTTTGTGGTGTATTATTGGAATGAGTTCAGAAACTAGGAGTAGTTGGAAACTACTAACATACAGAATAGTAGGGTGTGCTCACTGATTTGCAAAGAGATAAGGCCACTGTAAGACAGCTCTCCAAATAAGTTTTAACTATTGGGAGAAAAATTGTTCTTAAATTGAACCCATGAGTGTTTGTACCCTTATTGACTTCCTTAAATGCTAACAACTTCTCATCTCTGTTCCAAAATCATCTGTGCTAGGCATCCTAGATCTTCTCCCTCTCACTCCATTAACTGTGACTTAGTAGACCTCAGCCCACACTGTCATCAGTATTCTGACTGCACCACACAGGCCACACATTCATGCTTATGAAAAGTGTGCTTCTCCTTCCCCAGAAGTGAGGAGACTGGTAGACAGCTGCTTGCATCTAAATGAACAACTAACTCTTGGTTGGCTGTGATGCCAACACCCACAACCTGGTGTGTGAAAGTAGCGACATCAACAGCAGGGGTGAGTACGACTTGAATACCAACTGGAGAGCAATCTAGAGATCTTGAATAGGGGTAAAGAACTTACCTTTAGGAACTAAAGAAGCCGGAAAGTAATTGATGTAACTGTTCAATCCATTATAATGTGTAGTTACATCAAAAAATATATATGAGAATGAAGTCATCCTTATCTGACCACATGTACATTAAGTATGCATTTGACATGGGTGTTATACAGACAATGGCCTTTAGGAATCCTAGGAAAGCCAGACTGTGATTCTTGCCTATAAAGTTATAGTTAAAACTCTGATAAAAATCTGTAGGTGAGATGTTGCTCTTCAGTGGTGCACCTCTCATCAGCAGAGAGCAGCCCTCCATAACTTACAAGCAAATGTGTATATGGTAGTACTCAAACTGGATACAGGTAATGCTACTGCCCTCATGCCACAGGAGGACTATATTACTAAGATGAACATTTTATTGCATGACTTAACATATCGAAAGATTGATAGGGATCCTACTGAGTAATGCAAAAAACAGCAGAACTTCCATCTAACAGTTCTCTACCAGACGGTGTCATTAAGAACCTGAGACCAAGTAATTCAGTTCCCCAAGGTTGTAAGACTCCCCAAGATCCATGAAGAAGGCATGGCTTTACATACTACAGTGAGCAATATTGGAACAGCGACCTGTGATTTGGCCAAATACTTGGCATCTTCACTCCAACTCATTGTAGTCAAAGGTACACATCATATAACAAAATCAGTATGATTTTATCAGCAGACTCCAGTCATTCAAGCTGGAAAGCAGCAATTTGTTGGTCAGTTTCACTTTTTACAAATGTGATTTTGGTGGACTCATTATATCTCATTGGCAATAGATTTGGGGCTTACATTACAGAATTGTTTGAGCATGCTCTCTCTTCGATAAGTATTGCCATGGGGAGACCTTGGCCTAATGTTTTGGACAGTCTCCAAGAGTTTCTTCAATATCTGAAATACATGAAAAAATAAAATTTGTTATGGAGATGGAGAAAGATGGTTGCTTGCTGTTCTTAAACACTGTGGTGTGATGTAAGGTCGATGGCACAATTGGTCATTCAGTAGTTTTGAAGGGCCTCTCATAATGACCTATATGTAGAATCTACTAGTTGCCGTCATCCTGCACAAATGACTGGTATTTTGAACACCTTGATCCACTGAGCCCATACCATCCCAGATGCCTATAGCTTGCAAATGGAACTGTACACCTGCGAACTGTATTCCTGAACAACAGACATTCAACAAGTACAGGGAGCACTACAAACATACAAATGACAGAATAAGGAAAAGGATGAGGATGAGGCCTTCAAAATGACTGCTTGTCTATTGTATGCTGGAAATGTTTCAGCTACAATAGGCAGAATGTTAAGAAGACAAAGTTAAAGTAATCTTTAAACCTCCTTCCAAAATATCAGCACTTCTGGGGATCTGTTAAAGATGACTTATGAGTTGTACAAAGCAGGTATTCACAGAATTCGATGTGAACGTGGCAAATCTTATGGCGGACAAATGACACAAACTGTGCAGGATTGCATTATAGAACATCAATGGCATACTTACCTTCTCCAAGCAAATAAGTCTTCTATCACTGAAAACTATATTTCCACTGGTCATTTTATTAAATGTTATGAAACAAAAACTGTGGGCCATACATCAAATTTTTGGACCTCAATCATCAATGAATCAGTGGAATTACAATTGTCAGATTCCCTTATGAATCAATAGGACGGTTTCCAGTTAAATTCTGCATGGGTCCTGATTATAGCAAAACTTCGTGCTTTGTGTAAATGATGGCATGCTGCTTTTTTAGTTTTGAAGACAATCATTTTGATATCGTTCAGGTGAGCTTTCACCATGGCGGTCATGCAGAGTAGCACACAGACTCAGAGCAGAAGCGCACGCACTCAAGCAATGTCTGCACAAAGCCAACTAGGAACACTATGCATCTGCCAGCATGATCTTAAACAAGGGAGCAGAGTGTATTGCTCATCAGTATTCACTTGAAGACAGCCAGAAGAGTCTGTGCAGAAATATCGCACCAGCAAATTACAGACATCTGGCAGTTTTCCCGAAATTTTCTAGAACAATCTTAATACCAGGAAAGTTTTAAATTTTACAACATTTAGGATATCTGGAATCCCATACTTATATAATAAATTTGGTAAATATAAGACTTGTCATGAAAATGCTGGCTGAGTGTGTAATAGCTTCTAGCTACTTCAACAAACCTTAAAATGCAATAATTGGAAGTAGGGAGTAGTGGAAGAATGAAACATGATATCACTCAAAAGACATGGTCTGGTCTACTGATGGATCAAAAGCAGATGAAGGTGCTGGGGTCAGGGTGTGCAGGATAAAGGCTAGACTGAGATATTCACTACCAGAGTGTGCACATAGCATACTCTACTTAAGTGCTGTAAGAATCATGGCATCTGCATTCATTTAGACAGCCAAACAGCTCCGAAATCACTTTTAGCTCTTGCAGTGAGATCAGAGATCATCACAGGATGCCATGAATCCCTGGTGAGGCTAGGATATACCTGCTATGGTTCCCTGGTCTCTCTGGAATTAGCAGTAACGAACAAGCAGATAGGCTGGTCAGGGAAAGGGCAACAACTCCATTTGTTCGATCACAACCTGTCTTAACTAAAGTGACAGTAAAATCTAAACTAGGGGAGGCCAAGAATTCAGCTCATGAACTGTGCTCTGGCACAAGTGTCATAACTCTCAGTCTAGCTGCACACATCCGTCACTGCCACAGCTCACTGGCTGAGTGTGAGGAGAGGGAAACTGGAAACCTAAAACTAAACTCTGTCCGAACAGGCCTTGGAAGGCCCAACAGTACCGACCAGCCGCCATGTCATCCTCAGCCCACAGGCGTCACTGGATGTGGATATGTAGGGGCATGTGGCCAGCACACCGCTCTCATGGCCGTACGTCAGTTTACGAGATCGGAGCCCCTACTTCTCAATCAAGTAGCTCCTCAGTCCGCCTCACAAAGGCCGAGTGCTCCCCGCTTGCCAACAGCGCTCTACAGACGGGATGGTCACCCATCCAAGTGCTAGCCCAGCCCGATAGCACTTAACTTCAGTGATCTAATGGGAACTGGTGTTACCACTGCAGCAAGGCCACATTTAAATGGCAATGCAGTTGCACTGCATATAACTTGGTTTTATATTTCACATTTCTTGACGACATAGGTCACAAACAAAACAAATTTTCAATATCATTTATCTTTGGCATGCTGAAGACATAATATCAATATAATAGAAGGAAACATTCCACGTGGGAAAAATTATATATAAAAACAAAGATGAGGTGACTTACCGAACGAAAGCGCTGGCAGGTCGATAGACACACAAACAAACACAATCATACACACAAAATTCAAGCTTTCGCAACAAACTGTTGCCTCATCAGGAAAGAGGGAAGGAGAGGGGAAGACGAAAGGAAGTGGGTTTTAAGGGAGAGGGTAAGGAGTCATTCCAATCCCGGGAGCGGAAAGACTTACCTTAGGGGGAAAAAAGGACAGGTATACACTCGCACACACGCACACATACATGTGTGGATGGATATGTGCGTGTGTGCGAGTGTATACCTGTCCTTTTTTCCCCCTAAGGTAAGTCTTTCCGCTCCCGGGATTGGAATGACTCCTTACCCTCTCCCTTAAAACCCACTTCCTTTTGTCTTCCCCTCTCCTTCCCTCTTTCCTGATGAGGCAACAGTTTGTTGCGAAAGCTTGAATTTTGTGTGTATGTTTGTGTTTGTTTGTGTGTCTATCGACCTGCCAGCGCTTTCGTTCGGTAAGTCACCTCATTTTGTTTTTATATATAATGAAGACATAATATAATTTTTATCTGGTACGAACTGTCAGCATATGGAGAGACTCAGACAATTTCCCAGAATTTTGCACTCCGGTTGCCACATAGTCGTGACTTATTTACATAATTCCAACATGCTGAAGAATTTGTCTCTTTTGCAATGAGATTTGCTTTTTAAATGTGTTCCAATCAGATTAGAAATAAGTTGTTTCATACCTTGTAATGTCTTACTGTGGATAGTGTGCAGCCAAGTCTACTTAAAAAATACGAGATCTAATCTATTCTGGATGTTCTAATTTTCTTCATAAATTCAGCAACTGTGGGTTTTAACTTGAAAATTTGTTTCAGACACACCATCTGACTTAACCAACGTACTTCGCAATAGTATACGAAGTCTCTATACCCTTTGTTCAGTTTCACCAAAAACTGTTACAACTGCCAGGAGAATCATGCATGCAACTTCAAAAATGTTATTATTCATACCATGAATTTCAGCATGTGCTCCACACCTGCAAATTTAGCACAAAGTGCTTCTTGATGTACAGAACAATGAATCCCATCTAGTGACCATTATAATTCTTTGCTCTTTCATTGTCAATGAAACCTTTAAATTCATTTTGTCTGATATTGTAGTCATTCCACATTGTACAGACAGCCACTGGACCTGTGAACATCCATCATACCATTAAAAAACAGCTACAGCTAAACAGCGCTGACAGCGCAATTCTGTTGAACTGAGGAGATGTGTGCTGGTCAAAAAATGCTGTACCACAGTACTAAATGAAACATCGTGCTGTACTGGGTACTTCAAAGATCCACTGAGTAAATTGTAGACAGGACGAGCCGTGGTCCTGTGCAGCTTGTGTGCAGATTGGCACACCATGGCTGACCTTGGTCTAAACTAAGTAGCTGGATCATCAGGTAGCACATATAACTTTGTACTAAGATGCAAAAACAAAAAAATTTCAAGCTAATGATTCTGAACCCATGTTTAAGAGAAGTTCTACAATCTTGGGCTTGAACAGGAGGCAAGTTAAACTCACCTTAGATCTAATGACTGCCCATGGGAACAAAAATCAGGAACATCTGCACACAATGAGTGTAGAGAAAGAAGCCCGTAAGTGCAGATTTTGTCATGTTGGGGATGAAACTGCAGCATGTTTTAACTTTCCAGTGCAAACCACTGGAGTCCAAAAGACATAAAATATTTTGTTCACTAATTCCTGAAAAGACTGTTTGTCAAAGACCTAGTAAAGTGTTTCCTACCACTTTTCAGGCCTTACTAGCATGATGAGAGAAATACTGCACAATAAACAGTTTCAGAGCAAGCAACAAGACATTGAGAGAACTGTTGTGTCTTCCTGATTAAATGACAACAAATCAAATCAGTGACAGAATATGTGATATAACAGAGCTATTTTGGAAATGTCTGATGGGATGTGGGAAGGCAAAGTGAAAATCTGGTGAGAGAGGATTTAAAACAATAAGAGGATGAAGAAATCAAAACAAAAAACTTCATTGAGCAAATACATTTTGTAAGAAAGATGGATTATCGCAGAACAACTACCAACTGAGATAAAATTGTACAAGCACTTTAAGACTTTTTTAAATGTTTATAAAGGTCAAGAGATGAATTAAAAAGCAGAAATTTAATTTAAGAAATTTTAAAATAAAGGCAGATGACAAATACAAAACCATTTGAAATGTGAAGAAAGGAAAGGTGGTTGTAGACAGTTTTTAAATACAACAGCTAAAGCAGGAGGGTAAGAAATATAAACATTGTTGTTGTTGTTGTGGTCCTCAGTCCTGACACTGGTTTGATGCAGCTCTCCACGCTACTCTATCCTGTGCAAGCTGCTTCATCTCCCCTAACGTACTGCAGCCTACATCCATCTGAATCTGCTTAGTGTATTCATCTCTTGGTCTCCCTCTACGATTTTTACCCTCAACGCTGCCCTGCAATACTAAATTGGTGAACCCTCGATGCATCAGAACATGTCCTACCAACCGATCCCTTCTTCTAGTCAAGTTGTGCCACAAACTTCTCTTCTCCCCAATCCTATTCAATACCTCCTCATTAGTTATGTGATCTATCCATCTAATCTTCAGCATTCTTCCTTAGCACCACATTTCAAAAGCTTCTATTCTCTTCTTGTCCAAACTAGTTATCGTCCACATTTCACTTCCATACATGGCTCCACTCCATACACATATACCGAGCGAGGTGGCGCGGTGGTTAGCACACTGGACTCGCATTCGGGAGGATGACGGTTCAATCCCGTCTCCGGGCATCCTGATTTGGGTTTTCCGTGATTTCCCTAAATCGCTTCAGGCAAATGCCGGGATGGTTCCTTTGAAAGGGCACGGCCGATTTCCTTCCCCATCCTTCCCTAACCCGAGCTTGCGCTCCGCCTCTAATGACCTCGTTGTCGACGGGACGTTAAACACTAATATCCTCCTCCTCCTCCATACACATATACTTTCAGAAATGACTTCCTAACACTTAAATCTATACTCGATGTTAACAAATTTCTCTTCTTCAGAAATGCTTTCCTTGCCATTGCCAGTCTACAGTTTATATCCTCTCTACTTCGACCATCATCAGTTATTTTGCTCCCCAAATAGCAAAATTCCTTTACTACTTTAAGTGTCCCATTTCCTAATCTAATTCCCTCAGCATCACCCGACTTAATTCCACTACATTCCATTATTCTCGTTTTGCTTTTGTTGATGTTCATCTTATATCCTCCTTCCAAGACACTGTCCATTCCGTTCAACTGCTCTTCCAAGTCCTTTGCTGTCTCTGACAGAATTACAATGTCATCGGCGAACCTCAACATTTTTATTTCTTCTCCATGGATTTTAATACCTACTCCGACCTTTTCTTTTGTTTCCTTTACTGCTTGCTCAATATACAGATTGAATGACATCGGGGAGAGGTTACAACCCTGTCTCACTCCCTTCCCAACCACTGCTTCCCTTTCATGTCCATTGACTCTTATAACTGTCATCTGGTTTCTGTATAAATTGTAAATAGCCTTTCGCTCCCTGTATTTTACCCTGCCATCTTCAGAATTTGAAAGAGAGTATTCCAGTCAACATTGTCAAAAGCTTTCTCTAAGTCTACAAATGCTAGAAACGTAGGTTTGCCTTTTCTTAATCGAGCTTCTAAAATAAGTCATAGGGTCAGTATTGCCTCACGTGTTCCCATATTTCTATGAAATCCAAACTTATCTTCCCCAAGGTCGGCTTCTACTAGTTTTTCCATTCTTCTGTAAAGAATTCGGGTTATTATTTTGCAGCCGTGACTTATTAAACTGATACTTCGGTAATTTTCACATCTGTCAACTCCTGCTTTCTTTGGGATTGGAATTATTATATTCTTCTTGAAGTCTGAGGGTATTTCGCCTGTCTCATACATTTTGCTCACCAGATGGTGGAGTTTTGTCAGGACTGGCTCTCCCAAGGGTGGCAGTAGTTCTAATGGAATGTTGTCTACTCCCGGGGCCTTGTTTTGACTTAGGCCTTTCAGTGCTCTATCAAACTCTTCACGCAGTATCATATCTCCCATTTCATCTTCATCTACATCCTCTTCCATTTCACATAGCCCTCAAGTACATCGCCTGTATAGACCCTCTATATACTCCTTCCACTTTTCTGCTTTCCCTTCTTTGCTTAGAACTGGGTTTCCATCTGAGCTCTTGATATTCATACAAGTCGTTCTCTTTTCTCCAAAGGTCTCTTTAATTTTCCTGTAGGCAGTATCTATCTTACCCCTAGTGAGATAAGCCTCTACATCCTTACACTTGTCCTCTAGCCATGCCTGCTTAACCATTTTGTACTTCCTGTCGATCTCATTTTTGAGACATTTGTATTTCTTTTTACCTGCTTCATTTACTGCATTTTTATATTTTCTCCTTTCATCAATTAAATTCAGTATTCTTCTGTTACCCAAGGATTTCTACTAGCCCTCATCTTTTTACCTACTTGATCCTCTGCTGTCTTCACTACTTTATCCCTCAAAGTTACCCATTCTTCTTCTACTGCATTTCTTTCTCCCATTCTTGTCAACTGTTCCCTTATGCTCTCCCTGAAACACTGTACAACCTCTGGTGTAGTCAGTTTATGCAGGTCCCATCTCCTTAAATTCCCACCTTTTTGCAGTTTTAATCTACAGTTCATAACCAATAGATTGTGGTCAGAGTCCACATCTGCCACTTGAAATGTCTTATTGAAATGTCTTACAATTTAAAACCTGGTTCCTAAATCTCTGTCTTACCATTGTATAATCTATCTGAAATCTGTCAGTATCTCCAGGCTTCTTCCATGTATACAACCTTCTTTTATGATTCTTGAACCAAGTGTTATCTATGATTAAGTTGTGCTCTGCGCAAAATTCCACCAGGCTGCTTCTTTTTTCATTTCATACCCCCAATCCATATTCACCTACTACGTTTCCTTCTCTCCCTTTTCCTACTACTGAATTCCAGTCACCCATGACTATTAAATTTTCGTCTCCCTTCACTATCTGAATAATTTCTATTATTTCATCATACATTTCTTCAATTTCTTTGTCATCTGCAGAGCTAGTTGGTATATAGACTTGTACTACTGTCATAGGCGTGGGCTTCGTGTCTATCTTGGCCACAGCAATGCGTTCGCTGTGCTGTTTGTAGTAGCTTACCCGCATTCCTATTGTTTTATTCATTATTAAACCTACTCCTGCATTACCCCTATTAAATTTTGTATTTATCACCCTGTATTCACCTGACCAAAAGTCTTGTTCCTCCTGACACCGAACTTCACTAATTCTCACTATATCCAACTTCAACCTATCCATTTCCCTTTTTAAATTTTCTAACCTACCTGCCCGATTAAGGGATCTGACATTCCACGCTCCGATCCGTAGAACGCCAGTTTTCTTTTCTCCTGATAACGACATCCTCCTGAGTAGTCCCCACCCGGAGACCCGAATGGGGGACTATTTTACCTCCGGAATATTTTACCCAAGAGGACACCATCATCATTTATCCATACAGTAAAGCTGCATGCCCTCGGGAAAAATTACGGCTGTAGTTTCCCCTTGCTTTCAGCCGTTCGCAGTACCACAGCAGCAAGACCGTTTCGGTTGACATTACAAGGCCAGATCAGTCAATCATCCAGGATGTTGCCCCTGCAACTACTGAAAAGGCTGCGGCCCCTCTTCAGGAACCATACATTTGTCTGGCCTCTCAACAGATACCCCTCCTTTGTGGTTGCATCTACGGTACGGCTATCTGTATCGCTGAGGCACGCAAGCCTCCCCACCAACGGCAAGGTCTATGGTTCATGGGGGGGATATAAACATAACAATGTTATTTGCAGAAAGTTTGCAGATGAAGACATTTTCCCAAAACTGGAACAGTGCTTATCATTCCACTTCATCAGAAAGTAGGCTGACAACAAAAATTATAGACCAATTAGGCTTATCTTCATAAATATTTTTAAGATATTCACAAAAATAATAAGCAGCTGCAAAGAAAAAAAACAGCCAATTTTGATAAAAGAACAAGCTGGCTTTGGTAGGGGATATTTATGGTGCTGAACTCTAACCTCGTATGTCAGTTTAGTCATACAGCAACATCATATGCCAAATTTATTTAATGTATGGCTTGAAATTTATTTACTGATCTTTTTCTTGCTAATATTTTATCAATGAAATGTATTATAATGATGAATTTTTCATTTGTTGGATATTGAGATAATAGTAATGTTCTTTCACTCTCCTGTAAAACTAAATTTTTTTACTTATGACGTTGCTGTTCAACACCATTGATTTAGTACATGGGCTGTTTTAAAGCCACAGTTAAAATTTTAGACTGAAGAAATGAGTATGAATTACCACTTTATCTGGGATTCGCTAATTTTGAAAAAGCTTTTCACTCAATTTTACAACAAACGTATCAAAATCCCTTAAAATGCAAGGCATGTTAGTATTCTAAAAAACATATACATGAGTGATATAGCTTGCTTTATACTTCATTAGGACAGTGGTAAACTGAAATGAAAGAGGAGTCAGGCAAGATGATTTTGTATTATCAAAACTAACCTCACGAGCCACAGAGGGCATTTCCAGATTAGTAAATTGGGGAAAAGGAAGAATATTTGTTAATGGAACATACCTGCACTGCCTTTGTCTTGCTAGTGACTTTTAACTATTTCAGCATTGTGCATGTAAACTTGAACAGCATACTGCAAGAGAACTTAATGCAATGGAACAAATTTTAAAGTAGGTATGGACATCAATTACAAGCATGATAGAATTTATAATTGACTCATTAAAAGTGAAAGTGTACAAGTTAGCAATAAATTCATAGAACTAGCTGAAAAATTTTTGTATTTAGAGATGTTGAAGACAATGTATGGATTGACAACAAAATGGGGAATAACATAAATAACACTTTTCATTTTCCTTTTCTGTTCTATTCTATACATAATACACATACTTCGGTATGTGAAATATCCCAGCTGTGCTTTCTGAACATTATGATTAATTTTATAAATTATACACTGCTAACATCAACAAGAAAGAAGAGTTCAAGTGAAATATTTTGTTTATAAAAATATTTCAAATTTACAGTTTGTGAAAACCACATGCAGTTGATAATATTCAACCCCACCAATTACTTTTTTTAATTGACAATCCATCTGAAAGCCCTTATTATCTTCTTGCTAATAAGATTCATTTGTTGGTTCACATGATGAAATATAATCCTTCATGCTTCTAGAAATGTATACTTTTACTAAATAACGTTTTAGTTCATGAAATATCTGAATCAGAAAAATTGAGTTTCTAGAAAAATGTTGTTGGGCTTTGCTAAATTCTGTGGATGGAAGTTCACATTCAAAATTCCACTGTTTGAAATAAAATGTTAGATCATCTGAAGACTGTACAGTCCACAGTTAAAATTACAGATGTACATATATTAACTAACATTTCTGCCTTTTATATTTACACTGAAAATTTAATAACTATCATGATTTTGTAAAAATGATGTTATAGGCATGTTTAAATAGATGTTGAACCTACAGCCATCGTCAGTCTTGACTGTACATTTACAGAGTCACGATTACACAATTACCCACCATTGCACTTCAGTCATGTAAAGTTCATTGTCAGGCAGCACTATGTACAGTCAACTGTTTAACCTTCATTATGTAAATTTCCCTGTCAGTCAGTCCACACTAAAAAACCATTGGGTAAAGTTTATGTAGTTGGTCTGCTACCATGGAACCCAATTAGATGTATATGAGTGCAGTCTCTTGTATTGAACATTTATGAGATTGGATTACTTAATCATTAAATGGTGTTTGACCCCTTTAAGTCTATGTTGTTTGCTGATGTGTCATGTGATAAGTATGAAGTTGACTGTACGAAAGCTGTTTGCCATCAAATTGGGAAAGTGATAAATATGCACAAAACTAAAATGTGGTTTGTTGGTGGTGACGAAAGTTACTCAAAGAAATCAACAATTGGAAGTTTTCTGAGCCAATCCTTCTATCCGGTCAGTAAATGGGCCTGAAGTAGAAAGTTTACAATTAGTGTATATTACCAGTTCTGACTTACAGTAGAATGGCATGGACTTTTAATGTGGAAACTTGTCAATAACTGACTGTTGTCCAGTGAGAAAGAGAGAGAAACTTGTTGGGAATTACTTGTGAAAGAGAGGAAAACAAAGAAACTGGCTCAGCTATAAGAAAATTAAAGGGGGGAAGGTAATATCATGAGTGGTAAGATGCCAGTGGCTACATGTTGTCAGAGCAACACCTCCCTTTAGGAATGACAGGAAGCAATTAAATTTTAAGAGAGGTTAAAGCTAGAGTTTGAGAACAAAACTGAACAACATAATTCTGGCATATTGCATTAGCATGAACAATCGTTGATTAAAAATTTTCAGCAATCAGCAGAAATTTTCTTTCTGCCCAGTTTTAGCTCAGTCAATGTGAAATGCCAGCTATTTTCACTGTATCAAAATATTCAATGACTAAAAAATAAAACTGATGAACCATTTATCTGCTTTGATGAATTATAGTCCTCAAACCCAGCTGACATAATCTGCCTCTCCGAACGTCATGTGGTCACCGGTGTACATGTATTAACTGTTACAGAATTTAAGTTAGCATCTAACTTTTGTAGAGCAGGAATGGAGAGAGGAGGAGTTGTCACAGTCATCTGGAGTTGTCATAAATGTAGTAACATAGACAGTCATGCAACATAAGCTGAATTTCATAATAAATACTTCATAATACAAAGTGCAAACTGAGCACCAGCAGGTAATTTTTATCTGTTCATACATCTACATCTACTCTGCAAATCACACTTAAGTGCCTGCCAAAGGGTTCATTGAACCACCTTAACAATAATTCTCTACTATTCCAATCTCTAACAGCACACGGAAAAATGTACACCTGTATCTTTCCGTGCAAGCTCCGATTTCCCTTATTTTATTATGATGACCGCTTCTATGTAGGTCGGTGTCAACAAACTATTTTCACATCCAGGGGAGAAAGTTGGTGATTGAAATTTCATGAGAAGATTCTGCCGCAATGAAAAATGCCTTTTGTTTTAATGGTATACACCCCAAATTCTTGTCAGTGATACTCTCTCCCCTGTTTTGTGATAATATAAAATGTGCTGCTCTTCTTTGAACTTTCTTGATGTACTCTGTTAATCCTGTGGGTGAGGATCCCAATACCTGCAGCAGTACTCCAAAAGAGGTTGGACAAACATAGTGTAGGCAGTCTCCTTGGTACATCTCTTACATTTTCTTTGGTACGTCTCTTACATTTTCTAAATGTCCTGAGAATAAAACACAGTCTTTGGTGAGCCTTCCTCACAACATTTTCTGTGTGTTCCTTCCAATTTAAGTTGTTCATAATTGTAATTCCTAGGTATTTAGTTGAATTTATGGCCTTTAGGTTTGACTGATTTATCATGTAACCGAAGTTTAATGAATTCCTTTTAGCACTCATGTGGATGACCTCACACTTTTTGTTATTTAGGGTCAACTGCCAATTTTTGCACCATTCAGATATCTTTTCTAAATTGTTTTGCAATTTGCTTTGATCTTGTGGTGATTTTATTAGTGGATAACTGACAGCATCATCTGCAAACAATCTAAGATGGCTACTCAGATTACCTTCTAAATCATTCACATAGATAAGGAACAGCAGAGGCCCTACAACACTACCTTGAGGAATGCCGGGAACCACTTCTGTTTTACTCGATTACCTTCTATCAGTTACTACAAACTGTGACCTCTCTGACAGGAAATCATGAATCCAGTCACATAACTGAGGCGATATTCCATAAGCACGCAATTTCACTACAAGCCGCTTGTGTGGTACAGTGTCAAAAGCCTTTTGGAAATCTAGAAATACGGAATCAATTTGTAATCCCTTGTCAATAGCACTCAACAGTAAGAGAGAGAGAGAGAGAGAGAGAGAGAGAGAGAGAGAGAGAGTGTGTGTGTGTGTGTGTGTGTGTGTGTGTGTGTGTAACACCATAGTTCCAAAATACTGCTGCATATTGACATTAATGATATGACCTGTGCAACTTTCCAGTCTTTGGGTACAGATCTCTCACTGAGTGAGTGGTTGTATATGATTCTTAAATACAGAGCTACTGCATCAGCATACTCTGAAAGGAACCTAACTGGTATACAGTCTGGTTCAGAAGACTTGCTTTTATTAAGTGATTTAAGCTGAAGGAATTTCGAAAGCTTGTGTTTAGTAACTCCGCTTTCACAGCACTGTTGTCGATAGTTGTTCTATTGCAGAGTAAGCATTGACTGTGTCTTGCAGCTAGCATACTTCACATACGACCAGAATCTCTTTGGATTTTCTTCCAGGTTTTGAGACAAAGTTTTGTTGTGGAAACTAATATAAGCATATTGTATTGGTGTCCATACTAAATTTTGAGCTTCTGTAAAAGATCGCCAATCTTGGAGATTTTGCATTCATTTAAATTTGGCATGCTTTTTTCATTGTTTCTGCAACAATGTTCTGATGTGTTTTGTGTATTTGTGTACCAAGGGGGATCAGCTCCATCATTTGTAAATTTATTTATTTAGTATAAATCTCTCAATTGCTGTTGATACTAGTTCTCTGAATTCAAGCCACATATTGTCTACGACATACATTTCTAACTAGGAAGGAGTGGACACTGTCTTGCATCAAGTAAATTAGGAGGCCAAGTGTGTTTTCTCAACAGTTTTCTCCTGTGCAAGCTTCTTCGTCTCCCAGTACCTACTGCAACCTACATCCTTCTGAATCTGCGTGGTGCATTCATCTCTTGGTCTCCCTCTACGATTTTTACCCTCTACGCTGCCCACCAATACTAAATGGGTAATCCCTTCATGCCTCAGAACATGTCCTACCAACCAATCCCTTCTTCTAGTCAAGTTGTGCCACAAACTTCACTTCTCCCCAATCCTATTCAACACCTCCTCATTAGTTATATGATCTACCCATCTAATCTTCAGCATTCTTCTGTAGCACCACATTTCAAAAGCTTCTATTCTCCTCTTGTCTAAACTATTTATCGTCCACGTTTCACTTCCATACATGGCTACACTCCACACAAATACTTTCAGAAATGACTTCCTGACACACAAATCTATACTCGATGTTAACAAATTTCTCTTCTTCAGAAACGCTTTCCTTACTATTGCCAGTCTACATTTTATATCCTCTCTACTTCGACCATCAAAAGTTATTTTGCTCCTTTCAAGACGCTATCCATTCCGTTCAACTGCTCTTCCAAGTCCTTTGCTGTCTCTGACAGAATTACAATGTCATCGGCGAACCTCAAAGTTTTTATTTCTTCTCCATGGATTTTAATACCTAATCGGAATTTTTCTTTAGTTTCCTTCACTACTTGCTCAATATACAGATTGAATAACATCGGGGAGAGGCTACAACCCTCTCTCACTCCCTTCCCAACCACTGCTTCCCTTTGATGCCCCTCAACTCTTATAACTGCCATTTGGTTTCTATACAAATTGTAAATAGCCTTTCGCTCGCTGTATTTTACCCCTGCCACCTTCAGAATTTGAAAGAGAGTATTGCAGTCAGCATTGTCAAAAGCTTTCTCTAAGTCTACAAATGCTAGAAACGTAGGTTTGCCTTTCCTTAATCTAGCTTCTAAGATAAGTCATAGGGTCAGTATTGCCTCACGTGTTCCAATGTTTCTACGGAATCCAAGCTGATCGTCCCCTAGGTCGGCTTCTACTAGTTTTTCCATTCGTCTGTAAAGAATTCGCGTTAGTATTTTGCAGCTGTGACTTATTAAACTGATAGTTCGGTAATTTTCACACCTGTCAACACCTGCTTTCTTTGGGATTGGAATTATTATATTCTTCTTGAAGTCTGAGGGTATTTCGCCGGTCTCATACATCTTGCTCATCAGATGGTAGAGTTTTGTCAGGACTGGGTCTCCCAAGGCCATCAGTAGTTCTAATGGAATGTTGTCTACTCCCGGGGCCTTGTTTCGACTCAGGTCTTTCAGTGCTCTGTCAAACTCTTCACGCAGTATCATATCTCCCATTTCATCTTCATCTACATCCTCTTCCATTTCCATAATATTGTCCTGAAGTGCTATACTCATTCCACCTTTCTGCTTTCCCTTCTTTGCTTAGAATTGGGTTTCCATCTGAGCTTTTAATATTCATACAAGTGGCTCTCTTTTCTCCAAAGGTCTCTTTAATTTTCCTGTGGGCAGTATCTATCTTACTCCTAGTGAGATAAGCCTCTACATCCTTACATTTATCCTCTAGCCATCCCTGCTTAGCCATTTTGCACTTCCTGTCGATCTCATTTTTGAGACGTTTGTATTCCTTTTTGCCTGCTTCATTTACTGCATTTTTATATTTTCTCCTTTCATCAATTAAATTCAATATTTCTTCTGTTACCAAGAATTTCTACTAGCTCTCGTCTTTTTACCTACTTGATCCTCTGCTGCCTTTACTACTTCATCCCTCGAAGCTACCCATTCTTCTTCTACTGCATTTCTTTCCCCCATTCTTGTCAACTGTTGCCTTATGCTCTCCCTGAAACACTGTACAACCTCTGGTGTAGTCAGTTTATGCAGGTCCCATCTCCTTAAATTCCCACCTTTTTGCAGTTTTAATCTACAGTTCATAACCAATAGATTGTGGTCAGAGTCCACATCTGCCACTTGAAATGTCTTACAATTTAAAACCTGGTTCCTAAATCTCTGTCTTACCATTGTATAATCTATCTGAAATCTGTCAGTATCTCCAGGCTTCTTCCATGTATACAACCTTCTTTTATGATTCTTGAACCAAGTGTTAGATTAAGTTGTGCTCTGTGCAAAATTCTACCAGGCGTCTTCCTCTTTCATTTCTTAGTCCCAATCCATATTCACCTACTACGTTTCCTTATCTCCCTTTTCCGACTACCGAATTCCAGTCACCCAAGACTATTAAATTTTTGTCTCCCATCACTATCTGAATAATTTCTTTTATTTCGTCATACATTTCTTCAATTTCTTCATCATCTGCAGAGCTAGTTGGCATATAAACTTGTACTACTGTAGTAGGCGTGGGCTTCGTGTCTATCTTGGCCACAATAATGCGTTCACTATGTTGTTTGTAGTAGCTTACCCGCATTCCTATTTTTTTTATTCATTATTAAACCTACAGGAACTATCTGCTTCAATTTATAAGCTCTATTGGGCAATTTAACAGCAAGGAAAAAAAATAGAGGTTGCTGGTGGTTTTAGAGTAGATTTTCAGAAAACCTCTTCCAGTAGGAGTTAATTACAGCCAAAAACACTATCACTAAACTTAATTTCTACTGTTACTTCCCAAATGGCATTGCTAACTGCTGACAAACAGCCATTTCTTTACAGAAAGTTTGAATGAACAAAATGTTATAACAAAACCAATAGTCAATGGCCTATCAGACTATGACATGCAGTTTATTTTGTCAAATATTAATAAAAAATGGTTCAAATGACTCTGAACACTATGGGACTTAACTTTTGAGGTCATCAGTCCCCTAGAACTTAGAAATACTTAAACCTAACTAACCTAAGGACATCACGCACACCCATGCCCACGGCAGGATTCAAACCCATGACCATAGTGGTCGCGCGGTTTCAAACTGTAGTGCCTAGAACCAATCGGCCACCCTGGCCGCCCAAATATTAATACTGGAGTAGGATATAAAATATACAAAATCTGAGCTCAAGATGGTGGACAGTAAGCCAGAAGTCGATTATTCGAAGACACTCCTCAAAGACATAAATTAAAAGTACAACACTTTTACTAATAAAAGTTCTTACCTTATCTGAATACTGGTTTCTGGACTAACTCAGATTAGATCGAATTCCAAAAGAAAATCCATAGATTGCTTAAGGAATAAAGATATCTTGTAAAAAAAAAAAGGAAGGGAAACTATATCTGCCAACAAATGTCTCTCAGTGTCATGTTACAGCACATTAAAAGACACACTGCAAAATATTAACCTCCTAACTGATCACGAGCTAACTCTGTTTAAACTGTTGTGCTGAGAAATATTATCCCAAGGTAACTCAGGCCTCCTGCACCAGCATCCCAATTATAAAAATTGTAGTTCCTTCCACTGCCTCTAGTTAGCACTAACAACCAGAGCATAATCATCGTAGTGTCTTCCACTGTCACTAGTTGGAGTTTTTTGCAGTGTATTGCTACCAGGTAGATGCTGCTATGGTAGAAGAGGTGGAGCAGGAAGTAAACAGAGAAGAAGACGAGTACCAGGAAGCTGTCGAGGAACCTATACTGGAAGAAGTTAAAGCTAGTATCAAGACTCCTAAAACCAGTAAAGCTCTGGGAGAAGACAGTATTACAGCAGAAATTATAAAATATGGTGGAGAAAAACTATCAAGGGTTTTGCATGAGATTACAGTGGAAAGAAAATATGGCCGGAAGAGTGGAATACAGCAATAGTCTGCCCTGTACACAAGAAAAATGACAAAGCTGTCTGTGTGAATTATAGAGGAGTTGCACTGCTCTGTATAGTATATTAGGAAAAATCATGGCAGGAGCAACTCAGTACATATGTAGAAGAGTATCTAGGAGAGTACCAGCATGGTTTCAGAACTAATAGATCCATTACAGATTGGATTTTTACTGTCAGACAGATCCTTGACAAATGTTATAACATCGATGTCCACCAGCTGTTCATTGATTTCAAACAAGCTTATAGTAGTATCAAAAGGGACCAACTCTGGAAGACATTGCAAGATGCAGGAGTGCCCAACAAATTAATAAGGCTGGTTCATAACACTTTGAGAAGAACAGTATGTAAAGTAAAGGTTGAGGGCACTTTATTAAAGGCATTTGAAGCTAACCAGGGGTTGTGACAGGGTGATGTTCTCTCCACTATTCTAATTAATGTTTTCTTAGAGAGGGTAATGTGGAAGACACAAAGTGACAACCCTGGTTGATGCAGAATCTTGCATACAGAATCTTGCATATGCAGATGATGATGATTTGTTATCCAGGAGGAAACAGGACCTGGAAGAAAAGCTTGAAAAATTTGAAAGATACGAATTGGAAATGGGGCTGACAATCAGTCAAAAACCAAGTATATGTTCACATCTAGGAACACATATAGCGAAGGAGAAAGAAGCATGACTTTGAATGGGGAAGAATATGAACACAGTGAGAGCTTTAAATATCTTGGGTCACTGATAACTGAGAATAATGACATGAGAGAAGAAATACATGCAAGGATTACAGCTCGTAACAGGCACTACTTCGCACTGATTAAAGTATTTAAAGCAAGAAGCCTTAGTACGAATCTGAAGCTGACATTGTAGTAATGAGACCTGTGGTGACGTATGGTTTGAAGGCTTGGACAACGACGCAAAATAATGAGGAGCTGTTGCAGAAATGGGAAAGGAAGATGCTTAGGAAAATCTTTGGGACCATAGATGATAAGGGGTTTTGGCGAATCAGAAATAATAAGATGATCAGAGAGTTGTGCAACAAACCAGATATCATATGTGCGTGTATGCGAGTGTATACCTGTCCTTTTTTCCCCCAAAGGTAAGTCTTTCCGCTCCCGGGATTGGAATGACTCCTTACCCTCTCCCTTAAAACCCACTTCCTTTCGTCTTCCCCTCTCCTTCCCTCTTTCCTGATGAGGCAACAGTGTGTTGCGAAAGCTTGAATTTTGTGTGTATGTTTGTGTTTGTTTGTGTGTCTATCGACCTGCCAGCGCTTTTGTTCGGTAAGTCACCATCTTTGTTTTTATATATAAAACCAGATACCATGACATAAATAAAGAGTAATAGACAATGTTGGATGGGACATGTAGAAAGATTGGTGGAAAGCAGCACAATCAATAAAGTTTTCAAAGGAAAACCAGGTGGACGCCGTATAATGGGCAGACCAAGGACCAGATGGATAGACAACATGGAGGAGGAAAGGAGAAGAATGGGAGTTAGAAGATGGAGAGCCAAAGCATCCAGCAGAGGAGAGTGGATGGAGACTGCCCAGGAGACCAAGGTCCTATATGGGCTGTAGCATCAAGGAGGTAAGTAAGATAAGTATTGCTACTGGGTTGTCCTCATGAAGCCATTGCAACCTTACCATGTTGTTTCATTGCATTTTGGTACAGTTGTTGCAGTATTAAGTCTGCTTGCAGTATTAAGTCTGCTTGCAGTCTTCTAAAATTAACAGTGATTATTCCAGTGAGAAGAGCAGTGGAATGACATCCCTGTTTCAGAATGTGGTGATGACTCTTGAAGTTTCGTCAAGTGAGGAAGAGTGTCTTCCACTGTCACTAGTTGGAGTTCTTTGCAGTGTATTGCTACCAGGTAGATGCTGCTATGGTAGAAGATGTGTGTCTTTTAATGTGCTGTAACATGACACTGAGAGACATTTGATTGGCATATATAGTTTCCCTTCCTTTTTTTTTACAAGATATCTTTATTCCTTAAGCAATCTATGGATTTTCTTTTGGACTTCGATCTAATCTGAGTTAGTCCAGAAACCAGTATTCGGATAAGGTAAGATTGGTCTCAGTCGAGAGTGTAGCACGTTGTTGACCCAAATTCTTATTGTGAACCACCAAGACTTTTTGTTTAAAGCTAATCCCAGCTATACGATTTCTTTTGCCGATGATTAACTTGAAATATTTGAACACTTTTTTGATATGGATTTGATGGAAATTATACATGTGGAAACAGCCACATATATCAGCCAATATGTTTCAACCCCCAAATGTAATGTTTTGCTGCCATCATATGAACGTCTTTGAATTTTCCTTGCTCTAACCATTTTTCAAAGTGTTGTTCAGAAAACCGAATTGCAGATGTACTGGTCGCAGTGGGCAAGCATATCAACTCCGTTTTTCGATAACATATGTTTTACAGGAGACTTTGCTAATCAAAAAGTATCTTCATTTTTTTTATAATGAAGTGTATGATGCTGCAAATTACCCAAATCCTAAGCTGCACAGAATTTGGCCAATTTACCAGCACCTTGAAAATAAATTCAAAATTTCTTATGCTTCTGAACAGGACTTACAGTGGATGAATGTCTACTTTTGTACAAGGGTCAACTGAGTTGGTGTAGTATATTCCGATGAAAAGGGCAAGTATTGGAATAAAATTCTACACACTTTGTGAATCAGCTAGTGGGTCTGTATGGTCCCTGATTATTTACATGTGGAAAGAGACAAAACTGGATGCAGACTTTATGGATTTTCCAGTGTTGTCACAAGTTGTTTTGACACTTGTAAAACCAATCCTGAAGCAAGGTTACTGTCTAACTTTTAAACATCCCCAGAGTTTGCAGATTTCCTAATGCTGTATCATACACAAACAGATTTCAGTGCATGATTCTGATACATATATCTTATCTACCACCTTATTTGTAAATTTAAATCAAAAATTTTCATCTTTGTGATAAACAACATTTTGTAATGACTATTTGCAGAGATTTTTGAGGAGATCGAGTTATCTTGGGATAATACCTTTTATCCACTTCCACCTACAATATCTCCTTAGATTCTGAAGATAAATGTTGGAATGAGTTGTCAAAGTAATGTATTTTCAAAAAAGTTTAAAACTACATACAAAAAATAGATATGATATCAATAGTTTTGTGGCAGGGATAGGTACATGAAGAGGTTAAAGGTAATAATACTGACATCACAAAAAATGCATTAGGGCCTACAAGAAAAATACAATCGCATCAGATAACAAAATGAAGACAATATGGGATATAGTGAAGGAGGCTAGCGGTAGAACCAGTCATGAAGTGCAGCAGATAACATTAAGAGTAAACGATACATTGGTAACAGATGTGTGCAGTGGTGCAAAACCTTTTAACAAGCATTTCATAACTGTTACTGAAAGAATGGGGTTGTCAGATCCAGTCGATGTTGCCATGAAATATATTAAGACCAGTCATTACAAATAATGTCAGTAATATAGATATGACCCTCACTGCACAAGTAGAAGTGATTTCCACCAAAAAATATTAAAAAATAAAAAATTATGATGATTGTGATAAAATATAACAAAGTTGATTAAAGAGTTTGCTTCCCCAATAGCATATTAAATTCTCTCTGCAACTAATCAGCTACCAGTGGAAAATTTGCTGAGTGGTTGAAATATGGTCAAGATAACACGTTGACTGCCTCACACATAGTGATGGACGTTTCACCACCAAGCCAGGTCATGGTGTCAGGTGTGAAGTCTGTTCGGGCTGCCGGCAGCCACTCGGCGTCAACGTGTTAAGAAAGGAGACAAGTGATAACACAAAATTTCTGCCCAGTTTCATTTTTGACAGTATTCTTGAAAATTTCAGAAAAGGTAATATAGAACTAGCTTCTCAACCATCTGGCAACAAGTAATATAATGTCAATATCACAGTTCAACAATATTCTGAAAAGGAAAGAATGCTACTCACCAGAAGGATGGCACATTGAGTTGCAGACAGGCAGAACGAAAGACAGCTGCACAGTGAGCTTCTTCAGAAAGGAAAAAACATACCCACAAAAGCAAGCACACCTCATGCACACTTTACCACTACCTCCTGCTGATCCAGCCAGAACACAAAGGCATCCCGTTGAACAGATACAGCAATTTGGAGTGGGGTGGAGAAGGGGGAGGGATAGCAGGTTATGGGAAGGTGGAAGGGAGTCAGTACTGCCTGGCAAAGTAGGCAGGGGCTAAATGGTAGCACGACAAACCAGCCAGGCATAGTGTCGAGAGGCTGTGGAGAGGGAGGGGTGGGTGAAGAGGAAGCAAATAAGGAGGGGAGCAGAAAAAGGAAAAGACAGGTGGGTGCATTGGCAGAAAGCGGAGCACAATGAGAGTGAGAAGACATGTACTTGGAGGAGGTGAAAGGGCAGAGGCAGCCGAAACTGTTGTGTGGAGGGTGTGGGGACAGTAAGTTACCGTGGACTTTCCATTTTTGTTTCAACGTCACAGTTTGAATTTCTGAAGGATTCCAGTATTGAGAAAATTATCTACACAAAGTTAGAATAACAAATTACAAGCTACTATTTTGTGGGCTGTCAAAGACATTTAACTGTATAAATCACAATATCCTTTTTAGTAAATTGCAGTATTACACTCTAACAGGGAATGCTGCAGAATACTTCAAATTCTGTATCTGTGTCAGGAAATAGAGGGTGACAGTATGAAAGACACGTGTATGAAGCTATCAGGCATCATCCAGTTGGAAACTGATTACATTCCACAAGAATCCATCTTTGGATCCTGTAAAATTACCAGATGCCAAGAAGGTTTCGTTTGCAGATGATACACACTTGCAATAAACAGCAAATTAAGTATTGTCTTATGAAGACCAGTTAATGAAATCCTCATGGACATTAAACAAATGGTTCCTAGCCAAGTCTTTGTCACTGAACTTTGAATTAAAAATAAATAAATAAACAAAAATATGTTTAAGAGATTTCCCACCAGTGTTGCTTAAAATGCGACAACTGACAGCTAGAAGATGTTGAAAGTGTTAAATTCTTTGTACTGCAACTTAATAACCAATTCAGCTGGGAGCAGCATATGGCACAGAACTGCTAGGACCTCCATTTCTGCATGGTATCTTTCTTTTTCCCACATGCCTATTTTTAGCTGTCTTCTATTCTGTCCATTGGGACAGATGTACAGTTGTTTAACTCCTCTCTGTGTTCATGTTCTGTTCTTTTGACTTTGGCTCGTATGACCCCAGTTGTTTTTTGCACCCTAAAGCAGAACAAAACAAGGCCTGTTTAGAGAACTAGGAATCCTAACTACAGCTTACCAACATAATTATTCCTTCATGAAATTTGCCATTAAAATTATTCTTTTCAAACCAACAGCTCAGTATGGAATCAAAGCTAGAAACAATGATAACCTTCACAAAGATCTTAAGTCACTTTGGTTCAGAAAGGCATATATTATTCAGGAACGCAAATTTTCAATAACTCGCCAGCAGCTGCAAAATGTTTAACTACTAATGAAACTCACCTTAAGATAATTGGTGGCCACATCCTACTCAGTTGACTAATATCTGCTAGTTGAACCAACTGATATGTACATGTTACTAGTAATATCAAATACTGCAAGTACAAGGCAGAGCAGCAATGTAATCATTGTAAATAAGTGCTGTAAAATGATTCTTTTTCCATTTAATGATACATAGCTAAAATAGCATATGAATTATCGTACACACCTTATGTCTATTGGACATTTACTTTTTGGGACAATTTTGCTATTACCCTTTAAATGAAAATATATTTAAGATTATTTGACTTATTCCGCATGCATGAGAACCATTATACTTGGGATCTGTAAATGGAACATTAGCATATCTGTTTTTCTTTGTAAATATTTGTTTATTCTTGTTTTCTGCCACCTGTTACATCCTGGAGGATTTCTTCTCTATGAAATGAGAATTACATCTAATCTAATCTGATCAAAAAGCACTAGTGAACAGACTGGAGTGAAAGATGTTATTGTGCCAGTAGTGAAAACGACACGGCGGTGGGCGGAAAAAGTGGTCATCCATATGGTTGGTTGGTGAATCAACGAACCACTTAGCTGGATTCCAAGAGATGAAGGAGAAAGGTCAACAACCTGACATAATATAAGGTGGGTAGAGAAGACTGGAAAACATGGAGCAGCAACACGAGTACATAAAGCTGAATGCCACAATTTATGGAGAAGTTTGAAGGCTGTCCTTACTGTTGGTAGTGATGACAGGGTTAAGAAAGAAAAAATTTGACTACTTGTAGCGTCGCAAGTTTGTTTCGAGCAAATGTTTGTTTTAGGATAGCTAGCTGCATGTAACTTCAGGGACTGACATCTGCTGGCCTAACCGGGAGACACGCGCACACCTGTCACTACCTGCTGTAGGAAAGCTATCCAATGTCTCTTACTGGACACGTACATTCACCACCTATAAGAACCTAAATAAATGATACTAAATATTATTCAGTCATTTTTAAAATCGGTACACTACCTTTTGACATTCAGGAAAGACTGTATCCAAATTTCAGCTTTATAACTATCATAGTTTCAGAGATAAAAAAATGCTAAAAAAGTCAAAAACTGACACTTAGGAAACTAAATTCAGTTAGGAAATATAATAGTTTATCCTTTGGTATTATCTAAAAACATAAACGGCTTGTGAATCAAAAGAGAGTGTTTCAGATATATTTGTAAATATTCTCAAACATATGAAGGAGATGGGTTCAGATATAAAATCTGTCATTATGTTCTGATATTGACACCAAAATAATAAAATTGGTAATGACCTTGATACTAAAATGAATAAATTAGGTCTGGAAATAAATGAGTTACACACTGAAGTCGATGGGTTAATGCAGGAGGTTAACCGAGGGTTCAGTAATTTGTCAACTGAGATGGAATCCAAAATGGAAGATAAAATTTTGAATTTGAGGGATACTTGGAAAAATGATATGACTCTTTTCAGCAATAATGTTAAAAGTGACATTAATCAGATCAGACAGGTATGTAATACTACTATTGTGACAGTGAAAAGTGAACTAACTACAAAGATTGAGCAAGTTGTTGAGGACAACCAACAGTCAAAGCAACAGTTACATTTAGAATTAAACAAAGTTAATGAACGGGTTCCTAATGTAGAGAAGCACTGAGAGGAAAGTAACACAGTATTAGCAAGTAAAATCAAAGAAGGAAAAGCTGTGTGTGCAAAGATTGGTATACCAAGTGGCTAGAAAAATTTCTAACCTAGAAACTAATACCTAGCAATGTAGTTCCAGTGTGAATGAACAATTGTGTGAGCATGAGGGTAGACTAACCCAAGTAGAGCAAAATGTTAACAACCATAGTGGCTGTGTTGTAAGTAATGGGGTAGTAGAATCATCTGAAATTGCTTATGTAACACATCGCCAATTCTTGAAATTTGATCCAAATAAGAATGTTCACCGTAAAGAGTTTTGGAGTGATTTTGAAGATGTGTTACCTAAAGCGTGGAATGACAAGCAAAGGATTGGATTCATCACCTCTAATCCAATGGGAGAAGCTAGAATCTGGGGGAATTTGGCTACAAGATAAATACAATAAATTAGCAGAGTTCAAACAGACATTGTTTTGAAGAATAATGGGGACAGAGAAAGCATATGGAAGTGTTGAATAAATTTTGGTCAGGGGAAAAGTATGATTCCAAGAGAGATAACATTAAAAGATTCGTACAAAAGTGGGTGACTCCCTTATCTTATTTAAATGCAAAAGTAGAGACAGAACAGATAATCATGGGTATTGAAAACAAATTGCCATTGAGCTGGCGAAATAAGATCATTTTGGCAGATAGAGGCAGATACCAGGGGAGAGGGGCCTATGTTGGAAATAGGTTCAATGACCGAGTACAATACTTTGATTGCCGTCAACTGCTGTCTGATGATGTAGCGGGTAGGCGCAGCCTGACAGGTGACAGAAATGTCAGAGGCAATGACGTCACACAGGAGGAAAACTGTTAGCAGTCTGTAATGATGTTTGCAGACTGAAATCACATAAGTTAAACCCACTAGCGATGCCCTTCATTACGAAGGCACCTACTAAACAGCATGGGGGGGAACCATAATAGAAAATAGAAGGGAAGAGGAAAATGACACTGTAAAACAATTTGATTATTCAGTAAATGCAGTAGTTTTTTGTGAAAGGGAAAGCTCGAACAAAGATTGCAGGAACCATATTAAGAAGGAACTAAATACAGAAAGTAAAGACTTGGATCAGGAGGTGGGGGTGAATCAGCACTGCAAAACAGATGAGAGGCCTACCAGAGATGGTGGAAGTAGCATTATTATCAGGGAAACAGTTGGGGAGGTACCCAAGGAAGAGTATACTAGTGTAGAGGAGGTGGTATATAGGTTGAATGAAGTAATTTCCAGTAGTGAGGAAGAAGGGTCAGAAGAAAAGGAAGGAGTACATGATTTTGAAAATTCTGACAACACCTTGGAGAGGGTTTGCAGAATTAGAGATTATTAAAGAGGGTGAGAAGCTACAGAAATATTTTGATTTATCAGTAGTGGACAGGATAGTTAAAGCTGCCACTACTAACGAAATGAAAGAGGACCCAGTTCAGGTATATGTACTTTCCACAGAAAAGGTAGGTTTTGATAGGTGTGAAGTAGTGTGGGATTTACTAGATGAACCTGAGTCTGTAGTCAGAAAAGAATATATTGGACAACCTATAATTGAGGTGACAGTGTTTGGAGAAAAGGTTCCTTGTCTAATTGATACCGGTTCGGAAGTGTGTGCTGTATCACAGAATTTTGTAAATGCTCTCCTAAAGAATAAACAAATAGTTGTAATGCCAGCCAGTGGTTTAAACATTATTGTAGCTACCGGAAAAACTAAGAAAGTAGTTAAACACAAAGTCCGATTACCCATAGCGATAAGTGGGGTAGCCATAAAACAGAATTTTCTAGTTATAAATGGACTCAGTGTAGAAATGTTGGTAGGTGCTGACTTCTTGCATAAATATGAAGGATGGGTAAATTTTGGGTCCAATGATGTAATTATAAGAATCAGTGGGAAACCTGTAGTTATTCCATTCATTGGAAAAAGACCAAGTGTTAACGAACAACAAAGTGACATTCCAATACAATACTGCAGGGCGGCTACATTTATTGAAGGCTGTAATGAATATGGTGAAAAAAAATGAAGAGTATCCTTCCGAGATGGTTCCATTATGCTTGTTTTGGACACCCAAGCGTTAAATAAAATTTTATTTCCAGAAATTGATAGGCCGGAGAACATAGAAGAATTACTACAAAAATTTAAAGGTGGAAAATTTTTTATGTCCATGGATGTAATGTGTGGTTACTGGAACCTGCCTTTGGCAAGAGAATCCTGAAAGTAAACAGCTTTCCTGTTTGAGGGGAGATGTTATCAGTATGGAGAAGAATGGAAAAAGTGAAATGGGAAGACCGAATAAGGAATGAAGAAGTATTAAGAAGAATTGGAGAAGAAAGAAACATGCTGAAAGTCATCAGAAAGAGAATACGGAACTGGATTGGACATTGTTTGAGGAGGGACTGTTTATTAGGATTAGAAGGAATGGTGTAGGGGGAAAGGGGACGAGGAAAAAGAAGATATCAAATGCTGGACAATATCAAAGGAGGCAAATATTCAAAAATGAAATGACTGGCTATGGACAGACAAAAGTGGAAGAGGCTTAACCCATGACAAGACCTGCTGTAAGGCAGAATACCATACATACATACATATGAATATAAAGTTGTGCCCTTTGGATTAAACACTAGTGTTTGTGCATTTATTAGAGCCTGTCCCAGGTTCTACGAGACCAACTGCTTAGGAGAATTACTGTCTAAGTGGACGATGTATTAAACTCCCACCTGGGAAGAGCACTATATGTTGTTAAACAAAGTATTAGACGCAATTGAAAAAGGGGGAATGAAACTGAAATTGGACAAAATGGAATTTGTAAAGGAAGAAATTAAATTCCTGGGACATATTGTTAGTGGCAATGGGATCATGCCCGATCCAGAAAAGATAAAAGCCATTAGAGATTATGCAGCACCAACCACAAGAAAAAGAGTTAAAAGGTATGTTTGGCATTTTTTGATTTTACTGAAAATTTGAACCTGGTCAGTTGTTTAATGCACCTTGCCTGTCTGACGGAACTTTTAAAGAAGAACATACCTTATAAGTGAACTCAGGAGTGTCAAACTGAATTTGAAGAACTTAAAGAGGCTCTGGTGAATAGTAAAATTTTGAACCATCCTGAGTTTTCTAAAGCTTTTTGTCTGGGATCAGACGCATGTGGTTACGGTATGGGGGGTGGAACTATTCCAGATCGAAACAGTTAGTGAAGAACAGGTCCACAAAACAATAGCTTTTGCTAGTCGGTCATTGCAACAAGCTGAGAAGTATTACAGCGTTTCAGAGTTAGAAGCATTAGCAATCATTTTTGGTTTACAGAAATTTGAACAGTACTTGTTGGGCCATAAAGTTTTAGTTTTCAGTGACCATAGTGCATTAACTTTCCTACAAAGGTGCCAACTTAAACACAGCAGACTTCAGAGGTGGGTCATGTACATCCAGCAATTTGATCTTCGCATAGAACACATAAAAGGCCCCAAAAATATTGTGGCGGATGCATTATCTTGATATGTAAAGGAGAACAAGCGGGACGGGGATTTCTTAGGAACAAGGGATTGTGATGAAGTTTTGCTAGTGGTCATTCAGTTACAGGAAGAGGCACAAATAAAAATCTCAGGCGGGAACAAAACCAAGATGACAATCTTAAGTTCGTAAAAAGCAGTTTAGGACATCCCGACTTTCCAAAGTTAACAGAATATTACCAGATACACAAGGACATACTTTTCCGACAGAGAAAGAATACTGATGAGAACTGGCTTATTTGTTTCCCAGAAAAACACATTGACTTACTTATTGATTATATACATGGAAAATGTGGACATTATGGAGCCCAGAAATGTATTGCAAAATTAAGTGAGGTAGTAATTTTTGATAATATGTGGCAAAGAGTACAGAAGAGACTAGAATCTTGTGACAGATGTCAAAAGGTGAGAGTAAATAATAGAATTATTCAGGGCCAAATGTATTCAGTGGAACCTCGGAATAGGTTGGAATAAGTAGCTATGGATCTGTTTGGCCTTTTGCCAGTTTCAAGGGGAGGTTGCGAGTATGTATTTGTGCTAGTAGATGGTTTTACTAAATATGTGAGATTTTATCCTATTAAAATGCTAAGGTAATTGTGATCAAACTAGAGAAAGACTATTTTGTAAACATTGGGGTGCCAAAAGCAATATTATCTGATAATGGGTCACAATTTATTTCTAAACGATTTACAGAATGCTTAAGCAAAAGAAACATAGAACATATAAAAATTTCTGCCTATTTTCCACAGGGAAATGTGTGAAAGGATCATGAAAGAACTAAACCATATCTGTAGAACATATTGTCACAAGAAGCATTCTGCTTGGTCCAATTACTTAGAATATTTCGAAGAAGTGATTAACCATCTAAAATATGAAGCCACAGGTTTTGCTCCAGTAGAATTAATGTATGGAATTAGACCAAATAACCTCTTACGTGATCTGATAGAGTTCCCTAATCTTACTGAATTGGCAATGGAACATAAGAAAAAATTGATCGAGGAAATATCAGAAAAAAAGGCTCTGGAGAGGAAAAGGAGACATGATGTGAGGGCAAGGGCAACTAGTTTTCAAATCGGTGACCTAGTGCTTGTGAAAACCAAAGAGAAATCAAAAAAGCTTATGGCTGAGACGAAAAGTTTACTGATGAATATGTGGGACCTTTTAGGATTCTAGCCAAACCTCATGCCAATGCTTACACACTAGAGTATGTAAAGTCACACAAATTACTGGGTTTGAGAAACATTATTGATTTAAAGTGATACATTCAGAAAGAAGACTAAAACTTCAGTACTATGATGGATTACTACCCTATTCTCCGACCTGGCTTTTTACTCCAGGGCCATGTGTCTTGCATGTTGCAGTTAGAACCCGCAGAGTATCCAGCTGATTGGTTTATTTCTTCAATTTTCGTTTTCGTAAACCGATTGCCTATCTGTCTCTTTGATCTATGCTTCCTTGCTCCTCACCTTTGGGAGTCAGGAAGGAACACTTTTCTATCTATCCATTGCAATTTCTTATATTGCCACTCAGCACTACCAACAGGTTACACACCTGCTGAGTGATGTGAGCACTTAAACTATTCACAGTGTCCTTAGACGGTCTTCCCATTCTTGCGCAGGCCCTTGTATGGACCCTTGACAATACCATCTAGTTACCGACTTGTTGAAAGTAAAAAAGGCGACTGAGGTAACAATGTTCCTCCCTCTTATCATTGGCGTAGGTGACTTCTTGTATTGCCACTCAGCACTACCAACTGGTTACAGACCTGTTGAGCGATGTGAACACTGTGGCAACAACGCTCCTCCTTGGGGTAGGTGATCAGTAGAGCGATTTTTCAACCAAACAGCACAAACTTACATTGACACACTAATTCTAATAATGGACTAAAAATACTGACCAAACCTAACGTAAAGATAAGTGAGATGATTTGATGGCCCCAGAGAGGTGGACTAAAGTGTATTTAATATTGTCAATAACATATGTTTTCTTGAATATAGTGAATAAGAGGTGTTAGAGAGCCACATAAGTTGGCATGAGTCGAGCTTAATGTTTTTCTATAAGGACCTTTTTGTTGTTGTTGTTGTTGTTGTTGTTGTGGTGGTCTTCAGTCCTGAGACTGGTTTGATGTAGCTCTCCATGCTACTCTATCCTGTGCAAGCTTCTTCATCTCCCAGTACCTACTGCAATCTACATCCTTCTGAATCTGCTTAGTGTATTCATCTCTTGGTCTGCCTCTACGATTTTTACCCTCCACGCTGCCCTCCAATGCTAAATTTGTGATCCCTTGATGCCTCAAAACATGTCCTACCAACCGATCCCTTCTTCTAGTCAAGTTGTGCCACAAACTTCTCTTCTCCCCAATCCTATTCAATACCTTCTCATTAGTTACGTGATCTACCCACCTTATCTTCAGCATTCTTCTGTAGCACCACATTTCGAAAGCTTCTGTTCTCTTCTTGTCCAAACTGGTTATCGTCCATGTTTCACTTCCATACATGGCTACACTCCATACAAATACTTTCAGAAACGACTTCCTGACACTTAAATCTATACTCGATGTTAACAAATTTGACCTTTTTGTATGTACTGTATATATATTGTGATTTGATCGTGGAATGATGAAGAGCCACAGAAGTTGGCTGGCGTTAGTTTCAGTTATGCGTAATGGAGAGCCACAATAATTGGCTAACTGGTTCATAAGGACTTTTTTTTTTTAATTTTCTTGAATATTGTGTACGAGAAGGACAGAGCCACAGAGGTGGTATAAGTTATGTTCAAATTTTCTACATGAACTTTTGGTATGCTTTGCCAATAATAGAGTATTTCTTATGTAATATACAGGGTTATTACAAATGATTGAAGCGATTTCACAGCTCTACAATAACTTAATTATTTGAGGTATTTTCACAATGCTTTGCACACACATACAAAAACTCAAAGTTTTTTTAGGCATTCACAAATGTTCGATATGTGCCCCATTAGTGATTCGGCAGACATCAAGCTGATAATCAAGTTCCTCCCACACTCGGCGCAGCGTGTCCCCATCAATGAGTTCGAAAGCATCATTGATGCGAGCTCGCAGTTCTGGCACATTTCTTGGTAGAGGAGGTTTAAACACTGAATCTTTCACATAACCCCACAGAAAGAAATCGCATGGTGTTACTTCGGGAGAGCGCGGAGGCCATGACATGAATTGCTGATCATGATCTCCACCACGACCGATCCATCGGTTTTCCTATCTCCTGTTTAAGAAATGCCGAACATCATGATGGAAGTGCGGTGGAGCACCATCCTGTTGAAAGATGAAGTCGGCGCTGCCGGTCTCCAGTTGTGGCATGAGACAATTTTCCAGCATGTCCAGATACACGTGTCCTGTAACGTTTTTTTCGCAGAAGAAAAAGGGGCCGTAAACTTTAAACCGTGAGATTGCACAAAACACGTTAACTTTTGGTGAATTGCGAATTTGCTGCACGAATGTGTGAGGATTCTCTACCGCCCAGATTCGCACATTGTGTCTGTTCACTTCACCATTAAGAAAAAATGTTGCTTCATCACTGAAAACAAGTTTCGCACTGAACGCATCCTCTTCCATGAGCTATTGCAACCGCGCCGAAAATTCAAAGCATTTGACTTTGTCATCGGGTGTCAGGGCTTGTAGCAATTGTAAACGGTAAGGCTTCTGCTTTAGCCTTTTCCGTAAGATTTTCCAAACCGTCGGCTGTGGTACATTTAGCTCCCTGCTTGCTTTATTGGTCGACTTCCGCAGGCTACGTGTGGAACTTGCCCGCACGCGTTCAACCGTTTCTTCACTCACTGCAGGCCGACCAGTTGATTTCCCCTTACAGAGGCATCCAGAAGCTTTAAACTGCGCATACCATCACCGAATGGAGTTAGCAGTTGGCAGATCTTTGTTGAACTTCGTCCTGAAGTGTCGTTGCACTGTTATGACTGACTGATGTGAGTGCATTTCAAGCACGACATACGCTTTCTCTGCTCCTGTCGCCATTTTGTCCCACTGCGCTCTCGAGCGCTCTGGCGGCAGAAACCTGAAGTGCAGCTTCAGCCGAACAAAACTGAGTTTTTCTACGTATCTGTAGTGTGTCGTGACCATATGTCAATGAATGGAGCTACAGTGAATTTATGAGATCGCTTCAATCATTTGTAATAGCCCTGTATGTATAATGTGAGGACTTTACTAGAGCCACAGAAGCTGGCAAGGATATTTTTCAGAGATTTTGCTGAGGACTTTTCTATAGAATAGATATTCTTTGTATATAGAATTATGTAAGGTGTGTCTCAAAGCTACTGAAGCAGGCATAAGTAAATTTTAGTAACTTGATAAAATTGTTCTCTCTTTTTGTAAGACGTATATGGAAGGAGATGCAGGACTGCAGGAGGTGGACTGAATGATTTTCAGTGCTTATGAGTTTGTATTTCTTTAATGATGTGTTTTAGAGCTGCAGATGGTGGCGGAGATAACTTTGCAGGATATTTTATGATGGTGTATTTTCTTCTTTGTGTACAGTAGCTTATTTGTGTGAAGGCAAGCATTAAATTTGGTTTTCTGAAAAAGAGTTAAGAAAGAGTGTTTTTTATGAAGCACTAGATTTTGTAACAGTAACTTGCTTAATCGTTAACAGATTTGGAAAAAGAATTCAGTGATTGGGCCAATTTTGGGGTACTGCCCTTTTGAGGGACAGTTAATTCACTTTTTACTGAGAGGATTAGTATAAAATGTAACTACTGTAAAGAAAATGTTAAATTGCAATGAAACATGAATTTGCCCAACAAAGAAATGTTTTGTGTAAATAAGAAGTAAATTGTGAAGGACAGTAAAAAAAAATTTTCATGGCGTTCTTTGCTGTTGAATTTGAGGGCAGCAGTTGCTGATTAGAGTATATATGTGTGTTAGGGTGCGATGTATACATTAAGAATGGACTCTTAGACGTACTGTATACTGCAGGTACGAAAATATGACAGAACCTGATACGAGATTGAGAGAGAACCCGGTTTGAGACGCAGCTGGACACTGTATCCCAGTGACGAGCCCATGATGTGACCCTTATGTAAGTGTTGAATAGAAGTGATCCACACCCATTTTGTTCATCAGAGACTGTTATCAGAAGCCCAACGTGTTGTCAGAGAAATGTTAGGTAAAGAGACGACCACCATATCAAAGTGAATATATTCTGCGATGGGAAAGGACACCCTCCACAGTGCCCAAGTTATATTTTTAGTAAATTTTTTGGATGCTGATGGAGTGTTAACTGTTTGTTTTTGCTTAAATCATTATGAAAGAGTAAGAACCTTTTGTTTGGAGGGGAAAAAAGTTTGTAGTTTCAAGACCAAATGTAAAATTTGGCCGATGTAAATATTTTGTTAATTCAATTAAAAAAAAAAAAAAACTTGTCCGCAATAAGAACCGTAAAATATGCTCAGGAGAGATTTTAGATTCTTAGGGGGTGTGTAGAGTCACAAGTTTGTTCCGAGCAAACGTTTGTTTTAGGATAGCTAGCTGCATGTAACTTCAGGAGCTAACATCTGCTGGCCTAACCGGGCAACACACGCACATCTGTCACTACCTGCCGTTGGAAAGCTATCCAATGTCTCTTACTGGACGCGTACATTCACCACCTATGAGAACCTAAATAAATGATATTTAATAATATTCAATCATTTTCAAAATTGGTTCACTATCTTTTGACATTCAGGAGAAGATTGTATCCAAATTTCAGCTTTAAAACTATTATAGTTTCAGAGATTTAAATTGCTCAAAAAGTAAAAAACCAACACTGAGGAAACTAAATTCAGTTAGGAAATATAATAGTTTATCCTTTGGTATTATCTAAAAACATAAACAGAACTCGCAGGGTGCAGAATTAATTAACTGAGATTTACATATTAAAACTAATTATTTTTTGTTTTCGTAATATAAAAATCAGAAAATTATTATTGGTGTCTAAGATTGTTGTTGGAGTATATGTGAGTGAATGAGAGTGTGTATGTGGGACATTCATCAAATTATAATGCTGCATTATATACAGTCTTAAGTAACCTGCAAGACTTATGCAAGACTATCGTGGGAAAATGTTCATAGGGAATTTACCCACTTTGCTGATGACTTATGTCCATGTGCGATTGCTATTGTAACAGAGCAGCCAGAAATTCAGCTGGAGTATTATTTGTATCTAAAGGATATTTCCAGATTTACTGCCTTTTCGTTTTCATTTATTAAACTTTACTTTAATATTTGTATATCAGAATGATGTAGATGCGTCTGTATGTAAGGTATTGGTGCACGCCAGATTTGGCGCGAGTATGATCATGAGCGAGCATTCTGATTGGCAGCGAGTATTGTTAGCCAATCAGAACTGAGACGGTTCCCTCTCATTACCCGATAGTTATACTGGGAGTGAGGCCACGAGAAGGGAGTCTCTCGCTAGCTTTGAATGCGGATAGTCATGTTATTAGTGTGAGTCAAAATAAAGTAAAATGAAGGAATATTGAGTTCCTCAAATCTGATACGTGTCGTGGCTAAATCTGATGTAGTTACGGACAGTTTTGTGAAGTTTGGAAGTATTGTTGGAACGATATTTGCTTGTGAAAATTTGGCCTTCGTAGTATCCGCGTGGCATGTTTCAGTATTCAACCACTGAGCATTTTTGGTGAGCAATTTCTTTTTTGAAATCCACCAGAAGGACCTAATGTAATAACTCATGTTAGTGGTGGAATTAATGACTGTGAAAATGTTATCTAACTCGGGTCAGATTTGGACAGATTTTTGGCTGCTGTGCTTGCGAAATGAGTGTATGAATTGTGAACTTGACGAAAATAACCAATAGTTTAAATGCGACTGAATAGTACTATTTCTTTGGTTATAGGAACAAACAAACATTTTTGTGTGGAAATTTCGAACATTATTTTCCAGAAGCCAATCCATTATCTTACCGCCCGATATATTTTTTATTGGCAGTTTTTCTACAGAATTTTATGTCATTACTAGAGTTGCATGGCCTCAGTAATTTTAGATATTATACGGTGTTTTTTATCAACACTGCTGTTACATCATCTTGTAAGTATCTATGTTGCCGGGTAAGGGACATCGAGCAGACGCCAGTCTGATGTAGGCGAATTTCTAATTTGCAGCCTGCACAGTAAACAGAATTTCAAACCCCGACAGAATTTCAAGCCCTGCCGTGCCGCCTACTCACTAGGAAGAAATTCAGTTTTTGCAGTATCTTTCTTTAGCACCAAGAGAGCTCATTTCTGGATTACTTCACTTCACACACTAACATAAAATGAGCTGCAACATTACGTAGATGTATGAAGCAATTGTCTACATCTTTTGAAAAGAAGATAACAAAAATTAATACAAATTTGACATCATCATAACACACTATCACCTGATGAGACAACTGGTGGGGGGCCAAGAACTGTCTCTTAATGCTCAATTTGCGAGTGTTGAAGAGAAAAAAACGATGTACACTCCATTATGCTCTATGTGTTGGCTTGAAATGTATATACATACAGTAATGAGGGAAAAAATATTGAAATGTGTTAATTATATCTAAATCCCATTAATCTTTTATTTGCATCTCATCTAACAGTAGACATAACTGACTGGATGAATTGTATTCTTTCCAATGCTTAAAATTTTCCGCTTTCTGTGGTGAATTTCTTGAATTCAGTCCTTTGATTCCAGTACAATTATTTTTGCAACAGTATATAACCAAATCAGAGGTGCTGTGCAAGTTGCTTTCTAAAAGTTGATGCAAGCTTTTTTTTTTTTTTTTTTTTACAATTACCAATTTTGCCTACAATGTCTACCAACATAATCCTCTTAAGCAGTAGATATCACCACCAAGTGCAACCTTTAATTTTGCATGCACTGAGGAAATGTAACTGAAGCTTCCAGAGCTGAATATCCTGGTTAGTAAACTGATGATATCCTGTTGTTTTACAACAGAAAAACACTTCCTTCTTCAGGAAACCATCTGAATAGTTCACTTACACATTATCAATGTAAATAAAAACCAACAGAAATGCTAGCAGCTATTTAACAAGTATATTTTACCACTGAGATTGACACTGTTTATCCATTCTTTCTTCTAGAAACAATCTGCACAATTTTTAATTAGGATCAACTTCAATTTCTTGTTTCTGTCCATATTTTAACAGAAGACAAAATGAACACACTGGCTGGTCATTGTACATATAAATGAGAAGGCTCTCCATTTTGTGAATATGGAAGATCAATGAGCAGATTCATTCCCTCCTTATTCCAAAAAGCTTTGTGTGTTGCCTGCTTCACTCCTGTTTACATTCAGAGGTTCACCTGCCACTTTCACATTCATAATTCCTCACCCTTTGTACTTAATATACAGAAATGCATCACCTACGAGGTCATGCTACCCTAACCTTTTAATATGTTTCTCAAGTCTCTCCTTTGTAATTCTCTGATAGGCAGTTATGAAGCACATTCATTTTCAAAGTTCCATTAATTAACAGCAGAATAACAGAGCCACTGATAGCAAAAATATGAGGGTCATTCAATAATTAAAGAGACAAACTGGTCTGGAGACAAAAGCATTCATTTTTACAAAACAATACTTTTTCAACTTTTCAGCATAATCCTCTTGAACATTTATGCACTTGCTCCAACTGGCTACAAGCTTTTTCATTCTGACTGTAAAGAACTCTTTATCTTGAGGTTTGAAGCAATTTCCGACAAAATTTTTCACGTCCTCATTGTCCTGGAACCTCTTCCCCCGTAATGCCTCCTCCAGTGCACCCAACAAATGGAAATCACTAGGTGCTAAATCAGGAGTGTAACGGGGATGAGGCAGTTCTTTCCAGCCCATTTTTTTTAATGGTTTCACAGGTTAGTTGAGCAATATGAGGATATGCATTATTGTGCTGGAGAATCACACTTCCCCTCCGAGATCTACAACATCCTCCTCTCATTTCACCTTGTTTAAAGGCAAATCCAAGTAGTACTGGCTGTTCATTGTACACTGCTCTTCAAGATAATCACAAAAAACCGGACCTTCAGCATCCCACAACACTTTTCCAGCTGAGCTTGGGTTTGGACTTTTTTCTTGACAGGTGAGTAGGTGTGCTTCCACTCCATGCTTTGTCTTTTTGATTCTGGCTCATAATAGTGAACCCAAGTTAAGTCACAACTTAAAACTTTGTTGAGGAAGTGCTGCCCTTCTCTTTCCTAATGTTGCTTTAGTTGTGTGTACACTCTCAACCTCGTCTCCTCGTGTAGCCATGTCGACTCCTTTTGGACCCATCTTGCACGTGCTTTACAGTACTGTTATGAACTGTACCCGTACTCACTTGAACCTTATCAACTATCATTTCAACAGTCACATGGCGGTCGGCATGAATAATCTCATCAATTTGACTTTCAAGTGAGGGAGTTGAAACTCCAGTTGGTCGGCCAGAATGGTGTTCATCAGTTACCGAGTCATGACCCTTTTTGAACTGCTCGACCCACTTGTAAAAATTTGCACAATTCATACAACCTTCACCATAAACTTTAGACATTCTACAGAATATATTCACTGGTTTCTTGCCTTCAGCAAGTAAAAATTAAATAACAGAACGTTGTTCAACTAATGTGGACGTTTCAAGCGGACTCACAATCTTGAAATGTATTTTTTAGTTTATAAACAACATAACTGTTGATGCATCAGCTGACCAGGGCTCATCTCAGTGATGCCAACTTAAAGCCATAAAAGCACCAAACTACTACCAGTTTTTGTCCCCCCCAGACCAATTTGTCTCTAATTATTGAATGACCCTTGTATAACCACCTTGAAATGCTTCCACGTCTGCCGAGCTCAACAACCAAATGCAAGTGTTGATACATTGCTTTGAACACGACTCTTTGAATGCTTTAAAACAGAGGCACTGGCTTGGACGCAAAGATTTTTTCGAGTACGAAAGACTGCGAACATGTGAACTGCAAATTACAAGTTTTCGCTTTAATAATGATATCTGTATTGGCCTATTGTTAAAAAAAAATTAAAGACTACATTAAGCTGCATAACAGTCTACCATACAATCATTAATAAGAGGTATATAATCCAAGTCTCTATAAAGAGACAATATTTCCACATACCAGCATGATTTGTATCATTGCCAAACAGTTATCATAAATATAAGATGTATGCTTTCTAGGTGTAGTCCCACCACCTGCTTAATCTAACCCAAACCCCCCCCCCCCCCCCCAAAAAAAAAAAAAAAAAAAAAAAAAAAATTAAAACAAGATGGTGTAGGTACACAAATAAATATAAAGGAACTACTGTCCCCACTTTTACAACCTGTCTAACACCATTCTTCTCATCTCAGTAGGAATATTTTTGAGCTGCTGAATGGTCGAGATATGACCTTTAACATTCCAGGCCTATTAAATTCTCTGACGTGCTGTGCCTCAGAAATATTACTCATAACCATGATGATAATGTTATCTGTGGCCCAGATAGTCCTTCAAAAATGTGCAGACAAGCAGTTTCACAAAGGTTTAATGACAAACTTTAAATATGAAACTTATTACTGTCGCCCTAGAACTTTACATGCCATCTTTGTCTTTTAATACTGCTGATATTCCAACCTGGACTTCCCAGTCTTATATCCAGGTATAAGTCAAGCTATGCGATAAATTACAAATTTTGCTCCACAGATGAACCCAGATAGAACTTTCATTATTCGAAAAGATATGGGAATGTACTCATTTTCCTTCTTCATGAGAAGAACCAGCCTCATTCCACATTACACAATGAGACCATTGAAAATGTAACACACAACATCTGTAGGCAAACTTGTAATAATTTCTTTCCTAGAGTGAGTACATAACCATTTTAAGACCTCATTACGTGAATAATCTTGAAATGACAAAATTTTACTCACAAAAGAACAACTAATGTGTATTTCAACACAATGTGTGAAATATGATAGAGTGTCCTAAAACAAATATACCACTATTTATAATAATGCTTATAAAGTTCACCATGCCTATGACAGTTCCAAGAACACTCACACAGTCCCTTTATTTCACAACAGTTTTCCATAAAGGTTTAATGCATGTGAGAATGGGAGGTAATTTACATTTTCGTCCAACCATCAAAGCCACTTAAAGAGGTTTGGAGGTGAAACGCAGTCATTTGTAAACGAAACATAGGACTCTGTTAGAAACTGGGATAAAATTTTCTCATTTGTGAAGAAAATTAGCATATGCACTGTTAAATGTTTATTTCCTACTAATCTTTTACTTACAGTTGCAAATAGAAACAAAATTAGAAATATATATATGTATATATATAATACACAAGCATTTCACATAAATATTCCCTTTAAATATACCATATTTTAGTTACATATTGAGCTTTATCTGTTAAAAGCACAGCATAACGTTTCAATAGGACTGCTGTTTTAAACTCTTCTTTATCTACTGCCATCATTACATCTGCACAGATCTATTTAGTGTTTTAAGTATGTGGGGAATTCAGATTTTGGTTCACTTCTAACAACAGACACTACAAATGAGTAGACAGGAGCATGAAGCATTTATCAGAAATACCATTATGTGTAAAATGTGGGTTTGCAAGAACAAAGAATTGGAAAAATTTCAGGATTCTGACTCCACAGCTTCCAAATACCCCACACACTAAACAAAATATCCCTCAGCAAAACATTACACAGGATTCATTTGCACAACTTTCATGTTTCAGAAAGCCATGTAAGTATCCTTTTGGTAAAACTAGTTCCTCCAAAAACTGCAGAACAATTTATACTTCAGCAATGGATTATGGACATCCCTATGCACAGTAATTACTAAAAAATGAATATAGGAAAAGCTTTTCTTTCAAATGTTTTGATTGTGAGTACTACAGAAAGTTAGCACTAAGGGAAACATCCAGAAATAAAATTCAGGCCACTGCTGTGAAAAGAAGTGAAAGAATAATGAAAGTCAACAGCTACATAAAATGTATGTGGCAGAAAATTTTGACAGCAAACTGAAAAACTGTGTTCAACTTACAGAGAAAATTTGAAACTGTGTATACGTTCTAACAACATTAAAGCTACTGCTCCATTACATATTTGTAATAACTCTTGTTATCCAGATAGCATTGCTTCAATTTTCAACAAATACAACAGTTTTATAATACTTCATGTTAAATACAGCTACACAATGTGTATACACAACATAAATTTCTTGGCAACTGCAAAACTGAAAATAAAAATGTATAACTGAACTCTCAAACTGACACTAATATATTATGTCAGTAAAAACTATTGTCAACATTAGTTACACAATTGAACTATCCAGACATTTTGAAGTAACACACTGTTCTTAGCGTTTTGACAACAGAAATCAGACTGGCAGTTACTTTCAGAGAGATACTGATGGATCTCTTAACAACAAAAACAAGCTCTTTACAGCTACTTTCAGTCAGGTATATTTTAAACAATAAAGCAGGTGTCAGTTATTGTACAATAAATGGACTCTCATTAAAAATTCAATAATACCAAACCGATGGCCTTTTACAGTGTATCAACAAAGATACACTCTCTCGGTACACTACAGTGGCAGTGTGTAGTCACTACCCCATGAAGGCTGTAATTGCAACACATATTTTTTTTCCCTGAAATCGACTCTCCCCTTGCTACACGTAACATATAAAAGTGTCAACTTCAACTTTACAAAGAATAGAGGTCTTGAACTGTACAAGAAATGCATCTTTAAATACAGAGCAATTTATAGAAGTTTTGACTGTACAAACAAAATATTACAATACATATACATATAATCTGTTATCAAATGCTGCTTATATAAACATTATCAGGAAATCACTTGGGATACTGAATATATTTACACACAATGCAAATGATCCATTTGTAGACTTCTTACCAACTCTTCAGAGTTCTGAAGAAAACTGTCAGCATTTACATACGGGCTGACCTCCGTACAAGCAATTAGTAACTGCAGTGTGACACTGCTGCTGGAATGTTAGGCGTAAAGTATCACATTTTATTTATATATCAATCTAAAGCCTCAGCATCTACATTACTGCCAAGAGTTATGATGTAACAAGGTGTATCTTTGGCAGAAACGAGTAACAGCAAAATAATGACTGCTGCTTTCAATTTAGAATGCTACACAAGACAAGACTGTTTCTTCTTCGCTTGCGAGATCCAATCTTCAGTCTAAGTAAAATTGGGAACAAAGAGAAATACACAGAAATGCAAGCAGTCTAGACCCCATGAGAAGGAACAATAGCACCAGTAAGTGAATTTCCAACAAGTACACATCAGTCTTGTACACGTGGCAGATAGCACACACACCTGAGATCTTCATGGTCATCAAAGTCTTAGAATGCTGCTGGTGATGATAATCGGCTGACGGACAAGTCCGCCCGCCGAGACAAGGCTCAGCGTATCCTTGGTGCAGATCGGTCATTGACTGTTCCCGTTCTCCTGAGAGTTGTCCCTCGTCGTATTTGGTCCATAAGAGATTCGTGGCAGGTGGTAGGGTCCGAGACAGTTCGGCTAGCGATGAGCTGCCTCACTTTGCCTGCACGGAGCTGCCCTTGTGCAGCAGCCTGCTGCTGCAGGGCTAGTTTGTCATTGAGTGCCTGCAAGAATGCTGCGCCACCTCGCCCTGGTGCAGCCCGCGTTGCCACTGTGGTGGTAGTTTCTTGGGAAAGGTGTGTTGCCGGTGGCGCTGACTGCCGCTGGGACGGAGGAACGCGGCGCGGCATCACTGGACTGGCCGGCTGGTGTCTCAACTCTGTCAGTGTACGCACAGTCTCTGCGACACTTCCAGCTCTTTCCTTCTCGCGCCCACTGTCGCCATTTCCACAGCCGTCCTGAAGCAGAAAGGCTGGCGGAGGTGGCAAATTTTCCATGCTACCACCGACAGGGCTTAAAGCTCGCCCAGAAATAGACGACGTGCGGCGGATGGGTGGAGGTGGTTTGTGACCTTGTACTGAACTACGCCTGAGCAGAGAGTTACGCATAGTTCCACTTGGGTATCCTGGAACACATGAGGCATCAGTTAGCAGAATATGAAAGGAATAGAAGAATCAACAAAAACTTATCCTTAACCACCTTAATCTAAAAAGAAAATGATGAGATCAAGGAGATAAAGTTCTTCTCATCTCAAAGGCTTAGTAACACAGCAGTGCTTTACAGGACATGTTCCTATTGAAGCTGGTATGTCTCTGCCTTCCTTTATCAGCTGAACAGACAGTACCGGAGAGACTCTCTTCATGTGGACTCCAAACTATGGTCAACTTCACATTTTCAACATTAACATATCACTGCCAGAGATGAAACAATAGAGAAGTTAAAAAAAATCCTCGGGCCAACAACAGACATTTCAATTTGTGGTAGTCTGCCTCTTACTCAACAAGCCATCGAGGAATATTTGATGCAATCATTCACACTACAGTTCTTCTTTCAAACCTGTGCAACGTTTAACAGTGCACTGATCAGTACATGTGCAATCAATCACGGAAGGTTAAGTATATCACCTTCAAACTTCATTACACATAAATTTCAGTCTTATACTTAAGACAGGGAACTGTAACACAGATGTTGCTGTCCAGAGCAAGGTCTTAGTAGTAGAGGCTTGCCATTGTGTTCCTCTTTAAGTATGTAGTGTGTAGTGTGTAGCTGTACTTTGTGGTTATCTGTAATGATTGCCGAGCAGTGCAATGTAGCATTGTGTATTATAATCGAGTAGAAAGTCTAAGGAGCTGAGAATGAGCAACCCACTGACACAAAGTTAAGCTATGAGAAGCCCAGAGCAGGCATTTTGATAATGAAATGGTACTATTTGCTTCAGTCAATAAGAACTTTAACAATTAATGTAAGAAAATAATGGAAAAAATGTGAAAGCAAGTCTGAAAGTAATTTGCATGAAAATGACACACAAAAAGGGAGATGAATTAATTAACGATTAAGTTTCAACACATGAAGTTTGTGTGTGTGTGTATATATAAAAAACAAAGATGATGTGACTTACCAAATGAAAGTGCTGGCAGGTCGACAGACACACAAACGAACACAAACATACACACAAAATTCAAGCTTTCGCAACAAACTGTTGCCTCATCAGGAAAGAAGAAAGGAGAGGGAAAGACTAAAGGATGTGGGCTTTAAGGGAGAGGGTAAGGAGTCATTCCAATCCCGGGAGCGGAAAGACTTACCTTAGGGGGAAAAAGGACGGGTATACACTCGCGCGCGCGCGCACACACACACACACACACACACACACACACACACACACACACACACACACACACACCTCCATCCACACATATACAGACACACAAGCAGACATATTTAAAGACCAATGTGTCTGCTTGTGTCTGTATGTGTGTGGATGGGTATGTGTGTGTGCATATATATATATATATATGCTATAAAAGCTGTAATTGTGTTAATCTTTTTGTTGTGCCTATCGCGACTCAGCACCTCCGCTATATGATGAGTCGCAACTTTCCTTCTCTAATATTGTTGTATTACATCATGGATTTTACATTGTTTGAAGTTTTTTATGTAATTTAGCTGAAGATGAGTACAACAGATAGCAAAAAGTGGGCTCAAGTGGCCAGGGTTCAACTTCCAGTGTACCTCAAAATGAAGTTTTCAGTATGCATTACCGTTGTTACTAATTGCAATGATACATTGACTTTTGAAATGAAAACATTAACAACAAAGTTGCATAGGAAGCAACAGAGAGAGAATTTTAAGAATAGTCAGGAGTCGTTGGGAAGGGGGGGGGGGGGGGCTGGATCACAAAACATACTGCAATTAAGGGTATTTATGATTACAATGAAAGGTTGTACCTATAATATAATGAAAATGGAAGTTCTCTGTTGGCGTCCAATGGACGAGATGAACGGTGACGTTAACAGATGAACGGTGACGTTAACAGATGAACGGTGACGTTAACAGATGAACGGTGACGTTAACAGATGAACGGTGACGTTAACAGATGAACGGTGACGTTAACAGATGAACGGTGACGTTAACAGATGAACGGTGACGTTAACAGATGAACGGTGACGTTAACAGATGAACGGTGACGTTAACAGATGAACGGTGACGTTAACAGATGAACGGTGACGTTAACAGATGAACGGTGACGTTAACAGATGAACGGTGACGTTAACAGATGAACGGTGACGTTAACAGATGAACGGTGACGTTAACAGATGAACGGTGACGTTAACAGATGAACGGTGACGTTAACAGATGAACGGTGACGTTAACAGATGAACGGTGACGTTAACAGATGAACGGTGACGTTAACAGATGAACGGTGACGTTAACAGATGAACGGTGACGTTAACAGATGAACGGTGACGTTAACAGATGAACGGTGACGTTAACAGATGAACGGTGACGTTAACAGATGAACGGTGACGTTAACAGATGAACGGTGACGTTAACAGATGAACGGTGACGTTAACAGATGAACGGTGACGTTAACAGATGAACGGTGACGTTAACAGATGAACGGTGACGTTAACAGATGAACAGTGACGTTAACAGATGAACAGTGACGTTAACAGATGAACGGTGACGTTAACAGATGAACGGTGACGTTAACAGATGAACGGTGACGTTAACAGATGAACGGTGACGTTAACAGATGAACGGTGACGTTAACAGATGAACGGTGACGTTAACAGATGAACGGTGACGTTAACAGATGAACGGTGACGTTAACAGATGAACAGTGTCGTGTGGCCCACCAGTATGCTATTCTATGCATAATACGTGTATCTAATCTTGTGGAATGAAAGTTTATACCACTACATCTTGTTCCTGTGACAATCAAATATTTGTTAAATTTGTTTCCCAGAACCAGAATAAGAACATGCCATGTCCAAGTTCACTACCATGGTAATATTGTAACATTGGAGTGTGCTCACGTTATGGAACTCAAACAGTAAAACTTTTACTCGAAAATGTGCAGTTCCACATCTGCACCCAAAGAGACACAGTAATAGACACCGACAAAATGGCAAACTGATTCAGATTTTCACGATGATTAAGTGAATAGTGTATTCTTTAGATAGTTTGTTGCTGCTAGTGACCAGTATTGTGAAAGGCTATTCACTGTAATCCTTTAATTCGTATGGCAGGTTCATCCTGTTGCCACGAAAACTGTTTACGTTGACAACTCTAAGTTTCTGCTATTCGGTGAATGGTCGCCTTTACTCCTAAATTGTTGGTATTACTTTCTGTTGCTTACATTTCATTTTTTTTTAAATTAACAGGAATAAATAAGGCCCTAAAATAAAAGAGAGCACACAACTGCATGCCACACAAACCATGTCTATTCTCTCACATACCACAAACAAAATATGCCTGTTGCAGCTAACAGCTGGCCTATGACAATTGTCTTCTGGAAGACACGCTATGTTTATTTTGTTTCATCCATACAGGTTTCAGCATGTTATTTGCTATCTTCTGGTAACACTATCAGTTATTTCATACTGGTAGTGTTTTGTTTACCGTGTTATTAGATATTCTGAAATGCTTATTTTGTTCAGTACTGCCAGTGTAACAGTCCCACAGGAAGGTTAATTATTTGTACCATGAAAACCAAAAGGTTTCTGCCATCAAATACAACAATATAACCACAGAAACCTTGTGCTTTTCCAATACAATGAAATAAAATGTATATGTAACTGCTAAAATTTGAATGGTGAAGGTTTTATATACCAGTGTGGAACTTACTTTCCTGTTACTTAAGGAAACAAAACTCAGCAGGCAGGGGGAGGGGGGAAAGGGGGGGGGGGGTGAGACAGAGCTTCGATGTGCAGCAACATATACGCTGCATATTTTCATATTACCAAAGTATAAATTTGAATTCCATCAAACACAGCATGTTAGTTTCCGAAGCATTGAAATAGAGACTGCGATGCACTTTTGTAAGCCAATCGTGGCTCATGTCACATGATCTCACCAGCCAATGACAGCAGATATTCAGAACATAGGACATGTGATGTAGTCAGCCAATAGCAACATCGCTATTAAGTAGTGTGAACCCACAAATAAGGAAATTTGATGGTTTAAATTAATGTACACAGTGTGGCTACTCGTAAAGTTAAGCTTTCACATCATAGTAATTTCGTAAACCACACTAAAATACATAATTCGGCTTAAAGGACACATTCATATGTCCAGATTCACAAAGAAGTAGGCCCCAACCTGAGATTAAGCTTTTCAGTGCACTTTTCGGGATGCAAATTTTCTTGGAGAACCAGTACTGTATTGTCTCAAATTTTGTTCTTTATTGCGGCATAATACCATACGTGCAAGATGATGAAAATGTTAGCTGAAATTCAGTGAAGTTGAAACTAGCCAATAATGTAGAATGAAACACTTCGTTTATTGTAAATTAACTTCATTTGCATAAAAGATTAACAAAAGCCACATATATTTAGCAAACAACCTAAAATAACTTCATTGTTGTGCATGGCGATTAATGCCAAAAATTTGGAAATAAAATAAAGTCAGAAAACTGAAACTAATAACATATTTTAACCTTCCGTAACTATGAAAAAATATTTTAATTTACTCAATAGCTCTTGGCCACAGAAATCCATTTTGTTTTCACTTGATGTTTGAATTGTAAAAGAAGAAGAAACAGCAAAATCACTAAAGATAAACACAGGTCACTATCTCCCTCTCCACTACAACCCAGACTGCTCTGCACATGCGGGGAAAATGGCAGCTTGGGCATGCGAGAAAATTTTTTCTGTATAGCATGACTGCTTCTTGCTACTGCTGCAGCCACACTTCAAATAGCAGAAGCGGGAGAAGGTACTGCTTATATGCAACTCAGCTGCACATGCGCATGAGCCCGCTGGCAACTGCTCAAAACGAACGTAATGTGAACAGTTGTGACATCACACTCATTGGAAGCAGTTTGCTGTTATGAAGTATTCCATGGTTTTCATCATAAAGCCTTTGAAACAGTTTGCTTTTGGTGGACGCATATGTGTGCACTGTTTTGTTGTTGTAAATGGCGCATTTCCTCTGCATCTTAATGTGCTGACGTAAGCTGTAGCCAGCACACTGGTCGGCAAAGATAGCAGGCGCTGGATCAAGCGCGCTTATCAGGAGAGAGGCCAAAGACAGACTCGCTAGCAACACGCCACCTATGCCATCTTGACCACAAGTATTTAGATCACCGCCACTGACCAGAAGGCCTCAGTCGAAGTCACTAGCTGGTGCACTAGCTACGTCACTATCCTAGTTGGCGTCTGTCAGTTCACATCACCAGCTATGAGAGTGTGTAGCGACCAGAGTAGTGTTTATAGTGGATCTTTCCCTTCACCACCAGTGAGGCTAACATGGAATAATACTGCAGCTATCTGTTAAAGTAAATAAAGAACCCTGTTAATACATGTGTGCAATTGTGCTTTAGAAAGAGTGGTGACAAGGACATTACACTTAAGTTTTATTCTCTCGTTTATGTTTTATTGCTGCAGTATTATTCTGCACTAGCGGGATACAGTAAAATTCTTTGATGGACTATCAGTTCTTACCAGTCAAAATCACAAAAATTTAACTGAAGACTAAAACAATGAAAAATTCATGGAAATCTAAAATATTCCTGGGTTTTTCCCTGTTTTCTCCTGGCTAAAAATATTTCTGGGTTTCCTGGAGGTATACACCCTCGCACAAGGCAAAAATTCTCCCAAATTTTACCATTTCACAGTGTTGGCCACTTTAACACAAAATTAACTCAATTTTAAGAAACACACACACAGTCTGTTATGCTCAGTGGGGCAGATTCAGACTACAAGTTCAAAGGTCCAGTGCTCAGTCCCCATTGAATCTTATGATTTCTTTTTTCCACTTCTTATTTCATCTCTGACAATGGTTTGTTAATACAAGAAATAAAAAGCTACATCATAGTTCACAGTAAAAAGGTTAAGTTAAGGGCATACCATCTCTAAATAGGACAGTGCCTGATTAAGTATTGCAGTGTTCAAATCAACCTTCTGGTTGGTAACAGCTTTACTTATGAAAGAATAATATAAGTAAATCATAAAAAACAACCTGTGGATAAACTACTGAAATCAAAAACTACTATCTCCAACACAGTGCAAGGTTCCTAGTCACAAAAAAGGCACAGTAAAGTTGTGACCTATTAATCCTGATGGAGGCAAATTTGTTACTGAAATTCAAATATGAATCACTATTTTTTGTTGCATTATTGTGGTTTACATTATCATAGAATGCAGGAGGGTCTGCAGTTTTAAGTGGAAACAAATACCCCACAAACTACAGTGAAAGAGTTCACGCTTTTCAGGTAATAGCACATACTACAAAGCAGTACAAGCATGTTGAACAGGAAAACTATCATGCATGTGTTTTAGAGCAATAGCTAGAGTGAACTGAGAGTCTTAAGATGCTTCAACACTGTAACTCACCTTTTAATTAGAAGACTAGACAGTTTCTTTTCCCTCCCTCTGTAAGTAACAAATCTCTCTCTCTCTCTCTCTCTCTCTCTCTCTCTCTCTCTCTCTCTCTCTCTCTCTCTCACACACACACACACACACACACACACACACACACACACACACACACACACACACACACACACTCCTTTTTTTGTTTAATTTATTTGCCTATTTCCATCAAAGCATTAACTTATCACATTCATCAGTTATCACTCCCAGTTCTTCCCACTTAGGGGTAAGATCCCCCTAATATCATCTTACTAAAAAGCCTCACCTATAAATGAATGTGTCTGATCCAGTTAAATTTCTGAAGGTACTTTTTCTTCCCAGAAGTGTGATTCTAGAGAATACAATTTGTTCTCCCTTTTTGATGCACTTTCACATAACCATAAGAAATCTATATGAAAAGTGTGCACACACTTTGATTCCAGCTTGTATTGTCCATTAGATGACAGAAATTATCACGATAGCAGAGGGAATATTTCTACCCATTTTGGCACATCCATGATATGTTACTTGATAACTAAAACTTGTCTTTGCTCCTTTAAGAAATTCCAAGGAATACATTCAGTTCCAAACAGGATGTAACAAAAACATTAACAATGTGTGAAATGTGAGTGCTATCTTTTCCGGAATCATGGTGAGCTCACTGCAAGGAGCGAATATATTGTATTTGAAGAGGATCAAAACTGTAAACCATGGACAAGAATTTCTAAACAAGGACTCTAGATGGTTTACTGGTTGTCATAACCTGTTACAGAAACCACAGAAACAATCTAATGTGATTTAAGTCTGTTACATTCCAGTCATGTTCTATAGGGGGGAAAATGTCTTTGTGCACATTAAATAGGATAACTTCACATTTTGCAACAGTACCATTAACACCTTTAAAGAGAGCTGAAAACACTTTCCTGTAATTGCCTTAATCAGTATGTTAAAGTCAACATGGAGTACTATTAAAAGTACTGTTATGTCAACATGACCAGGTTTTGTATATTCTCCCCATCTGGCAGAATGAATGGCAGCTCACTTGAAATGCAGAGCCAGTCCATACATTTGTAGATTGTTTTAAGCCCCAGTTTGAAAGCAGGAGTCATCAGTCATCTCTTCCGAGTTATCTGAGATATTTGGTGTATGAATGAAATAAATAGCTTGAGCTGTCCGAGATCAACAGGTGTAACACTATGAACAAGTGCCCACAAAAAAAACTGCCATCTAGCACCAACATTTTTGCTGCAGGAAAATGCTGTTCCTTGGTTAAAGTTGTTTATTCACTGCTGCCTGTCAATCATTTGCTACAGTAGTACAGGCAATAGCCTTCCATACTACTCGAAAGACATCTAAACTATCCAATGATGTTTCAGCATAATGACATCAGTTGTCATGTAAGAGCCAAAGCAGGTTATACAGAATCTGGTATGTTGATGAGTGTTTCAAAGGGAGCACTAGGCAACATTTGACTGAAACAGGGAAAAGGAGTACAAGAGAAGAGCAACCTGTAGATTTGACGAATGAAACAGAAGCATCAGAGGATCAAATATGTCAAGATACAACGCCTATTGGAAATCCTTGGATAAAGCAAAAGATAGGCAATTCAAATGACAACAGGAGTAAACATAAAAGTGCATCAAACGAACAGGTGAAGGAATCCGAAAAATGAGGATGACAGAAAATGCAAAATCGTAAAGCAGGAATGACTAGAAGACAAATGAAAGGCTGTAGAAGCATGCCAAGCTTGGAAAAAAAATAGATGCCACCTATAGGAAAATTGAAGAGACCTCTGAATAAAAGAGAAGCAGCTGTAGGAACACAGAGATCAGATGGCAAGCCAGTGCCAAGCAAAGAAGGGACAGTTGAAAGGAATATACCAAGAGTTTATATAAGGGAAATGAACCGGAGTTCAATATTACAGAAATAAAGATGAGACTGGAGATGATACAATGAGAAGAATTTGTAAGAGTCAAAGGACATCAAAGCGAGGGGATATTAAAGGAGAAGAAACAAAAACTGTGTCAGCGACACTGTATTTCTGCCACAATCACATCAGATGATACTGATCTAATTTGAATAGGAAATGAGGCACTGAAAGTAGTAGCTAAGTTCAGTTGTTCGGGCAGCAAAATAGCCACCGATGTTTGAAGCACATAGCAAGAAAAGCAATCCTGAAGAGGAGGAAGTTCTTAACACCAAATGTAAATATATATATATGTAGAGTGTCACTTCTGTATGTGAAGCATGGATGATAAAACACTTCAGAGACAACAAAGAATGCAAGCTTTCAAAATGAGGTGCTACATGAGACTGCTGAATATTAGGTGGGTAGGTCAGATAACTAATGACAAAGTACTGAAACAAATTTGGTAAAGAATTAATTTTGGCACAACTTGAGTGAAAGAAGCACCAGTTGATAGGACACACACCGAGTCATCAAGGTACAGTAAATTTGGCAATGGAGAGGAGCATGGAAGGGTAAAAATTGTAGAGTGAGACCTAGGCAAGAATACAGAAAGCATGTTCAAATGGATCTACCTTCTTTGGACTGAAGATGACGACGAACAGTCAATACATCATGTTCCATACGTGTTTTCAGTGTTTCAAAATGACACTGCCTAGTAGCCAATATGATTTGATTCAGATGAATTCAGATTACAGAAGTCTAAGCACTTCATTACTTAGGCAACATTCTAATGCAACACATTCAGTACAGAAAAAAGGAAGCCCAAAGTTCACAAGATCTACTGTTAGCAGGTTATTATGCCACATCAAGGAAAAATAATATAATTTTTAAATAAAAGTGTCAGTGCACTGTTTTTGTAGTGTAATTTAGCCAATATTCAGGGCACTATTGGTGCCCATTTTAAAATCATATCATGGATTGCTTTTGTGGAATACAAAATTTTCACCCTGCTAGGGGCATTCTCCCACAAGCTTTTTTCTAGTCCTAGATTTCTTATCTGTCTGTAACAAATCATCAATAATCTAAGTTACAAGTACATTCTTTCACAATTTTATGGATAAGTTTAACATGAATTCCAGCAAAAATAAAAGTTTTTACACCTACTGAGACAGCATACAGGAAATTTACCTGTTGTTGAGACTGGCCTCTGGCGCTGCCCATTAGGTGGAAGAACTGCACCTGATCGGGGCAGCGTGCAATACTTGCTAGCAGCGTCCAAGCTACACACACTGAACGACACATCTAGAGAGGGGGCAAGAAACCAATCTAAACACACTCCAACATAAGTTAGTAATCACTAATCTACTACACTCCACTGCAAGAAGAGATACTTCTAATATTTGTACTTTTCTGTATTTAGTCACTGCAAACAAGCACTACAAAATCAAGATTTAAGAGGGTAAATCACAAAAATCAAATCAATGCTAGAGGTAGTATCTATCTTTTTAACTACTCAACAGGACCAATAATTCACAATCCTCCAATTTATATTGTTTCACACCACAAAGTTACACACACAAGTAAAAAGACAGAGTTATCAATTTTTGGATTCCCCTCGCCTCCCACATTAACAATTTTTAACTCAATGGAACTGTGTTGTATGTTTACATCCGATTTTTAACCTTTTTCTTAAAAGCAGTCAATACAAATACGAACAAGAAGCTAATCACTGGAACTCAGTTTTCTAATTTATTGTCATCATCACATTATGGCACACAAAGTTGTTGTTTACATAACTATCACTGTTCATCGCTTTTGCAAATTGTGAAAGAATTCTCTGTACTCAGGTCAATATTTGTATCACACAAACCCTTCAATTATGTGTAACAACAACGGCTAACAACACACACTTAATAGCCTTCTCAAAAGCATATTTTGTCATTTTGTGTGTGCCAATGTTGTTTGACAGGCAACTTGTTCTTAGGAGTGTTTTTGCATTTTTGTGATCTTGAATCTTTGGGAGACTGGAAATGATACCTTGGTTTTTTGATTATGGTCTGCAGTAAGGGACAAAATCAGAAAACAATAGACTTTCTCAAATACACACTTTTACTCGGACTACAAGTTTTGAATAGTATTCCAGAAAAGGATCCTGCAAAGTGGTTTTCATGGCAGTTGGGAGTGACTGGAAAACTGGGAGCGACTAGTTCCTCAAAAGTGATGTCCAACTGTGTGGAAATTACATTAAAAAAAATGCTCTTTCTAACTATTACTAAAGAAAACCCCCTCCCCATCCAGGCAACAAACAAAATCTATCTGTGTGTGTAATTTGGGGGAGGGGGAGGGGGAGGAATGTGTGCTCTAACTTGAAGGATGGGGAGGGCAGATGATATAATTTTCTAAATTACTTCACTAGCTGACAGTCACATGGTAATGCAGTAATTTGACTCAGTACAAATATGCAATAAAAATTTACAGGAAAGGGCAATTGTTTTAACATGCAAGTTTCAATACTTGGGAGGGATTTACAGTGTGCATTTCAAATGTAGGAATGCTGCAGGATATTATAATAATGTACAGCAAAAAGGTAAAGAACACTCCACATGCAACTGTGAAAAATACATGCGGCATTTTAAGTATACATCAAACACTTTCCTAGATAGCACACCTGTATTTCCCTGAAGTCCATGTAAAGCTCTTTTGCAACTGCTTCCAAAACGTGAGAAAAAGGCAGATGCTGACTTACGTTCAACAGGCATTGTGAAATGTAATAATATTGCTATATTTTGTTTTTTCTCTTCTTGTGTTTATTACTTCAACAGTTATAGTATTATTAATAGTGTGGAAAAAGAAGCTGTTTCTACACATTTTGTTTTGCAACCTTAGATGTTTCCAAACCTCATCACTGCATAGATACTATTTCCTCAGTCACTTTACCTGGAAGATAACTTAGCACAAGTTATCTAACCTTCTACAATAAAAAGGACAAAAGTAGACATTGAAAATGTATAAAAACTTTATGGCACTAAAACAGTTTTATTGAAATGAACGTCTAATGAGTGTGTATTGAGTGGGTGTCAAATTTTACTTTGTCCGTTGTTCATACTTCTCAACAAACTTTTTATAATGTGTGGCTTACCTTCATTGTGAGCAGCATCTTCCATGGTAATTATCTGGCTGCCATAACCACTGGACGACTCCAGTGAACTTTCACTTGTGCTCCCATCTTTCTCTCCAGTTTCAACCTACAGAAATAGTTTGAAGAAAACAATTATTTATACATTAAAACAAGGAGAATTTGATATACAAACAAACCCTTTTGTTTTTTAATCACACTGGTACTTTATTAAATAGCTGTGAACATACATTTCAACACAGCAATGTACCTGTCACTAACACACACTTATTTTCATTCCTTTACTAATGTACTCCTCCAATTCTGATAATTCTTTTTATGTTAACTGGTCACTGTTGCTCTCCAACAGAATAAAGTATTAAACACAGGATGGAATAACAGTAGGGTCTTAGTGGGTAGAGGCAGTAGCCATTTGTGTGCAAGTTGTTGCTGTGTGAGTGTTTGAGAGTTCTATTTCTCATGAAGGACTGTTTGTAAACTTAAGTATTTCATTGTGCCTGTCTGCAACTCAATGCCTCCTCTATGCAGAAAGTGTTAACAACAGTCGTCATACTGTACGGGATCTCTCTCCACTCATCCACCACCGCCCAAAGTTCCACCGTCCAGCCTCAGAGGAGCATTCCCCTCGTGACTCAGTACCACCGAGGACTGAAGGAACGGAATTGCATTCTCCGCCAGGGTTTTGACTACCTCTCATCATGCCCTGACATAAGGAATCTCCTACCGACTATCCTCTCCACCCCTCTCACAACTATACTCCTCCACCAAGCGAAGCTACACAATATCCTCATCCGTTCCTACACAAACCCTGCTCCCAATCCCTTCCCTCATGCACCATGTCCATGTACCAAACCTATATGCAAGACGTGTCACATACATTGTCCTTATCCATCTAGCTCCTTTCCTGTTCCCATTCCAATACGGAACAGCCCTCTACTCCACCACCGCACCCACAGCCTTTTTCCTTCTCTCCTTTTCTGCTAACCCTACCCCTCCCTGCCCTCCTCTTAACATCCCGACAGCAGCTAGCTGCCTTGTTCTCTTTCCACCTCATCCCCATATACTTTACTGTCCCCCCCAACCTACCGTGCTATCCCTCCCCTCCCCACACCAGCCCCCTCCTCACACCTACCATCCAGTTACCTGTCCCACAATGTGCTGCTGCTGCTGCTGCTGCTCACAGTGTGGCCTCAGCAGCCAGACACACTGTGTGTGTGTGTGTGTGTGTGTGTGTGTGTGTGTGTGTGTGTGTGTGTATATACACGTACGTATGTACGCGGACGCGCACACACTGTTTCTAATGAAAGCCTTGCTGGCCAAAAGCTCATTTTCTGACAGTATTTTTGTTGTGCCTGTCTGCAACTCAACTTCCCTGCTACATAGTGGGAAGCAACTATCCTTTTCATAATATTGTTACATTCCATCCTGGATTTTCCATAGTTTGAGTATTATCCATTTTTATCAAAAACAATTTATGTAATGTACTGCATCAAGATACTCCAATGTGCTGCTGAGAACTACATTTGATTATGCATTCAGTGCACAAAACAAAAAAGAAGAATATTTAAACTGCACAGCTACTTATCGCTTCAGTTTATTACAAGCAACTATCAGTGTAGTATTGGGACTAGAAATGAAATTTTGAAATTCCCTAACAACAAGTCAATAGCAAAAAGCCTTCCATATTGTGAACTATTTGATGTACACAGCTAGTTCCTAGTGGGGGTTTGCAGTAACAAAATACTAATATTTATTTGCATATAAGGAAATTATAGTTTGGTACTCAAGCCTACTATCACACTAAAGAATGATTTACAGCAATCTTTCCTAGCACAGCAAATTCATTACCTTATCAGGAGTCTCAGTTGGAGGATTGGTAAGCTCTGGTGGTGGAGGTGGGAAGTTCATCTCCTGTGCTTTGCTTGCAGCCATACTGGCTAGTTCATGCATATTTACATACATAGGCTGCGATGGTTCTGAAAGAAAATCATTAATGAAATAAAAATACATTTTTCTTCCACAAAAGATAATTTAAATTTGACACCATAAGAGATAAACAACGGTCATCTTTTATCAACACTATACGGTTAAAGTGTTAAAGGGGAGGGGGGGATGCACACTATGATCGAAATGATAAAGGATGGGGAACAATAGACAGTGTCAAAGTAACTGCTGTATCAGAAAGAAGTGTAAGTATCATGCTAACAAAGAAAACCAACTGATTCAAAAATAAGTGAAGGTATTTAGCTCATCAGCTTTTCATGAAACAATGATAATGATTTAAGGAAACGGATGTAGCATGTACTCCCTAAACATACAGTATCATAATAAAATTTGCAGAAATTAAGTTAATTCAGTTCCTCGATCATCACTAACCCGGAAGTCTGGTGACTGTCAGTCCAACTGTGAGGTCTTAAATGCCTACATTAGACAAAGTGCTACACTGCTCTCACAAATTAACCCTTTCACTGCTTTGGATGCGCATATAGACCTTGCTCTGGCCATTCCCCAGGTGCTGTGGGCAAGTGTACGCGTGCCACTTTTGTTTTCCTACACTGCTATTGACATCTATGCACCCTGAGCTGTTGACCCTTTTGTGTTGTAGACGCCTTTCGGTGTGTTGAGTCACAACAACCTGTTTACTGTGGATGTGTATCAGTGCAGAGCTGTGTTTCCACACTGTTCTTCCAGTAGATATTCAGAGTTTCTGGCTGCATTGTTCAAGTAAGGGTCTATGTTTGGTGCTGTGGTCGCTGGTGTAGTATTTGACTTCACTTTGTGCGTTTTTGTTATTTTTAACTTTGCCTTTTTCTATTCTACAAGAGAAATGTCACGTCACTGTGGTTGCTCAGAAAGATCCAGGAAATACTAACTAGGAGTGACAGCGAGTGTGCATTACATAATGTCAGTAGCAGTGATAACTCTAACAGAATCACGAAGTCTTAGTCCTCAGCCCTGTAGATCAGGTGGCACAACATCAGTCTGATGCTTCTGCATCTTTCCATTTAAAAAAATTATATTTATGTCTAGTCTCATTAGATAAAGTTTTGAGTATTAATCATACAGTAATGTATGCATCTCTTAGTGTCCCATCATTTGCAAAAAACTTCGTTTAGATATCTTAACTTTTTATGAAATACAACAGATGATGTGACCACGATTCATGTGGCACATGGACAGTATGCTGGTGCAATACACACAACCCTCCCATGGATATAAAAACCAATATGTTGAGAATGGTGATATGTATCACTCTGTTCTAACGTTTAAATACAATTTTGTTATGTTAGCTACATTTTATACAGTGCAACACACGAACAATATGTGAAGGCTATGCAATGTGTTTTTATCTCTGTAAAACTCTTTATTTATTGTGCAGTGCTTTACTTCACTGGATATAGCACAATAACTGATGAATGATGAAAGGAAATTCAGTTCCTTATTGAGTGAAGATATCATACTGTAAGATGAGAAAGAATCAAATTTTTTTCACCCAATAGTTAAAAATCATACGACAAGTATTTCATTCATGGTCCCCATGTTTGCTCAACTGCACCCCTGACAATTTGTGAACAGAATGACTAAGTGTGGAGTGGAAAAGTTATCACTGTGATTTCCAACAACTGTTCATATATTGGACTGGTATCACTAACAGATCCATTCTTTCCTTGAGTTGTTATAGTTATGAATATATATATATATATATAAGACAGCAGGTTTATGGAAGAGTAACTATGAAATAAGTTCCTAAGGTAATCTAAAGAGAAACTGCATTCATCATAGGCTTCTAACATCCTGCTAAAACCTCCAGGTAAGGTGGAATTCCTAAGCGTGAAACAATATTGACAAACCTGTGTGTTTGTCTACTGCAGTAATTCATTTCTGGAGTTTTAAAGTGAGAAACTTATGTTTTTACAGTAACTGTATTTATTTTGTATTGAGGGAGGCAAAACGCAGATTGACAGATGAAATCTTCACACCCAGTCCTACTGGCAGTGGTGGCTCACAAGTATACATTCTGGGTGTACACAAATTTTTAACAGTCAGAAAAACTTTAGAGTGTGAAATTAATAGTATCTGCTGTATTACAGTTATGCTTATCAACAAGTCTATACTAATAAGAAGAAGATGCATAACTTATCTGACAAAAGAAAGAATTGTTTTCGTGGAATTTTTTTGTTTTATACACAAATAACTACAGTTTAGGGCAATACCGAAATAATGTGTAAGCTTTTGCAACTCTCCTCTTACCATTTTTGTGTAAGTGGGCATTTTCGTACTCTTCCAAATTTTTTGACAAATGTGCAATGTCCCTAACAGCCCAAGCCATTTTTTCTAACTTGGATGCCTAAGGGGGGGGTTCGGCGAGCCCTCAGGTATTAAATAAGTTTACCGATGAAAAATTAGAACTTTCAAAATGGTTTATGTATTTTAACTAAGGCATCGGTTTATAAATGTTGTTAATTGTTATAAATATTGGATTGAGTGAATAAAAAGTTGACATATTGCAATACAAAATACAGACGTGTTCATATACAATAGACTACTCCGAGTCCTCAACTTCAAGGCAAGAGAGACACTTCACAATTTTTTCTGAATGTGTGTACACACATGTTTATGACACTGTTTTGGTTTACTTAGGTTGTTGTACTTCTGCTTCTTTGTTTTAGCTTTTCTTACACAAATATGCCACCGACCTTTCCCTGCAGGAGGCTGACGTGCTTCTGTTGTCACGTCTTTAATCTTATTTTGTAGAATAGTCTCCACCGATTGAACAATTTGGTTAGATAACCCTCTTGCATTGGCACTTCTTTCTTCTACCTGCAATTTCACTAGTTCCATCCCAGCTTTCAGAAGATAAACCATCTCGGATGTTGCTGGATGAATATGGTGGTTGCATTGATAGCACAAATGTCGATGAGAGAGTAAAATACAGAAAGAGGCCATCTATTTGTTTCCCTCTTGCAGGTGTACATACGTGCCATTTGATCAATGGTATCAATTCCACCTTTAGTGGAATTATAATATGCATTTATCTCCGTTTTATTCTTCTCTCCTCCAACAGTGCCTTTATCTTGGTGGACTGTTGCCAAACATCAGTAAGTTTTTACTAGGTTTCGTTTTTGCTGTGTAGGACACCGAAGTTACTGGAGGCCTACGTGTTGGGAACTGCACTAACTCACTGCAAGTTTACAAGATAAATAACAGCTGACTGACATCAACAATCACTTCCTCTGAAAGTAAACCGATTGTTGTGAATATCCAGAATACCAACCAACAAGAAACTAACTTGCATTGTTGTAGAGATGAGAAATACGAAATCCTACTAAGGGAAATTTTCTATAGCATGGAAGCCTAAAGAAGGGGGGGGGGGGGGGGGGGGGGGATGTTGGACCCATAATATGTTTATTTATTTTTTCTTTCAAAGCAGGAATTTTCAATAAGATATATTGACACTAATGTTTCATAAAATAGCCAACAAACAATAACTCAAAGGGAATATGTAGTATGAAAGTTACTTGGGCAAAAGCAGGGGACATAAAAAAATTGTGGGTTCAACGAACACAACCCCCCCCCCCCCCCCCCCCCCCCATATATATTTGGCCCATAAGGCAATTACATCAGATGAGTTGGCCATGCACAAAAGCTCCTTAAAACATGCACAACTGAATATATGCTCTCACGACCCTGATGCCAAGTTTCACGGAGTCTAGAGGGCGAATAGCACGGTAAAGCTAATTGCCATATCTTTCCGATTGCAGCATATATGTTATATTTAACAGAATTCCAATAAAAATAACCAATAAATCCGCAAGGTGTCAAAAGCTAGGGTGTATCTTACACAGCAGCTACCACTGCCTACTGGAATACTCAGCACAGAGGAACCAGGCCGTGCAGCACAACCAGTTCAGAGGTAGCGGCTGGAACGCTGCCTGCCAGTCCTGGCATCAGTGTAGGGCGATAAACTCTTGCTCTTCATGGAAAGCAGTGAGCACGTCTGTAGCAGTCAAAGTTTCTGGATAGCATGACTCACTAAAGCACACCCATTAGCTTTTTCACGTCTACAACACTCGCCCCATTATGTTCCAGGACCTTCCACTTCTTTTCTCCATTTCTTCTCTACCCTAAAACCTGTTATCTTCTTAACGCTTCATCAACTACTGAATAGGTGACAATTTCTCTATGCTAATACAGTTCAGCTGACAGAAGAGTAATTACTCCAGCTTGATTTCAACCCATAGAGTAATTATTCCATGTGCTGGAATTATAGTGTGGCAAAATGCCATAGTCATTGAGACAGATGTGAGCCCGAGGGGGATTTTAGGAAGATGTGATGAATGATATTGCTGCCTTACAGGGAATTTCACCAAAATCTGAGCTGCATGGAGCACCTGGAAACACTTGTCACCATGAGGAGTGTTCAGAGGGTATCAATAGCTGGAACTTTTTTCATCATTAGTTTGCAAAATTTCATTGCAAATGTGGCACTGTATTTAGCTGTAGGGTGTACCAAAACAACGATGTCCATGAGTAAGAAATAAGCCAAATGCTCTGTAACTACACCACGACTGGCTAAAAAGCCTCATTTAACTAATTTCAGGAGTTGCCTAAACTTGGAAAACTGAAGAATGGTTCATAGAGGGAAGCAGGTAGATCCAGCAGTATGTTATTGGCCAATCAAGTTTGCACAATTTATCTTCTTGTTTGAGCATAAATGCACCACATTTCATATCACTAACTGTTGCTGTATGATTAGCTGATCAGCAACTATGACTGCAGAGTTAAGTGTTCAGCAGTTTAGCAAAAGATGCAATTATCAGTCAGTGACAGATTTATGTTTCAAGAACTTTCTTTTTAATTGTATTTGAGAGCATCTTTCAGCAAGGGAGAAAAAAGTGCACTACGTCACAGCAACTTTAGTTAGACTGACAGGACAAAGAATTTGGAATGACCAATCAAACTAAGTTATTTAATAAACACAATCGTCATCACATTTAAGTTGTTAATTTTTATTTTTTTGATAACGAGTTTCGATCTTCTAAGAGATCATCATTAGATCTACATTCTTTCATGACAGCATGACAGTAGGAATGGAGCTCTAATGATTATCTCTTACAGGGTGGCGCACGAAATGTGTTACCAATTGTTTCTTTTACAATTTATGACTCACATTAGATATCCCGCTGGGATCTCTACAGCAGTACCAACAGAGCTTTGAAAAACACCGAGTTACGAAATGACTTGTAATTCACGATACTGCCGCTAGGAGACTAGTAAGCAGCAATGGCTGACATTGGAAGACTGAGAACACAGCAACCATCAGCAGTTGTGTTAATTTTCCATGAAACGAAAAGCCTTGTTGTGAGTCAGAGGCGTTTTCGACAACAGTTTAACACACGATGGGTCGCTTGCAAGAAGACCATCCACAGGTTGTACGATAAATTTGTACAGGAAGGAACAGTATTGGAAGCGAAGCGACCTTGGCCTAAGCCTGTTTATTCGCCGGAGAATATTGAAGCGGTACGAGTTGTTGTAGAGAGAAGTCCCGGGAAATCATGTAGAAAGGCAGCAGTGCAACTGGGAATATCCAGATGCTCCGTTTGACGACTTCTTAAAAGTGACCTCCTTATGTACCCATACAAGATGACTTGTGCACAGAAGCTCACTGAAGAACACAAGCAGCAGAGACTACTGTTTGCTCAGTGGGCGGAGGATAGGGAAGAAACACTCAACAACGTTTGGTTTTCAGACGAGGCGCATTTTCATTTAGACGGTGTGGTTAACAAACAAAATTTACACTTTTGGGCCACTGAAAACCCACAAGTGCTTCATGAACGACAACATTATGCTCCGAGGATTACAGTGTGGGCAGTAATTCCCAGTCATGGACTTATTGGCCCTTTTACTTTGAAGAAACTGAACAGTGAGCGTTATTTGAGCATGCTTCGCAATAGCTTCATTCCACAGCTTCTTGCTACTGCCTTGCCCTTCAACATACAGTGGTTCATGCAAGATGGAGCAAGGCCACATACTGCAAACACTGTGTTGGAGTTTTTACACGAGCATTTCGACATGCGGATCATTTCACTCAGGTTTCCAGGTTGCTTCAATGACGGACAAAATTGGCCCCCCAATAGTCCAGACCTCAACCCATGTTACTTTTTTCTTTGGAGGTACCTAAAGGACAAAATTTTCCCAAAACGTCCACGTTATTTAATGGAGCTCGGAAGACTTATTCTTCAATTTTGAAGTGAAATTATGGAAGACATGTGCCGTAGGGTAATCACTAACTTCAGTGTTCATTTGAAGGAAGTTAAGAAATGAAATGGTGGACATATTGAGCATGTGCTGAGTTAGAACAAATCTCCATGGACGGCTCTTCATTGTAGTGTATGTTCCTTTCAGATTGTACTGACAAAGTTTATATTCAAAAACAAAATGGTAACATTTCGTGCGCCACCCTGTAGAAGGGGCGAAATTGGTCGTCTAAAAACAAAAATTAACAACTTAAATGTGATCACAACAGCATTTATTAAATAAGTTATAATACTAATCTCTGTTTTTCCTTGAATAATGTTCAAAAAAAAAAAAAAATTTAATTTATAAGTATACCTCCTGAAGAAGTTTGTAGGATGCCAAGGGTAAAGATAGTTCACTGCGGGACACACTGCTGCTAGGTCTGATGTGAGGCACTTTGACTGTGCTCCAGAAAGCGACCCCTAGATAATTTTTAGTAATGTGGGCATGTTTTCTTTTGACATTTTAGTGTATGGCAGAATTATATTAATTACATAAAATAAAAGAAAGCCAACCACTCTCTCCTACAATGAACTGATGTGCGAAGCTTTGAAACAGTAAATACTATTCATACTAGCTTTTGAGCTCTTTCTCTTTTTCTGGTAAGAAGGCATCCAGACACACAACCCCACAGACCCCCCCACACACATTCCCATGGCAAGACAGATTACCAGTGGCCATGGGAGTGAGTGTGTGTGTGTGTGTGTGTGTGTGTGTGTGTGTGTGTGTGTGTGTGTGTGTAGATGGTTACATGTATGAAAGCATGTACTTTTACTAGAAAAAGAGCAAGAGTCTGAAAGCTGGTGTGAATAGTGTTTTCTGTTACTTTGTTTCCCTTATTTTATATGTTGTTCCATCCAAGAATTATATGAATTGTTTAAGTTCGTAGAAGAAAAATGCAACCAATTTGGCCATATCCTAGATAAGAAATTTTGGGGAAACAAAAAACCAATTGTAATCAACTTTGATCCTACTTCTGCAGCTGGTACACATAATTCTTTGTTTAGATTGATTGCAAACACCACAATCAAGTGCAATTTATGAAGTTGATAAATTTAATTAACATATATCAAGCATCATATAAAATAGCTTCCAAAAGTCAGATTGACAAAGCACCACCACATAAAATTAATCTAAACATGGTGCTTAACAAAAGCACCACTACAAAGTGCTGGTCAAAGACACTGATTTGACTAACTGAACTGAATTAGTAAAAGATGTAAGTTTCAGAGGAAGGTGTCTGATTTTGGCGTAATTTCCTGAACGTTTTGGTGTAATTTCCTGGCCTTCACATCTTTGAACTGCTGTCGCAACACTTTTGCCTTGCCAGCATTCCTAATAATGTTGTATAACAGCCACATGGGGGTTAAATGGAGATTTTTAGTATTTACTGTTTCCAGTCCAGAGGTCAGATTTCGTGGATCGAGTGCTATGGGGCCACAACCAGTTGTGTGACAGATATGACTCTCTTAATCTCACCTTGCAAGTGAAAAGGGTTGGTGACCCTTTGTCAACAGTGGTAGAGTTAAACTTAAGCCTGGAACATGTGAGCCATGGTACAGGGCTGCTTCCACAGCTATCAATGATACCATAAGTATTACATGTAGAACAAACTTGGAAGAATACTAGTGGAAGTAGCAAGGCACTGAGTTTAAGATATCAAGTAGAAAGCACTCAGTTATCCATTTGTCATTTTTTAAAATAGCTTACAGTAAATCTACTGTGGGTGCTCAGATCATTTACTGTAACAACATTACTCTTACCCTTGCTTGCAGACTGTTGTGCACCAGGCAAAATAATTTTCGGAGGATCAGTCTTTAAATGAACTGACCGGCCAGCAGCAATAGCTGCTGCAGCCTTCGCAATGCCAGCCTGTGTACTGGCTGATGGTATGGACATTTTTGGCGAGGCAGTTGTTGGTCTTGAAGGCCTCTCAAGTGAAGAGCAACGCTGAGGGATCGGAGGCCGAGCATACACAGGCTGTTGCAATTGTTGCTGCTGCTGCTGCTGCACATAATAAACACTGATCATTAGTACTGTTCATCAAAAGCTACCGACTACTCCCAACAAAGCAATTAATTAAATCAAACAATGGAAAATCTGGGATAAAATAATGACAATATTATGAAAAGGATAGTTGCTACTCGCCTTATAGCAGAGATGCTCAATCACAGAAGGGCATAACAGAAAGACTTTCAAAAAAGTCTTTCTGCCAAAAAGGCCTTCGTCAGAAACAAAAAAAAAACACACACACACACACACACACACACACACACACACACACACACACACAGTCTGTGGCTGCTAAGGCATGCACGTGTGTGCATTTATTCTGATGAATGCCTGTTCGAATGAAAGCTTTGTCCGGCAGTCTTTCCATTGTGCTGATCTGTAACTTAGCATCTCTGCTGTAAGATGAGTAGCAACTATCCTTCTCATAATATTGTCAATTAATTAAATTTAATACAGTACGGATTGGCAGAAAATACTCGCCAAGCGGTGGCAGGAGAAAACGCACTGGTAAGGTTTAGGAAACAAGAAGAGTTACAAAAAAAATGTCACTCAGAATCTCAGGTCAGTGGAGACTTACTGGATGGGAAGAGAAGAAGAGACCAATTGTTGGTGCTTGCACCAGACAAGATTAAAAACCTGACAACTTAAAAAATAAAAGGGAGTGAACAAAAGGGGTAGTTGCTATTTTAAAAGGAAGGCTGAGACCACACAAATTAAATGATGATGGTGCTCTGCGAGATGACAGTCTTGACCTCAGTGCCTGTTTCACCCCATTGGCCATCTGGTTTCTCCCACCTGACGAGTTTCTTACAACTCTGCATGTGGGTACCGGCTTAACAATATGTGCTTTGTCCTCACCACACATGTAGCCTAAAGTAAGTTAATTTCTGAAGTATTGACCTTTCTTTTCAGTGCCTGTTCTTTTTTTCTCAATCTTATTTTTATTCTTTGTATTATCTTTATTTTTCTATATCTTTTGTATTCCAACTTGCATTTTTCCCTGCAACCCGGGGTTCTGAGTGACTTTTCCATAACTCTTCCCATCTCCTAAACCTCACAAGTCCTTTTCCTTCATCCCCCTTCCTTTCCCTTCAACCCTTCTACCAGAAGGAGCTACTGGCTCCAGAAGCTTCCACATTTCCTATTTCTTTTGTGTGTGTTTATTCCTGCCACCACTTGAGAGGATTTTTTTATGTATCCACAATATATTATATTGACAAACACTGATTAATGTAATGAAATAAATAGTTAAACAAAGTAAAATTCACAAAATATTATTAAAATAAAATATACAGAAAAATCTCTAAAGCCTCACAATACAGAAATGGCTTAGAACAAATGTAAGTATAGTTCAACTATTTATTATCAGTTGTGGTGTTCAATTGACAATTATGGACTTTCACCGTTATATACCTGCAAAAGAAAAATTAAGCAGCACTAACCAAAATTGTGGTAAAAGATGTATAAATTCACAAGGAGCTTAAATGAATCTTTATCTAATGAACTTGCAGGTCCCCATAACCATTACACTTTAAGTAAGGCAGCATTTAATGTGGTCACATTGTGGAATACCATGAACTGAGACCTAAGTTAGTGTAAAATCTGTATCATACCTTGTTAACAGACTGTCTTAACTGAACAGACCCATCATCTGTTGTTGCTGTAGTTGATGTTGCAGCTGCCACTCCCAGTGCAGAAACTGGACTCACTGGCTGTGAGTGGCTTGCTTCAGGTGCTTGGAATGTGTATACTGTCAGTGGTGGTCTCTGATGCCCGCGTTCGTATGCTGAAAAAGGCAATTGTGTTCCCTGTACGGAAGCAAAACCTTTACGTAACACAGTTTTCTATATCCTTAATGTAGTCTGTCAACAAAGTAAATTATGGGGAAAAATCGTGTAGTTGCAAATTTATGTACAGTGATAGGAGGAAGTTTTACGAATAACACACTAAAAAAAAATCCAGAGTAGTGGTGATGGTGTCAGTGTCAGCATTTTTTTTGTGTGTGTGTGTGTGTGTGTGTGTGTGTGTGTGTGTGTCCGTCCTAGCAAAAATGTTTTACAATACAAAAAAAAGTGAAACTACATTGACTTTCCTACAATAAAGGTACCAATAACTTTTTTCTCTAAGGCTAATAGTTTCTGCATTGTTGGTGATGGGAAAGTCTCAGATTTTTAAAAATGGTGTTTTAATGGTATAAAATAAATTTTTACTTTTAAGCAAAGTGGTTTAAGCACAAATATGAAATGTGTGTGCTATATCTAAGTGCAGTTGAGTGATATTAAGGGATAAGCAGGGGAATATATCACGTGATGCCTCCCATTATCTACCCCACAGATGACAAGAAACAGCTACAGAGTCTTTCACAATATCATATCAAGAATCCTTAGCATGTCTTATGGATCACAGGCAACAGTGTGTGCTGACCTGTCTGAGGATGTTTACTTTCCACTAAGTGCATTAACACTAAATGGAATATAGATATGAGTTAGTAATTCAAGAAACACATACGAACAGACTCTACACATATCTCTGCACACTATTCTACACAGCTGGAGAGAAAATTGATTCTCCATCATCCCGTACACCAGTTGTAGCATTCTTCCAGGAATGAGCACTGCTCACTTTTGATTTTGTAGACAGACTCAAACTCTATAGCATTTCCTATCCAGTTCTCTTATGTGAGGAGACAAAGTAAGTTCTCTGAGCTCCTGTATATATAGTGGAGTTATTTTCAGCTTATTAAGTGAATACTTATTTGCAGCAATTAAGTGAGCTTCTGCGTAAAATGAGTTCCTATAAACAATGTCAGAGAAGTTTATAATTTGTAGTTTTGTTGGGAATGGGATGGGACTGATAAATGTGGCCTACAACATACTATTAAGACATGTAATTGTGTTGTAGACACTTGATGTTCAATTATTGATTGATTAGTAAGATATTGCAATTCCCTAACCATAAACTGTGTTACTGGTATATTGTGTAAATTTCTCACATTCAGGAATTGCTGGCACTTGTAGAATGGGCTGCACTGAGTGGAGCCATTTACTGTGCATCTACAGCATATCTTGCGAGACAGATGTGAACATATCTCACGGAATGGGACTGACCCTGTTTAAGTCGAGAACATGAATCTACTACAATGCATTGCTTGACTTACATGGAGATATCTGAAGATAAAAAAACAAGCAGGTGACCCACTTTTGTTACAAAGGGAGATCTATGATTAATCATCTTGGCCTCTTAAGATGTTTGGAAAGCTGAGGCTGGCGAGATGCATTAGATGCCCTTATATTACACTTTGGACAGGCTCTTCAGTGAGACAGGCAGTTGACAGTGCCAACTGTTCAACATTTTTACGTAACAGCAGCAAACGAGCACTCATCTAGTAAACTGGAAATATCGATACTACATAAACACTCGTTCAAGGAAGTTAATTTTGCCTATTCACATAAAAGAAATAGACAGGAAATGCTGGGAAGCTATATCCAGTCTGCAAAACAAAAAGTAAGCAGTACTCTTGATGGCGGAAGCTGCCTTTGCCGGGAGAACGTAACAGCTGCCGTACGTGCTTTAGCACTGTAAAAAAGTGTTTAGAGCTGTACATAGGTTCCATCTATGTGCATCTCTTGCGTTAGTTTTATTTCTCACTCATATCTCGGTTCCATGTGCTGTTAACGCATTGTGTTGAAAATAAACATCCTAAGCATGTCTGCACACTGTGTTGACAGTGATTCATAAGGAGGCTGCAGAGGATTGGTTTAACATTGTTAAACACCCTGTAGTTGCTTCTCACACTGTGGGGCAGATATGTGGAATCACTTCCTCCATCTTCAGTTTGCGGACCTATGAAGGAGTGCAGTACATGACCACAATCTAGCTACCTACCTTCCCCTCATTATCAACACACTATTTTTTAATTATACACACTTTTTCCACATCCAGCAATGCAGAAACTTATATGCCTATTTCTTGATCTTCAAACACCCCCACACGCCAATGCTCACACCCCGCCAGCCTGGATTTTTAGTATTCTGTTCATGATACTCCTTCCTACCACTGTACAAAAATTTTCAACCACTATTTTTCCACCCTATTTGATCTTTTTTGGTCTTCGTTGACTGGGCTAATGATCCCAGTAAGAAAACTTGTGTCTCACTATCAGCTTTCTACTATACAATCCTTATGATCCTTTATGATAGCCAGGTAATTCTCATTTTCACCACACAAAACCCGCAGTGTTGTTGATAATCACTGAAATACATCTAGATGATGAGTGGCTGGACAAAAAATGTGAAGCATAATTTGGCATAAAGTATGCTTACCCAAAACAGTCCACTCACCCCCTGTATAAAGGAATATGCCATTGTCTTCCTAGTAGTTTTTTAAATATTACATTCATGTTGTAATACCATTTGCTATTTTAATTTGTTTACCTGAAAACTAGGCAGTGGGTTTCAGCCAGCGCTGGCTGCTGAGGTTACAGGCACAGACACAGCAGATGCTGCACCACAGAGGTAACTGCTGACTGCCTGTGTGTGCAGGAGCCTCCCCATTAAAAGTGACTACTACATGGCACTGGGACTGGGGGGAAACAGATTGTTGGAGTTCTTCACCAATGAACTTTGTATGGGCCTTTTGTGCCATTGCACTGTATGATTACAGCAAAATTTTCATGTTGGGTATTATTATTATTATTATTATTATTATTATTATTATTATTATGTTTTCTTTCCTTTCTCAGAAGTTATATCTGGTTAAAAATGGAAAGTGATACGGACCTGATCAAGTGTGACTTCCTTTTAACTCTACAGTATATGTTATATTGCATTTAGGAACTTTCGGGTGATTGAACATGTATCAATAATTACAGATTTCTGTAGTTGTATATATACGTTTGGATGTAGCTGTATTGCATTGATGTACTGGTGGATATTGTGTGGTATGACTCCTGTAGTTGATAGTATAATTGGTATAATGTCAACTTTATCCTGATGCCATATGTCCTTGACTTACTCAGCCAGTTGGACGTATTTTTCAATTTTTTTCTCCTGTTTTCTTCTGTATATTTGTTGTATTGGGTATGGATATTTCGATTAGTTGTGTTAATTTCTTCTTTTTATTGATGAGTATGATGTCAGGTTTGTTATGTGGTGTTATTTTATCTGTTGTAATGGTTCTGTTCCAGTATAATTTGTATTCATTATTCTCCAGTACATTTTGTGGTGCATACTTGTATGTGGGAACATGTTTTATTAGTTTATGTTGTATGGCAGGTTGTTGATGTATTCTTTTTGCTACATTCTCATGTCTTCTGGTGTATTCTGTATTTGCTAATATTGTACATCCGCTTGTGATGTGATCTACTGTTCCTGTTTGTTGTTTGCAAAATCTGCATTTATCTGTTGGGTATTGGGATCTTTAATAATATGCTTACTGTAATATCTGGTGTTTATTGTTTGATCCTGTATTGCAATCATGAATCCTTCCATTTCACTGTATATATTGCCTTTTCTTAGCCATGTGTTTGATGCGTCTTGATCGATGTGTAGCTGTGTTAGATGATACGGGTGCTTGCCATGTAGTGTTTTCTTTTTCCAATTTACTTTCTTCGTATCTGTTGATATTAATGTGATCTAAAGGGTTGTAGAAGTGGTTATGAAATTGCAATGGTGTACTCGATGTATTTATATGAGTGATTGCTTTGTGTATTTTGCTAGTTTCTGCTCGTTCTAGAAAGAATTTTCTTAAATTGTCTACCTGTCCATAATGTAGGTTTTTTATGTCGATAAATCCCCTTCCTCCCTCCTTTCTGCTTAATGTGAATCTTTCTGTTGCTGAATGTATGTGATGTATTCTATACTTGTGGCAATGTGATCATGTAAGTGTATTGAGTATTATTATTATTATTATTATTATTATTATTATTATTATTATTATTATTTGGGGAAGTAAATTTTAAAGTAGTTCATCAGAAATGGAGAAAAAGAGAAAATGTGCAAGTTTCAGAATTGAGAAAAAAGGAACACACGTGCGCATATATATGAAGAAAAGTAAAATTTTACATGACTGAAGAATATTTATCAAGGCTGAAAGTAAGCTTTCCACCTATATGAAATATACCCCAGAATGGTAGCTGTCCTCAGTTTCTCAAAAGCAGACCTGATGATGACCCACGGAAGGCCATTACACATCCACCCAAAACATTCAAGAACTTCTGTGATGTTTTACATTTATAAGTAATGACTCTTGCTTATATAATGGTTTCCTCCACACATCAACACATTCTGCAGTAGGGAAGAGTGTAAAATTACACCGTGTAAACCCCACTTAAGGTTTCCATAAATTCCACTTCCTACCACGACTGGTTTATTCTGCCTCATCTCACTGTTTTCACCGATAGTGTGTGATTTGTATACATAATAAAGTGAGCTGCATAGCAGAGAGAACCTACTCAGATGTCTTCCTTTATCAGTAGTTTTACTCTTTCTTCCACTATTATTTTTAGCAGATTAAATTCTCTCATAACTTGTGTATTCTGTGAAGTTTCTAGATTTGATACTGTTCTAAACAAAATCCAGGAACAGTAGGCGCCAGCAACTTTTTCAAACAGAAATCTGCTACTCCTAATGTGACAGAATATCAATATACCATCACATTAAAAACAAGTACACTGAAAGGACAAACACTTTGATACAACACAAGAAAAGACAAGGTTAGAGTGTTTTTAGGGAGGAGGATGAGGTCAGGTAAAATTTCACAGACAGGATATGATCCTAAAAGGTCATTTTATCCAGTCATCTTAGAAGGCACTATGTCAAGCACTGGTGTCGGATAACAGAGTTTACAATGTGTGTTAGCAAGGAAACATTTAATGAGTGAGTGACACCAGACGAAGACTGCTCAACACTAACAAGTACTTAAACAGAATGAAGGTTTTCTTCCAATTTTTAATCCTATTACTTCTTATTTAATTTCATGTTATGAATTATGGTTTGTTGTGGCCTTTTCAAATTCATTGCCTGACTTCTTTTCACTTTTCTTTTAACTTTAGCCTACATTTGCACACAACTACTAATTATCCATGTGCAAAGTCCTGCAAGTAACTGTATATATTTTTTGAGACTTTTTTAACTACCTGTCATTTAAAAGAGAGATTACTTAACATGAGACACAGAAGAAAAATTAAGTGAAGAGGGCAGGAAATTCAATGTAACAACTTCAACAGCAGTATCTTAGAAGAAGAAATTCTGGGGCATGTGCAAAAGGTGCAGATGGTTACATCAAGAAAGCAATGTCTTTAGTGCCCGGTGATGAATTTGAATCTCTTCCTTATTGTCCATTTTTAGCAATTCTGTCTCAGTACTTTCCTTGTGAATACAACATGGACACCACATGAAATTCTGTGCTTTGTAGTTTTCATAGTTCTCTTATATCCTTCCCCAATTTAATGTTGAAGTTAAATATGAACTCCTGTTGAGTAATACCGAAGCAAAGTTAGAACAAGTTACAGGATGAAGTTACAGGATGAAGTTACAGCATCATAAGTGTGCATGTGGCTGCATTTGAAATCTTCCTGCACATTTTATGCCTATGTCTTCAGGATAAGATATTCTGATATCCACATTGTGCTGAAGTAAAACAAATAATCTGAAACCATTATCTTTAGTGTTTATATGAGTTTAGAACGAATGGAGAGAGACAGTACCTCTTCCTGGCAAGACAGCAAAGAATAATGATGATTCATAAACACTCAAGTAACTAATTTTCCACACAAGCCACATGCACTATTCTGTTAGTATCCACAGTGAACTACAATGGCACAGCTAACAACTTTTGATTGCCAAACATAAGCTGAGCATACATGTACCGATATTATATATCGATACAAAGTTCTATCACATTATGGCCTTCCATTAATAATATATGGTTCACATATCCACATACATTTTAACTAACTACCAAATGGCAAAGTATACCTGATGAAATTGTATGTGGACGATCATTCATAATTGCTGTGGCAGCACGCTCAAACTGTAGAGTCTCTTGTAGATTTGGCCAGGTTGCAGTAGTTGTGGGAAGCGTGCTGGTTGAACTGGCACTCACAAAAGGGGCTGATGGTGTACTGGGGTTACTACCACTGCTGCTCTGTTCAGAAGCATTTGACACCTGCAACAAAAACAATGATATTCTGCTACAAGAAAACCAATTCAGACAAAGAATGTGCCAACATGAACAAGTTTACAACTACTACTCAACATAGTTACTGTGTGAGGGTTAAGAATACATGGGCAAGGCAAATAGTTCTCAGCCTGGCAGGTACTTGTCAAATAATGTGAATGATTTTTTTTTATTTTCTTCTTGCTGAACATTTTTCTCTGTGTGTCTATTTGGTACATGGATACTTATTTCTGAAGTAGCTAAGATGTGTTTTTCATTCAAATTTGTAAACTGTACTACTGTGCCATCAAGCAATTTTTTGATTAGGTCATTGTATTATCTATAGAAATTTTAAGAAGTTTTTGTTCATTTTCAATAGTTCAAAACATAGCTATGTCTTATTTAATTGTAGCCGTTTTAAGGTAATCCACACGAAGAATATCCTCATATTGTAATCATATATATGGAAATATTCAGATAGTGCACATTATAGCATTGGATCTTTATCTATTAAAGGTATACAATATAGCTGACACTTCGTCATAGGAAAGTAAGTTAAATTTAACTCTAAGATTTAATGACAAAAATGCTTTGCGTAATGTGGATGTTGCATTTGTTGAATGCTGAGTAAAAGCAAACGTGAAAAACTTCTCGGCAATGTGTGGATTGCAGTAATATGATATGAATAATTTTGTGTACTTATTTGGTACTAAGGGTGAGGCATAGGTTCATTTCCAAACAGAATTGAAATTTTAGTCAACAAAAGTGAATGGAATCTGATTGCCTGGCACCAAAGAGCTTACGACTATTCTGGGATCATCACGGCCAGCAGTTTCTTAGCTGCAATAAGAATTGCTCTTTTTGATTCATCACAAAGGGTAAATGATTTTTAAACTATACCCACAAATACTCGTTTAACTGAGGGAAGAAAAAAAAACTGCTAGAAGAGGCTTCAACTACAAAGCACAAATATTTTTATCTCTTTATCAGGGCAATTCAACTAACCACAAGAGGGATTTGCAGTGCAAAAATTTAATGATAGGGATTTGCAGTGCAAAAATTTAATGATCTCAAAGCACAAACTGATTCAGTTTCCAGCCTGCTCAACAGATTTACATCCCACATATAAATGAAGCTTTGACCATATATGTTATCTAGAGTCTAATGGAGAAATTATTGCACTCTTAGATACACTTAGCACAGAATCACACTTACTGGAAAGACATAGAAGAAATTGCCCAGAACGTAATATGTTTTAACTTACAGTAATTTTCCAATGTCAGGCTGAGAGCTTTCCACCTTGTCCTTATTCATGTCTCAGAAAAGGTGAGAGTTCCACTAATACTCTTCTACCCACTAACATCCACCCCCACTCCCAAAACAAAAACAAAAAATTAATAAATGTTATTTGAACACTATATTAGTTTAACAGATAACCCACCTGCAAGTCCCAGCATTTAAATAGATAAAAGTGTAACCTTTATAAGATGTGTTCCAGGTATTTTAAAGGAGCATTGTGTATTATTTTTGTTTCTATTCCAGCAAATACTGCAATAATACTCCATTGTCACTCTCAACCTTGATCATACACGAGGGTACAATGGCAGCTTCACCTATTCCATGGAATTACATATGTTCCTAGTGTATAAGCCTCCGATGTTACAACACTCAATGAAACTGCAGGCTTGTCAGCAGCCCATCTTATATCTGCTGAAAATACTGTTTTTCTTCTTTTGAGAAACCTACCTATCATTATTAGCATGTGGCACTCAGCCAGAATTTGTCTAGCAGTGCATCACAGTCACTGTACTGAAAGGCACAAGAAGGGTTAAGTAACTGTTAGTAACGCTGGAAAATTAGTGCACAGCATAATATAGCTATGAACAACTTTTGATTTTCAAGCAGCACATGCGGATCTACCAGAGCATGCCCACACAGAACAATCACAAACAGCAAACTTTATTTTTCTGATAAAAGGGAAACAACTTTAATTCCTAACTACCTGTACTGCCGGTGGCCGCACAAACAGCGTATCCTGTGATGTGAAGCCCGAATCCTGGGAAGAAACACTGGATATGCGTGGTAAGCTTGCAGGCAGGGGATGCTACATAGAGAAACATCAGATGCGATCACATCAAAGAAAGAAGAAAACTTAAAATAAAAAAAAAAGCACTAAATAAAAAACCAGTATGAAGCAGAAATTAATTGAAAACAGTAGTCTGTTGCAAAAAGTATCGCAAATTAGAAACAAATATGTTAAGAAAATATAAAACGTTTTAAGCATCAGCTCATATACAAAGAACTGCACAATTTAATAATGTTAATGCGCATGCTCCAAACAAAGTTCAGATACCTAAGATCAATATCTACAGATCTTTTAATACAAAAAATTACACTAGGACAAACACATTTACACTCTTTCCAAACCAGTAACTTACCAAAAAAATGAGAAACAGTAATAGTTGTTCTGTAGGCAAAAAGTTAAGTGGGTCGCTAAAGTGTAATCTATGATATTTAGATCCAAAAACTGTACACTAAAACTGTACACTAAGAAAACCAACAAATTCAGTTACACAATACTGAAACAAGCAGGTAGATAAATCTATATGAATTCCAAGGAAGAAAAATTTAACACTGTATGCATGACATGCACCATCTGAAAGTTCAAGTATAAAATGCATAAGAAAGTTATCACAATACCTGAGACAATGACCGATGCCAGTAATGGTGACTTGGAGAATGATGTGACTTGCTACTTCCACTGGAAGAACTGTTAAGTGAGCTGATGCTACACATGCTCGATTTTCGTGACCCAAGAGAGCTGGGACTGCTTGGTGGTGTTTGGAATGACCAGTTGCTATCAGAGCCCTTTAGATCTGCAATCACCTGAAAAACAGGAAATATGTTCATAGAAGAGTTGTTATATCCCCAAATGCAAAAAAAAAAATTTGTTCTTGGACAACTATTGATATAAATTAATTTTAGCAGCTGCCAACATTCAGTAATAACTGAATGTAAATATATGTACACATTATATCTAAAAAGAAAGATGATGAAACTTACCAAACAAAAGCGCTGGCAGGTCGATAGACACACAAACAAACACAAACATACACACAAAATTCTAGCTTTCGCAACCAATGGTTGCCTCGTCAGGAAAGAGGGAAGGAGAAGGAAAGACAAAAGGATATGGGTTTTGGTAAGGAGTCATTCCAATCCCGGGATAAAACCCATATCCTTTTGTCTTTCCTTCTCCTTTTGTCTTTCCTTCTCCTTCCCTCTTTCCTGACGAGGCAACCATTGGTTGCGAAAGCTAGAATTTTGTGTGTATGTATGTGTTTGTTTGTGTGTCTATCGACCTGCCAGCGCTTTTGTTTGGTAAGTTTCATCATCTTTCTTTTTAGATATATTTTTCCCACGTGGAATGTTTCCCTCTATTATATTCATATGTATACATTATTTTATACATAAATATTTTAAGTGAGTGACATTTCTTTTATTGACAAGTAGTTGTAATAGTAAGAACCTGCATTCCCCCTGATACCAAGTAGAAGGTGGTAACTTCAGCAGCTTAGCTGTTAGTGATATCCCAAATTTACAGTTAAAAAATAAAAAATTAAAGATGTGTTATTTTGATCATTCAAACTTGATGACTTCGAACTTTTAATAGCAATCCCACTGAACGTTACTGTGGATTAGCGCAGAACCATAATACCTTACTTGGATACAGCCAGCTACTCACTTGTTCACTTGCAGGTGGTAGTGTGTATGGGTCAGCTGTATGTTTCTGAATTTGATCAACAACTTCTTGAAGATGTGACAGCTCCGACAGCATGGCAACTTCTTCATCCTGTGCAATAATAAATATTATGATCGTCTTCTGCTTTCAATTTGGTTAAAGTAATTAACCAACACTTAGTTTCAACATTGGGTTGCGAGTCACAAAATATATTTTTTCCAAGAAATCAACTTTTTCTTTCAAAGGAGAAAACATTAACTGCATCAGTACGATAAATGTTCCAATGCCGTCTGCAATTATAAATCAGTCCTACAGCAGACTTCTATTTTTGTGTACACAACTATATCAAACTTTTAATTTATGTCACAAAATAAATATATTCCACTTCCTCCTCAAAATTCACTTTTTTAGGGGTGGGGTGGTATATACAAATTGCAGTAGCAGTTGAGTGTGACATTCACAAACATCTAACTACAGCCAAAATTTCATTCATATTATTACAGTGTCCGTTCTACAATAACATGTTTTCATCTATTCAGTAGTTTATTTGCTTTTGCTTTATATTTTCACTTTAAACTCACCACAACCGGTTTCAAGAAAGCAACCAGCAGGCAGTATCTGCTGCGTTCTTCTACAAGTGCCTCACGCACTGCCTTCTTTTCAGTTTCCTCCAAAAGTTGCCGGCGTTCATTCACGTCTTGCAAGCAGCTCTCTACCCTGCGCTGCAATTCACCATTCTTGCCCTTTCGAGCTTTCTTTTGCAATCGCAGAGTATCTGTCGATCGCTTCTTTAGTTCAGCACGGGCACGTTTGTATTCTGGAAAGAAAGAAAACTTTTAAGAATTCTTACCTTACATCAGTCTTAATCTAGATGGAACACAGTTTATATATTATAAATTATTAAAAGCTCTGTGTGACATGCAAATTAACTATTTACACTTAAGTATTCTCACACTCTAATTTTGTCCACAAGCGCAATCATCATAGTATAAGGTACCCCTTATTTGCAGGTAAGAGTGCATTTCACTTTCTTTCCAGTTTTGCTGTTTCACACACGTGGAGCGCTGCAGTACCTATGGAGTAAGGAGTGAGTGGTAGGTTCCCATGTCACAGTGACAGTTGGCCACCTGGTGCTTTCAGAGCCAGTGGAATGTGCTGCAGATGCAGAAACCTGCTTCTAACGACAGTAAAGAGATACGTAGGGAAAGTACATTTATGCTAGCGTGAATCAAATAATTTGTTGTTAATAAGTATTTGCCAACATAAGTTGCCTTTTGCCACTCAGTCATTAGTAGGAGTCTCCGGGTCATAATTACTACCTTTCAGTAATTTTACAATGCCAGGAAACGTTGATTTAATAAACGAATGAATAATTTTGGCACAGTCGAAGATATACGATCTTATAAGAACTATACCAACTACATGCTCAAGTTACAGACTGTGTGCCATAGTCTGAAGTCTGTCAATAGGATGCCTTTTGATCTTGTCATGCAGTAGACTATGCTCTCATACCGTTAATAGTTAGCTCATAATCACTGTGAAGTTGATTTTACGGTGTTTCCTAAATAAACGCACCATAATGGCACCCCAAAAAAATTATTCAGAAAAAAAAAAGCTATATTTTGTCCCCACTTCATTACATAAAACAGACAGTAGTAGCGCACTTTCAGAACCTGACAGCTCTGCAAGGGGAAATAAAAACTAGAAGAGCATCTCCGCATAACAGGTAGGAAGAACTTCTAGGCGGCAGCTCTCCAAGTCAATTGAAGACTTAACGGCTTAGTTAGTGAAACTTGGGAGGGAAAGAGTGGCCAGCTAAACTGTACACCTCATATCACCATCTACAGACTCACCAGTTAATCTGAGACATTTATGGGGGCTTAGCATGAGTGGAGGGTTCTTGCAGTGGAACAGGCACCACTCTAAGTTACAATTTAACACGCAGTGAAAAAATACAAATGGCTAGTTACTGAATTGCACAGCAAATACAGCAAACAGAAAATTCACAATAGCTAAGTTTTTATAGTGTTTCTGTCAGATTATATACTAATGTAATGTCTCCTTCATATTTTCATGAAGTTACAGTACTAGTCTAAAAAGGGACGAACACTGAAATATTCAAATTCTATAGATCAAAAAACAATTAAGAAAGACAATAAATGACTAAGATTCTTGAGATAAAGTTCCATGTTTCTCAGTTGTTTGAAAGGCACTGGACACTGACCTATTTATCACCTAAAATAGAGGTCAAATAATTTGGTTATTCCAACTGGCATCCAAGCCTCATCATGTGAAAATGTCCAAGTGTTATGGCAGCACCATAAGCATTATATTCTGGTCTCTCTTCATAATACAGCAGCAACTAAAAATTACAGCATACTGCCATGTAATTCTGATAACTATGGCATAACCTAGAACTGGTCACACAAGTGTTTTGTATGCAGTTTTCTTTACAGCGACACAGCACATTCCCAAACCCACCCTGTTCCCCCAACTACTTCTCAGCATTACCTCTAAATACCTGTACAATATAACATGCTGAAGACTGCATCTTAAGTTAACACTTTGTGTTGCTGATCCAATCTGACAAGACATTAGAGGTCCTATCTCATTTTCTTTGGGATGCACACTGTACATACAGATTACTTCTACATGGCTATTCTATAACTCACACTTAAGTGCCTGGCCAGAGAGTTCATCAAACCAATTTCAGACAATTTTTATAGCATTTTCAAATTCAAAGAAGAAAGTCTGATTAAATTTCATGAAAAGATCATGCCGCAACGAAAAAGGCCATTGTTTTAAACACTGCCACCCAACTGGGGTATCTTATCTGTTACACTCTCACAACAACACAAAGCAAGCAGGCCATCTTTGATTTTTTATGTACTCTTAATTCTATATGGTAAGGATCCATACCACACACCAATACTCCACAAGAGCACAGGTAAATGTAGTGTAGGTCGTCTCTCTAGTAGATTTGTTACACCTGAAAAGTGTTCTACCTACAAAATACAGTCTTTGGTTCGCCTTTCTCGCAACATTTTCAGTGCATGGTTCCAATTTAAATTGTGTGTGTCTAGTAACTTCACTTTTCAGTGGCACTGTCACTGGTAAAATTATCATTGCTGCCATGCAGTGAAGTTATTGATTGTGTCACGATGCTGGTATGCTTTACACATGCGAAGAATCTTTTTGAATTTTCTAGCAGATCTCGAGACAGAATTTCTTTGTAGAAACTATTAAAAGCATCTTGCATTGTCCTATATGCTAAATTTTGTACTGCTTTAAAATACTGCCAATCTTGCAGACTTTGAGTTATTATAAATCTGGCATGCTTTTATCATTACTTCTGCAACAGTGTCCTGTATATTTTCATTTCTCTATGGACGAGTTTCCCCCCAGACCCAGAGATGCCTGGCATACTAACATCCCCTGCAAAATATGTCAAGAGTAGCACACAAATGCTCTATTATATTTACATTCGCCAAATATGCTGTATGCAGAGTTTCCTCACTGTAGTGTGTGTCAGCAACAGGTGTATGTATAGACCTGTGGAGATGAGCACTGTTCACAAACAGTACACTGCATCAACGTAAATTGTTCATGTCCCTCTGCCATATCGAAAGAATAATATTCTTAGTATCCTGCTACTGGAGTTATTGAACTGATTGCCGCAATGGCCTAGTCCATGACTAAACATACACACTCGTTGGTAAATTCCATTATGTTTTGAGCATCTTAACTCTCCATCCCCTTGTTTTCTATTCACACTAGCTGGCAACACGAATCCCCACTCATGCTGCACTGGGATTCATCAGAAACCACCACTCTCATCCACAACCATCAGCATCAATGATAATGATCAATCAACAGAACTGAAGTGGTTCTGCATTAACAGCTCGACACAATATGAACATTATGTGTAATGGCTGGCGGGCTCTTTTGTTGATGCTGAAGCATAACACACATTAAAAACAATTTGTGCACGAATAGACGATACACAAAAAGCAAGCGATGAATTCAGACTAAGGCCTCATGTTCAAGTACTCAAGATCAATGGCTAAGGATACTTTTACATGAGGAAAGCAAGCTATGTCTGGATGTTCAAATTTCCATGTCTCACAGCAAACATTGGGAGATCAATTTGATGATCAAACACATATCTTCCATGATGACTTTGGCAAGTTGTGGCTCAGAGACAGCTGTGGTTGGCCCGAAATACTACACTGATACTCAAAAACAACAGTAATAATTTAAGTACACAAGAACCTCCTTTATCTGGCCCTCATTATTCCAGATTTCCAATTTATCTGGATCCATTTTTTGTTTCCTTTTAACACGAAAATGTGTGGTATACAGTTGGTACAGTATGGTGTACATACACCAGCTGTGTTGGCACAGCAGGCAACAAGACATGGCTGGTCCCACACTCGGCATGGATCTGTTCCTTACATAGTTCAGAAGCTACTGGTACTTTTACTTTATTCCCATGTTTTGAGTGTGTGAATGAAATGACTTTAAAGTGAAAGAAAATGGCTGTTTCGAGAGACAAACAGTTGGAAAGGCTGAACACATGGCTGAAAAACATAGCTGCTGAGTATGGTGTAAGTAGATGAGCTGTGTCAGTCAGTCACGCAAAAGAAATTGGAGGCTTCCACTTCAACATGACGAGTAAAGAAAGTCTGCAAAACCACAACACAAATAAAGCAACAAATGAAAACATTGGATGAAGCATTATCCGTTTGGTTCAATGAGAAAAGACAGCACTATTTTCTGATATCCAATCCTACCCTGCAGGAAAAGGTGTTAAATTTAAAACAGTAATGGCGATACTAACTTCAGAGATAGCCAAGGATGGCTGGAAAATGTAAAGCTGATCATGGAATACGGCAGCTTCCAGTGACACGTGGTAGTTTTACACGGGATACTGTGGCTGCAGAAAACTTCAAAAAAGACTCTGAAGTCATTTCCTCTGAAAACTTAATCCCACTCCAGACTTATAATGGAGACGAATATGGATTTACTTTATTGGATGCTGGCTTTCTGATTAGATGACTTGGCAAGGGGTTATAATAGGTGTAAAGATCGAGTTGTTTTATCAATCTAAACACCCGCGTATATTATACTTTTTCTTGTGTCCAGCATCTATGCGGGGTTGCCACGGTTACTACTGGATCTGGCATAGTTAACTTAAGGGGTGGATTGATGCCCTTCTTATGACCATCCCGTTACACCACCCCAACCCCCTCCCACTACCCCTCTCGAGGGCAGAATATATGTAACTCGAAATGACTGCGTGCAGTGTAGAATTCTATGAACGGTTTCTAAATGTTTGCGAGTCATGTAATTAAGGCAGTATTTGGTGGTATTCACCTAGTCAGATGTGGGAAATGCCTAAGGCGTACACCGACCCTCGTTGTTGACTGTTCTGCTGTTACAAACGTGCTCTCTCCCTATCGTGCTGAGGCGGATTTTGTAATGGCTGTACTGCTCGCCAAATGCTGGTCCCTGTACAGAGAGACGGCGTTCCGGCCGAAATTAAACACTTACCATTTGATTTTTCGGAAACTATTACGTGAAAAAAAATTGATTTTTGCACAACTTTTAGTCTGACATCTTCACTCCCGATAAAGAACTGAAATTCTTTTCGTTATCTGTGCTACAGCACTGGGTCGAGTTAGATAAAACACTGCACGAAATTTTAAAGGGTTCGCAGGGGTAATAACGCAGGGCGTTAACTTTTCATATGCTTGATTTTAGCTCAAACATTGCAGTGAGTGAAATGTACGTAAGATATCGAAATTTTATTTAAAATTGAGAGCAGAACGACATCTCATGTCGTTTCGAGTTATTGGGTTTTACATCCAGTCCTTGAGCATTGCGAGTCATGAGGCCATAATAATCATAATATCTCAAACAATTCAAGATGTAGAAACTAGGCTTTTTGCAAATGATAGTACACAATTAGGCACGTAAGTTGTATGACAAATACTCAAAGCTCTTTTCTTCACGGAGATATGGCAGTACAACTCGTCAGTACAAATCGTCCGCAGCAGTGAGAGATAGGCGCCTCAATACGAATTGTGAGACGTCCACAGCAGTGTAGAAAACCCAAGCCGCGCGAGAATACACGTCCTAAGCCCTTAGCGAGTGACGTAGCGGGACGCATATAACGCTCACAGCAGCGAAAGGGTTAATCTGCCGGGTGGATTCGATGCGGAGCCCGGTGCATCTGTTCGAATCCTGCAAGCGGCGTGCTAACACGCGCGGCTAGCGCTCGGGTGAACCATCCGCGTGCGTTGAAACATGTTAATCGGTCCTGTTCGGCCGTTTTATACAAGTCACAAAACAATGCGTGGATGGGCAGGGCCACTTTTAAAAACCAGTTTCACAGTGATTTGTGCCAAGCGTGGAAACATACAACCGATGGAGCAGAGTGTACTGGAGAACATCAAATGAGTACACAGAAGACATCTGATGCGTAAATTAACTGAAGGAGAAGTTTCTGTGATTTCTGTATAGAGGTACGCAAATATCAAATATGCGATTTTTATTCTTGCATCTTCTTGGTAGCATGCTTCTAATTTATTGCTTCTGAAGTTATGGAAACCAGTATGACGTGCAATTTGCGATTCCACCGCCTTAGTCTGGTACTTTGTAAACGCCTTCGTTCCTGGTTGTTCGGATGCACAATATGGTGATGTAGATACCTGGTTGCAGAGTGACGGTGCGACACCGATGGTGACCTACACAACGAAGGTGGCGTTTCAGGGGAAGAAATAATTCCTTAGGCGGAGGCAACAGCACAGACGGAAAAAAACTAATGGTGTACCTAAGACGCAGCCAGGAAACAACTCCAGCCGAACTGAAAGTGAAACGCTACAATAATTACAGAACTTAAGTGCAAAACAGTGTTCCTTGTTAGAGATAAAATAAAAGGTCTGAATATTTTAGTACATACTTAAGTTTTTGAATTTAGTAGAATATTTCCGATACCACCTAGTCTGGATAAACGAGATTCTTGTGTAGTAACAATTCCCTGCAAATTAAGTGTTGTAACTGTCAAGCATACTCCACCAATTACACTACTACCCGTCCAGAACATCGCTGGAGCTCTTTTTCTTCTTGTCCCCAACAGACTGCCGTTCCACTTTTTCCGTAACTTTCCCAAAATCTATTCTTCAAAGTATTCTGTGTCTGCTATCTCCGAGATGGTACAATGTTACACGGAATGGACTAAATCACACTTTCGCGTCCTGACAAAATATTAAGTTGAGTCTTCTGAACGCTATCTGCTTTGTTGCACGAGACGACGCGCGCGCATATTCATGCGCGAGTACCTTGAAACCTTCAACCACATTATGTGATCAAAAGTATCCGGACACCTGGCTGAAAAATACAAGTTCGTGGCGCCCTCCATCGGTAATGCTGGAATTCAATATCGTGTTGGCCCACACTTAGCCTTTGTGACAGCTTCCCCTCTCGCAGCCATACGTTCAATAAGGTGCTGGAAGGTTCCTTGGGGAATGGCAGCCCATTCTTCACGGAGTGCTGCAGGAAGGAGAGGTATCGATGTCGGCCATTGAGGCCTGGCACTAAGTCGGCGTTCCAAAGTATCCCAAAGGTGTTCTGTGGGATTCAAGTCAGGACTCTGCGCAGGCCAGTCCATCACAGGGATGTTATTGTTTTGTAACCACTCCGCCACAGGCGGTGCATTATGAACAGGTGCTCGATCTTGTTGAAAGATGCCATCACCTAATTGCTCTTCAACAGTGGGAAGCAAGAGGGTGTAAGGCCCCTCCATGAAAAACACGACCACACAATAACGCCACCGCCTCCGAATTCTCCTGTTGACAGTACACACGCTGGCAGATGACGTTCACCAGGCATTCCCCATACCCACACCCTGCCATCGGATCGCAACATTGCGTACCGTGATTTGTCACTTCACACAACGTTTTTCCACTGTTCAATCGCCCAATGTTTACGCTCCTTACACCAAGCGAAGCGTCGTTTGGCATTTACCGGCGTGATGTGTCGCTTATGAGCAGCCGCTCGACCATGAGATCCAAGTTTTCTCACCTGCCGTGTAACTGTCATAGTACTTGCAGTGTATCCTGATGTAGTTTGGGATTCATGTGCGATGGTCTGGATTAGATGTCTGCCTGTTACACATTACGATCCTCTTCAACTGTTGGTGGTCTCTCTCTCAGTCAGCAGAAGTGGTCGGCCTGTACGCTTTTGCGCTGTACTTATCCCTTCACGTTTCCACTTCACTATCACGTCGGAAACAGTGGACCTAGAGATGTTTAGGAGTGTGGAAACCTCACGCAATGGTGTATGACAAGTGACACCCGATCACCTGACCACGTGGAGTTCCGTGGAGCGCCCCATCCTGAGCTCCCAAGATGTCTAATGACTGCTGAGGTCGCTGATAAGGAGTACCTGGCAGTAGGTGGCAGCACAATGCACCTAATATGAAAAACTTATGTTTTTGATGGTGTCCGGATACTTTTGACCAAATAGTGTATCTATATTGGTGTCCAGCGTCAAACTAATGCCGTCATTTTGAGTGTGTGTATATCTGTGAGAAAACTGTCTAATTTTACTATTTAATCAGTAAGAAGGTTAGAAAAGCTTGGCTTAATAGTAACCTGTTCTTTTGAAAACGGGTGCCTTCCTAACGTAAACATGCAGACTAAGTCAGGTGATGGAAAACAATCGCCCTATTGTTCTTTTTCTTTCCTTGGTACCAAACACAAGAGAATCCAATGAACACGCGTTGTTTCACAATATATTATTCTAAGTAATTAACTTAGTAATAGAGAGAATTAAGGAGTTGAAGAGGCAGACTTGGTGTTGTCTGCAGAAACAGATTCAAACTGTTTTAATTTGCAGTAGTTCTGTGTAGTCATGTATGGAAGTGAAACTTGGGCGATAAATGAACAATAAGGAAGTAGAAACTTTGGAAATTTTGTGCTACAGGAGAATGCTGAAGATTACACTGGTAGGTCACGTAACTAGTGTGAAGGCAATGAACAGAAATGGAGAGAAAAGAAGTGTGGCACAACGTGACTAGAAGAAGATACCATAGTCTGAGGCATCAAGGGATCACCAATTTAGTATTGGAGGGAAGCGTGGAGGGTAAAAATCGTGAAGGGAGACAAGAAAGATGAATACGCTATACGCAGATTCAGAAGGATGTAGGTTGCAGAAGTTAATCGGAGACGAAGAGGCTTGCACAAAGCAAGAGTATCATGGGGAGCTGCATCAAAGCAGTCTTTGGACCGAAGAGCACAACAAAAACAGTTCTGCTGAGATACAGAGGCTTGCACAGGATACACCACTGTCGAAAGCTACATGAAACCAGAATTCGGACTCAAGAGCACAACTCAAGTATAAAGGAAAGAAAAGCTCTGTGGATACATTTAATAACTCTGGCGAAAAGACCAGCAAAAGATTAGAAGTGAAGTTTCAACAATTTTATGCGATTTGAAAAACCAAAAACCACGCCTGTCTACAGATTACGTAAACTTGGAACAAAACCCGCATCAGAACAACATAAATGCTAGTGCAATGTAGCTCCAGTAGTAACAGGTGCACGGTTCCGCAGTCCCCCGTTATTGTACGGCACTGACAGTGAGTTTACATTGAATGAAGTTACATAATAGTCTGATCACTTTCCTAAATAATTACACAGTTTCGTACATTCCCTAACACAAACTCATGCTCTGATTGCTTGCTATCATCGGAGCAGTCCGTAAACAACTAGCAATCAATCACTGTTATTCTGATCCTGGTATAAGAGGACAAGCGTGGGCTGTGTTACACACTTACTGAGAATGAAAATTTATAATAAAATACTTGGCAAAATACTCAATATGAAGTAACATCCTGTAAAACGAAAGCTACAGAACATTCTGTGAGAAAAATTACCACTCAGTAGAACTATTGTACATAAAGCATGAAGTGGTAGGGGAAAATGGGGTTAACTGGGTCTGTTTTTCTTCCCTTAAAATGTTGCTTAAGAATGTTTTTTTTTTTAATTATTATTCGTGTATCTCGGGCAAAACATGTATAAAAATTACAGGCACTTTCTTTTTTGCAGTGTCTCACACAGATTCTACAGAAATGGAGAACTACTTTGACCCTACTTTTGGACCATTTAACCCGAGTGGCTGGTTTAACTGGATCTCTCGGTTAGATAAATTACAAGAACCTAAATATAAAAATTAATTGCAACAACATTGGAAACAATGCTAAACACACCTTTATGAGCATATTTATGAAAAGATCGTAGAAATATCATAAATAGTGCACAATGAATGCACCGACAACGGTCTACAATCAGATCATGTTTTCATTGCGAGCCCTAGTGCCAGGTATTGGACTGCGTAATTTGGCAATTTCAATTGAAGCAACAAAGATATCGATATCATCATCATCATCATCATCATCATCATCATCATCATCATCACCACCATCATCATCACCACCATCATCACCCCATCATCACCATCATCACCATCATCACCATCATCATCATCATCATCATCATCTGCAGCTTCAAATTTTTTAGTAGAAACAATTCTCTTAAAAAAAATTACTTCACGGACATCACTGTACATTTTAATAGCTTGAACAACATAACAGTGACAACTCGTGGCAGTTTTCCCTTATACTTTGACTACAATGACGCCCCCTTCTTCAATGCTTCAACATTTGGTCACCATTAGTGTAAAAGTCAGTATCACAGGAATCAATGTGCCAGACATGTTCAGCATCGTCAGAGCTGCTGCTGCTCTCCTCCAATACTTGGCGTTCGACTGAAGGCTTTACTTTTTTCTTGGCAACTGTCTAGATCTTTTCTCTTTTGCTGCTGTGTCTAACTGTTGCACTGGTAAGCACAGTTTATTTCCTTTCTTTCTACTTCTTGTTTTCCTTGCACCAATCTTATAATACTTCCAAACTTGCACAGAATGTACAGTTTCTGTTGGCTGATCTTGTCTGATAGCCAAGATTCTCTACCCGCATCTTCTTCCAGTAAGTCACGTGCAGTTTGTTGTTTTACTAGCAGAGGTCTGTCCGTGAATATGACAAAAGAAGGAAAAAAACTATTAATCTTGGTCGGTAAATTGAAAGGTTGAATACCACTGACACTAAAGCCTTTTCAGATGTTGGGAGCGATAAAAGCCAAATGATATGCAACACCTCTAGTGCTGCAATGTCTTAAATGGCAATTCTGCGGGCACTGGCGGGTTTTTCTGTGAAGCGTTCCGCTTAACCCCACACTTTATTGGTCCAGTTAATCCCACCTTCACTTTAATCAATAGTTTTCAAAATAGTGGGAAAATGGCTCATGCTCAGCTTATATTTCATGGAGAACCATAAAGCAATAGACACCGATTACAACTCAAAGGAACAAAATTGTATACTACTAGCAATTAAAATTTTAGGAGAATTTGTTAAATGCGAGAAAAATTACTCTTGGCAGTGGACTTCACATACATATGCGAATTTACCCAAGATAAAGCAGACATATATAAGGTCAAATAGTGCAGCAAACCTAAGGAAACTACTTTATCCTACGAAAAAATAATTTTCCCTACTGAATCTTTAATTAATGTGATGGTCCAATCAACCCCGAATTTCAGTTGATCGCAACCTCCCAAAACTTAAGCATGCTGCAACTTAGGAGTAGATTTATTAGATAACTGTTTTCCAGTAACACCACCAAATCAGTACTGGGTTACTGTATTTGGTATTTCTTGTAAACTGATAGTGGTGATGTTTTTGCCAGAAATTTTGTATATGTCTCCTGCATCTGGACGATATTATTTATAAATTTACATTATGCGACTAATGAATGTTGATTCAAACGTACAGTTATGAAACTAACTTTACTAGTAACCCGAATTAGCAATAAGTATCTTTAATGCACTGATTACAGCAATCTTTTGATATTATGGAACAGTAAATAAGCTGCGCAATTGTTATAGATTAACGAAAAATTTTTTAGTGGTTTATTTATGTAGTGTCTAAAGTAGCATGAAACTTACTTTCGTAATTTCACAAGAGGCAGAAACCATAACAGCCGTCAGAAAAAGTAACAGTTAAGGCATTATTAAACTGGTTATTTATAATAGTAGCTAATCGTAGGAAACGAAATTAACAACAGATCAAAGAATGTACTTACGTGCACGAGACAGGTAATATCCACGAGTGGATAACATTCTTCACGAAAAACTGGAAAGAAAGACACGCGTGACCTGGATGCTACGATTCTTTACTGCCGCCCAAAAAGGAATAGGGAAAATAGTTCAGGCAGAACCACGGCGATGTTTATGGGTAACCCGCAGATTCGCAACCAAGGATGTAACTCATTTGTGAATCGTTCAAGAGAGATTGAAAGCTAGAAGTAAATGTTTATGAGAACACCAAATATGGTGATAACTCACGCCAGGTGAAACGGGTGATGGCATTGTGTGTGGGAATAAGGAGGGTGGAATCCTGAAATTACTGGGAGAAAAGCGTTACTGGCCCCTTTTGGACCACATCACTGGAGAGTTTGGGACATTAGTATACTGGAAGAAAAAGAAAGCCAAGATAAGCAGATAAGGAAGTGCTCTTTCACCAGAAAAACGCTTCAGCAAGCAGTGACACTGTTAAGGAAGAAAATAGACTAGAAGGAATGAGTACTGGCTTGTAATTCACGTTGTTCTTATTTTTTTTTAAGAAAGACATTTTTACGATAATAGAATTTACTTTGCCTGACAAAATCTACTCTCCCAGACTGCATTAAAAGATCGGGCCTCTTTGAATTACGGGACGTAGTCCGTGATGTTCAGAATTATTACTTTTTTTGCTGAATTTTAATAAGCCTAATCAATCCCTACGCGTGACTCGAAGATATCTACTGGTTCTTTGGCAAAGAAACTATTCCGGCATTTACCTTCAACGCTTTCGGAGAACTGTGGAAAAATGATGACCCGATAGGGTCTGAAACTCACTACCGAATGCGAGTCCAGTGTCATTACCTGTCGAGCAATCTGTGTACGTGCGCTCTGCACCGCGATTGCTTCGTCCAATGAGTCATTAAAACCCAAGCTCCAGATAAATACACCGCTGTCACTTAAGGATTTGGAAATTACCAGTTTTAAAAGGACTTGTGCGAGAAGAAATTGAAAAGTTGAGGTATGCTCAAGACATTTTTACATAGTGACTTCAGAGAGTTAAGTTACACATGTCGTCACACGCTAACAGCACTGCGCAACGAGAGTGGCGCATCGTGAGAAGAGAGCACATGTTACGAGTTTGCTACACAGAACGGGCAGTTTTGCTGCAGCACGGTTAACAGACGCATGAAAGTGTTTGAGTGAAATGGTGCGGCGCCAACTAGAAACGCACTCCAAAGTTTAATCAAGTGGTGCAGTATGATTCTTGTAAGCAATACGTCTAAATTGCCTAAAGATTCGCCGTGAAGTTCTGGCGACATATGGACCAAATGCTTTTGGTAAGTCCTTATGAATTTGGTAATGGAGGGTGGTTGTTGGGGGAGGTGGGGAGCAAAGTTTGAATACATTACGCAGGTACAAGCGGATTAAACTGCACCAGTTACGCAGAGATCTAGCGGCTTGCATGTAACAATAGCGTGGACAGCCACATAAACCAGTTTTCTGGGTGGAAATCACAATAACAACAGCTACAAGTGACAGACGGTTTAAATTACGACAGATAGGCGTCTCAGCACTACAAGGCGACCGGAATCGGGAGCGCAGGTGGTGAATGCTATGTCGCTGCTCACATCCCGGCCGGAGCTCGGAAACTTCCCTGGTCGCCACCCTGACAGCAGCGGAAGGGGGCTGGCGCAGGTGGCGCCCGGGGCAGGAGCCGCGACAGCTGGCAACCGCGCCGGCCGCGGCCCACAGCTGCTGATAACGCCACACCACGCCAGCCAGCCAGCTATCTACCGGCACCGGGCAGTCCGACCGCCCACCCACTCCAACCACACGTGCTGCCACACCAGCCGCTTCTCCAGTGGCGCGGGTGCCCTTCAAGGTACTACACACGTTGTCTGCTACCCTTTACCGGGTCTAAAAAGGAAAACACTTTCAAAGCGGTGGCGGTGGAGCGCCGCGGATCGAGCTTTGGTTCTGAGCGGAGATCACAGTTTTTTTTTTTTTTACTCCCCCCCCCCCCCCCCCTTGCGCTCCACAAATTATATTCGTGTTCGTCAACATGTTTACCATGCCTATTAGTTTCACAACGACAAAATGTAAGATGTATTAATTTATTTACATCAACATGCAGTACAACGCTTTAAAAATCCAAGAAAATGCAACTCACAATATTACACCATTTAAATACCATTCGTGTGAAAAGCTGTGAACATTTGTCACGCAATTAATTTAAGGTTCTAATAGGAACAAACCCTCACATCTACATTTACATTATTGCTCTGCAGCTCACAATTAAGTGCCTTGTTGAGTATTCATCGAACCACCATCGAGCTTTTTGTCTACAGGCCCTGTATCAAAGAGCGCACGGGGAAAACTTGAGACAAATCTTTCTTTGCAAGCCGTAATTTACACAATTTAAAATCGAAGTTAGCACTTACCATTATCGGTATTTCACTTAGCACTGCCGACTGTGAATATAGGTCTTTCAGCTACAGCTACGGAAGGGTGCAAATGTAGTTCTGATTCTTTCTGTCGTTTCCCCCACCGTTCGGGAAGGTAGTCTTTCCATTTCTGTCATCCCTTATTCAACAACCTATTGTTTGAAGTTCTTTACAATCCATATTACGACGATGCTCCGTTGTCCTAACTGGTACTGATGAGAGTAAAACATACCTGGAGACGACTTAGGTGGGGATGCTGAGTGTCCGCACCTCGTGGTCGTGCGGTAGCGTTCTCGCTTCCCACGCCCGGGTTCCCGGGTTCGATTCCCGGCGGGGTCAGGGATTTTCCCTGCCTCGTGATGACTGGGTGTTGTGTGATATCCTTAGGTTAGTTAGGTTTAAGTAGTTCTAAGTTCTAGGGGACTGATGGCCATAGATGTTAAGTCCTCCCTCAGAACCAGGTTTTCAAGTCAGAACAATGGGAACGCAGGTGTTGGGCTACATGAGAACAACCAATTCTCGTTCCATCCAGCATATTTTCGCCTTCTTCAGTGAGGCTGGGTAGGATGCAGCGTTGTCCCAACGAAAGGCATGCATATTCAAATACAGAGAGATGTAAACAGGCAGAATACGGCGCTGAGGTTGGCAACAGCTATAAAAACAACAAGTGCCTGGCGTATTCGGCTGGGTTGCCACAGAGATCGGTCCTGGGGCCCGTTTTGTACAGTCTGTACACTGCGGAGACTCCCACGCCCCCCCCCCCCCCCCCTGGTGGTGCACACCGCACAATACGCTGGCGACACCGCCATTTACACTCGTAATGCGAATAAGGACCTGGTCATTCGTAGGCTACAAAGGGTTTTAGATAACACATGAACCTGGGCTCGTCGCTGGCGCGTCAACATCAATCCTGAAAAGACATAAGCTATGTTGATCACCCAGAGACTCGGACCCCCCAACGCCCCCCCCCCCCCCCCCCTCTTTCACACACACCGGCATGGATCCCGACTCCCCTGGCGCAGATCCACCAAGTACCTCGGCGTAATCTTTGACTCGAGACTAACGTGGAAACCTCATATAGACGAGATCGACAGGAAGGTCTGCGCCAGAATGTCCATCCTATACCCAGTCCTCAACACGACCAGCTCCCTTCCCTGCTCTGTAGGACTAAACGTCTATCAGGCCCTTATACGGCCAGTAATGGAGTATGCGTGCCCTGTCTGGGGATACGCGGCAAAGCAGCACCTGGACAAACTCCAGAGGCTGCAGAACCGCGCCCTCAGAAGAGCACTGCACCTACCCATGGGATTCCCCACCGACGATCTGCACGCCGCTGCCGAAATCCCATTCCTCAAAGATTCCAAGATCTGGCAAAGGCCTTCTACGAGAGCTCTTCCAGATTTGGAAATAACCTCATCCAATCCTTAGGCCAATATGACATGTCCCGCGATAAACACAAACTCCCCATGACGATCTTCGACGACTAAGTCGAGGAGAAAAATCCCAAACATCTCCAAATCCTAATACCAATCCTTAATCCTTAAAATACCCAACATCTCGCCAACCTCAGGCAAGTACTAGACACCACCAGAATACCACAGACAGCCAAAACGATCAAAGACAATAACACAATTACAACACACATTGTGGAGTAAAAGCCAACAGGCTACAAACTACTCCTCCTCCATACACTTCCCCAAGGAGGGGAAAGTAAAAGGTGAGAAGGGAAGAGAGCCGTCGTTAGATTGGTTACCGCTGCTACAATGACAGGTTATCAAGATTTCAGCGAGTTCGAACGTGGTGTTATACGAGAGTTATTCCAAAAGTAAGGTCCGGTTATAAAAAAAAAATCAAAACTAAAATGTTTTTTCAAAACAATTGTTTTATTTACATTCCTTACATCTTTATCTATTTTTCTACGTAACTTCCATACTTATTTAAACATTTGTCACATCGTTCAACAAGCTTTTGAATGCCCATGTTATAGAAATCGGCCGCCTGTGACGATAACCAGTCCTTAACTGCTTCTTTCACTTCATCATCTGTGTCGAAGCGCTTGCCGCCGAGAAACTCCTTTAAGTAACGGAACAGGTGGAAATCACTTGGCGCCAGGTCCGGACTGTAAGGAGGATGGTCCATCTGTTGCCATCCAAATTTCTTGATCAGAGCTTGCGTTTCATTTGCAGTGTGGGGTCTGGCATTGTCATGCAACAACAAGATTCCAGACGACAAAAGACCACGTCGCTTATTCTGGATTGCACGTCGAAGTTTAGTCAGGGTAGCGCAGTAGGCGGCTTTATTAATCGTTGTTCCTCTCTCCATAAAGTCGACTAACAATACTCCACGTCTATCCCAGAACACAGTCGCCATAACCTTACGTGTTGAGATTGTCTGCTTTGCCTTGACCTTGACTGGCGATGACGTGTGACGCCATTGCATTGACTGACGTCTAGACTCTGGAGTGATGTGAGAAACCCATGTCTCATCCCCTGTGACAACATTGTCTAAAAGACTGTCACCTTCCTTATGATATCGCTCCAAAAAATCAAGAGCAAAAGCCATTCTTTTCATTCGTTGGGGCTCAGTAAGCAGCCTGGGAACCCCACGGGCACACAATTTGTGAAACTTCAAATGTTCAGACACAATTCTGTACAAAGTTGTTCTACTCACATTCGGAAAATGCATGTCTACGTCTGTAATAGTGAATCGGCGATCTTCACGAATTTTTTTGTCAACCGCATTGACCAAATCGTCTGAAATCACTGATGGTCGGCCACACCGTGGTTCATCGTGCACATTATCCCGTCCTTCATTAAAAGCTCGCACCCACTTGCGCACTTTAATGTCGCTCATTATGTTAGGACCGTACACTTCAGTAATCTGCCGATGGATTTCCGCCGCTGAATTGTTTCTTACAGACAAAAACCGTATCACTGCCCTTACTTCACAATCGGCGGGCTGATCAATTGTCTTAAACATTGTAAAGTGACACTGTGAACTACACTCAGCAACAGTAACAAAGCGAATGGCGGCGTTTGATGCGCAAGGCTTGCCGGAAGTCGGCGCGCATGCGTGTTTTGTCATTGGCGCCAAATTTCAATAGTTACGGCGAATCGGACCTTACTTTCGGAATAACCCTCGTAGTAGGCGCACAAGCGATGGGACACAGCACCTCCGAGGTAGTGACGAAGCGGGAATTTTCCCGTACGACCATTTCACGTGTGTACCGTGAATATTAGGAATCCGGTAAAACGTCAAATCTCCGAAATCGCTGCGGCCGGACAAAGTTCCTACAAGAAATTGATCAACGACGACTACAGAGAATCGTTCAACGTGACGGAAGTGCAACCCTTCCGCAAATTGTTGCAGATTTCAGTGCTAGGCCATGAACAAGTGTCAGCGTGCGAACCATTCAACGAAACATCATCGATATTGGCTTTCGGAGCCGAAGGCCCACTCGTGTACCCTTGATGACTGCACGACACAAAGCTTTACGAGTCGCCTGGGCCCGTGAACACCGACATTGGACTGTTTATCACTGGAAACATGTTGTCTGATCGGACGAGTCTCGATTCAAATAGTATCGAGCGGATGGATGTGTACGGGTATGGAGACAACGTGAAGAATCCGTGGACCGTGTTTGTCAGCAGGGGACTGTTCAAGCTGCTGGAGGTTCTGTAATGGTGTGAGGCGTGTGCAGCATTTTCGCACCATGTCTGGCTTTGTGGCATCTCACAAAGCTTTTACAGTATTCATGCAATTGCACGATGTAAACCTTTGGCGACACACGCAACTACCAGTCTGAATTCAAGCTCTATCCACTCTCGGTGGGACATGTCCTCATCAACTGTGGCACTGGCAGCAATGATTTCTCCTGTAAATCACTGATGTTGACTGGCGTTTAGAAGACTCCGTCCTTGAGACATACCCCCACAGAAAGAAGTCGAATCGCTGTAGTATCAAGCGACCAACAGAGCCAGGGAAATGGACCACACCAGCGATCTGGAAACATCTGGTCTAAAAAATCTCGCATAGTCTGAACCCAATGTGGCGGTGCACTATCATCTTGGAACGCGGTACAGTTAAAGTGACTCAAGGTGGACTACTATAATATTGATATCACAATAGAAAATTCGGAAACCAGCGAGTCCAAAAGGCTGATTATCACTAACATAACTACTCTTCTGTTATTTACTTGTGAGTTTATGGACACACATGGACTACGAACTGTTTGAGCTCACTGATATGACTGTATTACAGTAAGGCGTTATGGACCTAGTATGGACTACGAACTGTTTGAGCTCATCGACATGACTGTGTATTAAGGCAAGTCGGAGGGCTATCTTACCTACAGCCAGTGGTTTCCTCGCAGAAGACAACCATAACATAGTTCCTTTTCTGCTCTTGGTGAAGCATTCAAGAAACGGCAACTTCCGCCCTAAGCATGTTTGCTGTTCAGGGCGTAATGTGGGAGCATCAAATTTTCAGGACCCCATGAAGGAAACGTTTAGCAATTTGCTTTAACCAGCACGGACAATGATGCTAACGGAACCATCTCAATGTGCAGGAACTAAACTTCATGCGGTGTTTTTTATTATTATTTAAAGATGAACGTGCGCGCGCACGCAAGCAACCAAGCACAGCCCCACGCGCTGATGAGGCCTACTTTACACATGACTAATATTCTAGCAGTTGTAATAGTCAAAAGTGCTTCAAAAAACATCTGCGCCTCAACAGTGTTACACAGCTGTGTGCATGTGAGAACATTGACTATATCTTCTACTGCTGGATAAATCGGCGAGATTCCACAAAGGCCCTATTGCTGCATCTGACAATTGCCATCTCTCAGAATACTCCAGTTACTCTCAGGTAATAACAAGATACATAGTCCCTTATACAAGTTGTAGACTCTGCCTCTAATACCAAGCGACAAGTGAAGCGTTATCAATTTTACACTTTGTAGATATTTAAGCTGTAAGCGTGACTTGATTGATGTGTTAATTATTAGAGTAATAGCTCGAATAGTAAGAGGTTCTCCGACAAAACAATCTGACTGATATGATTCGTGCGCAGGACCAGTGCGCGATCCCAACTTTCGCCTATCACGGACAACAGCCACCTGCTGAGCTTTCCAGACACGACTCACAACCTGCCTCACAACTTCAACGTCCCCGTCTCCTCTGCCACTTTCGTAACTCCGAAGATGTTCTCATTGTATCACGCTCTTTAAATTTCTCGCTGAACGTTGACGACTTTCTTTTACAATATGGCACCGCGGAAAAAAAAAGACGAAAAACCGCAATTTCTAGATTGTGGATGAAAAATACGCTTGATATGCCCCAGCGTGCACGAGAAATACAATGAAGTTTACTGCCAACAATACTTACTTGAAATTTAAAGGAAGCTTATACACGCTATTTCAATAAAGTTACATAGAATTAATTCTGTAGTTGAGTTTTCTGAAGTATCGCACTTTTTGAGTTGTGTCACTGTTCTTGCCGGGGTGCGGTATATTCAGCGCTTCATTTGACGAATGCTGCTTCACCGTTGTGTACGATGCCCCAGACTGACTGAGTCTAGTCGGAATTAGCAAGCGTTATGGGCTGTGCTCGATGTTCGCACTGTTATTGTGTGGAGAGCACATGGTGCGTCGGCGGTAGTTTTAGTGCGAGTAATCATGTTGTCCGTGGAAGTGGGACACAGACAGCAGGAATTGGATTCTCAAATTTCGCATACCATTTCAGTCTCTCTCTCTGCTGGTTGTCGGCAGCATTCTGGTCATGCTGGTCGAGATGCTACTATTTGTGTATCTTTATCTCGTGTGCTTTTCCTATCTGACTGCATTTATCTGAGTGCGAGGCAGTGATAATCCCGCTACGCGTTAAAAGTACGCTGTGCAGGGTGAAAGAATGGCTGTGGAAACGGGTACAGCAAAATCTCTGAACTTGCTGTGAAATGAGCTTCGATTACGAAAGTTGTTCTGACCATATTATTACGCTACTGTTGTAAAAGCTGTAATTAAAGCCGGTAACGTTCGGCGAACAACCTTGGGCCGTGTGAGGTCTTTCTGAGGGCGGAAAAGTGTGTCCCCCCCAGGAAAAGTGTGTGTCCCTACGACTTTATCAGGAACGAGACCAATATTTATTTAACTACGATAGATCTATAACAAAAGCTGAACACCTCGTGTGCTACGTGCGTTTTGATCAATACATTAATTAAATAAACACCTTATAGATCTATACACAGAAATGTTAGCATCAACCTTGCGTTTTAGAAGCTTAAATTCTGCTAATATGGAATGTTAGTCTTCCTCCAAAAAGGTAATTCTCCTTGCCTATCAACAGGAAAAGTCTGGCTGCGCCCGAAAATTATGTTTATGAAGACTGTGATGTTTACATTTTAACATGGTTTTTATACTCAATTTCTTAAAACCCTCTAGCAAGTCTTAAGAATGAAGTACGTCCGCTATTCTGACACTGAGGCTTCTAGATTTATCATCTATGATAGACATAATTCGCTTAATACTGAACATACTGAAATTTTAAATTCCACAGTATTTAAACTATTTTTTTTTAAAGGAAGCCGATTTGAATTAATTGAGTTGAGAAAGATTTCATACAATACAGCCATCGTTGGTGAAGCATCAGGAGACTAGCAAGTCACATATTACGCTTTTTTGTTTCTTTTCATAGTTGAATTCTTAAGTAAGCAATAGTAGCGTGGATACGCCGTCTGCGGACGCAGGAGGAGCTGGCCGCAGTTGGCAAACACCTGAAGACGCTTATGGCTGCTGTCAGCCGTCTGCAAGCGCCTCAGGGTGTGACGAAAGCGGAATAACTGGCGCATAGCGTGAGACATCTCCGGCGTCGCTTGTTTCTCACATGGATTCTGCTGTCGAGGCACATTGCAGCGTACTAGGCGCGGGGGATCTCGCACGCACTGCAGGGCGAGCGGCGGTTTTCTACGCGGTCGCGACGGTCTAGGTGTGAAGACGTGGAGTCTGGCCGTCCGGCCTAGCCCATTCACTCTTGTCACTACCTTCGCACGTGACAGATTTCCTGGAAGACGAAAACCGTATTTCGGAAACGGTTTTTCGCTGTCGTGTTTACATGTTAAGATCTCAAGCGGATTTGATAGCCCAGTTATATATGGGGCCTACAAAACATCTGATACAGTTTATGATTTAGTCAGCAGAATCGCTGTCTCTCTACAATTAGATCACATATTACCCGAAAATTTTTAAGAATTAGACGAAACCTGACAGCCAAGGCACGTTTCAAAACCGGTTGCGTTTACATGGGCGCGCGAAAGTCGATTGCGGAATTGGAAAAACAGCAACCAGAAGCGGATTTCCAGAATCGATTTTGAAGTGTTTACACGACAACCCAGTATTGGGAAACCGGTTTACGAAATACTGTTTTGGGAGCTCTACGTGAACGGGATGTGTGAGTGGGCAGGTCAGCAGGGTAGGAGCAGACACGGAGGGGAGGGGTTTACTAGTTATCGGGAGCTCCCATCATAGGCGCGTTATGGAGCCCCGTAGAGAAATAGCATCCAAGGCAGGAAAGAATTCCGATGTGCACTCGGAGTGTGTCTTCATCCGAGATTTGGAGCATTCCCTGCCTGCAGCTACCTAGCGTGCATGGTGTAGTGTTCTGAAAGTTGTTGCTCATGTCTTCACCAACGACGCCTGTTGGGCTCACTCGCAGGGTCGTACCCAGAGTCGAACGGGGTCCTTTTGTTTGGAGCTTAGTGGAGGAATCTCAACCGGAGGCTTCTTCGATTCTGTGACAGTCATGGCCGCAGATTTTTCAACCTGCGCTATGGGGTAGGGGAGGGCGGGAGATAGGGAGTTGTATGTTCGACTCCCCTTGGTAGGTCAGGTGTGCACAACACGAAGGACGCAACAATCAGTACTTCTGGAGTGCACGGAGAGATTTTTTTAGGCTACGCGGTACAATGAGTTTCTCTGATGAGCGCTCGCCAGTCGATACGCAATGAACGAAATCAGATCGCGTACAAAGTACACACACTTCGACCGTCAAAATTTTACTAGTAAATTATCGAAGAACTTCCTGAATTTACTGCCCTCCATGAAATTTATCGTGCTCAAATTTTTCTCGGGCCTAAGAGCTGGCTGAGACCCGAAATAGTAAGCTCTGAGGTGCTCATGGAACGTATATCGGAAAGACGTATTAGAGGCCATAGGAGGGGGCTTGTTCATTGCAGTTGACAAAAATACTGTCTCTAATGACGTCGATTTTGAGTGTGGCAGTGAAGTACCTGGTCGCATATAACATATCTATGTGAAATCAAATATTGTGATTTTTTTAGATTTTTGCCACCCACCCAATTCCACTCTGACAGTGACCCATTCGACTGGACTGTACTGTACTGTCAGTAGCGCGGAATACCCAGGTTATTATATATTAGTTGGAGAAGACTTGAACCTGCGTAGTACAGATTGCGACGTCTGTGGAATGACTGCTGGGAGTACAGTCAGTCCTGCTAAATACTTTTGAACACGTTTTTCGAAAGCGTGTCCTGAGCAGCTAGTTCGACAGACCACACTCAAATTTAAAGTAATTGTTAATCGCGCTTTGGAGACGTACAGGCCTTTTTTGTGGATCAAGGATGGAAAGACCATGTGTGGTTTAATGTTCAAATTGGGAAAATGATGAGGATACCGAGGTTGCTGCCATCTCTGGTTAAAAAAATGGAAATGACAGGCAAAAGTTAGAAATACGTGCGTCTGTAAAAAGATCGATGCGCGAAGCATACAGTAACCACCACCGTCATATCTTCGCAAAATGTTTTGCCGAGAACGCGAGAAAATTCTAGTCATACATAAAATCATTACACGAGTCTAAAGCTTCTATCCAGTCACTCGTCGCCCAGTCTGGCGTGGCAATAGAAGACAGCAAAAGGAAAACTGTAATTTTAAATTTCACGTCAAGAGATCATTCCCGCAGGACGATCGCACACACATACCGTCGTTTGACTGTCGCACAGACTGCCGCATGGAGGACATAGAAACAGGCATCCCTGGCGTGGAGAAACAACTGAACAAGGAAGGAAACCAGAAGGTCGCCAGACCAGATGGAATCCCAATTCCGTTTCACGGTCAGTACTCTGCGGCAGTGGCAGGCGACTGGAAAAAAGCGCAGGTGACTCCGATGTATAGAAACGGTAAAGAACATGAGCGGCTCGAAGACAAAGTAACAGTGCTCCGTCAGTTCTCGTCGATGGCAAGTGTTAGAGAGACAAGCGTAAAGTCAGGACTGTCCCAGGCAAGCGTGATTAGGGCCGCTTTTATTCTTCATATTTATATATTATCTGACGGACAGGGTGAGCAGCAATTTACAGTTCTTTGCTGATGACGCTGTGGTGCGCGGGAAGGTGGTGTTGACTGACTGTACGAGGATACAAGATGACTAAACGTAGAAAATTTTACGTTAACGCGGATGAGCAGGAAAAGATTCTTGTAAGTTTCGAATAAAGCATTAGTAGTGTACTGCTTGACAGAGTCACATCGCTTAAGTATCTAGGCGTAAGATTGAAAGCAATAGGAAACTGAATGAGCATTTAAGGACTGTCTTAGGGAAGGCGAATCGTAGGCTTCGGTTTATTGGGAGAATTTTAGGAAAGTGTGGTTCATCTGCAAACGAGACTTCATATAGGACATTTGTGCGGCCCATTCTGGAGTACGCCTTGAGTGTCTGGGATCCCCAGCAAACCTGATTAAATGAAGACATCAAAGCAATTCGGAGGCGTTCTATCAGCACACTGAGATGCTTCATGAACTTAAATGAGAATCGCTAGATAAAAGACGTTTTTTGTCAGACTTCGTATATATGCAGAAAACATCAGGCTGCACTTAGTTTCTTACTCCCCGTCAAAATGAGGTTTTACTCATAAGAGGCTACGTGACATCTTCACAGGTCCGAACACGTCAGATACATTCCAAATCGCTCCAAGGCTAGAAAACGACTGTAGTTCTCCAACTTGACTATTTTCTTCGCCCAATTCAATTATTTCATCATTTATTAGCGTTAGTGGCCGCGTCACCCTTCCAACTTCAGCGAACTACCACTAGATGGCGCTACTGACATGGAACACTACCAATGTTCCAAAACGTGCCATTCGTTATCGTAAAGCAAAGCTTAGAAATTGGCCGAGCAGTTTGTTTACCGTGAGCGTTTAAAGCGTGGGGAGGTGTTTGAAATCAAGCTTGCCATTCAAATATAGGCTTCCAAGCCTTTGTGGAAATCAGCTGGTGATAAGTCTCTGACAACTTACATGTCGAAGGTAAGCAAAGTAATCTAAACCATCTATTGTTTTCCGTTTTACGTACAAATTTACAAAAAAGGATCTATCGATGATCAGAGTAACTGTTTAACAACATAAGAATATTTTCGGTTTACTCGCACGCAGCCCCAACAAACAGCTATATCGTAAATCAAAGTTACTGTTAAATATTTAACAAAATATCTCTCTTTTTCTTGCGGTGAACAAGAGTTCCCTTCACACGCTATTTCAATGTGTTGAAAAGTGGATGGTGAAATATCTGTATCCTAGACTCCCGCTATTAAATATTGAGGTGGTCAAAACTAACATCGGCCGCGAAACTTGAAGCCAAGTGATTTTACACGTTTATTCTATTTAAAAATACGTCACAGCAGGTACAAGTGAAGGTTTGGCTGAAGTCCATTCCGAGAATTTATATTAAGAATACCCCACGATCGAAGGAATGTGGAGCTGAACACACACAGAGAGAGAGGGGAAAAAATACTGTTTGCAGCTGCAGTAGCTGCCAATTCGCATATGTGAAGGTGTATGGGGGCCACGGGAGCACACCAGCGTAGCACGTTGTCGAACCACGGTAACTGCCCGGCAAGCACAGCGCCGAACTACACAGCTACCCCAACTGTTCAAATGTGTCTTTAATATACTACCTGCAACCACACAAAAATCCGGACGTTGCCAGAATTGTCTAGCACTCTGATCGCTGACGTGTGAACTAACAATTTAGTACACTTTGGCAGTACTGTAGGCCGCTCTACCGCACAGCTCTGCTTTTGTCGCCACTGCTTCATGAACATACAGCATTACTGCTTTTCCCTCCTCTTCCTACTGTAACTGCTACTTTTCTCTAGTTTCTCAGGGCAGCTCGACTGTAACTGCAGCCGGATTTTTGGCGAATTTTTCTTTCTCAGATCTTCTGTTCCTGACATGAATGAGAGCAAGCAAAATGAGAATGAGAACTGACGTATTCACATATACCCGGGGGACACAGGAAACTGGCATGGCTACAGCGCGTCGTCGACCGACTGTGCCACCCGGAAAGAGAATGGCTTTAGGACATTGTTCCAGCAGGCACCGATGACGAGGACTACTAAAACGAAGCTCCTACTGTCGGGCCTCGTGGCCACGTACTGTCGACAAGCAGCAACGACTGTACAAGGTTTATACAAATTTCACGAAACTGTATCTCCTACATAAATAAAGATAGAAACTTGAGGTGAATTTTAACTCGTGCACAATTATTATTATTATTATTATTAGAACGTCCCGACTTTACAAAGATATACACTAAAGCGCCAAAGAAACTGGTATACGAATGCGTATTCAAATACAGAGATATGACAGGCAGAATACAGCGCTCCGACCGGCAACGCCTATATAAGACAACTGCCTGGCGCGGTTGTTAGATCCGTTACTGCTGTTACAATGGCAGTGCTTGCTGCATTGGCAGGTCGTCAAGATTTAATTGAGGTTGGAAGTGGTGTTATAGTTGGCGCAATTTCAAGAATCCGGTAAAACATCAAATCTCCGACATCGCTGTGGTCGGAAAAAGATCCTACAAGAACGTGACCAACGACGACAGAAGACAATCGTTCAACATGACAAGTGTAACCCTTCCGTGAATTGCTGCAGATTTCAATGCTGGGCCATCAAAAAGTGCCAGCGTGCGAACCATTCAACAAAACATCATCGATATGGGCTTTCGGAGCCGAAGAACACTCGTTTACCCTTGATGACTTCACGACACAAAGGTTTACCCTTCGCTTGGGCCCGTCAACACCGACATTGAGCTGTTGATGACTGGAAACATGTTGCCTGGTCGGACGAGTTTCGTTTCAAATTATATCGAGCGGATGGACATGTACGGGTATGGAGGCACCCTTGTGAATCCATGGACCCTGCATGTCAGCAGGAGACTGTTCAAGCTCGTGCAGGCGCTGTAATGGTGCGGGGCGAGTGAAGTTGGGGTGATATGGGACCCTTGATACGTCTAGATACGACTGACACGTGACAAGTACGTACGCATCCTGTCTGATCACCTGCATCCATTCATGTCCATTGTGTGTTCCGAATGACGGGCAATTCCAGCAGGACAATGCGACACCCCACATGTCCAGAATAGCTACAGAGTGGCTCCACGAACACACTTCTGAGTTTAAACACTTCCGATGGCCGCCACTCTCCAAACATGAACATTATTGAGCACGTATGGGATGCCTTGCAACGTGCTGTTCAGAAGAGATCTCCATCTCCTCTTAATCTTACGGATTTATGGACATCCCTGCAGGATTCATGGTGTCAATTCCCTTCAGCACTATTTCAGACATTGGTCGAGTCCATCCCACGTCGTGTTTCTGCACTTCTGCGTGTTACGAATGTTCTGTGTGTATTTCATCCGACGCACGACAAAGATGCAGACGATGAACAACGCGTCTCATACCTCGTACTTTTGGAGCATCCCTGGAGTTACTTCACTCATTGCTGTTGCGATGCGGCGCCAAGACTCGAAGTCTTTGAAACAGGAGGAGCACAACTCCACAAAACTGATCACATTCCGAGAGATTAGGTCACCTAGAAGTAGGGATGGCTGTTATAGCTAAGAGGACCAGTTCTGAAATAACCGATTTTCGGTTTTTATTCCTATTAAATTCTGCAACAAACTGAGAAATCTAAGAATTTTGACTCTCGCAGTTTCGAGATACGCAGAATCAAAATATTAAACAGGAAAAAAAAAAAAAACTTCGTCGGTCGACTGTTCGCTGCTTTTCTCAAAAGTGGTAAGCGATTAAATACCACAAAAAAAATCGCTATTCTCGTACTGATTCTCATTTTTTAAAACGCTGCAAAAATTGTTTGTAAATGGGGCATTACGAAAGGGTGAAAACTGAGGTTGAAGAACTGTGTTTCATTTCAATTTGTCCACTTCCAAGGAATGCGAGCAGATAAAGGCATATTATGCCTACACGGGTAGCAGATCAGTTACTTCCTATTTGTATTGTATACTACTAATGAATTGTTGTTAAGTTTTTCATTTATTACTGTTACCACAATTTCCTCCATTATGTGACAGAAAATGCACATAAATATTTAATCTTTTAAAGCGCAGACAGCGCTTCATTGGACTTCATTGCTACCTCACTTATTAAAAATATTTCCAGAGTACGGTTGGTGCCATTCTGCAGTACTACAGATGTCCGGCGACGGGAGCGAGAAACTACCGTGTAGCCCACGTAGCCTATGCACAATGCACGAACGCGCGTACACCTTAAGCCACGACACACGGCAGCAAGGACATTACTGTCTCAGCTGGCCGCTGTGACCGAGCTAGAATCTCTTCAGTCTGGAACCGCGCGATCGCCCCGGTCGCAGGTTCGAATCCTGCCTCGGGCATGGATGTGTGTGATGTCCTTAGGTTAGTTAGGTTTAAGTAGTTCTAAGTTCTAGGGGACTGATGACCTCAGAAGTTAAGTCGCATGGTGCTCAGAGTCATTTGAACCATTACTGTCTCAGCAATGCTGTATTAATTGTTATGCCATGTATTTGTTGCTCGTTTCTGCCGGCCCTGAAAAAATAGCACTGATCGCTTTCCCCATTTTCTATAACAGAATATTTCAAACCCATACAAACTTAACGAATAAAAATTACTCGTTTTTTAGAAAATGGTTTATCCAAAAGCGAAAAATTTAGCACTGCTGCTATGGCTAACTGATATTTCGGTTTTTTCATTCAGTTATTAACAGATAATAAACACCTGTTAAATCCGAGACCAAACAAATTCCGAAAAATACCGGTTATTCTTAACTAAAATAACGGTATCGGTTTTAACCGATCGGCTTTTCCCATCCCTACCTTCAAGTCCAGCTGTGCAATACGAGATTGGTACACCTTTAACGGCCTATCAATCGTTGAAGCAGTTCGTTACTCAGATAACAACGCTGCAGAGGTGAACTGAATTGTACCTGTTGCAACTGAGAACACAAAATTCCCCTTTGTTGCTGTACTATCACGACTCGACGGACATTGGGTAATTAACGCGCGAACGAGCTGGATCCACCAAGGAGACACCTACTGACCACTACTCGAACCAGGATGTTACAAATGGCACCAAGGCAAACTTTTAGTTTCGATGCGTATGTTACAATTCACTCTCAATTGCTACCTTCATTCACGTACAAGATACAGTCTTGTGAAGTTAGATAAATATTTTCCGAAGGCCTGTACCGTATGACTGACTCTTTTGTCAATATGAGCAGTAGCTATCCGATTTTTTTTCTTGGTGGACTCACTCTGTATCGCAATCTGTTATGACAATCCATTGGAATAATGTACGACAACTTAAACCGAACATGAGATATTGATATTCTGATAGAAAATCGGTTTTTAAATTCCCTACGAAAACGCTTTGTGCGAGGAAACACTGCATCACCAGCATCATCTATTGCACATAGTTAGGGGCCTCCTTGAAAATATGAGGAAGGAGGAGAACTCTTCCTGAGAACCAGTTCAAATGGTTCAAATAGCTCTGAGCACTATGGAACTTGACATCTGAGGTCATCAGTCCCCTAGAACTTAGAACTCCTTAAACCTAACGAACATAAGACATCACATACATCCATGCCCGAGGCAGGATTCGAACCTGCGACCGTAGCAGTCGCGCGGTTCTGGACTGAAGCGCCTAGAACCGCTAGGCCACCGCGGCCGGCTGAGAACCAGTAAGCCAACGATTTTTTAAAGCATTGAACTGCCCGAGTATAAATGAACTTCATACGCCTTATTATTTCACAAATCAATGTGACAAATATTTGACGTTAAGGATGTTAGCGAGAAGAAGTTTATGAATGGAGTGAAATTACGTTTGTGTGAAATTACGTTTGTGTGAAATTACGTTTGTGTGAAATTACGTTTGTGTGAAATTACGTTTGTGTGAAATTACGTTTGTGTGAAATTACGTTTGTGTGAAATTACGTTTCTAGTTTGTTGGAAACTACTAAGTGCCCTGATTATGAAATACTGGGTGAATATACTCTGCGCAATTTGCACCCCATTTACGCTATCTCAAAACATGGATACGGTTTCTAGCTGTAATACTTGCCTTACTGTGTTAAGCCTTGAACATTATACTATGCGTTTTAATAAAAATGACAGCACTTTAAATTTTTTAACTCGGTAACAATTATCGAAATATTGCAAAATCAAGCCGCTAGATAGGCAACCTGGCAGTGGAACCGGGTGTATGTGCCCCAGTTTAGTCATTTAGCAACACACTGTATAGTAGGAGAATCAATTTTTCCTGAGCTTCCACGCGATGCGTGTTGTTCCACTGCGGTTACGGGCTCTGTGACGAACGCTTATTCTTGTGTTGAACAGTTTACATCAACGTTTTCTGTCACCCGTGATGTAACAGCTATTCCTGTTCAACCTCATGGAGTTGCGACAGGGAGAAAATGCGGCAGCCCAGCAGCGGAAAACAATGACGAAACGTGTGCACGACACAGTTCCTAAACGCGAAAACGATGGAGAACGAATTGAGCGGGGTAAACGCAGACGACCCTGGAGCCACTCTGCCGACTTAACCTTATTTAGCGCAGCTCGCAGTGTCAACAATACTGATAGCACAGTGACGCAACGAGTTCTGTTAAGTAACTGTAACACCACTTCCCCGACAGACAAAGTTTGCATGAAAGGAAATAAAACGGATATAATAAAGCAATTATCAGTGCAACTAAATGTGATGTAACTTATCTTGATAGTCAAGCGGAATTGTTCTTTTCCACCACGTGAACGTTCCTATTGACAATGTTCTTCAGTTTACCCGCCCATTTCGCTTTAGTCTGCAGCGCTAGATCGACAGAGGCAAAACGTTGTAAGATGGTCACGGGTCATCAAAATTCGAATACTACCACTTATGACAATCTTTCACGATGTGGCATGTACCAGACGCCTCTTTCTCGCGTCTGGTGCCAGCTTCGCATTATACGAACGTCGTATTAGAAGTATATACATCAGAAATTCTGAAATCAATTTAGAAAATAAAGCTGTCCTCGAGACGATGTTTGATTTGAATGCTGGACTGCGCTAATAGGCACAGCCCTGTTACAGGTTTGCCATTCCTCCGTCGTTCGAACAAACTTATCCAGCCAGTTACGAGGAAATCCCAATCACGATTAAACTTGCCAGTTTTGTCGTTAAACCAATCACTGCCAGATGTGGAGGATGAAGGTTACAATATGGTCTTAGGTAAACTCTCCAGAGAGTTTTTATAAATATACATTTTGTGTTGAGTGCTACTGACAAGGGATTTCGAATTGATTCTGTGTTTCTAGATTTCCAGAAGGCTTTTGACACTGTACCACACAAGCGGCTTGTGGCGAAATTGCGTGCTTATGGAATACCGTCTCAGTTACGTGACTGGATTCGTTATTTCCTGTCACAGGCTACAGTTCGTAATAACTGACGGAAAGTCAGAGTAAAACAGATGTGATTTCTGCCGTTTCCCAAGGTAGTGTTACAGGCCCATTGCTGTTCCCCATCTACTTAAACGATTTCGGAGATAATCTGAGCAGCCGTCTTAGGTTGTTTGCACATGAAAGTATTTATCGACTAGTAAAGTTATCAGAAGATCAAAACAAATTGCGAAAGGACTTAGAAAAGATATGTGTGGTGCAAAAATTGGCAGTTGACCCTAAATAACGAAAAGTGAGAGGCCATCCACATGAGTGCTAAAAGGAATCCGTTGAACTTCGGTTACACGATAAATGAGTCAAATCTAAAGGCTAAAAATTTGGCTAAATACCTAGGAATTACAATCAGATTGGAAAGAACATACAAAAAATGTTGTGGGGGAGGCTAACCAAAGACTGCGTTTTATTGGCAGGACACTTAGGAAAATGTAACAGATCTAATAAGGAGACTGCCTACACTACGCTTGACCCCCTCTTTTAGAATACTGTAGCGCGGTGTGGGATCCTTACAAGATACGATTGACGGAGTACATCGAGAAAGTTTCACGAAGGGCAGCCGTTTTTGTACTTTCGCAAAATAGGGGACAGTGTCACTGAAATGATACAGGATTTGGGGAGGACATCTTTAAAACAAAGACGTTTTTCGTTGCGGCGGAATCTTCAAGTAATTTCTCCTCCGAATGCGAAAATATTTTGTTGACAGCTATCTACGCCTAAAAACGATCATATTAATAAAATAGGGGAAATCGGAGCTCGCACCAAAAGATATAGATGTTCGTTATTTCCATGCGCTGTACGAGATTGGACTGATGGATACTTATTGTGAAGATGGTTCGATGAACCCTCTGCCAGGCACTAAATGTGATTTGCAGAGTGTAGATGTAGATATGGTATCTAACACTGTAATTTTCCTTGACGCGTATGCCAATTTTATAACCATAGCACATTCAATACGAAGCCAAGTGCCGTGAATAAGTAAATGTCTCGCGCTTTAACACACTGTAAACTTCATTAAAGCATGGAGAACTGACCATGACAGATGGCTGAGATTTAGGCTGTGGCTTTGCTGATTGTAGCCGTCCGGTATTCGCGTAGTACTGGAGAGCCGCAGAATACGAAGAGGATTCGTATTTCATTTCATGCAGAGTAAATTACGGGAGGCGTGGACTTTAGGATTCTGTCCTGTCCAGCGTCGTCATTATTTCGAGGATCACATCTAAGTTTGTTACAGTTATTCTGGTCAACTCATACCACTGCCAGTGTCATCACGATCATCCTACATAAGCTGTCATTTGTTGTAAAGTCTCCTATGTCTCCCTTACCATTATACAAGGGACGCTCATTGCAGGCTTCCAGCCGGCCGGTGTGGCTGAGCGGTTCTAGGCGCTTCAGTCCGGAGCCGAGCTGCTGCTCTACGGTGGCAAGTTCCAATCCTGCCTCGGACGTGTGTGTGTGATGTCCTTAGGTTAGTTAGGTTTAAGTAGTTCTAAGTCTAAGGGACTGATGACCTCAGATGTTAAGTCCAATAGCGCTTAAAGCCATTTGAACCATTTTGCAGACTTCCTCGTTTTTGTAGTCATCTATTTCAAGGTAATTGGATAGGCAAAGGCCACGAGAGGGAATATACCGTAACTTCATCAGATTCACCTAAGTAACATATGGGTTTAATTTAAAACCTACATTGTGACAGACGCCGTTATTTTAAACATCCCCTCCCGATTGCAAACCGGCGTAGCTGCGAGAACATTATCACTGTAACATCTACTTTCGTTCGTGTTTCTCACAGAAAGGAAGTCCACAACGTTCGTTTTACGTTAACAGGACCGAATAACAAATGCCAAACAGCTTTCTGTGACATTCGATGTACATTACGTATTCGTACTTCTATGACGATGTAGAATTTTGATGCTGCTAGTGGCGCTGCTTTGCTCTCTAGTATAGAAAGCAGCGCTTGACTTAATCTTTCGCGTTGGCCGAGAAGACATCATTTACAGAGCAGACCGGAGCAGAAGAAACCAGTCCGGGAAGGGAGCAGGTAAACTGGTGTTGCCCGCAGAAAAGCGCCTTTCTGGACCAAGGCGGGGCGGATCGTGACAAAGGGGAACGTGGGCCCTCCGTACAATAGCCGAGCAGGCGCCTTCGCCTATACAGGCAGGAGCGGCCTGCAGCTGCCTTCTGCCCGAGAAAACCGCGGTAGGGAGCTCAAACTTTGCAGCCGATTTCGGTAAAACGTTGCGCAACAATCGCGTACGCCTAGTACAACGTTCGAAAAAGCATAAATTTTACACATGCGCTGTTGCTAAATTTGGTAGATTTGTCAGCATATTAAGTGGTCGGTACCAAACGTTTTATGAAAATGGATATGGACGATTGTCTGATAATATTAACGCATTTTTATGTACAGGGTGGAACAGACCTAGTTACTGATCATCAGCACCCAAGATTTTTCTTATGAAATTTAATTAAAGACTAATGTGCAATGCATGCGACACGTTGTGGGTGCACTATATTTATTTATACGTGTATTTCTTTGTGCATTCATTTAAACTGGCCATAAACACATAATAAGAATTCATTATTACGTTGTTGTCGCTTATGAGTAGTGACATCAAACAGAACCGTATGGCAACAGTACACAAGGAGTCAATGGCGGTAAGTTGACTTATCGAAAGAAGGCGAAAGATAATACAGTGAAATTAGCAGGTCAGATGGAAAGAAAATAAATTTGAAACAATGATGAAAGTTTAGTTTAAAATGTCACAAGGATACTTGTTCCCTGCTGGATACAAAGGAAACCGCTGTTTTATGCCGAGAAAGAAGCCTCACCGATAATAAACTTAGAGCTTTGATTTTCTTTTGAATGTAGCATAGCTTTGGGTAAGGTGCATATGACAGGGAAATTTGTTCCAATGTTGTACGGTGTAGATGGAGAAAGATTTAGTGTTACGCAAAAGTACAGGCAAGATACTGGACGTATCCCATCTGGTATTGCAGTCATAGAATGATAATAGGTATATAAGTTTCATATTAAAAAGTAGGCTATGAAACTATGAGTGTGTGAAATGGCAGACGTATCAACGAGTACTTAACATCCTGAATGAAGTTACGCACGTCAACAAGCTTATTACGTGATTACCACTGCGTTTCTCGACTACAAACCAGTTTCTCGACTACAAACCATAAATATTTTTTTCCAAATCTTATTTGAAAATGAACCCGCAACCTGAACGTTTCCATATCGTTAGGTAATGTAGACTGAACAAGGAGCCCTCATTACGTATCAGAAGCAAGCGAAACTTCACATGAAACGTTAGCGAAGGTGATCGTAAGCTGAAATGAGCGAAATTATTTCTCGGCGGGAAAAGCTGCTATTCGAGATCCGTTGGGTATCGTCAATAGATGACTTTGGGAAGGGCTAAAACAATTCTCTCGCTACATTGCGTTGCTGGACCGTTACGGCAGTGAATTGAATTAAATCAGTCGCCCCCATGATTCTTATACATCTTGCACCAGAACAACGTGTTTGATTTCTTGTCCGGCATACGAAGTATGGAAAAGAAACTGTAATATTACTTAATTGCAAATCAAGCGGACCAGTTGCTGTTTTCTTTAAATTGCCACCCCGTGTCATTTGCCAGTGGCTATAATACGTCTATCGTTGTGCGAGTACAGTCACAGTCACAGTCTCTCTCTCTCTCTCTCTCTCTCTCTCTCTCTCTCTCTCTCTCTCTCTCTCTCTCATAAATTAAAGGCAAAAAAGAAGTGTAACTAGTTCGAGAGATCGGCTTCGAAAAGTGATTCGAGTGTCAAATGTATTTTTTAGGCAGGATATCTGGAAAAAATATACATGCATTTTTTATGTGAAAATAATTTGGCCTGTAATAATGGAGCGTGTGCACGCGCGTGACGTTTACGTGACGAAAGTTTGAATTACAAATATTTTCTTCACTGCTTACGTTTGTATGTTTATTTTATTTTTTACTTCGGTTGGTTCTAGCAAATTTAGCACAGTTTTCAAATTTCGCTTCCTATTCTAAGCCTGTAATTCTACAGTCTGCAAAGAATCCAAGTCCTACGCGTAAAACAATTTCGAACTTCTGACTACATTACAAATAACTTAATGTGTTATATATTTGATGTTAGGAATGTAAGCCATAAAAAGTTTAGAATAGGTTAAACATAAATTCAAACTTTTGTTGGAAGTTTAAGTGCTCTTATTCTCAAATACCAGGTGAATATAGTCTGGGTAATTTGTGCGCGGTGAGTTACGCTGCCTCATGACAAGTACACTGTTTGCACTGATATCGATGGAACATCGCCTAGTGCCAGAGCACACTTTCCTCCAACCAAGTCTGAAACAGGGTGTCTAAGTTACATCTCTCGCTGCGCGCAGGATCAGTAACAGGATAATGACAGGTAGCGGTGCGCTTCATTAAGGACCACAGAAGACTTTGCCGGGCCAGCCAGCACCAGAGGTGGAGGTGCCGTACGTCAGTGCGGATGCAACGGTAATCAATAAGGAGGGCGCGTCCGCAGGAGTTGGCGGGTCAATGTAGGCCCACTGCAGTACCAGCAGCCCGCTGCGACTGCCGCGAAGCGGGCGAACCAACTGTCGCACTACCCTCGTCAACGGGACTTTCGAAGGCAAGCCGGAGCACCACACTTTCCGAGTTCTCATTGCGTACTATGCAAAGCGTCTTCGGCATGAGTCAAATCTCAAAATACCGTCAACACTACTGCGAGATATCGTGACGCATCTTACCTTTAGCATGTTCTTTGTCCAAATTAATGACTGCCTTCTTCCAATCTTCTAGCTTCTCCTGTAGTGGAATTACCAGGCAGTCCATGATGGCGCTGCAACAGATAAATTATACGAATGAGCAACAATGCATTCCGATTTGAAGAGTCTGGGTTTCTATTAGAAGCCCACACATAAAGCACAGGAGTGTTTTTCAGGTACCAGAGATACAAGGCGCGTTTACAACTACGCGCCTAGTCGCCGTGCGTCCCCCCCCCCCCTTTTTATTCCATCACAAGAAATAAGAGGTATGCGTGATTCTATTCAAACTCAGATAGAACCACGCACGCTAATAAAATGATCAAGATGTACGCTTTGCTAGCACGTACTGTTGCCTGAACAGCAGCAGCAGCACCAGCCGGTATTATTTCGAGACAATGATGAAGTCTTTAAAAAAAAGGCAAGTAGTTGGATAGTGAGTAACTTTTGTGTAAAGCATTCCCGAGTGTGCTGAAAGAGAAATAGGTGAAGGTATATTCTGTTAGTATAGTTACTTAAGTAATACTTCACACTATTTAATCGGTGACAGGGAGGGGAAATTAAAAGGGGGGGGGGGGGGGAGTACGTTATGCCAGTGGCGACGATGTTAATTCTCGACACTTCAAATTACTCCTACCGGAGACTATTACCTCAGTCTGAAGTTCCAGATGATTTCTATTGCATCGAAATTAATCAACTCAGAAGTCTGCCAGACTCTTCAGAAAACCCTGGAAAACTACATTTCTCAAGCTGATGGTCACTTAACGCGAGCATGTGTTATTTCTGACTATACAACTCTACAGAAACGAGTGATTTGAAGGGCTGAAAGCGTAACATTTCCGTTTCCGTCCAATGCTGTGTGTGTGTGTTATATATATATATATATATATATATATATATATATGCTTTTTTCTTCATTTCAGCCTCCAGCTTAGAGAAGAATTGTTGACCGTCAAGCCACGTTATTAACTGAAGTCAAAATTTCTGAACTGTTAGGGGGCTTTGGACAACAAACATGCCGATTGCGGGGCCCAAACAACAGAAGCAGCCATTTGAATTACAACTACATATTCATGGTTTTATTTGCTCTCGTCTATGTTCGTGGAGGAACCAGAACGGCTTCGTCACTAGAGGGCCCCAAAATCATTCGTTTTCTACACGTATTCGTTGTGTATCTGTCTGAAGTACGAAGGCTCTGTTTTTTGCTTATGTATACGTATTTATGAGGAACCGCGGACAGTTATTCCGTTTCACTCTGGCTTTATAGCACCTTATCGAATGGGAAGTCTAATATCGTGCGAAAGATCTGTTACCACAGCTCTGTTAATAGAGGTGATGTGAACCTTCGCACCAAACGCATTGTATCCATTTCGTTCTATTTCATCTCTTCAGAACCCCATACGTAACTGAGTCGGTTGCAATCTGCCTCTGGGATGGAAACTGTATCTGCCGAGTGATTTACAGTTGTGTGAGAAGTAGCAGTCTTGTCATCCTTCCTTTAGGTACGTAGGACGCTACAGTCAAATCATTTTAATATTTTCTGTCACATTTAAATTGGCGGTTGGAGGGGCGGGAGCAGCGGTAGGAACAAGAATACGACGCGGTGTGCCAAGTAGAGCACTAGGCAATACCATTATTCTGCACAGTACGCCTGTAGTGCGTGAAAGGATGGAGCCACGTTCTCTGTTGTGTGTCTTCGAAACCAGCACCCACAATCCTTCAGCCTGTCTTGACCAAGCCTAAGGCACCGAAATCTCCAAGATCACAGGGGAGTAAATGTAGTGTCAAGACAAATTAAGGAAAGCATGCGGTAGTCAACCACGGACTATTTTACATAGACCATACTTACATCAATAATTCTGCACGAGGTAAAATGGCAGTGATATAGGTGGCAAAAGTGCCTGGATAGAAGATCGTGATTATAGGAGCGGTCAGAGAAAAATTGCACACACAAATTATTAGAGAAGACTTACAAAAGGTAGAAATAAAACATTTAATTTAGGGCGAGCGAGAAAGACGCGGTCTAATAATGGCACACGGCAGTAGACGGGGCAAATTACTTCAGCGGCGGCAAGGATGCGTCAATAGTCCGGTTACGATCTTAGCTACGAGTGGCCATCGTAACTTCGGATGGCCCGATTATCTTAACTAGCGGGTAACAAAACAAGACCATGTACTAATTCCCTGAATAACTTAGTATTACATCGACCTCCGGCTGGCTGTAGCACTCAAATTATCTCCACAGGGCACCCCAACGGTAGCACCAAGTGGTCTAGAGACCATGTGCCAACCACCGAAACTCGCCTTGAGAAAATCGCGTTCGAATTGGGCAGAGCTCTTGCTCTGGGTGTAATTTAACACCTCGTATTTCGGAGAAAACGGCCGACTCCACGGAGGGCTCTACTTCTCATAATCAACGTAAATGAGCTCAATTCCACCGTTTTCGGCAGGCTACAACATCAAGTAATGTCGGCAAGCTTTGCGTTCCCGTAGCAGTCACGATGCTTCTATGGACTCGCTCTGGAGTATCTACACGCACGAGCGCTTCCTTACAACGATAATGTATCAGCTACTGAATTAAAAGCAATCACGAACGGTAAAACTAGTGGACAATGCAGGGTGTCCATTAAATCCCACTATTTTAAAAAATCCTGGCTTGTAAAATGTTTAGCAGACCTTGAACTTTTTCCTTTTTCCTTTGCCGCAGATTTCACTTTGAAGACTTCAAAATGACGGCAGTCCAGGAAATATTGCAATGTGTAATGTCGTATGTAGAATAGAAATCTCATAATGGTACTGCGGAATTACAGACGTTAGTACGAGAAGGCAACATCGTCGAAAACAAACATAATGAGGTGGATGGGACTATCACATGGCCCCCGCCCTCTGCCGATGTCACACCGTGCAAACTTGTTGTTAAGGGGTTACGTCAGGGGTCTCGTGTATAAACACTAGTCAGTGACATTGCCAATCTTCGTGCACGAATCTACGAAGCAAATGTCAAGTGTTGATGCTGCAATGCTGGCCCGAACACTAGCAGAACTCTAATATCGCGCTGATATTCTCCGAGCGACGAATGGCACACACATTGAAATTATGAAATAATAAAAAAATGAAGGTGATACGGGTAAAATACAGGGAGCGAAAGGCAATTTACAATTTGTACAGAAACCAGATGGCAGTTATAAGAGTCGAGGGACATGAAAGGGAAACAGTGGTTGGGAAGGGAGTGAGACGGGGTTGTAGCCTCTCCCCGATGCTGTCCAATCTGTATACTGACCAAGCAGTAAAGGAAACAAAAGAAAAGTTCGGAGTAGGTATTAAAATCCACGGAGAAGAAATAAAAACTTTGAGGTTTGCCAATGACATTGTATTTCTGTCGGAGACAGCAAAGGGATTGGAAGAGCAGTTGAACGGAATGGACAGTGTCTTGAAAGGAGGGTATAAGATGAACATCAACAAAAGCAAAACGAGGATAATGGAATGTAGTCAAATTAAATCGGGTGATGCTGAGGGAATTGGATTAGGAAATGAGATGCTTAAAGTAGTAAATGAGTTCTGCTATTTGGGGAGCAAAATATTTGATGATGGTCGAAGTAGAGGGGATATAAAATTTAGACTGGCAATGGCAAGGTAAGTGTTTCAGAAGAGAAATTTGTTAACATGGAGTAAAGATGTAAGTGTCAGGAAGTCGTTTCTGAAAGTATTTGTATGGAGTGTAGCCATGTATGGAAGTGAAACATGGACGATAAATAGTTTGGACAAGAATAGAATAGAAGCTTTCGAAATGTGGTGCTACAGAATAATGCTGAAGATTAGATGGGTAGATAACGTAACTAATGAGGAGGTATTGAATAGAATTGGGGAGGAGTTTGTGGCACAACTTGACTAGAAGAAGGGATCGGTTGATGGGACGTGTTCTGAGGCATCAAGGGATCACCAACTTAGTATTGGAGGGCAGCGTGGAGGGTAAAAATCGTAGAGGAAGACCAAGAGATGAATACACTAAGCAGATTCAGAACGATGCAGGTTGCAGTAGGTACTGGGAGATGAAGAAGCTTGCACAGGAAAGAGTAGCATGGAGAGCTGCATCAAACCAGTATCAGGACTGAAGACCACAACAACAGAAAAAATGAGAGCTTCTAAACTTTTACAAAAACAATGGTGCTCTTTCTCTAATACTTTCGAAATTGTAATTTACTGAAATGATAACGGGTGTTTATGGACACCCAGTAGGTCTACACCGTGGAATCGTCAAAAAATGGCTCTGAGCACTACGGGACTTAACTGCTGAGGCTTGGCTTTGAGCACTATGGGACTTGACATCGGAGGCCATCAGTCCCCTAGAACGTAGAACTACTTAAACCTGACTAACCTAAGGACATCACACACATCCATGCCTGAGGCAGGATTCGAACCTGCGACCGTAGCAGTCGCGCGGTTCCGGACTGAAGCCCCTAGAACCGCTCGGCCACAACGGCCGGCGTGGAATCATCAGTATTTCGTATCTCGTTCGCTCTCGTAACACACACAAAATGACAGTATCTTCGATTCCCTCAGAGGTTTGTTACGATGTGATCCTGATGTGTCGATAATAGATTGTTGCCACTTACATGCTGACGAAAACAAGTAGCGGCCTGGAATGTCTTAGGGCACGATTTACTAGCTAACTGACGTAGCGCCAAATAGAAATCTAAGGACAGAAACGAGTGATCCTCGGGACACCAAATTTTTGCGTCCGTGACGGCAGGCAGGGCGGCGTCTGCGTCAGTGCAGTGCAGTGCAGTGCGGGCACCGCCCAACCGAGAGGGGTATCTCCGGGACGAGAGGTGCTCCGGCCGTGGAGGGCCCTCTGCGGGCGCAGCAACAGGAGGAAGGCGCCGCGCGAGCCGAGGTCGGCGCCTCTCCTGACACACTTTCTGGAGCCGTCTTCCGCCGCAACTCGCCCCAACACTGCCGCAGTTTCTCATCCAACCTCAAAAAGGGATCGAGAGCTCTACTGCTTTAACAGATGCCACGACAGTGGAAAGCACAAGTTTTACAAGTATGAAACACAATTTTGCACGTGCACCAACGACTGACTTAGAACATTTCGAAGAAGAATCTGTTCTCTCAGGAACGACAAACTGTGAAGTGGCCTAACTTACAGTAGAAAATGCCAAGGTTTCAAAATGGAGCGGGAAGACTGAAGCCTCTATCAAAGGAATGCAGAAAGTCATTAACTGAAGACATACACGAGATTACATTAGAACAAAATCTTTATACTGATTTGCTAAAATAGTGATTGTTAGCTGTCACCCCTTAACGGGAGCTGGAATGCCGCGAAATATTAAAATTTCTGTGATACAGGAAGCGTGCTAGGGTAGTCCGCGCAGTTGCGATGTCCACTGTGTACAGCTGGCACAGCTGCAAATCGTCCGCCTAGTAAGCAGAAGACCACGGTTCTAATCTCGGTCCAGCGTAATTTTTGAACTTTAACCACTGGTTTATATCGATTCCCACTGGCAACTAATGACAATTTTTTGTGCCTTGATTAAAAAATCACGTTTTGAGTTTTTAAGATTATTAAATAATCTGGAATTACCTGCTTAAAATGGTGCAAAATATGTTAGAAAATTCTAATTAGAAATACTTCTTATTCCATTTTTCAAAATCCTGTGTATCCTCAGGAAAGTTACCTACTGAATACACCTATCAAAATTTTAAAGTTCTAGGTATAAAAGTTCCAGAGAAAAAAGGTACGTAAAGTTAGCAAATCAACTTTGGCAAGAGAGAACGCTACGACTCCTTGTAACGATAAACAATGATGTAAGACAGAAAACATTAACTGTCAGAGGTAACGTGGAAGCCGGCCGCGGTGGCCGAGCGGTTCTAGGCGCTTCAGTCCGGAACCGCGCGACTGCTACTGTCGCAGGTTCGAATTCTGACTCTGGCATGAATGTGTGTGATGTCTTTACGTGAGTTAGGCTTAAGTAGTTCTAAGCTCTAGGGGACTGATGACCTCAGATGTTAAGTCCCATAGGCCTCAGAGCCATTTGAACCATTTGGTAATGTGGAGGGAATTTATAATAGTGAGAGCCACATCAACATTTATATCTTTCTTCTGCCTACACCAATTGCCGACTCCCCCTTATCTTCATTTTGAAGTAAAGTAACAGCTCGTAAGAATGGCCTTCTGCCAGCCAACTTCACAAAGTTACTTCACAGTAATTTTATATACTTCTGAGGCGGTTTGAGCTACAATCTGGCGGTCGCTTCTAAACACCAATCACTAAAGATACAGCGGCCAGGTCTACATTGCATCAGCAATACAAATACACGCTATCAGACTCTCAGCCCTATTGGCAGTCAAGATTCAAGTACACACCGGCGCCATGTCTGCAACAGTTAAACGGTGATTTCTGATGGTCGGTTTTGCACAATATCACTTAATTACCACAATCATTGGCTTGTTCCTGAGGAAAGGATTACAGGACGAAAAATCTCAGCAGGAAGATGTCGAGAGCATTAGGGACTGAGCGCTGTGTCGCTACGTAAATAATTGTACGATGGCGGAAGGGGGCATCCTGGTGGTAACCTGCAGTGATTTTGGGAAACCAAGGAAAACGGAAACTATAAGAGTAGAACAGAAGTTTCAATCCCATCACAATGAAAACTGTATTTCTGTCTGGAATGTACTCATTGAGTGACCCGCAGAAGTACTTTATTTTCATTTCCGTACAGAACAATTACAACTCTTTCAGTTACCAAAAATCAGTAATACACAATATGTTTTGGAATCTTTTAGATGCTCTTTGTTCGGCCTCCACAAAATTAATGAACAAAAGCATCGTCAATATCCTTTTATCTGCTCCTAATATTACAGTTTTTGTCCTAGTAAGAGAACCGAACGAGCAACTACAAAAACAAAATGCCTCTCGGCTTCTAGCTGTATGAAGGAATGTAGCTGTCTGCGAAAACATGCGACGAATGATGTCAACTGTGTCGTATACGAGTCTCAGATAAGGGAAATGTTTGTAAACACAGTGCAGTCGAGCGCTCTCCGCGACCGGTATCAGTATGCAGCTGTTTATTTTCCAATTAAGCTGGAATCCGCAGAGACGTTCAAAAAATAAGCGACAACAGAATAGATCGTGTAATATCAATATGGTACTTTCAACAGACATGGCAGACACTGGGCATCTCTAGCCCATGATGAACATATTCACGACAAATATACATAAAACACGAAGACAGTCTTCGCATTTTTCTAGCCTGAATCTTTAACGCATACATAATTATACACTATTTTGATTTCGTTACACAGTAAGTACACATATAGACGCAAATAATATTTTACGACAAGTCCGCTAGGCATCTTATTGCTTCACTTCCCAGCTTTTGGAAACTGTCAGACTGGGCGGTAACATTAAAGCGAAACTCAAGAAAACCATTTTGTATGGTGGTCAGAACAGATCAGAATTTGATTTTACAACCAGAACATTATCAGGCACTTAATGTACACGGTAGCTGTACAAAATTTAAACCTCTTCCTTCCCGGAACTCCTTCCTGGAATTCGTAACCAGTCCTTTATTTTTTGCAGAAAACTAAATACTTCTCTATAAACAATGGTGTACAAAAGAAACGAGTTCCTAACGTTTCGTCTGCAACTGCACTGGACTCAACTGGCAGCGTCGAACACACAAGGTAAAGCTCAATCCTTACAGGAGTTACTTTCTTGTTTCAGTGGACTGCAACACAGTACCGCAGCACCCCTGGCGACCCTTCTCTCTCTCTCTCTCTCTCTCTCTCTCTCTCTCTCTCTCTCTCTCTCTGTGTGTGTGTGTGTGTGTGTGTGTGTGTGTTTTTTATCTTAAACATGTAGGTATGTGATTATATCAAGCGCAAAGTTTGTTAACAAGGATGTTTAAGCCCTTGTCCCACTTACTTCAAATTTGTACACGGACCTCTAATGAACATTTGGGCGGACAAAAGCTACGCATTTTTAATATATACAATGCACAAATATATGAAGGGGAAACGTTGTTAAATATCTCTAAAAGTACTTGACAAATTTACCTCAAAGTTCTTGGTCGAGTTACTTCAATGCTCTACATTTAGAAACAATGAAGAAACAATGAAGAAAATTAACGAAAAGCTGAATGCCTAACTAGTGAAATATATCGTGGTAAACTGACTGGAATTCCTATCGCCAGATGAATTACAGCAGCAATACCCGTCTTGGAGATGGTACAATCAGACGTCGCTGGACCGCGGACGAGCAAACGCTCGAGAATTTGACAGGAACACTATTCCAAACACTTAATTTTTTAATTAGTTGCCGTTGTCACACATGACATATACCCCAGAAGATATTGTAAGTCCGTGTTTGACAGTTACTTTTACTGTTAAATTCCACAGCGCCATAGAAATGCTAAGGCTGGTCGTGGACATAGTATATACAAAAGTGACTAGATCGCGGACCGATCAAAAAAATCGAACATAATTCGAGATTTCCCGAACTGTGACGCAAACTGTTCGAATAGTTCGAGTCGTACTCAAAGCCCTCCCTGAAGCAGTGAAAGTAAGTTTTACTGTAACGACAGAAGGCAAATTCTTCAGAAACGTCATGACATACTTATTGAAAAATGTAACAACAGATGGCACAACCAACAAACCCCCGGAAGCGGAAGTATTTAGATAATTTACATCGCCATTTCTTATTTGACTGCAAGAAAAGACGTATTCTTTCGTCACGTTCCGTTGACACCCAGTGACGAAAATACAGCCTTCGATTTAAAGAGACTGCAAGTTTCCTATGACGCTTGCACTCGCTTTGAACATGAACAGCGTACAGGGCCAATCACTTTGTGTGGCAGGTATTTAAACATCCCGGGCAACACCGGGCACGGCAGCTATGGTCCGTTTAAAATTACTTGACAGTCGACGTACGTTAAAAGCCGTTACCATGTGGTCACACCAGCCGCCGGCTACCGCTCGGCTGTAGGCTAACATACGAACACGTCAAGTCACTTCACAAGCTTTTTATGTGAAACGCGGAGCAATGTTGGATGTGGCCTTGCCGACAGCTGATTTTAAGTCACCAATGACTGAACTGCGGCAGGAGAAGTTTTTTGTAGGCCAGAATTTAAACTCTTGTCCTAAGTTATCCACAACCTCGTGATGTGCAATGCTTTCGAGAAAGTGGTGGTCAACTATCTGCGACAGAACTAACATCACGACCGTTTTTCCCATTGGTTATCTGAAACTATCCTCTCACTGGCTACACGAGCTGCCGCGTTACCAATTTGAGTATGCTCACCCAGTCGCAACTATGAATTACAGGCTTCAAAAACCCGATTTCACGTAATCTTGTGCGAAGCTTATATAATGTAAGCCGATCTCTGCGATTATGATAACCGCATATGTGACCCTGAAACCCATGTTGTGCGGAAGCTCACATGGTGTTATTTAGAGCTGTGTATGAAACGTGAGTACTTCATAAGCATCGTTGTGCGTTGTTTTTTGTTTGTGTGGTTATCACGCATGATGAAATACGAAACAGAAGTACCAGACCGATGATTCGGGATCCAAACCCATCTCGAAAGAATGCCAGACAAGGTTTTGGAAATGAACTGACCGACTGTGGCAGTTTGGCGAAAGGTTTGAGCGTGAGAGCGCTCTGGAGGAAACCAGCTCCAACACGTGAAGTATGAACTATCAAGTAATTTTAATCAAACTATGGTAGTTAATATACTGAGACTCACTAGTCACGAGAAGTCGTTTAATTTTAACATGTCAGCGCCAAAATAGAGTTCCTTTTGAAATGTGAGCTTCGCAGTTTGGTGTCCCTACTTGTAGAGTTAAAGGGCACATTGGACATCACCATCAAATGGTGGTGTGTTCACCCTAGACGAAACAAACATAGAATTAGTACCTCTCCCCCCACCCCGCCTGCTATGTGGCGTTCCACCGCTGACGCTCAAGTCATGTCAGTGAAGAAATGTGTATAAATCAGCGTGTTATATGGAAGAGAGAGCTCACAATGGTGGAGACAAGGTATCTTGTTTGGGCGTGTCCACGGTCATGTCACGAATGAAACTGCCTAATTTGCTGGTTTATCAACGTGGACTGTCTACCATGTCTACAACGCACAGCTTACCACTCGCAGCCATGCAACACTGGGTAAGAACAGTGGCGTTTAAAGAGTCTATCCGACAGAGAGAGAGAGAAGACGAATGTCACGCCATGTCAATGACAATCGCTTTCACATCAGATATGAATTTCTGCTGTTACTGATCGCATGTCCACTTTAACCACCTTCCAAGGCAACCTTGGGAAGCAAACTGCATCCGATGAACTTCTGGAACCGGGTTTTCGCGAAAGGTCATTGTTCACAGCGGCACGTAAGTCTGCTTTTCTTCAACGGGCCAAACACAGAAAATCGGGCAGCAGTTGAGTAGAGGCGTGTAACCGGATCTTTTGAGTCGTGATTTTGCCTCTCTTTAAATTACGCAAGGTGTCACGTTCATCGAAGGCCGAATAATGCGTTCAACCTGAAATGTGTAGGGTGTAGTTCACGTCGAGGGTGGTTGTGTAACGTGCTGGAGATTTTCGCAGCGTGACTTGAGCAATGCTTTACTAACGTCAAAAATCCTAAGTTGCAACGTAGTTCCGAGTACACGCCAAACTGTAGCTCTTCCTATGAATGGCTTGGTCAATCATGTTAAACCCACCCCTATCATGTGGCTACCAGTGCTTGCCAATATCCAGCCACCAAACATCAGACCCAAAGCTTTAGTAAGAAAGGAGTGGAAGAAGATAAACCAAACGATTTCCCGATTCATCATTATCTATGCACAAAGGATCGACTAAAGTCTAGGACACCACTCCGGAAAATTATCGCAAGATGAAATGATTTTGAGGAACAAAGGGATTGGCAGGAACACTGGCGACGAAACATCCCACAAAATGGATCCCTTACTGCTGACGTGACCAACCAAGTTACTCCTTTTGACATTCCAAGAATACTATGGACAACATTGAACAGAATGGACTGGAAAGGGTCGCTGTAAAAGCGTAATGACAAAGTGAGTTAATTTATAAAGTAAGGTTTCACAGTGGGAGAAATTAAAGACATCCACAATGAATCCTGAGACGCCCTGCAGTGGTTGACTAATTTTCAGTGTGCTATGTGACTACACTGTATACCTCACCTCATTAACAGACTCATGTGTTAGTTTATAATAATTTTTCCCCTCCCTCTGTGTGTTTACTTCGCGATGAATCATTGGCTTCACCACGTCGAACGAATATACTTATTTTAACATCACTGACAATGAGCGTGGGGATATTTTACTCTTGTTAACTGTCTCACCCACTGTTCAAACCTAGTATTTTCTACTTTTATTTACTCTGATAGGAAACAAGAGGCATGTTAACACCTACACACTCAAAAAAGTTTTGCATCTCCTCCGTCCCAAGAGTTCCGGAACCTGTACAGAAAATTGCAAGAGAGATCAACATAAACATCGTTTCCGCCGTTTTTATTGGTCATGAAATCCATACATTGCATGTTGTACCGCCATACAGTGATACCTTCAGAGGCGGTGGTCCAGATTGCTGTACACAGCGGTACCTCTAATATCCAGCAGCACGTCCTCTTGCATTAATGCATGCCTGTATTCGTCGTGGCATACTATCCACAAGTTCATGAATGAGTTGTTGGTCCACATTGTCCCACTCGTCAACGGCGATTCAGCGCAGACCCCTCAGAGTGGTTGGTGGGTCACGTCGTCCACGAACAGCCCTTTTCAATCTATCATAGGCCTATTCCATAGGCTTCATATCTGGAGAACATGCTGGCCACTCTAGTCGAGCGATGTCGTTATCGTGAAGGAAGTCATTCACAAGATGTGCACGACAGGGGCGCGAACTGTCGTCCATGAAGACGAATGCCTCGCCAGTATGCACTATCGGTCGGAGGATGGCATTCACGTATCGTACAGCCGTTACGGCGCCTTCCATAACCACCAGCGGCGTACGTCGGCCCCACATAATGCCACACCAAAACAGCAGGGAACCTCCACCTTTCTGCACTCGGTAGACAGTGTGTCTTAAGGCGTTCAGCCCGACTGGGTTGCCTCCACACACGTCTCCGACAACTGTCTGGTTTGAGGCATATGCGACACTCATCGATGAAGAGGATTTGATGCCAAACCTGTGCGGTCTATTCGGCATGTTGTTGGGCCCATCTGTAGCGCGCTGCATGGTGTCGTGGTTGCAAAGATGGACCTCGCCGTGGACGTCGGGAGTGAATTTGCGCATCAGGCAGCCTATTGCGCAGAGTTTGAGTCGTAACATGACGTCCTGCGGCTGCACGAAAAGCGTTATTCAACATGGTGGCGTTTCTGTCAGGGTTCCTCAGAGCCATAATACGTAGGTAGCTTTCATCCTCTACAGTAGTAGCCCTTGGGCGGCCTCAGCGACGCATATCATCGACAGTTCCTGTCTCTCTGTATCTCTGTATCTCCTTCATGTGCGAACAACATCGCTTTGGTTCACTCCGAGACGCCTGGACACTTCCCTTGTTGGGAGCCCTTCCTGGCACAAAGTAACAACGCAGACGCGATCGAACTGCGGTATTGACCGTCTTGGCATGATTGAACTACAGACAACACGAGCCGTGTACCTCATTTGTGGTGGAACGACGAACTGTTCGGCTGTCGGACCCCCTCGGTCTAATTGTCGCTGCTTATGCATAGTTGTTTACATCTTTGGGCGAGTTCAGTAACATCTCTGAACCGTCAAAGGGACTGTGTCTGTGATACAATATACACAGTCAACGTCTATCTTCAGGAGTTCTGGGAACCGGGCTGATGCAAAACATTTTTTGATGTGTTTAGTGACATAACAAGCAATCTGCCGATCCACAACATCAGTGTAGGTCATTAACGGATTACGACTTTGAAATCTTTTTTAAAGGTTATTATTAACGTGGTCTCAAAAAGCGAAGAGCAGTAGGCAATTTCGCACAAAGGTGTTGTGCTCCTTACAGGCTCCTAGCGCTTAGTTCCCGCGGCAGCATTAATGCAATGTTGAGAAGTTCCAGAGCGCCATTTGCGAGTATGGCTGGCGCCTGCGAATTAGCGCGTAGCTGCTGAAGGGGGGCACAAAAGAAGAATGCGTGCCACGGCGCTGCGCCGGCGATCGATCTGCGGTTCTTCTGGGAGACGGCCCGCCCGCGAGTCCCTGCACCAAGCTGCAAGGCGTGATTCTGGCTGAAACTGCAGCTCTCTAACTCTCTGTAAGTAAAGCTGTTCGTGTTTTCACCGCATTAGGTTGTTGTTGTTGTGGTCTTCAGTCCTGAGACTGGTTTGATGCAGCTCTCCATGCTACTCTATCCTGTGCAAGCTTCTTCATCTCCCTGTACCTACTGCAACCTACATCCTTCTGAATCTGCTTAGTGTATTCATCTCTTGGTCTCCCTCTACGATTTTTACCCTCCACGCTGCCCTCCAATGCTAAATTTGTGATCCATTGATGCCTCAAAACATGTCCTACCAACCGATCCCTTCTTCTAGTCAAGTTGTGCCACAAACTTCTCTTCTCCCTAATCCTATTCAATACCTCCTTATTAGTTACGTGATCTACCCACCTTATCTTCAGCATTCTTCTGTAGCACCACGTTTCGAAAGCTTCTATCCTCTTCTTGTCCAAACTGGTTATCGTCCATGTTTCACTTCCATACATGGCTACACTCCATACAAATACTTTCAGAAACGACTTCCTGACACTTAATTCAATACTCGATGTTAACAAATTTCTCTTCTTCAGAAACGCTTTCCTTGCCATTGCCAGTCTACATTTTATATCCTCTCTACTTCGACCACCATCAGTTATTTTACTCCCTAAATAGCAAAACTCCTTTACTACGTTAAGTGTCTCATTTCCTAATCTAATCCCCTCAGCATCACCCGATTTAATTTGACTACATTCCATTATCCTCATATTGCTTTTGTTGATGTTCATCTTATATCCTCCTTTCAAGACACTGTCCATTCCGTTCAACTGTACTTCCAAGTCCTTTGCTGTCTCTGACAGAATTACAATGTCATCGGCGAACCTCAAAGTTTTTACTTCTTCTCCATGAATTTTAATACCTACTCCGAATTTTTCTTTTGTTTCCTTTACTGCTTGCTCAATATACAGATTGAATGACATTGGGGAGAGGTTACAACCCTGTCTCACTCCCTTCCCAACCACTGCTTCCCTTTCATGTCCATTGACTCATAACTGCCATCTGGTTTCTGTACAAATTGTAAATAGCCTTTCGCTCCCTGTATTTTACCCCTGCCACCTTCAGAATTTGAAAGAGAGTATTCCAGTTAACGTTGTCAAAAGCTTTCTCTAAGTCTACAAATGCTAGAAACGTAGGTTTGCCTTTTCTTAATCTTTCTTCTAAGATAAGTCGTAAGGTTAGTATTGCCTCACGTGTTCCAACATTTCTACGGAATCCAAACTGATCTTCCCCGAGGTCCGCTTCTACCAGTTTTTCCATTTGTCTGTAAAGAATTCGCGTTAGTATTTTGCAGCTGTGACTTATTAAACTGATAGTTCGGTAATTTTCACATCTGTCAACACCTGCTTTCTTTGGGATTGGAATTATTATATTCTTCTTGAAGTCTGTGGATATTTCGCCTGTCTCATACATCTTGCTCACCAGATGGTAGAGTTTTGTCATGACTGGCTCTCCCAAGGCCATCAGTAGTTGTAATGGAATGTTGTCTACTCCCGGGGCCTTGTTTCGACTCAGGTCTTTCAGTGCTCTGTCAAACTCTTCACGCAGTATCTTGTCTCCCATTTCATCTTCATCTACATCCTCTTCCATTTCCATAATATTGTCCTCAAGTACATCGCCCTTGTATAAACCCTCTATATACTCCTTCCACCTTTCTGCCTTCCCTTCATTGCTTAGAACTGGGTTGCCATCTGAGCTCTTGATATTCATACAAGTGGTTCTCTTCTCTCCAAAGGTCTCTTTAATTTTCCTGTAGGCAGTATCTATCTTACCCCTAGTGAGACAAGCCTCTACATCCTTACATTTGTCCTCTAGCCATCCCTGCTTAGCCATTTTGCACTTCCTGTCGATCTCATTTTTGAGACGTTTGTATTCCTTTTTGCCTGCTTCATTTACTGCATTTTTATATTTTCTCCTTTCATCAATTAAATTCAATATTTCTTCTGTTACCCAAGGATTTCTATTAGCCCTCGTCTTTTTACCTACTTGATCCTCTGCTGCCTTCACTACTTCATCCCTCAGAGCTACCCATTCTTCTTCTACTGTATTTCTTTCCCCCATTCCTGTCAATTGTTCCCTTATGCTCTCCCTGAAACTCTGTACAACCTCTGGTTCTTTCAGTTTATCCAGGTCCCATCTCCTTAAATTCCCGCCTTTTTGCAGTTTCTTCAGTTTCAATCTGCAGTTCATAACCAATAGATTGTGGTCAGAATCCACATCTGCCCCTGGAAATGTCTTACAATTTAAAACCTGGTTCCTAAATCTCTATCTTACCATTATGTAATCTATCTGATACCTTTTAGTATCTCCAGGATTCTTCCAGGTATACAACCTTCTTTCATGATTCTTGAACCAAGTGTTAGCATTAGGTTAACGGAGCTGAAGTGGCTTCATGTACGAACACGTTTGTTAGTGAGAAGTGCAACTGTAAGTTATCTTTAAAATATTGCCCACTATTACTGTTACAGTCGCGTAATGTATGGTTTGACACAAAGGGGAATTCACCGCTGGCAATTAACTATGAATGTCCGCTTGGTACTGAATTATTACATTGCGCGGACCACTGTTACGTCTCTCATGGGCATGTCGGTTAGTTCAGGTGGTGAAACGTTATCGCTTCCCGATACATCTTCATCTAATGTAATCGGCTCGTACGAGATTTTGCTACTTTTTAGGGTTCCGTATCTCTGTCAGTAAAAACTAAACCCTTACAGGATCACTTTGTCGTCCGTCTGTCTATCCGTCCGACTGTTAAAAAACATTTCTTCTCAGGAACATGTAGCTGTATCGAGTTGAAATTTATAACGTATACTAACGTCGACGATCCCTTGGAGGTGTAAAAAATTTAAGCTTTTAAGTAAATGCAGTCGGAAGATATGACCTTTTACGTCGCATATTTTGATACTCGCTAACATTCTCATCAAAACCTATAACGTACTTCCCGTTGGCCTACAATCATGAAATTTGGAAAGGAGGTGGTTTCACAGTATCAGTAATGGAAAGAAATCCAAAAATTGTTAATTTGTAACTATATCACACGAAAAATTATTTTACGTTCTGGAAAGTCTCGGAGTTCCCGAGACCGATATCTTGCCAGCTTAGATCTCGATAACAGCAAAAATTGTCGGAATTCTCGATTCCCGGGATGGATTAACTGTCTATTTAGATCGTTAAGTCTATACGGAATCCTAGATGCGCGAGTCCAACTTGCACATACCCAGGTTTTTTTTCTTTTTTTTTTTTTTTTTTTTGCCGGCCGGAGTGGCCGTGCGGTTAAAGGCGCTGCAGTCTGGAACCGTAAGACCGCTACGGTCGCGGGTTCGAATCCTGCCTCGGGCATGGATGTTTGTGATGTCCTTAGGTTAGTTAGGTTTAACTAGTTCTAAGTTCTAGGGGACTAATGACCTCAGCAGTTGAGTCCCATAGTGCTCAGAGCCCTTTGAACCATTTGAACCAGGTTTTTTCCTCCATTGAGTGCCTCCCCCCACAGTATCTGACAGGGGAAAGCCAGCTGTGATCGATACCAAGGAAATAATGTCTTTTCAGGAAGGATACTATCACAAAAAATATAAATGGTAGCGTTCTTCGAAGAAAAACGAATGGTTAACATTAATTGAAAAACTAAGATAAACAGGAGCACACAAAAATTTAGGTAGTAAGAATTGTTGGCAGAAGCACTAAAGATACACACTAAGAATTATGGAGACAAGTGTTAAGATTATAAATAAAAGGATAATATTCTCAAAAACAAATACTTAAAAAAACCTGTTACAACTTTTACCTCGAGTATAGCACCTCACCCACGTGCTATATGTAAATCAGAAGCACAAAGGAAACGATATCTCAGTGTTTGGGGTATGGTGCTGGAGACTCCCGTGAAAAATAAAATTGACAGATGGAATCACCAGCCAGGAACCCTTTCAAAGAATTAAAGGAAACGTTAATGAAAATGGTAAGAGTGAGTATATCATATACGAGGGCTGAGCAACAAAGACTTCGACCGACTTTTTCCCTTATCTGGAATATGAATATGTTAAAAGGCGGAGTTTTTATGTATAATGACCATAGGCAACAGCACTCTCGTATCCGTAGGTTGGTAGTAATGCTCTGTTTTGTGGACGCTCTTTGCATTTCGCTTTCCTAACAACGGAGATGACGCGAGAGGAACATTACGGCGCAATGAAAGTCTGGGTTCGTTTAAACGATACAGCCACTACAACGTACGAAAAGCTGCACCGGTACGGAGAAAATGAAGCACCTCGTGCTACAGTGGTCAGGTGGTTCAACGACTTCAAAGAAGCCCGTTTGTCTGTGATAAGCAAGATGAGCCTCCTCGGCTTCTGCTGTGACTGAAGTCAACATCAACACTGCTGCTATGACTGTGCGTGAGGATCAGCGGACAACTTAACGTAACCTCAGTGAAGTATTGAGAATTTCGTATGGCAGTGTCTTTGCGCTTTTGCATGATCGTCTCCATATCCCACTTGTTCGTTCCCTTTGGGTGCCATGTCTGGTGACTCCTAACGAAAAGGTTCTGCGAATGGAGACAAGCAATGAGGTACTGCGTCTTTTTGCTGTTGGAGGTCATGGTATCTCACCGATGATGAGTCATGGCTGTATCATTATGATCGTGAAGGAAAACGAGCCAGCACACTGTGGAAATCGCCAGGTTCTGCAACACCAAAGACGGCGACAGTTTTTTTTCACAGCAGGGAAAGTGATAGTGATCGCTTTTTTTGAGTGCCATGGCATGATTTACCAGCATGCAGTTCCATTTCCCACTACTGTTACAGCAGCATACTACATGTCAGTATTGGCTAAACTGAGGACGTGCAAGAAAACGACCAGAACTTTCTCGGACTGTGTGGCGATTTCATCATGACAATGCACGGCCTCAAATCGCAAATAAAGTCGTGCAGTTTCTGCCTCAATTCAACATTACCTGTGTACCGTAACCTGTGTCCGTTTCCGCCTTGGAGTCCCGATCTTGCACTCTGATTTTCTATTTGTCTCACTGTAGGCAAGCTCAGGGGCATTCGATTTAAGAACTCCGAAGCAGTGTAGAAGAAAGGTGAGGCGATTCTTTAGGAGCCGACAAAGAATGGCATATGCCATGTGAGGACTGGCAGAAACATAATAGAAAGTGCATTCAGGTAGGACGGAAATGCTTTGAAAAATATCGTGCAAACACTGAGATTGAGTATTAAACATCAGTGAAAAAAATCAATCTTTCTTTGTTCAGCAGCCCTCGCAATACCCAGAACCAGTTACTTCGAACACAATGAGAGGAAAGGCATGGTAGACTCGCCGACTGACATTTTTGAAGAAAACCATAAATGAAGTATTCTGAAATGAAAATGTTAGCTTGTAATAGATTCAGATGGAGAACTGACAACCAATCGAAAGGTTGGTGATGAGGCAGAAGAACGTAACGGCACATGAAGCTAAATCACTGCGTCTCACAGAAAATGCCGTCACAATATTTAAGGCATTTAACAACATGTGGGTACTTACAGGATGCCGTAGTGCCGCCAAAACGCGTTGCATAACTGCTTAGGAAGCGAAAAATGACGTAGTCTAGAGGAATATGTAATGCGCTGATCAATTCCTTCGTAATACGAACCATTTTACGGAACGTCATATTGTCAGCACTCTCGTCGCTGACAAGCCAGTAGGTCAGTGTCACGGATTGTGACCAGCTTCCAATTAGTATGTCGTGTTGCAGCAGCGCGGTCTCTTACGCACCACTGAAAAAACTCTGAGCTGGCCGTTAACGAGGCACAGCACGGCGATAATTTGTTGGACTAACAACACCGTACTACTGAGACCGCGTTAACGAAAGTGCTCGTCTCCTGATATAATGAGGTGACTCATCGGACGCCCTTTGAATCGGGTCACAAGAGGACTAAAAATGTTCTTACCGAGCAAGAGCTGTGTAATTCAGCGAGCATATTCCGACGCTGCGTTACCATACGAGAACCCCGCTCCTTGCCGACCTGAATCACACCTTGCCGCCCTAAATCACAATGCAACAATGATCCTCGAATCTTAAGCAAACAAACAAAAAAGCAGCTTATGGTTGGACATATCATCGACGTCGATGTCTATGTCATCAGCGACTGAGCACGAGAGCTTGCTACAAACAAGAACAGGGAAGGAAGACTGCGTCTTATTCAAATGAAACATCCGATACCTGCCTTAATAGATTTGGAGAAAGTATGGAAAACACCGGTCTGGCGTTAACCCCAGTCCTGCAGAATTCGAGTCCATTCTTTTAAACGCCGCGCCACCTGGCTGCTCACCTCGTACAAGAGTCATCAGCACTCGGCACACTTTGAAGGCTAGGTCATTTTGGTAACCTATTTTGCCGTGGTTATACCGACATTAAATAGAAAGACCCACGAAACTGTGTTTTGAGCCGTAACATGCGGGCGTTCGTGCTTATGAACGAAGAGATCGTCCGTGTTACCTCCTAAACGAACAGCATGAAGAGTTAGCCTATTTCGAAAGTTCTGGACTTACGCAGTAAATAACAAACGCTGCTTAGACATATTACACGGACTTAACAAACGAAAATAACTTGCACCGTCGAGACTCGAATGATTTCATTTAAAAATTTCATGCAGGCTGTGGACTCAGTTATCATAGAACTTCTTAATTAGGTATGTGGAAATTCTCCGACAGAACAGGCTGTACAGCTTATTTTCCACAAATGGTATTTCAGAAACCATCTTTATTACCCACGAATGTATGTGGCTTGCAAGCTTACTTATGTTGTAACGAAAGTTTTCATTTCTCAAGTTAATGAACGGTGGTGACGTATAATTCCTAAAATCTTCCCATATTATAAAAGCTATTTATACAGTCTTCAAGAACGTTAATTTCAATTCAGTTTTCATATAAAGCATATGAGTATCAATTCGAATATATTCACTCCGAATCTAATATGACAAACGATCTTCCGGGGTGCGTTTTACCCCTTAAAAATGATACTGGGGATTAAAAATACGTACACCCTTTCATTCCCCTACACACACTCGCCAAGTTTCATCTGTAATTAGCGCTACACACTACCTTATTACCGAATAAACATTGGGCATGATATAACCGAGTGACATTTTTTACACTAAAACTGCAGGTTCCAACGGGAAAGTGGATCACCTTCAATATTTTCAGACTGACCAACCGACCATTACACCATAAGAAACAGTACACCTCACGGTTCACGACAATTGCCTATTTGATTTTCTTGTTGCTTCACAGTCCCCCCTTCCCTGAAATGTAATTTCATACAAGCGGAGTAAAAATAACTTTATTGAATGAAATTCCACGTTTCGCCACGTGTCATTGGCGTTAATGTAGCATTGGCTGCAAGCCAGCGGCCGCTACAGCAATTCGGCGAGCGACGCTGCCTCCGCAGCAGACATAACAGTGTGAAATAAGCTAAAAATAAGGAAAATATTTGATACATATACGGTACTTTGTTATTAACTTTATGGTATAGCGTACTTCGCTGCGAAGGGTACACACTACCAGGCAATGAAGAACTCAGATACGGCACGCCATTCACGGTAATCTGCTAGCATATTCCTTGTAATTTTCAGCCAGTTTATTTTTCGTATTCTATTTGTTGCACATCGTTGAAGTGTTCTTACTTTATGACTAACTTCTGGTTAAAATAATCAAACAATTATCTGAAATTGATTCCTGAATCTCCAAGAATGGCTTTGCCCCCCACCCGTGGTGGTGGTGGTGGTGGTGGTGGTGGTGGTGGGGGAGGGGGGGGGGCGCTAGCTTGTTGGCTACGACTTTACACCAAGTTCCTTAGCTCGGTGTCGGTCAACATAGCAACCGTCTTTCTAGAAGTTAATTGGCTGCAGTTATTTTAGGGCGATACGCGCTGGAAAGCGTGGAGATCAGGCATGAATTGAAATCAAACAGCCTGTCAACGACGAAGTCATTAGAAACTCGGCACAAGCTCTAATAAGGATGGATCGAGAAGAAAAAACTTTCCGCCGTGCACTAAACAGCGGTTGACGGATACATGTCTCCTGTTTGAATTTCTTTACAATACAAACGTTGCTAACATTTCCTGAACTACTCCTGGCGTGAGTAGCAGACTTTCTTAAATGGTAGCTTCCGGAAGCTAATACACGCTAATTATCCCCAGAGAACGCTAGTCGTATTAGCAAATAGAACAGCAGAAGTCGATGTAAGAAACTTTAGCCTACGTGGAAACCCAAGGTCAACACGCGCACACCTGTGTGGATGAGAAACAGGTGAAACTGTACAACGAGAACTACAATGAATTACAGGTACATCAGTAGTTCTGTTGTGAAATATTGCGGAGCGCTGGTCTACGGTAGAAGGAGGCGTGTGAGCTTTCTGAATCTAAGGCTACTCACTCGCGGATTTTTATTGCAATTTCAAAGAAATTTTTAGATTAGTGCTATTTCCTCATTACTCAGACGATAAGTGCGTTGGCGTTAAGGAAAAATCGTGCGAACTGCGGGAGATGGACACTGTAAACAACAAACAGGTACTTTTCGTCCACGTTTGACTGGTTCAGTCCGCCGATGATTTATAACCTTAAATGAAATCTTTAAGTAGGCCTTGAGCCTCAATTCATACACTCAAAGTTTTCATTTAAGGTTATAAATCATTGGCGGGCAATATCAGCCAATCGCAAGCGGGCCGTGAGCGGGCAATCGCGGAACAGCCTAGCACATCACTCGGTCTATAACAAACAAGGGGTGGAACATCAGAAGATAAATATCGATACTGGCCACAAATCTAACGGAAAGCATACATATTTCGATACATGAGGGCCAAATATTTAATTTTAAAATTCAGCTAATAACTTATTATTGAACGTGTTACTTAAAATTGTATGGAGTGGGTTTGAATGTAACTGTACATTATTTTGAAAATAAATACGGAAATCTCAGGCAAAAAGTAAAGTGACGTTAAAGTATAGGAAAAAATATACAGAAATAAACACTCAAATTAAATAATTATCAGATCCAAAACTTAATTTCTAAACACTTTAAAAATTAGTTTATTGGCATGTGGTGCTTTTACTTTAAATACTTCTTCGAGCAGAAATCACTTCATGAGCTTTAGTAAATAGTTTTGTCTGCTGGAACGGAAGAGCCTACAACTGACCGACATTTCCTAGTTATCTGATGCACGCTGGAACTAGACTCAGGCATTCCTCTCCCCCCCCCCCCCCCCTCCCCCCCCCCCACCACACACACACACACACACACACACACACACACACACACACACACACACACAACGCCACAAATTATCGATGTTATGGATTACTGGCTGAAAAACATCGATTAAAAAATCACGTTACTTGACTCGATATATCGCTGTCCAATATCCCAACATTACAAAGAAATTTCGGGGAGTTCATAACTAGCTTTCAAGCTCACAGTAAATGTGCCTTACAAATTTTAGTTTCATGCCCTTAAAAGTGAAACGGAAGTTTAAAATAGCTTCGAAAGAAAAAAAAGCTCAACCTTCGACTAGTATTCTAACAGGCAACACGTGTGCATCAAAAAAATGGCTCCAAGCGCTCAGTGCCCTAGACTAAGAACCACTTAAACCTAACCAACTTAAGGACATCACACACATCCATGCCCGAGGCAGGATTCGAACCTGCGACCGTAGCAACAGCGCGGTTCCGGACTGAGGCGTATTCTGAGAAAATGTGTGTGCATTAGTTTTCAGTGTTCTGTTACCATTATCAAATAGTTGTGTCAAAGCAGGCTTTGTTTTGAGTTCCGCTAAAATCTCACGTAAACTGTGTCCAAGGATGCGGAAACAGCACGAGAAACAATTGCACGGCCGCGACGGCTATTGTCTTCCAGTAGCTTTCCAGTCACACTCTCCCACTTTCCCACAGTTAAGCATTCTTCTTACGGAGACGCAGGGCAGCCAAAGTAGGTGAAAACTTTATGATTATCATGACAGCCGATCTCATGGTTGCAAATAGGTGCACATTATACTGATCGTGAAAAGCTGAGGTTCAGTAGTGGCCGCTAACGATATCGTATCCTCAGTTAGTAGAATGGGGTGATACTTCCCAGCGCACAATTCAAAACAGTTGATGACTTATGCAAGAGAGTGAGCTCTGGGTGAAAACCAGCGAGTTTACAGTTGCCAATGAACTTGCCGTCCCAATGTACTAACCCGACCAAAAGCGACCACTGCATAATACGGCCAATTTGGTTTAAAACTGATGACTAGATCTAATGATGTCTCCAAGACAATCGAAGGTGTCTGCGTAAGAAACTGTTGGCCCTCACTAAGTAAAGATTAGTCCGATCATACTAACCATTTTAGAACGTATCACATGCCGGAAACAATTTTTCCAATATGTCGCTAGTAAGACCTGTATCTATACATACGATAAAATCAAGTACCCCACCGCGGATTCTGTCTGTATGTTTAGGTTGCTCTCAGCAACTACTGTAGGGATTTTGATAAGTTTTTCACTAATATAGTGGCAATGATGGGCGCTATGAACTGAGAAGTTACTCAGAGAGGAGTGATGCTTTATTTGAAATCCATGTCGGTCTTTGTCATCGAGTGGTAAAGAGAGTGCCTGGAAATCCATATTTCGCGTGACGGAATCCCGGTTGGGCCACGGATTTTGCAGTCTGCCTTTTAACCTAGCGTTCATCTCCCAATAATGTGGAGTTTCGCCAGAAACATTTAGTCGTGATTCCACGTTAAGCTGTTAGTCCCCCTTCGCCGGGTTGGATAACTGGGGTAGGTTAGAAGCACGGAAGTCCAATTTAAAGACTTGCACAAAGACACTGAGCCACATGACATGATTATTACCAGAATTACACTCGCCGCATTTTTCTGTTAAGCACGTGAAGGCTAATCCCAGGAACTACTGTAGGAATTTTGATACACTTGTGCGAAGCCGAGAAGGTCTTGTTTAATTACTGTTGTTCTCTTAATTTAACTAACGATATAACACTCAGCAATTAAAATACGTCTTGCGGGTTGGTACGTTCTTCTGCCGTCTGCTGAGCTTACAGATTCTTCTTGTGTTACGTTTTATAATCTGTTTATCAGAGGTTCCAGCCTGCAGGAATCTGATCCATTTTGATTTGTCGCCAGTTTACATCAAATGCTAAACCTGACAGGTATGGCAACTTAAAGACGTAAAAGTTTAAAAATGAAGAAGCTGCGGACCGTGTCACTTTCTCTGTTAACACGGATGTGTAGCCGTTCGTGACTTTCTATTAGGTCGCCTGTGCACGCTTGCTGACGAGGCGTCTGATTAGCTGCATCACACACTCCTGCAACTAACACCCTGCTCACCTAAAGGGTGATTCAGAATGATCGCTGTGAACGCAAATGGGGGCGGCTGAGTCATTTGGTCACACGCTGCTGGCTGTACTAAGTAGCTTGCTCGGTCGTACTTCTGTGTGCGCGCCCCTAAAAACAAGCGGGACGGCTGACCTAGAAGCTTACTTGCGTCTTCTGCGCACACTGGAGAGAGCAGAGACAAAGGACGGGCGACAATTTACTGCACCCACCCACAACCAGCACTGTGAACCACGTACTCTTTCTCAAAACACTCGTGCCCTACCCACCCGCAGGCAACTGTTCTGTTATTTCGGGTGTCATACGGCAATGTGAGGGTGTGTGTTTCATTTGTGAAAATACATCCCAGAAAAGAGAAGAGTTAGCTTGCAATTAATAGTAGGGACGTATGTTGTGAAGGAGACAGAAAACTTTTGCCAACTCTACTCAACGTTGGAAATACGCTGCCTGCCAAAAAACAGTGAAGCATTCAGAAAACATGGTCGGATGTCAATGTAGCTTCGCATATGTACATATCAACATACAAGTAATTACAGATGCAATGCTCTTTGACACGTAAAATGCACACCGCAGTGGATTGTTGTTGTTCGTGTTTAATACTGTTGCAAGTTTTGATAGGGGACGGAAGGACCGTTAATCAACGGCGGATACAAAGGAAGGCGCGCGGGGCAGCGGTTCACACCACAAACGGCCGAGTTCGTACTGGTGTCGTGATCGGGAAGCATGGTCTGCTGAAGAATGTTTAGCGATGAAAGACAGTTTTGCACTTCCGCGGATGACCATCGCCGGTGAGTATGGAGGCAACCTGGGGAGAGGTCTCATTCTTCCAATGTTTTGGAAAGGGGCAGCGGTGTGATTCCTGACGTCTTATTGCGAGGAGACATCGGTATGACTTACGGTCACTGCTGGCGCAGGACACCTTTTAATTAACCACAAAGGGCGCAAAAAGTGCTTTAATATGTCTTATATTTGGAAGACGGTGTGAAATTTAACATTAGTTTGCAATATCAGCTAAATCCTGTAGATACGGTGTTCTAACTACACACCTAATAGAGTCAACTGCCTTTCTGCATGCGGAAGACAATTTTAACGTTTAATGGAAACCTGGCAATGTTGAATTTTACTGACGATGGAGACTTTAATTTAGTATTTTCCGCGCTAGCACTAAACCCCCTCTACCTGAGCACACAGTAGGCTACGTTCAATAGAAACGACTGAAGTCTAAGAACAGGATTTTAAACATATATACAGAGACTTATTTTTTTGTTAATTTAGTGCAGATGATTCGAACTGCAGAACACGTGAGAGTGGTTTCCGAACCTGCTGTAAGCGGGACATGGCAACGGCTTCTTGACGAAGTTTGATTCGATGAGACACTAAGTTCAATGAAACAAAACATACGTGTAACTTACCAAAATGCTGCAGTATTTTTTAATACAAAGGCGTAATCTCGTGAAAAATTAAAATAATTTCACACACCGTTCTTCAAATCTCACAAAATGCTCGCGTGTCCTACCCTATTCTAAGGAGCACGTGGAAATGGGGTGTGTCACCCTAAGAACAAGGGTGAGAAAGAAATATTGAAGTAGTACAGTAAGTACGTTTAGATAATATGAAAGCAGCAAAATAAAGGCATCCAACTAGTTCTCTATTGTCCAGGTTAAGGGGGGTAGGACGCCAAACGGGCCGACTTGGAGCAGGTTTCTATGCTGTGCAAAATTCATCAATGAATCTCTCTTACTTATGAAGAAAAGTGTACCTATGGCAACAAATGCTGCCATTAGTAAGTGAAAAAAATAAAATAAAATTTTTTACATGTGAAATTTCATCATGTTTTCGAACTTCCACTGCTGTGAGAGTAAATTCTGAATCCTTCCTGGTCATGCTGACAAAGTTTTATGAATTTATTTGTAAAAGTATAGACAGTGGAAATTAGAATGTCCTGTGATGCCTCTCCTGCTCCAAGTCGGCCCGTTTCACGTCCTACCCCCCTTAATGCGGACCTGACAGGGTGCGGATACCTCGCAAACAGGGGTAATATTGGACACATCTGTTTTTACCGTGTGCAATACCCAATTTACAAATATTCACAAAGTCATATCTGCTAGCCTACTGCCTTGTACGTTACTCGCCGGAAGAAGAATGTACTCAAAAAGTTACACTAACACATACTATTTCGTTTCACGAACTCCAACTTCACTTTCGGGAAATTATCTTCCATTTTTTGCTGCCTCTGTTCTTTAGGACGGTTCTAATTTTCCCAGCCGGTTCTAATTTTCGGGGACGTCAAAACACTGGTATAGTCAAAGGAATTTTGTCACGCACACTAGTAACAGGTCAACGTATTTCGTCTCTCTTCAAAGTCTGTAAGCATCTCAACTGGGCGGGTGCGTAATATCCTGCACGGAGAATTGGCTGTGAAGAATCTGTCCGCGAGGTGGATGCCGCGATTGCTCACAGTTGACGAAACGCGCATCCGGCACAGTATTTGAACAGTGTCTGGCGCTATTTAAGCTCAGTCCACAAGACTTTCTGCACCGATTTGTGACTGACTATGAGAAACCTGCATCCATCGTTACACACCAGAGTAAAAACTGCAATCAAAACAATGGACGAAGAGTGGTAAAAGTGCACCAAAGAAGGCAAAGGCCATTTTGTCTGTTGGTAAGATGATCGTCACTGACTTTTGGGATTCCCAAGGAACACTTGGAAAAACACAGAACCATAACCGGACCGAAAAAGATAGAACCATAACTGTACCCTATTCATTGTTGAATCGTTTGAAACCTGAATTGACTGCAGAAAGACCAAGGTTTCTTTTACACCAGTATAGTGTACCATCCCACACATCAACGATAACAATAGCGAAAGTGCCTGAATTGGGCTTTGAATTGGCTCCTTATCCAGCCTATTCACCACACTTAGCCCTAAGTGACTTCTTCCTGCTCCCGAACTTGAAACTTTTCCTTGCTGGGACGAAATTATCATCAATTTAGGAAGTGTTAGTTGCAGTTAACGAGTATTTTGCAGAGTTTGACAGATTCCATTTTTCTGATGAAATGAGCGAGCTTGAGGATCGCAGGACCAAGTGTACATTCCTCAAAGAAGACGTTGACGGGAAGTAGGATGAGGTGGTTACGAAATAAACATTTTTTCTTGCTTTGTTACCAGACTTCCAAACCGTCCTCGTACACAGTTTCTAATTGTAGTACACTACCTGATGAACTGTTTTAAGCCTCCAACGTACGGTTACACCTTATAATGAGCAGATTATCACAGCATTTAAAATGTTTTAATTTGGTCAGTAGTTATATAAAGTTATTCAAAATCAAACTTTTGTGACCCTGTAAGCCGTTAGAAAGCAACCTGAAACTGCGATTGGAAGACGATTTTAGCCTCTCAGTAATATAGATTGTTGCACTACTACAATATACGTAACCGATACGATGCAGGGAGTAGTCAAGAGACTGCTACTAATTGCGGAGGTCGTGTACAGGCGGTAAGGACACTTTTGCAAAATTGTGCAGTTGACGGTGTTTAGTGGCGAAAAGTTACAGAGCTCGTGAGAGCCACGCTTTATTACCCGAAGCACAGTGTCATCGTCTGGCATCTTCAGAGGCACCTTGAGGCCACAAGTTAGTGGTACAGTTTCTTGAAAATTAAAGTACTCCCACAAAGATGAAATGCACTCATGTTCACCACCAGGAGACGACCTCCAAACCGCCAAGTGTTAATTCATGGATGGGGCCTCCCCTGGTGCGACTGCGTGAAGCATTTACGCCTGAAATTTTATTGTAACTATTGGGGAATTCAAATGTACGCGAGGTATGTCATAGAGGTTCGACTAATTTATGTGAACTGTAATCATTACTCAAGAGGCAACGGCCTTGACGCAGTGGATACACCGGTCCCCGTGAGATCACCGAAGATAAGCGCTGTCGGGCGTGGCCTGCACTTGGATGGGTGACCATCCAGCCGCCATGCGCTGTTGCCATTTTTCGGGGTGCACTAAGCCTCGTTATACCAATTGAGGAGCTACTCGACCGAATAGTAGCGGCTCCGGTCAAAGAAAACCATCATAACGACCGGGAGAGCGGTGTGCTGACCACACGCCCCTCCTATCCGCATCCTCAATGAGGATGACACGGCGGTCGGATGGTCCCGATGGGCCACTTGTGGCCTGAAGACGGAGTGCTTAATCATTACTCAAGGGTATTGCCTTGACCACTAGCCCAAACGTACTTGGTTGGAAGATCTGGTGCACGGCTGCAGTCACTCACTCACCTGAAGAGAATCCACGTACTCATAGAATTAGAACAGGTACGCCCCAGTGAGTCTCAGGTTTACGTGCCCACAATCGCAACTAACAAAGAGAATAAAACTCCCATTCTGCGAAGCTTAGAGCAATTCTCTTTACCAGCTCATTTAATCATTTGGTTTGATCAATTAGAAGTAAATTATGAAAACTCTCAAAAACAAATCGATATTTTATAGTTTAAAACACTTTTACACATAAACAGAAGACGTATACACGTTAAATGAACCCGAGAGCGCGTTTTGATGAGCTAAGTCCACCGGTCCATGGGATTAAACACGCTGAAGCCCAGTCACTGTACGGTACGTGGCTAGGTGAACACACTTACGTCACACGCCGCTCAGGCACTCCACCCTCCCTTGTCCACACGTCCCTCTTCCGTAGCTAAGTAATTGGCAGGCGCTTTGCGGTGGAAGGCGCCGATTGGCTAGCGGGGAGAGCGCCCAAGATCAAAGGCCAGGAAAGAGCATTGCAGGCGGCATCGCCCGCCGAGCTGTGCACTTGGCCGCCCGAGGTGCAGAGTCACCGCCTTCTCACCTCTGCCTCCCCTCTGCAGACGTCGCAGTCGATGCACGCAGCCTCTTTCGGAACCACCGCGCTGGAAAATGCGTTGCTGCAGATGTAGTGCTATGACGATAATAGGGCACTGCACCACCAGAGCAGCGAGGTGACTGGGCCTCTCCACCCCTGTTTCTCGCTTGAACTAGTGGAGAGTTCTCTAAAATGGAGGTATGTCAAAACTAGAGATGGGTAGTTCGCAAACGAACGGGCCCAAAGGAACGGTTCACCAAGATGAACGAAAGGACCGAGGAACGAATTCCAAGGAACGATCGGTTCATAGTTCACTTCGGTCGCGGCGGTCACTTCGGCAGCTCTTGTTCCAGTCTTGGTCGCCTGCTCGTCTCAGTCTCGGTCTCCCTCGGCCGCACTCTTCGTTCTTCGTATGACCACCTGTCTCAGTTCCACTGCCGACTGCTCCTACGTAGTTCAGTATACAGTTGTTCGTTTCGTTCACTGGGCTCGCCTATTTTACATGTGTTCCAAACTGTTCTTGCACTTGGTTCTGGCTATTCAGCGTCCACGACCGGTAATCAAAAAGTATTTTATAGTTACGTAAATTACATAAAAACTACGTTGTATGTAATAGGTACGTCTTTTCAGGTAACAAAAGAGCATATCAGCTCACTTTATTATATCGATGAACAGTAGAAGACATATTTATAACAAGGCAAGTTTTTTTGTTACTCATATATTTTTTGGTTTCGTCGACTTGATTTAGCAGCTAACTTTCAATAATTTGCTTACTTTTATATTAATTTTCTTACACTAAAAATTATTTTCGTATATCTTTCATATACAAAACATTACATTTAGGAAGGCTCTAATTATTTTTAAGTTTGGTTGTTTCCAATTTGCATTACCTGGTAGTTTGGTTTCTTTGAAGAAAAGAAAAAAGTGGGTTGTGGGTCATTTTGGCTCAGTAGGAAAAGCGGTGCCTCTCCATTTGAAAAGACAGATTGCCATAAAATCGTATTTACTTACTATCTCAAAAAAAATTGTTCAGAAGGAGCTTTCAAACCAAAAACTTTGTTACTGCGAACTTTATTATTATTATTTCTTTCTTGTCTCAGACGTTATGTCTGGTTAAAAATGGAAAGTGACGCGGACCTTGATCAAGCGTCACTTCCTTTTAACTGTACGGTATATGTTACATTGCATTTAGGAACTTTCGGGTAATTGAACAAGTGTCAATAATTACAGATTTCTGTAGTTGTGTATATAAGTTTGGATGTATACTTGTGATCTGTATCCAGTTGTGTTGGTTCCTAGGTTTGTTACTTGGTGATAACAGAACATGCGGTGTCGATTAACTTCATCTGACCATCTCATCCTCTGTCTTTGTTTTCCTTCTAGGGTGCTTGCAGGAAGCATATCCTGCAAAACACCTCTATTTGGATTTGAATCATTTTCCAGTTGGCTAGCAGTGTCGTTACCATTGTGGGCGGGCATAGGGTTCAAGCGTCGTCCCCGACCATGACGGCGCTTGTCCGAGGCTTCTTTAGTTCTGTCCTGAACCAACTAATCACACTAAAAGAAGGGTTAGCCCTATTAGTCGTTTGTTCTTTTCGTCGCCTTTTACGACTGGCAGAACATACCGGAGGCCTATTCTTATTATTATTGTTATTATTATTGCATTAACTTTAATAATGCTACATAAAAACCAAATTTTTACTAAGCGTGTGACGTAAGAATGAGAAAACCACATTTTATTTTATGCTTCCATAAAGTCTCTACTTCCCCTACGAACTCAGAGACAACGTGTAGTATATATAGGGTGTAAACGATTATTGTTTACAACTTAGCATAGCTATGTAGTGGAAGTCGAAACGAAGAATTTTATATGAGACACTTGTCTATTAAGTTGGGAAACAGTCACTAACAGGTTTACAAGACTACATGAGCTATAGCCCATGCGCGTCGCATGTGATTTTCGTGTTCTCTTCTCCAGCTCTCTACACATCGTCATCGATTGTTTCGCAATTGTTGCTTGCATTAGCTTGTTATTTCTTCACTGCCTAATTATTACATGTTTGTCTGTCTGTTGTATCTGCTCGTAACGGGCAACACATCGTCCGTAATTGACGAGCAGTCTGTACTCGGGGCCGGTTTTCCGTGCGCTACCCTGTATTATTTCCCTGCGATCAGCCACGCAAGGCTACGGTTGGCTAAACGAGAGGTTCTGCAGAATCACAGAAATTACTTCTAAAAGTGTGTAAGAATTCTGTAATGAACAAAAACTCTACTCCAGAGGGGGCAAGTGCCCCCTCTTGGTGCCCTCCATCCTTCAGCCACTTACACTACTAGTTTTCAGTTTTTCATAAGAACCATATACCAAGCACAAATGAACGGTGAACGAGTAAAAACGAACGGTTCCCAAAAAAAGAACGATCAGCAGTGAACTAGTTCCCAAGGAGGAACGAGTTTGCCCATCTCTGGTCAGAACCACAGTATTCATTGGAATGTCGCTGAATTCAGTAGGAAACGAATTTTTCAGATACTGTCAAGAACGAAGCAAATTAGTCTCTCATTCAGTCGTGAGCGTCTGTTTTCATCGGACACAGATAACTTCAGTATCGTGTATGACTTCTGAAAAGAAAGCTGATCAACTGCTACGAGACAATCAGTTTGGCGTTAGGTAAGGTAAAGGCACAAGAGAGGCAGTTCTGCCATTCCGATAAAGGAAGCAAGGCTTAAAAAACAGAAACACATTCATAGCATTTGTGGATCTAAAAAAGAAAAACCGCTCGACTATGTAAAATGGTGCAAGATATTAGAAATTCTCAAGAAAATAGATGAAGCTATAAGGAAAGACGGTTTATATATGAACTGAGAGGGAAAAAGAGTAAAACAACAGAAAACCCGAATTAAAAATTGTGTAAGACAGGGATTCAACCTGTACACTGAAGAAGCAACAACACAATAAACAGTTCATGAATGGGAATAAAAATTCGATGTGAAAGGATATCAGTAATAAGAATCGCTAATGACATTGCTATACTCAGTTAAAATGAGGAGGAAGTGCAGGGCCTATTGAATGGAATTCTGACTCATGGCTACCATGTAGTAGACGAAGTGAAAAAATTCTGTTACTTTGAAAATGAAATGGCACATGAGGGACAAGGCAAGGACGACATAAAAAACACGTTAGCAGTGAAAGAGAACATTACGGACACAAAGAAGTCGCGTTTGAGATGTGCTACACAAGGACGTTTAAAATTAGATGGCCCGATAGGGAATGAGGTGGTGGTTCTCTGCAGAATCGAGTAATAGAGGAGCATGTGGCAAACATCCACTAAAAGAAGGTACAGGGTGACAGAGCATGTTTTAAGATATCAAGAATATGCTCCGTGGTAGTGAAGGAAGCTGTGAAGGGTAAAAATTGTACTGGAAGGCAGAGAGAGAAATATATCCAACAAATAATTGAGAGCGCTGGGTTCAACTACTACTATGGGGATGTAGTAGTTAGCACAGGAGTATAATTTGCGTCGAGACACACCAAATCGGTCAGAAGAACAATAAAGGACCTGCGTTTTTATTGCAGCTAGACACGTTACATACTCTGTATTTGTTCCATTTACAAATGAGCGTCTGCGTCAGTCGTTAGACGTCATGTCTCCTACATCCCACATGTGGCCGAAGAAATTTGTGTTTGTGCTCGTCGGCGACCGTTTTGTGACTTGAAATCCAGCCTTTGCTTGATATTTCTAGAAATAGCTGCAGTGCGTACTCTTATTAAGTGGTTGTACGCGTGTCGGAACAGATATGCAGCAACTACCACATGATTCATGAAGTTCTGTGTTGTGTACTCCCAGGCGGTAAGGCGACATGGGGCAAGGTCCGGAGTAAGTGTCGGTCTGTAATCCGCTGACGGTTAAGGTAAACCCGCCTTGTGACCCGTTGTGTATTGTTGCAGCTTCAATCTCGCGATTACGAGACAAAACTACGCATGCAGCAATGCACGGTTTTGTTGAAACGTACGAAATTTATAATAATTCACAGCGCTCTGAGGTATTAAAAAATTTGCGTTTCTGGACATTTTATGTCCGGATACTGACTTGGAGTATGGAGTGAATGTAATGGAGTGTTGGTAAGGTCCCGTTGATATGTTTATATGCCACTGGTGAACACTCCAACTTCATCCCCACTCGACTATAAGTCTGCGTGGTAGGTTCTGTCTTCATCTCACTGTATTAGTTCTTTATTCTCCCGAGAAACGAAGCAGCAAACCCGTAACCGAAGTTTGAGTCGCACAACATTTCTTGTTTTATATAATTTTGTTTATTTTTTGCATCGTTTCATCGCTACTATTTTCAGTAATGGATTTATGTCTCCTTAAAAGTTAATTATTTTTCGATCTTAAATGCAATTACTCTGATCTGCCAGAAAACTATGACTACCGGTTGAGGCGATAGAGGCGTCACCCAGCGAGGAATGACTTGGTCAGTGCACGCAGTATGTCAGCGCGCTATCCCGTGTGCAGAATGGGGAAGGCACGCGATCTAGGTGAGTGACAGACTACAGAATTTTTTGGCACATTTCGGAAACTGAACGACTTGTTGGCTGTTCGAGGAGTGTTGGGGTGAGCCTCTTCAACACGTGGTGAAACCAAGGTGACATGTCCAGACGTCGTGGGGTTGGGCGGTCACCTCTCATGACAGATGTCTGACAACGTAGACTGAAAAGACTGGTAAACGGGACAAGTGGCGAACTAAAAATGGTTCAAATGGCTCTGAGCACTATGGGACTTAACTTCTGAGATCATCAGTCCCCTAGAATTTAGAACTAATTAAACTTAACTAACCTACGGACATCACGCACATCCATGCCCGATGCAGGATTAGAACCTGCGACCGTAGCGGTCGCGTGGTTCCAGACTGAAGCGCCTAGAACCGTTCGGCCACTCCGGCTGGCCCAAGCGGCGAACTGTGGGCAACCAACATCAGACGTTAATGCTGGACAGAGTAAAAGTGTGTGTGAACACACAGTGCACCGAAGATTCGTAATAATGGGCCTCCACAGCTGATGACCCATGCATGTGCCAGTGTTAACACCACGAACGACATCGACAACCACGACTAAAATGGGCACGTAACCTTCGGCACTGAAAGTTGGTGCAGTGGCAGAGCGTTGCATGGTGTGATGAATCCCGATACCTTCATCATACCGATGGGAGGGCTCGGATCTGTCGTCTTCCAGAGAAACAACAATTTGATACATGTACTGCGTGACGGAGACAGGCTGGCGGCGGATCCGTTCTGCTCTAGGGAACATTCACGTGGGCATCTGTGGGTCGAGTGGAGCCCGTGCAAGGCACCACGGCGGCCAAGGAGTATCGTCCACTGCTTGCAGACCACATACACCCCTTCATTACGATTTTTTTCGCCTTCTTCCAACGGTAGTGGCATTTTTCAGCAAGATAATGACGTCATCTCCCATGGCCAGGAGTGTGATGCAGTGGTTCGAGGAACACAGTGCTGGCCTTCCAACCCGCCAGATGTGAACACATATTGGATGTGATTGAACGTAGCGTCAGAGCTCTTCGGCCCCGTTCCCAGAATTTACAGGAATTAGGTGGTGTGTGTTTGCAGATGTGGTGTCATCTCCCTGCAGCGTCATACGGAAACCTCATTGCTCCCATGCCACGAAGCGTCGCCAGTCTTGCCCGTGCCAAAGGTGGACATATCGTCTAGTAGGTAGGTGGTCATAATGTTCTGGCTAATCAGTGTGTATCGAACTTAGTTTGGCATCTTTGACGTTACAATGAAGTGAATACCCTTAGCTACATACAGGCGTTGATATAAGTCAACGGGGACAGGTGAAAATGTGCGCCCCGACCGGGACTCGTACCCGGGATCTCCTGCTTACATGGCAGACGCTCTAGCCATCTGAGTCTGTATGCAGCTAAGGGTGTTCACTTCATTGTAATTTCATTCTAACGAGATGCATGGTCACCGATGCTATCTGTTCTTTCGGATGTCCGAAAGAACAGATACCATCTTCATATATCTTTCACGTTGTTCGAGGTATTCCATCGCTGGTAGTAACCATAACTACTGAAGGCGTCAGTGTGGACGATAGTAATGTATACTAATTGTTAACTTACTGTGTCCTCCATTAGCAGAGTAAGTTGTTGTGCAGGTATTTGTTGTTAGGACCCATCTGATATTGTTATAGAGGTCCGTGCAGGAAGTAGTAAATTGATTAATAATTTCACAAAGCTCGTCTGTTGCGAAATGGAGGGAAACAGTTCTTTCTGAACATTTTTAAAAAAATTATGTGATGTCATGCAATATGTCACAGCGTTTTGAATTATCTGAACTGCCTGCTGCTATCAGGCTCGCTTCCCGGTAATACAAAATCAGCGGAGAGAGAGTGTGGACCCATGTGCACCTGTAAGTGTAGTACAGTGCAGAGTAAATGAACGTGGAATAAGGCTACAAAATGGAAGAAACTGACCCGCGACAGCATTGGCCGGCCCTGGGACGATTCCTATCAAATCTTGGGCGGTCGCCAGTTCTAAATATTATTTCTGTTTATCCTACGCTATTTGCCATTGTCCTGCTTCAGTCTGGCGCAGAGCCACTTGCTAGTAGTCTGCCTCTTGCAATTCAGTGTCCGGTTTGTGTATTTTCCATAAACTCTGAGAACAGTTCACTTGTCCTATAATTCATCGTACAAATAAATACTGAACTGTTAGGGCATAATCAACTAGCGCGTGAATAGTGGCAAGAATAAAAGTATACATTGGACTCGTATCAATTGATTTCCGATTAATTAAAACTGTGTACTTTCCGTTTACGGCCTTCAGAATTCACTGTACACTTACTTGGTTCTCCCAGATTTCGCCTAAGGTCTCTGGAAAGTTAATACCGTTTCGCGGCTACACCTGTCATTCTTTCCGATAAATTATTTCAGTGTTGGTCAGTGAAATTATAATGCGTGTAGCGAAAATCTGTGAGCGCTCATGGTTTCGCAGTTGTACCAGCCGCACGGTAAGTAAGAATACACTGGGGGCGAACGCGAAGTAATCGCGACAAACCTATCGGATCGTTGATGATTACCTCCAAAATGAATCCTTCACTCAGCAGAGGAATGGTTAACGCGCTGGAACTCTAACTCGGGACCTTGGGAAAGAGGTGCTGATGGGTGTGAAATTTTTGAGGACAGGTCTCGAGTCGGTAAAAGCTTTACTCCCCCAGATGTAAAGGTTCTGGGTTGGAGTACCGGTCCGGCACAGTTTTAATCTGCCAGGAAGTGTAATTGATTGTCTATTTTAAAATTAATATCGGTAGCCATCCTTCTTTAGTTTCTATTCCATTGTTTATTTTGTGGATAAGTATAACTATTACTTGTCTTTCCCAATTGAATTTTGTTTTCACCGCGAAACAATAGTAAATATTCAGTTAAAAAAGACGAATAAGGTTTGTAACCTAAAAGATAAACATAGTACTTACTTTAACGTAGATTGAATGTCTAAGCAAGCACAATGGGACACCTTTAGAAATGTAGACTCACATAACGTAAAATGAATACTATACAGTTCATAAAACAAGTAGATGTGTTCTCGAGAGAGCGGTCGCTTGTAGCCGAACCTATACGGAAATTAAATTCCATAGCGGCTGTGGAACGTGCAGGCGACCGGCTCCTAAACCTTGCTCCACCAAGCGACAACTGTTACTGACTTGGCTGTGTGCTGCAGTCACAAAAGGAAATCTATAAGCGGAGAGTTGAACTATCAGAGGCCAGGACAGGCTCGTGAGATTGAAACGCCAGGCTTGACTATTGGCACGGTTCCAGCACTATTTAGCGTGCAAGGCTCGTGCCCATCATTATCACATAGAAGTGTCTTTTGAAAGGATGTAGCAATCAGTTTCCCAAGATGGTTGCAAGAAGCATAAAATGTAGTGGCAAATTAGTGGTGGCTCCCGTTTGCCGGGAGTAAGCAGCTCACGAATTGTAAAAGATTGTGGTGGTAGTGGTGAAAAATTGGTTCTACATGAATGTGACGTTTGACTGCCTCGCCTTTGCAGATGACCTTACCTTTTTCCTTTTTTTTCCCTTGCTCGATTCGCTAGACACAGCTGCTGAACAAACCAATGAACTGAAGACGCCATCAGCTAAGCCAGAACGTCAGATATTCGATAAAACTGAAAACACAATCAAGTTCAAAGAAGTGCCCAGAAGAAGTAGAAGGGGAAATCAAATAGTCGGAGGAGTTCAAATACCTAGGATAATGGTAATGGACAAACATCTAAGAAAGAAGTCTTTGCACCACGAATCAGAAAAACGGAAACAGTATATCAACTAACCGAACTTTTCCAAAAGAAGATATCAATTTCAGTGTATCACTACAATCTACGTTAATACGACCAGAGGCTAGATATTGCGGAGATTGCTTTTATATGAATAAGAGAGATTTTGCCGAGGAATCAGAAACATTTGCAAGACAGACCTCGAAGAAAATATTAAGCTCAATTAAAGAAAATGGTGTATTAGGTAATTCCTACATATGTAGACTAAATCTGCCACCTTTTGTAGGAAGGTTGTTTTCAATGGTCACACTGCCCATATGAGTCCTAAAAGGTTAAGCAGTCGTATCTTCAACTACTAAACAAGGAAACCAAGGAAGCGGGGTTCACCAAGTTAGGAAAAGACCTGTAAGAAGTGGAACAACACTAGAGGACATCCATATATGCTCAAACTCCAAAAAACCCTTGATTTTGCAAGAAAAGACAACACTAAAATTTGCAAAACGTGGACTTAAATGAGGAACAGTGTAGGTAACTAATGCGCGTATACTGTGCTAAACTAAAGGTCGAGGCACAAGGAAGAGGAAGACTGCAGCTGGAATAGCGCAGTAAATAAAAAATGAACAAAAATTTATTAGGAGATAATGGAGATATAGATCTGGGGAATGTCGAGAGAGAGAGAGAGAGAGAGAGAGAGAGAGAGAGAGAGAGAGAGAGAGAGAGAGAGAGAATATGAATACAGTTTTTCCGCATTTTCCAGTCGAACGCTGTAATCCCCCATTGCTGTATTCTGTTTAATCTTGAGTGCAGCCACCCGTCAGTGGTGTGCGTTTACATTTTGTGCCCCCCAGGACCTCAGGGATTAGCGCCGTGACCTCCTGGGGTCCAGCAGCGAAGCGCGTGCTGCCGCCGCCCCGAGGATCGCACTGCAGCAGCACTCGTAAAATTAGCGCCACTTAACTCCTGTTACCAGCTCGGACACCTCGTTATTCTGTCGCCACAAGGGCAGCCGTTTGCAACCTACTCGCCTTCACTCATTAAAAGTTCGCTCGCTCTATTGATTACCGCTTGCCTGGCGTTGCAGCATCTTGTGTTTTAAGAACGTGCCGCGCCTAGCCGCTTTGTTCGTCGGCAGTAAACTCGTGTTAAACACCTGGCGCAGCTGTTATATCGGTAAACAGTTCTTACACAGCTGGAATGCTATTGTGTTGTAATAGATGCTCCAAAGGGCATATTACATCAATACTACTACTACTACTACTACTATTACTACTACAACAACAACAGCAGCAGCAGCAGCAGCAGCACATCTGTTCTCCCTACCGTCCAGGTGATGGATGATTCAGGCAAATTGCAGGGTGGGACCGATGACCTCACTATTTGGTTGCTTCCCCCAAATTAACCAACCAACAGGTGACAGCTCCCTATTACTGCCTGCAGGCAGTGTTTTTATCTAGTGACAACACAGTAGCTGAAAGTGTCAGTCAAGGCGTTGAACACTTTCAAAGCCCGAGGGCAGTGACGGGAGAACGAACCTAACGATTTCCGGAATAATGTTCAAGCTACACTCGGCAATATTTGCGAGAGAAGAGTCAGATCCAAACAACTACGTAGGAAACTCCCAACAGTGAACAACAATTTGCTTTTCATCGCTAGTATGAGGTGGCCAACCTTCACATCAAATAAACTAAAAAAAAATTGTTCAAACGGCTCTGAGCACTATGGGACTTAACTTCTGAGGTCATCAATCCCCTAGAACTACTTAAACCTAATCAACCTAAGGACAAAACACACACACACACACACACACACACACACACACACACACACACACACACACACACACCCATGCCCATGCCCATCCATCCCCGAGGCAGGATTCGAACCTGCGACCGTAGCGGTCGCGTGGTCCCAGACTGTAGCGCCTAGAACCGCTCGGCCACTCCGGCCGGCCAAATAAACTATTTCAAAACCCAAAGCACACCGTTAGACTTATAGTAAAAATGACTTGTCTCCACTACCTTGGTGCAAGCCACATCAGCTGTTTACTTTCAATTTCATTGAAGCAGCGTCTCATAGGACTGGCGAGGCTGAGTGTACCCTGCTGGAGACCTTTCCACCATAGAAAAATCTGAGATGTTCATCGAAAATCGAACCCGGGACCTTCGCGTTAGTAGCCAGCGACGCTAATCGTTAGACCACTGAAATAGCGTAAGTGGCTCTTGGTTGGAATAACTTAAAGAAAAAAATACAAGAAAACAACTTACCTGTTCTTATTCTGGTTTACCGTCCGAACCTAAGACGCACTCCTGAAAAACATTGGTCTCCCGCTTTCACACACGGTAAGTAACATATCCTAGTCGCAGTCAAAATAGCAACGCATATTCACAGATACCCAATGGGTCTTCAACAGTAGCACAGTGTGAGCTAATAACAAATGTATATATTAAAAATATACATGTTCGTCGAAATTTTGGACTAATAGAGAATAAAGACAGTGCATCAGCTTGAGCAGAAATGGAGGGGGTGGGGGCGTGGTTATGTGATGATGCATTGCTCAAGTCTGAAGTTGCTCTAGGAAGTACAAGAACGCTTTTATAAAAAGTATCCACGAAATCTAGTGACTGTCACATAACTTATCTAGACGTCTGGTAACTTTTGAGAAAAACATTAGTTAATTGCCACTGGACTATAATACACTCCTGGAAATTGAAATAAGAACACCGTGAATTCATTGTCCCAGGAAGGGGAAACTTTATTGACACATTCCTGGGGTCAGATACATCACATGATCACACTGACAGAACCACAGGCATATAGACACAGGCAACAGAGCATGCACAATGTCGGCACTAGTACAGTGTATATCCACCTTTCGCAGCAATGCAGGCTGCTATTCTCCCATGGAGACGATCGTAGAGATGCTGGATGTAGTCCTGTGGAACGGCTTGCCATGCCATTTCCACCTGGCGCCTCAGTTGGACCAGCGTTCGTGCTGGACGTGCAGACCGCGTGAGACGACGCTTCATCCAGTCCCAAACATGCTCAATGGGGGACAGATCCGGAGATCTTGCTGGCCAGGGTAGTTGACTTACACCTTCTAGAGCACGTTGGGTGGCACGGGATACATGCGGACGTGCATTGTCCTGTTGGAACAGCAAGTTCCCTTGCCGGTCTAGGAATGGTAGAACGATGGGTTCGATGACGGTTTGGATGTACCGTGCACTTTTCAGTGTCCCCTTGACGATCACCAGTGGTGTACGGCCAGTGTAGGAGATCGCTCCCCACACCATGATGCCGGGTGTTGGCCCTGTGTGCCTCGGTCGTATGCAGTCCTGATTGTGGCGCTCACCTGCACGGCGCCAAACACGCATACGACCATCATTGGCACCAAGGCAGAAGCGACTCTCATCGCTGAAGACGACACGTCTCCATTCGTCCCTCCATTCACGCCTGTCGCGACACCACTGGAGGCGGGCTGCACGATGTTGGGGCGTGAGCGGAAGACGGCCTAACGGTGTGCGGGACCGTAGCCCAGCTTCATGGAGACGGTTGCGAATGGTCCTCGCCGATACCCCAGGAGCAACAGTGTCCCTAATTTGCTGGGAAGTGGCGGTGCGGTCCCCTACGGCACTGCGTAGGATCCTACGGTCTTGGCGTGCAGCCGTGCGTCGCTGCGGTACGGTCCCAGGTCGACGGGCACGTGCACCTTCCGCCGACCACTGGCGACAACATCGATGTACTGTGGAGACCTCACGCCCCACGTGTTGAGCAATTCGGCGGTACGTCCACCCGGCCTCCCGCATGCCCACTATATGCCCTCGCTCAAAGTCCGTCAACTGCACATACGGTTCACGTCCACGCTGTCGCGGCATGCTACCAGTGTGAAAGGCTGCGATGGAGCTCCGTATGCCACGGCAAACTGGCTGACACTGACGGCGGCGGTGCATAAATGTTGCGCAGCTAGCGCCATTCGACGGCCAACACCGCGGTTACTGTTGTGTCCGCTGTGCCGTGCGTGTGATCATTGCTTGTACAGCCCTCTCGCAGTGTCCGGAGCAAGTATGGTGGGTCTGACACACCGGTGTCAATGTGTTCTTTTTTCCATTTCCAGGAGTGTAGTTGGAAATGAGCCGCACGTGTGGAATGTTCTAGGGCTGCCAGATGGATGATTTGGATGCTTTTCGAGAATTCTGAGGAGCTCCGCACCACAACGAATTAGGAGGAAAACGTGATGTACTGCTAGAATATTAACGTGCCAGTTGGGTGAAGGTGCTTTTGGAACGTGCGGCTTTTTTTTTTCGAAAGACATAATCACCATCATCTTTTTTTGCGCACTTCTGACGGGCAAGTTTAAGGAACTAATATTCGATACAGAACGTACAACTGTTCGCCACGTATCCTGTGTATCACAAGGGAGGCTCATAAGAAAAAAGTAATTGATTTGAACCCGTACAGCAGCCTACATGATTAGCATGACCTATCCTCCTACATGCATTCTACAAAAATGTTCATAGTAATTATATGAGAGGAGATTTGGGGTTAAAGCAGTTAAGTGTCAGCACAAAATAGTAAATTCATACTGAATAAGTGCGTTATTTAGTAAGAGCGCTTATTGCCCTGAAATTATGGGGAGGGTGAGCTGGTTGATGTAAAAGCAGAACACCAGCTCAGTTCTCTTTCAAAGTCACACGGCTACATCTCGGCGTTCTGTCCTTTAGTAAAGAGAATAATCGTCCTGCCTTAATTTGGTAAGATAAAAAAACTGTCCAACGCACTCGCAGGCACGAAATTAGCAGATGCTGGCTTTGCGCCAATATTTCCAGTGGAAAGCACAAACATTTGAATGGAACGCGTAAAAACACTGTAATGTCCATTCTTTGACCAAGGTTAATTCCCACTGTTGGCGCAGTCTTACAAATTTATCGTACTGCTTAGCACGTGGTTTAATAAAAAGTCCAGTGCGGCGTCCTTTACATCGAAGTCTTCAATCTTCAGTTACGGAGTAGAAAGCGCTGAAAGACACTCTTCACGCAAAATTACATGTCTCTTGTCCACCACAGTTCGCGTCTCTTTCGCGTGGTTTAGGACTTGAGATAATCATTGCTAATTTCCTGTCTGTTTAGAGAGTTAACAGAATAAATTGCTATACTACGTAACAAAACAAAAGAGCCATAAACTACAGCTAACGATTATTCAGCTTAGAAAACGATTTTGTTGTGAAGATGTAGAGAACGAACACATCGGCAAGGTTTCATCTCATATTTAGCTCGTCACTTATTCTATCCATTCCATTTTTTTATATACGTTGATCCACGGTTGGGAATGTATGGGCTATCTAGCCCCGACCCATGTATAAACTTTCTCGTAATCGTATGCGCATGCGCATTCAAGTAACTTCCCACGTCTTGCGCATGTGCATTGGTAGCGGGTGGGACTTTTAAGTGAGTGACCATTTGCAGCTGCAGTTTATAGCGGGTCATGGCCCATCGAACATAGGCCGGTGTGAGTTGGAGCGTACACTATTAAGTAGTGGTTTTGACTTTGTACATATGTACTGTTTGTGCTTTCCTTTTCTTTTTGTTTGTCAATGATTGAAAGAACACCATAGCTATACATTTATAAAGGTCTTCTTAGGCACTTGTGGGTTTTATTGTTGTTCTGAAGAAGGTGTAGTTATCTACGTCGAAACCTGGGTTAACACTAGGGGCTTTTTTCGCAATCGAGGCGGCTTCTTAGTTTTTTAATATATTAACCAACGATTGCTGACGCGCTGCGATGTTGAAGGTTCTTTAACATCGGCAAGCGCTTAGTTAGCGGTGTCGCTTAAGTAGTGGTGCCTGTGAACCAGGGTTTGAGCAGCTAAATGTGCTGATACAGTGAGGAAAAGACCGAAGACCAGGCGATCAAAGAAACCGTTTCACGAAGGAATTCCCGGAGGGAAGACGTTCTCGCAAAACACAATGAGATAGTTTACAGAATCGGCATTTGCGACAGACTGCATAACGATGCATGCACGAACATGCAACTGGCGTAATGACTACGGAGACTAGGGAAATCAGGGTGTCTGCCGCTACCGCCCGCTCCCTCCCCCCTCCATTTGGTAGTGGAATAGCAAAGGAAATGAGTAGGAGTGCTACAAGATACCCTTCGCCGTGCGTCGTATGGATACGTCACTTTGCGGGATGTGCGCTTGTATCCTACCTGAGAGGGAAGTTGCGGAATCTTAAAGAGGGGAAGTTGGAACCTTTCCTCGACCTTTGAGTCTAGTGATTCGCGTCCGACCATACAATACGCGTATCCGACGTGCGTAAGGGAAACTGGCGAAGACTGACGGCAGGGATATTTCAGGCGATGCGCACTCTTGTCGATTAACATTCCGTGACCGGTGGATGTCGCAGGCGAGGCGGAGCACGTGCGCTGAGAGAAGCAGCACCAGCAGCCGTCGCCGCAGCCGCAGCCGGCACGCGTGCCCTGAATACGGCACACGGAGCCCGTTTCATTAGGTTATAAAGGCGGCGCTTCACGGCGGCCCACGCCCCTACATGCTCGCTAACTTCGCCCCATAACGGTGGGCGATACGACGCCGAAAGCGCGCCTCGTATATTACGCGTAGCATGTAGATTGCGGCGCGAAACAACCCATTTAAGAGCCTCTCATATCGCCGGGTTCCGTATAAGCTCGACGAGGGAAGAAGCGAAGACAGACGCGCTCCCACCCGGCGTGATGGTATGGGGTGCCATTGGTTACACATCTCCGTCACGTCTTGTTCACATTGATGGCACTTTGAATAGTGCACGTTACATTTCAGATGCGTTACGACCCGTGGCTCTATCCTTCATTCGATCCCTGCGAAGCCCTACATTTCAGTAGGATAATGCACGACCGCATGTTTCATGTCCTGTACGGGCCTTTCTGGATACAGAAAATGTTCGACTGCTGCCCTGGCCAGCACAGTATCCAGATCTCTCACCAACGGAAAACGTCTGTTCAATGGTGGCCGAGCAACTGGCTCATCACAATACGCCAGTCACTACTCTTGATGAACTGTGGTATCGTGTTGAAGCTGCATGGACAGCTGTACCTGTACACGCCAGCCAAGCTCGGTTTGACTCAATGCCCAGGCGTATCAAGGCCGTTATTACGGCCAGAGGTGGTTGTTCTGGGTACTGATTTCTCAGGATCTATGCACCCAAATACCGTGAAAATGTAATCACATGTCAGTTCTAGTATAATATATCTGTCCAATGAATACCCGTTTATCATCTGCATTTCTTCTTGGTGTAGCAATTTAATGGCCAGTAGTGTAGTTTAAAAACTCTTTGACAAGGAGGACACTAAAAACTGAGTAGAAATCAGTCTGCGTTCTATTACAGAAACAAATAACCCGGATATTCGCCATTGGCGATTTACGAAAACCACAGGAAACCCAAATGTGGATTGCAAGCCGGGAATTTCAACCCCGTTCTTCCCGTATGCTAGCCCAATATGCTAAGCGCTGCGCTTAGTGGCGAAAATCATGAACTGCAACATAGAATTTTTTAACTTAATTTTTGTTAACTTGCGCTCTATTGCATAATTACGGCCCTAGGCGGTTTTGAAGTACCACTCAATGGCTGCTTCGTCATCAGCAATCTAACAATTAACTGTTTCGGGTGGCATGTAGTCATTTAAGATATTCGGGGCAACTCCAGACCCGAGTTAAAAGAAGGTCATTGAAATGCTTGTCGTTAACACGTATCCCAAAAATGAGTAGAGATTATCGTCCACAGGTAAACTGTTCATCAAGAATAAAGACTAAATATTCAACCTAGTTCCTGTGGATGTCATCTACGAAACACTATTTGTCTAAAAATATCATAATAGTTCAAGCAATCGACACCAAAGCAGCTTATACAAGCCCATTCTATGACATCGATAAATTGTAATTAGAGCAATAGTGAGGCATTATAAAGTACACCTCGCAAAAAACTGCTCACAGGGAAGGTTACATGGAAAAAATAGACACGTCCATAGATCAATAAAGTCCCAGAATGAGATTTTCACTCTGCAGCGGAGTGTGCACTGATATGAAACTTCCTGGCAGATTAAAACTGTGCGCCCGACCGAGACTCGAACTCAGGACCTTTGCCTTTCGCGGGCAAGTGCTCTACCATCTGAGCTACCGAAGCACGACTCACGCCCGGTACTCACAACTTTACTTCTGCCAGTACCTCGTCTCCTACCTTCCAAACTTTACAGGAGCTCTCCGAGTTCGAGTCTCGGTCGGGCACACAGTTTTAATCTGCCAGGAAGTATCAATAAAGTTATCTTACGTCTAGACCCAGCACGTACAAACAAAATGCTGTCAACACATTTCGCACTGGTAACTTCGAATTCAAATCACAGTTAATACAGCTAACAAACCCAATTAAACAGGAATGTGATACACATACCTTGTGAATGTCTTCATACGGGCCTCCACTGCTTTGTGTCGGAGGCAGATTCGTGTCAATGCAGTGCCGATCTCCTTGGTAGCACCTGCAACAAAATAATAGACACTATTAAACGTAATGTTCAAAATACGTTAAGCCTCGAAAGATAATTTCCAACTTCAATGTATTTTAGTGCACAAGTAAAATGCAGATTTCGGCTCGTATGATTCACGAAATGCTCCAGTTCTGTCAAACTCAACGGTTCTGCATTGACTGCGGCGATTTCATAAATGATTCGCTACTTAAAACTTATTGTCGCGTCCTAACCACACTCCATGTCCAAAGTCCAAGATCATGGCCAGCAATGAAATAGAACACTTAGCACCGAAAGCACGTTAATCACGAACAACACACTACAGCCGGATCTGAACTGAGACCTCGTGCACGAAGAGTGCGGTTATTAATGTAACAATATTCCAGAATGCTGGTATTTATACCAACATCGAATATTCCAGAACTGATAAATACTAAACAACATTTAAGTAACTGCAGGTGGTCGGGTCTGAGGTGTCTAACCGCACACGCCCGCCTGCGACGCCAACTACTACGCAACACTGCACGCACTGCAGGTCGCAGCAGCATCGTTCGCAATATGCTTTTCCCTATGGGGATGCGTCACAATGCAACGGAGTAAAATCTGTTAAGTCGCCATTCTCGTTTAAACGCTTAAAAAATGACAAACTACGCGAATGGTAGCGTGTCAGAGTACTAGCGCCTGTAACAGTTTTAATTTTTAGAGATACATTTTTAAACATATTCTCGCTGGACGTTCGCTGTAGAGGCCCTCCGAATAGTTTCGTGCTGTAAACGCTAGAGATCCACTCAAATGCCTTCATCAGTTTCACTGTCTTTGTCGGCCAAAACGACGCTTGATATCCTTAATAATACCTGGCTGTGTCAACCTGCCGAACCCCAAGCGTGTAGATGGCCTTGAGGGTTGTTTCTACCCACATCGTGTATGCGTATACCTTTGCACCTTAGCGTCGTATTTCATTCGCATTAAGCACACACACACACGCACACACACACACACACACACACACACACACACACAAAGTTAAGATTCAAAGTATGATCGTAAATCATTCATTGTCGGTTTAACGTAATGAGTAGAGCCGCAGACTAGTAATATAACGCGTAATTTATTGCTTCACGTTTTCAGACCCTTTGTTATTATTTTAATAGCAGACTATTTTATTATAGTCTAGGTTATATTTGTGTAGTCTTTCTGAAGAGTGAGTTTGTTCGATTAGCTTTATCTGCAAGATATTTTTCGCTTTCTTGTTTTAGATTCAGTATTTCACATGGCTTACAGATTCTGCTACTGAATAGAGGTAAGAATGACGTTAGGATTTTGCTAAAAAGTGAGAATGATGAAAATTTTTACCGTATGTGGAGAACTATTGCAAATTTGCATCACACTATTTGTAATGGAACTTCCATAGGCTAACCCGATGTCCTTACAGACTGGACACTTACTATACTTAATTTTTGCCTTTTAACATACTCATGGATATTGAAGTCCATGTATACAGTAGACAGAACAGGACTATCATACAGACAAGGGACGAAATGTGTGTTTTAAGAGAGTTAACGTGGGACTTCCACTTCTGCCCATTTCGTAAACAATGTGATTTGTGAGCTAGTTAGAGGCAACAACTGCCGCTGGAGCCCGCTGCGATCGCGTATACCATGTTGAGGCACAGACACCATATGGACATACAGCGTCCTTTCTGAGCGTTCAGCAGCACCTTCAACTCGGCACGCTCAACGTTGACTTTCAAAAGCATAGACCGTGTGCCGACGGTTTAAGGACTTAAGGACGCAGCGCGGTGTGGTCGGTATTATGTAAGGCTTCCACAGGACCTGTAGTAGAAATTAGGGGCCAACGACAGCTCTGGACTGCCGGAATATTATTGTGGTTCAACTGCATCTTTTCATGCTTTGCTGTCTTCCCGACGGCGACAGCATCTTCCAGAAGCTTAACAGCTCGTATCAAAAGGCCAGAGACGTGCTACTGTACTTTGAAGAGCCTGATAGTGAACTCACACTGATGTCTTTGCCACTAAATTCGTTGATGTGGACCCGATGGAAGACACCCGGAACGCTATCGGGCGCCAGCTCCGCACGCATGATTCACCACTCTGTAGTTACAGGGAATTGCGTTACCTGTTGCGCGTAGAGATCTGGTGCCACATACATCCGAAATCGTTCCGACGACTTCCCGAATGAATGTCAGGCGGAATCATTGCTGTCTTACGCTCTAAAGGCGTACCAACACACTAGTATCAGGTGGTCGTACACTAAGGTGACGAAAATCAAGTGGTCATACAATGAGGTGGCAGAAAGTCATGGAATAGCGATATGCCGGTAACATCACTTAAACCATAAAACGGCAGTGCATTGACGGAGTTGTCATTTGTATTCAGGTGCTACATGTGAAAGTTTCCGACGTGTTTATGGACGTACGATGGGAATTGACATACGTTTAACGTGGAGTGGTAGTTGGATCTACACGAATGTGACATTCCATTTCGGAAATCGTCAGCGAATTCAATATTCCGAGGTCCACAATGTGGTGTCACCGCCAGACACCACACTTGCTAGGTGGTAGCCTTTAAATCGGCCGCGGTCCGTTAGTATACGTCGGACCCGCGTGTCGCCACTATCAGTGATTGCAGACCGAGCGCCGCCACACGGCATGTCTAGAGAGACTTCCTAGCACTCGCCCCAGTTGTACAGCCGACTTTGCTAGCGATGGTTCACTGACAAAATACGCTCTCATTTGCCGAGACGATAGTTAGCATAGCCTTCAGCTACGTCATCTGCTACGACCTAGCAAAGCGCCATTATCAGTTACTATTGATGCTGTAAAACATGTACCGTCATGAGCGATGTTCACCAATTATGGATTAAAGTTAAGTATTCCAGCAGCTACGTACGTTTTTTGTTAGTCTCATTTCCTTGACCTGTTCCAGACCTCACGCCAGCCTGCGTAGGCTAAAACGCGTGCCTTTCGGCTTCCTCTCATAGTGGGTTGGCTCTCTTGCCAATCAACAACACACAGTGTGAAGAACGTGCCGTAAATACGAAGTTTCAGGCATTACCTTTGACCACGGACCACACAGTGGCCGATGGCCTTCACTTAGCGACCGAAAGCATCAGCGTTTCCGCAGTGTGTCGCTGCTAACAGACGAACAACATTCCGTGAAATAACCACAGAAATCGATGTGGGACGTACGACGAACGTATCCGTTAGGACAGTGCGGCGAAATTTGGTGTTAACGGGCTATGGCACCAGACCACCGACGCCAAGTGTCTTTGCTAACAGCGCGACATCAGCTGCAGCGCCTTTCCTGGGCTCGTGACCGTATCAGTTGGACCCTAGATGACTGCAAAACCGTGGGCTGGTCAGATGAGTCCCGATTTCAGTTTGTAACAGCTGATGGCAGGACTGGAGTGTGGCACAGACCCCACGAAGTCATGGACCGAAGATGTCAACAATAAGGCACTGAGCAAGCTGGTGGTGGCTCCAGAATGGGCTCTACGTGGAATGGTCTGGGTCCTCTGGCCTAACCGGACCGACCACTGGGCGGAAATGAATATGTTCGGCTACTTCATCTGCAGTTATTCACGGACTTCGTGTTCCGAAACAACGGTGGAATTTTTATAGATAACAATATGCCATGTCACTGGGCACAAACGTTCGCGATTAGTTTGAAAAACATTCCGGGCAATTCGAGTGAATGATTTGCCCACACAGATCGCCCTACATGTATCCCATCTAACGTTTATGGGACATAATCGAGAAATTAGTTCGTGTACAAAATCCTGCAGCGGCAACATTTTCGCAATTATGAATGGCTATATAGAGGCAACGTAGTCCAATATTTCTGCAGAGGACTTCCGAACACCTGTGTCGTCTGTGGTACGTAGAGTTGCCGCACTACTCTGCGCAAATGGAGGTCCGACACGATATTTGGAGATACCCCTTGTCTTGGCACCTCAGTGTATTTTTATGCTTCTTGATGCGAAAATAGGCACGTCAGAGTATGAAGCACGTTCTTGCCAACAGTTGCCCGACTTCTTTCACAGCGAAATAATTAGCTCCTCTGATTTCTCTTCGCGTCTACGGCTCTTCCTACACTTTAGTGTAACTTCAGTTCTTTACCTTTGAAATATCGATCCTTATAATTATAACAAATTTTGACATACTGAATTGTTGCTTAAGTGAATTTAACTGATCACGAATCCACCTAATTACTGAAACCAAAGCTTTTAGCCTCTCGCATGACTGTCAGAAACACACTGCAAGAGCATAGGAACTGCTTTCTATCACACTAATTTCATTCGTTTCAATCGTTTCAATCTCATTTAAATAAATGGTTGGTACTTGACCGGCGGAACCCTAGTTAACTTTGTGCCGACTTTACGAACTTAAAAGCAGACTTTGTGAACACAAAGCCAGTCACCGCTGCCAAAACGTATTTAATTTATGTGTACAGTATACGACGTAGGGTGTTTCCATGTCCAGCTAGGCCGATAACATCTCTGGTGCTAACTACCAAGAACTGCGTCAACAGTAAATACTGTTGAGGAACTGAGGGAGTGGAAATCGGAAAGGGGGAAAAAAATAGTGGCAGGCAACTGAGTGCCAACGAGACAGGACTGCACGGTACATGCGGAAGGCTCTGCTGTATCGCGGAAGATTTTGTTCAGATTCCTCGTCGCGCTGTGTTGCTGGCATCGGTAAAACCTCATACTTGATAAGATTATGTGTCTTACCTGTCCGTAGTAAACAGTAAGATAAGCAATCTGCTTACACTAGAGATAAAGTATCTTGTCGGCTGCTCCGAATAATACAGATCCCCATGGGCGTGGGAGGCTATCTCCAGAAATAGCGCTATCTTTGGTGAAACGTAATTTCAGTTTCAGAGCTCCCTTTCTCCCAATATCTGCGAAGAAAGACAGGGAATATCCAACGAATACAGAAAGAGGAGTTTTCTTCCGTTACGCTTCTGCTGACTCAGTCATATCAGCAACGGCGACATTAAGCCTAAGTCAGGCTGAGCGCAGCTCATTCTCTGAAAGTACCCTTTTCTGCGCAAACGCACACCAAAGGAAAACCAAAACAACTTGCTTGAAAATTACCCAAGCGCAGGAAATTTACGTACGTATGCTGTTACTAGTCCACAGTTCCCTCAGTATTCATGTAATATACGAAGATGTCGCAAAAAGAGACTTCGGTTAACGTTCTCTAGGCAAGACTTGGCAGACAACGTTGAGAGAAATATTTATTTTTGAGTTTCAAGATGAATACTTCCTGAGATTCCTGAAAGTGCGAAATAAGAGCATTTGGGATGTTTCTAGTGGGAATGGAGTTTATTACGGTACACTTCTTATGTAATCACATTTTTAAAATTAATTGATGAATGTACGTCTACACGGGAAAAAAAACTAAAGTATTTTAGCTGCTTAAGAACAACACACTACGCTTTGTAATTCATATACAACAGGTGATTGTTCGGAAATTTTACAAACTGAGAAGTTTCATTTGCAATCTTTAGGGATGGAGAAATATGATAGCACCGACTTTATTTTTAGAGATACTGACCATGGGAAAATTACAATTTTCTTCTCCCTCCTTGAAATTTCTTGAACTATAGATTACTAAATCACTTTTAATTTTTAACGAATTATATTAATATAATTTGTGACTACTGACGACCAAACACAGCGCAAAACTCTCACCAAAAACAGGACGCTACAAGCATGGTTGACCGTCTTTCGGCGAAGCACACTAGCGGCAAAAGATACGTACTGGTGTTTTGACACTGTTACAAGTGTGCGCCACATTGAACGAAAAATACAAAATTTTGTCATACTTTCCATACGGAGTTGCATTCACCGGTTTCGGTCATACTGTGGACAGAAAACCAAGAAGATGTCAAGAAGGCATAGCGGTCCGCACAAATATGCCAATGTCATAGCAAGAAGCCGACGTACAAGATGTATATTCGTGGGCTATGGTATGAAGGGACATGCAATCTTCCGCAGAGCTTACACGTCACGGAAAATTACGCATCGCCCCGTGCTTGCAAGCGCCGCCAAGCGAGCGAGAATGTTTAAGGCAGCGCACGCGTCGCTACGTAACAGGCGGTCGCGATTCCTTTGATGTATCATGCGGCGGCTTCTCTGACGTCGCATCCTCGTTCACCTTTTAAAGAGTAGCAGACAGGGGTCATCGCTAGTTCAGTAGCAATCCTAGCCCCACATCGAGGCGTCCATCACAAACATATTCAAAACGAAGGCTTCCCAGCTCCTTTAATGGAGTTTGATGCTTGATTTGACGAGTGAAGGAAATAAACTTGCTCGCTGTTTACGTCCCCCGTGGTTTAAAAGAAAGGATCTTTATATTTTCATAAAACAGTTATCCCAACATGTCACCCTAACAGGTATTCCGATGCCACGCCCCTGTTAGAATACACGATGCCATTGTGAAATATCTCATTTGGAAGTACTGTATCAACAGATTTTTGAATATTACTTTTGCTTACAAGCTTGTCTATTTTACCCCGTTAACAACCCCCAATAAATCCTAGATATTTACAAGCATTTTTCGCCAGTTCGCAGTTGAATGGTAGTGACTTATGTAAATAATAAACAACATTCGTCCCAAGCAGGTTAATTCCATTTCTTACAGGGAGGGGGGGGGGGCACGACGTTAGGATCACAGATTTACTTCAGACTTTGCACATCTTTTGTAGGCAATTAGAAAACATTCTGAGCAAGTAGTAAGATGCACTACTCTGACAATTTTGAGAAAAATCGCAAGAGAAGTTTTACGCGTCTATTATGTCACTGATGTATCTTTACGTAGGTGCTCGAAGTTAAGAGAGTTCGTAGTGGTCAAGTGGTTACTGTTTGAGCTTCGTGAGGTAACACTGTACGAGCCGACGTTTCGACTCCAGCTCGAACTTAATTTCTAGTCTGTATTTATTTCATTGCTCGTCATATTATTTAATTTGTGTGTCATTTGAAAGGTAATATAATTAAAAAACCACGTGCATTTGCACGAGGTTTTAGTGAATTTCATGTTATTTGCCTACTCACTATTTTAAACTAAATTTAATTATTAGAACAAACATATTTATAACTATCGACAAGTAAATGAAGAAACGCAGCGAGTTTTCCTGCAAACGTATGCCTGTAGTTATTTGCGGAATCCCTTATACATGCAATCTGGTAAGGTACCCGGAACTACTATGCACCTAGATGCTTCGGCCTGCAGAGAGCGAGGCAGAGGCAAGCCCCCATTCGGCAGTTAACCTAAACAGTGGTAAGACGTTGCTAATGTTGGAAGAGCGAATAATGTACGTGCAAATTTTTGAATATCACAGAATTTACAACTGTACTACAAAAATGAAAGTTTGAAAGGGATTCGAACCTTCGCCTCATACGTTCGTCTTACGAAGCTCGAACCTCTCTGCATTTTGTTCGGTATTGTTCGTTGCATTTGGTCTGGGCGCACGTCACATGGCATCCGTTCCAGTTGATCGTTGATTCATTTACTCAGGTTATATATATATATATACGTCTGGAAATTTAAATAAGAACACCGTGAATTCATTGTCCCAGGAAGGGGAAACTTTATTGACACATTCCTGGGGTCAGATACATCACATGATCACACTGACAGAACCACAGGCACATAGACACAGGCAACAGAGCATGCACAATGTCGGCACTAGTACAGTGTATATCCACCTTTCGCAGCAATGCAGGCTGCTATTCTCCCATGGAGACGATCGTAGAGATGCTGGATGTAGTCCTATGGAACGGCTTGCCATGCCATTTCCTCCTGGCGCCTCAGTTGGACCAGCGTTCGTGCTGGACGTGCAGACCGCGTGAGACGACGCTTCATCCAGTCCCAAACATGCTCAATGGGGGACAGATCCGGAGATCTTGCTGGCCAGGGTAGTTCACTTACACCTTCTAGAGCACGTTGGGTGGCACGGGATACATGCGGACGTGCATTGTCCTGTTGGAACACCAAGTTCCCTTGCCGGTCTAGGAATGGTAGAACGATGGGTTCGATGACGGTTTGGATGTACCGTGCACTATTCAGTGTCCCCTCGACGATCACCAGTGGTGTACGGCCAGTGTAGGAGGTCGCTCCCCACACCATGATGCCGGGTGTTGGCCCTGTGTGCCTCGGTCGTATGCAGTCCTGATTGTGGCGCTCACCTGCACGGCGCCAAACACGCATACGACCATCATTGGCACCAAGGCAGAAGCGACTCTCATCGCTGAAGACGACACGTCTCCATTCGTCCCTCCATTCACGCCTATCGCGACACCACTGGAGGCGGGCTGCACGATGTTGGGGCGTGAGCGGAAGACGGCCTAACGGTGTGCGGGACCGTAGCCCAGCTTCATGGAGACGGTTGCGAATGGTCCTCGCCGATACCCCAGGAGCAACAGTGTCCCTAATTTGCTGGGAAGTGGCGGTGCGGTCCCCTATGGCACTGCGTAGGATCCTACGGTCTTGGCGTGCATCCGTGCGTCGCTGCGGTCCGGTCCCAGGTCGACGGGCACGTGCACCTTCCGCCGACCACTGGCGACAACATCGATGTACTGTGGAGACCTCACGCCCCACGTGTTGAGCAATTCGGCGGTACGTCCACCCGGCCTCCCGCATGCCCACTATACGCCCTCGCTCAAAGTCCGTCAACTGCACATACGGTTCACGTCCACGCTGTCGCGGCATGCTACCAGTGTTAAAGACTGCGATGGAGCTCCGTATGCCACGGCAAACTGGCTGACACTGACGGCGGCGGTGCACAAATGCTGCGCAGCTAGCGCCATTCGACGGCCAACACCGCGGTTCCTGGTGTGTCCGCTGTGCCGTGCGTGTGATCATTGCTTGTACAGCCCTCTCGCAGTGTCCGGAGCAAGTATGGTGGGTCTGACACACCGGTGTCAATGTGTTCTTTTTTCCATTTCCAGGAGTATATATATATATATATATATATATGGCAACCAGGCCTCTGACCGAACATGCTGAGCTGCTGTGATGGTTTCACTTTACCACCATGAACTCTAGCATCCGGCACCTACGCTCAGTTACATCAGTTACACAATAGACGCTTAACCCGTAACTGGTACACCTGGGTCCCAGGGACCCGAGCGAAATTTCTTTTTTCCAGCTCCGTGATGTGTGTGGTAGCACTGACTTCCCTCTCCCTGTACTCTCCTAACAATCAACTGGCTACCAGCCCACAACATTGTTGCAGGCGTTTCTTTGTTAGTTTTGTTTCTATAAAGGTGATCGGGTCCCGTGGACCCAGGTGTACCGTTAGTGAAAGTTTTCTTTTCGTGGCATTATTTCCGGTATCTTGGATTTACGGTGTAGTGCTTCAGAAAAATGAGCGAGGAAGATACTACAGATAATCTGAACGAACCATTGGACAGTGATATTGAAGACATAAGTGGAAGCGACAGTGACTATGAAATTAGTGAACATGAAACTGGAAGTGATGAAAGTGATGATGGAGACAGTAACAACGAACAATCTGGAACTAATTATATCTATGGAAGAAACAGATTCAAGTGGTCAACAACACCCAGCATACGTGGAAGAACCTCTCAAACCAACATCATTGCTCCAATTCACTTTCCTGGCATACGTAATGCAGCTAGACAGGTAACAGAAAAGACCCCTCTAGCATTTTGGGAACTACTTTTCAGCAAAGAAATGATTGCAGAGGTAGTACTCAGAACCAATGAAAAGATTATGTCATTGCCACCTGAGTCAAAAAAGAATTCTTTTTCAAATCTAACAGACAGTACTGAAATAAAAGCTGTCATAGGTCTTTGTTATTTGTGGGGAGCCTTCAAGTCAAACAACGAAGATCTGAATGGTTTATATGCTACAAACGGCACTGGTAGACCAATTTTTAGGGCAACTATGCCCTTGAAACGTTTGCTGTTTTTATTACGTTGCCTTCGTTTTGATGATGCAGCAACCCGTGACGCAAGGAAACTCACAGATAAACTGTACCACATCTCTTGGCTCTTCAATTCATTGATAGAAGCTTGTCAAGAAAACTATTCAGTCGGAGAGTACGTCACTGTTGACGAAATGCTTGTAGGATTCCGTGGTAGATGTCCATTTAGGATGTACATTCCATCCAAGCCACGGAAATACGGTATAAAAATATTTATTCTAGCTGATGCCAAAATGCACTACTGTTTGAATGCAGAGATATATTCGGGAAAATCAGCTGTAGCCATCCCGCGCCGTGTCCTCTTACCAACAGCTGTTGTCATGCGGTTGGTTGAACCAATCAAGGGAAGTAACAGAAATGTGACAGGGGACAACTGGTTCTCAAGTGTGGAGTTGGTCAATGAGTTGTCGAACTGTAATTTGACTTATATTGGCACCATGAGAAAGAACAAGGCTGAGCTACCACCAAGCTTTTCAACAGCAAAGGGCAGAAATGTGTCTTCTTCAATCTACGGATACTCTGGTTCTGTAACAATACTTTCACACGTCCCCAAAAAGAACAAGGTTGTCAACCTGATATCGACAATGCACCATGGAGAATGTATGGTGGAAAATAAGCCTGAAATAATCCATGACTACAATAAAACAAAAGGTGGAGTTGACGCACTTGACGAAAAGACGCATAATTACACGACTTCTAGAAGAACAAGGCGGTGGCCTATGGCAGTCTTCTACACTATGCTAGATATAGCAGGTGTAAATGCTTTTGTTTTGTACCATGGGAAAGAAGATACTGATGATGTGACACGCAGAGAATTCCTCATTGAACTAGGTACACAACTCATAAGTGATTGTATGAAAAGAAGATTGGATTCTCCATTTTTGAGAAAAGATATCCGAAATTCCATTTGTGATATTCTAGGCATGACCCCCTCCAAGGCATCAGGAACATCCCAGGTTCACAGTGAAGCTGGTGCTACTAAATCGAAGAGGAAAAGATGCTCAGTGTGCCCATCTAAAAAAGACAGGAAAGCATCCCGGGCGTGTGCCAGATGTCGAACACCATTATGTTTGGAATGTTCCACTGCTTTATGTCCAAACTGTTTCGGTAGTCTGGATGAATGAAATAACTGAAATGGACTGGTGAAGATGCTGTATAATTGAAACCTAATATTTTGTCATAATTTCTGCTATTTTCAAAGATCACATAGTCATTTAGCTGAGAAATGTACTAAAATTTATCCAAAAGTTGTGCCTGCAGAAATTTTTATATTGATTTTGAACTTTTCTTCTGGCTTACTGTTGTGAAGCATAGTACATTTTGTGTTTAAACGTGAAGTTTCAGTTGTCTATCTTACTATTTGTAACTGATGTGCAGGACTTTCCAAAAGTATATTTTTCACATTTCGTATTTTATGCAGTTTATTGTCCTTTTTTGTAACATCTTTAAGGTATGACCATAAATGAGGAATGTGGTTTTAAAACATTAGTAACAAAACATTAATAAAAGTTTCATATTTAAATTTCATTTAAATGTGTTTTTTTTACCAAAATATACTCAAAACTTGGGTGGGTCCCGAGGACCCAGATGTACCTTATGTGTTACAATTTATAGGTGTACCAGTTACGGGTTAAATTTCGGAACTTTCTCGGAATTGCCAGAGTAGTGCACCTCACTACTTGTACATTATTTGATTCTAATGTCCAACAAAAGGTGTACAAACTTTGAATACCAACCTCGTGCCCTCTCCTTGTTAATTGTTTTGTTTTAGGTGTATTCTGCGTTCAACAACAAAAATGAGTGCTATGATTACTATACGAAAATAATTGCCGGCCGGAGTGGCCGAGCGGTTCTAGGCACTACACTCTGGAGCCGCGCGACTGCTGCGGTCGCAGGTTCGAGTCCTGCCTCGGGCATGGACGTGCGTGTTGTCCTTAGGTTAGTTAGGTTTAAGTGGTTCTAAGTTCTAGAGGACTGATGACCTCAGAAGTTAAGTCCCATAGTGCTCAGAGCCATTTTTGAAAATAATTACTCTGATCATTTCGCTCGTAAACTAATGAAGGTTCCTGAATCAATTGTGCGAAATGAGCCTCCTGACTAAAAATTCAGCTGGAAAAGAAAAACAGTGTCATTTTTATTTACAAGATATACAGCATATAACTTCAACATATTTGTTGCTGATTAAGTACTCGGCCATATTTACCTTTTGTCTTGTGTACTTGAGACGGTTGAATATACTGTTTGCAGAATGAAGACTTATCTAAGAACTGAAGATAAAGAGCTCCAACGAATTCCAAAAAGGGCCCATGGACAAACATTCCATCTGCAGTATCAGAACCTGCCTTGGAAACGCCTATGATGGAACCCCGCACTCGTCGCTCTGACACTCTGAAAAGCAGCACTCCCCCCTCCCCTCGAAGAAAAAGGACTTAATCACGATTGATGTGGGAAATCCACACCACACCCTGCAATAGGGTTTCCAAGACAGTTCTACGATTTTCGGTGGCCCAAATTCTGTAGTTGTAGGTGTGTACATACCCTGTGGTGAGAAATGGGCTTCGCCATTCCACATCACGTTAGACAACAAACTGTCATCTTCTCCCATTTTCTGCTCTCCGCGCCACAAATCCGGAGCGAACAGTTCAGCAACGGTAGCACCTGGGTCCGGATGCCCACTTTTAAGAGGCCGAGCGTCGAAATAGCCTGTGGCTTCGCAACATAGGACCTTTACCGGTTGGAATAGCCTTCTTATAGCGATAGGATCGTGAGGCTGCAGCAGCGGATTCTCCATTCCGTCAGCTACTATCCATTTCTCACTGTTGACTCCCCCATTTGAAGAAAACATCAGCAGAAGCATCTCACTGTTTCCGTCGAGTCCCACCACGGAGAGAGAAAAACGACTTTGGTATTACAAACACCTGCGTCCACGTAGTCGTAAAGGGGGGACGAGTTTATTTCGTGTATGGTTGGACGGAAACTTTAAACGAGGCTTGAAGTACGTGACTGCTCTCGTGATAGCGTGCACATAATGTACGTCGAGTTCAAAGAAGGGCAGCTCGTTTTGTATTATCGTGAAACAGGAGAGAGAGACATGCTGCGCGAATTAGGGTGGCACTCATTAAAACGAAGGCGTTATTCACCGCGGTGGAATCTTCTCGTGAATTATCCATCACCAACTTTCCTTCCTAATGCGAAAGTATTCTGTTGGCTCCCATCTACGTGGCGAGAAATGATCATGATAAAATACGAGAAATCAGAGCAGGCACAGAAAGATTTAAGTGCTCGTTTTCCCGCGCGCTGTTAGAGTGGTACTGTAGAGAAATTGCTTGAAGGTGGTTCGGTGAACCCTCTACCACTCAATTGTGAACTGCAGAGTAATCATGTAGAACGCCCTAGGAGAGAAATAATGTTTTGAATTTCGTTTTTGTGGAATGTAAGTGGATTCTGTAGAAAAGGCTCCTTTTGTGGCTTGCAGGTGACTAACAGTGTCAATGTGCAACGTCCACATGCTTTGAAAGTTTTCATATGAGAGTATAATTTTTTGTCCCACACCAGAGAGCCGCCTAAATCTCATCTGTGCCATATATATATATATAAAATCATTAATTTGATGATGTCCTGATATTCCACGATGCGTCACCTTTCCTTCTCTACCAACCAGCGACAGAACAGCTCTGCATTTTCTGTAGTTATGCGCTATCTACACATAGAAACAGTAAGGCGGTCGCATGCAAGGCACTGAAAAAAGAAACTGAACGTGTCAAAAAGAAAATCATAGCAAGCTAACGACAGCGCTCATGAAGTTTTATCATAGGTCGGCTTAAGGATGACAAACAATCGAGGTGTGGTTTGTATACAAGTAGCAGGTGCGGCACAAGCCAGTTAGGCGCACCTGGAGTGGTGGGAAACCATAGGCAAGCCAAGCCTAGCATCTGGTGGAGCACGGCGCGCATCTGACAGTACCGGACCAGTTAACAGCTGGCCACGGACCACACGTGTGGTACATCTCGCGTGACCTGTTTGTACCTGACCCGTACACCCGGCCCCTACTATACCCTAGTTAAGTGTAGTGCGGAAACTTTTAAAGTGAAGAGAACCTCCCCATCCCAGTGCCGGCAGTCTGCATCCATTATTTGTGTTCCTACGAAAGCAGAATTGATACGTGGTCGTAGAGATTACCGATCATTCCTGGTGTCTGAATCGTCTTCCAACGTCGTGACTGGCCAGGATTAGCCTCTTCACTCATTTCAAAGTAAGAAAAACGAAACACACTAACAAAGCATTCTTTCACGGCCACCGTGGAACTACTTGCCAACGTCGGCCAGCATCGTATACACGGTAGCACTGGCACGCCCTATAATCTTACGCAGTTCAAAACCCTCCCCACCTACAACTGTCCGTCAAGCACCACCAACAAGGTTATTCTGTGATTGTGCGTCGTGAGCGCAATGACACTCCAATGTATGTCCGAAAGGCAACTGTCAATTGTTATCAACAAAAAATTATGCCAGGACGTAAGACGCCAGAAACAACACATTAAATTTCAACCTAATTCAGAACACTTTCGCTTTGTAAACTGAGAAAAGGGCTTTCATTGGGGAACCTCTTGTTCCACAAGGTTGGGGTCGTGGTGACAAGAATGAGCACATGTAAAAATTGTCCGAATGATAATAGTGCACGATTACGATTTTTTCCAGATCGCAACACCGACTGATGAGAGTCTCTACAAAATCTGTATACAAATCTTACCTTTAGTGTGACAAACAAGTTTGTGTTAATGTACACTGATGACCCATAACATGACCACCTGCTTGATAGCTTGTTTGTACGTCTTTCGAATGAAATAAACAATGGTGGTCAGTATCAGGGATCGGACAGTTCGTTGGCAGATTTGTGGAGGTATGTGCCATTAGATGTCGACGCACAGGTGATGTAATTCGCGTAAATAATGGGCCGCTGATTTGCGAAAGCGGTGATGGCGTCAGATAGCGACCCAAATGGGGGGGAATCTGGCTCCGAGGCACTGACAATTATTCTGCTGAAAAATGACATCGTCGTCGGGGAAGATATCGAGAATGAAGAGGGACAAGTGGTTCGCAGCTGTCAGCGTATCTTTGACTACTATCACAGGTCCCATGCAAACGCAGGAGAATATCTTTCGTAGAATAGTACTGCCCCCAGCAGTCCGCGTTCTTGGCGCACTGCGCGTTTAGGGCCCCGCCGTTCACCTCGATGACGGCGTTTGTGGCGACGACCAGCGACCTAGTGTAGCAAAAATGTGATTCTCCCGAAGAGCCGACCCGTTTTCATTGATCGACGGTCGAATCCCGATGATCCCGTGTCCACTACAAACGTAATTCACGATGCTGTTCGGTTAACACGTGAACACTTTGGGGTGGTCTACTGTGGAGCTCCATTTTTAACAATGGGCGATGAACAGTGTGCTACGCACCAGCATTGTGCTCTTCCAGCAGAGATGCCACAGATCACCATCTATCGTACGTAACAGAGCAGACATGCCTCCAAATCGCACGTCCTCTGAAGAGTTGTGGTCGCCCAACCACTTAGTGCCTCACGTCAACTCCACTGTCCGTAACTCTCTCCGTAAATGCTCGCGGCAGTTGCATGTGAACATTCGACCAGTTTCACTGTTTTCGAGATACTACTCGTTCACAGGCTCTGTATAATCTGCCCTTCGCCGAAGTCTCATCTCCCAATGAATTTCTCCATTTGCAGCCCATATCTTCTGTGTCGTGATCCTCCGTCCGTGTTTGCTCTTCTTACATACTTTCGTTACCGCGTACGTGCCCGCTAAGTAACTAACTAGTTTGAAATGAAATCTAAACTCATTTACAGTAATAGCTTCCATTCGTGTAAATGCTTTTATGGACAGAGATGCAAGTGAGAGCACAAATTTATAAATGAAGACCTCTGGTGCCACCAACCACACTAGACACAGTTTTGTATACCTGAACGTCAGCCGCTCAAGAGCGGAGTACAGGAGCAAAGAAAGCGGCGCAGTGATCAACGCAAACAAACGTCATAAGGAAGGATACGACTTCAAATTCTCGTCTGATTACCCGAATTACGGAGTTCCTGGGATTTCCTAAGTAATTTATCACGAATATCGCCTCGTTTCCTTTACGACAGATTTCCCACCCACTTATATCTGTATTGATAAAGGTAATAACTTGTGGTATCAGCTGAAATAAGGCTGTGAGACGGTTACTACAGTTTTGGAAATTTAGGTGCATCCTAGTCTTTATTTACACATTTCTCTTCACTTGCCACTATTTATTCGTATTTGGTCCTCATAACGCACCAGTAACAGCACGACACATTTACATTTCGTAATGAGCTCTCCTGAATTACTCTAACTCAAAACAGTTGGAAATATATCAAGACTTTTCTGGCATAAAACTTACAGGCTACGCCACAATATAGGAAGTTTGAGATTTCAAAGTCACGTCACAAGATCCTCATTACGAAAAGTTAAGGCTGTCGTCAATCTGAAAGTTCATTCGAACACTACGGTGCCTTGGAATACAATAACCTATTGGAGGTGATATGCCGCTGCCTTTCCCGAACATTTGAACTGACTCAACCCAGGTAGTTAAAGGGGGCCGACAGTTCAACATGGATTCCGATCCAAGGTGCAACACGACTCTGCATTCTCATATTAACAAACATTTACACGGATATAAGACGTTATACGCAACAGGCAATAATCCTTGGACTAACCGGAGATCGAATCGGAGAACCTCGAGTATGTCGTCTGGAACTTTACCACTGAGCCACGCAGCCACCCAGCACACACTGCCGTAACTGCCACACTCTCTCGCTCCCCCCCCCCCCCCTCCCAAAAAAAAAAAAAAAAAAAAAAAAAAAAAAAAAAAAAAAAAAAAAAATCTTGGAACTCTCCAGTAACGCGGTTATTTTTTCTTATTTATGGGCCCACGAACCATGATGAATTTCTTAAATGAATTTTTTCTGCACGGCTATTTTTATATACCACGACTGAACCATTTCAGCAATTTTGTCATTTTGAGGCGCACTCACGTCAAATATCAGAAACTTAGTCTTCGCCCAAAACATCAGAAATTTATTCATAATACAAAAAAACACACTTCAGCCCTATTTTTTACTTCTTGTAGAGTGTTTAAGAGAGAACTTTATATATTTTAATACCTAGTTCCCCAATTTTATTTCCACTGTTCTTGCACTTGAAAAGACTCAAGTATTGTAGTGTAAATTGGCCAATCAAGACTTTTAAAGTAAGTTTATAGTGAATACAAATACCATCGCCAGAAACAGTTTTATTTAAATGCATTACCTTCCTAGACCCAATAACTACACCTACACGTTTGTATTTTATTTAACACCGGTAATATTTGCTATCTGATTCAGAAAATTTCAAAAAGAAATTTACTATGAACATCTCCAGGAAATAATTGATCCAAAGAGCGTTTCCGCTTGTGTTGTTATTTTTGTTTTCAGCCGGAAGATTGGTTTGATACACTTCTTCACTCTACTGGTAATCTCAACTGTTCATCTCTGTGCAACTTCTCCACCTTAAATCCATAACAATTTGCTTACTATATTCATGTTTGGGTCACCCTCGACAATTTTCAAATTTCTCTATCATTAATTTTAGTATTCCTTGATGCATCAGAACGTGTCGTCAACCAATCTCCTTTTATTCATGTGTGGCATACTTTTATTTTCTCGTCTAATCAATTCAGTATCTCTATTAGATATCCGACCATCACATCTGATCTTCACCATGCTTCGGTAACACGAAACATTTCGAAACCTATTTTCTTCTTGTCTGTACTGGTTACTAAGTCTCAGTTCTGCTCAAGGCTACGTCAATATTTTCGGCACATAATTCTGAACGCATTTATATTCGATGTTAAAATACGTATTTCCCTTTAAAAAAAGGTTTTCTGCCAGACTGGACTGCACTGTGTATCTTTTCCACTTCGACTATTTTCAATTAATTTGCTGCCCAAGCACTATCAACAGAGCAGCTGCTGCTTTTATCTCATTTCCTAATCCGACTCCCTCACCACCGCCTGATTTGATTTGAATACATTCGATTACCCCTGTTTTAGTAGTGATGTGTATGTTAAAACGTCTGCTCATGAGAGTATGCATTCTATTCCCCTGATTCTTCAAGTCCTTAGACATTTGTCCCGCAAGCACTAATTACATAGTCATTGGTAAAACCTAAAAGTTTTATTTCTTTCGCTTGAACTTACTTTCTGCCTGCTCAATGTAGAGACTGAATATTGTTGGAAATCGGCTGCAACCTCTACTGTAGCTTCCTCGTCGTGTCCGTCTTTCTAAGAGCGTATGGTTTCTGCAAGCGTTGTATAGGGTGCGACGAAGAAAAGGTTGGTTGATTTTGAGAGAAAGGGCCAACCAGTGGGATCGTCGATCCCATCGGATGAGGGAAGGATGGGGAAGGAAATCGGTCGTGCCCTTTCGCAGGAACCATTCCGGCATTTGCCTGACCCGATGTGGGGAAAGCACAGAAAACCTGTATCAGGGTGGCCGGACGGACCCGTGTTTGCACCGTCGTTCTGATCACTGCGCCACCTCGCTCGGTGGCAAATAAAAGTGGCCCAGACTAGTGGATACGACTGGACATTAATGAATGCATATAACCACACCACGTGACGCGCACACGACGCGTACGCCCGCCACGTGAACCACACCGAACCTTTAAGCACATTTTCACAATCTTCACGCCTGTCTGTCGTTAGCAGAGGTCAGCCTGGCCACCCCAGGTCACCTGTCAGTGTGTGATCACTTTGTGTGGGGATGTCTGAAGTCTAAGGTGTATCGCAACAACTCTCAGTCAAGAAATGCTGCACAACATTTCGGATAAGTCTGCAGCAGTTCCAGTTCGATCTGCCAGCAGCGAATCGCTGACCAGGGCCCAAAAGGGCCGAAAGATGAATAGTGGCCACTTTCAACATCTCCTACAGTCAAGATCAGCATCATATTTACTTTCCGCTGCTGTGTTACTTTATACCCTGTAACTCTGTTCCCCAAGCCACTTTTATTTGCCCCGCCCCGTAGATAACTTTTCGCTCTGTGTTTTAAGCTTGGTACCTTCGACATTTCAAGTAGTATTCCAGCCAACAGTGTCTAAAGGCCTTCTCTAAACCTACTACGGCTATGATTACTGGTTTGCTCTTCTTCAGCTTATCTTTGAGACGAGTCGTATTGTCTATATGGAATAATGAAGCTGGATGCCGCGCCGTGACCGCTGCGTCAGTCCACAACAGTTGTCTGCAGATCTTCGTTCCTTCTCGTGTAGTGTGTTACCACGTATCGATTCCACCCCACTGGCGTTGTGATGTTGGTAACGGAATTAAAGTTCCTGCCTGACACCCACAGCGGTCGCGTGGTTATCTGGCAGACGCAATGGTGCGCGCCCGCTGACCCCGGCAGCTCCATACCAAGAGCATTCTGCCACCTGATCTGGTGCGCCGGCGGCAACCGCTCAGCCTGTTTGCACTTTGACTGAGCTTCATCGCTACGGGACTATGGTTCGTGCTTAGCACAGTTTCTATTGTTTGAGAATGCTAATTCTTGCTGCATTACTTGCCACGAGTCTCTGTACGGTTGAAGAAATAGAATTTAAGTAAATCTTTTGTTGGTTGTGTTAATCTGTTCGCTTATCATTTCTGCTGCTACCCAGTTTTCCTACGACGACACTTACCGCATCACCCCGTAGCTCACCTCACCGTACGTACACACACACACACACACACACACACACACACACACACACACACACTGTAGTAATATTACGGAACATTTGTTGTCCGTAACCACTTCGACGCAAGCGAACGGGGTCCGGCTTTGGCGTCGTCCCGAGATATGGACGACCGTCACCCTTTAGGGACCGAGGGAGTGGTGGAAAGCTAGGGTCAGAGCACAGCACTATTAAGTCATCGCCTCGCCGCGGCAGCGGACAGGCGTGGCGAGAAGCCCCTGGGCTGGAGGCGGCGGTGTAGCGCTGGAGGCGGCCGCACATTGCGCCCCTGGCGGGCTTCCAGCGCCTCTGATCAGCCGCCCCCGCCTGCCGGCTGCCTGCTCACCAATTACACGACAATAGCCTCTCCACTTACGTCGGCGGGGCACCTGGCCCACCAGTCTCCCGGCAACGAGGCACCACTCACTCCAGCTCACGAGTAATTAGAATTCCAGCTACCGACCACAGACGAGGGAGCAAACTTACGTGGCAGAAAGTAAAGGCGCACAATTCATTTTATTAGATGCTCTGCTTTTCCTCAATATTTGAGGCACACATCCTTCCTTACGTACCACTCAAAATATACGAAATATGCACAGCCGTCAGTACAACAATAAAAGTAATTAACACATCCTTTGATTTCCAGTGCTATACTCCAGCTGGATTTTCTAAATTTTTTTCCCTCTCTCATATATTACTTCCGAATAGATTTTAGCATAACTGTTACAGTTGTGAACATAAGTAAAAAGTCATTTTAAATCAGACGCGTTGCGCTCATATTTATAAAGCAGTAGCAGTGGCAGTGGCGTTTGATGTTATTCATCATTTTTACATGTTTCGAAGTATAAACGCGCCTAGTGTAAATTTTTTAAATTTCATGAACACTTCACTAATGTTCGGTTACACTATTGGCGACAAATTATTGGTAACTAGTGCAAAATATCAAAGAGCAACCGTCCGGCGCGGCCTGAAGTGCAATGACTATATAGAACAAACAGTACGAAAAGCAGATGCCAGATAGGGACCCATTGAGACACACACAATATAAAAAAATTGTCCAAATAAGCGTATGATTATCTTTCATGGAACCTGCGCTTAACGGATCTTATCAGTGATAGACAGAGCTACATTGACACCTGAGTTACACGTGTATGAGAAAAACAGCACGCCTGAAACACCATGGAAGTGTCTCCAGCAAAAATAGTTGTGTATTTAAGCATAAAAACAGTAACTAAAATAGTTAAGAAACTTAATGATCCTCCAATGATGACACTGAAGTTCTGAAATATGTCATGAATTCCAAGAGAATGTGTGTGTAAAAAAAACTTGCATTTTACTGCAAGATACCTGAACGAAAGTAATAATGGTTTCAATAAGTGATGCATAAATCGATCGCTATGAAGCACTGCGCAGCATTATGGAGCTTCAGCGTGTTGCATAAAATTGGTGAAGTATTAAAAGTTATCTGCACAGTAGAGGTAAATTTGTAAAAATATTCACAATGTAGCAAGGCAGTTTTTTCAGGAAACGAGGCGGTCCTATTTGGTGATACATCGCCCACGCCTGCTCCCTGGGGGCAGTTTGGTACGCGGTACAGTGCAGCCGTTAACACGGGAGGCTGCCTCATGGGCGCTGTCGCGGAAACTGTCCGAGCCGTGGGCAGGTCGGGCCTCTCCAGCGGCGGTTTTTCTGCATGTAGGTCGTTGGCGAGCGGGACTCCATTTATAGGCGATGACCCAATTAGCGAGCAGCCAAGGGCCAACAAGGGCGTTAATTGAAACTCTCGCCAGCCAGCCAGCCAGCAGCCGGCGGGCTGCAGCAGGAAATGAAGTGCCCTGACAATCCCGTGGCTCCACACAAACACCGCCACACAACAAAACGCACCTGCCATTCTGCGCTCTCGCAGCACGGCCACAAAAATCAAATAACCGTTGGTGCAACTCTGCCCCCCCCCCTCCCCCCGCACACACACGCACACAAAAGCGCACTGCATCAATCGAAACAAAGTTCTAATTGTGAGCCGTTACCTTCACTGGAGTTAAGTTTTCTTTCTCACTTTTGTGTTCCGCGAGTAGCGACACCTCTTACAACTGACAAGCAGAGCTAGAGAATTCTTTTAGTGACACTCGTTTTTGTTTTTTAATTTCCATACTTCTGACATGTGACTGCTATTCTAGATGTCCGTTACAATACGAAATTTCAATAAATCATGGACGTCTCCACTATGTTAGCAATAAAAAGTTTACAATTTCGGCAAGGGAAAAAGTTAACGCCTGAATTATGAGAAGACCAGGTGAGAGAGCTCCTGCACAGTTACCTACAGTCGCCTTGCAAAACGCTTTGGTATAAATGTCTAATTTCCCCACCGTCTCTTATTCATTGCTGAATACTGTCTTGCCTGTCGAATGTCAACTACGAGGGTTGTCTAGGAAGTAAGTGACAATCGGTCGCTAAGTGGAAATGAGTGAAATAAATGTTTTATTTGCTACAGTTAGCTACGTCTTTCAGCTACTTATTTACATAGTCGCAGCTCCGATTTAGACATTGTCGTAACGTTGTACAAACTTTCCAGTATCCTCGCCATGGAAGGCAACCGCCTGTGCTTTCCGCCAATTCTCTACGGTCGTCTGCAGCTCGCTGTCTGTGCCAAAGTGTTGTCTTCATAGCCCGTGGTTCACGTGAGTAGGGACGGAACTCAGAGGGAGCCAAGTGTGGGCTGTGTCGTGGTTAGTCAAACACTTACCATCGAAAATGCTGCAGGAGCGCCTTCATTGCCTCTACAGTGTGCGGCCGAGAACTGCCATAAAGAAGGAAATCCATGACGGTTACGTTATGTGGGGTTGCAGGAAACCTGACGACGAAATCTCTCGGCAAGCATGCATACTCTTCGGAAGACACTACTTTGGCTCTGAGCACTATGGGACTCAACTGCTGAGGTCATTAGTCCCCTAGAACTTAGAACTAGTTAAACCTAACTAACCTAAGGACATCACAAACATCCATGCCCGAGGCAGGATTCGAACCTGCGACCGTAGCGGTCTTGCGGTTCCAGACTGCAGCGCCTTTAACCGCACGGCCACTTCGGCCGGCAGACACTACTTTCTACGCTTCTACGCTCACTGTGCGCTCAGAATTGCAAAACGTCGCGAATCGACCGGCGTACTGGAGACACTGCCTAACACACATCAGTGCAAAGCTTCATCGAATTTTCACTGTGGTTTCAATTTCGCGACCAATCTGAACTTACTTCCTGGGCATCCGCCGTACTTTCGGCAGTCGTCTTTCCAAACTGAATATAGTGAATTGTGTTTCGGTGTCAATGCATAATAATCAGACAAATATAAACTCGACAATTACTGAACAAACAGCTCCCTGTCTTCCTTGGTGAATTCAGGGTTTGAGAGTTCGTAACACTAATTTGATTGTAGTGAATATTCTTTGTCACACGTAAAATTTCTACCTTCAAAAGGAAGCCACTTTGTTGTGTATGGCATAGGGTACTTACAGTACTGGTATTACTCCCCATTTCCTGTTACATTCGGAAAAGAGGAAAGACATACAACTGTTGTTAAGCGACCGTTTGTGCACCAATCTGTGTAGCTTTCACGTCATGGTCATTTCACGAGATGCATATAGGACTAATATATCGCTTGGATTACTTGAAGGAAAATTTGTTTGATAAGAATAGTATCTTCGGCAATAAAAACCGTGCGGAGAATGACGAACTCACTGCGAAAATAGAGAGGAAGAAATGTAGGCAAAGAAACCTATGTGAAAGTTTAAACTGGAATATGCCTGTCATTTCTTCACGTAATTATACAGAATGAGTTAATTTACAAAATAAATGGATAACCACGATCCGCATACAGATGGTGTATACAATTTGTATTGTGGTTGCTAAAACAGAGCGGCCATCCCGATGCTAATTTACGAGCTTGTTTGCTAAATGCATGCTTGCACTGGATACCCCATTACATTGTGCAAATTAACGCACATTCCATTCCTGATTGCAACTCCATCTACTTGATTAAAACGTGCACAGCTGATTTAACTTTTTTCAATGGATACGAAGGCAAATATATCTAACAAGTAGCACAGCATATTCAGTCCACCTTCATAAATCCTACAGTATTGTTATGTGCGTGAGGAAAAGTGACAAGATTATACGGAGTGGACGCTGCTGGTTACCCATACTAAGTGAGTACTCAGAAACTGGAGTGCTAACAATTGAATTCAAAGTTCGGCCAAGATTTACACAACCGGTTTAAAATCTGCCTTCAGGTGGATCTTGCAAAACTTTTATTAAACGAAAAGCGTCCTCTTTCCCTTTTTTCGGACAGAACAAACTAGTGTAACACACTGTGCTTGTTTCGTAAATTAAATACTTGAACATGCACTTTAAACTGGTAATGTGAAGAATTACGTTAATCCAATTACTAATAAGATGTATTGTCAGGAGATAAGTAACGCCCGAAACTGGTCGTATCCAACCAGAGCGAGTTAAGGTCATTTGGCTATATGGAACTCATTTTTGGACGCGAGAAACAAATTCTGGGACAGGCGCATGTCTGGCTCCATTCACTGGAAGAATACTAACAAGCGGTAAACAAAAACAACATGTTTAAGCTTCGTACAAATTATTCATTATTCTACTTGTGATAGAAATATTACACAGGCATTAATCACTTCCAAGTTTGCATTTTTTATACTACCGAGCAACTGTCAGCGTTTCACACGTTGCATGAAAAATATAGCCCTGTAAATACAGGCTACCTTGTTAAAATCGCAAGGCGGAGTCAATACCGTGAGCTGCAGCAGACCACACCGCGAAGCACCAATACGCAAGGATTGAGTCCTGCATTCTACTTAAGTTGGCTCAGCTTTGTAATTTTAACAAGAAATCGAGTATTTACGTGGTTATATTTTAAAAGTTTTCTTCTCCCGGAGAAGCGAAAAGATTAAAATTGTGTGGAAGTGCAGGCGCTACATAATGCCAGCGCAAGTGTGATTAAATGCCAGTTTAAAATTTCTGATTATTCTGAACACCGGTAGAATAATCATTTATATGCAACTTCAACGTGTCATTTAAAAAGATATATTGTTCACCAGGTGCGTGGAATCTGCGGACAAAACAGTAATTCTACGGAAACTAAGTTATCATTCGTCATTGGAGTACCGCTGCTCAAGATGAATTGTCGGAGACAGTAAAAATAAAAAATAAACTTGAAAATTTCATAATTGATTCCTTTTAGACAATGCAGAGCGAACCAGTGATTGTCATAGAGCGTCATGATATAGAATTCTTGTCATGTTAATCCTTTTATTTCGGCAGCGTACGACGGGAGTCGAGTCCATAAATATTTTTCCCTACGGCGGAGTATGGACAGTCTACTTATGTACACGTCCGCAAATGACGCAGAATGAGTGCAGTTACGCGGTATTTTCACAATATGTGCCTTCCAACACAAAACTAACTGATCTTAGGCGCTTCCGCAATATTGATAAATATGTAAACTAAAAAGTTCGTTGTACTACAGGAATTTATTTCTTGCTGTCTAAGACTTCTGCCAGTCACAATAGGTTAAAAAGCTTTTCCGTTTACTGTATTATTTTGCCAAGAATGTTGTTTAGGACACTTGACGCTTAGTTCGAAAGAGTTTTCTACCTCTGCACTGAATGGCCTTTCGTCATGTGGTGTATGAGAGTCTTCTCTTTGATAAGTGAATGTGACTAATGGGCGTGTGTATAGCGTGTTGTCATTTTTGTGATGGACAATGGTGAAAGGAAGAGTACGAAATCTGGTGCCACCGCACAAGCTCCTACCAACGCCAACCAAGGTGAACGCCGGGCTTAACACCATACGATGGACTCATTACCATCACACGCCCACATTCCACGACGCACCACAGATAAGGCTATATTATAATTCACACCACTGGCTCAGAGTGTGGTGATAAATAACTTTACCCCAACAACTAGGCTGTCAGGGCCGCCAAAATCCTGGTGCTGAAAATTTTCGCGACCACCAGGATTCGAATTTGCTACCGCAGAGCCGAGCACAACTGGACAATCATGAGTTAGCGATCTTCGTCTACACAATCGGGTGAGAATTTTAAATGAAAGGTGGTCTATTCAAGTTTGCTCATGACAATACATCCGTTTGATATACAGGGTGATCACCTAAAACTTGCACCTCAAATACTGCGGAAAGTGAAAGGGCTAGGCTCGTATCGTTAGCGAACCAACATATTGCAATAATACTTATGTGCCGGCCGGGGTGACCGAGCTGTTCTAGGCGCTACAGTCTGGAACCGCGCGACTGCTACGGTCGCAGGTTCGAAACCTGCCTCGGGCATGGATGTGTGTGATGTCCCTAGGTTAGTTAGGTTTAAGTAGTTCTAAGTTCTAGGGGACTGATGACCTTAGAAGTTAAGTCCCATAGTGCTCAAAGCCATTTGAACCAATACTTATGTATTTTTTGTGCATGCACACACTTTTTAAAACGGGACAATGCCTATTGTCATTAACAAACTGTAAGTATGGTAAATTATAATGTCAGTGGTGTTCGTTGCAGGATTCTAGGTGCGAGTCGTCTACGAGATACCGTATTTTGGTAAGTTCCCACACCGACACTTTTACAATACCCGTGGTAATACACACTAAAAAGCAACACAAGCGGATACACTAGTTGCGTGTTTTCTGACCAGCAACGAGACAACCGGCCATCACAGCTTGTGTTCGAAATGACCACCGGCAGCGCCGATACACGCTTCCAGTGTGGTATGGAACGACTGCTGCGCAAATGCTATCATTTCAACGGAGACGTCGGAGCAGGCTGCAGAAATATCTCGTATAATACAGGGTGTACATAGCGTCTCTTTCAGCTCCACGAAGTCTACAGGCGTCAAATCCGGAGAACAGGCCGGCCAAGATATAGGTCCTCAGCGTCCGATCCAACGATTTGAAAACAATTCGTTAATACTTCGTGCACTGTGGGTTACCACAGGTTCCTCCTAGTCTGCAGACGAACCTCGTCTAGTATCCGCGGAAGATGGACTGTTAGGAGGTTGCGACGCTCGTCCGCGTTCATTGTTCCTTCTATGATAAATGGACCTATGAGCTAATGGTTCACTATCTCACACCACACGTTTACACTCTAGGGACGCTGACGTTCCACTTGACAAAGCTCACGTGGATTGTCAAAAGGTCAACAGAAGATGTTTTGGCGGTTTTCAGGCCAGGATCGGTAAATGGGACTTCACCTCTTTAGTATCCTGCCTTAATGCTCATGTACAGAAGTTAACAATTCTCTCAATCGATGACATGCAGCTCTTGAGGGAGAAAGATGTGATGGGGATGGAAGCTATGTCCATGGAGAATGCGCAGGACACTTGGCTGACTCAAACCACTTCATATAACTGTGCTGGAGCTAACGTGCGGATCAACTTTAACAACAGCAAGAACATTAATTTCCCCCTCTTCTGCCGTCACTTGTTCGCTTATGTTACATTGTCTAGATGTTGCTAGAACTTCCACGTAATTGGTTGAAGAAGCTGATAAATAACTGGCGAGAACGTTGACGTCTGTTGCGATATCTTGCCGCATACACTGCACCCAAACGAACTGCGTTGTTTCTACACTCTCCATACACCATGAGCATGTCTGCTTTTTCTGCTCTGTTAACTCCCATCGGCTACTCACGACATATTGCTTGAACTGCCACGCGCTAACTGACTAGCAAAACGCTTAATTCAAGAAACACAAAAGCACACTGTAAGCCAACATCGTACATATCAACTACGGAGGTTGAATGGCTTAACTAAGGGGCCGTGTGGAAACTTTTCAAAATAAAATCTCTCGTGAACGACTCGCACTAGGCTCTTGAACAATCACCAATGTCACTCATTTACCCTACTTTCAGTTTATTAATGTCAATAGGCACTGTTCCATTAAAAAAAGTATGTGTGCACACAAAATACACTTTTTAAGTGGTGTTACCATCTGTTCATAGACTAACAGTACGAGGCCCTGGCAACCAATCCATTCTGCGAAAAACTCACAACAATAAAGCTTTCTATTCCCGCAATATTTGTGGTGCAAGGTTTAGGTGTTTCAGAATGTATACCGACACACAGACAAGTAATGTTGGTAAAAAAATGTTGTAATGTTGGTAAAAAAAAAAGCAATGTTTGTACCATTTTTAGATGTAGAGTAAGCTTTTGTCAATGTTGACTGGAATACTCTGCTTGAAATTTTGAAAGTAGCAGGGGGTGAAATACAGGGAGCGAAAGGCTATTTACAACTTGTACAGGAAACAGACTATAATTATAGGATTCGAGGAGTATGAAAGGGAAGCAGTGGTTCAGAAGGGCTTGTAACATATCCCCGATGTTATTTATCTGTACACTGGAAACCGAAGAAAAGTTTGGAGCAGGAATTAAAGTCCAGGAAGAAGAAAGAAAAGCTTTCATGTCTGCCGATGATATAATTCTGTCAGACATAGCAATGGACTTGGAGGAACAATTGAACGGAATGTATAGCACCTTAAAAGGAGGATATAAAATGGGCATCAACAAAAGCAAAACAAGGCTAATTGAATGTAGTAGAATTAAGTCAGATAATGCTAAGGTAATTAGATTAGGAAACGAGTCACTTTAAGCACTAGATGAGTTTTGCTATTTGGGCAGCTACGAAACTGATGATGGCTGCATTAAAGAGAGAAAATTTAGGTTGGCAATGGCAAGAAATGCGATTCTGGACAGAAATTTGTTAACGTCTAATAAAGACGTTGAGTGTTAGGAAGTCTTACTGAAGGTATCTGTATGGCGTGTAGCCAGGTATGGAAGTGGAACATGGACAGTAAACATTTACAAAAGAAGAGAACTGAGGGTTTTGAAATATGGTGCTACAGAAAAATTGTGATGATTAGATGGGTAGATCATGTACCTAATGAGGAGGTATTGAACAGAACTGTAAACAAAAAATTAGTGGCACAATTTGACTAGAAGAAGGGATCGGTTGACAGGACATTCTGAGCCATCACTGGACTTTATCACCAATTTAGTACTGCAGGGAAGTGTGGGAGAATAAATCTTAGAGGGAGACCAAGAGATGAATACAGTGATCAGATTCAGAATGATGTAGGTTGCAGTAGTTATTCGAAGTTGACAAGGCTTGCGCAGGATAGAGTAGCATGGAGAGCTGCATCAAACCAGTTTTCGGACTGAAGACAACAACAGCAACAACAACAAAAAAATCAATGTGTTGGGTCATTGTGGATCACACACACACACACACACACACACACACACACACACACACACGAGAGAGAGAGAGAGAGAGAGAGAGAGAGAGAGAGAGAGAGAGAGAGAGAGGGGGGGTGTCATTCTCCCTACCACCCTAACTGACGAGCAAGGAACTGGTGTGCACAACTGCAACAAGGGAAACTGTCTCGGTATCCCAAGGGTGTGCTGACGTGGCTGTCTGGTGCCGGCAGCTATGAGTGTGCGGCGCGCGTCCCGAGTATATCGGCCGGACTGGACGCGTCGAGCAACCCGCCCGGGGATATCGCCCGCTTTACGACGCGACGCGGCCCCGCGCGTAGCTTTGATAAGGTTTATGGATCTGCGTCCCGCGCCAAACAACGCCCATGTGACCGAAGCAGCACAAATGTTACTAACACACCACAGTCTGCCACGCTGATATTCCACATCACCTTTGTTGTGTGTACTGTTTTTGGAGTACACACACGGGGAAACTTCTTCCGCCCGTTTGCTTTTAGTGTTAATACTCGTACAGCAAAGCAGCTGCCGAAAAAAATCTGAAGAACGTGCCGTACATATAATTTTTCCGTTCCATTTTCAAGAGTTCATTTAGCTCCTTGAGATTTAAACTAAATTATGCTGTTTGTTTCTAATGAATAAGGTTGATATACAAAAATTGAATAATAACTTTTCGCTATATACGACCTACTGGATAACTCTAAAGTTCCAAAGATTTTGCGCGGACGATATTCTTGTATAGAGGGTGATTCTTATTAACAATTAAAAAAAACCACCCGAAGCGACGTTGACGATGCTGAAACAAGTAATTTAATGTAAGAGACAGTGTCGGAAATGCCGGGAAACACCCTCCAAAATGGATTTGAAATGCGTGACGTGTGACGTCACCAGTTGACGTACCTCGACGGACGTGCAGCGGTTGAGCTTGGACAATAAGTGATATGACTGAGCAATGCAATACTTGTATTCGAGTAAACGGTGCAAATTTCGAACACCTTTTGTAAATGTGATCTTATTTTAAAGGTAGAAGTTGCGAAATTATTGCCCTCTCTGTAACTAAGTAAAAGCTGTTCTTATTCTGTGTTTCTTTCCTTTTGTCCCTTCTCGTTTTGGTTACGGACATTAATAAGGAAAACTTAAGTCTTTTACTGTAACGGCACAATTCGTAAGTTTATGCTCATTTCCTTTTGACGTAATACGGTTGGTTTCGCTGTAATGAACTTTGCAATAAAGCAATGGTGACCGCGGGACCCGTAAATAAAACAATTTCTACCTCTATGTAACACATAATTGTTTAATGCAATGAGAAAGTAGTGCCTGTAACATGTAAGACTAACACTGCGACGGACGCGCCGAAGTCGAGCACCTGGGCACGCACTCCACAGATTTGACTGGGGTTGGGAGGCTCAGGTGCGACTTACCGATAGCCCCCACCGCTGCACATTGGACTAGGTACGTCATCTGGTAACGACCCATGTTCAGTGTCTGCTATCCAGTTTTGGATTACTTCCCGACATTTGCGATACCATATGTCTTATATTAAATTGTCTCAGAGTCATGTACGTCGCTTCAGAGGTTTTTAAACGTTAATAACCATCCCCTTCTATATAGATGTCGCAACGCCAGGAAACTGCACCGAAATGCAAGACGTCCTGCAGACGATCGAAGCTTTGTGCTGCGGCTGACTCTTAACAAATAAATGTTAGTGCTGTTCATAGACAGGCAGAAAAACCAGTAATTATTGTATGACCACCCGATTGCAGCACAACCACGGGAAACAGTCACATCCATACAAGATTAGAAGTATGCGTCCGAAGGGATTTAAAGTGAAAAGACAACATGAAACAAATCGGAGATACGGCTAGCGCCAGATATGTTCATTGGAATTCTCCGGAAGTTGAGTCCATGCACAAATGAGGCAGTTTATAAAATCATCGTTCGGGCAATACTGAACATCTGATGTCATCAGTCCCCTAGAACTTAGAACTGCTTAAAAATAACTAACCTAAGGACATCACACACATCCATGCCCGAGGCAGGATTCGAACCTGCGATCGTAGCAGTCGCGCAGTTCCGGTCTGAACCGCCTAGAACCGCTCGTCCACCGCGGCCGGCTAGGTAGAATACATAAAAATACAAGCAGGGCGTTTCGTGACAGGAATCGCGAAAGCGTCCCTGAGATGCTCATCCAACCCGAGTGGCAAAACGTTAGAAGAGACGTGTTGTGCCTCACTGCTAAAATCCCGAGAGTGTACGTTTCCAGAAGAACAAACCGATGTGTAACTTCATCCTCCCCACGACTCCCGAAAATATCATCAAGCTAAAATTTGCGAGATCTCTCACGGAGACCTACCTATAGGTGTTCTTGCCACGCATCATGTGCGTCTGAAACAGTAACGAGGGGGGGTGTAGTGGCAGCAGAAGGTACCGTCCGCCACACGTCATAACGAGGCATCAATCTCTCCACACTCGGTATGTTAGAAATATGGGAGAAAGACGTTTGCGACTTCTAAAACAGGGCTTTTCAAACCCACATTTTCGGCAATTTTTTGGAAAAAAACCGGGTCCATTATGAAAGACGTGAGGGCTGGACGTATGACCCGTGCGCCGACACTGACGATTCATTTTATTACTAGTCTGACTGGTGTAAAATGGTCAAAAATTAAGCAGTTCATAATGGTAATTGTTATCTAAATTTGAACTTTGAAAATTAGACAAGCGTGTCTTTCATCATCATTGAATCGCAAGTCGCCGAAGCGGCGTTAAAGGACTTGTGATACGGCGGCCGAACTACCCCGCATGCAGCCGCCCAGCCAACAATGCCATACGATCATTTCATTTCATTATTTATCTGACTTGCATAGTGTTAATGAACGAAAGTACTGTTATTTTTCATAGTAGACTTAATTTTTCTTCTGTAAGTTTTCACTTTTTTGTTGTGTTATACTTTGGATATTGGGAACAGAAACATCCTTTATTACTTAAAAATCTATATAATGTTCTATGGCTCACACTACCCGTCACTTTAATACCTACGGTTTTTTTTGCTATGCATCGTTTTGGTTAGAAACTTTTTTTACACCATTTACTGCGAAATAAATATTCAAGTAGAGGTTTTACGCACTTATATCTCCACTTCAAAACAACGGAAGTGGTACACCAAGTTTGGCGTGGCCGCCGTTCACCCCGTAAAGTAAGTTGTCAGGTGTAGACGAGTATGGTGGTAGCGCCGGCGCTCAGTGGCGTTCAGAGACGAGGCAAGACTGTTGTGCTGACAGCGGCGGTCTTCGGCACAGGCCGCTCCGCTCCCCGGGGCTTTTGCGGGCGCCGCCGAGTGACGTAAGAGGCTCCGCCAAAGGCGGTCGCCGAGGCGCGCGGTCGCACTGCGTGCCAAGGAGCCCTCAGAGCAGCCGCAGTGAGTGTAAAGCCCTTCCTGCGGCCAGCGCTCGTCTCAGTTTATGCGCAAGCCCACTTTACGGCGCCATATTGCGCCCCATCGCGGTAAATGATACATGCGGGCCCCAGGTGACTACTCTCCTCCCTGTTGTCAACGACTCTCATGTCGTAATGGGAGACCGAAATATACACCACGATTTGCACCGTCACATTGCATCTTCCGAAATTTCCCTTTTCGTAGTCGCCGAATGACGAGGGCCTGCGTGTCTATCAGAAGAACCTTGTCAATGCAGTGCACATTAGTAATACAACGGCAAGTAACAATTATTGTGTAAAAAAATCTTCACGCACATACATGCTCACCAAATTTTAGTTTCATAATTTGAAATGTAATTTTTTATCGCCAAATTGTCTTTGCCTTGCACACTGCAATGAAGTGTGTACGATAAACAGTTCATATAAGAAAAAAATATGAACAACAGTTTTTTTATTGAAGCGTGCTAGGTGAGCGGACCAATGCCCGATCTGTCTCGGCTTTGATCTTTCCTTCCCAGAAGTACTCGCTTCAGCGCGACGTTTCATTTAGTATTGCGGCGTGAAATTTTTCGGTCGGCACAACTCTCTTGAGTTCGACAGAATCGTGGTATGAGCGCTGTTTACCCTTTATTACTTACTTTTGGTCTGAAGGACGTTCACAGATCCAGTAACGGTTTGCACAAAAAGGGACAGTCTAGCCATCTATCGTCACGAATGGGAATGACAGAAGAAAGGGATAAGAACTGTCAGTATATATTACGCAGTCGCCTACGCGATGGGTACTCCAAATTTGCTAACAAAAGACATTGCAATACCATGCAGAAAGAATTTAATGATTTAGTTGGCAATGAAAGAACAAAAAATTGCAACGATCGACAGACAGAATTCATTGTTCTGTACATCAAAGAGCGTTTTGTGCTACGTTTTCAGGTATTGCGCACGTGATGAAATTTATGGTACGAACAGTAAAATGTCTGAAGTCACACGCAAGGTGTCAGTCGCAACAGTTCGGGATGGAACTGAACTTTGTGTCTGGAGACACTATATACTACTCCAAAGTAGGTTGGTTAATTCAAGGGCTATGCCTGGAACGAACTTCAGATTTGAAACTAGCTATTGTCGAATTTATGACGGGAAAACGAGACCACTAACGAAAATCAGAACACATGCAATAGATTACAGACTTCGTATTTTAAGTGTATTGACTGCACACCGCCTACAGTGAGACAAGGCAGATGATACAACAACTTCTTTCTGATTTGATTGGGATGCATTTAAAAAGAAAACGCGTTGTAAAAGGAACACAATTTGACACACACAGTCCAGTTCTCCAAGTTTACTGGCGTTAAGGAAAACGCGACGTTTGAAGAATTCACTGCAGCCTTTAAAGAATTAGGAGGATAGTTTCCCAAACTTTTTGAGGACACTACCAATCTTGCACCTGTTTTGTTCAAGCCGTTTTGGGACCATTTGCTGTTTCAGTTGAAAGCGCCTCTGCGCATGTACAGATGTAACTGACTGACCTCCAAGGTAATTCCCGTTCTAAAGGCAAATCTCTTTAAGGCTGAAACTGTCCAGGACCTCTACACTGCTTTCCTCAGGTAGTTTCCGCGACTCCATAATTACGTTGCGAAAGTGCTATAATACTTCGACCAAGATGTGTGTGTTGAAATTTTTTCGATCATCAAATCAAAAGTAACTACTACGCGGCAACATGCGTGTGAAAATCAGTGATACTGTCGTCTGTCCGTAAGCTGACAGTTTGTACCAGGTAAAAAATATGTCTTCAGCGCACCAAAAGCAATTCAATATTATTAAAAATTCGTTTTTTTATTTTTGAGAAATGTGAGATATAGAACAAAGTTGTACGCAGTGCGACTGCGTTGGCATTTAAACGCGGCGTGTTCGCAGTTCCCGACGCCCGCTTTAGAGTGTGAGAAGGCGACCTGAGCGCTTTGGCCAGTGGAGCTATTAAACTCTGACAAGACGTGTGTCAGCTGCCCGTTATTCCCCCCAGAGTACTCAGCTTGCGTCCACCGCGAGCGATCTCGCGCTTCGCCAGTCCAGTTTTCGTGTAGTGTGGCCGTCGCCACTGTAGGGGTAGCGGCTATTCTTCGAGCGCTGGCAGTGATGTACGGCAGTATACGAATAAACTGACATCACATCCCCCCCCCCCCCCCTCAAAGGAAACATCTGACAAACTACTGGAAGCTCGGAATTTAAACGGGATTTCGCTCGTATTTCTTTCACCTTCCATGAAGTCTATTGACCCGTCATTACTACAAAATACGCGTATTTTACGCAGGGAAAATAACCTTCCTTACTCCTGATGTGAATGTAAGTTACAAATCAAAGAACTAGTTGATGATTCGCGAATTGAAGCTGACATTTACATCGCCCAAATCATTGCACGACGTGTGGACCGAGGTACACATTGTACTAATCAATTTTCCGCATTCCTACTTCACATAAGATGAGATCGACGCCCGACGGTATAATACAACATTTGTCTAATTTCACTGTCGTGTGTATGATGGCCGAAGTGATGTGTTTATGGAGTCTTTTTGGTAAGTGCCCTATTGCCATTTTCTTAAGCGCATCGAAATTGCGAATTTCTTTATCTAACCTCTCCCACTGTAGTCTGGTATTTCTGTGACAGTTACACTAAGTAAACTATGGATTTAAGAAACGTGCAGTTTTTTTTTTATTTCTCTTCCATTAATCCTAGTCGGTAAGCATATAATATGTGCGGAATTATTTCAGATTAACTTTGAGGAAAAGAAGTACACTGAATTAGCTGTCCAATCTGGTATCACTTCCCTATCAGCAGATGTAAGTTCCATGACTGGCCATATGTAAGGTTCATCCTATAGCAGTTCTTTCTGCCAGAAATAGATACACAGTATATTAGGGGGAAAGGGGGAGGGTCACTAACAGACAAGCAGTACATCGATGGGAACATTACGTACTGACCATTCACGAAGTTTAAATTGGTGGTAGCCGTGTCACAGCGTAGAACGACATCAAACCAAGATTTTGCATTACTCGTCGGATAGCCAGTCCTCCGCAGTAAACAAAGCAAGAAGAGAAAAACAATTTAACCACAAATGTTCGCCCTGCCCCTATGGAGTCCTAACTCGTGAGACGGAGGAAACAGTATTACGAAACGTACGGAACATAATATTGCTGACCGTGAGAGACGGGAGGGAAGAATACGAAGAGCGGTGAGCGGTGAGCGCCGCGACACTTGGCTCATCAGCCTCGATAAGTGAGGGGCAGGCATTACAGCGGTCGCGGTAAACGCGGCCATTATGTCGTGGCGCGAGTCGGACCCTGTTGACATGATTTTACACACGACCAACTCCGAAGTAATGGAAGCCAGTTCTTGTTCATTAAAGATGGTGACGGTTTCCACGCTCACAATTCAACAACTCCATTGCGAATCCGCTATCGAATAGGTTTCCTCCTGAAGTCTGCCTAAGTGTGGGGTCTTAGAGCAGATCTCCGTAGCCTTGTTGTGTTGGAGCAAACATAGCGGTGTCCCTACTCCAGCAAAAGATAGTTCATGTAGCCAAATTTTCCATGAAGAAGAGGGCGGGGAGCGGACCGGGCAGCGGCGTAGCAGCACTGACCGTTCGAGCGGATTACACCACGGACGTGGGGCCCCAGGAGGGCTATTTCTGAAGAAAAGAAAAGTCTCCTTCCACGTTAGCATACCTACGGCGCCAATCTGAAAGCAACGGCTCTGTCTTTAACCGATTTATGCCATCTTGTGACTTAATCTAATTGTTTCGATGATGTTAAAACTGATTCACTCCCACCATCTGATGGTCCTCTATCTATGTAATAATACATCAGGTCATGCAGAAGATTATTACTACTACTGACATTTGCCAATTATATTTTATGATTTGTTAAATATTTACTTAATAGGCCTGTTATTACTGTCACTGGATTTATAATTTTGCCTCCTGTACGACACTGTGATTGAAAATACCATTAATCAATTAAGTAAGTATTCCTTTATAAGAGACTTGACACACACACACACACACACACACACACACACACACACACACACACACACACACACGAGTTAATTCTTTAAGGTTCTTATAAAAAAATTCTTGCATCTGCCTTCCTCACATCTACGTGGATTACTTTACATTTATGTTGAAGACGATCAGCACCTGACGCAAAGAACAGGAACTAACCCTCAAACGTGTCCGTTTCTTAACGATGTCACGTTCCTTTCACAACAGCGTCAACTGCTAACCGCCTAAGAATTAACGGACACTGTCTGTTAGGTTTTGTGTCCATGTCGTGAAAAGTAGCGGTCGTATCACGTCACCATCAGGACATCTAACGCCTCATTCGCTTCAGACCAATAGCATTTGTCATTGGCATTTACCATGAGCATATTTTATATGCTAGGCATATCGAATATTATCTGGGAGTCAAACACATTATCAACCTGACAAATTACTGCTACGTCAACCATTTGTAACAAATGCAATGTTATCTCTGGACGGTTAAAAATCAACAAACCTTGAAATGGCACGAAGAACAGTATCACACTACAGAAACTTTTTTCTCGAGATGATGTGATTAATTTTATTTCGGGTTGACGGACATTAACTTCAACACCTCGGAACGTCAATGCCATTGGAGACTACTTATAACATGCTGTATCGTCGACGAGAATGCGGAAACGTGGAATACAGAACGAGCCGATGGTTCTCCGGTCACACTTGTTTGGTGTCAATATGAATCCATAAATTTACTGATACGCTGGCCTTTACTACTCGAAATCATCAGTAATGCAAGTAGATAACTATACTTTTTGTAGTTCAGTAGATATAAACCGTAATTTAGCTGTTTTATTCGATAGCGTTGTGGAGTTACGTGTTACCTTAAAAGCAATAGCGGCGTTTAAGCTTTCAAAGTTTGAACACAGTGAATGTGAAAGGAAGTACCCACTGGCGAAGCGCCGTTTCCCGTATTCGCGCGAAATCATCCAGCCAAATACATTCAGATCTGTCCCGTTAGCGTTGAGCATCATCTGGACTATCTGTAAACGTCAATGGAGAATCCCTTCCCCAACAGCGTCTGAGCTGTATTGACGAAAATGTCAAATTGGTGCAAATTTGAGTCGAAATTTCATTTTCGCAGTTGTACCGTCGAATTAATTTATTTTGCTCCGCCATTGCTCCCTGATTTCAACTTAACTTACACGGGCCTAAAATTACTTCACTGGCGCACAAGGATCTCAGTTTTTCTCCTTTTCATAATCCTCCCACGTATGTCCAGATGCACAGTACCTACCAGACAATACTTATTTCACCGATAGTACCGATTTCACGCCCCCAGTAAAAAACTTTTATGGTCAATTACTTTGCAAAACTTGATTTAGACCAAAAACATATTCCAGCGAGAAGTGTGCTGTAGCAGAAGTTTCAAGTAGCACTAGTTGTACTATCACTTAAGGTTCCTATTAATGATTCCGAAGGCACCCACCTACTACTTAAAAGTGATAAAAATTAAAACACGGGCACAGGTTCGTCTCATATTTGAATTCAGCACGGGCATGGTTCTTACACAGTGTGTCAGTGTTAGGTCTCGAGGGGCGTAGAGAGATAACAGGATGCAGCTAGCAGAACCCGTGAGCTGAGTGCAGCTGACGTCATCGGCCGCAGAGCACGCCCTTGTGACGCAGGCGTGCTGATTAACGCTCCAGTAGACCGCGCAGATACAGACAGATTACGCCCGCTGCGACGGAATACTTGCAAAAAGGCTACAAGTCGTGAAAACTGTTTACCAACAACCCCGCTCCCTTCACTTTGCAGATTTAGAAAGTGACGGTGCGATCCTCTCCGTACATCTCAACACCGGAGCTGTTCCGTAGTTTATTATATATATATATATATATATATATATATATATATATATATATATATATATATATATATATATATAAAATTGAACTAACTAGTTTGAAGTCCGAAGTCCCACAGATATTGTCATTCTAAAGGCGAAATACGATTCGACAAGGCTTTTAGGCAAAAACAAAGCAAGAATTCGTCGGAAATGGACTGAGGAGACAGTGAAAGACGATATGATGATATAATATGGAACTAACGAACCTTTGAGTACAGTATACCATCTCGCCGGGTAAGACTAGTAGGGAAAAAACCTTAGTCAAAAATTTATAATCAACTAGAGAGTACACAATAATACAAAAACAAAAATTCTATAATATTCATCCTTTTTATGCTCACAGCTCACGTTGATTTCTGCTTTCATAAATAACTTTTGAGGCTGCCTCTTACTCCCTTTTTATATGTTTATAATTGTTTAAACTATACAGCATCTGACACGCTGGACGTAATAGTGGCAATAAACTACGACGAGAGTCAGATTCAAATACAGCCAACCTAAAATGTCATCAAAAACAAAGAAGTTGCTGTAATGTTCATCGAAAAGATTAAATGCATTGCTTACGAAGGATAAAGGAGAATTTTTGAAGAACGTTGAAAAGAGACATTTCACACACCTTCGAATGAGGTTCGAAATCAAGAACAGCAAATGATGTGCCGATTGATAATGAAACTTCAATGTGTATCTTAGAATCTTATTATAAAGGTACTCCAGGATAATTGCTGTACAATATTTCCAGCATCTTTCGAAGGTGCGTGAAATGTTTCTCGGCTGTATGTTGTATCTTACTTTTAGACAAATCATTTCACAAAACATTTTACTTTTTTATTCATTTTTTATTTTTGATTTTCTGAGACTTTCCGGATTATTCTGATTTTCGATTATTCCGATGACTTCTGGTGTCGACTAGATAAGATAAACGATGTTCCACTGTGGTGCAGGAATGAAAATGTGAGGCATGCACGAGTAGATTAGTTGGCTAAACGATTTAGTGTCAGCTCCACTGACATTTATTACCAAGTTTTGTCACGATCGGAATACTATATAACCTATAAGAATGAACTAAACGGACTAGGTATCTTTTTCCCATCCCTTTATGTTTCGGTAAATGAAGTACCGGATAACGTCGAGAAACTGGCTGGTAAGTGATAAATAAATAAATAGTCTGCTCAGAGTATTATGTGGACGTTTTAACGTGACAGTTTTATATGGAGTGACAATGTGGCTACCACCCATGTTCAACGTGAACCTGCAATAACCACTCTCAGACAACAGGTGGCAGCACTAACGGACGTCCACTGAGTGGCGACAGAGGACCTTTTCAGATTAATTACGTTTTATGCTCCATCGAACAGATTGCAAACACCCTGTAACTATCGTCGTAAGGGTACAGGTCGGAGGAGGAAGCTTTATAGTCTGAGTAATGTTTTGTGCCACTCCCTGGGTGATCTCTTCATTCTGGAAAGGACAATCGATCAACGCAAGTATGGATCTATTCTTGGGCCCATGTCGACCACTACATTGTTTGTTTTTCCTCGGCACGATGGTATCTACCAGCAGGGCAGTGCAACGTGTTGTCCAACTCTGGGTGTACGTGCCTGGTTCGAAAAGCACCGGGATGAGTTTACATCATCACTCCTCTGCCCACCAAAGGCCCGGGATTAAACTTAGTTGAGAAGCGCAGTGAAACCATCTCAACCGTCAAATCTAGCGCAGCTGGCCACCGCACTGGAGCCACCATGGTTCCGCATCCCTAGCGGTACCTTCCAGAATCTCAGTTACACTTCCTGCAAGTGGTCCCACGCTGCAAAAGGTGGTGGTTCAAGCTTTTGACAGGTCGTCGCAATGCGACTGGACTGTAATACCGCCAGAGGTCGGGCCTTAACTACCACTTTTACGAAACTACCAACGTAAACATGCAAGCACTGCGTCGAAATCGTTACCAAATGCTAGTGTAGCTCGGTTTGCTTTCGCTTGTCCCTTGCTCGTAAGTAATAGTTAGTCCAAATAATGCTACTTGAGACTTCTGCTGCAGCACACTTCTCGCTGGCATATGTTTGTGGTCTAAATAAAGTTTTGCAAAGTAATTAAATGACCACAAAAATTTTTTACTGGGGGGCGTGAAATCGACACTAGCAGTGAAATGAGTACTGTCTGGCAGGCACTGTGCATCTGGACATATGTGGGAGGATTATGAAAAGGAGAAAGACTGAGAAATCCTTGTGCGCCCGTGACAATTTTAGACCTGTGTAAGTTAAGCTGAAATCGGGAGTAACGTTGATGGCGGAGCTAAATAAATTAATTCGACGGTACAACTGCGACAATGGTATCTCCACGCAAATTTGCACAAAGTTGACATTTTCGTGAATGCAGATCAGACATTGTTGGGCAAGGGATTCTCGATTATAAAGTGACGTTTACAAATAGTCCAGGCGATGCTCAAAGCTAACGGGGCAGATCTGAATGTATTTGGCAGGATGATTTCGCACGAATGCGGGAAACGGTGCTTCGCCAGTTACTTCCTGTCACATTCACTGTGTTCAAACTTTAACGCTTAAACGCCGCTATTTCTTTCAAGGTAACATGTAACTCCACAACGCTATCGAATAAAACAAGTAAATTACGGTTTATATGTATTTTCATTACATGAACTGCAAAAAGTATAGTTATCTACTTGCATTACTGATGATTTCGAGTAGTAAAGGCCAGCGTATCAGTAAATTTATGGATTCATATTGACACCAAACAAGTGTAACTGGAGAACGATCAGTTCGCTCTGTATTCCACGTTTCCGCATTCTCGTCCACGATACAGCATTTTATAAGTAGTCTCCAATGACATTTACGTTCCGAGGTGTTCAAATTAATGTGCGATACCCAAAATAAAATTAGTCACAACATCTCCACAAACAAAATTTTCTGTAACGTGATAGTTCTTAGTGCCATTCCAAGGTTTGTTATTCTTTAACCGCCAAGAGCTGACATTACATTTGTTACAAATGGTTGAATTCGCAGTAATTTGTCAGGTTGATAATGTGTTTGACTCCCAGGTAACCTTGGGTATGCCTAGCAAATATTTTCTTATAATGAGATTAATGAAGAGACTAATTGTAGTGCGTCACGGGATGGAACAGGACTCTGATGCCCCAGAAAGTATTGGAGATCCCTACAACAGTGAACACGTTGGGGCAAGTGAAAGTGGGCCGGAAAACAGCGTCTCAGGGTACAAGGAAATAAAGCAAAGGAAATACAACACTAACCTGACTATATCAGATCTTTAAAGTGACCACTATTCATCCCTTGGAACTTTTAGGCCCTCGTCAGCAAGTTGCTGAAGCCGGATCGAATTTGGACTGCTGGAATTTCTGCAGTCTCATCCAAAATTTTCTGCTGCAGTTCTTGAAAACTACGAGGGTTGTTGCGGTACGCCTCAAACTTGAGGGCTGCCCACCCGAAGTAATCGCACACTGACAAATCCGGTGACCCTGGTGGCCAGCTAAGGCTGCGACCAGACTGACAACTGCTGACAACTGTCATGAGTGAAGATTGTGCAAATGTGCTCCAAGGTTCGGTGTGAATCACGTGGCGAGCGTACACGTGGTATGCGCGTCACGGCGTGTGGTTATATGTATACATTCACGTCCAATCGTACCCACTCATTTGTATCACTTATTTGCCCCACACTAAGTTCCGCCGTCACAGAAGCACCAACCACGGGCATACGCTGCCAACCTCGCGATAGGGGGAGGCGGGGTCTTCTTCCAACTCACCTGTTCTCTACCCTAGAGTTTGTTTACACTGGCTGCCGAATGCCAGTTATTTCTTCACTTTAGTATCCCGCCCCCCCCCCCCCCACGGTACTTTAAGTATTATCTGCTGCTAGGTGTGTGTGTGTAACTGGACGACGGGTGCGTCGAATCAGGTGCAAGGTGCCAGAGGCCTTGGATTGGACAGCGAAAGTGCTAGGCGGATTACGGTTGGAGCTGCGAGATGCTGTAACAGCGTGAACGTAACGGCGCGGAGAGAAAGCGGCGGGAGCAGCAGCTGCAGGCAGGGGGACGTGTGGCAGTATCGGTGGCGTGGCGTGGCTCCGGATGCTGGTGGTGCTCGTGGAGCCGCCCACGGCGCGGCTGCCGGCTGAAATTCCAGCCGCCACGGCCCAGTGGCGGGCCGCGCACAAGCTGCCGTGACGGAGCCAGCCCGCCACGCCACTGCTCTCCTCCGCTCTGTACACGCGCTACCCGGCACACTGGCGCTAATAGAGCCACCGACAACCAATTACAATGGGAGTAACCAATTCACGAGGCGTATTCCAAAACTTTCGTCTGGTGACCAATATTTAACGGACGATACGCCCGAATCAAGTTTCACGTATGCAGCGGTATCTGCCGACTATTTAGGGGACTACTGCAATGTTGGCTTGATTCAGTAGCTGTTTGACAGTTGGTGAGAGCAGAAGGCAGTGGCCACGACAGAAGTACAGGGTGATCAGAAAGTCAGTATAAATTTGAAAATTTAGTAAACCACGGAATAATGTAGATAGAGAGGTAAAAATTGACACATGCTTGGAATGACATGGACTTTTGCGAAGATTTCTTTTCCCCTCCTAATAAAACCCCGACAGATGGCGCTGGACAACAAAACGTCAGCGACTGCGCATTACAATCGTGTATAAAAGAAGCTGTAATGAGAGAGAGAATCATTTTCGCCATGTTACTCTTTAAGTCTCCGATTTTATCGCCTGTTTTTTTTTATTTATTCTCTTCATCCTTTTTTTTTAACAAAGTCTGTAGACTGAAGAGCGGCATACTGAGGTGCTGCCAGCCCACCCCCTCCGGGGGAATTGAAATTCAAAATATGTAAATATATATGAGAGAGAGAGAGAGAGAGAGAGAGAGAGAGAGAGAGAGAGAGAGAGAGAGAGAAGGAATCAGATGCGCCAGCAGTCGCAGCATGTTGACGTTACCTGAAAAGGCGCTTTTAGTGAAGCTGTATCATCAGAATGGGGAATGTGCTAGTTCAGCGTTACGATCTTATCGCCATAAGAAGGGAATTCGAACGGGTAAAGGTCCGTTGAGAAATGCACCTGTGGCGAGAATGATTTCGCAGTTCGAAGTCACAGGTTGTTTACACGATAGACCCCGTAGTGGCCGACCGAGCACAAGGCGTAATGCTGCTGAGACAGTTCAGGAAGAAATGGAGACTAGCGGGTTCGTCGATGCACGGAGAAGTCAGCGCTCGTGCAGTCGCACGTCGCATCGGCATTCCATACACTACTGTTTGGTTGGCACTGAGGCGTACCCTCCGATACTACTGTTTGGTTGGCACTGAGGCGTACCCTCTGATGCTATCCGTACGAACTCTATCGGCATCATGAACTGTTACCTGGCGATTTAGTGAAGCGGAGGGCATTTGCGGTGTGGGCGTTTCAAAAGATGGCGGAAGATGACGATTGGTGGACTAACGTGTTCTGGACCAACGAAGCTCATTTCACGCTCCGAGGGTCTGTCAACGCCCACAACTGCAGGATTTGGGCTACCGAAAATCTTAGAACCGTCGTGGAAACTCCATTGCACGACGAGAAAGTCACGGTATGGGTTGGATTTACCACAACTACCGTTATCGGGCCTTTTTTCTTCGAGGAAATCCGTGATTCTGGTTTTGTTACCGCTACCGTGACGAGCGAGAGGCACGCCGATATGTAACAGAATCGCATCATCCCCAGCCTGGCTGATAAACACCTGCTGGAACGTACGATGTTTATGCAGGATGGCGCTCCACCCCATATTGCTAGACGCGTGAAAGATCTCTAGCGCGCGTCGTTTGGTCATGATCGTGTGCTCATCCACTTTCGTCATGCTTGGCCTCCCAGTTCCCCAGACCTCAGTCCGTGCAATTATTGGCTTTGGGGTTACCTGAAGTCGCAAGTGTACCGTGATCAACCGACATCTCTAGGGATGCTGAAAGACAACATCCGACGCCAATGTCTCACCATAACTCCAGACATGCTTTACAGTGCTGTTCACAACATTATTCCTCGACTACAGCTAGTGTTGAGGAATGATGGTGGACATATTGAGAATTTCTTGTAAAGAACATCGTCTTTGCTTTCTCTTACTTTGTTATGCTTATTATTGCTATTCTGATCAGATGAAGCGCCATCAGTCGGACATTTTTTGAACTTTTGTATTTTTTGGCTCTAATAAAACCCCATGTCATTCCAAGCATGTGTGTCAATTTGTACCTCTCTATCTACATTATTCCGTGATTTATTCAGTTTTCAAATTTAAACTGACTTCTTGATCACCCGGTAGATCCCGCCAGCTGTGAAGCGTGTGGTGTGATTAGATCTTCGCTGGCAAAAGTATCTTCAGCTGCTGAAATCCATCTTGAGTTACGCTCAGTGTTTGGACCTGAAATAATGAATGACAACATTTTCGATAATGGGGTCGAGAATTTCAAGATGGCCGCGCAAGTATTCACGATGAACAGCTGAATGCAGGCCCAGAATTCAGACCAACGCCTTCGTTGATCAAGCGAACCACAAACTTCAAGTGATTGACGATTGGTGGTCTGGGTAATGAATTCAGAAGTGTTGCTCGAACTTGAAGTTACAGCATTTTCGCCTAACAGCATGGATTTCACAAACTGTGCGAGATAGGTTTAAAAAATGCTCACTGATCAGCAAAAAGAGCAAAGAATGCGTAGTGCACTGCAGTATTTCTAGCGCTATAGACAAGATGGAGATGATTTGCTTTTCTACATTGTTACGGTCAACGATACGTGAATATTTTATACAAATGCAGAATCGAAACAACAATCAATGCAGTGGCGCTATTCACATTCACCCTAACCAAAAGTTTCAGCGATCCCCGTTCTCGAATCCGAATGTGATGGCTACTGCTTTGAGACGAAAAGGGCGATCATTTGACTGATTTCATGGACCGTGGATTAACAATTACAGTTGACGTATACTGTGAAATGTTAATAGAACTGAGACGTGCGATACAAAGTTGAAGGGGAAACTCTCGTCTGGCATAATCCCCCTCCACAGCAATGCACGCCTTCACACTGCTGCCAGACCCAAGGAAAAGAATCACGATTTTCGTTGAGAACTTCATCACCCTCCGCACCATCCCGACATTGCACCAAGCGACTATTTGCTCTTTTTGCATTTGAATAAATGGCTGGGTGGAGAGCTATTTCAAAACGACGATGGCTTCAAGCCTGGCGTTACCAACTGGCTCGATTTCCGGGGGGCAAACTTCTATGTAGAGGGGTTAAAGAAGCTGGTGCAGCGTTACGAAAGTTTATAGATGTGAACGTCGATTACATGGGAAAGTGAAGTATATTTGTAGTAAAATAATACTGTCAACAAAAATCTTTTCTAGTGAGCTTATTTTTTATGATGAAACGGACCTTAGTTTTGCAATACGCGCCGGAAGTACGACAGCCTGGATGTAATGGCGCTGATCTTCCTAAATAGGTGGCCGGCTCAGAGCCGAGTGATTTCCCACTATGGACGGTGATTTCCGACACCCGCTGCAGAAAAACTTTTGGAAGTCCTTACAGAAAGCACCACCTTAAAGGAGTACTGTAACTGGTAGCTGGAAATAGTTAATGAGAAGGGCTATATTCTGATCATGATTCTAACTACGTGAAAGCACAAAAAAATTTCGTGAAGCAGTTTGTAGATCGCGAAATGGAGGAGTTGGCCGACGGCCCTCGCGGATGCAGGTGATGGCGTGAACACACTGAAACGATACGTGACATGACTCCTAAAGCAGTACATGCTTTATATTATAAATACTGTTAGTAATTCCTAATTGAATGACCTTTTATACGCATGGCCAGAGAGTAAATTTAATATATATCAGTAAATGCGGCAAGAGTCAACAAAATGTTCCCTGAATTTTTGTAAGTTGTTCATCACATGTTTTATACACACTTCTTCTTCTTCTTCTTCTTCTTCTAGCCTACCCTCTCCTACCTTGACCATTGCTTATGTAAGCATTCGTAATTCTTAGTTAATTATAATTGCATTAACTGGAAATAGTGTACGTGTGTATCTCAACAGTAATAATCACCATTTTCACAGCTGAGAAACCCGAGGTTCCGGTTTCTGTAAGTACTTTTAACGCTTTCCGGAGTAACAGCTTGCCAACGAACAATTATCAATCGCTTTCTACATCTCATGCAGATCGCTACTAAACGTAGCAAATCTTTTGAGAACCTATAACTATTATTTTGGATATGTCATGTCCAAGTGAGAATGAAACTGGCGCGCCTGTAGTAATACGCTGTCGTGAATTTGAAATTGGTAGCCTGCTATCCCGGCAGCGGATTATGCGTCCACATATCTCCATCCTCAAACAATTAGTTACAACTCTGAAGTGGGGTTGCTGTCTTCCTAGAGTATTTCCAGCTATTTGTTACATCAGGAGATTCCGAAAGTGCGTTCCCGAACGCAGGCCTTGATTTCGAGTTCAACTATTCCAAATCTCTAGGGCAGTGCTGCCATTTAACAAGTGTACAGACGCTCAAAACGCACGAGCGCGAATTATGTTCTGGAGCCAAGTAGCTACCTCGACGGTGGTGTTTGAGAACGAGGCAGACTTTGTTAACTTTTGATTGAAGTCCATAAATTATAATTGATTCTGTGGATATCTGTGTATGGTGTTTTTCCGTCTCTCTTTCCCTAATGAGCTGTGCTCCCTATTTTGTTGCAGTTGGAGATTATTGGCGGATATTATCAGGAGCCAGTTGGAGGCGGTTTATTGACCTGTTAGAGGCTAGCATACTCTAGTCCAGCGGTTGGACCTTTGAATCATTTCAGACGTTGTGGGACTCCTGCACTTGACTTCGAAGTACAGAAGTTGCCCCAGTCACGCAGGTTAAAGCGCGGCCGGCAGCTCATAACTGATTGGACAGTTTGGCAGTGCAGAGAAGTTATGCGAGCCCCCAATAAACACTTCCAATTAAATCTATGGAGCAGTGCCTAGTTTAATCTGCCTTGCACGCTGCCATCAGATGCGTGACTGCATACTGTGGCATACGGAAGCTGGAAGGGACGAATGAAAGCAACGTTTGTCAGGTCTATTGTTTTTGTCTGGCATTTAGTTTCTACTATTGGGTGTCGTTGCCGGGATGCACAACGTAACTTGTTTCGCCAACCTGATGCGTTACGGTTCTCAGAGGAAAATACGAACACATTTAAGAACAAAGGTGAGGACACGGCCAACCCCCAATAGCTTACAACCATTGCGACGAACACACTATAAAACCTATCTATTCTTAGAATTAGGTATTTGTAAACTATGTGGCGGACCGGGACACAAACTTCGAACCTTTGCCTTAAGCGGCCAAGTGTTCTACCGACACCACTCACAAGCCGACCTCACAACTTTACTACCGCCAGTACTTCATCTCACTTACAACGGAAGTGCACGGAATTTTCATCATGTACAAAGGATGTAGTAGCAGTCAGCGATTGTGACTAAGTATGTTCTGCAAATCTACATACTGGAAGAAGCGTAAATTTACAACCATCTCCGACACCAGCCCGATTAAGTTTTAGAGGAACAGAAAATTTTGAAATAAGAAATTTATCGACAATTTAGTGCCAGTTCTATAATAAAGTTCTGTAGTGCTTCAGGGCTCGTAAACCTTGTCATAATGACAATGAAGAGCGGACTCAGTACAGATGGTAACCTTGAAATAATGCCGTTGTAATACACGTAAGGTATTACCACACTGTGAGTACAATACGTCCGTTAGGTATGTGCTGCATCCACGGGGCAATGCGACCGCCACTCGGAGAGTGCTGAAACCCTCGGCTATGTCGCGTAATTCACTTACGATCTGGGACGAGTAAACTACTTTGTTTAGGACTTTGCGACGAAGTCTATTTTACGTTTATCCTCTTCATGAAAGTCAGAACTGTATTTACGGCACACGCAATAACTATTTTAACTATCTCAGTTTCGCGTCATTGGTGATGTTTGTTTTATGGACGTTAAGGCCGTAGTCCAAGTCATAATTATCTGCCTAACATTTTGCCTTTCCATGCCGGAGACATCAGAGGCTTTAACTGCTCAAAGCAGTTACAGTCTCAAACAAGATCTGCAAGCCGAATTGTTTATATCTATCCACGCAATATCAGTATCAGTATCAGCAGATTATGCACTGGAACCAACGAACCACCTAATTCGTTTCTGCGACTGTTGTTTTAGGAAGATCTTATCACCACTACGATATGACGTAGAGAGGCAATAGAAATTCGAAAGCCCAGAATCAACTTTAATTGATAGCAAGGACTAAAATTTGACAAGTCGCGGTCCTTAATACTAAATAAAACAAAAAGCACCAACTCTTCCCAACTAAAGCTCCGTAACAATGTCGGGGCAACTCCACGACCCTAAGGCACCGATCTAATGACGTCACGAAACGAGCGTTGCGTGGATACACAAAGCTAGCTAGTTCAAGAATAATGACTTTGTGTCAACAAATCCTCTGATGATTTCTCCAGCGTCAGAAGACGAAGCGTTAGGGAGAGGATCATTAGTTGGACCACTGCCTATGTCCATAAAATATCAGCAATAAGGCAAATATCGACCGTGAAAGATTGCATTCTTAGACGACTCTCTTCTGTCACGCCGCAGTTACGTAGTTATCCTTGATAAACGACTTTCACGTGCAATACAGCACATGGTGACGACAGTTGCAGCAGTACTTGCAATAGATATTAAATATGGCCTACTGCTTCTAGCCTTATACGCAAGCTTCTAGATAGATATGGAATATTAACAGCTAGTGTGTGTATAATTTTAGTAAATCAACACTGTCGTTGTCGTAAGATATGTGACTGCCCCTCCAGCCGAGCCCTGTTTATGTCAACCGCTGATCAGTAATTGACTGCAACACTAAGTGGGGATATGTTATTCTAACACGTGTGATTTTAACCTCGTGACAAGCCATACCAACGGTGCTAGTTTTACAGTTTTAACGACCCGTAAGGTGCCTAGTTTCAGAAGAAGAAGGCTAATGACATGCTTTATACGCAACACTTGTGAGATAGAAGTACGGCCATATTTGCCATCGCAGATCTTTGATGGCCCTGCAGACAAATGTACATAGTATTACTTCTTAAGTAAGTGAAAACTGTCTAGTTTTAGAAGAACATGGCATCTTAATTGTTCATTCTTGAAACTTACATCTTAATGTAGAAAACGTACTTGTGTAAACATTTGTATGGGATCACAATAGTAATTAACGCCAGCGAAAGTTGTAAAAGGAAGGATATACAATGTCGCGGGGAAAAATGAATAAGTGCCGCATTTCTTATGATTGGGGGCTGTGAGCGTCGCACACTCTGTTTTGTGACGTTTTGTGGCTTTGATCTGCATGTTAAATTAACTGAATAATTACTGTACGGTATGATATATAGCCGGGCGCTTTAATTCTATTCCCTTTCCGACATCTTTTTATGCAAATAATTTTCACTGTGGTTTTGAACTTTATTTCAGGTTTCAAATAAGAGGGATTGGTGACGAGTTGTTGGAAGGCGAACTACCGAACGATAATAATTGTGTTCTCTTTTTACTTGCTCCTTAAAGTGAAATTAAAGCGTCCCTGAGATAGCTTGCCTATTATATTACGTAGGAATTTTAGCAGGTTGTTCAGTCACACTCCATCCAACGAGAGCGTTAACCAATTTGCTCACTGGTCTGATGCAAAGGAATTAGAAGAGGGCACCTTAGAGGTAAAAACATCTGACAGATAACGTGCAGTAACTTACATTTCTGGACCATATCAATGAAGGACAATTAGATGCAGGTTTCAGTTTTAGAAAGAAACACCTCGGTATCTAAGTAACTAACCGAACATAGCGAATTTTGTGTTATATTTAATCGTTGCTTTTAATTTTATTTAGTAACTGATGTAGTTTAAGAACTATTCTCGTTACCGAGCGATGTTGCGCAGTGGTTAGCACACTGCACACGCATTCGGGAGATCAGCGGTTCAAACCCGCGTCCGGCCATCGTGATTTTATTTTCCGTGAGTTCCCTAAATCGCTTTAGCAAACGCCGGTATGGTTCCCTCGAAAGGGCACGGCCGACATCCATCCTCATCCTTCACTAGTCCGTAGGGACCGAAGAACTCGCTGTTTGGTCCCCTCCCCCAAATTAACAAACAATCAACCTAGTCTTGTTCTTACTAAAGATTCCTTTTAACAGGGCACTTGAAAATTGCATACGCCCAAGTTACAGGACAGCACACAAAATAATAAAATTAACAATGTCAAGTGGTATGGAATCATTTAAAAATGTATTAACGTGACCGAAGAAAATGTGCTGATTATGGCTTCGTGGACTAACATGCCTTCGTCGTGATCATAAGCAACGGTGTGCGTGTGCGCGTGTGCGTGTGCGTGTGCGTGTGCGCACGCGCGCGCGCGCGCGCGCGCGCGCGTTTAACCACCACCACTCCAGGCCTTGAATGCAGCACCCTTGATTAAAAAAGAAAGCTATGCTTGAGAGAACAAGATGTTTCGCTAGTGTCCGTGATCACGTAGAGATATCGGCTAGTCATAGCATGTGTGCTTGCATTGCATCGAGCGGAAGGGCCCATTGGAAGGACGACGACTGTTTGTTCTTCAGGTGTAGAATGTAAGAAAGTCCGGGCACGTTCTGCTGCGACGCAGCGAGCGCGGCACGTGCGTGCCACGTGCGGGCGATAAGACGCGAGGCCCAATCTGCGGCTGTCGACACGCGCGCCTGTGGCCGCTAATGACTCAGCCGGCTCTGGCCGTGCCAATTAGCGCCCTGCTGCGCTGCGAACGATCGCCGCCTGCCTTTCACCCTGATAAGGGATCACTGAGCCCGCCCGCATAGGTCACTGCAAAATTGCACTTTTCTTCTAGTATGACTCATGCGGAAAATGCCCACGGAGCATAATGACTGTTGTGTCACCTGTAACTTGATGCTAGAATTAAATTTTTCCTCGTTTTTGAGCTGTACGAAATCAAACTGCGGCAGTGGCACAGCTTAAGATTGCTCTGGGTTCTCACGCATACGATTCCCTTTAAGCGACATGCCAGCACCACACCACTCTAGTGTCGAAGGAACCTGGCCTACTCGCTGCGTTACTGTATTTGTGACCGTTATTTCAAGGGATCGCCTGCCTTGAACTGACCCGCAAGACAAGGTTAAATTAACACCCAGTGATCACCATCCTGTAGCGAATCTGTTGTACTGAAAGTGGAGGCCGGGTGTCGCGCGCAGGAAAACTTCGCCCCGCGTAAACCCTGCTAATTCCTTATTACCTATAAATCACCTCTCAGGAGTCCACATGCTTCGCTTTTGACTATGAAATGGTGTTCCAAAACAGCGGATGTTTGTTGTCAAGGGACAATCAAAGTACGATGACTGTAGAGAAGGTCATCATGCGAACGCAGCACTTTCATCGTCCTGAAGACGACCTGCAAATATTGTAGCAACAACGGTTTTGTTTTCTTGTTCTTAGTGCCAAAAATGACGTACCGTAATACCCAAAAGGTCGTGAAAAGAGACGCACATATAAACCACTCATTTCGGGAGGAGGGGGAAGAGGGGGAATGAAATTTCGAATCCCAATGACTCTCCCCACTTCGGTTTTGTGTAACTGTATCCAGAGCAGGGACGCGTCCTGTTCATTTCTGAATTCTTAAATTGTGTTCCCTGACGCTAATCCTATTTACGTCCAGTGGACGTTAAATCGTGAGTTTCTTTGCAGTTTGTATAGAGCAGTGTTTCCCAAACTGCGATCGAAGTGTTCCGCAAAGATCTATTAATAACATGGTGGTTTCTTTCGACATTCTGACTATGCTTTTTTTTTTAATTTTACGATTTCTGTGTTACTAGATTTAAAACTGAAGTGATTACCGAATAAAACAATTTTATCTGATTCTTCAGAGTTTTATTACTCTTCGAAACAAAATGGGCATTCCACCAAAGAACGTGGATTCTCAAAGCAGTCTGTCAGAAAGAACTGCGTCTACACCAATGTAGTCTCCATAAATGGAGATAGTGTTCCAGAAGCCACGTAAAATAGTTTAATATTCTCCCCGTAGTCCAGAGTAAAAGACATTTGTTACTTTTTGTGCAATCAGAAAGGAAGGATTATTGAATGTTGTCCGTTTAGTAGATTAATGAATACGACTATAGCAACTTCGCCATACCAATTTCCCGTTATTTATGCAGACCTATGCCCGGGATTATTTACACTGGATGCACTGGAAACACACACACACACACACACACACACACACACACACACACACACACACAGTCTTGGGATCTGTGTAAGACTGTACGCTAATGAACCCTCTCAAACTGAAGTACAGCATGTATGTTTCTAATCCACACATTATACGCACAACAGGAGCTAGCTGTATTCTCTGGGACGGTTTACATCAATTGCTGATGCAATAGTGATGGTGCCACTAATTGCGGTGACAGGGCGCACGCGATGAGTAATCTGATATAGGCGACAAGACGGAATCTGAAACAGTAGCGCAGCCCCAAGGCCGTATTCGACTGGTCACCTTCACGCTGACGAGCAGGGAAGTGATGACCATCAGCCTTAAAATTGAAGACAAGGAGCTGTACTGGCAAGTCGGCCGCGCTCCGATGCACACGGATACACAAGCTCGCTTCTTCCCTCCTACAGAGGGGCAAACATCCACATGAGACCTCCGAACGGCTTGCCCACAATCGGAACACACACTGCCGTCTTTCAGTTCCGATCAGTGTGACAATATTTTCTACTACACGGAAGACAGTACGTTAAGTACTGTGTTAATCGCGTCTAGTTATCAGTGTTGGGTATCGCATTCTCATTACATCTGAGATTCTGAAGAGAGAAAAAAGAAAAAAGGTTTTCTTCGCGCGGTGAGGAGCTACTCTATTAAACGAACTGTATTAACACAGACATGAAAATACATAATAATGCAACAGCGTCCGACGTAAATCTAATCACATTCCAAACTGTGGCTTTCAAACGTGTGCGTGTAGAGGAATTTTGAATTGGCGAATATTCAGTGATATGTCAGGAACGATAGTCTGAAGCAAAATAACTTCACATGGAAACATGCCCTATTCCGAATGGTTTCCAGATAGTACACATTTAATGACAATGTTATTTATTTTCTGTAGTATTCAATACATGGTCCAGTTTTACACATGAACAACAATTAATAAGGGCCGGCCGTGGTGGCCGAGCGGTTCTAGGCGCTTCAGTCCGGAACCGCGCGACTGCTACGGTCGCAGGTTCGAATCCTGTCTCGGGCATGGATGTGTGCGAGGACCTTAGGTTAGTTAGGTTTAAGTGGTCTACGTTCTAGGGGACTGATGACCTCAGATGTTAAGTCCCATAGTGCTCAGAGCCATTTGAACAATTAGTAAACATCAAAACATGTGTTTTACAAAGTATCAATTGAAAAACACGTATTTTTGACACATTCACATTCATGTGTGTTCGATGGACGCTGATACGTGCAGAAAGTCAGCGTGTGCTGGTAGCAGGACTACGCTGCACCATTTGAACAATGTGTCGCTCTTTCTGTGCAGGTTGCTGAACTACACGTTCGGAAGCAAAATGTGAACTTAGAAGAGTACCTGTTTCACGCAATTAGCTGGAAACTCTGGTGAACATTCTAGCCAGCGCATGTACACAAACGACTACCAACTTATGTTTCTGATACACAATCGTGTGCACTACTTCGACTCACAACACACCGTGGGCAACTGTACACTCAACGGGCTAGTTTAACGACAGAAAGGCGTTTCGAGCAAAGACGTTAAAGCAACGTAGTGCGCTGAGCTGGAATGAAACGTCACAGACGCTGGGTAGGTAAGGCACATACGCGCGCGCCACTAGCCCACAAACAAATTTACAATACATATGCTCTGTCTCTGAAACCACTCGGAAAATTTGGAAATTTGTGGTAAGGGACAAAACTGCTGAAGTCATCGGTCTCTTAAGCTTACACACTACTTAATCTAACTTAAAGAGGCCTCAGACCGCACGGCTACCCCGTGCGGCAAACCACTCGGAATAAAGTGTATGCGCCATATGAGGTTTTCTTGCTTCAAATAAGCAACATACCTGAATATTAACCATACCTCCAGGACACCCAATAAATGCATTCTACGGCAGAAAATGTTTGATAATCAGAGGCTGTAAAACTGTTACTAGTGAAGAAATTAAGTCTTAGCTTCAAGTTTTGTTATTCAGAACATTTGAGGGAAATACGAATTGCTTACGAGTTCAAGTATTGAGTCGCACATATTATGCAAAAAATAAATAAAAAGTATCAGGAGGATTTGAAAGACATATTGAGGGTACCAAGGGAAAATGCCACATATCTGCACGCAGACTGAGCCCAGCCTCCGGCTTTACTCTGAAACATACGAGGCAGCTTTAATATCCCCACACGCGCGCACAATGTGGCCGCAGTCGCGTACGTGCTTTTTGTCGCCTGCCCGCTAGCTTGGCGACGCGGAGTCACGAGGAAAGCTGACGACTGTGGCAGCCGACTTCCGGAGCAGACAGCCGTCCGACACTCAATCATTCGCAGAAAATGCGTCAGCTCGCCGGCGCCCGGAAACCACACAATCCACGCACTAAGTAACCAGTCGGCGTCTTCTCTCCCGCTCTCAAGAAACTGAGGATCACGCACCTTCACAAAGCACATGAGCAATATTCCTACGCAACAACATTGACAGTTGATTACACCTACTGATGAATGTTCATGGTCAACGGCCAGAGCGCGGCCTCGTAGAAAAGTTCTCTAACTGCTCACATGCCATACAACGCATCAAATGGAACTCCGTTCGTTAAATACTTGCGATGTGTTGGAGAGAAAATGAGTCTGTTGGAGGAAGAATTGGGTCCATCAAACCTCTCTCTTCACGTACGCGGCGTGTCGTAACCGTTAGAGGACATAAATTACCTCCCGAAGTTTGTTGGTGGTTTGAGAGAACTATATATATATATATATATATATATATATATATATATATATATTTTGAATCAATTATCCAGTGAGGAAATTATCGGCCATTACTGCCAGCAGCAACTGATAAGATTGGAATTCAAAGAGATGGCTATGCATCTCTGGTCAACGTAACTACGGTCTTTAGCTCTGTAACACAGAAATGGAGCACTGAACGTCTGCTTTCTAAATAACTTTTTTATTCGACAACATATGAAGGAGAGGGAGAAAAAAAATTCTTTTAAAGCGAAGTGTCCCACTGATTTTCTGACATCGGTTCAAAAACAAATCGTGCAAATTATCAAAAAAATTTAGTGAATCGACATATCTGATTGGAGACGCGTGTTAACTAACATTAGCCCACTTGCCATGCTAGGAACGAGACGGCTGATGTTTGCCGAAAGGACTTCGCTACTCTTGTTACGCATGCCATCAGGGCACTTTCCTCTTGCCATGCCCCTTACTGCAAGGGATGGAGATTATCGCTGAACCTTACATCAGTTTTTTCGACGCCAGTTTAACTGGACCATTGAAACCACTCAAAATAACCTGTTTCTGAAATAACAGATTTTCAGTTTTTCATTCATATTACTTCCTCTATTAAACATACAAATCTAAAAGATTTAAAAAATTTGACTCCAGTTTTAAGATACATAGAATCAAATTACTAAATTAAATAGGAAAATAATTTGTCCATTCTCAAGGGGCTACAAGCAGATAAGGGCATGTTACGTAGACACAGGGGGCTGATCAGCTGCTTTCTATGAACTGCTAAGTTTTAAAGTTCGTCCTTTTGTCACAAATCGTTGTAGCTCCTTCCGTTTTTAATCTTTTAAAGCAAATGGAGCACTGAATATTGATACTGCACCTCGCAAACATTTCCAGTCTACGGATGGTGCCATTCTGTTATACAACTGACGACAGTTAGAAACTAGCATGAAGACAAGATGAGGTAGGTCTTCCTCTGCATGTACACACGTACCATTCTAATAGACCACACCACGTTGTGACATTATTGTCTAAGCAATGCTGCACTAATTCTTATGCCATCTGTTTGGTGTTCAAATCTGTCGGCATTATTATTAAAATAATAGCAGTGATAGCTTTTGCATTTTCTATAATAACACAATATTTCAAATCAATGCAAAATTTACGAAAAAATTGCGTTTTTTACAGAGAGTTTATAAACGAAAAATTTTGGCGCTGCTACTATGACTACCTGGTATTTCGCTTTTTTTACCCGGTTATTAGTAGAAAATAACACCTGTCATAACCGAGATCAGACAAATACCGGGAGATAAGAGGTATTCAGAACTAAAACACTGGTATCGGTTTTAGCCGGTCAATTATCCCATCCCTGCTTACCTCGTTGACAACGACCATGGCAGTAAGACAGTAAAGACAGTAAGGCAGCAAATGTGACGTAAAGCAACGCTCAGGCAGAAACGGTTAGGGTAGCACTGCAACAACAACACCCACGCACGCCGACATAATGAGGCGCTGATTAGTATGGTGGGAATTAGAAATCACTGCGACCCGTTTTAACTCCATTAAGCGGAAAATTATGCTCGATTTATGACCTACCTGTTTACTGACTAGCGAAAGGTAACACGAATGAAACCTGCTGGAGACGTCATCGACACACGCTAGACGCAGTTCATTTTTTACAGAGAATGAGGTACGGTATGAGCGGTTCGATTTGGAGTAGCCTAAGCAATAATCTCCATCGCAATCCACAGCTTTCTCAATCGCATTTCAGGGAACATCAACATACTTAATAGTACTTAGGTCGATTACAAAACCAGTTGTGGCGGACTTTCAACAGCTAAAAAACATCGCTAAATCTGTTGTGGTTAATGAAGACTGATCATAAGGAGAACACGTTTCCTGTCCTTTTTAATACTTTTTTCAAAAACTTTTAGAGCTTTTATAAAATGCGCCGGCAGTACGCCACGTCTGATATCATTACTGAAATGTGGCTCTCCTGGAAGTAAGAGTAGGTGACGTAAATAATCGGGTCGCGTTCTTGTGGTGCAAGTGTCAAGCACTGCTCACGAAAGTCGTCTTGCGCTATCCGTAGGACACGAGCGTTAACTTCCGGGAACTCTCATAATCTCAGAGCTAAAGATAAAGCAAGATGACAGCAACGCCCCTATCGCGATATGACGCAAGACATTCCGAGGTGTCACGTCCACCGGAAGAGTCGACAGCGGGGTAAATATCGGACGGCGTCGGCGCGTTCCCGGCTTTCGGCGCAGGGCAGCAGAGCGTCTGCGGTTACTGCGGGCGAAACGTTACGGAAAAATAAGCGCATCAAAGTCGGGTGGCCGGGCGACTTTTTCCTTTTTGCCGCGACCGGCCAGCGCGGCAGATCTGGCGGCGAAGGGCAGCTGTCCGGCGCACGTGGACGGCCGCGCCCGGAAATAGTGCGCCCGTCTCGTACTACGGCCGTAAACACGGGAGGGGTGAAGGCCCGCCTACGGTAAAATTAGACCGCGCACTACTCGGCCACTCGCCCATCGGCCACGCCCCTCCGCCCGACACCGACCAGCGATCGCGTCTAACCGGGTCGGCTGAAGCTCCCTGACGCACGGTGGAAAAGCCGAGTACACAAGAACGGTGTCGGGAAGAGTGCTCTGGGTTTAATGTCCCGGCGATGTACAGGTCGTAAGGGTCCGAGTACTGTCGTCCAATGTTAACAGGTTGCGTTAAGACTGCTACCGGGCTGTCCTGCCACCACCGACACAACAGTGGGTGTTCTACGAGCAACGTCGGCCCCAACTGTGCTGCAACTGCCGCTGCGCAAAGCACCGTGTCTGAGTAAATAAATAATGAACATTCCTGGGCCGAAATTTTCGTCAACATCAAGGGCAAAAACCAACTTCGACTCGGTTTAAAACTAAGAAGGGACCTTTTTCACATGTAGACATACTACAAATATAACGATATGTAAAGTTCAGAATTTTTAAATGATTCGGTAAGAGATACACTCTTCGACCTTCAAGCCTGTTAGAGTTATATATCGAGACAGAAAAAAAAATGGCTCTGAGTACTATGGGACTTAACTGCTGAGGTCATCAGTCCCCTAGAACTTACTTAAACCTAACTAACCTAAGGACATCACACATACATCCACGCCCGAGGCAAGATTCGAACCTGTACCGGTTTGGCATTTACAGTGTGAGCAGGTATCCTGGACGGTCATGTGACTGGATCATACCTCGTTACTTTCAGAGTAACTGGTCCTGCGTACTTCATCTTCCTACAAAACGTACCGGACCCGTCCTTGGAAGCTGTGGCACTGACTTCTCCGTCAGGAATTGCGGTTTCAGCACGATGGTCCACCATCTCACTTATCACGTGCGGTTCTGAGACATCTCAACAGTAGCGGTCGCGCGGTTCCAGACTGCAGCGCCTAGAACCGCTCGGCCACTCCGGCCGGCCTATATCGAGAGAAGAACTTTTTTGTATGCTTGTGTATAAAGCACGCAATGCTATACGAAACACTGGGAAATTTGCTGCTGATAGGTATTTTGGCAATCAAGGAACGATCTAAGATTCCTTAATATATGGCGTAACGAGAAATGCTATTTGCCAAAATGCAAAATTTCACCTTTTTGAAAAAAGTTAACAAAATCTGGCCAAAATTAAAATTAAGAGAAAATTGACATTCTTGGAGTTTTTATACCATACGAAAATTTAAGGGTTTTGAAGTGATCTTTGTAGGAGGTAGAAACTTCACAGCGATTTCATATCGCCGCGGGGCGTGGAGCCCGCTGGCATTGCCATTTGGGAATGTCAGATGCCAAGTAATTTAAATCAAACTACAGCACGGTGGTGCACATGCAGATGAACGTTCTTGTGGCGACTTACTTTTTGTTTTCTGAGTTAGGGACAGAGCGCGCGGTACCAAGGTCACCAATATCTATTAACCAATTTAAAAATGCAAAGCAGTCATATAGTAAAGCAACGTAATGAGAAATATAGGAAGGGACTAGGAAAGTACTTGAAAAAGGAAATAAAAATATTGGCTGGTATACACGGTGTTCGGAAATTCCCGTTCCAAGCTTCTAGGACTCGTGGAGGGTAGTGAATACGTAATATTTTGAACAGGAACCCGTGTCCGGAAACGTACCGTTTCTGTTCTACTACGGTTTCAATTCAACTCAGATCTGCAACGAGTCCGCGTCGGCTGGGAGCTACAGTAAAGTCTCAGACTGTCTGTCCTAGTATGGAGGATGACGTGTACTACGTCAGACGGTCACCTGATGTCACTTAACGTCTGCCTTGCTGCGAGACCTAATCAATGCCTGTGCGTCACCGATACAGTAGACATGGTTCGGTACACGTTTTCGGAATACACGTCGGCTGTATCACGAACGTTTTCCGCAACGTAACACACCATCGCAAAAGCCTTTTTGCCGAAGTCACACGTAGCGGCTCCGAGAAACCAAGTACCTTCACCGTGAGGAGGCAGGACTATGGCGCTCCACTGAAACGCCGCACGCCCGAGTTTAAAGAGGTAATGCATCGCGTTTAAGAGAACTCGTTAACGAATTCTAACAACTGCGCCTGCGATGGATGTTGCTCACAGTACCGTCTGGGACGTTCTTCGTAAGCAACAATTCGCTATGGGACCAGCCGATTTTCTACAGCGCGTAGCCTACTGCACCTGATTCCTGCACCGCTGCATCGACACACCCCAGTTTCCAAGTCGAGTCCTGTTGACAGGCACAGTTCAGTTCACTGAGGACTGCGTTTGATTTCGCGAAACAGCAAAATCTTGGCAGACGAAATCCTTCGTGCCACGGATGTTCAGGGGTTTCAGCACCGGTTTGGCATTACAGTGTGAACAGGTATTCTGGACGGTCATGTGAATTGACCATACCTCCTTCCATTCAGAGTAACTGGTCCTGCGTACTTCATCTTCCTACAAAACGTACTGGACCCGTACTTGGTAGCTGTGACACAGAGTGTCCGTCAGGAATTGCGGTTTCAGCACGATGGTGCACCACTTATCACGTGCGGCTTTGAGACATCTCAACAGACGATATGGTGAAAAATGGATAGGCCGAGGTCGTCCAACCGCGTGGCCTCCGCGATCGCCGGATGTAACGCCTGTGGACTACTTCCTACGGGGTCATATGCAAAGTTTAATTTACGAGACTGCTGTAGAGACAGAGGAAGATCTGCTGGCACGAGTTCTGGCCGCTGAACTAGAAATTGAAGAGACACTGGATGGGATGGAGAGTCTGTACCAGGACATGCTTGGTAGATACAATGTCTCTAACAACGTTGGTGGTCGTGACATTGAGCCGCTGTTGTAATGCACCAGTACTGTTCCGTACGTAGAATAAGCTGGATTTTTCTGTTTTGGAATAATGTACACACGTAGGGTTTACGTATTAATACCAACAAATGTGCTTAAGTTATAAGTGGGCGTTTCGTTATGTTTCCTTTCGAATTGTTACCTAATAATTGTACTGTGTCATGCGCAATCGAATTCCTCAAACAGAAATGAATGAATTAAAAATCTGAATTGGGACAGTCGTTGAACAGAAGTTTCCTACCATGTGTTCGTGTTCAAAATATATATTCACTCCCCTGTACAAGTCCTAGAAGTCTGTAACGGGAATTCTTTAACACCCTGCATACTGTATAGGCTACGGAAATTTGCAGTCATTTGTTCTCAATTCTTTCGATAAGAGTTGAGACGAAGCAAACATTGAGAAGACTTGAGAGAGTGGAACGTGATCACCCTTACAGTCGGGTAACAACAAATAATAGTCTGTCTTGAAGTGCCAACTAGTTACCATCGCACTGGCCCTTATGTGTTTCCTCGAAATCTATGCGTTACGGGATGTCCAAACTGAAGGGTTTTCAAGGCTATTTAGTCTCTGACTGGAAGGAGGTGTGGCACAGCTGTAAATGGATTTACAGGTGCAACTTTTCACAATCTTCGCCATTCTTCCTCCAAATGATTCGCGGTCTTCAGCTTTAACAGCGACGTCATTGCACGTAAGGTGACAGAGTAATGCGCTGCTGTGGAGATGCTGCTGACCTCCCACTAGTGCGGTACCATCTTCACAAGCAATGGTATCCAACGGAATAACATGGTCCCTAACCTACACCGAAGGGGGCGGGCCGGGGGTGGGAGCACTCCCTGTCTTGGAAATCTCTTTCTGTAGGCTGCATGTACTACATTGCTTATAGTACGCTTGAGTAGTAGGAACGGACCAGGAATATAATGCCGTGCCTGGTGTTTGGCGGGACACATGTATGAAATTCCTAAGTCAGTAGAGGCAGATTTATATTGGTTTGCCGGGAAGTATGCCAATGCGTTACCCTTGTCTGTGCTGTTAAGGAGGCCTATGTATCTAAAACATTAGACGCCGGAATCTAGTACCAGTACAACTCACTCCCCGACAAACACTAGTGAGGTCAAGATAAACAGCCTCTACCTGACGAACTGGTCTTTTGTTGTGGCTTGTGGATTTCACCATCAGATACTTCGGGTGTTTCAAATTTTATCTTCAACATTGCAAAACAATCTCGAGATAGTATAGAGCGGCGCACGCCATCATCTCTCATCTAGCTGATGGTCAGACTAAAGCTATTAAAAATTTTACCCTTTATTTTATTTTGAATACAAAGCATTGCCACAAATATAGACGCTGGGCTGACGAAGACATAGATGTAATCTGAGCAGCTACGCCTTCAAGTACCTATTTAATCGTCTTCACGAGGCTGAGTAACTATTACAGCTTCCCCACCGAAGCAAAGTGTTTAATATAAAGGAGAATCGAAACCAACTTCACTTGGTAGTAACGCAGGATGATTACTAGCCTAACGAGAGAAACAATTCAGCTCTTACCTATCATGGAGAGTCATCCGTTTCGAAGCAAGTACTGAAATAAAATGTTGGATGTTTCTTCTTCAATTAAGGATAAAATTATGCATTAAGACCTTTCACATCTCGCAAACCATTCTTAAGCTTTACACTTCCTGACGTCAAATAGGCAAATTCAAGGCAACAGAAGGTAAAGTACGACCAGTCGAGGAAAGCATTTTATTTCGAATAAACACTACGAAAAGAGCAAGTAAGAACTGCGGGACACACACTCAAGTTTTTAACAAACTAGGTCGAGTCACACCTATCTTGCTAACAGAAGGCGTGTTAAGCATCTTTTATAAAAAAAAATCAAGGCGAACTGAACAAATAAGTAACAATGCTGGACAGGACACTGGAGATACAGTAAATAAGTAGAACTGAAGGGTTGCGTAAGTGAAACAGAATGGACTGAATGAATACATTTACGGCCGGAAGAGCTACGAACTCACGTTCTGGAGTGCTTCCACTTGTGATATAGTACGACGTAAACAACGGCACGTACAGAATGAGGAAGTTCAGTCGAGACGAGTGCAGTGCAGGTGCCCGAGTACGTAAGATATGCAAGCTGCGCGGCCATTAGGTCAGAGGTGTTTGTCAACAGCGGCGGCCGAGCTGCCGCCCGGGCAAGCTGCCAGGCGGTGATGTCACGGGGTAGGCGAGCCATGCGGCGTGCCCGTGGCCCCTCGCACCTACGCAACCGACCTCCTGCAAGGCCGCCCCCGGATCTGATTTAATTTCCAGGTGGGAGCGTCCGACACCGAATGCCAACGGCCTGACACAATCCGCCACGTCTCACGTTCTCTCAGACCTTCCGTCATCTCCGGTTCCAAAGCTCAGCAGGCTGGCGGCGTAATTTTCATTGGAACACTGGCTACATCACATTCTCCACGTACATGTGCTCTAAGTTTAATCACATGCTTATTTAGTTGAGGCAAGAAGCTGTCCCACGTAACGGACACCCTATTTCGTAAGGAAATGAAAATGCCGAAATCAGGTTTTAGCTTTTATGTTATCCAAAGTGTGGTGAATTTGCCTGTATAATTAAAACAAACACACACACACACACACACACACACACACACACACACACACACACACACTCTTTCACAATGCAGTCTCAGGTCTCTAAAACGTCCTGGGAACGAAAGCCATTGTTCTGTGATGCTCGCCATGCGCACCCGTTTATCGTCAATGCAACCCGGGAAGCAGAAAGGCGTTCAGAGTGAACACACATGGGTCCGATGTTACCCACACGGTATGTAGACACCAACTTTTGCGGCTATAAGAAATACAAGGTGCGAGTTCGAAGTACTGGCTCCGATTGAACAAGGATGGGGAAAGAAATCGGTCATAGCCTTTCTCGGAGGATCATCACCGTGTTCATGAGAAGTAATATACAAAAAATTGGAAACAATAAAAAACACCTTCTGACCATGCAAGAAAATTACCACATACATAAAACCAAAGCAGAGGGGAAAATCCTGTTGAATGACCAAGTACACACGCCAAGCATTTCATTATTTACACTAATAGATAAAATAGAGTAATGTTCGCAAAAAGGATGAATATAATAATACTGTTCAATGTAATAATAATAGAACCCAACACCTTTACACTCACTCACATCCATGACCCCTCCCCAGAATATTGAACCGAAAAGTCAAAACAGCGGTCACCAAAGTTTTCAGCCACACTAACAACTAGTATAACCGCCACCCCCACAAAAAAGGCACTATCGCCCCCATCTCTCTCTCTCTCTCTCTCTCTCTCTCTCTCTCTCTCACTCACACTCACACACTCACACACACACACACACACACGGGATAAACATCATAAACAGAAGTTAGTGACGAACATATACTTCGTTGGGGGTGGCAACACATAGGTAAACATACAAAAGACGATGAAACACGTAATGGAGTCGCAATATTTACGCTGTGAAAAGAAGTGTACGACGAAATAGTTGTTATCAAGTGACAGAAGAACGCTAGTCCACCACAAAAAAAGAGTGAGAAACATGATGAACAGTGTGTGGATGGCGAAAACGCAAAGATGTGAATATAGAACAGTGATAAAAGTGGCAGTGCGACCTCCAGACCAGATGTGAGGAAACGCAGATCAGCAAATCGTAAGTAATTACATTTTTACAAAAATTCGCGAAGTGAACTGTTTGATATCTATTACTAACAAAACTATCATTATAGATCCCATTGATGACGCCTTAGAAAAGGAGAAGGCGAAACTCGCGTGGGATTAATAAAATAACTATCAGCAGAAAAAGGCAGTTTGATTTGCAAAACAAGTATTTATATGCTTGCTGCGGAGGATGGCCACACAAACAAACTTGTTACAAAAACAATATTTAATTCAGTATGGCCCGACGGATTTCTGTGTCCCATCCTCAGTTACAGCAACTTAACTGGCATAGGGAACAATAGGTTGTTTTTAAGGATTACTTCCAGTTTTAAATTAACTATGGCTTCTACCGTCAATATATCTATACAATCCACGCCTTCCGTCACGATGTTGCAGTCCAGGACGTCAGTCGCACACAATTTGGTTGCCCTAGCTACCGAAAAGAAAAAGTCAGGCTACAATGAACAGACATTTATAAAGTGCTTGTGGAATTCGTGTTAAAAGTTAGAATTAAATGGTACCCGTTCAGTTCGTGCGTGCGTGTTGATTTATTAGAAGTCTGTCGGTTGATCTACGAGGCCACTGCATTAAATATGTTATTAACTATGTCAATGAAATTTGTTTTAAATTCCTCAGAAGGCAGAGCAGCACAGAGTTTGGGCTGGCTGTATTGGTGTATTCATGGGTCAACTAATAAATCCCGAAATCTGTCGTTGACATCCGCCAGTTACTGGTAGAGTAACAATGTTATCTCGATGCAATTTTCGACGGATTTTCTCTAAGCCACTCTCCAAGATAAAGTTGCCAAACACCAAAGTGGAAAAAAACTGCATTGTGCACTATCAAGCAGCTGGCTGATTAGCTCGAAAAGATTTCGTCAGTGAAATTTACAGAGAAACTCTGTGACAGCGGTTCGTGATCAAATCGTGAAATCTCATGAGCCCACTCTCGACATCACGGAAGTAGAGTGCCATTTCCGATAAATGATTAACAAGTAAAACCCAACGTCAAAGAAAAACTGCACAATTACTGCAACCCACATCCACTTAATCCTGCATACTGTAGTCAAGTCTGTCTTCCCGTAGAATTCTGAGCCTCCTTATCCGCGTCTCAATATTAAGTCATCGGCACACCCTAAATTTATGTCTCCAACTTTACTTCACTTTGCAAAGTTCTTTTGTTTCCTTCACTGATAGCGTAATGTAGAGACTAAATAAAATGGTATGTACGCTGCAACCCTGTCTATATTAATATAGTGTCTTAGTATGGGTATCTTCCGCTAGTTGTTTTGCCGAGTTCTCAGCCCGGTCCACAAAACCATGGAAAACCTCGTTATCTGGTACAGACGGCAGTGCAGGACTACATAAATCAGACATGGATGTCTCGGCGAGATTTGCGGAGACAAGTCAAGAGCTGTCCCTGTGGTTTATGTCTCAATTTAGCGGGACAGCTGGTTTTACAGCGGCGCCCAGCTCTCGATGGCTGACTCCGAGGAAAGCTGGCCGTGACTGATAGGTCTAATTATTACTAAGTAATTGGGCCGGCCAGCGCTGAGAGACTCATTAGAGCCCGCGTCCCGGGTCTCCGCTCAATGACGCAGACAAATGAGGACCGCCAAAGTAGTTAACATTATCCCAGCGGCAAGCGGCTCCTCCTCTTCTATAGTTTGCGGGCTACAGCAGAACAACTGCTGCTATTTAATGGCACTCACGCGCACCAAAGGATATCCAGTGTCACTGAAAAAGAGACTTTTCTAACTACGTCATGTATTCACACAAACCTCAATTTTATGCATTGTTTTAAAAGAAGACTTCAAATAGAAAGGGTGGTGAACCGGTAACTTTTTGAATGGAATATGCGTCGCCTCAGACTTTTATTTATTTATTTTAATCCGCTAATGTCATATCCGCCGTTTTGCCATTTTCTAAGGGTATACAGCGCAGCTGTAAAAATAGAAAGTGTGTAAATAATCGAAATGTTAATTTTGGATTTAACAGTTTCATTTTAAGTGTACTACAACCAGAGTATATGGAAGATCTTCGAACAGCTCCCTTGCTCTTATTATTTACTGCTTCACTGATTCAATTTACATCTACATACATACTCCCCAAGCCACAGTGTGATGCGTGACGAAGGGTATCTTATGGCACTACTAGTCATTTCGAGTTCCACTCTCCAACTGAGAGAAAACTACTGCCTATACGCCTCAGTGCGAGCCCTAATTTTTATTTTCATGGTCGTTACGAGAAATGTACGTTGGTGGAAATACAATCGTTCTGCAATCACCTTCAAATGCCGGTTCTCTAAATTGTCTCAACGGTGTTCAGCGAAAAGAACGTCGAACCTACTGATGACAAATCTACCAGCCCGCCTCTGAATTGCTTCGATGTCTTCCATCAGCCTCATCTGGTGATGATCCTAAACACTCCAGATGTACTCAAGAACGGGTCACACTAGTGTTCTGTAAGTCGCCGCTTTTTACACTTTCCCAGAATACTGCTACGAAACCCTACTACCGTCTTTACGTGCTAATCCCATTTCAGATCACTTTGCAATGTTGCGCCAACATATTGCATGTATGTTACTGAATCAAACAGCAAGCTGCTAATGTTGTATTTTAACATTATGGGTTTGTTTTTCCTACTCATCCGCATTAATTTACGTTTTTCTACATTTAGAGCTAACTGTCGTTCACCGCACCAACTACAAATTTTGTTTGTCATCTTGTATCCTCCTACAGTCACTCAATTCGACACCTTCCCGCACACCACAGCATCAGCAGCCAACACCCTCAGATTGCTGCTTACCCTCTCCATCACATCACTCACGTATATAGATAGTGATAACGGCCCTATCACATTTCCCTGGGGCATTCCTGACGGTACCCTAGACTGATGAATACTCGTGGTCCAGGACAACATACTGGGTTCTATTACTTAACAAGTCTTCGAGACGCTCAAATATCTGTGATCCTATTCCTTATGCTATTACTTTTTTTAACGCTCTGCAGTGGGGCACCACTTTTTGGAAATCTATGAATATGGAATCTGCCAGCTGCCTTCATCCATGGTTCGCGTGACATCATATGAGGAAAGGGGAAGCTGACTCTCGCACGAGCGACGCTTTCTAAATCAGTGCTGATGTGTGGACAGAAGCTCTCCTGTCTGCAGTTTTGCACATCCTTTCACCATTCTTATATACAGGAGTCACCTGCACTTTTTCCAGTCGCTTGTGACAGCGCTGGGCAAGAGGTTCGCGATAAATACAAGCTAATCAAAGGGGTCAATACAGCACTCTGTAAAACTGAACTGGGAATCCATACGGATCTGGGGACTTTTTTTTTCAACTCTCGGTTGCTTCTTTAGGCCAGGGATGCCTATTACTATGCCCTCCTATAGGGATTCTGTACGATGGTCAAACGAGAGTACGATCCTCCTGGGTGAAAGATTTCTTAAATGAGAGATCTAGAACTTCGGCTTTCTTTTAGCTGTCTTTTATTGCCATACCCGACTTTTCTAGAGTGACTAGACAGAAGCCTTCGACCCGCTTAGCGATTTTACGTAGCACCACAATTTTATCGGGTTCTCGGCAGCATCTTTTGTTGAAGTACGAAGTTAGTAATAGCTGTAAGCTTCACGCATCGATCGCTTTACGGACGCACGAATTTTTGCTTGTCTCTTGCAGCTCCCTTTTGAGCCGTGAGTACTAGGCCTACAGTTCTGCTCCCTCAGAATCGACGGGAAACACACTTGAGCTAGACATCAAGACGAGTCACGCCTATCTTGCTGCCTAACGGAAGATGGAGCAAATATCTCCTATAAAAATCAAGGCGAGCGTATCAAACGGGCAACTGCTTGAAATGACACTGGGAATACAGTAAATAAGTAATACAGAAGGATTAATGAAGGAAAAGCGGTTGTTTGGAATAAAAATACAGCTGAATATATTTACGACCGAAAGAGCTAGAAACTCTTATTCTGAGGTGCTTCCACTGGTAGTATAGAAATACACAAACAACGCACTAATGGGATGTCCTTAATCCGCTTACTCGGCACATACTTCTCTAGGTCATCACAATATAGGAGAATCAAATATCACGTGAAATATTTGATGGCAATGGTAGGCCTAAAAGCACAAATTAGTGGACAACAAGCAAACGAATGTTTTCGTAATATTCCGTAACTGGTGGGAATTCAGGTCTGCCTATTAGGCAAATGATCTCTTTAATGTCCGAACGTGTTTCAGCAGTACTCCTGATCATCAGTGGGTGCTTAATACATTTATAGTAGCAATGATTTTGACGTAATTGCGTCTAAAAATTTATTTCAGATGTAATAATTACATTTTCTTGTGTGTTAGGTTCTGTAGGACTTCATTTACATTACTGCGTAGTTTTCCATGTGGAACGCAAAGATATTGTACTGTTGGCGAGAATGAGCAAGGAAACAATGGACACGATGACCGTTACGGAAACGTATCTTAGCGTCACCACCCCGCCTACTGTCATAGGCAGGAAGGGAGGAAGGAAGGGTGGGAGGGAGGAAGGGAGGAGGAGGAGACGCGGTCACAGTGTCGACACCAGTGATCGCGACTCCTTGTTACTCACTTCGTCACCACCTTTCTCGCACGTATCTCTCATCCCTCCGTTACAGCCATGACGACAGCTATGAGAGGAATATTATAACGCACACTACCGCTGCGGCATGCTGCCCTCACTGTTCAACTTGCCAGATAGGTTACAGGAGAAAGGATGTAGAGGGGGAAACTATCACAAAGTCTTACCGTATCCTACATTTGCCTCTGTAGGAGAAGAGTATTGTGCTGGATAGTGTTAATTTACCTGCTAGGTACACACTAGCTATTGCTTGCAAGAAAATAATCGAACAAGAGCAACCACGGATCTTCTCACCCGCATATAGCCTCTTCTTTTAACGTCCAAGGTTCACACGGGTAGCCTACACCAAACGCCTCACGGATTTTTCTCACCAACCGCACGATTGTAGGGCATACTTTTCTTTAATATGAAGCGCTTTCGATGCGTTTAGAGCAATCAGCTTTCAGATTTCACGAGTAGGTTGAACTCTTTACGAGGGCGCCAGCCGTCAAGCTAGGGCGCTAGCGCAGCCCCTTACAGCCGCAGGCCAGAACTGCGCCGTACTGCTGTCGTGTTCTAATCTTCCACCAAACACTCTTACGATGTCTGTTCAACTGCTGCTGAATGTCTGGGTAGCGGCTCCATTTAGGCTAACAACTATCTCTTCTATTGTCGAAATGAAGCGGTCTGCAACACAGCAAGAAGGAAGGTATCAAACAACTCCTGCCCATTCCACGTATTAGGGATACAACTACTTTGTGTTAATGCTTGGAAAGCAGTTCACTACTACTATTCATCGTATAGGCCATCTACGGAACACGCTCTTACAGCTGCACTTTCCTTTGCGTCTGGACTACTACTGCTCAGGATTTCCGCATGAGTTTCCTTAGCAGTCTGATTCTTGCTTCAGTCAATGTTTCACAAGGCCTTAGTTTTGGCTTTTCTTGGAAACCAAGATTCTCTGAGTTTCTTCGTGAGCAGATTGCGTTTACAGATATCTTCCCGTTTTAGCCCCACTACTTAGGCCTACGGATGTCTTCAACCTGATTACAGTTGTTATTAATTTTTTGGCGTATGGTTTACCGAATTTTATTTTAAAAGTACATACAATTAAGTTGAAATATGATAATATGAATCAGTATATATAAAAATGGTAAAGACAGCTGGACAACTGGCATTAGACAAAAGATGAGAGATCCATTTTTCGTCATAGTTGTATATTCAAATACTAGAACTAGGTTACTGTTGCAGGTGTTGGGTCTACAAAGTCTTTCCACTACCCATGAATTTTCTTTTTAGGCAGTCGTGAAAAACGTGCTCCAGACTTCGCAGCGATGTTCCGCACTCGCATTGATCACCAACGGTAATTCCCCACTTCTGTAGCGTTCCTTTGGTCACAGTGTGGCTATTTTTGACACGGTTGAGGGAGCTCCATATCTTTCTTGGTTGGTTCGTTCGTACACGGGACTTGGCTGTTGGGACATATGTTGTCTAACTCCTTATGATCGAGGACGTCCACTGATTTCTTTACTCATCTCTCAGATTATAGTTTTCTGGAGGCGAGATGGCCAGTGTTTACCCGGTCTGGTTCTGTAGCTTTTATTCGAGTTTAAGGTAAGATGTTCAATGTTTCATGAATAAGTAAGTCTATGTATCTTCTGACTTTCATCCATTCATGTTTTACTGTTTGTTGTCGTCGTCGTCGTCGTCGGAGATTTGGAGGGGCAATATTGGCGAGTACTGACAGCCGTGGTGTTGGTGTGGATTTATGCATTCCATTCACAATCCTAATCGCATCATTTAGATGATTTCCTAGTTCGCTTACAAGGCTACTTGTACTCCAAACAGTGTAACACTATTCGGCGACAGGGTACGCTAGTGCTTGTGCTGTAATTTAGAACCCCAGCTAGCATCAGCCAGTATCCTTAATATGTTTCTTCTGTAAGGGATCTGTCGAGTCACACCCATATATCCGGGCAGAGCTCTTTTCTAAACCTGCGAGAGTCTACACCCATGGCAGCAGAATGCAACCTTACCACGGCCGTATAATAATCTATCATTACTATTAACATTACCTTTTCCGAAGAAACATAATTCGTTGTAGTAACACAAGATGTTCGCTGGACGATTAGGGAAAACGTGACTAAGGCAGTGCGCGCAGACTTTATGTTTGCCGCCTTAGCCGATTGCGTTAACGCCGCTGCTCGAAGGGTGGTGCTCTTCTACTATGTTCAGCAGGTTCGTAAACCTTTGTACCCCGATTTCTCGAAAACGTTTGAGAAGCGCATACTGCTATAGTATCATTTGTCACAATCCAGCATGTACTACAGTCGTGCTGAAGATGAGCACCACCCAGTAAATACGATGGGCGTTCGATAAGTAACAGGAGACACTTTCTCGGTTAATATCGGTTGAAAAATGCAGAATTTGTTGTGGGACACCGTGCAACATTCCCACCTAAGGCGCTATACTTTCATCAAGCTCCGATATGTGACGGCGCTGTACGTAACCTTCAAAATAGCATTTGTAAAGGAGAGCTTTCCAAGCATTGAGTTTATTTTGGCGGAGAACAGATCGCAGATATTTATAGGCGTTTTGAGAATGTGAACAAAAGCACGGTGAGTCGTTGGGCAAGGCGTCCGTCGTCACCGCAAAAACTTGGCGCAAACATGCACTTCCAAGGTGCCAGCCGCCGGCACAAAGCTGTGCCTCCTGTAGTGTGTCCATCGCCACAAAAATGCAAAGGAACTGTTCCTCCTCCTCCTCTACGACAACACAACGCCTCACAAGTCTGCGCAACTCGCAATACGTCATTGGACTGTTCTTCCCCATCCACCCTTCAGCCCGGATCTCGGCACATTCCGACTTCCATTCGTTTGGCCCAATGAAGGATGCACTCCGTGGACAGCAGTGCGTCGGTGATGTAGAGATTACAGATGCAGTAAGACGCTGGCTCCGGAGTCGTCTAGTACAGTGATAACAATGGCGGCATACAGGTCCTCCCAGTAAGGTGACGTAAAGCTGTCGCACTGAACAGAGATAGCGTTGAAAAAATGGGGTTTCTGTAGCCAAAAGAGTGGGGAATAATACGGTGCATTGGAATCCTGAATACGAGATCTGTTCAAAAGAATTCCTCAACATTCGTAATTTCGCGCCAACGGTGTGTTGGAGCGAAATGCGGTTGGCATCCCTGCACTCGCCTGTGTTTAACTTATAACCGCCGGAAGTTTCATTGTTGTATGTCTAGTAGCTACTGTTCAGTGTTGTCTGAAGTAGAACGTTGTGTCGCACAGTTTGCGAATATCGAGATGGCAGGGTTAAAGAAGCAACGCGTATGCATTACATTTGGCGTGGCGTCCAAGAAAACCTTTAGACACACCACATGATGCGGGAAGCCTACGGTGATGAATGCTTAATCCGTACTCAGTGTCACGAATGGTTCACAGTGTTTAAAAATGGCCGAGCGGAAGTTTAATATGACCCTCGCTCAGGACGCCCTTCGACGTCTGCCGACGACGCTCATGTCAGAAAAGACAATGAAGTTGTGAGTGCCAATTTCAACCTGACTATCCGAGAGACTGCAGAAGAATGTGTAACATTTCCGCTGGATCATGTCATGATCCAACATATGATGCTGACACAGCATCTTTAAATGCACCGCGTTCGCGTCAAGTTCGTCCCACAGCTCATGAGTCCAGGCCAGAAAGACCTTCCCCTCACAATCTTTGAAGACCTTTTGGATTGCGCAAATAAGAACGAGATATTCCTTAAGGGAATCGCAACTGGTGATGAGACGTGGGTTTACAAAACGGTTCAAATGGCTCTGAGCACTATGAGACTCAACATCTGAGGTCATCAGTCCCCTAGAACTTAGAACTACTTAAACCTAACTACCCTAAGGACATCGCACACATCCCCGCCCGAGGCAGGATACGAACCTGCGACCGTAGCGCTCGCGCAGTTCCAGACTGAAGCGCCTAGAACCGCTCGACCACAGAGGCCGGTCGTGTGTTTACAGGTATGACGTTGAGACCAAGGTTAAGTCTTCACAATGGGTCGGGAAACGATCTCCAAGACCAAAACTCGTCAGGTCAGTTAAAATGTCAAAAGCCATGCTGATAGGTTTCCTTTGAATCTGAAGGATTAGTTCATCATGAATTCGTGCCACAGGGACACACTGTTGATCGACGGTACTATCGGGACGCGTTGCGAGGCCTGCAAGGAAATGTGAGAAGGAAACGGCAGAGAAATGTTACGAGAGAATTCATGGCTGTTGCATCACTATAACGCACCCGCACAGTTATCCCTGTCGGTGCGTGACTACTGCACAGAAAACGAAATCACCGTGCTGCCTCATCCTCCGTACATTCCAGACCTGGCCCCTGTGGACCTTTTTTTTGTACTTCCAGAGCTGAGAAACCCAGTTGAAACGACGAAAATTTGCAACAATAGACGAAATAAAAGAAAATTTGTCGACGGCGCTTAGCATGATCCAGCAAGATGCGTACCAAGACTGCTTCCGGAAGTGGAAACCGCGTTGGGATCGATGTATGAACTGTGGAGGAGAGTATTTCGAAGGAGACGAGTGGGCAAAGTTCCGGAATTTTTTGAACAGATCTTGTAAAACCAACCTGCTTCCAGAAACAAAATATTTGTTATGGTACTTATTGAACGCCCGTCGTATCTCTGCTGCTGCTGCTAAAGACAGACTACGAACCGGACCCCGGGACGCGGCTCGGCGGCGGCTACTGGGTCTCGAGAAGGCTCCGCCTTGCTTGCGCCGCCGAGTCCGCGATAGCTGACCCGTGGCGCCAGACCGACGACGCATCCAGCTTTCCACAGCGCGCACCGGAAGGCAGACGAGACGTCCCGTTAGCGGGCCGGACTGTGGACGCCTCGCCGACATCTGAGCAAACACTGTGCTCCCCGCTGCACACACTCTTCCATAGTTCAACGTCGCCTGAAGGCCGTCGGTACAGAAGGCTTTGTGTGAAGGAAAACGCCATAGCAATAAATAAATTCACTTCCTTGTTGCGACAGTTACAAAACTCCACACTGGCTTTCGCCAAGAACTGCAAGGGATGTTTTCTGACAAAATTGCAGTGACTGTGTCTGCGACCGCCGTCAACGGCCTTGGTCGAGGAATCCTATTCTTAGCTGTGAAACCACCTCATATCTTGCCCAGTTGCTGCCGCGTCTTTCAGTTCGGCTAACAAATCAAATGGACACGAAACTTAATGAAGTCTGCCATTGTTAAGTTTACTGCCTGCTTGGTAGCAAATGAATGTGTCGTAAACAGGCTCATTTGAACACCACAGTGCTTTACTACACATTGTCCTAACAACTGAATGTCTCCCTCCGACTTTTGAACTGATCTCTCCGGCTAATTTTACAGTTTAGCTTTCACCTCGGATCAAGTTGCAACTTGTGCTTTCCAACTTTTACAGAAATCACCAAACGTGAAAGAAAATAGTGACATAATCGTACACCGGCCGAGAATCGAACCTTAACATTTGGATTCGCAGTCTTGACATCATCACCGACCTACGCCGCCGTGCACCCCGAAGGGACACAGGAACCACTCACTATTTCGATGTTTACCTTCGACTACAAAACGATAATTTAGGTAAAGTTTTTTTCCTTTCTCCATAACCCTCCTGAAACGGCCGACAACAGCACAGCGAGATTGTGACGGCCCATTAGACATCGCGCTGATTGCATATTATTAGGAAACGACGACATGGAATAAAAAATCGTTTGATAAACGCTACTGGAAAATCCAATAACAGGTCCACGAAAACATGGTTACCGAGAGACTAACCAGATGAGTGTGACTATGCAACATCTAACTAATCCATATACGTTGGGTTTGCGTACTGTGCCGGACCATCTGCCTGCCAATTTCCTCGGTAACCACCAATAAGATCAGTCGTAGGTTTACGGTGTATGTCGTGACGCACATCTCTCCATTTGCGGAAAGCTACCGGAGCTGTACGCTCTGGCTGGCGGAGAAACAGGTTTCGAGGCTACTGCGAACGCACACCTTCACGGACACGAAGAAGCGCTGAGCAATCAGCACGGAACGTGCACGCCACGGCAGTCGTCGCAGAGATACCCAGAATACGATTACCACGAATTGCGGCCTCTATCCGGCTTACGGGAAGTGATTAGCAAATACACGAGTCCGCAGCAGCATTGTGTGACCAGTGGAACATACGATTTTCAAGCTTTCATAGAACACGTCAATGTCAATCCAGGACTGTCTGAACAGGGTATACCCTATTGACAACTTCAGGCTGCTTGCGCTGAGTGATTATTATGGACACACCCGTTCTTCATCGTCAATAATTTACTGAAATTACTCAACCTGCTCAGCATTAAAGAAGCAAGCCTTAAAATAGAGTCAATCATTCTTGCAAGAAACTTAGCAGGCAGCCGTGGCTGTCACAAATAGGCAAAGTGGTGTTTCCAACGATGCTGGAAGGTTTTAATCTTAACTTCAACGGTTATCAAGTCAACTGAAAGTTAAAAAAGGCACAATTTTTTTAGGGCTGTGCAACATTTGAAAAATCTTCAAGCACATCTCTGTTCAGCAGGTGAGCGTAAGTCTTCTTCCTGCTTATCAAATTAAAAGCTCCGCTCTACCGAAAATCACACACTTCATTGCCGGCGAAGCCGCCTCCTTTTGATAACAGACTGTTGCACGAAACAATCATCAAAAGAAACAAAGGATGGAAAAGAGCGTTAACGGAACATCTGGTCGGCAAAGTGCATGGAAGAGGGAGCGCAATCTCAGATTGGACAAGGATGTGAAAGGAAATGACTTGTGGCCGAAAAAAAAAAAAAAAAAAAAAAAAAAAAAAAAAAAAAAAAAAAAAAAAAAAAAAAAAAGATTACAGTTTAGCCTCTCGTCAATGAGTAAGGCATTAGAGATGGGGGCGCAGGAACGCTGACTGGGGAAGAAAGGGGAAAGAAATCGCCCGCACCTTCTCAAAGGAGTCATTTGGCGATACTTAAGAGATTTGCATCAAGGAAAGAGACACCAAAAAAGTACACGAGTTCTGATATCTGGGCAGCAAAATTCTGAATATGGACAAATTACGGATATAAAATGCAGACGGGCAATAGGAAGTAACTTCTGTAACAGAGAAATTTGTTTACATGGAATATCAATTGAAATGTTTGGAATTCTTTTCTGAAGGAATTCGTCTGGTGTGTAGCCTTGTACGGAAGGGAAACATTTGAAATGTACTGCTACAGACTAATGCTGAAGATAAAAATGGGTAGAACGAATAAGTAATGGGCTACTGCATTGGACAAAGGGGAAGAGTAATTGATCGCACAATCTTGCTAAAAGAAGGGACTTGTTGACAACATTCTGAGGCACCAAGGATCATTAGCTTGGTGTTGGGAGGAAGTGTGGGGAAGGGCGGGGGGGGGGGGGGGGGGAATAATGTTTTGATTGAGATCGAGACTAGTGCAACAGGGAGGTGCAAATCGACGCAGATTAGCAGTACTTTTTCGCGGAAGAAGAGCGCTGCACAAGATAGACTAGCGTGCAAAGCTGCATTAAACCAGTCTTCGGACTGAAAACGAAGAGTTTTCATGATACACTTATGGCGTCGCGAACTAACTACACCACGTACCGCTTGTAATGAGTACGTCTATGTTCCTGGAACGCACGACAAAACAGGAGCCCGAATAGATACAAATGATATCACACGCAAGGGACGGCTAGGATTACTGTTTTAAGCCACTTTGACGAAGGAGAAAGTGCGATTGCCGACACACTTTGTAAGCGGGTATCTCGCAGACTTCTCGGGTCGTCGGATGTTCATGTGTTACGCTTTTTACACATCCACTCGAAGCGGAAGAAGAATGGAGGGCGAAAGCGCTAGTTGACTATCCACCACTTCACGTCCACGCCTCATTCAGGAACGTGAGATGCCGGAGAACTTGCCGCTTTGTGAAGTACAATAGGCTGCGGCGATTTCTGGCTGTGCCGCAACCAACCGAGTACAATGCCGAGAAAAGGACAAGCGTTTCAGAGCACACCATTCACTGCGCAGCGTTGAAAGTGGGTCTCTCGTACTGGTACTTTTGCAGACCTATTATGAATGCAGTATGCACATGTACATCGAGACTCCATCCCGGAAGAGTTGGATCGTCACAAATCCCTGCTAGTGGAATCATTTGGACGCTACGAAGATAACACACATTGGATTGATTTATCACGAATATGAGGGTCGTTCGCCTACGCGTTTGATTCAACTGGCAGTTGGAATTATCTCTGATTACCCTTATCCCGCAATAGTTTACGTCCAGCACAGCTGACACGATACGTTAATTTCCTACAGTCTACATAACTGGTGGGTAACAGTTCTATGAAAAATACCGTAAATGGTCTGACGTTATGTGACACTTCACCACGACATTTTGTTGGTCTAGAGAAACTGTGTGGTCAACAACGCGCTTTTGTGTGGGGAACCTACCCTGTCAGTAAGAGATTTCAAAACTGGATGTTTTTTTTAAATGTTGAAGTGTTAATTTTAATGTTTCAAATCTTCTACATGGTCTCTACCCTCCACCTCTCCTCACTTGAGTACAATGCACAGGAAATCCATATAATCCTGTAAAACTGTCAGAAAAGTCCTTATTTGGAACGCTTTTCAACTCGCGTGTCACATTGGTTTTAATGTGGGTTATATCGTCAACCCTTCACCCTTCACCCTTCACGTGAATTTCTGCACTTTTGTCATTTTGAGGTAGGTTTGTATTGATAACACGTAGTTTCGTCACTCGTAATTATTTTTTCAGAAAAAAATTGTCCGCGTTTGTTATTTCTATCAAGTCGCGAGAGGCGTGTACACGTCATTGCTATCTGTCTAGGTGTGAGGGACAAACTTAGTTCACAATTTTCTCATATGATTCTGAAGAATGTCTTAAAACTTATTTTCAGTCCGTTGCTCCATTGCGATTTTTAACAACGTTGACAACACAGTATTGCACGGACACTACTTAACTTTCTGGGTCCCAACAGTGATAAAAAAAAGAATAAATTTTAAAATTGGCACCTTCGTTATCATACTAAGCAACGAATCCAAGCAGAAATTGGCAGAAAGCGGTTTCACTTTGGAAGCTCTGGGACGTATGGTTTTCAACCATGCATCATTTCATTTGATACATTTGAAAGTAATTTTTCATTTCTCCTAGATACAATTCCAAATACCAAAATTTCCATCAACTCTTACCGTCCAAAACAAAATATACTCTCCAACAACAAGCAAAAATGGGCCTAAATTTTGATAAATTTATATCAAAAGTTCATACTGCCACAGTGGTTTCGATTCGAAAGCACTCAAACGCAGTATTACTAAATAAAATTTACGCTCCAATAACTTCAGATTCACCTACTTTCACTGTTAATGAACTCAATATGAATGTGACTCTTCTAATGCACTGCATTCGTAGAAGTAAAGTCAGAGTACAGCTGTGTGTCTGTCTTGCTGAAGCATCGGTGAGTTTTATGCTAAAAGCACTGCTACTTCAAATGAAAATGAATAAAATGATGGTTGGAGGCAGAATCCACTGCGGCTAAAAGGGTTAACACTGCCTTCTCACAGCTTATGATCGAATGCACACACACTATATCGCTCACAGTCCTTAGTTCAAGCTGCCACCGTACTTACTGCGCTGCCGTTGCTTAAACGCCAGGGTTAAAAGTCACCATCGGAACGTTTTAGACGGACGGTATTATTTTCTTTTTATCAGTACACGAAAATGTTTTAGCAGGCACGTCAGCGTATTCAGACTTCACTGATGTTCGTGCTGCGCGAGGAGAAGCACCATCGTTACGTTACTAAGAGGAAATTCGCAGCGTCCTTGACGTTATTTCACTTCATGGAAAGCATAACAGCTAGCATTTAAACACAGATAAGAGCCCAGATAATCCATACAAACATGTACTGAATTACAGCACAAGCAGTAAGCCTCTGAACTATAAAGTTTCACGAAGTGAAAAGGACATACGAGGGTTGGAACTTAAATAGTGGCAACTATTTATTTACAACCGATACAAAATAGTTACATGTTTGCATCTATTACTGTCCTTCAAAGTAGTCACCAGCGTTCTGTAGAACCCGTTGCCAGCGATGTGGAAGGCTTACTATACCGTTAGCAGACCTTGTTCTGTTGATGGGGCGAATGGAGCGGTCTAAAGTTATGGTGATCCTCGTGTACGACTGTGATGGTGTTATCCTAAGGCATTAGTTCCTCCACGGCACACCGTCAATGCATAGTATTACTGTTCGTTTGAGGAGAGTCACCTGCGACCAGCTTTGCTAAAGAAGCGGCGACACTTTCTGCGCAACTCACCCATCATTTTGCACGACAAAGCGCTGGCGCATACAGCGCAAGCTGTGGCTGCTCTGTTCGGTCGATGGGACTGGAAACTACTGTACCATCCACCATACTCCCCGGACTTAAGTCCTTGTGATTTTGATTTGATTCCGAAGATGAAGGAACCAGAGATTCTACAGGCAGCAGACCGCTCCATTCGCACAATCAACAGAACAGGCTCTGCTAACGGTATACTATGCCTTCCACAACGCTGGCAATGGGTTCTACACAACGCTGGTGACTACTTTGAAGGACAGTAACAGGTGCAAGCATGTAACTATTTTGTATCGGTTGTGAATAAATAGTTGCCACTACTTAAGTTCCAACCCTCGTATAAATTCACCTACCAATTCGTGCCACCGATTCGTCCTCCGAGGGTTTAGTAAATATGATCATGGCAAAACCTAGTACAGCTAAAGGAAGCATGGCCTTTAAGACTTTCGTGCTTTGTCATTGCGAAGGAGTTGTTAATTGGCCGCAATATAGATAAAATCGAAGTCTACGATACGTAGACTACTGTCAGACGGGAATTTTAATTCTTATTTTCCGGTACGATGAGTCCACTGTCTATCATTTCAGTGTTCCAACTGAAGAAAACAATTTTAAGTATTTATAGGATGGCTGATAAAAGTTGTAAATACACTGTTTGGTATTTATTAATGTTAATTTGACTATCGAAGAACTTAAATTCGGATCGCTGGAGAAGGATGAAATTTTTCGAGCGCAAACCTGTACGACAAATTTAAGAGGCATTATTATTAGAATGCCAGCATCCTCTTTCTGCTGAACAACCGACAGAAAGTGGCGTACCGTATTCTCAGTTGTGATGATCGGGTACCAAATGCCTGCCTAATTTTTATCTGTTCACCTTTTCGTGGCTTTCAAGTAAAAGTCTAGATGTACAGTTTCGAATTAACGTCTGTTAACTGTGTGTTTGGGTTCTTTATTTACTTTCACGAATTCCTCAGCGAAAGATTATATTAAGGCTTAGGTATGTTGTCACGGGCTTTACAATTTTCTTACAACTGCGAGTAACGCTATAAATAGTAATGGAGAGGTGCAATGAGGGACTCCTATATAAGCGTAATTAGGAACTTATGCCTAACAACATAACCTGACCAACCTCTCTCCTCCTGCACAGTTTTTTTACCCTCTATAGCTCGCACCAGAACAATGAAAGTTATTCTGGGATGTCTTATTACACGTCAAACCATTCTGTCCCTTAAATCTTATGGGACTTCACTGCCAAGGTCATCAGTCCCTAAGCTTACACACTACTTAACCCAAATTATCCTAAGGACAAACACACACACCCACACCCGAGGGAGGACTCGAACCTCCGCCGCGATCAGCCTCACAGTCCACGACAACAGCGGCTACGACCGCTCGGCTAATCCCGCGCGGCACCGTATTTTCAACATCCTTCTATAATACACATTCTCAAATGCTTCGATTCTCTTCTTTTCCGGTTCTCTCAACATTCCACGATTCACTTACATACAATCGTTAGCGGAAAGTTCTAATACAGGCCGGCCGCTGTGGCCGAGCGGTTCAAGGCGCTTCAGTCCGGAACCGCACAGCTGCTACGGTCGCAGGTTTCAATCCTGCCTCGGGCATCGATGTGTGTGATGTCTTTAGGTTTGATTGGTTTAAGTAGTTCTAAGTCTAGGGCGACTGATGACCTCAGATGTTATGTCCCATAGTGCTTAGAGCCATTTGAACCATTTTTTTCAAATGCAGTTAGTAGGTTTTATACATATGTACATAAACCTACTATCTCTGTATGCCAAGTAAAACCACTAAGGAATTGTAATTAAAAAAGAATATTTTATGTACTCTTAAGACAGCTTCTAATGAACGTAATAGCGACGTGTCACTACCGGAGGAGAAAATACGGGACTACTGCGCCTGAAAACGCAGGAAAGTTTCCGCTGTCTCAGTTTTTGTGAAGAACCGGAAACGAAGCATGACGACAACGTAGCTTTCTTAGTGCCTTACGCAATCGTTTACTGACTATGAAACAAATGAGGTCCAATCCAAATTAGGCTGAAAAATGATTCAGCACTGATTCATTACAATTGACAACATTTTACCTATAACCTATTACCTTCGTTCAATAAACTTGAATGATCGTGCCACGCCCGCGGACCTACTGGAGGCGCAAGGAATGAGCCCAGCCTGCGCAATGTTTCTTGTCCATAATGCGAGTGCACCCAGCAACAGTGTGCGCACGCTTTAAGACCAGAGACGGCTCACTTTTGACAATGAATGTAAAAAGCGGAGGCTTATGGCCGCACAAACCGGCCCGGGACGCCGTTAAGCAGCGGAACAACAGCTGCAGGGGCCGTAAAAGGCCGGCCGGCCAGCCAGCCAGCAGTGTTCTGCAGACGTCCGCGCGGCTGTCAGGAGCCCCTCTAATTGGCAGCCGAGCGGTAGCAGGGAGCAGGCAGCCGCACGCTTCCCAGAAGCGGCCAGAGGACGTTTACCGCCGCACAAAGACCTCTCCGTCAACACACCTGCGCCTTACCTCGAGAAAGGTGAAGCACCGCCAATTGCGCCCACAGTTCCTACCATTATGCTCTTCAACGCACGTAAAGGAACGGGCGTAACTGCTTCCCGCCTTCTGCACAGTTTGTAAACGCTACTGGATTGCTTAACGCCGTTCCCAGGCTCCCGCTGGTACCCGCTGCGGCATAAGACGTCCCTTTACACCTCAAAGTCTCTGCTAAATTGTCATATTGATTGCTCAGATGACCTGGTAATGCCTACGACGCATCACTGTTACTGATTTCCAGCTTCGTTACTACTGCGCTGCTATTACATGATTTAATAAGGCTATGAATGTAAGCGCCATTAGTAATAATTTTACCCAAGAAAAACAGCCCCATGGGAAGGAATTAATATTTTAACGTATCGTCGACATCGATATCAAAGACCGAGGGCTGAATCAGTTTGCCAACTATAGGCGACGGAGTCAGTAGCGGATTTATTGACGAAACCGTCCCATTATTCATACCGAGTTACTTAAGGAAACCACAGATAAGCTACGTTTGGAACGTCAGACATGGATTTCAACGTCGTCTGCCTCAGAAAGAGGCTGCACCTCTCAACCATTGCGACGCCTCTTTCGATAAATCAACTTGAAGATTACTTTGAATGCGATCATGCGTTACAAGGCAAGGCCTACTGAAGATCATATACCTTACCTGGGAGTCTAACCGAAACAATTTTGTATGTTTCAAACGCACACCTTTTCCACAGGTGGATGCAGTAGTTAAGTATTAGAAAATAAATATTTGGGCTGACCGCTGTTTGAATGTTATACCACGAAACTTCCAATTACTTTACTTTGCGTGTGCATGCATGTGTTAAGGGAAAAACGTAGTCTCACAAAATTTTATAGGATTATATGTATTAATTTAACTTTCTCTGCGACTATAAACAAACATATCCATTAGCAAGAACCTTAACTGTAATTACTTGTGCTCGCACAGGAAGAAGAAAAACATTTGTTCAACGAACATTATCAGGGCAAACGCGGAAGGCGAAGATCGTAGGACAAAGTGGCATTTTAATTTCCCAATCGTCCTTTTAAAAAAATCGCAACGTGGAAACTGTCGCTATGGCACCAATAAGCCACCCTGTACAAAAACCGATTATGCGGTTAAGCCAGGAACACAGAACAACAACTACTAAGTAATTACAAGATTACGGAATCTTAAAAAACGTTAAAATTCATGACTGCCACACTAAGTGCTATCTATTCCTTCCAGGCTCCGGCAAACGACAGGGTAAAATCAACAACATGGAGAATACGGGTACAAAATCTCTCACACGTAATAAAATACCCATGGTGGAAGTTACTGCCACGTCATATGACACGTATGTCGGTTACGACTTTGTTGAATTGTTAAGTTGGGAAGTAGGTTCCAATGAGAACGCAAAGATGTGACAGAGAAATTCGTAACGAGCAGACGCCCGCCTGAGCCCTATGGATGATCCGTTGCACAATTTTAGCGACAAAGCGGATGGTCGATTAGACAGCATGAAATCAAAAGACACGAAGTGAGACGCATGGTGACTACAGATTTTCAGCTCTTGATTAGTGATGCAATAGTTACGTGCATGTGAGAGTAATGAGAGACGAGTTGGCTGCGTTTTCAAACTGGTAAAGACCAGATCACTGTAGTCAGAGGAGGGCAGCAGACTACGGACTGTCACGCCAGAGCAGAGGACGATTAGTCAAGGGGCTAGTCACCACTAACTCTGTTGTGCTTGGTGAAATATTATTACTTGCATTCCCTATTAAGTTCAACCAAAGGTGTCACCCGCTGTATGGCGCGAAAAAAAAGTATGTACTCTATTTTCCCTAAGTACTGAAACATTCTCTCATCCGAATTTTTAATGGTATCGCTCTGGTAACGATAGTGAGCAGGTTTTTATTTTGTTTAATCATTTACATCCAGTAAGTATCTATTCTTGAACTGACACTACGTGACATAAGGTTTAAATACGTATTCTTTGGAAATAGCAGCGATAAACCGGGTCAATTCAACACTATTTCTGAGTCTACCACGACATAGCCTATGTGGTGGTACAAATTCATAGCAATAAATCAGGGACAAAACAATTACAAATGGTAGTGCCACATGTCTACTACTGGTAACCGAAGTTTGGCGTATAAATTAAGGAAAGTAGGTGTATTTACCGTAACGTCATTCGCCTGGGGGGGGGGGGGGGGGGGGGAGGAGGAGGAGGAGGAGGAGGAGGAGGAGGAGGAGGAGGAGGAGGAGATATATAGTTACCTAGTTGGTTAAGGGTCAAACCTTTCTTTTCGCCTTTTATAATACTGACGTGGCGTATGACTATCTCAAGCTCATGATAACTATTTCATAAAAAATTCACTTGACAGCAAGAATATCAGCAAACAAAGGAGGCAAATAAAATGGGTTACGTCTCAACTTCCACACACTAAATTTTGTAGCTGTTTGGCTGCTAGAATCGCGTATGAACAGCAAGAACATTGATGGTTTACCTATACGGGTACAAAGCCCGTCCGGCTAGCCGCGCCACTAACGCGCTACTTCCCGAGTGAGAAGGCGTGCCAGTCCCGGGCACGAATTCGCCGGGCGGATTCGTGTCGAGGTCCTGTGTGCCGGCCAGCCAGTGGACGGCTTTTAAGGCGGTTTTCCACCTACTCGGTGGATGCGGGCTGGTTCCCCTTATTCGGCCTCAATTACACTGTGTCGGCGATTGGGGGAAAAAAAAAAAAAAAAAAAAAAAAACCGTTTCCACGTGCGCATACACCATAATTATTCTACCACGCGAACATTTGGGGCTACACTCGTATGGTGTGAGACGTTTCCGGGGCGGGAGGGGGGGGGCGGTGTCTACTGGGAGCCGAACCGCACAATGACCTTTGCTTCGGCGTGGGGTGGCGGTGGAGTGGTTTGGTGTTGGTGGACTGCCGTGGCCTGTTGGGTTGTGAACCACTGCGGGCTACAGCGGGACGAAGCCTCTCCGTCGTTTCTAGATCGCCCGTTTAATATATACATACACTACATAATATGGGTATAAGTTTTTATTTTTTGTCTATTTTTATCCATTCATTCGGATAGGTAGTTTACGGCAAAGATTAAATGTGGTATGCCCGCAGCAATGAAGCCTTTGGAACTAGCGGGAAAAGATGAATCTTCTTATGTTTGTAAAAACTACTATCGGATGTTTCATAGGTCTTATACCGTCTTCCTTTTGCCTTCCGTGACAGGGAGGACGTAGATTTATGTTTAGTTCACTAATAGGCCGGCCGCAGTGGCCGAGCGGTTCTAGGCGCTTCAGTCCGGAACCGTGCGACTACTACGGTCGCAGGTTCGAATCCTGCTTCGGGCATGGATGTGTGTGATGTCCTTAGGTTAGTTAGGTTTAAGTAGTTCTAAGTTCTAGGGGACTGATGACCTCAGAAGTCAAGTCCCATACTGCTCAGAGCCATCTGACACCGTTCGAAATGAATGCTCTCTCATCGTGTTTAAACAATCCTAGTACAGTTGCACGTAAAATTTGTCCTGGATAAAGAGTAGGGAGGCTAGCCACTGTCCGCAAAGGAGTGAGGGCACCGCCCGGCGCACGCACTCGCACCAGTCTCGAGAGCACCTGTACTCGTCCGCTACAGGAGGGGGCGGGGGGAGTTGTTGGCAGAGCAGGGCAGGCTCGCCTGGCAACACTCCCCGTAAAGTTTCCGCTGGCAGCGGCAGCGGCGATGGCTGGTGGCGATCGTTAAACAGCGAGCAGGCACGGCACGACCCGAGGCAGCGCCACGCCGCGCCGGGGGCAGCGCGCAGATATCGACCGGAGCGGAGTGAGGCGGACGCGGCAGAACGCGTGCTGCGGCGAGGGTTGGCGGGAGGGGGGGGGGGGGGGTTGGGGGGGTGGGGGGGGGGTAGGGGGGGGGGGGAAGGCGGCAGAGGTGATGCAGGCAGCGGCCTGACAAGCCGCCCGCCTTGAGGCAGGTCGCGGACCCTGCCGGCACGCCCACGCCGCACACGTGTGCCGCACGTCACCGCCGGGCTGCAAACTCACTGCCTGCCCACTCTCCGCTCCCAGTACGGCAGGTGCACTGCGTAGAGCAGCGTTTCTTAATATACTGATGTAAAAAAAAGATCGCAAGACCAAGGACGACACAAACGAAAGTGACGAGCGTGTTTCTACATCTGAAATATGACGTCGAGTGATATTCCGCGCCGCCGGCCGGAGTGGCCGAGCGGTTAAAGGCGCTACGGTCTGAAACCGCACGACCGCTACGGTCGCAGGTTCGAATCCTGCCTCGGGCATGGATGTGTGTGATGCCCTTAGGTGAGTTAGGTTTAAGTAGTTCTAAGTTCTAGGGGACTTATGACCGCAGCAGTTGAGTCCCATAGTGCTCAGAGCCATTTTTTTTTATATATATATTCCGCGCCAGTCGCATAAGAGCGGCGGTGGTAGCGCCACTACGAAGATGCAAATCATGTGAAATACACGCTGGTCGTGAGCGTTAGTCGCCTTTAAGATTAGACGTGGCGAGTTTATCTTACAAGGGGAGCCCACCAAGTTGTAATCACGGATTTACTTCAAACTTCGTACACCTTTAGTTGGAAATTAAAACAACGCAATGTGCAAGTGGGAAGGTACACTACTCTGACAGTCTTGAGAAAATAACAAGAGAATTTTTACGCGTCTATTACGGAACTGATGTATCAATGCGAAGGAGTCTACCGCAAGCAGTCATTGTGGTCAAGCGGTTAGCGATCGCGTTTCACGAGCGGGTAGTGGACGATGCGACGGTACGAATCCTGCTTCCACTTTTTGAACTATATTTTTGTCACAACTGGTAACATAATTAATTCCTATGACATCTGAGAGGTACATAATGAAAAAAAGAACACTCGCATTTTCATGAAGTACTAGTGAATTTCATATGTTATTTGACTAATTACTATTTGGATTTAAATTTTCAAGAAGGACAGACAGGCTTTCAAAGAACAAGGTAAACCATATAAATAATGATGTGAACGACGTTAGTCACAATTAGTAATATAGTAAGCCACAGCGTGCCAAACGACAAGGATAATGTACATTAACTCGTCGGATGTGCTCTCGACGTAACAGATTGCAGAATGGTATTTGTCATACAGATACGCACAACATAAATTGAAACTTTACGCAAATACACGTGTTTTTTCCCAGACTACGTCTGAGCGGGAGTCGAACCGTTGCCTCCTAGACGTTCAACTTATGAAGCTCGAACGCTAATCACTTAACCACCATTAACTAAAGTCTGACGCCTATGTACACACACATAAGCCAGATAATAGATAAGTTTTATCTATTTTATCTTCCGATTTTCTCGGGATTGCCGGAGTAGTACACACTACTTGCACAGTATGTTGCTTTAATGGCTTACTAAAGGTGACAAAATTTGAAGTAAACCTGTGATCGCGACGTTGTGGCATTTCCTTGTTAGCCAAGATTGGCTTCAGCCCTCAGGAAGGCAAAGGCGCCATTATCAACACCTCACTGAGTTTCAACTAGGTCTTGTAGTAGGGCTACGAGGAGCTGAATGTTCCTTTTGCGGTATTGCAGAAAGACTTGCCAGTAATATAGGCCTTCATACATGATCACTAGCAGCGGTGGTCACGACACTGCAAGAAGTCGGGATTCCGGACGGCCACATGGCACGACGGAGATTGAAGACCATACTGTTCGGCGTACCGCTGTGGCGCATCGTGCTGCGTCTGCAGCAGCAATTTGACCAGCAAACGGCACCACAGTGACAACGAACTGTTACAAATCTGTTGCCCCCAGGACTGCTCCGAGCCAGATGTCCTGCAGCGTGTATTACACTGACCTCAAACCACCCACATTTCCGTCAATTGTGTCAAGCGTGAGATCAACGGAGGGCACGGAGAAGGCCTATTGCGTTTTCTGATGAAAGCTGGCTCTGCCTCGGTGCTAGTGATTGCCACGTGTTGGTTAGGAAGAAACTTTAGAGCCTCCAACAACCCTGTCCGCGTGCTACACACACTGGACCTATACCTGGAGCTACGGTCTGGGACGCAATTTCGCTTGACAGCAGGAACTCTCACGAGCTTATCCCACGCAGCCCGACTGCTGATTTGTATGTCAATCTTACGATTCGGCCTATTGTGCTGCCATTCATCAGCACCACTCCAGGGGGTGTTTCCCAACACGATAATGCTCGCCCGCATACCGCTGTTGCAAACTGACATGCTCTACGGAGTGTCGACATGTTGCCTTGGCCTGCTCGATCACCAGATCTGTGTCCAATCGAACACGTATGAGACTCCTAAGGACGACAACTCCAGCGTCATCGACAACCAGCATTAGCCGACTCTGTACTGATGATTGACCAAGTCCACAAGCATGGAACTCCATCCCACAGACTGACATCCAGCACCTGTAGAACACAATGCATGCACATTTGCATGCTTGCATTCAACATTCTGGCGCTTATACCAGTTATTCATATACCAGCATTTCACATTTGCAATGGCTTGTTTAACGGTTACATTAACCTGTCAACTTGTAAGGTTCATCACTTAAATATTCTATCCTGACAAATTCAGTCCCTAAATTTCATTACTCAACATTAATTATTTTTTGGTGTTGCAATTTTTTCTGTCATGTTTCCGATATGCGAAACTTTTTCTTTTTTACAGGAAGTTAATAATAAATAGCATGATCAATCAGGACTTCTAAGATTAAACAGAAAAGCATCAGCAGTATTGGTTCTTATTTCGATCCTATACTTTAGTCTTTATGGATGGAAGTCTGGTTCTAAATCAACCCACAGGGTGACAATTATTGAACTATATGAAAAAAGCGTAAATTAGTTACAAACTATGGCGTGCACACACTTTATTCAAGAAGTAAACGTCACTACAGACATTCGGACTTAGGTTATGATATGTTCGATACGCCTGCCGTCATTGGCGATGATGTGGCGCAGACGAATAGCGAAATTCTGCAAGACACGCTGAAGTGTCGGAACATCGAGGCTGTCGATAACCTCCTTAATGGCTGTTTTCAGCTCAGCAATGGTTTTGGCGTTACTGCTGTACACATTGTCTTTAATATAGCCGCAATAAAAGGAATCTTGTGTGTTCAGATCCGGAGAATATGGCGGCCAATCGAGGCCCATGCCAGTGGCCTCTGGGTACTCCAGAGACAGAAGGCGGTCCCCAAAGCGCTCCTCCAGAACATCGAACACACTCCTGTTTTGATGGGGTCGAGATCCGTCTTTCATCTAGTGGAAATCAGGGTCACTTTGGATGATGGGGATGAAACCATCTTCCAAAACCTTCTCGTACCGTTCGGCAGTCACTGTACCGTCAAGGAATATCGCACCGATTATTCCTTGACTGGACATTGCATACGACACAGTCACTCGTTGCGGGTTAAGAATCGAAATGACAGTGGGCTTCGGCGTTAAACCAACATCTGTATACTAATTCCCATCATGCCCCACGGCCAACCGTGCAGTATGAACGTCCTAACGGAAACCGTATAGAAGTTATGACGGTTTTATTTCATATAGTTCACTAATTGTCACCCTGTACGACTGCTAGTGATTCCCTTTACTGTATCATTTTTTTTAAGCGATGGAGAAACAACTGCCCTATACGTCTCCGAACCAGCCCCGATCTCTCTCGTCTTCGTGTTTTAACCTAGATGTATGTTGGTGGCACTGGTATCATCCACCTATCTGTTGTAATTAGTGATTCTCTAAACTTTCACAACAATGTCACGTAGGGTGTTTGCTTGCCACCAGCAATTCCATGTGTGTTCACTAAGTATTTCCGTAACACTCGCATGTTGCTCGAACCTACCGCTTAACCCACCTGGCACCATGCCTCTCGTCTGTTTCCTTGCCTTCCTTTAACCCGACCTCGGTTCAGAAACATTCTAGCAGTACTCATGAGCGGGTCGCATTAACGTTTTGTATGTGGTCTCCCTTACAGATGAGCTACATTTTCCTAGCATTCTCTCAATAAATCCAAGTCCACCATTCGTCTTCGCTACAATAGACTATACGAGCTCTTTTCATTTAATGTCGCTTGTTAAGTTACGCTCCCTCCCCCCCCCCCCCCCCCCACACACACACACACACACACACACACACACACACACACACACACACACACACACACACACAGACAGAGAGAGAGAGAGAGAGAGAGAGAGAGAGACAGAGAGAGAGAGAGAGAGAGAGATATGCCTCAGAATGTGTCGATTCAAGCTTCCTCCTCTTTTACTTAAGTTGTGCAACAATGCATTTTATCTGCAATTATTAACTGTACCTATTAATTTGTTACACGATCTAAACATATTATCTTCAATAACGGATAAAGGATGGGTCCGCCTTTTTGCAAGTACATGAATTATTATTTAATCACCCGAACTTGTTTCTCGATAAATGTGACATCATAAGTGCATACCTGCAAAAAGGGACCCATCCTTGATTCGTTGTTTTCCTGCAACCACGGGAACACCTCAAAACTCAAACATGATAGTGTCTTACCTTCAGGTTTGTTTTAAAGCATCACATTTCTTCCCATCTATGCCGTTTACCATTGTACTGGATAATGCACTGAAGACAAATACCGCAAAATTACCTGAAGATATTTATATTCCATGTCAATAAATTTCTATTTACTGTCTGCGTTTCTTATCCTCTTCTAACTAACATTTCAGTTGACAAAATCGGATATAAGATAGTACGTGACTTTTGCTGATTTCCTCATAATGGCCTGATGATGTTCGATTAGCCCAATTAGCACTATGTTGCTTCCGTTCACCATCTTACAATCTCTTCAAGACACGGTTTATTCCTTTCAACTGACATGCCACGACCTTCGCCGTGCGATATCAGCAGCAAGTGAAAGTTTTTATATCTTTTCCGTGGACTTTACTTCATTATCTCAATTTCTCTGGTCTCCTGTTTCACATACAAGTGGATCAAGCAGTGGATCCGTAATTTAATGTGTAAGTAAGTGGCACACTACGAATCTAATGGTTTGCAGTTCGATCCAGTCATACGTGCTGCTTTGTGTGTAGCTTACCAATCTTTCACTTCTGGCAGTTCTATGATAATATGCAAAAGGTTAGCTTACATCGTACTCTAAACTGGCTGAGTGAATCGTTCAAGAAGGGAGGCAACGACATTCTACATCCAATAGTACCAAGCCTAGTGAAAACATTGTCGTGTGCAAACCGATTCTGAAATTACAACAAAATTTACTTATGGCTTCAATCTTTTAACCGTTTTCCACTCTCTGAAGATAATGGCGCAGAAGGGTCGGGGCAGTCATACTAACGCTCGTATTAGACAACAGACTACAATTCAATCCCTTACTGCTAGGGGGCGTGCAACGCAGCTAACATTTCGGGAGTTGCTGTGGCAGAAACCAGAACAATTAGACACTGCTAAGGCAACGATGGTGGCCGATCAAAAACAATGACCGACTTTCCAATGCCGTGATTGCGACAAACATAATGCGTTGATGGCGTCACTCGTGCCGACTGACAGTTAACAGCTGAGTAAATCTGCACCTGTACTACTCCAGCTAACGTACGTTATATGGCAGATACTGCACGCAGTTTAGCTTCTCTCACCAATATTCACAGGAATTTCGTTTCATAATGCACATTAGTTCGAATAAAATGCGGGTTCAGAAGTGAACAACTGACCTTGACAGATTCTTCTTGTAGGCCACTGCCACTGACGTCACCGCTTCCAAGAAGAACATGAAGAGGTGAGCCGTACACACACTATTCGTGGGACACTGTGTTCTTACCTTTCCGTAAGCAAGCCCCGACCGGACGTGCGGCGCAAAGCGGTTGCCGAATAAACATCAGCCATAATGCTGACGCTACATGAAAATGTCTACAGCCAGCGAATCCAACAACGTGACAGTTTGCGACACCACAAGAGTTCAATGACAACATTAAATATACATTACCAAGAACTTAACTACAGAGAGGCTAACAGCAATACTGTCACAGTACATGTGACTACATAACATGCCAGAAGATAATACATGAAGATGAAAGTGTGGTACTGGATAGTCGATGGAATTTGTAACTAGACTAAGAAGACAAAAATTGTTAAATGCGATTAAGAAATCATGAACCCAGAAACGGTTCTGCCAAAAAAGCTATACGTGAAAAGGAAGCTCGATGTGAGTACAACACGTTTGGGCAGGTAACTCTGTTTGTCCCTCTCACGTTTTAATGCTTATATTTAAGCGTCGCAGACACCTGAAATATTAGAGACGTTCGTCAACCCCATAATTTCTACGTGTTGCCCCCCACTCTCTCTCTCTCTCCCTCTCTCTCTCTCTCTCTCTCTCTCTCTCTCTCTCTCTCATGGCGCAGGACGATGGCTATCGGCATGGCTATTAATGGATTTGACATGGTTAATTTTAAGTGGTGGTCAGATGCCCCTCCTCCACCCCCAGGGCGGAGTATGCATATCCAAACGTCAACGTGCAGTGTTGCACACGTAAATGCGAGCGGAAGTTTCCTAAATGTTAGCTAATCCTGTTACTGTGGCGGGACTTTGGCATTAACCTAGTCTTCACCTAGTGGGATGTGGGCTGTAGGAAACCACCCTCGTCCTCAATCGGATAGGCGGGTTCGATCTGGGGCCCGGCGCTTGAACACACACGGCTATCCTGGCGAGTCTTTCCAATTTAGTGACTGCACCAAGCCTATGGCACTGATGGCGTCATTCGTGCAGCACGTCGGAAATCTGACTGCCAGCGGCGTCATGATAAGAGTCACCAGTGGCCAAGCTAAATACGTCAGGAAAATGAAATTGGTATTTATATATTCTCAACAGGAACGCGATGTTCCTCAAAGGCAGAGTTTTGACTGAGAAATTATTACTATGCGCCTGCCTTGAGCTAAGCACTTCACTTGTGTAAGTCGTGGAGTGACTTAATCTTCGCCGCTTTTTATAATGTCCAGAAGTATCTGCGTCTGTGTGAATACACTAAACCAATATATTTGCTGTACACACAGCGTGTCTGGAGGTTTCTCTGGTGATGGTAAAACACCTCTATTTGATGTAAAAGTATTTCACCACTGAATCTGCAGGTCCAAATAACGCTTCGAACATTCCACGGAGATAACACACAACCATCATGAATGATCGGGATACCCCTCAATGGAGCTGAAGGCGCTGATGCAATTTCACATGTTTGTGATCAGCCTGCGCACCTTCAGACACTAAATGTGATTATGCACAATTCTATGTACACTTTATCACTTACCCATACAATCGGAATTCTAATCACCGAAGTGACTAATCAGTATCAGTCTAAATAGCACACAGCACGCTGTAACATTTAGATGCAATGGTTTTATCAGGAATGCTTCATTTCCTAACAATCAGGCGAAGTCTGAAACGATTTTCCAGTACTAACATAAATTTTTATGTTTCTAACACTGGACAACCACTCGTCGTGACGAGTTTTCGCCCGTTGGTAGTGGCCGAATCGGTAAAGTTTTAACTTTCGTTGACGCTTAAGTAATAATAAATGCATATTACTGGTTCAAATAAGACACAGCCTTTGCTGGAGTGTATTATTTGGTTTGGAAAAATCAAAATATTTAGACAATATGTGACCAGCCACTGGTAGACTAACATCCCCTGCCGTTGGAGAAGGGGGCAAAAAACCTTTAATTGTGGACGCAGAGTTATTGCGATGAGGTTCATTTCTGCACCTGCACTAGGCAAGTCAACATGTGTTGAGTGGTGGGGGGTACATGGTGTGTCGGACATTAGTTCATGATACACACGAAGAAAGATAGTAGTTACAACAATATACAAGCTGAGACCACATCTTGTTTTACCGTTGTGGTCATTAAGTGATACTGGAAAGAGAAATCTGTTGCTTCGGGCGAGTTGCAATGTGAGTGCTCTATTTTGTAAGCAAAGCTCTACGCAATACAAACATTTCTTACGCAGTCTTCTCGTGGAGTTTTTCCGAACGTTTCCCTGGCACACTCGGGCCAACTAAACGGTGACCAAGTGCGTAGCTCTTTTTTGAATTACTTCCACCGGCAGATGCTCAGAACTTGTCACTGAGGCTATCTGTTCTGATTCCTAACGGAAAAATAATTCAAATAAAGAAGCGACAGCGTGTGGATGTACAGTCTGAGACCAGTCATATTCATGTATGGCCGGTAACGGTTCCATCCATCTCTTGACTTCGGCCGGGTGCTCAATTTGATCTTCGTCAACAGAGCATTTACTGCTCAGACATGTTTTATGTCTACTAGGCGCGCCCATTGTTCACGGAAACGCTCGGTAAATCGTTCTGTAGGGCCGCCTACTCGAAAAATGAAGTGCTCTTGCGATGTACGAGGTCAGTTCAATAAGTAATGCGACACATTTTTCTTCTGAAACAGGGGTTGTTTTATTCAGCATTGAAATACACCAGGTTATTCCCCAATCTTTTAGCTACACAACACTATTTTTCAACGTAATCTCCATTCAATGCTACGGCCTTACGCCACCTTGAAATGAGGGCCTGTATGCCTGCACGGTACTATTCCACTGGTCGATGTCGGAGCCAAAGTCGTACTGCATCAGTAACGTAATCATCCGCGTAGTGCCTCCACGGATTGCGTCCTTCATTGGGCCAAACATGTGGAAATCCGACGGTGCGAGATTGGGGCTGTAGGGTGCATGAGGAAGAACAGTCCACTGAAGTTTTGTGAGCTCCTCTCGGGTGCGAAGACTTGTGTGAGGTCTTGCGTTGTCATGAAGAAGGAGAAGTTCGTTCAGATTTTTGTGCCTACGAACACGCTGAAGTCGTTTCTTCAATTTCTGAAGAGTAGCACAATACACTTCAGAGTTGATCGTTTGACAATGGGGAAGGACATCCAACAGAATAACCCCTTCAGCGTCCCAGAAGACTGTAACCATGACTTTACCGGCTGAGGGTATGGCTTTAAACTTTTTCTTGGTAGGGGAGTGGGTGTGGCGCCACTCCATTGATTGCCGTTTTGTTTCAGGTTCGAAGTGATGAACCCATGTTTCATCGCCTGTAACAATCTTTGACAAGAAATTGTCACCCTCAGCCACATGACGAGCAAGCAATTCCGCACAGATGGTTCTCCTTTGCTCTTTATGGTGTTCGGTTAGACAACGAGGGACCCAGCGGGAACAAACCTTTGAATATCCCAACTGGTGAACAAGTGTGACAGCACTACCAACAGAGATGTCGAGTTGAGCACTGAGTTGTTTGATGGTGATCCGTCGATCATCTCGAACGAGTGTGTTCGCACGCTCCGCCATTGCAGGAGTCACAGCTGTGCACGGCCGGCCCGCACGCGGGAGATCAGACAGTCTTGCTTGACCTTGCGGCGATGATGACACACGCTTTGCCCAACGACTCTACCGTGCTTTTGTCCACTGCCAGATCACCGTAGACATTCTGCAAGCGCCTATGAATATCTGAGATGCCCTGGATTTCCGCCAAAAGAAACTCGATAACTGCCAATTGTTTGCAACGCACATCCGTTACAGACGCCATTTTAACAGCTCTGCCACCTGTCTGAAGTCAATGAAACTATACGAGACGAAGCGGGAATGTTTGAAAATATTCCACAAGAAATTTCCGGTTTTTTTCAACCAAAATTGGCCGAGAAAAAAAGTGTTGCATTACTTATTGAACTGCCCTCGTATATCCCTTAAATGTTCTTCCCCGCCAGTAATATTTCTTATCAACTGAAAAGCGCTGGTGTTACCGGGATTTGAACGCGAGCCCTCCGCATTGTTTTCGGAAAATTAAAGAACAGTGACTTGGTACTTCATTTCATCACACATACACAAGGAAGAAAGTTCTCGTAATGGCGACAGATGTTGAATAATACTTAATTGATCTGCTTAGTTTGCAAGTGGTGACAAAGGTTTGCAGACGAATGTGTAAATTTCGAAGAAAATTAATTAACTAATAAACAGTACTAATAAAATATGTTTCATATACTGGTAGGGAATTGTTTCGCACCTTTCACGAGATGGGCACTTGCCTACCACCAGTTTCGTATCTGGCGACTAAGAATAACGGAATTATCAGCTGTCGCTGCCTCTAGAAGTTCGCTGCAGAAGGTTGTTTAGTGCCATAAAGCATTTACGCACGCAGCAGCTAAGTGCCCTTTGCGTCGCTTGTCGCGGATTTCTTGAACTCGTGCCAGAACTTGCATCATGCCCGGCGGCAAAAGAGTGAATAGAATTTAAGTGAGAACTTGGCTGTGCTGGCGCTACAGCATGGCTGCTTGCGCAAGCGCGAAGACGCAACCACTGTGCACGAAACCTTACATGGAAGTATCGAAAAAATGTGAAGACTTTTGTACATTCCCATGCATCACCTTTCACCGGTTTCATGGCGTCGTGGAGGATTCTGTTTCCTGTGAGCAATCTCTAAGGGTTGAGAACCGAGCTAGAGACAGAGGTCAGTACTTTTAACACCTGCAAATAACCCATTATCAATAATTTACGTGTGTGAGTGCTTGGGTAAAACAGCATTGCTCAGTGTTGTCATTCTATTTCTTTCAACAGTTTCGAATCAGATGCCGAAGAATTCAACAGTCCACTACAATAAATAGTTTCTCCGAAGCGGATGCGATTATTGGCCCTAGAATACTAATTTTAGTAACTTCAGATATACCGTACCTGGTGTATCAGTGACTCCTTATGAAATACTGCTCCTGACGTAGTCCAAGACATTTTTTTTTAATTTTCTGCTACCAATTGTCATCTTGACATAACTGACAACGGTAACCAGAATTTAAATAAAAGGCTAGTTGTGTCAAGACTGGTACATACTGATTTTGGTAAAAGTAGTATTTCATAAAAGATTGTTTTGCACAGAGTGTGAAAGCTTCTTAGCCATCGGTAGTTCAGTATATATAATATGTGTGTGTGTGTGTGTGTGTGTGTGTGTGTGTGTGTGTGTGTGTAGCACTGCTGTTTGTGAATACTAGCGTTACATACATTTTGCTCGAAAGTGGCCAATATTTTCGTTTACTTATAGTTTCCGATGAATTCAAAAATTAATTTTCTACTGATGACGTGTTTTACATGAAAATGAGTAAAAATTTCACGGAATTGCAAATACGTATTCATGGACTTCGTACGTATCGTAATAGGTGAGCATCCCTTCACTGCATTGAGTAACGAAGGTATTTCCTACTCTTTGCATCATTCAGATGAAGACTGGATCGATACAGCTCTCCAAGCCAACTGCCTTTCTCTATCATTTTATCCCACCCGCCCCCACCACTCACTATTCCCCCCCCCCCAACCTAATTTGTTATCCCTTACTGCTTAAGAATTACTTCTCCCTTTAATTTGGAACTGGTATTATTGCAGTCTTTTTCAATAAAGGGCTTATTTCGCCTGTGTCATATCTTACACATCATACTGATACAACTTTATCGGATCACTATCCCAGTTTCTGCGGAAAATCAGATTGCTATTAGCTTCTGTAAGTTATTTTCCGGCTACCCTGGTGACTGCTTTGGACGACATTTTACAGCCTGCTCTGTAATCCCGAACGTAAAATGTCTCGACACACCGATACAAGGCGCTCGGACGTAGCCAGCTCACTGGAGGAAGCTGAGACCAGCGCCAATCTAGGCTGCTAGCGCGAGAATGGCGTCTGAAAGGGCGCGCCGCCAGCCGTAATGACGGCGTTTGTGCCTGGAGCGAATGACGTGACGGCGCGCCGGCTGGCAGCATACCAAGCGGCCTAAGCGGCGCCAAGACGAGTCTAGTTGCCGCAACAGGTGTCAACAGCTCCGTGAGCTGCACGACAAGTAGCTGCCTAGCACACGTCCAGGGCGGAAGCACGCGCGGCTACCGTTCGCCACGGCTCCCACACGCGACACAGGCGGCTGCAGCAGCGGTCAATACCACGTGTAACGAGCAGCCTGTTTCATAGGCGTACCGTGACCACCAGTTGTTTTTCACAGATAGTGGTCGCGGACACTGAACACGGTAACAGTACTCCAGTCCTTTGTTTCCTGTGGAAGAATATCCCGTACAGTTATGAACATGAACCCGATGAAAGTTGCACGAAATACAATATGTTATTACGTGTAACTTAACAGCGGGTAGCAGTGTACGTGGTATCTTACTTTCTGATATACTTTCAGATTTTTTTAATACTTCGGTAATTCGGTTAGTGAGAGGAAACTAGAAGCGAGAAGATGAAGTCCCTCAGAGGGGAAAAATTCACACTAGTTAGGCGGCGTATCTGGTTCGAATCAATTTTCATCTGCAATGTTCCTTTTTTATGTGACAGCCACCTTTGCCGGCATTTAAGGTATGGGAATAAATGTTACGTAATACTTTGGACAGATTTCCACGTCCAGCGCACATAACGACGTTCCAAGAGGGGGGGAAGGGGGGGAGAGGGGGAGAGGGAGAGAGAGAGGGAGAGAAGGATAGGAGAGCAGAAGGGGAACGTATAATATCTAGACTTCTTCACGAAGAGTGACGTTTACACCAACTTTAGCTAATAGAAGATCCCTTCCAGGCTTAACACTGAATGAAAACTAAGGCTCTGACAGAGAAGCATAGACCACTGGCCTTGCTAAGTATTGACTCGTGGAGATGGGGGAGGGGGGGGGGGGGGGGAATAAACGTGGTGATTAAGTAGTTTGAACCCTACCTTACTCAAATACAAGCTGTGTCTTCTCAGCATCATGTCACCTCAGTCGGTCTACCAATTAACGTTTTCTTTGGTTTCCCTCAAATCAATGTAGGCAAATCGTTTCCTACATGACTCCGAAGTTGATCGACCCCTCGACCTCCTCCTAAGATTGCCTTTAATGAAGTATATGGAGACAGAATGTATGATTTGCTGTTTGAGCCGTTCGAGATCCATGCAGCAATTTTAATGCCATCACAAGTTTCCTCGTTTTCTTCCCGCGTCATGATATTTTTCCATGCGTTTCCCTTTTCTGCTTTAACCTAGTGTTTGACCCTTCTATATTTGAACTGAACAACACTTCCTCGACTACTTCCTTGCTTCATATACGTTAGTCCTTTCCAAAGGATGCTAAATTTATTTTAACACCTATGACGCAACTTTTTTAACCTCTTTTCCAAAACGAATTTTGAAGAGGGATTTCTATATAATCGTCCAGTCTGCATAATTTTCCGATTTTTTTTTGTCTATCTTGGGTTTTGATGTTTCATGGTTGTGTTAACATTTCTGTCAATTTTCCTTTCTAGTTTTAATTTAAAGCTTTTTTTTAAGGCGTGAATATCTTTTTTTTTGTAGCTCACCGGGTTAATGGAATTTCGATTCTGAAAGGAGCCTGCAACTGAGCAAAAGAAATATACTTTGCCATTGCCGAAAGAAATAATTACGCGTTTTTTGTGCCTCAAAATAATCCAACCACGACAGAAGGTCATCCTGCTGTGATGTACTCATTAGGCGAAAAGCTGATACACCAGCGAAAGATACGTGGAAAACTTAATCATATTTCTGATGTAGTCATTCTGCTCTGGTACTCAGAATTCGAAGTCGTCTAGAAACCATTCAAGGACTGTCACGAAGGCATTTTTCTCTGAATTAGAAGGTTATCCCCAAGGGTTTGCTTGAAATGGTGTTTCTCAGGCGGCAAGTAATGGACGACCGATACGCTATTAGTATAAAATCGCAGCGTTAGCAGCGTGTCTACTGAAAAAGCTACAAAGGATGTTCTTCGAACCGCCGCTTCACAATGAACAGGCTCAACGTGCAAAGGGAACCGCTTCCATCCGTCTTTCATGTGTTACGTTTGAGTCAGCGATGAGTTGTCTCCTTGCCGATGACCCAAGCGAGCCTATTCCTGGTTATTAGCTATAATGTTATGGAGGATAACAAAATTACTCCAAAGAGAAGCAGATTTGCTTCTTACTACATTGGGAGACTGTAAAACAAGTTCTAAGACCGTGTTTCTCAGCCCGAAGGCTGGTTTGATGCAGTTCTTCACGCTTGCGTTTTCGTGCAAGCCTCTTCATTTCCACGAAACTGCTGCAACCTACATCCATTTGAACATGCTTACTGTATCTCGGCCTTTGTCTCCAAAATTTTTGCTCCCATTATCAAACTGATGATTCCTGGACTCTGCAAGATGTATCTTATTAATCTACACTCTCTCTTAGTCAAGTTGTGCCACAAAATTTCTTTTCCCCCCAGTTCGATTCAGTACATCCTCATCAGCATTTCGACCTATCTAATCTTCAGAATTATTCTTTAGCACTACATTTCAAAGGCTTCTACTCTCTTCTTGTCTGAAGTATTAATTATTCACTTTTCACTTCCGCAGAAGACCACACTATACAAATAGCTCCAGAAGAGACTCCTTAACACTTTAATTTAGATGTTTAATCAGAGTTGTTCAGAAAGGCTTTTCTTGCTAAAGCCGCTCCATTTTATATGCCTTCTTTAGCCGCTATCGTTATTTTGCTTGCCAAATAGCAAACCATGTGTACTGCGTTTCATGCCTCCCGTTTTTTATTCTAATTTTCTCTATCGCCTGATTTAATCCCACTGCATTCCATTACCCGTACTTTACACTCGTTGATGTTAGTCTTATAACCTCTTTTCCAAGACACTATCCATTCCTTTCAACTGCCTTTGCAAATCTACTGCCGTCTCTGGCGGAATTTCTACGATATAGGGACATCAAGTTATTTCATCTCCCTGAAGTTAAATTTGCTTTCGAAATTTTTTCTCTATTTCCTTTACTGCTAGCTCTATTTCCCGACTGATTAACATCGGGGAACGGCTGCGAACCTTTCTCATTCCGTTCTGAACTACTGCTTCCCTTTCATGCTCTTCGACTAATAAAAGCCGCATGATTTCTATATAAGTTGTGGATAACCTTTTTCGTTCCCTATATTTTATCGCAGCTACCTTCAGAATTACATGGGTTCAGTCCGGTTAACATTACCGAAATCTTTTTCTAAATATACAAGCGCATAATCTGAAGTCGAGCGTGACAGTAAAAAGCCAAGTCGTATGGCATCTAAGTCTGAGAGGCCCCGAAGGGTAGGTTCAGCCGCCTAATTGGAAAGGTTTTTCCCTACCCTTCGCGCCCGCAAGCACCTTTCCTTCACAAAGTATGAACTGTTTCAGGCGACTAATGGGTGAGTGTCGTGTGTAGAGTCACGATCGTGTTGGTGATGATGGAAGAAGGGAGAGGGCGAAACTTGGTACCAGCAAATAGCCTACCCCTCGCGAAGAACACCGAGGGGTCACCCTGCTTCAAGTCCCAATCCATTGGACGGAGCACCATCAACAGTACCAGCCGCACTCACTTCACGAGACCCTGCGGAGACGTTTGGAATTTAACGCAGGATATTGGTGATGAGGGACTTTGCGCCACCGGCTCTCCTTCCGCTTCTGGTCATATACTGGCAGTGAAAATTTCATCCATCACCAGGATTCGAACCAGATTATCTCCGAGTCGAGTGCAACGGCACATGCGTGCGTTAGCGACTTCGGCTACAGAGGAGCCTAGCAAGATAGTAGGCTTGCACGACTGAAAACCGATCACGGCCCAAGCAACTTTAATAGCCTCTACCTCGCACAAAAGAAAAGTTCGGAGTTGGTATTAAAATCCATGGAGAAGAAATAACAACTTTGAGGTTCGCCGATGATATTGTAATTCTGTCCGAGACAGCAAAGGATTTGGAAGAGCAGTTGAACGGAATGGACAGTGTCTTGAAAGGAGGGTATAAGATGAACATCAACAAAAGCAAAACAAGGATCATGGAATGTAGTCGAATTAAGTCGGGTGATGCTGAGGGAATTAGATTAGGGAATGAGATACTTAAAGTAGTAAAGGAGTTTTGCTATTTGGGGAGCAAAATAACTGATGATGGTCGAAGTAGAGAGGATATAAAATGTAGACTGGCACTGGCAAGGAAAGTGTTTCTGAAGAAGAGAAATTTGCTAACATCGAGTATTGACTTAAGTGTCAGGAAGTCGTTTCTGAAAGTATTTGTATGGAGTGTAGCCATGTATGGAAGTGAAACAGATGATAAATAGTTGAGACAAGAACAGGATAGAAGCTTTCAGAAAAAAATGGTTCAAATGGCTCTGAGCACTATGGGAGTTAAGATCTATTGTCATCAGTCCCCTAGAACTTAGAACTACATAAACCTAACTAACCTAAGGACATCACACACATCCATGCCCGAGACAGGATTCGAACCTGCGACCGTAGCGGTCACGCGGCTCCGGACTGAGCGCCTAGAACCGCTAGACCACCACGGCCGGCCCAAGCTTTCAGAATTTGGTGTTACAGAAGAATGCTGAAGATTAAATGGGTAAATCATGTGCTAATGAGAAGGTACTGAATAGGATTGGAAAGGAGACACATTTGTGACACAAGTTGACTAGAAGAAGGGATCGGTTGGTAGGACATGTTCTGAGACATCGATGGATCACCAGTTTAGCATTGGGGGGCAGCGTGGAGGGTAAAAATCGTAGAGGGAGACCAAGAGATGAGTACACTAAGCAGATTCAGAAGGATGTAGGTTGCAGTAGGTACTGGGAGATGATGAAGCTCGCACAGGATAGAGTAGCATGGAGAGCTGGATCAAACCAGTCTCAGGACTGAAGACAATAACAACAACCTGGTGATCAGGGACTTTGCACCACCGCCTCTCCTTCCCCTTCTGGTCAAATACTGACAGTGAAAATTTCATCCATCACCAGTGTTCGAACCAGATTATCTCCGAGACGAGTGCAACAGCACATGCGTGCGTTAGCGACTTCGGCTACGGAGGAGCCTAGCACGATAGTAGGCTTGCACGATTGAAAACCGATCACGGCCCAAGCACCTTTGATAGCCTCTATCTTGCACGAAGTTCCTGATCATGCATGCTGGTCCAGCTCGCAGCGACATGTGATGGCTTCTTTTAATTGATGGTCCACTGCCAATCCCTGTAAGCAGGCATCGCCACCGAAAGTCAGTTCGCGACGTGCCGTTAGTGGTGCGTGGGTTTGTTGCTGCGTGGCACGCCGTTACGGAAGGGAGTTCCCGGCTAACCTGGTTACAGCGTTCGGCAGCTGCGGCCGCTCCCCGTTCCATTAGTGCGGAAGCGCCTCAGGCCGGAAGTGAGCACAGGCTGCGAGGCGCGGCGAGAGGCGAGCAGCCAACGGCGTTCCGCACTCCGGCAGCTGCCTGGCCCGTTGTTTATTGCCGTCGTGTCGTGGCCAGATGCCTCTCCACGCCACGGCTACAAAAAAAATCCCAGTCCGCTGCTAGGTTCCGCAACCGCCAGCTCTCACAAACACGGAAGAATACTATCCGCTGCCGATAGTAAGTATCGGTTAATGGCCAATTCACACTGTCCGTCACTGTACAGTGTATTCGGACTGGCCGCCACGTCAAGTCCATTCAAGTTACGTGATCTCAACTCGCATGGCTGTCCACAACAGTTTCTTCGTGGGAGTTGCTGTTTTCGTAAGGCGATTCTCGAGCTGTTTTTATGCGCGAAGTACACAAAAACAACGCGGTAGCTTATATACGTCTATGCTGGAGTCCACATTTGTACAAAAATAGCATTTATCGTAATCAAATGGTTTGCAGCTTACAGCGTTAGCTTGCATATGAGACCAGTAAGGTAGAAGTGCGAAACAACGCAAAAAAGGAGAGGGTCCGATAAACGTCATTACGTGATACAGAAGGTTCACAAACTGTACAAGGTGCTCGAGAAAGAGGAGTCTGCCTATTACAAATATTTTAGAAAGTCAAAGTACCTATGTCTTCATTGGTTACGTCAAACCACACCCACGATTACTAAAACGAACACAGTGTTACGAGCTGCCATCATACCCCATGAAAAACTGGTCTCTTTGCGGTGAAGTTCTGTTGCCAGTCCAATAGTTGTGCAATAGTCTTCTCCCCCTCAATACCTTTAGCTTCGAGATTTATACGTTTCCTTTACATCTTGCATTTGGCTTTCAATATCTGAAGTGACTGATTTGTGCTGGGGCTAGCTAGTGAGACCACAGACGGAAATACTGGTCACTATGCTTGAACAATAAATAAGCCTGTCACAATCATATCCAAACAAACAGTTCTAATTCACTAGTTGTGTAATAAATAACAAAAGTATTTTTGACCCTGTTGCAGTATCTGAGCGTTTCGGCCCATTTCTTTATGAAACATTACAAGTGCCTGACAACATACAAATAAATTTTACTTACTGATCAACCTGATTCTACTCACAGCACTTTTTTCACTTTAAATTGCAGCCACACTGCAATCCATTTCGTTGTACAGTATTACAAACGGTGCCGGTATGTATAAAAGTCCACCTTATGAACTGTAGAGAGCAAGTGTTTTAGTACGTTCATGTCATACAATACAGAATGCTGCCTCACTGCTTCGATTAATCTTTCGTCATTCATTATAAAACAATTTTTAACGACAGCACTAAAGAAACTAAACAATTTATAACAACACAAATGACTAGTAAAAAAAAGACATATTGCCAACTGATATCAACAACGAAGAGCGCGACGAATCGAAGTGTGGAGATGAGAGCATGGCCATGTATCGGGAGGGAATGAGCTTGGGGGTCACGTGATCAACAACGGATGATGACGTCACTCATCAAAACTTTCTTCCTAAGAAATCTTGACGGTGACGACGTGACGTGACGGCCAGTGTGGATGCCGCCATTTGAAATGCGCGGAATATTTTGACGGGACGTGACGTGTGAATTGGCCTTAACTGCTATATCTTAATTTTTTCTATGTCCTTACATGCCACCGGATGCCAATTAAAAGCGCATTACGAAGTGTATTTCTTACATGAATTAGCCGCTACTTTCCCCAATCTGCGAGTGTGTCAAGTAAAAAGTTGATGTGACACTTCCCATTCCCAACGATCAACTTTTGCGATCCTTCCAAGAGACACACGATGGAGGTACTGAGAGTTCAACTTGTAGTATCAAGTTACTGTACCTATTTTTATTTCCACTATGCATACCAAAGCGTTACACCAGTCATGTGGATTTATATCAGTGAATAAGAAATTTAAGTGTTGCGTGTGCGACTTCTTGGTAGCCAGCTGTTACGTTCTTCCTATCGCGCTTGCATCACTAACTATATAAAAGCAAACAAATTGTTACTGGATATAGCGTTTCAATTGACATTCCAAACAGTCACGGTGAAGCTTATACATTCCCATTTTAAGGCAGTAGAATTGCTGGACGGTCTGTCTTACAGTTAGTAATGTTAAAATTCGAACACAGATTTTTAATTTGTAGCATCGTAACTTTATTTTTAGGACACCATACAAAAAACATAAGTAGTATATGAATTTATATATCTTGTAAATAATAGCATAAACTTTACTACCATAACTTATGAAAGCCCTTTAACAACACGTTTAAAATAAAACTGATCTATTTTCATATTACTTTAATTTTCGTGCACTTTTTACAACTCATTAACTCAAGACTAATATGTCTAGTTCACGTATTATCATTAGGGTTGAGGTCTGGTGATTCCGGTGGTTTTCAGACTTTCGGACAATTTTATGACAAATATTCCTGCACAATGCAAGTCTTATATTCGGTCCATTGTCCTCGTAAAACTTGATCGTACTTGATGTCACCTTTTTTCAGGACTTTTGCGTAAATTGCTTTTTAATATGTTCAGGAAGGCATAATTTTTCCACAATATTGCCGATGAACACTATTGCGCTCAGTCTAAATGTGGATATGGAGTCCCAGAGAAGAACACTGCCACGCCCATGTTTATAGTCGGCTTGACATTTATGGCTTTAAATTCTTCATTCTTTCTCTGCCCCATCATCCTTCGTCTATCCGACACCAAGTCATTTTCTTGGTAAAAATGACGTTATAATATGTTCCTTCCTTCATAATAAACTCTTGAGCAAAGTCTGCTCTCTCCTTTGGATTCTGTTCATACACATACGGTTTCTTCCAAGCCACTTTTCCATTGTAATCACTACCTCTAAATGCTCTGCGAAACGTTTGACTGTGGTTTTAACGTCTAGTCGATTTCCAGGTCATTAGATACGGAGCGCAAACTCTGTCAAGGATGGGAAAGGAAATCGGCCGTGCGCTTTCAAAGGAACCATCCAGACATCTGTCTGGAGCGATTAATGGAAATCACAGAAAACGTAAATCTGGATGGCCGGATGCGGGTTTGAACCGTCGTCCTCCCGCGTGAGAGTCCGGTGTGTTAGAACCTTTTGATGATGCACCTTCTTTCCAGTCTGGTTTACAAGCTCACTTGCTAATTTGGGAGCACTGATTGTAGGATCCTTCTTTATTTTCCGTCTTACACTGAGCTTGTCACGTGCATCCAACTTATTTGGTTGACCCTTTTTCGGTATACGGTCTTCGTTTTTGAATTGACTGACGATATCTGTCATAACACTCACTAATGTTGAGAATGGCATCAGTCCGTCTCTATGATTTACTTGTCGTGACGTGAAGTATCACATGTTGCTGTAAATCAGAACTGGTATTAACTTTGCGTGGCACAGCACCGACTGGAACAGTCCGAATATTAACGTTACTCACTGTATAAAAGACACTGAATTTGTCCCCAAGGATTTCTCGACAATGCTATCTTGCTACCGAATTTTTCTCCCGCCTTCAGCCAACCTTACTCTGCTACTGTAGTCTGCTTTCAATAGCCTTTCCTTCCGCTGACGCCACGGGGAATCCCAGAGGCTTACCGGACGTCTGGGCCTTAAGGGAAACCGGTGCAGAAAATTCCCTACATTGGAATGCTTTGTCCGCAGCTGTTGTCAACTTGCCTAAAGATCCTCTCCCCTCCGATGTGCGCGCTCTATCCCCTAAGCCTACCAACACTCCAAGACCAACAAATCGTACTCCCATCAGAGTAGAGGCGACCTTAGGAATTCCCATCTTGTACCTGACCTACGTTTCTAGCATTTGTAGACTTAGAGAAACCTTTGGACAATGTTGACTGGAATACTCTCTTTCAAATTCTAAAGGTGGCAGGGGTAAAATACAGGGAGCGAAAGGCTATTTACAATTTGTACAGAAACCAGATGGCAGTTAGAGTCGAGGGACATGAAAGGGAAGCAGCAGTTGGGAAGGGAGTGAGACAGGGTTGTAGCCTCTCCCCGATGTTGTTCATTCTGTATATTAAGCAAGCAGTAAAGGAAACAAAAGAAAAATTCAGAGTAGGTATTAAAATCCATGGAGAAGAAATAAAAACTTTGAGGTTGGCCGATGACATTGTAATTCTGTCAGAGACAGCAAAGGACTTGGAAGAGCAGTTGAACGGAATGGACAGTGTCTTGAAAGGAGGATATAAGATGAACATCAACAAAAGCAAAACGAGGATAATGAAATGTTGTCGAATTAAGTCGGGTGATGCTGAGCGAATTAGATTAGGAAATGAGACACTTAAAGTAGTAAAGGAGTTTTGCTATTTCGGGCGCAAAATAACTGATGAGGGTCGAAGTAGAGAGGATATAAAATGTAGACTGGCAATGGCAAGGAAAGCGTTTCTGAAGAAGAGAAATTTGTTAACATCGAGTATAGATTTAAGTGTCAGGAAGTCGTTTCTGAAAGTATTTGTATGGATTGTAGCCATGTATGGAAGTGAAACATGGACGATAAGCAGTTCAGACAAGAAGAGAATAGAAGCTTTCGAAATGTGGTGCTACAGAAGAATGCTGAAGATTAGATGGGTAGATCACATAAGTAATGAGGAGGTATTGACTAGAATTGGGGAGAAGAGGAGCTTGTGGCACAACTTGACTAGCAGAAGGGATCGGTTGGTGGGAGGCATGAAGCGATCACAAATTTAGCATTGGAGGGCAGCGTGGAGGGTAAAAATCGTAGAGGGAGACCAAGAGATGAATGCACTAAGATTCAGAAGGGTGTAGTTTGCAGTAGGTACTGGGAGATGATGAAGCTTGCACAGGATATAGTAGCATGGAGAGCTGCATCAAACCAGTCTCAGGACTAAAGACCACAACAACAAAAACAACAACAACAACAACAACAACAACAACAACAACAACCACCTGGCACAACCCTCAGCTAAAATGTGTTTCCTGTTTGTCAGACACTTGCTTCATCCCATGTGACGCGTAAACAAAACCAGGAGCCACTTTTCGTCCTTAACTAATAAGTCGTGTATCAGCTAGTCCTTTTCTTTATTAACCAGTTGTCAGTGCAGTGCTAAGCAGTGGTCCACACGTTCCGTATAAACAGTGAGAGAAAGCAACTGCGCAGAACGCGCCATTCTGCTATCCAGGATGCGACTTGCGCAACAAGGAAGGACGCCCATCCTCGTCGCCAGCCGGCCACGTGCAGATAGCAGAGTCCTCCTCGGCAGAAACTGGCAAATTGGCGAGAAAGTGGCCTGAGTCAGCGGCCGGCGGCGGAAGCGCGGGCTGTTTAATCTCGGCGGAAGCAGCCGCGGCGCCGACGGACAATGCGCGAGTGTTCCGATAGCGCTTCCTCCGCCCTTGTCCCACACGGCGGGGCCGCGCCCGCTCTGGCGCCCCGCGCAAACGGAATAGGGAGCGTCTCCCACTTCCACAACCTCACCTCACCTTACCTTACCTGGCTGTACAGTACGCTGTGTGGGGGCTTTCTCGCACAATCCAACCCGCGAATTTAATTAAATGGCCCTCCGCAACGTAATTCAATCCGAAACGTTGAGCAAGCATTACAGGGAACCATGGTGGAAAGGGAATTAAACGTCACTGAGCAGTAATAAAAACCTCGAGGTTTGTCCCTGACATTCTGATTTTTCATAGACGCAAAGCACTTCGAGCAATTTAACGGAATGGATGATGTCTAACTACACTACTGGCCATTAAAATTGCTACATCACGAAGATGACGTGCTACAGACGCGAAATTTAACCGACAGGAAGAAGATGCCGTGATATGCAAATGATTAGCTCTTCAGAGCATTCACACAAGGTTGGCGCCCGTGGCGACACCTACAACGTGCTCACGTGAGGAAAGTTTCCAACCGATTTCTCATACACAAACAGCAGTTGACCGGCGTTGCCTGGTCAAACGTTGTGATGCCTCGTGTAAGGAGGAGACATGCGTACCATCATGTTTCCGACTTTGATATAGGTCGGATTGTAGCCTATCGCGATTGCGGTTTATCGTATCGCGACATTGCTGCTCGCGTTGGTCGAGATCCATGGACTGTTAGCAGAATATTGAATCGGTGCTTATCACTAGCAGTCGAGATGACAGGCATAAGATGCCTGTCATCGTGCAGCCATGTCTCGATCCCTGAGTCATCAGATGGGGACGTTGGCAAGACAACGACCATCTGCACGAACAGTTCGACACCGTTTGCAGCAGTATGCAACATCAGCTCAGAGAACATGGCTGCGGTTACCCTTGACGCTGCATCACAGACAGGGGTGACGAAACCCTACATTTCAGCAGGATAATGCACGACCGCATGTTGCAGGTCCTATACGAAGCCTTTCTGGATACAGAAAATGTTCGACTGCTGCCCTGGCCAGCACATTCTCCAGATTTATCACCAATTGAAAACGTCTAGTCAATGGTGGCCGAGCAACTGGCTCGTCACAATACGCCAGTCACTACTCTTGATGAACTGTCCTATCTTGTTAAAGCTGCATGGGCAGCTGTACTTGTACACGCCATCCAAGCTCTGTTTGACTCAATGCCCAGGCGTATCAACGCCGTTATTACGGCCAGAGGTGGTTGTTCTGCGTATTGATTTCTCAGGATCTATGCACCGAAACTGCGTGAAAATGTAATCACATGTCAGTTCTAGTATAATATATTTGTCAAATGAATACCCGTTTATCATCTGCATTTCTTCTTGCTGTAGCAATTTTAATGGCCAGTACTGTAGCACACTATTAAAAGTAAAGCATAAGTAATGGATTGTAGATTAATTAAATCAGGCGATGATAAAGCAAGGGCGTGAAACACTGAAATCAGATGAATTTTGATATTTGAGCAGTAAAATAACAGACGACGGCCACACCAGAGGTAATACAAAAAGCTCAAAAATGGCTGTGACCACTATGGGACTTAACATCGGAGGTCATCAGTTCCCCTAGACTTATAACTACTTATACGTTACTAACCTAAGAACATCATACACGTCCATGCCCGAGGCAGGATTCGAACCTGCGACCGTAGCGGTCACGCGGTTCCAGACTTAAGCGCCTAGAACCACTCGGCCACACCGGCCGGCAATACAAGAAGCTGACTGGCAGTAACAAGAAACGCGTTTCTAAGTAGAGACATTTATTAACATCGAAGTCTCTTTCTGAACCTATTTGTCTAGAGTGTAATCTTGTATCCAAGTGAAATGTGAACACTGAACAGTCCAGACTAAAAGAGAATAATAGCTTTACAAATGTTGTGCTAAAGAAAAGGACACATGTAACAACTAAAGAAGAGGTACAGAATCGAATTACGGACGAAAATTTATGGCGCAACTTTAATAACAGAAGGGATTGCGTAGTAAGAAGGCATCTGTTAGCACGAGACATCCTGGGGCATAAATATCTCTTCAATTTGGTAATGGGGAGAAGTCTTACAAATAGGAGGTCAAGGATTGATTTCAGTAAGGAGAGAAATACAGTGACGGAAAAAATGATAACACCAAAAAATAGTAAATGATTAGTAATGAAATTTCGATGCTACATTTGTCTATGTAACACATTAAAGTAATTAACACCGCAAGATCACATGTTAATGGAAACGCGAGATAAACCATTGGAAATTTGAAAGGCTGGTACATTAATAACATACATGTTGAATAGAAGAAAGCAAGCATGCAAATATGCTTGTATTATGTTGTAGAAATGCTGGATGTCAGCTTGTGCGACGGAGTTCCATTCTTGTTGCACTTTGTCAGTCAATACAGGGACGGCTGGCAGAGGTGGCCGAGCGGTTCTAGGCGATTCTATGGTCGCAGGTTCGAATCTTGCCTCGGGCATGGGTGTGTGTGATGTCCTTAGGTTAGTTAGGTTTAAGTAGTTCTAAGTTCTAGGGGACTGAAGACCTCAGATGTTAAGTCCCATAGTGCTCAGAGCCCTTTGAACCACTTGAATACAGGGACGGTTAATGCTGGTTGTGGATCACGCTGCAGTTGTCCGATGAAGTCTCGAATGTGCGCGATTGGACATACGTCTTGTGATCGAGCAGGCCAAGCCAACATGTCAACACACTGTAGAGTATGTTTGATTACAACAGGGCTATGTGAGCAAGCGTTATACTGTTGGCAAACACCCCCTGCAAAGCTGTTCATGAATGGCAGTACAGACTGACGTACAGATTTGCTGTCAGGTTGTGTGGGATATCCACGACAGTGCTCCTGCTGTCATGTCAAATCGCAGCCCAGACCTTAACTCCAGATGTAGGTCCAATGTCGCTTGTCACGAAGGACCACCACTACCTCCCGATTTCTGAAATGCACTGGAAGAGCTTCGTCCGCCATAGACGGTACACGACTTCTGTACCCCCTCGAAAGCTAACTGTCGGTTCCTCCATTCCCTCAGTTCAGAAGGAGTTCCACTGAATTGTTTACCATTCCTATCTTCCAACCAATGCAGGTCAAAAGCAGAATGTAGACATCTACATCGACCATTTGCAGTTCCCGTTTATGGCACTTCTGCAAGGTTCTTCAATACTGGGCGTCATGGGAAAACTATTCACTCTTGAAATCAGGTTAGCCACGCATTTTGGAAAATTGAAGACAGACTGGTCCATCACGACCAGGAACAAAAAACCTTCCCAATAACCGAAAATTTACCGCGGCAACTACAACTGTGACAGGTGCAAGCACACACGGGCGGCCAGGACGCAGTATGTTGCACGATGTCTATAGAATTTGCTGTTTCTGGAGTCTTGCAAGCTATTTAACATGACAATCCACTTTAGGCTCTCCCGTGGCCAGCGCAGTCGCCTGGACGCAGTACTATACTGGACCGTTTTGTTATATTACTGGTTAACGGACCATCGAAACGCGTCATTAGGTATGGAACGCAATTCCCAGCGTCCAACCAATGCGCTGTCTCGGTAAGTGTGGCGCTTTTTGATGGGAGAAACATCTTGAAAATGGGGAGTGTGACAGTTATTTTTGTTTTAGGTGCCGTCTTACATAATATACCTACATTAAATTATTATTTGAATAAACTAAGGTGCTAAATTTTTTGTAGTTGTTTTTGGACCTGATTAAGTCCCATTTTGCTCCAGTGCCGACATATTGGGTATGCAAGGCGAATGACTGAGTCAAGTGCCAGAATATAATCTTACATGCTGACAATGTGAACTGGGTCCGATGGATCTTGGTCAGTTGGCATTAAACCTTCCAACTCACCAGTAATGAAAAATACACCCACCCTTTCTTTTCTGAAGGCTTGTCAGATGCCACCAGAGTTATCAAAAGCACTCTTACGTTGCTTACATTCACGTTACTACGTCGTGATGGTTTTGGGATATGGCCTGCATTTTTTTGTTGCCATTCTGTTTCAAACCACCCATGTCCTATACGCGTAATGATTGACCACCAAACACCACCACCACCACCCCCCCCCCTCCAAGATGGATTTGATACACACAAACTACTTCGAAAGAACCCTTTGTTCACTGAGGTCATAGAATTATTTTCTTCCATTTGCGGACCAATGTCTTACATAGTAAGCGATGAATCTTGAGCACACGTTGCAAGTGCGCAGTTCGAGACTTAATTGGAGTTATGAACGTGTGAGCGGCACTGGCGAAATTCTCATCCTACCTCTTTAACACGCCAAAATCTCGTTAGATACCCTCAAGGCGCCGAAGAATCCGGAACTTGAAACTGGAACATCCGACAATGACCACGGAGAATCTTGCAGATGAATAGTGTGGAACTGCACTGGCTTCCGTAAAATGCTACCAGCGGAATCGATCGTTTCCTCTGAACAAAACAGTGTGGGCCAGCGCCTTCCTCGAACTAGTGTCATCCACAATTTCTATGGCGCCCATTCCGCGCCACTGTAAAACATTCCGCAATTCTTTTGTTTAATCAGATATACCGCATTACGTGTTTAGGTGAGCAGCGGGATCCGTATATTTCAGGTAAGTTGTCGTCGTCTTCAGTCTGAAGGATAGTTTGACGTAGTTCCCCATGCTAGTAAGTCCTGTGTAAGCCTCTTCATCTCTACATAACTACTACAACCCACATCCAGTGGACCCTGATCATTGAATTGGATTATTGGGCTCCAGATCCTTTTTACAAAAGCTATGGCCTTTTTTCTCGCAGTTCGATTCTCTTCTTGTGTGAACCGTTTATCGTCCACGTTTGAATTCCGTGCGAGTCTAAACTCTAAATACCTTCAGTAAATACTCACAATATTTAAATTTGTATTCTACGTCAGTAAAATATTTTTATGAACTCTTTTCTTGCTACTGCCAGTCTGCATCGGAGGTTTAGAGTTATAACGACGTATTTACAAAACTGGGCATTTTGACATACCTGCTTCACCACTATCTTAAGTGTTAAACCTGGGGGACCTGTTAAATGAATGTAAACACACCCTCATAACCACGAGGTATCACGATTATCAGCAACGTGAATTTGGTGGGAGCAGTGAAAAGTGTTACGAGTGTTGCAAAATTTCTTTTGCCATTGTCTCAAAACATGCATTTTGCCGTTACTACTCTAAACCCCTGTATATGTCCACTACTTCGGTCATCGTCAGTAACTTTATTACTTTTGATGACAAATAGCAAAATGCGTCCGCTACTTTTAGAGCAGGATATCCTAACAAATCCCTCAGCATCGCCTGATTCGCAATGACTACATTCCATTACTCTTGTTCAAAATGGTTCAAATGGCTCTGAACACTATGGGACTCAACTGCTGTGGTCATCAGTCCCCTAGAACTTAGAACTACTTAAACGTAACTAACCTAAGGACATCACACACACCCATGCCCGAGGCAGGATTCGAAGCTGCGACCGTAGCAGTCGCACGGTTCCGGACTGTGCGCCTAGAACCGCGAGACCACCGCGGCCGGCCCATTACTCTTGTTTTACTGTTGTTGACACAATGTATGACCCCTTTTCGAGCACTACCCACTCTGTTCAAATGCTCTTTAAATTCTGTGCACTCTTCGACAGAATTATGTCACGGACAAACCTGAGAGTTTTTATTTCTCCTCCCTGAACATCAATTACCTTTCCAAATGTCTCTCTTTCGTTTACTGCTTGCTCGGTGTACATACTGAATTAATACCTGCCTCCACCCTTCTCAACCCCTGTTTCTCTTTCATGTCTTTCACTCTTAACTGGAGTCTGATTTCTGTGAGTCGTAGATAACCTTTCGCACCATGTATTTTAACCCTTTTACCTTCATAGTTTCGAAGAGTAGACTATAGTCCAGTACAGACTGTCAGATCTTTCGTACATCCGCCATTCTTCAGCCCACCTTCCGAGAAAGGTTATGGGCCGGAAACGGGATGGGAAGTGGTGGTGAAGCACCTGCTGGACACACAGGGCAGCACTGCAGAGCCGACAACGGCGCCGCTGAGCGGACAGACGCGACAACGCTGGGCCGCGCATCGCAGCGGAAACACTGGCCGCTCCAGCGACCAATGCCCGCAGGCCGGCAAAAAAGCCGGCCACGGTCCGCTTTGTGCAGCCGCAGCCGCTCCGGTGCACCTGCGAGCCTGCCAGACTGCGTGGTACCGCCCAGCGGGCCTCGTAAACACGCTAGCGCGGCCCACTTGCCTTGACAAATTCATTAGCTTCCCATATGCCGGCGTCGTTTCTGCTCGGTGACACACACACACACACACACACACACACACACACACACACACACACAGAGAGAGAGAGAGAGAGAGAGAGAGAGAGGAAGAGGGAGGGAGGGAGGGGGAGAGAGAGAGAGAGAGAGAGAGAGAGAGAGAGAGAGAGAGAGAGAGAGAGAGAGAGGGGGGGGGGGAGATATTAGTTATTTATCGACAGGGCGACGTAATGGGAAGACTCATTTCACCATCTACTACGTTGTTGTAAGATCCATACTGTGGGGTGAAGTGGCACTACGGTATCAGGTGAATAGAAATTGTCTATGCCTTTTAAAACGGGGCAAATACCTTCTCAAAGATATTTGGCTGTGTATCAGAACCTAATGGAACCACAAATAGCGCCTATCATATCAACATATGCGAAGACGCTTTGCCGCTGTATGCCTACTGCCAAACATCTTGCACGACAGTGGCACTCCCTTGGTGCGCACCACAAAGTTCTGTATCACCCTGGTCGCCTCAGCTTAACCCCACACGGTTTCAACTGCACCTATATGAAACTTCCTGGCAGGTTAAAACTGTGTGCCGGACCGAGACTCGAACTCGGGACCTTTGCCTTTAGCGGGCAAGTGCTCTACCAATTGCGCTTCCCAAGCACGACTCACGTCCCGCCCTCACAGCTTCATATCAGCGCACACTCCGCTGCAAAGTGAAAATCGCATTCTGGAAACATCCCCCAGGCTGTGGCTAAGCCATGTCTCCGCAATATCCTTTCTTTCACGAGTGCTGGTTCTGCAGGGTTCGCAGGAGAGCTTCTGTAAAGTTTGGAAGGTAGGAGACGAGATACTGGCAGAAGTAAAGCTGCGAGGACGGGGCGTGAGTCGTGTTTGGGTAGCTCAGTTGCCCGCGAAAGGCAAAGGTCCCGAGTTCGATTCTCGGTCCGGCACACAGTTTTACTCTGCCAGGAAGTTTCATATCAGCGCACACTCCGCTGCAGAGTGAAAATCTCATTCTGCACCCATATGTCTTATAATTGTGACTCACACCAAAGAAGTTGTGGTGCGGTCCAGGACATCGACCACATCGTTTTGAACTGCCCACTGCGATAACACGCGACAGCTTATTTACTACACTGCTTGGTGATTCGAGGGCAACTTCCCACCAAAATACAGACAATCCTTACAATGAATCTACCGCTGAACTGTTTATCGGCTGAACAAATACTGATTCGTAACTTGACGTAATTATTCTATTACACTCTAGGAATGTGAGTCGTGTGTGTGTGTGTGTGTGTGTGTGTGTGTGTGTGTGTGTGTGTAAACTTGCTCCACTCATTAAATTGAAATGAGCGTTAACATGCAACTTTGCAGCTTCAATATTGTTTGCCTGTTGGAAAGCGTGTTTACCACAACGCCCGGCAGACTTGCACATTGAATACTCGGAGCTCTGTTTGTTGATTGCGTGGCGGTAAGATGTATCGATCACATGTTTGGAGGGTACAACTTGATAGATCACTTTCAAAGCAGGGTCGAAGCGTCCAAGCAAGCGTTTGCTCTGTTTTGACCCAGTTTACGGATTTATTTGTTTGCAGCCAGCCACTCTTGTCAGTGGAAAAAGCATTTGCTTGTCGGAATCGCAGTTTAAAACACGAATCAGTGATATGGACTTCCAATCTGCGTGTGAGAAAATTATCAACAAATACGTGGTCGGTCAGAACTACAGAATCCGTTGCCGCATATGTAATAGCAGTACAATGATGGTCGCATGTGATGTTGCCTTGTATCCACAAGTGTTACTATAATGTGTAACATGTCGTGTATGTCAAGTTGGCTGATTGTACCCGGTTCGAAGGCCACCGAAGTCTAGGTTTCATTGGCTTCCTCAAATTCCTTAAGGTTAATGCCAGAATGGTTCCTCTGAATAGGAGTTTGTGCTCCGTCTCTGTTTTCGTCGTCGACGATAAGTTGCGTCTTAATCTTTCTTACTTCCCCATCTTTTATCATTAATTTGCTGGCATATCGTACTTATATTTCCTACCCTTTAAGCAACCTGCAATGTGCAAAAGTATTAACTGCTTACTCAGTGTACACACTGCTTTAGCTCTGTTTTACACGCGACCCCCATCAGGCCCCAAATTATCAGCTAATTCTATTGTTTTGGAAATTAAAGTTCCACAGCCGTACTTTGCTTGCACTTTATTTGTAAATTTGTCTGCAACTTGTTTCGGGCTCGCAGTGCCAACCTCAAGCAATCGCTCATTAATGTATACAGCCAAGGCGCCGGGCTGGAATCTGACAAATAATGGTCGCAGCTACATTAGACATTCATTTACTGTTAACGCTGCTTTAGTATCACACACGTTCGTTTCGTCCCTGTCGAAAGTAAGAACTCTCTGCTACACTAAACTATAAGTTCTTGTTCGTTTTTAGTAGGCTGTAACGTATCACATAAATAAGAACTCCAGGGAACATTCAACGTTATCCACAGAACCAAAATGGGAATTTTCATTTCATCATCAACAAAAGAAAATATTGTTTATACTGATAAAGGTTTTAGTAGTACAATCTCCTGACTGCTTAAAGACAATTACGAAATATTCCGAACAGAGCTGAAGCAGAAAATTTACCAAAGTGTCAGTTTATCCGGCTCAAGAGACTATTAACCTTCCAAATACAGATATATACTTTTTCCATTGACTGTGTTTCTTACTAACAGAAGAAGTCGTAACCTTGTTGTTACCGTAGTTCACTGCATAAATGCCATCCACTAAATCTAACAAAATGGTTCAAATGGCTCGGAGCACTATGGCACTTAACATCTGAGGTTATCAGTCCCCTAGAACTTAGAACGAGTTAAACCTAACCAACCTAAGGACATCACACACATCCATGCCCGAGGCAGGATTCGAACCTGCGACCGTAGCAGCAGCGCGGTTCCGGATACTAAATCTAACACTCATGCACATATCATAGTAGTTACAATAAACCAAATCCGCGTCCACGGTTAATCAATAATTCCACGTCATGTCAACATAAAAAAATAGAACCAAATCAGTAGTTTAAATCAATCTGTCTGCCCGCACCACGTTTATACTACGTGCATGAAGAGGAAAGAACTGTTTCCAACAGAAAAACGTTGTATCTTTGAAGTAAGGTTGCATGGGGGCTTAATTAAATATGATTCGAAATACTTTTGGTTTTTAGTTTTTCGTAGCTGTATGTCCGATTACGCTGTGTCTCGTAATCGGTTGGCCCTGACTAGTATTATTACGCTATCTGACTGCAAAGAACAACAACAAAGAATGAAATGAAAATTTTCGTGAACACAATTAATTAAGTCCCCAGCAACTATGAAACCTACGAAACCAAAGCATAAGTATAACTGTTCTGTATGTGGAAGTATGACTCAACGCACATCTGGCACAGTTCTTCTTCAACAAGACACGAATTTTTGAATACCAATTTTACTGGCGTGATAAAAGAAAACTACAAATACTATAATTGCGTAAGGAAAGCAGAATTAAACTCTAATACAAGAACACACGCCAGATGCTTTGTTGACTGAACCTGTAATGACGCATTATTTAGGATACTGAAATTAAAAACAAACGGAGTTAGTTACCTCATTTATATTGATGAAAATCATTCTAATCCTTACATTATATCTCAACAAGAACTCTCCACTATCACATCTCAGCGAGCACTGCCTAATAGCACATCTCAACAAACACTCTCTGCTACAACATCTCAGCACAGACTACCACGAGACCTCGACAGGCACTGACTTCTACGAGCTCTCGACAAGCACTGTGGAGGCGGCTTAATAATACTCTTTGGCGCAATCTCTGGCGCAGTGGCTCAGTGTAGCCACCTTTCAAGGTCTATGTAGTATGCATCAGCTGTGCGGCACATGCTCGATGCTGGTTGATATATATTGACACTTTATAATTTATGGTGATCAATTATGTGGGCCATAGGCAACGAAAATGGAAGCTGCCGTGTAGATGTTAGCAATAATACCGTCTATACTGCCGCAATAGCTGAAGAATCATTTTTCGAGAAAACTTTCCCTGAACTACCATTCACTGTGACGAACTGTGACAAACTGTTTCCCACCACCTGGTCACTGCGCCACTGCCCGTTATCACGGTAAGAAATCAAATGTGACATCTGCATGCTCCATCTGAAGATTAAATTTGAAACACCTGAAAACCTGTTTATGGGAAACAATAATTCGCAAGTGTTTAGGTTGCAGTCATCTAATATTTATATTCACATATTAATTGTATTGTGTGTGTTAACTCGCGTATGTTTTGCTAGCTGGATGTGGATTGTATCATCCCCCACTACTACGATTATCAACTGTTGGTGTGTTTCCTAGCAGCAGACCACGATCCAAAAAAACATCACTGCTAACAGTGGCATAGGATACAAATAACTGCGTCGAGTTATGACCACTCTGGCGAGTAATGAGCTTACAACCAACCCAGTGGCTCCATGAAACATCCGCTAACAGTGAACCTTAAAGAACGTGAAGCTTGCTTGAATATTACGAATGGTCCCGGTTTTTACAACTGTGCCCTCTTGTATGCTAGGAATAAGGGACAGCCACAATTCGGAGTGGTAACGCATGTGCGTCGTTTGAGATGAGCTGCAGGCCGTCGTCCATTTGATGGCTCGCCTTAATTTAACTGCTTGTAATGACCCCAACTGCTCTTGCCGCTGCCGCCAACAATTTTCTTATTGAGACTACGCTGTTCCCTCATTTCTGGCTTCCGCCACCAACACCGGGGAGCAACGACCGAACACGACGAAGTTCAATTTCGCGACATTGCCTTTTCTACAAGGTCAGACCTCACGACGAGCATATTTTTCTATCTTATGCAACACCACTATGTAGGCTCTATGCATTTTACGAGAGCGAAAGATCTTAAATCGATGCGTTGCTAGTAGAACACTGCCACTTTGGCGTAAGGGGCAATAACTGCACCGACCAGCAATCACACTGATTACTACAAACATACTGCAGTTAAAGTCAGAAGAAGTCACGTCGCTACCAACGAAAAGGAGATACCTATTAATACCGTGATCAAATTGGTATTACTGTGCAGTTGCAATTACATCCTGTATTTTCTGTAGTGTGGAAAATATAAAAAACAAGGTTATATCAGTATATTCAAATTTGTTGAAAGCTTCTCACTCTCAAAGTTCTTTCAAGTACCAAACCTGCGAATCTATCTAAGTTCATCAAATTTTGTCAACGTAATTTATTTTAACTTTGGACGTGACTGGATTTTAATTTGATTAGTTTCTCAGACTCAGTAGTTTATTAATGATGAAGTTTAACGACACAAATTTTCAAAATTTCCACTATGTTCATGTCCTTTGTGTAAATAACTAGGCGTTTAATTTTCTTTCTCATGCCTTTTAAAAATGAATTACTTGGTTGTATGGACTGCTCGAATTGAAATCTGATTCTCTTCAGGGACTCTCAGTTCCCGAGCTAATTAGCTGTTCCGTTTTTGACATTATAACCAACATACGTAAATAGCTGCACTGCACTGTAGTTTAAGAGAGCGATGCGGCGATATGTATGTCAAGAGACGCAGAAGGCTGGCTTGGTTTCGCAAAAATGAGGAGAGAAATAACTCACAACTAACCATTCCGGTAGCTGTCTGCAATGAGGTACATTAAATTAATGGAAGTGTCATGGAAAAAGGGAAATTTCGAGGTCGCTTCCGTCGAGAAGGTGGAGGGATGTTACAGTTTAATTTATCGACCCTGAGAACATTACAGACGTCACAGCAGTTTAGTATGTAGGCGATGAGGCACGAATCTACCTTTGTCTACTGAATGAACCTTTCTAATACTGGCCTAACATGGGCAGGGAACAAGACTAAAAAACCGGAATAAAAATGTGAATTATTAAACAATGAGCAAAAACGTAGCGATGTTATAATTCTGTATTATCGAAACACTGCTAAAACACTACATTTGCAACTACTTCCACACGTGCTCGTGTGTCCGCACAGTCTACGGTCACTGAATCCGATGCCTCATTTACCGTAACACTATCTCTGAAAATAGTGAACAACTCAGAGGAAATGCGATCAACTTAAAACTTTTCTTCCCGTTTTTAAGAGCCAATTAAGTGACAAGTACGCCATTCTCTCGCTCATCAGAAGAGGGAGCGGGCTGGCTCCAGTCTTTCTGTTTTCGGTGTCGTACTGCCCATAGTTTTAATGTTGTGCCCTAAGCACTCATGCTCCATTTTTTTAAAATTCTGATTGCACTTGGTTTAATCACATTTTAATAAAATCGTGGAAGTTTCACTTTAATACTCTAGTTTTCTTTACGATGTTTCTCAGAATGAATTGACACACACACACACACACACACACACACACACACACACACACACACACACACTCTTCAAAATATGTACTTCATTTGTATTCGATTTGTACAGTTCTCGCAGATAAGCACAATCTAAAGCGAAAGCATGTTGTATACAGCACTCATCCTAACAATGCAAAGCATTTATTTTACAGTGTATCCAATAATTGTCTATGCAGCTCTGGACTTTAATATCTTTAAAACGGTACAGGAGAAACCGTAGATACGATAGTGAAACGGAATTTTCAACACAATATGGAAGAGTGTCACAGCCCCAACCAATTATTCTGGCTTGGCATTTTTCACGTAATTGTAGCCATAAACGAGAGCAAGTTGCCCATCTTTTTCAGGCGCCACCGTGGACTATGTACGGCAGAGGTCAGGAAACAGGAAATAACACGATTAACATTGCAAAAAGCGTTGCGTATCAGGTTTCGCCTTTGTGCCTACAAGCTGCAACTGACTCAAGTACTAAAAGCCGAAAGACAAACCTCGGCACCAACAGTTTACAGTGGATACGCTAACCAAAACCCTGACACAAATAAGGCCTTTTTTGAAAGACTTGTTTGTCCGACGAGTCAACTTTTCAAGGGTACGGCATATTGTTGGTCATAGCATTCCCATATGGAGATTAGACTGCCATGTTACACGTGAAATGGAAAGAGAAAGGCTCGAGTTCTGTGTGTGCTTCTGACTGATGTTCGTCTGCATTACTGGTCCATTCCTTTTCTGGGAGTCCATCTCCAACATCTAGATTCGCAAAAGCTGGACGTGTCAGAACTGGAACACGTGCAACCTTCCATATTGCAGTAGGATATATTACTAAACGTTCGTCACATTCTGAATGAAAACTTTCCACACAGCAGGAATGCAAAAGATGATCCGATTGACCAAGATCACTTGACACCATTGGGCTTCTTCCAATTGGGTTTTGTTAAGGATCAGGCGTACCAAACCAAGGTTACACACCCAGACGACTTGATTACACACCTTTGCATTTGAACACGTCGCCGCAGTCCCAGCGGCGTACATGGAGAGACTGATAGCCAGTGGAAGTTGTCCACGCCACTAGGAGGTACACACACTGACTTTTATGAATGACGAAGAAAATATTACGATCTGCCTTGTTACACGTTGAATAACCATGTGATACTATCTAGTACAGTTACCATCGTTTCAAGTGGTGAAGATAACATACGGACGACACCCTGTATTTCTTACGTTAGCACGATTGGAAAGCTGGGCACGGCTTTGGGAAACAGCGCCCCAAGCGGCGGCAAGAAAACCGTGGAGCGGAACGTTGCCGGCAACCAGAGAGATCTGCTGGGGGGGCGTGGCAGCTTTCATTCCCAGTATTTTGAGCGGCGACATGCTGGGGAAGAGCGCCGCAGGCCGGCCGCGATTGGCAGACCGCGAAAGGCAACCGGAGCCCAGCCCGGGGCCCGCTGCGATAAACTTTGTTTCCCCTCCCGCGCTCTGCATCCGAGAACGCAGTGGCGATCACACATCTCGAGAACGGCGACATTACGCGATCCCACACTTATCTGTATGGCATCGAGGAAGTTCATTATCACAGTCCAGAATGCCGCGAAGTTTAAAAACTATGATGCAGCACTGACTAAGTGAAGCGTTGTTTTATCCGTGACGGCTGTGGTTTAAACAGCGTGGCTGTGGTAATCACTACGTAACACTGAAAACTGCCATTTCAATTTTATTTGAAGGTGTCTGACTGTGCCACGTTGTCCACTGGAGTAACTTCGCAACTGCGTGACTAGCTCTAAGAATACTTGACTAACAGAACACAGGACACTGAACTTGACGGCGATTTCATTTTAACGAGGAAATACAGAAAGAATTCGACAAAATATCGGCATGCTGTAATGAAATGTGGGACTGTATGTAACAATGATTGAGTCTTATAGTACCCGGTTACAAGACTAATGGTGAACATATAGAGCGCGTCATATTGTAGAGGCCTGCACGTATTTAGGGTAATATTAATGAACTCATTTGAAATGGGACGACCCCATAAAATCATCAGGCAAGTGGAATGGAAGACTTACCTGCTGAAAGTTTTGTAAAGTGCGATGCACCTGCAAAATGAACTTTATGGAAGCTGGTGTAACCAATTCTACAGCGCCTGGAAAAATAAGTTGCGAAGCATCCAGAAGGGGACGAGGAAACGAAACTTCATGGTTTGAGAAGGTATGTGATGTTATTTGAGTGATTACAAGACAGAGTCAAATTTACAAAAAAACTTGACGTCATGCGGCCAGTTATCAGTATGACTTTGCACCCCGTCTGGACTGGATGCATGCGTCGCGTCAATTAGGAAGGGTATAGAAGCCATTGTTATCGTCTCTTGAGTGAAGCTGACAAATATTGTTCAAATGACTAAGCACTACCTGAGGTCATCAGTCCCCATAGACTTAGAACTACTTAAACCTAACTAACCTAAGGACATCACACACATCCATGCCCGAGGCAGGATTCGAACCTGCGAACGTAGCAGTCGCTCGGTTCAGGACTGAAGCGCCTAGAACCGCTCGGCCACCGCGGCCAGCCATTCCTATGTATTTCGCAGTAGATAGAGTATGAATATATTAAGATGGTGCACAAGTTCGTAGCCTTTTTGTTTTGCATATTGTTATTCCGGTTGATATGGGTTTATTTAACGATTGTCATTTTTTATTTGTAGTTCAGTGTTGCTATCTGAGTTTAAATGTTGTCTGTCATTCGGAGATAGTGAGTGGAGCTGTGGACACTAGAAAATGGAACGTCAATGGAGAAATCTGAACATTTCCAACATATTCTTCTGTTTGAGTTCAATAAAGCATTGACAGCACCGGAGGTAGCCAGAAATTTTTACGCCGTGTATAGGGATAATGCCGATGGACATGACGTCAAGAAAAGGGTTTGATCGTTTTAAGGGGGATCGTCTAGACATTGACTCTTCATGTTCAAGAAGACCTTCGGGGTTTGATGAAGGACATTTACACGCATTAATCCACAATGGTTCACGTCACAGCATTCGAGAACTGGCAAATACGATGAGTTGTGATCATTCCACAATCGTGCGACATTTGCAAGTAATGGAGAAAGTTCAAAAATCAGGCGTATTGGTACCACGTACTCAAAGCCAAAATCACAAAATTCAGCGGGTGGTCATATGTACATCTCTGCTTACTCGTCATCAGTTGGCTCATCGACAACATTTATCAATTCTACCCTGTGTTGTCACTGGTGGCGAAAAATGCTATCTTTATGCTAACACAAAGGGACAGGAGGTGTGGCTGAGCCCAAATAAAGCATTAACACCCCGCACAAAGACTTGCGCGCATCCACAAAAGAATGCTATGCCTCTGGTGGAACAGCGACGGTGGGGTGTACTACGAACTGCCTTCCCCAGGGCGTAACCATCACTGCTGGCACTTATTGTCAACAACTGAGACGTCTTTCAGATGCAATCCACGAACAACAGCCGGGGAGACAGCGTGAAGTGATGCAACTCCACAATAACGCCGGCTTGCGTTCTGCTGAACTGACCAAAAAAGCTGTACAGCAAAGTCATTCCGCAAGCGCTTTGTTCATCTGATATTGTGCCTTCAGATTTTCACCTTTTCCGCTCTGACGACCAACCTTCAAGGAACTTCCTTTCCGGATGAAAATGCACTCCGAACATGGCCCGACGAGTTGTTCTCAAAACGATGCGCTTTCTACAGTCGCGGAATCGGAAAGTTAGTCCGGAGTTGGCAGACTATTGCAAATAGTGAAGGGAGTATGTTACTGATACTCAACTCTGTTACGTTTATCTGTTGTGTTTATTAAACTTGCGGAAAAGACGCTACGAATTTGGTCACCAAGAGCGTATTGCAATTCAGTGTGGAGTGAAGGCATGTGCGTAGCAATGTTGGCCAGCTCAGTTTCCCCACTATACGCCAGGGATCTCACACAATGTCGTGTCGGCGGACGGGGCAGCACGCGTGCCTCAGCAGCCTTTCCGGTCGGCTTGGCTTGGCTTTATATATCGCGGGAGCGCCCGCAGCTCGTGTTTGGGAAGAACGAAAATAGGCCCCCCGGCTGCGCCTCAAGGGTCAATTGCCTTCGAGATTGAAAAATCTCACGTCAATGGCCCAATCAGTCGCTGATAGAGTGAAGCTCGCCTGGCGCACCCACCGGGCGAAGGATATTTCTACACAACAGAAAGGAAATGACAGATAGGGGAGAGTTCCAGCAACCGGGAAAACTTCGAGCAAGTGTCAGAACTGCTACGTCACTGAAGTTTAAATTGGCAATACCGCTTCGGCTCTGAAGTCAAAGACCAGCAAACCAATACTAGTAAACGTAGTTTTGTCTCTGACAAACGATTTTATAAAGTAACTACGGTACTTTCAATGACTTCAAACACTTTCAGTGTAAATTCCTCCAGCGTAACACACTTGGCAACACGATATTAAGTGAAATGAGTATACCAAATGTGACTCAGTTTAAATACAAAAACTTATGTTCTACAGTAGTTGATTCTTACGCATATTTCAGTGTTCAACACAGGCTACTTTCAACAGAAAACTATCTTCGCAGTAATCAGCATTGTGATATCGAATTCCGGAGACGTATCAGTAAGTTGCCATTATAGGTTAGTAAGTGGAGGTATCAGTAACAGCAACCTTGTTACATCACAAGGCATTGCCGTTCATTACGCCCAAACAACTAGTGACCACGCCGCGTAACTTTTCGCAACACCTATTATGTCTGTAACTCTACATCTAAAATTGTGGCACATAGTCGTATACGTCACCTGTAAGCCAAGTATCAGCATTTAATGGGTTATACTTTAAGCATGAGAATAACCACACAAGTAGTGTTTAACAATAATCATCATCATCATCATCATCATGTACTGCCTTATGGGACTTTAAATCCTAAACAAGAAAAAATTGAAACCATCACATTACGAAAGGAAGGGAAACCAAAAATAGGGCAGTTCAGCTGTCCCTACCTCTGGGTTTTTGTAAAGCCCACGACGCTATCAAATACCCCACACACGAGATTTCCATATTCTCTCTCTCTCTCTCTCTCTCTCTGAGCAAACTATTAGACCTACAGAAAAAATTACCAGCACCTTCCTGTAGGAAGTATAAAGTGGTTAAATTGTTTACTGGCATGCATTTTCGCCAGAGGCCATAGGTTCAAATGGCTCTGAGCACTATGGGACTTAACATCTTAGGTCATCAGTCCCGTAGAACTTAGAACTACTTAAACCTAACTAACCTAAGGTCATCACACACACACACATCCATGCCCGAGGCAGGATTCGAACCTGCGACCGTAGCAGTCCCGCGGCTCCGGACTGCAGCGCCTAGAGCCGCACGGCCACCGCGGCCGGCGGAGGCCATAAGTTTCGGATTATTGAAAGATATTGTACAACGTGACGTTCAAATGCGCTTTTCCTCAGTAACTCAAACTGTACCCTCTAGCGAAAACTTATTCCAGTATAAAATCTGCGTCAGATGTCCTACAAAACTGTTCTGTTAATTTTTGCTGTAGGATTAATAGATTGCCCCTTGTGAGCGAGAGAATACGAAAATCTTGCACAAGGTATTTGAAGGTGTTGCGGGCTGCATAAAACCTAGTGGCAGGGGCAGCTGAATAACGCTGCCCGTTACAAAGAAAAAAGTCAGTCAGTGACAACATAGGAGCATAGGAGATATCTACTGCACATGGTTGTCTATTGTTGCCGGGCTACGGCTTCATCTTCCACAGCTATCGGCTGCACATGTTTGTGATCTGTTAATACTAGATCCATCGCGTCCTTTGACGTATCATTGGCCGTTTTCCAGTAGGACGAGAATGGACGACACTATATGGGAGGGATCTATCAGGTCGAAGGATGTGGCCAAACCACTGAAGCCTCTTCTGGCCTAATACTTGGTCAATGTTCGCCCTTCGAAATGCTGGAACAGATCGTCTTTCGTTGTTTGTTCCCACTGACTTTCCGTGGTACAGTAGACGGGGCTGGGTCCACAGATCTTGTCAAGTACCTTCCTCTCGAGGGTCAGATTGCTTCTTCAGTTCTCGCTGACGTCATCCTGGTGGTCACACAAGTGGTGAACAATATAAAATGAAAGGATCGTTAAATACCAACAATAACAACTAGTGAGGTAAAACTAGTATCATTAAAATGATCAAAATAGCACGAGCATAGTAGACTTCGCGAGCACTCCAACTCACTGTATATCTGCACGTCCAACAGCTAAAATCTTCAAAGTAATGCAACTCCCTCGGAAATTTAACGACTCAGCGGAAAATGAACTAACGGTGAAAGCCGTTAGCAGCGTCAGTCAATTACTTGTCCTAAACTTTCCCCACGCATTCTACGTTAGGTTTTATATACTAAAGGCCGTAACAGTCGAGGAACACGGAAAAGAACTCAACGATCGATCGTTGTTGTCGCCCATCCCTCCTTCCCCTTTCCACCCACCAGTCCGCAACGGATCATCTTAATTTCAAGGCGAACCACGGCTTGGGCAGGTTGCCAAACTCCCAAATGTCAACAGCTCTCCCCTCCAGTTTTACACGGCACGTGTCCGCAAAAGGCTCAGCGATTTCAAATTCGCGTGACCCACATTTTGATCGCCCAGAGGAAAGCTTTAAGCTTCATTTGGGCTGCAATAATGACTCACTCTGAATACAGCCGCACCGATAATGGGTTTTCGGTGGCTAACGCGAAACCGAACACGAATCGTTAATGGAACGCTGAATGAACGTACCAGATGACAATGGTTTCCGTCTACAAGGCAATCTCTTGTGCCAACGAACATAGCTGTTTTGTTCCGTGGAATACTTACAATAGCGAAAGTAATACGATTAACGACAGTTTTCTGTTTCTCCTGACACTCCGACCTTATGAATGTAATGGGAACTGTTTTAAGACAATGTTTCTAGAATATACTTTAATACCGTCACTGGCTATTTAACGTTCTAAAATTCCTTTCGGGTAACATGGCTGTGCATTAATTACTGAGAATTAACGTAATTTTGCTTTATATAGGCTATAGTTTCGTACATTCAGTGGTTTAATTTTTGTCATAAATCAGCTTACTCCATAGTACCACGGAATAATAATATTAACATGTGATGAGTGTCACCTACCCCTAAATGACCGTCTCTCTCTCTCTCTCTCTCTCTCTCTCTCTCTCTCTCTCTCTCTCTCTCGTTTCGAATGTATGAACGATTTATCAGAACCTCTCTGCTACAACAATGTAATTATGCATTTATTTCATTTATTTTTCTGCAGAAGTTTACAAGTACAAGCTCCGTCTAACGCACCTTCTGTAACTACAAGTGGTTCTGTGTGACGTACACTGTCAATCAATGACTTCCATTAAACTGGCTTTCCAAATATTGATTTAGCAAAAAAATAGGACATCGAATTCAGATTAAAAAGATCCGGAAATATTTTAACAAATGACAATTCACCTCATACTTCGTCATTCATGGCCACATGTATGTTCCCATTCAGACGTACCAAAAGAGATGTGCTCTGCCATTTTAGTGCTCTCTCTAACAGTAGTCATTCATGGAAAAGCAGGTTAAGTACTTTGTACAAGGTTACTGAAAACTTAGCTGCTCGATTTTACAGGTATAAATACGTAGACTGTTTTGGGTAGAATATATCAAGGGCGTACAGGCCGTTTAATAATCAAATAGCAACAGGCAGAAGTTAAGGTATCGCGGCACTAATTTTTTTGTTTCGTTACTGCAGCTATTGCACATTAATGCTCCACCGTTAGACAGTGTACTTTGTCAGTGAGAATAAACGATCCAAAAATCGCCTTTCGATAACTAGCGTGGATTTCATGAAGGTCGCGACGTATACGTTTCATCGCATATGCTCTGGATGCATTGCCGCGGCAGAGCTACACACACTTCAGACTAATCTAACGTAAGATCTCCTGATATGCGATGCGCTCATTTTATAGAGAGACATCCCAATACCGAATTACGTAAAATGCCATATCCACATCAACACATTTTTACTGCTTCGAGCTACTTCCTACCTGATAACTGTTGAGCTGCTATTTGGGTTAAGCAAGAAATTCACCAGGTGGCACAGAATTCAAACAAAAGCTAAATCGAGGTACTCTCAAAACAGCCTAATCACACTCCATCATATGATGAACCAACGACAGACTATTGTGGTCCCCCGTCGAGAGCATAGTACCAATCTAAAATGAACATCTAGTTGTCAGAGACCGTCCTGTACATAGTTTTCCATAACACTTTGCCTCTCCTTGAAACTGTAAAAGCTGTTCAACAGCCAGACAGAACTACAGAATGTGAACAAGTATGCGACAATCAAGGGCACCGTGAACAAATGTTTGCAGAAGTAAACGTCACGTTACGGAGAAACACCGCAGCGAGGAAATATCTGGGGGGGGGGGGGGGGGGGGGGTCACTCACAGGAAAAGAATGTGACAAGACGAGATGCATCGCGCCGACAGGCCTTGCATCGCTATTAACAGACTGTGCTGAGTAGCAACTAGGAATTTAGGACGAACAATTCCAGGTCTATGTGCAATCTGAACGATCTACGTCAATTACGAAAAGTTACGACCATGTTTTTTGTTACTTTCACTACAGCGCTCATATTGAGTGTCGCATGACAGAGGAACTTACAAATACGACTGAAGGTTAACCGACTTTCATAGAACATTCGGGTGGATAAAAGGAACGTGATGTACCCCTCTCCTCTGGAAAGTTGCGAATGACTTTGAAACGGGAACATCCGCAAGAGGCTTGATTTTTCAATTGTGAATTATTTTGACTGCTTATCTCAAACGTCTATCACTGCCCGATGCATAAAATCGAAAATTTACATTTACTTAACAAAAAATTACGACGAGAAATTCAGATTTGAAAGAATAGTAAGCTAGGGAGTTATTTATTAAGTATTAGTTTTACGTCAATCGATCGTAAACATGACCCAACTAAACCATCTTACAACACTCACGAGTATATCGCGCAACACTGGAAGTGTGCATTAGCAGTAAATCATACACTCTAGTACCTAAAAAAGTCCACTGTGTGTGTGACTATTGTAGGTACAAACGAAAGAGACGAGTGAAGAGCAATGAAACAAGCCAATAATCGTAAGAAGCATTTATCCGGATACCAATGGTTTCTCAGATGCAACATATTACTACTGAGTAAGTTAAGGCCTTGTAACAGCGTTTCCGAGAATTCGAACGACAGATACGCACTTTAGTACAAACTCAGTACTACAAGTGTTCCACATGGCCGCCACTCATGCGGAGACAGGCTTCAGCACGCACGCCATCTCATCGACGTCCGTAATCTCCAAAAATCCCAGGCGCCTTCTGAATGCATCGACAACGATCTTTAATGCGTTCCCGAGTTCAATACGATCATCAGAACTGGAATACATCGAAGCTTTTAAACATCACCACATACGAAAATCCACCTGATTCAAGTCAAGGGACATGGGACGCTATGGTATTGATGAACCACGACCGATACACTTTTTGTCGAAATGCGACTGAACAATATTTACGTATCCGGATGCTGTTCCTATCCACGCTCCCCCCCCCCCCCCCTTTTCCAGAGCCGGAATTTCATGTGCCTGCGTCGAGAGTTATCAAAAGTATAAGCGTGGGAACGTTTTCGAAAACTTTGCGAATCGTGTAAGTGAGATGGAACATGGGTACCATTCTAGTATTCACCTTGACTGCACAAAAAAGCTCAGCAAACTTGACCCAAATTGGTTGGCGCACCAGAACTCATCGTTAATTTGCCGAGTGGATTCGATCCGTGGCTGGCACGCCGCCTCTAATACCATTAGCTGCGTGCTTACGCGCTTGGCTATCCGGGCAGGTCATCCTTACACGTAGTATGGCATATTTGATGAGTTGTAGTAGGAGAACTACTTTTTGTCCAAGTTTCAGCATCCTAGATATGTAGACTCGAGAGAAAAATGACGATGCACCAAGAAGGAATTATCCGAATGGGCGCAATCGGTACACGTGACGTACACGTACAGACAATTGATTACAATTTCAGAAAAACTGGATGATTTATCAAAGAGAAAGAGCTCCACAAACTGAGGAAATCAATAACTCGGTGGTCCACCTCTGGCCGTTCTGCAAGAAGTTATTCGGCCAGGAACTGACAAAAGAGTTGTTGCATGTCTTACTGGCGGATATCATGCCAAATTCTTTGCGTCCAATTGACGCGTTGGATCGTCAAAATCCTGAGCTGATTTGAGGGTCCTGCCCGTAAAGCTCCAGACGTTCTGAACTGGGAAGAGATCAGGTGACCACGCTGGCCAAGGTATGGTTTGGCAAGCAAGAAGAAATGCAGTAGAAGCGCTGGCCATGTGCGGCCGGGGATTATCTTGCTGAAATGAAAATGCATTATGGCTTGCCATGGATGGCAACAAAACGGTGCGTAAAATATCGTCGACGTACCGCTGTACAGTAAGGGCGCCGCAGTTGACAACTAAAGAGGTCCTGCTACGAAATTAAGTTGCATCCCAAACCGTAACTCCGGGTTGTCGGACCTTACGGCGGGCGACAGTCACGTTGGTATTTCAGTGCGGTCCGGGACATCTCCGGACAGGTCTTTGATGGTCATCGGGGCTCAGTTCGAAGCGCAAATCATTCGCGAAGGCAATTCTACTCCAGTCAATGAGCGACACCACTACAAACGGGCTTGTTTGTGTACAGAGGCCAATGGCAGTCTGCCCAACAGGCGCCGTGTGCTCAATCCCCTGTCTGTGAGCCGCCTATTAACAGTTCTTGTCACTGCAGCACCAGTCAGATCGATGAAAACGATAATGCGAAGCTCCGAGCACCCCTCTGACTTGCTCGGTCCTCACCTTCTGTCGTCTGCCTACCTCGATCGCTTCCGTCTTGACGCTGTGTTCGGTAAAGGTTCATCCATTCCTGCAAACACCCTCGAATAGTGGCATCGTTCCTATTCAAAAGTCAAGTGATTCGTCGTTTATTCCAACCGGCTTCCTTGAGCCCAATTAGCCGTCCTCTCTCGAATGCTGACATCTCCTTACACTGTTCAAGCGCCTGTCCAACTGAAATTCCGAAAGACTTTACGCCCTGGTATCAACATGTTCCCTTTTCACTATCTTTGCCACCCCTGCGCAATGAAAATGCGCTGCAGCGTCATACAGTCATCCATCGGCCGCCAAAGTTTACAATTTTGTATTTCCCGTCGGACCAATTTGCATAATTCCTTTATGGTGCGTCTTTTTTATCCGAGAGTGCATATAATGTATGCGCATGTGTTAATCGGTCCTGGAAGTCTGCTAAAATTTTACCGGAATTGCGAAAAAGAAAAGTTCGGAGCAGGTATTAAAATCCATGGAGAAGAAATAAAAACTTTGAGGCTTGTCGATGACATTGTAATTCTGTCAGACACAGCAAAGGACTTGGAAGAGCAGTTGAACGGAATGGACAGTGTCTTGAAAGGAGGGTATAAGATGAACATCAACAAAATCAAAACGAGGATAATGGAATGTAGTCGAATTAAGTCGGGTGATGCTGAGCGAATTAGATTGGGAAATGAGACACTTAAAGTAGTAAAGGAGTTTTACTATTTGGGGAGTAAAATAACTGATGATGGTCGAAGTAGAGAGGATATAAAATGTAGACTGGCAATGGCAAGGAAAGCGTTTCTGAAGAAGAGAAATTTGTTAACATCGAGTATAGATTTAAGTGTCAGGAAGTCGTTTCTGAAAGTATTTGTATGGAGGGTAGCCATGTATGGTAGTGAAACATGGACGATAAGTAGTTCAGACAAGAAGAGAATAGAAGCTTTCGAAATGTGGTGCTACAGAAGAATGCTGAAGATTAGATGGGTAGATCACATAGCTAATGAGGAGGTATTGAATAGAATTGGGGAGAAGAGAAGTTTGTGGCACAACTTGACTAGAAGAAGGGATCAGTTGGAAGGGCATGATCTGAGGCATCAAGGGATCACCAATTTAGTACTGGAGGGCAGCGTGGAGGGTAAAAATCGTAGAGGGAGGCCAAGAGATGAATACACTACACAGATACAGAAGGATGCAGGTTGCAGTAAGTAATGGGAGCTGATGAAGCTTGCACAGGATAGAATAGCATGGAGAGCTGCATGAAACCAGTCTCTGGACTGAAGACGACAACAGCAACAACAACAGGAACAACAACAGCAACAACAACAACTGTGACAATTGCCAAAGATGAACATAATATCTCGATGTGTATTCACTAACTTTATCGACAGACGTTTGCTCTTTTAGCGAACGAAATTTAGTTTCACAGCTCCTCACCACCACTCCTGCCCGGGATGAAGTGTTTTCGGCTTGGCCAGGACACTCCAGGCCAGCAAGAGCGGTGACTAAATGAGGCGCCGGCGCAGCCTACGAGGAGAAGCGGAGCGGCACGGCACGCGCCTCCGCGTCGGAAGCGGCGAGCAATTGCGCTTCCGCGGGTCGCGGCGGCTTCCGGGCGTTTCCCTGGTGACGGGCCGGGCTTTTGTCGAGGGAGGCAGCAGCCGGCAGGCGCCGCGGCCGCGATCAATACGGCAGCAGCGGCCGCCTAACTGGAGCAGCGCGCCCGCCGCACCGGCAGCGGCGCCCCAACGCCCCGCACCTGGAGGTAGCGGGCACAGCTGGGAGCAGGCACGGAAAACCTGCGTCTGTGCTGCGCTGGCTTCCACTCCGTGTTTGCCAGTATCGACTTTTGCTACCATTACGTATCCCCTACGCTCTTCCGTTCGCGAACGGTACCGAGTGGTTATAATTAAAGTGCAGCTGCTTTCGGAGGTTCACTGTGGGTTGTAATTATCATATGGCAGCGAATCTTCATAGATAGATTAGTTGTACAATTTTGGAACACGTATTATGTTCGAGTATAATGACTTTTCTGGAGACTAGAAATCTACTCTGTAGGAATCAGTATGAGTTTCGAAAAAGACGATCGTGTGAAACCCAGCTCGCGCTATTCGTCCACGAGACTCAGAGGGCCATAGACACGGGTTCACAGGTAGATGCCTTGGTTCTTGAATTCCGCAAGGCGTTCGATACAGTTCCCAACAGTCGTTTAATGAACAAAGTAACAGCATATGGACTATCAGACCAATTGTCTGACTGGATTGAAGAGTTCCTAGATGATAGAACGCAGAATGTCATTCTCAATGGAGAGAAGTCTTCGGAAGTAACAGTTATTTCAGGTGTGCTCAGGGGAATGTCTTAGGACCGTTGCTATTCACAATATACATAAATGAGCTTGTGGATGACATCGGAAGTTCACTGAGGCTTTTTGCGGATGATGCTGTGGTATATCGAGAGGTTGCAACAATGGAAAATTGTACTGAAATGCAGGAGAATCTGCAGCGAATTGACGCATGGTGCAGGGAATGGCAATTGTATCTCAATGTAGACAAGTGTAATGTGCTGCGAATACATAGAAAGAAAGATCCCTTATCATTTAGCTACAAAATAGCAGGTCAGCAACTGGAAGCAGTTAATTCCATAAATTATCTGGGAGTACGCATTAGGAGTGATTTAAAATGGAATGATCACATAAAGTTGATCGTCGGTAAAGCAGATGCCAGACAGATTCACTGAAAGAATCCTAAGGAAATGCAATCCGAAAACAAAGGAAGGAGGTTACAGTACACTTGTTCGCCCACTGCTTTAATACTGCTCAGCAGTGTGGGATCCGTACCAGATAGGGTTGATAGAAGAGAGGGAGAGAGAGAGAGAGAGAGAGAGAGAGAGAGAGAGAGAGAGAGACGATCCAACGGAGAGCAGCACGCTTCGTTACAGGATCATTTAGTAATCACGAAAGCGTTACGGAGATGATAGATAAACTCCAGTGGAAGACTCTGCAGGAGAGACTCTCAGTAGCTCAGTACGGGCTTTTGTTGAAGTTTCGAGAACATACCTTCACCGAGGAGTCAGGTAGTATATTGCTCCCTCCTACGTATATCTCGCGAAGAGACCATGAGGATAAAATCAGAGAGATTAGAGCCCACACAGAGGCATACCGATAATCCTCCTTTCCACGAACAATACGACACTGGAATAGAAGGGAGAAGCGACAGAGGTACTCAAGGTACCCTCCGCCACACACCGTCAGGTAGCTTGCGGAGTATGGATGTAGACGTAGATATGGTACTCAAGGTACCCTCCGCCACACACCGTCAGGTAGTTTGCGGAGTATGGATGTAGATGTAGATATTCTAATGCGTTAATATGGAACCGATTTACGCTGGAAATAAATTACTTCCAATTTTGGCCACCAGGCGCCGTGATACACGGAAGACTTACGTAAATGTTTCAACGCGTAACGGATTAGAGACGCGACGTGGGCAGGAAAGGTTCGACAAGTGAGAAAGGCAAATGTTGATTTTGTTATTAACTGCCGCTTAGTAAAACGACGTTATCAACAGTTGATAGTAGCTGCTCCGGTGGAATGTGAGGAACGTGTTCCCGTATACTGGCCTTCCGGTAAGGTAGAGACCGAATGTGTCCCTCGTAAACACGTTCTTTTATATCCCCAGAGCCGAACGTCACCGATTCAGATCAGGCAGCTTGAGAACTTTTGAGATAACACGTTCGGGGAAGATTGCATTAGCTCTTTCCTGGGCTAGCGACATGAGGTGTTGCCCCTCTTGCATGAGAAGAGTTGTTTCCACACAGCTGCGCACTTCCAAAGCAGTAATCGCGTGCTGTACAAAGACGCCTCGCTAAAGTGCAGACTCACGATACACCCGACAGCCTCTCTTGGTATATTCCCTTCAAAGAAGAACAGACCGAGAATAAACTTGTTTGTGGATCCACACGACACAGTCGCATACGGCGAGTGCAACGTCTCTTCGTGCCCAGGACGTGCCAACCTGTAGTGTAAAATACGCCTCGTCACTCGACAGAATATTGCTCGTCAGCTTCGATCCGTGCCATAAACCGAAGAGCAAGTTGAGAACGTTGCTGCGATTCGTGAGGTTTCAGTTTGTCCCGTCTAGATCTTGTACGCCGTACCAGCGTAAAATAGACCACAAACTTTCCACGCTGTTGGCCAGACGAGGGACAATTCTAGCGGCACCGCACGAGCACTAGTACACCCAGCCCACTGCTGCACGGTCAGTTACAGCAGTATCAGCCTCGCCAATACCGTCAACCGAGACGTCCTCTCTGTCTTCCTCTTCCTGGTGCCACACCAAGCTTACAAATATTTGCGAATTTCAGTATCACATTGTTTATGCCACGTAATGACAGCGGGCCTCTCCTCAGACTTTTCACTTTGCGATACTTTCTCAGTGCAACACTGTAATTGCCGCCGTTCACATGAAACAGATTCACTAACACCGCACGGTCTCGCTTTTTGATACCCACACTGTTGACCCACGTTACGGCTTGCCAGATAACAGGGGGATAAACAGTTCCGCATTAACGCATTAGTATATCTACTACGTTTCGCAGCCATACGATAATTACAGCCCACACTGGACCTCTGAAATTATAACCAGTCGGTACGTGGAAAAACGACTCAAAACTCCATGTGAGTTCTAATTTCACCTATAATCTCTTAGTGAGTTCGCGAGACATATGTAGGAGAACGTAATATATTGCCCAAATCTTCCTAGAACGTGTGCTCTCGGAATAGTGGTAGGAAATTCCTCCGCGATGCACAACGCCTGTTGAAGCGTCTGGCACCGAAGTTTTTTAATAAACGAACATGCTACGAAACACCTCGCTCTGGATAGTCTCAATCGATTCTGTTAAAACAACCTGGTAAGCGCCCCAGACTGAAAGGCGAACACTCAAGAAGTAGTCTTAAAAGTGATTTGTAAGCCACTCCTTTCAGGGACGACTTATTTCCTTGGCATTCTTCCAATGATTCTCTGCCTAATACCTGCTTTTTCTACAATTACTTTTAATGTGGTCATTACACTTCTGGTCGCTACGAAATTCATGGTCTCAGAAACCACCTGGCCGACTCATACCAATTCTGCCAGCCAGACGCCTTTCCAGCGTGTTGCGATTGACCTCCTCTGGTGATTTCCAACGTCTGCTAGTGGCAATAAATGGATTACTGTTTGCACTGACTATCTGACATGCTATGCCATTACAAAAGCCGTGAAAACAGCCGAAGCATTCGAGGTAGCCAAATTCATCGAGGAAGACATTGTATTAAAAAACGGTGCCCCAAGGTCGTTAGTTAGGGAAGTTTTTCAATCGAATCTTGTGACATAGATAAACCGTCGGTGCAACATTACTCATCACATGACGACTGGCTATCATCTGCAAACTATCGTGCTTACTGAACGCCTTAATAAGACCTTGGCCGACATACTATCAAAGTTCGTCAAAGTTAAGCAGAGCAACTGGGACGAAATGCTACCTTTCGTGACGTTTGCCTATAACGCCGCCAAACAAGACACCACAGGATTTACGCCACGTTTCCTGGTGCATGGGCGTGAGGCGACTACGACGATGGACACTGTTTCCGTGACATCCTGATGACGTGGACGACGACTACATCGGCCAGGTGTTAACCAGAGCTGAGGAAGTTCGGCAGTTAGCTCGACTCCGCACGTTGCAGGTTCAACAAAACGATCGCCGAAGTTATGACGCGAGCCACCGCCCTGTTGTCTACCAGCCTGGTGACCTCGTCTGGATCTTCAATCCTGTTCGGAAGGTTGCTCTCTGAGAAATTCCTCACGCGCTACTTTGGACCTTATAAGGTCGTAATACAGTTGTCTGATGTTACTTATGAAGTTGAAGATTTCGACCCCGACACAAGAAGACGAACTATCAGAAATACGGCCCACGTTCTTCCAATGAAGCCCTACAAGGATCCTGCAACCCAGGGTAAATTTGAAGCTCCAGCGACAGGCAACAAGCGGAAAGGTAACGAAGAACGTAGCGGCAAGGGAAGTTCTAAGGTCACCGCCAGGGCGAACATCAGTCATCGGGAGTCGGAGTATGCAGGACCGATGACTCGTTTCCGGACTAGGAAGACAAACACCGAGGCGCTGTTCCGTTAAGGAGGGAGCAATGTCGCAAAAGAAGCTGAGTAGCACAGTCACTGTGGTTTACTGGTTATGATACTAGAATGTTGCATTGAGGGTCCCGAGTTCAAAACTCACCTGAACTGTAAAATTTTAATTTTTATATTCGATTCGAGTGCATTCTTGTGAAGAATCACTGTACTGGAATGTTCTTTAGCTGTATATACACAGTATGTGTTCTGGCCGGAGGCAATTCGCTCCGCGCTCTTGTATGTGCACGTGCGAATAAACCTTCGATAAGAGAAGTTAGTATTCGTCTTTATCTAAATACACCTAAGTGACAATACGCTATCAACAATATACAGAGGTACAATAAATTACCGTACTGCCGTAAGATATTTTCATTCTCCAGTTCCAGAACAAAAATCCTACAAGTGAAGGCACGCATAAAAAGAAGGGAAGATGGGCAATGGGCTGCCGAGAAGTAAACGGAAATAGAGTAGTTACCGCTAACCTCTGAACTCTTAGCAGCCAGAGTGCTACATTTTTACACCATGAGAGTATCGCCAAGATATGGTTAGGGATAAAAATCGTGGACCCTTTTTCCTGGTTACAAAATGTTCAGCGGTGATTGGAAATTCTCATGTTTTCTTGTGATTGCAGCGGGTTATCAAGCGCATCTCTTCAACCCAAAAATTGCTCGTTAATTACGAATGGGGGGGGGGGGGGGGAGAGCAGATAGGTAACCTGCGGTAATTAGAGGATGGGATGGAGAGGCGGCAACTTTGCTGAAGGGATGGGAAAAATCAACGTCAACACTTCTGTGACGTTACGATGTATAAAACGCGTAACAACTGCTTAGTGTGTAATGTAAGTTCAATAATTTTCTCCCTCTCGTATGTTTGTAATGTTTCAAAAGTGACGTGGTGGTCTAGTGGCAAAGAGCGTGCCTAGAAATCAATGTCACGTGAGCGCACCCCGGTCGAACAACGTAAACTTTTCAGTCTGCTCTTAATATAGCCTTCATCTCGCAAATTTGTGCAGATCTGCACAGGAACGACACGTGTATCTGATTTCACCTTAGGTGTAAATACTCCTTCGAGGGTACTATTATTGGGGTAGGTTACGAACACAGAAGTCGCCGACTTTACGTCCAATTGAGAAACTTGTCTCAGATCGTTGAGAAACACGAAAAAATTGTGTTTCAACAGAGCGACCACCCAGTGCGAGGAAGTAAGAATACCGTCTCATGTCTCGTCGACCACGTGGTTATCAGAGAAGATGTACAAGCTCAGGTTTCATTAAACTCTGCCTTGTCCTTTTCGAAGAATTCATCTTTCTATTTGGCTCAAGTCATCTGGGAAACCTTCAAAATTGTTAATTAGTTCTTGTGCGGAAAATGTATTAATTATAGTAACGTAACAGAAGTTTTCTAGGTGTCGGGCAAATTCTAACTGTACAAAGCCCGTCACTGGATAAATATAACTAATGTTTTGATGGTAGTCCAGAACCAGAGGAATGCCAATGCAAACGTGGACGAAGCTTCGGTTTTTTCATCTAGTGACAGTAATTTTACAATATGACGCGGCTGTACATCCAGAAAACATACACTAACGAACACTGGACGCGAAAGTCTAAGCATTTAAATAATAATTGCAGAAGTATTACGACAGTTCTATTGCACTGGTTCAGAAGTCACATTCAATTCCGTTATGATCGTAGGACAAAGGTTAATAAGTTGTCGTGACTTCTAGTGATTACTGAAGATATGAAGAAAAAAAGTCGACCGTGGTTAGCACACTGGACTCGCATTCGGGAAGACGACTGTTCAAACCCGCGTCCGGCCGTCCTACTTTCGGTTTCCCGTGATTTCCCTTAATCGCTCCAGGCAAATGACGGAGTGGTTCCTTTGAAAGGGCACGGCCGACTTCCTTCCCCATCCTTCCCTAACCCCATGGGACCGATGACCCGGTTGTTTGGTCCGCTCTCTCTGAATCAACCAACCAAAAAAAAAAAAAAAAAAAATCGAGTTGCGAGGTCAGAGATTTTTGTATGACCACTTAACTAATATCCAACCGGCCGGAGTGGCCGAGCGGTTCCAGGCGCTACAGTCTGGGACCGCGCGACCGCTATGGTCAGAGGTTCGAATTCTGCCTCGGGCATGGATGTGTATGTTGTCCTTAGGTTAGTTAGGTTTAAGTAGTTCTAAGTTCTAGGGGACTGATGACCTCAGCAGTTAGGCCCCATAGTGCTCAGAGCCATTTTTGAACTAATATCGAGCGCAAACAAGTGACTACGAGGACGCTGCAGAGGTTGGTGTCGCGATTACTACCAATTAACTGACATTATGTGCGAATTTCCAAGCAGCATTTTCAAGAGTTCAGTCGCCACTGAATTGAAAGGGTATGTAGAAACATGGAATTTCCAGATACTACAAGTAGCAAGAAAGAAACAACTGTTTTCCAGCAGCGAAGGAGGATGACAGCGTTTTGTAATGTTGGAGCAAAAATTTTTTGGGGAGATGGGCGTCGTCGTATTTGTGGATTGTCTGAACAAGACAAATCACCAGAAGTAAATAACGCGTCTCAGTTAGCTGAATTTCACAAGGAGCTAATGCAAAAGCGAGGTTACGTCTATAAGAAGTATAGTGTTTCACCAGAACCGTAGTGTCATTCAGCATCTATTGCGCTCAAAATAAGCGAACACCACCACGAACTGCAACATTATTCGCTCTTCTCTTGACGTGACCTCTTGGTACGTTTTCTCACCGCAACTTAAAGTAATGAGTCGGTTGAGGTTCCCGTCGAATGAACAGACATCTGCCGTCACGAACTCTTACTTCGAAGCACTAGAGAACAACAGAAAAACGTTGGCACATGTGTGCTGAAATGAAGGACTTTAGGTTGAGAAATGAAGTGTTTCAAACTTTCTCCCCAATGACATGTAACCGTCTTTTCAATGGGCCTTCTTACATCTCGCGAACGAATATCACTCAACGTTTTTGCTAGCGCGCCTCGCTGGTTTGTCTCCGCTGAAGCAAATGGAACCCATTTTCCGCGCTTTTCGTCCGCCCCCTCCCCTCCCCTCCACCCAGCGGCAAGGGAAAAGCACTGCACACCTCTGTGGCGGGACAAAGAGCGCGGGGCGCCATGCAGAGCGTGACGAGGCCGCGGAAAAGGTCTCGCGGAGGACCCGCTACGGACGACTTTCTCCGGGCCCGTTTCATGCTCGCCTTCACGGGTCACGGGCAGGGGGACACCGCGGACCGAAACACCGCCTCCTCTCTGATCGCAGCCGCAGCCACCGCTTCAACCGTCAGCCGTGTTGTCACTAAGTCCAGGAAGCTAAGCTGTTTTGCGAGGGTACGCCACGGCAGGACGTACTTCTACACCTTTCTCTTACACGAAACTAATATGTACTTTGCCTAAAATAAGATGTTTTCCTTGCGCTTTCAATATAAACGCTGCCTCATGGGACGACAGTAATGTACTTGTCATTAAGGCGGGGGGGGGGGGGGGGGGGGGGGTGCCTCTCCTGCTCCAAGTCGGCCCGTTTGACGTCCTACCCCCCCTTAAATAAGAGGTTGATAGAAATTGCCGACACGCATGACGTAGCTCCCGTATTCATTGTTGACCAAAGTCGAGTTTTACTGTTTTGACCACAGCCCCATCACCGAGGTGTGCATCGCACACAAGGTGACGAGGGGAAGAAAATAATAAGAATCAGCGTAAGTTCGACGTGCCCCCTGATATTATGAAGGACAAATGCCTAGTGACGAACGAAGGCGAAGCTTCCTTCGTACAACGGTTTACGTAACAGACGATCTATGTACAACAGAGGTTGATAGATTGGATTAAATTTTACATTTGGATCATTTAGAAGTATTGGGGATGGGTTGTTTTGTGGGAAGAGACCAAACAGCTAGGTCATCGGTCTGATTGGATTATGGAAGGACGGGGAAGCAAGTCGGCCGTGCCCTTTCAAAGGAACCATCCCGGCATTTGCGTGGAGCGATTTATGGAGATCACGGTAAACCTAAATCAGGATGAACGGACACGGGATTGAACCGTCGTCCTCCCGAATGCGAGTCCAGTGTGCTTAGAAGTATTCATAACCTGCAATTCTATTTAAGGAAAGAGCACCATAATAACATCTTTGATCACTACTCAGTGAAAGTACTGAGACAGACTAGGAAATAATAGGAGGAAAAATAATAGCAGGTCAAATTCGACAGCTGGAAAGCTGCTCAAGTCTTCGCTTCTATCGAGATCAACGAAGATCAGGGACTAAAGGACTGTAATACAACCTGCGGTACTATACCGAGGGCACACCTGGATATTGACCCAAAAAAATAGAAAACTCTTGACATATTGAGCACGCTGTTCTGAGATATTTCTGGACCAGTTAAGAATTGAGACGACTGGAGAAAGAGGAAAAACCGCCAATCGCAGGGGTTGTACAAATCGCTGGACATTGAGGAGAGGAGACTGAAGTGGTATGGGCACGTAATGCGTCCGGAACGCCAGACCACCAAGCAAGTCACAGGAGGAGACATTAGAGGCACGAGACTAAGGGGAAGGCCACGGCTTAGATGGACTGACGGGGTCAGAGAGGACAAGCGTACGATGGAACTAGCTGGAGAAGAATACATAGGCCCAAGAAGGTGGCGGAGGCCCATGGGTGACGTCTAAGGCTGCAGTGTGTGTGGGCAGCCTTTTTAGTAAGCAAGCATCACAAAACTTAGCGCAAGAAAAAAATAATCATACTTTAAAATTATACAGTAAATTGCCATCACCTTGTTTGCCTTCTTAATGAATGTATTTATTAACGGACCATGGCACCTGAAAATTTAATTACTATCTTTTTAGAATCTGAAGTGTTTTTTTTTTTTTTTTTTTTTGTCGCACCTCTGAGTCCAGTGCCTAGAAGATAAATTCGTACCAATATTAGCAATTTTTTCCCTACTCCATTCGCGTACCCAGTGAAGGAAAAATGACAGTCTAAATGCTTCTCTACCCACCCCACCTTGTCTTATTCTCACAATTTAAGAAGACTTGTGATAGTGACAGCAGAACTGTGGCAGTCTTCCTCCAATACAGACTTTCTAAACTGATCCAAATTGATCAACTTTTTCTACCTGGGATCCACAGTCATGTGGAACTTTATAAAAGACATATTTACGTCAGTGACTAACACTTTCTGTATTTCACGAATGCAATTTCGGCCTTAGGCCATTATCAAGTAAAGACGTTACGACTATTAGGTCATGTCAAACTAAAATGAGCTGACACATTTATATGTCGTTGTCCTTACTATTACATACATTGGTGACGCAGTTACATAGTGCGATCACACATATCCATATGTCATAACAACAACAGATTACTGTTTGCCCTGCAGTTTATTTCAAATATGACTAGTGATGGGGCAACGAACATGAGTATCTACAGACTATGTTGTTGTATGACATATGGATGTGTGTGCTCGCACTATGTAACACCGTCACCAACGTATTTAATAGTAATGACAACGACATATAAATGTGTCAGCTCATTTTAAGTTGACATGGCCTAATAGCCATAGCATATTCACTTTATAATGGCCTAAGACCGAAATTGCAATCGTGAAATAAAGGGAGTGTTACACTCACTGGCGTAAATATGATGTCTTTTATAATGATCCAAATTGGTCTCTAAACCGCAACATCACCTTTATTTCAAAGGTTCCCATTTAAGTTCCTCGAATTTCTGGAACATTAAAGTACGGTTATGCCGACCTATTACCATCGTAGCAGCGCATCTCTGAATTCGTTCGTTGCTGTCATGCCTGTTTGATAAGGACTCCACACGATGAAGCAGTACTCTAGAACTGGTCCTAATAGCGCGTGGTACGTGACGTACTTAACAGATGCACTGCATTTTCCCAGAACCCTTCTAACAAATCCGTATCTTCCATTCGCCTTCCCTAATAACAGATGTGTGTTTATGCCGTACCTACTTTGCATTATCCCTCAACATTTACACGGTATGAATTGTTCGAGACGGTCACCGCTACTCTTAGTTATCGAATAGAACTACTTTTTGACTACTTGTCTTCCACGGCCGCTGTAACTGTACTTGGCAAATTTTGCATACGCAGCGGTGTAAGTAACTGTGCAAAGTAGTGAAACAATATCTCCAGCACACTTGGGCCTAGCTTAGGAGACGTTTAATATGTCTTTGAATCTAAGTGAACGCAACTAGATATGACGACAAACTCAAATTCAAAGCTGAGTACGGAACACAGTTAACTTTTGAAACGGAATTATGCGTTGTGTCAGACGTTCGAGGCACAGTGGGTCATATTTGATATTCGGACTAACCGCGGATGTAACCCCCAATTTTTAGATTTCTCTTCTCGACATTCATCCACAAATACCAAGATCACCGACAGATTGAAAAACTTGAGCGCACGAGGCTTTACGGCGAAGTTCGTTAACATCCAACAGTATGGAGTAAGATGATAGCGGGAGAATGCTGACAAGTGGCCCACGATATACAAGGTGCATTCAAGTTCTAAGGCCTCCGATTTTTTTTCTCCGGACTGGAAAGAGATGGAAACATGCGCATTGTTTTAAAATGAGGCCGCGTTCATTGTCAATACGTCCCAGAGATGGCAGCACTGTACGGCAGATGGAATTTTACCGCCAGCGGCGAGAATGAGAACTGTTTTAAATACTTAAAATGGCGACGTTTTCCTTACTTGAACAGCGTGCAGTCATTCACTTTCTGAATTTGCGTGGTGTGAAACAAATTGAAATTCACCGACAGTTGAAGGAGACATGTGGTGACGGAGTTATGGATGTGTCGAAAGTGCGTTCGTGGGTGCGACAGTTTAATGAAGGCAGAACATCGTGTGACAACAAACCGAAACAACCTCGGGCTCGCCCAAGCCGGTCTGACTACATGATCGAGAAAGTGGAGAGAATGACTGTTGAACAGATCGCCTCCAGAGTTGGCATTTCTGTGGGTTCTGTGCACACAATCCTGCATGACGACCTGAAAATGCGAAAAGTGTCATCCAGGTGGGTGCCACGAATGCTGACAGACGACCACACGGCTGCCCGTGTGGCATGTTGCCGAGCAATGTTGACGCGCAACGACAGCACGAATGGGACTTTCTTTTCGTCAGTTGTGACAACGGATGAGACGTGGATGCCATTTTTCAATCCAGAAACAAAGCGCCAGTCAGCTCAATGGAAGCACACAGGTTCACTGCCACCAAAAAAATTTCGGGTAACCGCCAGTGCTGAAAAAATGATGGTGTCCATGTTTTGGGACAGCGAGGGCGTAATCCTTACCCATTTCGTTCCAAAGGGTAACAGGTGCATCCTACGAAAATTTTTTGAAGAACAAATTCCTTCCTGCACTGCAACAAAAACGTCCGGGAAGGGCTGCGCGTGTGCTGTTTCACCAAGACAACGCACCCGCACATCGAGCTAACGTTACGCAACAGTTTCTTCGTGATAACAACTTTGAAGTGATTCCTCATGCTCCCTACTCACCTGACCTGGCTCCTAGTGACTTTTGGCTTTTTCCAACAATGAAAGACACTCTCCGTGGCCGCACATTCACCAGCCGTGCTGCTATTGCCTCAGCGATTTTGCAGTGGTCAAAACAGACTCCTAAGAAGCCTTCGCCGCTGCCATGGAATCATGGCGTCAGCGTTGTGAAAAATGTGTACGTCTGCAGGGCGATTACGTCGAGAAGTAACGCCAGTTTCATCGATTTCGGGTGAGTAGTTAATTAGAAAAAAAAAATCGGAGGCCATAGAACTTCAATGCACCTCGTAGAGCCGGGACTTGGTAGCGGCACTGTGGACGCAGCAACCGCAGCCTTGGCTGGCGGAACCCGTCGATGCACAAACCCGTCCATTACCTCACGCGTCCCCCGACTCTGCTGACGCAGCTGCAGGCTACCTCATATCCGTAACGTCACCGACTTGGCACGAGCTTCCCATAAAATTTGCATCACCATTTTCCCTGCACGACCCACTCACTCTTGCCGTCATTCTGTGTCACGGCGAACATTGTCGGAAATGAGGCTGGAGACTTCCTACAAAAATCGACACCATGAACGTGAGATTTAATTTTGAATCCAATCATAGCGCGTAAGAGATCTGTCCTTGGGGCCACATAAATCGCGGAATTTTCTTCGTTTATTCTAGGTTGTAACTTTTAGCTTCAAATTTCAGGTCTTCAGACTTTCTCCTCCTGGCATTTTCCAGAATACTCTTTCCTCCTATCTGTCAAATACCTCTTCCGCTTAATAGGGCTGCGCATACCTCTCACTGGGTAACATAACATTCAGTTGTATAAAGGAACACTTCGAAATTTCCAGCCTCCTGTTTCCTTTGTTCCACCTTGCTGTTTCTAAATAATTCGTTTTCATTAACTGTTCACTGTCGAAATTTTCAAACGAATCGCTCATTATAACATCTGTAGTAACAGCATGTTACTGATTGCAAGCACAGTCTGAGGTTGATCTCTCTGGCATAGGACTTGCATTTGTACATATTATACCGCCCACTGACAGCTTAGTTTTAAGTTTATACATTTTCAATAACATCCACATGAACGATGTTTCATTTTTTTTAAATATATGGCGCTTTGAGACTTTACTAGTTATACTAAAAAACTAGAACCCGCCTCGACCGCGAAAAAAGCACCTAGCGTTTACCTAGCTTTCGGCGTAGATAACTACACCTTCTTCAAGACAAAATCCACAAGTGCCTAAGAAGACCTTTGTCAACGATTAAAAGAACACCATAGCTATACATTTATAAACGAAAAAAGGGGAACACAGTTTATGGCGGGTCATGGCCCATCGAACATAGGCCGGTGTAAGGTGGAGGTTACACCATTAAGTTAAGTAACGATTTAGACTGTACATATGTACTGTTTGTGTTCCCTTTTTTCGTTTATAAATGTATAGCTATGGTGTTCTTTTAATCATTGACAAAGGTCTTCTTAGGCACTTGTGGGTTTTATTGTTCTGAAAAGGTTTAGTTATCTACGCCGAAACCTAGGTAAACACTGGGTGCTTTTTTCGCAGTCGAGGCGAGTTTCCAGTTTTTTAAATATATTAACAAACATTGCTGACGCGCTGCAATGTTGAAGGTTCTTTACTAGTTAATTTTCGTTACGCCTTCAAACCTGTATTTCCAGCACTACACTTTTCGATAGCTTTGACCTATTCCTTCGACAACAGCTACTAATTCGAAGGCAAAATATCAGGTCTCCAATGCACGAGATACTGATTTTACCCACACCATCGAGCAACTAGTTTCATTTGAATCAGTTTCAGGTACACAACTAAACAGCTAGATAAAGGCTAATATTGACACCCGCATGCATGGGAAAAGGCTGCTAACTGACAGTGAAATCGAAGTAACATAGAAAATAATTTATTGCTCGTTACACTCTTAACGAGTTTCGTACTGAAATTCGTTTAATTGTGCGGATGATAAAATAATTTCCAAACAAGCAATGCCTTGCGCCAGCAGTACTACTGAAATTTAGTTATTTTCAAAAACTAATACCAGTTAAACGCCACCTTCTGAACGTGAACAGTGTGGCTTGTTTCATCAATGATGCCCTTGTCCTGTTTGAGTAAGCGCTACACTGAGAGTGGAGATTTTGCGTGATGCAGCTGCCAATTTCCCCTTGACTAACGTTGAGTCTTGCAGCTTCGCCACAGGCAGACTGACTGCGGAAGTGTGGATCACGCGCTATTATGCGTCACAGCACGCGTGAAGCAGCCAGTGAATAACGGCAAACGTCCAGAGTCCAACACAAAACTTTATCAACGTTGCGTCCTTTTGTCTCAAACGGGTGGGTCGACGAAGTAAGTGGTGACGAGTTTGATGGGGATATCGGGTGTAGGGGTAGAGGGCGGGGGAAGTGAAGTGTGACGTACGGACGGAAGGGATACAGTTAGGCAAAGTGCAAAATTGTTCACCTGATTCCTACCAGTCTGATCACTTATGAAATTTCTAGCAAAATTCAGTCAAACGGCGTTTGTTGAGTTCGAGTAACTACATAGCACTGCAGGTTGGAAACAACAACGGAGGGGGTTTCTAACACATCATTTCACTTTTCCACATGCACTTGTTAAGCGTGTTTAAGACGAATTATCTGTGCACTATATGTGACTCGAACGATGGTCAGTTTACACAGTATGCACGGGGACTGTCAACTTTTTCCACTTGCTCATGAGTCATCTGAAGTGGTAGTGGACAGAACTTCGCCAAGCTCCTGTAGCAATACTTCAGATGGTTCATATGAAGAACCAGATACGACGTACGAGGTCTACGACCAAAACTGTAGTTATTTGGTTCTTTGGTGTTGCAGCTAGTGTTAAGAATCATGACAGACGCTATATCCTCTTAGAACTCCGAACAGGAAAAAAGCTTTGATTTTTCATCGAGCTTTGCTGTTCGTCTAGCACTTAAGATGCTAACAACTGTCGTTCATACAGCTACAACAGTTCTTTTGAAGAGTATTAACCAACGCAAAAAGCGGGTTTGCCCTTCCATGAAACTGATACCGCTTCTGTACGTTTTCTGTACTTTACAAATGGCAGCATATTCCTAAAAACTAAACTAAGATAAACCTTAAAAAATTAAAAAAAATTCAACTGTGCAAGCGTTCTCACCGCAAGCTACATCTTTATAGGTCTGTTTTAAATACGTTAGTATATATATATATATATACACACTCTTCTCAGTTCCGAATACCTACATACGAAACAAATCGCTCTCCTCAGGGCAAAAACGTTGAAGTTCAGAAATAGGAACAAAGAGTAGGCGTCTTACAGGAAAAAGTGACGACGTTATTAGAGTAAATGGGTATGAGCAAACTTTGAGTGCTTCAAGTAAGAAGCAGTTTTTTTCCATCTCGACTTAACAAGCACAAATATAAATAACTCATCAGGTAGATGGATATGGGTGTCACCTGAAACTTCTTGGCAGATTAAACTGTGTGCAGGACCGAGATTCGAACTCGGGAACTTTGCCTTTCGCGGGCAAGTGCTCTATGGATGTCACCTGTTAAGCTGGGAAATTGCACTTACAACCCTATGCCCAAAGAGCAAACTTTCGTCTACAGCACATCTCTATCTTTAGCGCAGTTAGACATTTATGGGTGCAGCGAGATAATGAAAAAATTACGCGCGACTGTGGTTAGCTGTGTCAGTCGACTTAATGCAATTTTTTGCGGCATGTCATCCGGCTATCTGCGCAAAACTGCAACGCTGTCACCTGATAACAAGAGCGCAATGAATCTTGAGACAGTTCCTCGTTTACTGCGCTGGGGAACGGGAGAAGCAATTCCGCAGGCAGACAATGAAGTGCACACAGCGCCCTGCAAATGAGAACGTGACCTCGCCTTAATGGCACCCGAAGCGCGCTCCGAAAGAGCCACGGGCCAGTAATTTCTGCTGCGTCGGAAGACACCTTCCGGCACTGGAAAAACTGTTCGTGATGTCGCATTCCTTTGGAAGGAAAATAAGGGTTTTTTCGCCTTATTATATTTCCTCCATAGCACAGGAGGAACTGCAGCGAAAACGCAATCTAAAATGGTTCAGAGACCGTGAATAGTTACAATTGAAAGAAAACAGCCCTCCGTCACTAATTTTTAACGAATTAACCGGGTTTCAACACTGCTAGGTGTGCCTTCCTTAGAATTTAAATCAAAGAATGGTCTATAACATGGTCACAGAATTATGACTAAAAACGTATGATACAGAGTATAATTACGGAATCATCGTGAAAGACTGGCAGTACTTATATGTAATTTATAAACTAATAAATATGCCAAACGGGCATTAGTCACAAAGATATTGAAGATGAAAAAACTGACTGCGAGCCACTGAGGGCTGCTCGTTACTTGCGTGGTGCAGGTGAGTCCGAATGCAACCTGCACCACGCAAGTAACGAGCAGCCCTTAGTGGCTCGCCATCACAGTTTTTTTTTATCTGAAATATCTTTCTGACTAATGCCCTTTTGGGATATTTATTATTTTATAAATGACATAAGTACTGCCAGTCTTTCACGATGATTCCGTACTTATATACGTTTTTAGTCATAATTCTGTGACTATGTTATAGACCATTCTTTGATTTAAATTCTAAGGAAGGCACACCAGCAGTGTTTAAACCCGGTTAATTCGTTAAAAATTAGTGACCGAGAGCTGTTTTCTTTAATTGCTTCTTGCTACCACCTGAGTTCTAGGGATGAAAGTCTAGGAATGTCTTTAAGGCAAGGCATTCCACTTCTGACTAGAATACTTCCCTGATATAACATTCGCCACTGGCACCATCCTCAATTCAAAACAAGTGGTGTAGCCCAATCTGCACGTTTTCCACATTTAGTACAATAATTACTGCGAACAATCAGGTATCACGCACTACTAGCGGGCGCTGGTAAGGATTTCCTCAACAACAAAATTAGCAGGAATGAACACCAAATTCCTCATTTTTGCGAGCTTATCTGACTGGTCCGTGATAGAAATGGCGGCTACGGGTCGCATGTCTATACTAACCCAGGATGGTTTCTGAAATAGCGTCAAGATTAATTTAAGCGATCGACTGGTATTACTCTGAAACATGCTTGTTTTTCTGAGCCGTACTCCGACGAGCTTCGCCCGGCATCGATATCTTTGTGAAGCCTGTCCGCCTCTTTCATCGCAGCCGTCCAAAGATCTCTCTTGACAGCTCTCGGCACGGAGAGCAGAGCGCCCCGCAGATAGGACGCGGACGCCTGGGCGTGGCACGACGCGAGATAAGATTGGCTCAGCGGACGCTCCCAGCCACCATAGCGTCCGGATTCGTATCGGCTCCGGCACAGCGCTCTACCGATGGCGTCCCATCCGTTGCGCTTACCATGACACGCCTCCAATTCTAATCCTCCTGGTAGATATTATCAATCACTTTGCCAACCAGAGTTGCAACTAACGCAGTAATATAGTCATGTGAATATGGGGGAAAAAAGGCGAGACGGGTTTTCGATTATAAACAATTTTACAAACTCACGATGCCAAGATAGCAATTATTCTAAGATATTCCTCTCTTCCACAGTATCTACAGAAAAACATATGAAATTAAAGTTTAGATGTACATATCACGAGATGAGAGATACATGGACCGACCGCCAGATTTGTCATCTGATAGTTAGTGCATAAGCTAAGTATTTTTTTTCTTGAATCAAATACTCTAGGGTACTCATACAACACTGATATTTCCATGAGTTAATATTCAAACCTCGAACAAATTAATACAAAACATGCAAAAAAAAATTACTTTTGTGTACGTCGAGGGATGAACAAGTGCTTCACAAAAGGGACTATTTATCGTACTTCTTGAAATACAGTGTCTTCAATACTGTTAGACATTTACGTGTTGTAAGCTGAAACACACTTAAATCATTTAAAACCACAACATCTGTTGAAAGGTGGGCCACAAGATGTGTACTTTTACTGTATATCTGGCACAACTATTCCATTCCCGAGATTTGTAGTGTGCTTTCTGAGTACTATGTACATGATTTGTAGTGTGCTTTCTGAGTACTATGTACATTCAGTGACCATGTCCACGCAGACATTGTGCGATACTGTTAGGCACAGGAAGTTACTTTCGAAATGCGAGCAATATTGGTTTATGTCCGACACTTTCCATCCAGTATGCATTTTTTACTTGTAATGTTGACTGTGGTAATGTTGCACCACTAGTAATACGTCAGTAACAAGTACTCACTCATGTCCGTGGAGAAGAGATCATATGGCAAAGATGATTCGTGATGTGCGGTAATAACTTATTTTATTTTGGTATTCCTTGAACCTCATGAAAGTATTTTTTGTCGTCTTATATTCAATTTTTTTCTTGTCTGGCACTGGAATCTATTATCTTTCGGTGAATTAGTTTCATGCAATTATCCAGTCGTGTCTATTACTAGATTTCCCCCCCCCCCCCTCCTTTCATTTGAGAGTAACTGTTGCATCTTAAGTCAACCATATGCCTTATTTATATCGAGACCTGCCCCCGGTGATTCATTCCTTTAACCGTCCTTCATCTGCAGTCTTAAGCAACGAGTCAAGATGTGCGTCCAACCATTCTCTTCTCCTTGGATCGTTGCACAACGTCCACATTAGATATTCCCAATTCTCTTAACACAACACTACAAAGCCTTACACTCTTTTTCCTATCCTCCAAACCGCCCCCATTACGAATCACATTGACCTGAGTACAGATTTTCGAAGATTAAACAGGTCGTACACAACATTTTGCAGACCGTTCCGTTCATTAGTTTAACCAAGTGAACCTTGCGACAAACAGTTTATGAGATTTTTGTTCCCTTAATAAGGCTGCTACACCACGATTTCCAGCGTGATCCTCCAACGCTTTACCCCGAAACAGCTACAAATAATCTCTACCAGTTGTGTCGAATGACAACTCTTGCGTAGCAAGGCCTCTTCGTGATTTAACAGAGGGGTCGGCAATGCACAGACGCCAATTTTACCCTTTCTTTACATCTTTTACATGCAGTTATACTACCTACTTCACTGATTTACCATTGATTATGTCAACCAGTAGCGCCAAATGCGACACTGCACACTGTTCACGATTCACACTACCTACGTTGCTTGCTAAAGCCATTCCGGAGCAGAGAACTTTAAATCGTCAGTACGTTCTGTTTCATAGTTGACTGGAAAAGAACTGTAGCAACCGTTTTCAGCCTCAACGATGGCTATACTGACTGCGATGTATAAGAGGTTTGACAGGGGGTGCGTTTGTACTCAGGTGATTCAAGTGAAAAGGTTTCCGGCGTGATTATGGCCGCAGTATGGGAATTAACAAACTTTGAACGTCGAGTGGTAGTTTAGAGTTCGACGCATGGGGCACTCCACTTCGGAAATCTCTAGGGAATTCCAATATTCCGAGATCCACAGTGCCAACGGCGTACCGGAATTAGCGAACTTCAACCATTATCTCTCACCATGGTAATGCAGTGGCCGACAGCCTTCACTTAACGACCGACAGCAGGGGCGTTAGCGTAGAGTTGTCAGAGCAAACCGCCAAGCAACACTGCGTGAAATAACCGTAGAAATCAACGTGGGACGTACTATGAACGTATCCGTTAGGACAGTAAGGCGAAATTTAGCGTTAAAGGGCTATAAAGGGCTACGGCAGCACACGAGAGACGCGAATGCCTTTGCTAACAGTGCATCGCCTTCCACGCGTCTCCTGGCTTTGTGACAATATCGGCTGCACCCTAGACGACTGGAAAACCGTAGCCTGGTCAGATGAGTCCCGATTTCAGTCGGTAAGAGCTGACGCTACGGTTCGCGTTGGTGCAGACCCCACGAAGCTATGGACCCAAGTTGTCCACGACACACTTGCCAGCTGTTGGTGGCTCCACAATGGTGCGGGATGTGTTTTCATGGAATGAACTGGGTCATCCGGTCCAATTGAACCGATAATTGACTGAAAATGGTTATGTTCGGCTACTTGGAGACCATTTGCACCCATCCATAGACTTCACGTTATCAAACAACGATGTCATGTCAGCAGTCCACAGTCTTTCGCGATTGATTTGAAGAACATTCTGGGCAATTCGAGCAAACTATTTTGCCATCCAGAAGGCCCGACATGAATCTCATCGAAAAAATTATGGGACATTATCGAGAGCTCAGGTCGTGAACAAAATGCTGCACCGGAAACACTTTCGCAATGGAGGAGGGCTATAGAGGCAGCATGGCTCAATATTCTACAGTTAACTTCCAACGACTTGAGTCTGTTGTCACGTCGAGCTGCTGCCCTATGCCGAGCCAAAGGGGGTCCACCACGATATTAGGAGGTATCCCGCGAGTTTCGCCACCTCATCGTACATGCGCATTCAAGTCACGTCCCGCCTCGTGCCTTCTGGCTGTATCGGAAGAAGGAGAGAGTTACTTCGCAGAGGAATGACTTCTGACCAATTAGTATTTGTCAGCACAGCCTTCTGATCATTTCTGCAAATCAACAGACAAGCTGGGTCGCTCCGCAAACTGAAATACGGAATTACACAAACTTACTTCAACTCGTTAAAATCCTACACCTCGGATTTGAGAGGGACATTCTTCCTGCGTTTCGGTAACGCAGCCGGAGCGGAAACGGTACGCGAAATTACGGTGGAACTACGGGACTCTAGGGCCCGCCTGATTGCCGCCATTCACTGCAGATTACGGCGGCGGCATTACTACGAAAGACGACGAACTTTGAGAACCCTTCGTCGAGACAGCGGTGGAATCCGTCCAATCCCGCGTGGCGGCGGCGGCGGCGGCGGCGGCGAGAGCGCCAAATGAGAGGCGGCAGCTCCTTCATTACGTCCGCTCTATTTGGCGGCGCCATCGCGCCGGCGGCGAGACGGGACCACCACTGGGAAGTGGCATCGCAGGGGCAACGTAATACGGCTTTACCGCAACAGACAGTCTAATCAACGACGGCGCGCGTCGAACTTTGCTTATTGGTCGAATTAACGCCCAGCAACGTGCCTTGAAACCGAGGTTGAGGGGAATAAACAGTGTGCTGGTTTCGTCACAAAGTTCTAGAGGGCTTTGTGGAACTCTGTGGTGTGTAACAAGGCCACTACAGAGGTACAACCCTCCTACACCTGTCATAATACGATCAATGGCGAAATGAACTACCAATTTGCTGTTTAAGTGTCAAATATTCGATCATCAGTGAGTGTTTAGAGACAACAACAGCCAATCAAATTCTGCACAAATAGCACGTGGGCCAACTTACCTCTGGTGTTAGTGGCGGCGTCTGCAATCTTTTGGAAGGCATCCAGATAAGCGGCGATCGCCTGAATTGTTGCCCTGCAACAAGAAATCATTGTAATGCACATGCTGCTGTTTCCACACAGCCATGATTACTTGACCTAAAGTTACTGTAGAAATGGTACAGGAAGGCATAAAATGCAGCCTACATTAAACTCTAGATGATAGGCTATGAATAACTTTAAAACATTTATGTCTACATGATTACACTGCAATTCACAACTAAGTGCCTAGCAGAGGGTTCGTCGAACCACCTTCAAGCTATTACTCTACTTAACGCTCTGCACCAGCGCGCTTAAACCTTTCCGTGCGAGCTCTGATTCATTTTATCATCATCTCATTACTCCCTATGTACATGGGGGCCAATAAAATATTCACACACTGAGGAGGTTGTTAGTCATTAAAATTCCCATGATGAAACCCTGCCGCAGCGAAAAACGCCATTGTAATGACTGCCCACCCAATTCGCATATCCTAGCAGTACTCCAGAAGAGGATGAACAAACGCAGTGAAAGCCGTCTTCTTCGTTGTTCTATTGCATTTTTACATGTTCTACAATAAATCACAGTCCCTTCGTTTGCTTTACCGACAACATTATCTATGCGATCGTTCCAGTTAAAGTTATTTGTAATTTTAATCCCTAAATACTTAGTTGAAGTTACAGGCTTTAACATGATTTATAGTGCAACCGAAATTTAGCGGACTCCAGAACAAATGAAATCACGCTATTTCAGGGCACTAAATGTAACAAACCGTTCACGTGCAGTTACAATCAACACAGAGAATCACTTCTGCTCATCTCATGTGCAGCGTGTGACTGGCACTGAAAACTGTGGGAGGATGTTACATCGTTAATTTGAGGGACAATACTACTGTTACGTTGTTTACATATCACCAAAAAAAAATCACATATTCTTAAGATTTGGGCTTGCGAAGTAGAGATTATGTGTTACTCCTTTCTGATAAGCACTTGTTTTGTAACACTTGGAAAGGATATTCAGACGACCTCTTATTGGTAGAACAGGCCCCTCCCCATTAGATCCACTTTAAAACTTTTAGACACCATCTTGCCTTGAATTTAGGAAGTCACGCTTCTGTCGACCGAAAGAGCTGCAGTTGCTGCTGGTGATGTTACTGTCGTTACAGATAAAAGGCTTTTAACACTTTCTCCGTGCTGAAGATTTAGTTTTCCGTTTCAATAGTTGCCGCCTGCGCTATTGTACTGCCACGTCGTTAAACGACAGGGCTTTCTTTTCCTGCGTCATAAATTTTAGACTGATTTAGGTTGACACCGACTAGAGCGTGTGCGTACACTGTCTCCAATAAACTGTTGTCCGCAAATAATGCCTTACATTCATAACCATTGGCGTGAGCAAGTCGTTGTAAAATCAGATTTAAATACTCAATGTACCTGTGGATTGTTAGTGAAAAAAAAAAATATAAACCACAGGGCGCATGAAAACCGCAGTGCTCCCCTAAGCGCTTTCCTAAAAGGTCTTTCCTTCTCACAGCTTGTGAACTAATTAATTTAGTAAGCACACGAGTTAAACAACGTAATTTTGAATACAAAGTAAGGACATTAATTTGGAATTGCCAAATGCAAAGCATGTGGTTTAAGTTTTTGAATGAAACTATTGCTATATATATGGGCCACGCCATTACTGCTCCGTTCACTCATGGTGCGTACCGTAAACAGCCCATCTTACTGTACGGCATGCCTCTTTCGGACAACAGTAAGGAGTTAGCCTTTGGTGACAAGTATCACTGGATCACAAATTCTGCGCGCTTTACTCGGCATGGTCCTGTTGGAGATGTACCCCGTTGCATTCTTTTGACATGGCTTACTGTGCCGGTTATAAGGGGACCCACAGTTTAACATGGATCTGTAAGTGCGGGGCGATTCTTCATTTTTTCACATAAACATCGCCTGAGATAAAAGAAGTGGTGACAAAAAAAAAAAAAGCACCGAAGACTGACTGGGGATTGAATCCAATGTATCTTGCAATTTGCAGTCTGACGCTTTACAAATGAGTCACACAGTCATTCTGCGAATGACTAAGAAGTAGAAATTTTGAAAATACTGTAATCCATACAAACTATAAAAATGGATGTACCTATGCACGTTTGTACGTCTCTACCACAACTCCTCCTAAACCACTGGACCGATTTCAGCCAATCTTGGAACACTAATTTACTATCTGGAAATAATCATAGTGGGAATAATCACCTAATCAAGAGAGTGGCGGTGAAAACTCAGTTAAGCCCACGGCGCGAAAATACCAATCTTTTAGTTATACATAATTTGAGACTTTACACATAAATGCAAACCTTTACGGAACTTTTTCTCACTGACGACCCACAAAAATTAAAGGAAAACAATCTCTCACTAAATCATCGCTGTTCATGAAGGGAAACAGCCACATGAAGCGTGAAGTTTTAATTTATCATTTCTTTACAACTAACTGTATTCGTGGCATTTTGCAGGCAGGCAGAATACACCAGAAAAATTACATCTTGTACGACACTTAGTTTAGGAGACACGACATCATGGACACGGAATGCATTAAAAACTACCGCATCATACAAGACGTTTAAATTTATTACTACTGTACTAATTCTATTCGCACACTTTCCGCACGTGCGTATCCGACCAAAGTCACGGTAAAAAGCTCATCCTAAGCCCCTGGATCAAATTTGGTACACACACTAGTTACAATCTGGAGAGAAATACTGTTGAGGTAAGAACCACCGGCCTCCTATTACGGTAAATGCGATGACGTGGAGAGAGAAGAGGATGAGGAAATGGACAGACAGCGAGGGAGGAGAAGGAGGATATGAGATGGTTAGAAGGGCGGGGGGGGGGGGGGGGGGGGGGGACACGGAGATGAGCTAATAGAAGATTGTAATAAATAAATATTAGGGTAACGCCAAGATTCTCAGCTAGTTTTACTAATAACTGGAGGACATTTGTCGACAAATTCCGATTAATATTCACTAAGAATGTCGTGATTAAAGAAGCAGCAGCAGAAAAATGTCATTAAAAAAGCAGCACCAACGTGTCTTCCCACTGGAAAACACGTCGCCGATGAGAATGTTGGTGTAGGCAAGGATAAATACACACTGACGTTTCTGCACACACGCGGTCTCCTTAAAACATGATTTTAAAGTTGCACACACGCCTTAATCAATTGATAACCTACGTCACCGATCAATTACCGACCTGCTTGGCGGCTGTTATACAGGGCTATTACAAATGATTGAAGTGATTTCATAAATTCACTGTAGCTCCATTCATTGACATATGGTCACGACACACTACAGATACGTAGAAAAACTCAAAGTTTTGTTCGGCTGAAGCCGCACTTCAGGTTTCTGCCGCCAGAGCGCTCGAGAGCGCAGTGAGACAAAATGACGACAGGAGCCGAGAAAGCGTATGTCGTGCTTGAAATGCACTCACATCAGTCAGTCATAACAGTGCAACGACACTTCAGGACGAAGTTCAACAAAGATCCACCAACTGCTAACTCCATTCGGCGATGGTATGCGCAGTTTAAAGCTTCTGGATGCCTCTGTAAGGGGAAATCAACGGGTCGGCCTGCAGTGAGCGAAGAAACGGTTGAACGCGTGCGGGCAAGTTTCGCGCGTAGCCCGCGGAAGTCTACGAATAAAGCAAGCAGGGAGCTAAACGTACCACAGCCGACGGTATGGAAAAGGCTAAAGCAGAAGCCTTACCGTTTACAATTGCTACAAGCCCTGACACCCGATGACAAAGTCAAATGCTTTGAATTTTCGACGCGGTTGCAACAGCTCATGGAAGAGGATGCGTTCAGTGCGAAACTTGTTTCCAGTGATGAAGCAACATTTTTTCTTAATGGTGAAGTGAACAGACAATGTGCGAATCTGGGCGGTAGAGAATCCTCACGCATTCGTGCAGCAAATTCGCAATTCACCAAAAGATAACGTGTTTTGTGCAATCTCACGGTTTAAAGTTTACGGCCCCTTTTTCTTCTGCGAAAAAAAAAGGTCACAGGACACGTGTATCTGGACATGCTGGAAAATTGGCTCATGCCACAACTGGAGACCGGCAGCGCCGACTTCATCTTTCAACAGGATGGTGCTCCACCGCACTTCGATCATGATGTCCGGCATTTCTTAAACAGGAGATTGGAAAACCGATGGATCGGTCGTGGTGATCATGATCAGCAATTCATGTCATGGCCTCCACGCTCTCCCGACTTAACCCCATGCGATTTCTTTCTGTGGGGTAATGTGAAAGATTTAGTGTTTAAACCTCCTCTACCAAGAAACGTGCCAGAACTGCGAGCTCGCATCAACGATGCTTTCGAACTCATTGATGGGGACACGCTGCGCCGAGTGTGGGAGGAACTTGATTATCTGCTTGATGTCTGCCGAATCACTAAAGGGGCACATATCGAACATTTGTGAATGCCTAAAAAAACTGAGTTTTTGTGTGTGTGTGCAAATCATTGTGAAAATATCTCAAATAATAAAGTTATTGAAGAGCTGTGAAATCGCTTCAGTCATTTGTAATAACCCTGTACATGCTGTAATGTCATGCACACCTACTAGGTATAATCTACAGACAGGGCGACAATTTTTGAACTATACCAAATAAAATTGTCGTCTAAACGGTTTGCGTTAGGACGTACGAACTGCACGGTTGGCCGCGACGCATGATGGGAGTAAGCGCTGTATGGCTTAACGACGAAGCCCACTTTCATTTGGATGGGTTCGTCAAAAATCAAAATTGGCGTATTTGGGAGACTGAGAATACGCATTTCGCGATCGGAAAGTCTCTTCAGCCTCAACGCGCGATTATGTGGTGTGCAATGTCCAGTCACGGAATAATCCGTGCGATATTAGTTAATGGCAACGGTCATTACCGAACGGTACGTGAAGGTTGTGGAAGATGATTTATCACAGTTATCCGAAGTAGCCCTGATTTCGACAAGATGTGCTTAATGCGAGACGGAGTTCGACCCCATCGAAGCAGGAGAGTGTTTTATGACCTGGAGGAGCACTTTGGGAACCGTACTCTGGCTCTAGGGTACCCAGATGCCACTGGCATGGGCCTCGATCGGCCGCCATATTCTCCGGATTTGAACAAATGCGACTCCATTTTGTTGGGCTGTATTAAAGACAACTTGTACAGCAATAACCCTAAAACCATTGCTGAGCTGAAAACAGACATTCAGGAGGACATCGATAACTTCGATGTTCCGACACTTCACGGGGTCCGCCGAATTTCGCTATTAGTCTACGCCACATCATCGCGAATAATGGCAGGCATATCGAACATATCATAACCTAAATCCGAATATCTGTAATGACGGTTACATGTTGAATAAAGTGTGTGCACGCCGCAGTTTGTACCTAATTTACTTTTTTTTCATATAGTTCAATAATTGTCAACTGTATGAAAAATTACAAAATTTAAAACGTGTTTTATCGAGGACATTCGTTTACATCATCTAAGTCGTGGGAACTCTCTGTGATGTCTTTCTGAAGAGAAGAGGGAGCAGACCTGAATTCGCCTAAGCAAATGCGGAAAACCTCTAACTGGTTTACTATGTGAACAGTTCTTTAACTGGTGACCGGACGTTTTCTCGAGTGGCCAGGTTACTTATCTCGCGATGTAACATGCATTGAGTAAAGATGTAATAGCAGCACTGACGGACACTTCAATTAATCCATGTTTACGTTTGTCGTTATATGAGAGGACTGCTGGGCCGTTTCCTTCAAAAGGCCATCGCCAATGCCTTCCCCCGGTCATTGCAATATCGCGGAGGCTGAAGGATAGTTGATACACAATAACCAGCCAAGAATTACACTACTGGCCATTAAAATTGCTACACCACTAAGATGACGTGCTACAGATGCGAAATTTAACCGACAGGAAGATGCTGTGATATGCAAATTATTAGCTTTTCAGAGCATTCACGTGCTGACATGAGGAAAGTTTCCAACCGATGTCTCATACACAAACATCAGTTGACCGGCGTTGCCTGGTGAAACGACGTTGTGATGCCTCGTGTAAAGAAGAGAAATGCGTACCATCACGTTTCCGACTTTGATAAAGATCGGATTGTAGCCTATCGCGATTGCGGTTTATCGTATCGCGACATCGCTGCTCGCGTTGGTCGAGATTCAATGACTGTTAGTAGAACATGGAATCGGTGGGGAAAGGAGGGTAATACAGAACGCCGTGCTGGATCCCAACGGCCTCGTGTCACTAGCAGTCAAAATGACAGGCATCTTATCCGCATGGCTGTAACGGATCGTGCAGCCACGTCTCGGTCCCCGAGTCAACAGATGGGGACGTTTGCAAGGCAACAACCATCTGCACGAACAGTTCGACGACGTTTGCAGCAGCATGGACTATCAGCTCGGAGATCACGGCTGCAGTTACCCTTGACGCTGCATCACAGATAGGAGCGCCTGCGATGGTGTACTCAACGACGAACCTGGGTGCACGAATGGCAAAACGTCATTCTTTCGGATGAATCCAGGTTCTGTTTACAGCATCATGATGATCGCATCCGTGTTTGGCAACATCGCGGTGAACGCAAATGGGAAGCGTGTATTCGTCATAGCCATACTGGTGTATCACCCGGCGTGATGGTATGGGGTGCCATTGGTTACACGTCTCTGTCACCTCATGTTCGTATTCACGGCATTTTGAACAGTGTTCAGATGTTTCAGATGTTTACGACCAGTGGCTCTACCCTTAATTCAATCCCTGCGAAAGCCTACATTTCAGCAGGATAATGCACCGAGCAACTGGCTCGTCACAATACGCGAGTCACTACTCTTGATGAACTGTGGTATCTGGTTGAAGCTACATGGGCAGTACCTGTACAAGCCATCCAAGCTCTGTTTGACTCAATGCCCAGGCGTATCAAGGCCGTTATTACGGCCAGAGGTGGTTGTTCTGGGTACTGATCTCTCAGGATCTACGCACCCAAATTGCGTGAAAATGTAATCACATGTCAGTTCTAGTAAAATATATTTGTCCAATTAATACCAGTTTATCATGTAGCAATTTTAATGGCCAGTAGTGTAGATACTAAGTTATAGAAAGTGCTGCCATTCCGCTGACGTTATCTACACAGACAGCGTAGCAGCGGCGTGGCTCGACCCATTTTAAGAGCGAGAACGGCAGACGAGGATGGGGTAAGGAGGCTCGACGCAGCAGACAATGTGCCGTTAGGCGTGTGTCCTTGGCAGGGCAGGCCGCTTGCCGCCTCTGGCCTACCGCCAGTTGGCATTTCTATCACGTCTCACCTCTCCCACCTGACGTCACAACCGAAACATTGGGATAGCTGCCTCGCGGTGGCGCTAGTGGACGGTCATGAGATAGCACACGTTCTCGAATCGACATTTTAAAAGACTAAATGTCCATGTTGAATTGCAGCTGGAAGATTACTAATGTGGTACTAACACTACGGCACAAGTGGAAGGAAAGGCCTGTGTACTCTTAATCGCCAAACTTACGACTGCTCATTTTGGATGTTTGATTTTCCAAACCTTTTTACAAGAGCGACGCATGTATGCCTGACATGCCACCGGTTATATCTGCCTCAAAACACGTCTCGAGCGGACGGGTGGCGTCCACGATAAATTATGTAATGACCTATTATGTAGTCTTTCAAATTTTAAAATACGTAGCGTATGGAACACTGTACTTGCGCGTAATCGGCAGCTTGTCCTTTCCTACACCAACTTCATTTTCATTCAGCAAAGTTCTACAACAGACGCGAGGATGAGTTAGTGTTCTGTCTTACGAAACTCATCTACAGTTCTGTCTTACGAAACTCATCTACAGAGTTTTCCTTGTCATTTGAAGCTCTATTGTCTCCAGTACGTGGGATGTTCTTAACAGATTTATTGCTACTTTCTAATAATTAATTTAAAAAAATGTAATGCGCAAACAATGACATATGACACTGATTCCTCAACGTTAGGAAGAAAATATATAGTACTAGGCACGGAAAGTCAAATGTATCAACACAAAAGTAATGTTGCAACTTATTTCATATTCTTTACGGTCTTAATCATTTTAATTTGTGGACAGATGTAAACACAACGTACGCACGAGTGTAGCAACGTGTCACTGCCACATTCTCTATAGTCTAGTAATCCAGAAAGGACAGGGGGGAGGGGGCAGGGGGAGGAGGGGGGGAGGGGGGGGGAGGAGGAGGAGGAGGAGGAGGAGGAGGAGGAGGAGGAGGACGACGACGACGCAAGAAAGCTACGAGATGCTTCACGTGCAATGATCGAAAAAAAAAAGCACAAACAAAACTTGTCACATTGCGATGACATATCGGATCGGTAATGAAAGCAATTCTAGCTCAATGAAAAAAAGGCGGAATCTCTGTAGCTGACGTGTATCACCCAGAGGTGTGAGTGGTTTCCACTCATGCATTCTCACTTCGGAGCTCTTTAAGGTCCTACGCCTAATTCGTTAACCATTACGCTAGCTGTTATTCGTCATCTTTCAGCTATGCACCCGGGATAAGTCTTGTTCCGATATTTCGACCGACAGCAATTCTCAAGGCGCGGCGTGTGCACAATTTTTTGATGACTGCACAACCATGGATGCCACACCTTAGTAAAACGGTGAACTAAAAAAGACGCGGACTGCTATGTGAGTCAGTTACAAACACGAGTTTTTTCGATAAATATGCCACCTGCTTTTCCAATTTTTGTGCCTGATGCCACAGATCGTAAATCGTGTAGCCATATATAGCAACTGTGAATATTTATTTTACGGTCGGCTAGTCTGGGTCTTTGCAACTATAGTGACATGCTCTTGATTCCGTTAAATATTTCTAACAGTACGAGTCCCTCTAAATAGCTGCATCATCTGATAACTGCCTTACAGAGCAACAAAGTCTGCCAGATCATTAGTACGCACCTTGAATTGTGACGGTAATTCCCATCAGGTCCTCTGTCCGCCCCGATGGCTGAAGCGGTCAGCGTGACTGATTGCCGTCCAACGGGCCCGGGTTCGATTTCCGGCTTGGTCGGGGATTTTCTCCGCTCAGGGACTGGGTATTGTGCTGTCATCATCATCATCATCATCATCATCATCATCATCATCATCATCATCATCATCATCATCATCATCATCATCATCATCATCATGTCGCCCAGTGTGGCGTCGAATGTAATAAGACCTGCACCAAGGCGGCTGGACCTGTCCCGGAAAGGGTTTCCCGGCCAATGACGCCGAACGCTCATTTCATTTCATCAGGTCCTCTGACACAGGATGGTACTTTCACATTTCACACAGTCTGAAAGATCGAAGTGTTAATTCAGCCTACACATTTTGTTAGTCCTCAATCTACTAAACTAGAGCATCTGTTCTGATATGTCCCAAGCAAATGCTTCGGTTACTGGAGATCAAGAAATACTTCAACCTGTGCTGTTAACACCTTTTGAACCTTGTGAACGAAGAGCAAACAAAGGTTCACATGACAGATCCTTGCACGATAATTATTTCTGATGATGATGTGTTCAGTCCTTTTAAACTACTGTGTCGTCAGTCCCTCCTTGTGAGAGAAACACGTATAAACGTAAAAAGCGAAAAGTGAAAAGTGAAAAAAATGGGGACTTGTCCGCTCCAACTAGATAAGCAAGTCGAAGAGTTTAAAAAGGCGTGACAGTAATTGTATCATGATAGATAACGGAAAACATATGTAACTCAGGCAGCATCTTGCACAACAGGGTCTAGAGGCATAGCAAAGTGAGAGGGGAAGAAAGTAGCCTGCGGTCGCATTGAGGGTACCCGCCACGGGGGAAGCCTCCATCCCTCCCCCTCCCTCTAACCGCTAATACTGGAAGTGGAAGGGTATTTTAGTTTACTATAAAATTGCTCTCCCTCAGGAAATGAACACTTTGGTAGTGGCTCTTCCGTCATCCACAAGCATCTGCGGTAATGGGGTAGGCAAGCTGAGAGCATGTCGCAGATCGACCAGCAGGCCGCACTCAACAATAACAAGCGCTATCATCACTAGAGTACCGCGGCTGCAGTGAGGAGGATCCTTCCGACACAGAAGCAACTCGTGGGTAAGCCTCGGGTGGCCGGTATGTATTCTGCCTAACACAATGGCACCTTTCCGAGAGTCCTGGAAAGATGTATGCCACACCTTAGTGGACCTTTTATTCGTTCTCTAATTGTTCTGAATTGTAATAGCTTGCCATTCCAATTCCCAAATATTGTGTCGAAGTTGTAATCTTAAGTCTGTGTCCGGTATCGCGAAGTCAAGTTGATCTCCTGTAGTCGCGTCTTCAGCTAGACTGTATGCGATTTCATTTCCTGGAATGCCTATGTGGCTCGGTGTCCACATGAAGGTAGCTGGTCTTGCCAGAGCTGTAGAGATCAACTAATAGGTCGTTAATGTTCTCGACCAAAAGAGTTTTGGGACAGCACGGGGTTATGCCTTTCAAGCAACTCACTGAATCGCTGCACATCGGAAAGTTCGTCGTGGCCTCTACTTTGATGTACTGCGAAGACTGAAATGTGGCAACCAAATCTACAGTTTATACACTGCAGGCACTCTGCAGATATTGCTTCTCGTGTCCCCTTTCATGTGCAGAAGCTTAACAGACCTTGTGGTTGACTTTCGATCTGTCCATGTAGACGCATACGGAATCAGAATACTCGTGGAATATCGAACGAAACAAGTCTCTGAGAATGGTAGGATGAGAATACCTCTTGTGGCCACGAAAGCGGTCCATCCGTATCACAAGACAGGGTACACACCACGGGGGTGTCTACAGGAAGTTCTAGCAACGAAGACTAACGGAGGCTCTTTCAGGTCCTTCAATAGAATGTAGAGTCGGAACCCAGTTGGTCTACTCAGTTTTGGGCAATATGCAAACAATCTGAACTGTTGGTTGTGAAACAGAGTTGAGTGACATGGGTGAGTAGGCATCTGGCAGATTGAGACTGCGTAACTTTCCAGAAGCTGCTATCTTCCAACCCGCAGCAGTGGGACACCAGCTTCCACCAGGAGGCTGTGAAGCGGGCTCCTACAGAAGGACCCCGCCTTTCCCGCCTTTGTGGTTAACAGGGTCCAGCAAGCTCACTAGAGATAGTGCTACCGACCCGTAGGCAAGACATCCATAGTACGTGAGGGATAAAATCAGTACTTTGTAAAATATCAGAAGAACTATGTGGTCCGCGCCCCACGAGTTACTAAAAAACTGAGTAAGGCGTTCTTCCCCAAACGGCCGGCACTGCGGTAAAATTGTGAAAGTGGCAGTCAAGCCCAAAAAGGAGACCAGAACTTAAAAAGTTAAAAAAAGGTGAGGGGGTGGGAGCGTTAAAAAGAGAAAAAGCGAAAACCTTCAAAGGTCCTAAGAAGTCACAAGATCAAGGTAAAAACACTTGACCCAATAAAAAAGATCCCTATTAGTCGCCTCTTACGACAGGCAAGGAAGGGCCGTAGGTATATTCCAGACCCCGACATTTCTATTCGGGAGTTTCTGTCTTAGCAAAAGTATTACGAGAGCATAAAATACACTCCTGGAAATGGAAAAAAGAACACATTGACACCGGTGTGTCAGACCCACCATACTTGCTCCGGACACTGCGAGAGGGCTGTACAAGCAATGATCACACGCACGGCACAGCGGACACACCAGGAACCGCGGTGTTGGCCGTCGAATGGCGCAAGCTGGGCAGCATTTGTGCACCGCCGCCGTCAGTGTCAGCCAGTTTGCCGTGGCATACGGAGCTCCATCGCAGTCTTTAACACTGGTAGCATGCCGCGACAGCGTGGACGTGAACCGTATGTGCAGTTGACGGACTTTGAGCAAGGGCGTATAGTGGGCATGTGGGAGGCCGGGTGGACGTACCGCCGAATTGCTCAACACGTGGGGCGTGAGGTCTCCACAGTACATCGATGTTGTCGCCAGTGGTCGGCGGAAGGTGCCCGTCGACCTGGGACCGGACCGCAGCGACGCACGGATGCACGCCAAGACCGTAGGATCCTACGCAGTGCCGTAGGGGACCGCACCGCCACTTCCCAGCAAATTAGGGACACTGTTGCTCCTGGGGTATCGGCGAGGACCATTCGCAACCGTCTCCATGAAGCTGGGCTACGGTCCCGCACACCGTTAGGCCGTCTTCCGCTCACGCCCCAACATCGTGCAGCCCGCCTCCAGTGGTGTCGCGACAGGCGTGAATGGAGGGACGAATGGAGACGTGTCGTCTTCAGCGATGAGAGTCGCTTCTGCCTTGGTGCCAATGATGGTCGTATGCGTGTTTGGCGCCGTGCAGGTGAGCGCCACAATCAGGACTTCATACGACCGAGGCGCACACAGGGCCAACACCCGGCATCATGGTGTGGGGAGCGATCTCCTACACTGGCCGTACACCACTGGTGATCGTCGAGGGGACACTGAATAGTGCACGGTACATCCAAACCGTCATCGAACCCATCGTTCTACCATTCCTAGACCGGCAAGGGAACTTGCTGTTCCAACAGGACAATGCACGTCCGCATGTATCCCGTGCCACCCAACGTGCTCTAGAAGGTGTAAGTCAACTACCCTGGCCAGCAAGATCTCCGGATCTGTCCCCCATTGAGCATGTTTGGGACTGGATGAAGCGTCGTCTCACACGGTCTGCACGTCCAGCACGAACGCTGGTCCAACTGAGGCGCCAGGTGGAAATGGCATGGCAAGCCGTTCCACAGGCCTACATCCAGCATCTCTACGATCGTCTCCATGGGAGAATAGCAGCCTGCATTGCTGCTAAAGGTGGATATACACTGTACTAGTGCCGACATTGTGCATGCTCTGTTGCCTGTGTCTATGTGCCTGTGGTTCTGTCAGTGTGATCATGTGATGTATCTGACCCCAGGAATGTGTCAATAAAGTTTCCCCTTCCTGGGACAATGAATTCACGGTGTTCTTATTTCAATTTCCAGGAGTGTACATTCCCTAAGTCTGCAACACATCTGATATCAGTGAGATTAGACTGTAGTTCAGTGTATCAGTCACGATTCTTTTACAAGCTCGAACAACTGGATTTTTTTTCTGTTACGATGTGAGGATTCCGTTGTTCTAGCGACGCACTACATTCATTACATTCATTGTGAGTGACAACTGAAACAGTATTTTCAACTGATAGTGTATGTACGTACAATATGCAACCGGTCACTTTTGGAATATGATAAGATTTATTGTACCATTAACTTGTTTCGAGCAATACAGGCTCATCATCAGTTGAATGTGTTACAGGAACATTGTATTTTGGACCATTTGTAACTATACACTAGGGTGGTGGTGGTGGTGTCTGGCTAAACATGGTCAAAAAATACAATGTTTCTGTAACACAGCCATCTGTTAACGACAGTTCGTCAGTTGCAAACTTGGTTAGATATCTCACACTAAAGTATTTTATTTAGAAGACTGCAATACAGTAATGACGGAAATACTTATTGAAAGACTAGAGGTACCGAATCAACAGTTTCTCCAGCCATGACACTGAAGTTGTCTTCTCCGAAGAGCTCAAGCTAAGTATTGCTTTTGCAAAATTAACACTAATTTCATGGAGAAGTTAGTTTTGTTCTCTGTGCGTCATGTAGTTCAAACTCAAGGTCCTACAAAAACAGATGTGAGAGAGTTAGGATAGGTCTGATCACTATGTTTTACCAATCTTTGCCCAGGAAATTTTCAGTAGGGTGCGGAACTAATTCGTTCGTAAAACCTGCAGAGAATCTGACATGGCCCTTTACGGAGATTTTGTTATTTAAGCTACCTTTTATGGCTATTGTGGCAATGTAGCATTTCATCAGAACTGAAGAAATTATCAGTTACCAGTCGGCCGCGGTGGTCTCGCGGTTCTAGGCGCTCAGTCCGGAACAGCGCGACTGCTACGGTCGCAGGTTCGAATCCTGCCTCGGGCATGGATGTGTGTGATGTCCTTAGGTTAGTTAGGTTTAAGTAGTTGTAAGTTCTAGGGGACTGGTGACCACAGATGTTAAGTCCCATAGTGCTCAGAGCCATTTATCAGTTACCAACATCAGCCCATCGTGGAAAAGCTACCGACATCGTAGCGCCGTTTTATTACGTACTAGCTCCCAATACGTTACTGTGACCAGTGAAGTCACAGAGACGCAATGCACGAGGCATGGTAGTAACGTACAACCCAAAACTTCTCCAAAGGAAAAAGGTTACTTGCGCTGCGGTAGCGATAGATGAAAATGTGGATGCAGTTCTGATAGAGAAATGCCATTCTCGAAACCATTCAGTGACGTATACAGGTAAATTTCGCTTGTATTTTAACTCGTCAACCTCTGAACGGTTGTAGTGTAAGACACTAGCCATGTCACTAATTTGCTCTGACCAAACGGCAAACACAAGTGTCATTACTGTAAAAGCGTGACTGTGGCTGAAGACCGTGGGCAGTATTACGACGTCCTGCAACAAAACTGAACGTTACCTACGTCAGTTTTATCCATGGCCGCACAGAACTGAGTGTTTCGCCCTACCTTATTCCGCTCGCAGCGTAGTGGGAACACACCAGGAGACAATGTGATGTTTTCTTTCTCTTCCTGCACGAAGCAGCCTCGAACAAAACTGGGACGCAGGTGCGCGCTGTCCCGACAGCTGCATTTCGTCTAGTGTAAAACAATTTGTGTATCTTTAGCGCGGCAATTATGATAACGAGTGTCCATGAAAAATATCCTGTTGTGTCTATCAGTTGTTTCAAAATATATCATTTATCATGACCAATTATTTCAATAAAATAACAGAGGAAGTGGCCACAAGAAAGTGATAACCTCTCTCCGTGGAAAGAGAAAAAATTTTCATAAATACTACAAAACAAACGGAAGCCAAACGTGTTTAGTGACTATTCAATGTGATGGTCTTCTTTCAATCCACACACACACACACACACACACACACACACACACACACACACACACACACACACAATAGGTGGCTCCTGCGTGATGACAGAGCTGTTTCCAAAAACAATTTTTTCAGCAACTTGTACGGTAAAAATTTATGTACGGGGTTGATACAAATTTCAGGTCACGAAGAAGCAACATTAACTTCATGGATGCACGTGTATCCAATGACGTGAGCATGGCAATGTTCGATGGAAATCTTACTTTTTACGCTGTTTTGGAGAAATGAATCGTAGCAGAACGAATGAATCTTAAGAACAAACAGAGGGGGGCGCTGCTGGTCAGATTTGTATCATGCCTTGACCTCGAAAATAGCAGATCAATGTTTCTGCTACAATGAACCAAAGGATAAAACCAATATTGACAATGCTTCAAGGTTTCTAGGATGGCCTGTTGCATATTACCTGAACAATAGCTATCGTCGGTCACTACTCAGCAACAGAACCAACTAGCAGTCAGTTTCTGTAAACAGCATGAAAAACGAGCTTTGGTTTTGTTGGCTGGAGTTAATACGAACGATGATCATTTCAGACCTGTACGAATATGTTGCTACGTACTGTGCACCTCGGTTCCACTGAGCAAATTGCTTCAAGCAAAGTTGAAGCGAGAAACTATGTAAGGCGCTAACAGCCACTTGTATGGTGAAGACAAGCCACTACAGTGCTAACATGGCTTGGTACACACTGATGCAGAATACTTTGTGTCTTCTTGGCTAACAATTACCACCTCAGTTCGTTTCAGTAGCTGTTCATTATTAACTATATATACCCATCTGATTTTCAGCGTTCTTCTGTGATACCACATTCGTAAATCTGCTGTTTTAAGCTACACGAGGAAACAGGCAAGTTTAATTTAACGTTAGTCTTTATGGCACAACCTGATTAAAAGAAGGGTGCGACGCGATGCGATGCGGCGGTACGATGTCACGGTGTTTGTAGTAAGCCGAGTGGATTCGACGATTCGCGATTTCAGCCTCATTGTATGGTTAAGATTTTTACTCTTGTCAGAAACATCAGTACAAAGAACCAAAAAGTTTTCACAATCCTGCACCGAAGATTATTTACTACAGGCTGCTCCAAATGCTGTTCTCTTCTTGTGCCAGCTGTTTATTTTTCACGTTTCACTTCCGTTCTTGCCTCCATTCTAGGTAAGTACTTTTACATATATTCATTAGGGCCGAGTATGTATCTGACAAAGCTTGTAAAGTTCGACGCAGTGTTCCTTTGGACATGTATGGATATTTGAAGGATCAGACATACCACATTTTAACTCTGTCTACTTTCAGGGACGCGGTTTGAGGCGCCATGTCACGGATTGCGCGGCCGCTCCCGCCGGAAGTTCGAGTACTCCCTCCGGTGTGTGTGTGTGTGTGTGTGTGTGTGTGTGTGTGTGTGTGTGTGTGTGTGTTTTCTTAGCGTTAAGTTAGTTTAAGTAGTGTGGTAAGTCTGGGAATCTCAGCAGTTTGGTACCTCAGGAATTCACACACATTTCAACATTCCACTTTGAGGTTGATTCATAAGTGTGCAATCCTTGGATCTTGTTCTGCCTAGATAGTAAAATGCATATCGAACAATTTGTTGTCTGTGACTGTGGAAACTGACTGTAAGATATTGTCATTCTCCTATTTGGAGAAGAATTACACCCAAGTCACACCTGGGAATGTGCTGATGATATATATTAATTCCAGCTGAAAACTGATCATTATTTTGGATTCTCTAGGTATGCCACATGACAGCTTAGAGCAATATGCTTACTTGAGCGTGGTTTAATTTTTAAAAATGCGTATTAGGTAAAGAACATAATTTCTACGTAATATCCACAATCCAGTCTATATGCTGAAGCTGTATCGGCATGTTTCTATTACGATTTCTCTAACTCACCCAGTATCTCTAGAAATATGTTGTAAAGAGATACTGCTTTATTCAAAAGAGTAAACGCTGGGAGAATTTGTTGGATAACAAACGTGACGTAGTCTGAATTCGCTTATAGTCCAACACTAATTCTATAAACATTTGCGCGAAGCATTTCTGTAATTTAGTATGTCCGCTACATAATGACAACGATCGTTGTTTCGAAAAATGTAGGTGCGTACTATCTAATATTTTACAATACAAGGTAGTTACTTCTTTAGTAACCAAATGCCTGGACTCACGTGGATCGATACTGTTGAATAAAAATTCAATCGTATGTTAATTTTGTAGAAAGTGGAACTAGATTTATTTATTTTACCACTTACCTGTTTGCAATAACTAACCGCAGTTAGCAAATCTGCGACGTCATACTAAAGTTAAAAGCGGAAAGCTGAGAAAGTTTCCGCTCAAGGCAGCCTCTTCCAAAATAGTACGTTTAAAAATATACGAAATTCCGCTCCGACACTGGACTAGTACGAAAAACGCATCTTTTTCCAAGTGTCTAGTGCGAAAATCAAGTGTGTACACATCCGCTTTCCTACGTGAGTCCAGCAAAATACTTCTGGACCAAGACACCGATGTGATATGAGGTTGACATTTCTGACGGCGAAGTGTTTACTGGCATTAGTCTGTGCGGAGCATAAATCCCACAGGGCCAATTGCGGACCGAAAGGAGAGACGACCTGGTAAATGTCATCCGCAGCGTCTACCCCTCCCCCGGCTGAACGCGCGCTCACACACGGAGGGAGAGAGAGAGAGAGAGAGAGAGAGAGAGAGAGAGAGAGAGAATCACAGGCTTACGTCCCGCCGCAGCTGGAGCCAAATGGCTTTTCTATCCCCACTCTCGTCAGCGACGGCGAAATTGCCCTGTCAGCAAACCGGCGCAGTTGTACGGCCTGTCAGGAAATGCCAAATATACCGCTGGAGGAAGAGTCTCCACCACCGGTCACATCCGGCAACTCCCTATGGTCCCTTCCACAAGCCTGTAACTTGCAGTTCTATTAAAAGACTCAGCACGATCAAACGGAAATCGTTAGTTCAGCATTACAACCCCCAAAAAAATGTTTTTATTGGAAGTTTCTCACACAAAGTAAGAAGGCTGCTTGGAAAATAATTGTTTTTCCAATTCTGAAAGTTTCCACTAACAACGAGGGTAAGCTCAGATTTTGCCTAACACACAAGTTGGCCATAGGGAAACGCTCAAATTTACATACTATATACAAGTGCAGGCTCACTCAAGAAGACCTGGTTTCAATTGTTTATTACAGACTAACTATGAAAGACAAACACACAGGAAGGTTCATAGTTTTATGTTCGTACGTACCATGCACTCAAATTTAGCGCCATGCTTTGCTGCAGAAATAACAAACGTTAGTCCATAAAATTTCCACATATGAATCAACAGATTCCTATTTATTGAATCGACAGCTGCAACAATATTTTTCAGCTCTTTAAGAGTATCTGACATAGGTGGGGCAAAGATTATCTCGTATGCGTCCCACAGGGAAAAAAGCGCAAGGTGTGAGGTCTGGCGACCTGGGAGGCAAGGGTGAAACGTCGATTCGTCCGAAAAGATGAGTCGTTCGAAGAAAATGTCTACTGCCATATCCTGGAAAACTGAAATGCAAAACTCGTAACTTCTGTTATGTTAGTCTTGCGCAATTTCTGCAGTAGCTGCAACGTGGAAGCTACAGGAATTGTTATTTCGGAGAGGACATCCTCAACGTTCATGCAGTATACAAATACGTAAGCAAGTTATAGATGTGTTACGATAAACTGAAGATGGGTGAAGGCCCGAAATGAGGCTTGGTATGAAAGCTTTACCAGAAATGGGTGTTGCTGTATTTCTTTCATGCAATTTACTAGACAGGCCCGGAGCTCAAACACCACTTTCACGAATAAATTACTAGTATTGTAGAATTCTTTAAAACCCGATAAAAATTTCGATACAGTAGACACTAATTAGATCGTGTCCTCCTGTGGCCACATTTAACCAAAAACTACTTTCATTTCATCCAGCGATTCACTATTATTTTCCGGAACTAGAGCTCTTTCGGCAACACCGAATCTGTTGAAGTGGTTAACATCTAAACCGAAACATTCTGGCTTTTTAAAAAAAAATATCAGCACTGTTCTGTTTGCCATTACTCCCTCCGCAGTACCTTCTCATGGTCAAATCATTTACGCAGCAGAAGCATTGCAGCTCAGTTTGTGGCTTCTCGTTGTCAGCTACGTATTAATCTTATAAAACGTACGGGTCTATCCGACCGGGTGTTTAGCACTACGTATGAAATAGTTCGGTCTGTTAGACAGGATGTTTCGTTTTTCATGTAATTTTTTATTACTCATTTTGTTTTGTGGCATGCCTTTATTTTACGTTTTAGAAGACGCCATGCTGGATTATGCTTCAGTGTTGGTTGGTTGACTGGGGAGGGTTGGGGGGTGGCGGACTAAATAGCGAGGTCGTCGGTCCCACCGGATTAGGGAAGGATGGGAAAGGAAATCAGCCGTGCCCTTTCAAAGGAATCATCCCGGATCACGGAAAATCTAAATCAAGGTGGCCGGACGCGGGTTTGAACCGTTGTCCTCCCGAGTCCAGTGTGCTAACCACTGCGCCACCTCGCTCGGTGCTTCAGTGTGTGGTCATAAATCTACAAGAGACGTAAGAAATGAGTATAAGGTGCAGTGATGCCAATTTTGAGAAGAAACTTGCAGAGTGGTTGCAGGAGAGCAGCAATAAATACAAGGTAAAAAATGGGTACTCAGATGCGGATTCTAACTTATGATTACCGACGCGAGAAAAGATTATCATCAGCGTGGAGAGGAGAATGGTAAAAGGCTGATGGTATGTGACAGTAGTGGTGGTGATAACTGTGACAATATATTTGAGGATGAATAAAAGGTAACTGCTGACAATAAACGTGGAAAACAAGGCGTGATGCCAGATAATATCGTTACTTATTAACAAATATTGTGCGTTCCTGTTACTCAAAAATAATACTGCAATTATTTATGAAAACCACAGTTAATTTTGAGTCAGTAAAACTGAAGTAACTCAGTTCGATTTTTCATAGAAAAAAGAACAAAAGTACTATCCCAAACAAACATACAATTGTTTTTTGAAAATGATTCTGAAAAATATTACGGAAGAAAAATCACGTCTCTCAAACCGGGTGTTTCTAATTACTTAATATCGACCAATGTTTCCGTTTATGGGTTAAACCCGCGGCGAATGTCGTCGGTGGCAATCAACGCACCACTTTTCCTCGAGCGCTGACAATTGCCTGTGTAGCCATAGCAGAGTGTGGCGGGTGGGCAGTTATCTGGGACCTCGCAACGCCACGCCACGGCCGCTTTCGCCCAGATAGCCGGCAGTGACGCAACAATGTGCAGCTGTGCCTTCCGGGGAAGGCAAACAGCTGGCTGCGGTCACGAGCGGAATTTCTGCCCAAAAGTGGGCGCGCTGCCCCGCCAGACGGCATATCTGCTCGCCTCCCACGGCCTAGATGTCGTTTTGTATATTTCACGCTGGAGCCTTTGGGAGCAAGGTCTGCTAGACACTTAAGATTAGCTGGTTCCTTTGTTCTGGAACTGCTTCAAGTTAGTACAGGGTGGCATTAACATTAACGACAAGCAATACGTCACCTTCCGTTATACCTTCTAGCATTGATTTTTCCATCGAAGTCTGGATAACTGTTCCATCGCACTAATGATTTGATTATATATCCATGACTATGACAAAAATGACAACAGAACACAAACTATTGGTCAGCAACTCTGGATTAAAACAACCACTGAAGGAACGATATCCAGCACAAATTGATAGCTCTTGCACTGATCTATACCTTAACAGTATTCGCACAGCAACGTACATCTACAATATGAAATATATAAAAAGAAAATGTAGAATATAAAACAATGCAACCAGTCACGAAAATAACAATTTATGGTTCCGTGCCTCAGTCTGGAAAAACGGAACCCTTTTAGTTTTCTTGTCTGTCTGACTTTAGAACCCTTTTTCTCAGTAACGGGTAGACTTTTTCAAATTCATGTCACATATTAATGGCTATCGTCCCTTGGAGGTGTAAAAGTTTTAAGTTTCTAGGTCAACGCAATCAAAAGACACAGCCATGTACGTCACTTATTTCGATATTCGAAAATCAAAAAATATAGGGTGCTTCTCGTCGACTCAGAATAATGAAATCTGGTAATTAAAGCAAGGTCTCAAAGTGCAAGTAAGATAAAAATCTAAAACGAGTTACATTGTAATTATAGCACATAAAAAATAGCTTCTGGCACTTGAACATACACTGCATTCATTCTACGTCAAAAGCATAATAGACGAACATTAGCGCAAGAAAACAAATGTAAGTTGCTGTAATGTTTGAAATATTAGATAAAGAATGGTTTATTAAATCTCTCTCCACATAAAAACTAAAATCCCCTGCTAGCTTCTTTATTACACGTGTGGACTAGTCTGAACGACTGTAGAGATCTTTATACGGTCTTGGAATTTCCATGACGAATATCTTGCCAATATCTACACAGACAACACACAAAAATCGTTGAGATTCTCGATTCCACGACGGATGAACTATCTAGACAGATAATTAACCTTCCTATCACAACGCAGTGTCGTGTTCGGACACATCCCGTTTGTTTTCGTTTGCACGGGAAGCGGCGCTAGTGTGTGTGTGATTTATGCAAACCAAATGAACCTGATTTATAAGGGGAAAACGGTTTTTTTGTCATACACGATCTCTTTTTCAATTTACGACGCGTTTCGTCATCAGGCGACATATCAGTTTAGTTGCATTGCTCTGGCAAAGCAAAGACATCTAAATAGTTACAGTAATGTGTATCTTCGCTGTGTTATTTTCACAGAGAATACTACATTTCTGCATTAAACATTCACTGCGTTTCTTATTCATAATTTTAAGTCACGGAACCTCCCTACTAAACACGTTTGTCAAATGTAAAATCTGTGTTTAAAATAGTAGCCAATGCATCAATGTAATTTCAGAAATGATTTCAGCTTTTCGTTACTTTTAAACTAATGCTCACCCAATGTATACTGCATCGAAGTCACTGATCAGTTTCTTTCGAAATGGAAACCGACTCTGGAATTCAAATATACTTCACCACGTAATGTCTAACGTAGTATTTACAAACAGTTTATTGTCTGCGGAAAGTAATTTTATAACTGTGGAATGTACACGTATCATTTCAGTAATTTCGCAATGAGCCCACAGAAGTTATCCGAAACATATTGGATACCGTCTTATTATTATTTTCTTGTGATAATCATGCCCATGTTGTAACAACGGACAGTTTAGCATTGTTTTGTATTGTTAGTTGGTTCACAAACTGGCGGGCGCGCTGTGTGTGTGTGTGTGAGAGAGAGAGAGAGAGAGAGAGAGAGAGAGAGAGAGAGAGGGAGAGAGAGGGGGGGGGGCGGTTTGACTCCCTTTTGCCTGACTAAAGTTCGAATGCACGTCAGGGGCGCCAGCAGCGTAATGTGACCAGTATGGCGGCAACGTCGTGTGCATCACCCACGTTTCATGATGTCTCCTATGCTATCGTATATCAGAGGAAGAAGAACGCTGGTCCCTGAGGAGGGCTGTAGTTTCCCGAGCTTGCCAGACAGACAATGCATGTCTCACCCAAACGAGATGATTTTGTCACGAAACAACTGTAAACAATCCGTTCGCTCACAAATTCTCGCACAAAACTGCGTCACGCGTAAAAATGAGAAAGCGAACTTTTTACACGAATAATAACGATCTCATCACTACTGAAGTTCACTGGGAAATTATCTTTTGTCCGCTTCTGAATGCTTTCCAACATGGATAAATTACTATGTTCGACCGATCGAAACCACCTCTAACCTATCGGAAAATACGTGATTTCATTCGTCATTTTCGGTAAACCAAAAGGGTACTCTTCCGGACTACACGCTGAACAACAAAACGGTTATTAATAAAATTGATGTCACAAGCATGGAAATGATTAAAAGTTATTATTGAATTCAACCGCCGGCCGGTGTGGCCGAGCGGTTCTAGGCGCTTCAGTCTGGTACCGCGCGACCGCTATGGTCGCAGGTTCGAATCCTGCCTCGGGCATGGATGTGTGTGATGTCCTTAGGTTTAAGTAGTTCTAAGTTCTAGGGGACTGATGACCTCAGATGCTAAGTCCCATAGTGCTCAGAGCCATTTGAACCATTTTTGAATTCAACCATGTCAGCTCCACACTATGTCATTAGCTGAGAAAAAGTGTTATGAATGGAAGATTAGAGTCCACGGCTATCTCATATTGAACTCCCGTGGGCACTGATCACCTGCTTGAAGAAGGGTTGCAGCTCCACTATTAACATTTTCTGTGTTCCCAACTCACTGCGTGAACTGGGGTTGACGCCGTATTGCTGGACTGGCAGAAAAATTTTAACGATCTATTCTTCTAATCCATCCCATCACTTGAACTGAATCAAACTGTCCAACATTACATTAAAGAACTACAGACAACCTTTTTGCACCATGTCTAAAATATGGGGCATTCGAGTTCAGGAAAAATCAGGCTGCACAAGAAACACGAGAATTTCTCTAAAATCCTCCAATCACTCTGGTGAACACTGAGACTTGCGTCGTCGAAATACCTACGTGAATAGTTTCCAAATATTTCAGTTTGATCTTGGATACACAGGCTTTAGCGAAAGATTTACGTGTTTTCTCACCGTAGTTTCAATACAGAGTGTTTATATTTATACTTTCGCTACTTGAGACGGCACCCATAGAAAACCAGCGTCGTGAAACTTTCAGGAAACATTTATAAGGTCATAGTGAAGGGCGAATGAATAAACCACTGAAAAACATTTTCATACGAGAGTAAACCTTGTTAATTGCATACCATGTTTATGTTCCAGGTCACAAACGCTGCTCAATGTGACGACCATCTGCATCCACATCATCCTGGAAGCGCACTAGATACACATTTCACAATTGGTCGCAGCCCTTTTCGAACTGTGGACCACGGAACGTTCAGCTGTCTTCACACATCTCATGCACTGCTTGGAGAGCACACAGTGCGCCCAGCATTCTCAGCGATGGAAATATTAAATTCTTCAACAATTCGAGGAGCAGTTGGCCGTCTGCAACTCCCAAACCACCGCTTAATTTCAACTTCCGAATCATGTTCTTCAAACCTGGTGCGCAAAGCGGTTGCGTCGATATTCATGAAGAGCACTAGCAGCAGCAGTATTGCTGCTGTTTCGATAAAACGGCTTTCCGAGTAAAGCCCTGTTCACGGTGTCCACTTCCATGCTAACTGCAAACACTGATGCTACGTCGCCTTACCTGTACCGGTGCATGCAGATCTTGCAGCACACAGTGATCGTCATTCCTATAAAGTATGGTGCCCATAGAGTACGTAGCTTTCTGTCTACACTGCCACACGTACCAAAAGTGTAATTATAATCAGCTTGTACTAGAGACGTGACGATGTCTCTAACATCCTGTAGTCCTAGTAACTCTCAGGTGAGCAGTAAGATTTGCGTCGTCGAAATTCCTACGCGAATCGTTTCAAATATCTCTGGTGTAATCTGGGGAAGCTGCAGTTCCATGCAGAGAATAGCGGTATAAGAAACCACCGACTTCTGGTTGTTACACCGAGTGGTGGCAAAGGCTGTGGCTTCCTAACACAAGTATTACAAATGAGGTGTTGTGTATAATAAAGACGGTAGCCCGTATTCCGGAAGAGCGAGATGGAAACTGCACTCACGCATCCAATGAATATAAGATCTCACTGCTTCTCAAACCTGTGCTTGAGACCGTCAGGGTGGTTTAACAAAATTTTGGTACTTTTGACTTCATCTGTTCGCCAAATTTGTTACGTTTCTCCTTTCACGATCTCCATGTAGAGTGGATTCTAGCACACGTCGTGTACGGAATGTGGATCGATGGAAGATAACGCCTACCGGGTCCAGAATACAACAGTAAACGACTGCGAGGTTAAGAGGAGGTTTACCATCTTTTGGTTCAAAATATCTATTTTTAATTGCATTTTTGGATCCATAAGTGTTTAGAATACAGCCCTGAAACGGTTTTTCCGAATATGAAACGAAAATGTTTGTTATTTGCGGCTGAACAAAAAATGCACCTGCCTGAAATAGGCCTTTTTCACGCACCAGTTTTTTCGCGAATTTCGACTTTGTAGCCGCGAAAAGTTATTCTATGTGCTTACCTATGACAAACTGACAAAATGATCAAGAAGCTTACGACGTACTACGGCATGGCAATCCGACGGCATTCCAATTCACTGGAACAGGTGAAGAAGGCAATTTGGGCAACTTATTTCCACAACTGTTCGACGGATGACCACCCACAACACCAAAATTGTTCGCCTGGGGAAACTAGTTGGTGCAAGTGGCGCATTGCAGAGGCTACCGGACATCTGGACGAATATCAACACGACCAACCGCTCTCCAAAGAAGTTCAAAAAGTGATTCATCCGATCTACGAGGCCCTTTCGGAGGAAGGGATTGTACCAGTGCTTCGGAGAAAACACACAAAATTCAAATGGAAGTTGGAACGCGTGTGTTTGGAAGTTAGCCCCCAAGCATTTGCATTCTGGTGCTAAGACTGTGGAGATTGCGACCTTCCTGGCAGTGAGCACCTTCAACGAAGGGTATTCAGCAATTCTGAAGACCATGACAATGATGGACGTCATCCTGGGACACTATTCGACGCACTTCGCCAAGCATTCGGACGACCACCGGATTCAAGCGGCCGAAAACCGATTGTCAACGGCCGTACGAGCGGCTCTGGAGCAGCGCAGGATGGCCCAGATCGAGCAGAGCGCCCTCTATGAGGAAGAGGAAGGACTACTTTATGGACCCGGAATAACAGATTGAACGTAAGTTGCATAATATTGCATTTATATGTAGTCAAAACATCAAACGCGTTTTTCTTGAAATAACTTTTTTATCGCGCGGTATGGTAACATCAAATCTACAGAACTGATTGGCATGATTGTTTCCGACGAAGCTAACTAAACTGTCTAGGAGTTGCATCACTTTTGTTCCGATCCATCAACTATAAATACTTTTACTTGGCCGACGAAGTCCAAAAATTGATGAAAAAACCCTATTTTTTCAAATGGCAGCCATATTGTTTCCTGCGGTCCAAATAACTTAAGCGAGGTACAACTCCTAAAGAATCTTATATACTTCGCTAACGTCAATTCAATTTTGATTTCAGACGAGCCGGCGGACCTGTGACATACCGCGTGTGGAGGTCTACATCGAAATTTTGTTTCGTTCCGACGGCTCTTCCGCCTTTGCTCTTCGACATTTACGGTGGAAAAAATTCCATTTTGTAGAGGAAATATCAATAAACATTTTGACCGAATTTGACATTGATCTCGAGAAAAATATTCTCAAAGAACATGCTTTTTTTGGGGCGAAATATAGTAAACCTCCCCTTAAATAACTGAAAAATAATCGAGCCTAACATAATGCTTTGCAAGGCTCTATCAAATTCAAGTCCGCTTACATAGCCGAATGATTAGTGTAGACGGCTGACATTCAGAGGAGGTGGGTTCAATGCACTCAACCTCACGATGCTTGTTGAGGAGCTACAATCAAGGGAATAAAGTATTTATAAACCGTTGTTCATATGGAAAAACTTTATTAAAATTAAATATCACAACCAGAGACGGTACTTGGTAAGCTAACACAATGGGGGTCTCCTTCCTAATCTGAAGAGATAAAAAGACAACCTCAGCCTTCGGCAGGAAGTACACAGACATTCTGTACCAGCTGGCTTTACATCATTGAGGAAGAAAGTATTCATAAGTACAAAGAAAATTACAACGTACTTACACAAACATAACGACATATTATTCTTTTCAGGCATTCGTCGTCTTCTTAACACTTCTGTTAACCTACCTGCCACTAAATGAACCAGTTTCTTGATAGTTTATGAGGTAATATTTTGTCACTTGTTTTGGGCATTGTTTCAGAACAGCCTTACCTGGTATGTTTTCTGACCATTTTTTCAAGTGTACTGCAAAGATGTTCAATTGGACTAAGGCCTACGTGCTGTGCTGGTAACTTGAGAGCATGGTGAGTATGGTACAACAACCACAGACTAACAATTTCCGCTATATTCTTAGGGTCACTGTGTTCTTGAAAGTAGTCTGAGTCTAAACCCAAGCTATCAACTCGTTTTTGCAGAGTTTTTTTATGATATTTAAATACTTGAATCTATCTTACCATCAACAAAAACAAGTTGTCCAACATCAGATGTCTCCATACCACAATTCCTCCACCACCTTGCTCTACTGTGGGTTGGGTGTGTTTGGGATCCAGCTCAGTATTTGGTCGTCTCCACACCACAATTCTGCCATCATTTGTAAATGTGTTAAATTTACTTTCATCTGTGAACAGTACATTCTCCCATAAACTTGTGTTCTAGCTTGCATGCTCTCGAGGAAATTCAAGTCACAATTTCTTGCTCTTTTCGCTGATTTATGGTTTTCTTCTAGGCACTGCTTAAAATATAGGAAACAGCTTGATTTCCATCCGGAAATTATCATGCGCAGACAATGAAGAAACTGTCAATTTAAGATCTTTTCTGACTATTCTTATTAAGTATTTCGTTATCTTTCCGTTAGCTTCTGCTGTCTACCTATTGTTTCGCAATTAAAAATGAGTTTTTCTCTGAATCGCGATCTTATCCGCTTCGCAGTTGCCCGGCATCTTCCAATAATACCAGCTTTTAAAAAATGATTTTCCCGTTTCATGTTGGTAGATATCGATTTGCCCTTCACCTATAGTTGTTTCCTACCCTTTGCGGCCCATCCTGCTGTTACACGGCATTCAGCGCGTATCAGAACCAAGCTGCACAAGGCGCGGGCGCGGCTTGCCTCTGAAGCGTTCCTTGCTGCAATTGTTTGGTTAGACGTTTCTACATTTCAACTTCTACTGGTGTATGAATACTCTTTTTCACACTGAGTGAAGCCAGCTGGTACAGAATTTTTATTTACTTTTTGCAGACGGCTAATCTAGTGAATCCTTTTATAAGTACAGATTAGGAAGGAAATCCCATTTGTTAATTTAACAAAAAACATCTTGATGTGAAATTTAGTGCTAATGAACAGTTACTCCACATGAGCAACTGTGTATGAATATTTTTTTCTATGACGATATCCTCAACTGGCATCATGAGACTGGGTGCATTGAACCCACCCCCTCCGATCACTCAGCTATGGAGGCGGACTTACATCTGATGTACTCTTGCAATGTTACCCTATTTCTTATTTAAGCAATGTGACACACTCGAGAATTTCAGTTATTCAATCTTGAAATCTTGTACTGTTGGGTTCTGGCGGTGCCGCACTCTGTACACTACGTGTGCTAGAATAACACGGTATTTAGTTCTAATAAATAAAGCTATTATACGTGAATCACGACGTATGAATTCTTTTTCCATGGCGGCCCAACGTTTTGGAAAGTTGGCAGAACGACCGGGAGAGCGGTGTACTAACCAAATGCCTCTCCATATCGCATCCGCATGACGCCGCTAGGCACAGCGATGACAACTGCCGACTATATGGCGTGCGCGAGGAGTTAGTTTTCTACCACTTGGAACGAAGAAGTTAAAACCAGCAGTAGTCTACCTTGCTGGAAGGATTCTGGAAGCTGTAGCGAACCGGTCTTGTTGCCGAGCGGTTCTAGACCGTCTTGCCGAGCGGTTCTAGACGTTCTTGCCGAGCGGTTATAGACGCTTCAGTCGGGAACCGCGCTGCTGCTACGGTCACAGGTTCGAATCCTGCCTCGGGCATTGATGTTTCCGATGTCCTTAGGTTAGTTAGGTTTAAGTAGTTCTATGTTCTAGGAGACTGGTGACCTCAGATGTTAAGTCCCATAGTGCTCAGAGCCATTTGAAACTGTAGCGAATCTTGTTTAAAGGGCGTCAGTTTCCAGCTCTGGCCGTAGAGGTTTTTACTCTGCAGAACAAAGACTTCTACAGCCATTTGTGGAGAACAGTCTTTTAAACAATTCAAACAGACAGTGGACCGACTTTTATAGAGGTTAATGTAGCGCATCCGTTACGAGGGACCCTTTATCAGTTCCTATCTTAGTTTCAAGGGTCCTGATAAAATAACATTGATAGCAGGCGTATACAATTTACAGAAGCGCTTCTGGAATCTTGCCAGATCCAAACAGCCCATGGTAGGGACACGCTCAGGACTGAACGGGAAAAGCAGCAGGAACTATTCACATGAATGCGTGTTTAGTAGATGTAGAGAACCGATATTTTGTGTGTGTGTGTGTGTGTGTGTGTGTGTGTGTGTGTGTGTGTGTGTGTGTGGTCATCAGCGATCTTATATTCAGTAAAACAAACGAATGTGGATACACTCATGCACTTTAATTGACCACACAATCACTGTATCTCACGTACGCGAAAACGTAAAATAGTAAAAGTAGCTATGTATGTGATTAAAACACAAGTAAAACGGAAAAGGAGTTAAAAGACATGCATAGGGAAATTTAACTGCTCACCAGTTACAAGAAACGTGGTTGAGCCAGTCACCCTGTTAACACATTAACACCATCCCCCTAAATATTTGGGAAAAATATTGGACAAAACCTCAAAACTCTAACCACATTCGTTTGAACGTTACTTAAAATAGAGGGCAGATCCGTCGACAAATCCGCAGCAGCGCACTGGTCGGAAAATAAAACACAGTCCGATAAAAAGTGGCGCACGGTAATATGTACGCCACAAGCACCAAACACTGGAGGGTCCTCTCGCCGGAGCAGGAAGCCATGCGCCATAGGGCTATGGCCTGTATGGAGACGAGTAAGGAGTACCTCGTCCCGTCGACGTGGCTGGAAGGAGGCACCTCACAGCCGCGCTGTGGGCTTCATTAGACGAAGCTGTCACTTCCAGCCACTCATCCTCCAACCGACAAGACTCGGGATCTCAACAGCGAGACTACAGCATGCAGGGGGATGGCACACTGAAATAACTGAGGGTGACAACATGCCTCCTTGGCTGCTACAGCTGGTGCCTGCTGTAACTATATGCCCCAGTAACCAGCAGAAAGACACCTCTCCCAGCCGTTGTACTTGGAGGAATGTTTTCCGGATATTCTGAACTACTACATCTGCTGGATACAAACGTTGTATAGGGAGGAGATCTCTCTAACAAACAGAACAGACAAGAAATTTAGCACTGGAAGAACGTCTCATCTGCTCCAGTACCCGCAGTATTGCATGCAATTCGGCGTCGAAGACGGTAAAGTCTTCAAGGCAGTCTAACCTTGAGGACACGATCCGGGAAAACAACAGAGTAACCGAAACGGTATTCTGGAATACATCTGAGGGGCATCGTTTCAAAATGTATTAAATGCAACAAATTTCAAAATAGAGTATGATGCGTTTTCACGCCAACGGCGTTATGCTCTTTAACGCTGTTGAGTCAGATCGTGTCATTTCGTATTCTTTCCCATAGTAACTTAGTGATGGAAAAAACTTAATCTGCTCACATCGTATTATGTACAACGCAGCCGACGGTTCAAAACGTATGTTCGGGACATATTTCCCAGCCAGGGCTTTTATCCCGCTCTTTTGTTTGGCTGTTCTCGCCATTTCCATCAAATGGTTCAAATGGCTCTGAGCACTATGGGACTTAACTTCTGTGGTCATCAGTCCCCTAGAACTTACAACTACTTAAACCTAACTAACCTAAGGACATCACACACATCCATGCCCGAGGCAAGATTCGAACCTGCGATCGTAGCAGTAGCGCAGTGCCGGAATGAAGCACCTAGAACCGCTCAGCCACTCTAGCCCGCCGCTATTTTCATCATGCAGCTCACAGTGCGGTGTTGACTTCATGACTGTTCCCTTTCGATTACAATGGAGGACAGTTTACACGTGGGAGAGAAATCGAAAGGAAGTAGAAGAAAAATCAGTTACGAAACGTAAAAGACAGCGTGAAGGTACATCTCTGTAATTAATAACACCCGATATATTTAGCAAATGATCATTTTCTGTGAAATTTGCAATGTGGGCGGGCTGATGTGTTATTCGTGAGAGGAAAAGACTGCATAAATGATGTTTTCATAGTTTGACTGAGCTTGAGCCACATTCAAGCAGATTTGTGTAACAGCATCCCAGTATTCTACTCGGTAAAAGCAAAAAATCAACTTTACAGGGTACCGAACACAGTGGAACAAGAGCGCAGATTCAATTATATGAGGAGAGTAACATCTTCAAAACTACGAAGAATTGAAAAGCATTACGCAGAACACCGCAGAGAGACTGCTGTTTATGTGGATTCGCTGCATTGTCTGTTACACGTATGTGACCTTCCTATATCTGCACCGCTTTCCACTTCATCTATTCCGCGCTCCGTATGCTACTGTGGCTTCACATTATCTGACTACTGCGGCTTTCGCTGTTTTAAGATAATGTGAAGATAATTGCTGAGTCCAGCAATAAAAAAATCAATAAAAATTGGAATGAACATTACTAAACAGATTACGTGAAAATATGATTGCCTCAAAAGTTATTTTGTTCAGTGAATTTGTTCAAACGTATTAAGTGAAATTTAAAAATTAAGATGGCGCCTGCATAAAAATTAAGATGGCGCCTGCATGCACTGGGAAATTATTTCCGTCATGACTAATTTTGGAACATAATCTAAATACCTAGGCCCTGCAGTAGAGAATTTTGACATACATCATTTGGATTAGAAGGGGAAACATTCAGTTCCTATAAAGACCCTGTGCACTTAATTCATCTTTCCCCGACCTCAACAACAGTTGGACGCTCAGACCACACCGCTACGCTGGCTAGCTGAGTGAGTGAGTGAGTGAGTGACGAAGATTTCCGTGGCACAGTGAACCCCAGCGGGACTGGAACGGACAGTCGAACGGGGCAGCACGTGTCTGGAAAACCGGTTCCGGGGCTGCATTGGGCCGCGCCGTTAGCTACAAGCGACGCCTTCCGACCGCGGCCTGGTGCGTTATACTGCGGAGGTACCCGCTTCATGACCGACTCACATCACAGACTTAACTGTGCTTTTATTCGCCATCGTACCAACGAGGTTATTTTCGCTGTGGTTTTGATGAGCTGCGGCCTGCTTTACGAACCTCTCCTAAATTACAGCTTACCACCTGTGAGCTTTACAGTTAAGCAGTAAAACGGATGTACGTCTTGCTCTTGGTGCTAATGAGATAGTGAAATTGAACGCTCCGTCCTTCAGACTAAGGAGTGAACTTCGTTTCTGCTGGAAGTAACGCACGTCAAAATGGAACTAATCACAATAAAACTGCAGTACTTCCAAAGCTGTGTGACCCTTAAGTTAACCAGAAATAGTTCAGGGCTTTGCATCTCGTCAAGATAATTAAAATCTGAGCAATTACTCTACAAAAAAAGTGGGAGTGCGAGGTTTTCTATAACGAGCCACTCCACATCTGATTTTGTAGAAACCTACTGTATATCCGACGATTACTGGAACCGATAATCTAATAATCCGTTATGTAATGTATCTTTACTCTTTATACAACGTTTCCCGCGTTAAAATCAAACAGATTTATCAGAAGGTCCCTTTTCTATTCCTGGTAAATTACAGGATAAAGAGGACCGAATCCCTGTCTCGTTTCAGCCGGCAACGCATTAACAGAATGCTCTAACAACGCAACAGACTACTTCCGTACAAATTTAACGGAACTACACTGAAGAGCCGAAAAAACTGGTACACGTACCTATTATCGTATAGCGCCCCCACGAGTACACAAAAAAGGCCGCAACAGGACATGGCATGGACTGAATGTCTGAACCAGTGCTGGAGGGAATTGACACCATGAAGCCTGCAGGGCTGCCCATAAATCCGTGAGAGTACGAGGGGGTGGAGGTCTCTTCTGAACGGCACATTGCAAGGCATTCCAGATATGCTCAGTAATCTTTATGTCTGGGGAGTATGGTGGCCGGTGGAAGTGTTTAAACTCAGAAGAGTGTTCCTGGAGCCACTCTGTAGCAATTCTGGACGTGTGGGGTGTCGCACTGTTCTGCTGAAATTGCTCAAGTCCGTCGGAATGCACAATGGACACGAATTGATGCAGACGATCAGACAATATATTTACGTACATGTCACCTGTCAGAGTCGTATCAACACGTATCCGGGGTCCCACATCACTCCAACTGCACACGCCCCATACCATTACAGAGCCTCCATCAGATGAACGGACCCCTGCCGACATGCAGTGCCCATGGATTCATGAGGTTGTCTCCATACCCGTACACGTCCATCCGTTTGATACAACTTGAAACGAGACTCGTCCGACCAGGAAACACGTTTCCAGTCACCAATAGTCCAATGTCTGTGTTGACGGGTCCAGGGGAGGCGTAAAGCTTTGTGTCGTGCAGTCATGAACGGCACACGAGTGGGCCTTCGGCTCCGAAAGCCCATTTCGATTATGTTTCGTTGAACGGTTCGCACGCTAACACTCGCTGATGGCCCAGCACTGAAATCTGCAAGAGTTTGAGGAAGGGTTGCACTTCTGTCACGTTGAACGATTCTCTTTGGTCGTCGTTGGTCTCGTTCTTGCAGTATCTTTTTTCGGCCACAGCGATGTTGGAGATCTGATGCTTTACCGGATTCTTGATATTCACAGAACACTTGTGAAATGGTCTGACGGGAATCTCCTCACTCCATTACTATCTCTGAGATGCTGTGTCCCACAGGTCGTACGCCGAATATAACACCACGTTCAAACTAACGTGAGCCTTGATAGCCTGCCATTGTAGTAGCAGTAATCGACCTAACACCTGCGCCACACTTGTTGCATTATATACGCGTTGCCGAACGCAGCGCCGTATTCTGCCTGTTTACGTATCTCTATTTGAATACGCATGTCTATACCACTTTCTCTGGCGCTTCAGTGTACATTCGTAAACGAACAACGCTTAGGCCATCATGAATTGTATCCGTCTGTAAGCTACGTTGGTTGTCATCATAAAAGAGCAGCGTCTTTCGCATGATGCCCATATTAACTGCAATCCCAACTGTGTTTAAACGACAAGACATTTCACTCCAGAAGTTTCATTCACGAAGTTAAACCCTGTGCCTTGAGAGGTCGACTGGCAGGTGTTTGCAGTGTCGTCGTGCCAATTGAACCCCAAACTTCTCACAGGTACACCTCCCACGTGCCTGAAACATATTTGTCTCATTACGTTACGTGGAAGAAAACCTCTTTACATTAGGGGTCAACCTTAGTGAAACTACCGCAAGGCGTTCAGGGTATAGATCCAGCGGACTGTTTGGACATTCTGGTTAACACTTTTTTTTGTAACCGTAAACCAGGAGGTGCATGATGGAGTTACTCGCTGGAAATTTGTGCGACGTGCTTGTATGTCCCTATACGTTACTGTACCTAGGAAATACCAATAATGTTTGGGTTGTCCATACATCATCACATTTATGGTATGGGTATCTGACGAATTAGGTTATCGGCCTGGCAATACAAAAATACATTTCCGAGGGTACTGTAAATACCACATGGTAACACGTGACACGGAAACGAAATCTTTACGACACCAGCTGTTTTTAAAAAGTTTCACACTAGCAGAAGAAGCTACTACAAATGCTGTAAGTTTGCAGCTATTTTCTGTAGTACTGTGTCACATGAGGGTAATTCTGCCTTTCTGGTTTGGTTGCATCGAGGCCTTATGTGATGGAGCTACAACTTTCTGGCTCATTTTACGTTGTTTATCCTGGTAGCTGGACAGAAACGAGAAAAAAATAACTTCACTTACCAGCTAAGCAGCTGATTAATGTTTCCCACGAGCAAAAATCTATCGTAATGAAGATGTAATTTGGAAGTAACGTCATTCTTTCTATGAAGAAGAGCGGCTGACATGTGACATGCTTATTTTACACACAAGCACATATAGTAATCATCCAGAGCCTGAATATGGCGACCGTAAGTCCGAAACCAGCTATTACCATGATATGTGATGTCTGAAATAAATAATGTACTAAGCATATCTCCATATAGTAAAGATGGTACAAAGAACCGAAATTTACAGGGAGATGGATAGAATCAGTATTTATAAAAATGTCGATAAACTCAAAAACCTTCACTGCTGTTCAATTGAGAACCATCTACTGGTGGAAAGGGGAAAATGTTCAGCCCTGTATTTATTAGTATCAGAAACAGTTCTAAAAATTATTCTCCTGAACGTTGTGTAGTGCTGAGTTCAAAGCCAACTTTACATTTTCAATGGTTTCACTAGATCGTTAAAGCAAACTTTGGAAACGTCCTTTGGAAAAGACGCAAGTTATTTTCTCTCCCATTCTGTCAAATTTCTGCTAGGGCTCCGTCACGGGAAATGAACTACGGTGCAGGAGACACAGGCTTGTGCAACATCATTAATAAAATCTTTGCGGCAGACATGACCGTCGTCAATACAAGTACATGCTAAAGACCTGATTTTGCAACTACCGAATGATTGTGTTTCCCATAGCGACAAGTTATCTTGTCTGAAAAGGGTCTTTGGGATTCGTGACCACGCTATCTCAACCGCAAAAAGAGATAATCAAGTTATCTTTTAGGAGTCAGCACTAGAAAACTTCGCTCGAATAAAAGATCGACTGCTGAGAATCCTGACAATATAGCAATGCCCGTTAATCGTGTCGTGTATGCGTCATGTCATTATCTGAAAGGGCCTACATCTTTGTCATTCTGTTGTGCATGAGTGAAGCTTCCAAGCTGGCCTGTGTGTTTGGATCTGTCAGCAGTTCCTGAGTGAAATTATATTGGGATTATTGGATTCCAAATTTTCTTTTGCTCCAAATGGGGTCATGTTGAGGCACATGGCATTATGTATCAGAAAATTATCAGTTCGAATACCAATCTTAATGTAATCTTTATTGTTGCCTGAGTTGCAAGTAATTTTATTTTATTTGTTTGTACATTTTGTCGATTTGAACTAAATAAATGCAATTTACATTGCACGAGGTGTGTTCCACCTAAATTTACTGAGGCGTCTGTAGTGGCGTAAAATACAGTGGTAACGAAGTATACTGGAGGTCAGATGGATGGGCTTAACAACTACTGGTGAGGTACTGGATCAAATCGCGGAGGAAAGACGGTCCAACTTGGCTAGAAGAAGGGACCAGTTGCTAGAACATATCCTGAGTATCAAGGCGTCGTGAATGTCATAAGAGGGAATAATGGAGGCTAAAAACATTGTACAGAGATACCAAAGCGTGACTACAGTTGGCATGTTCAAGTAGATGGTACGTAACAATAGTTATGCAGACATGAATACACTTTTACAGGATAGACTACTGTCAGAACTGCACCGACACATTCTTCTACATCCATGTCTATATTCTACGATTCATCGTACATTACGGAGGGTACTTTGTGTACCACTGTCGATCTCCTTTTCCTGTTCTAGTCGCGAATGGTTCGCGGCAAGAACGATACTGGTAAGCCTCCGTGTGAGCTCGAATATCTCTAATTTTCCGTTCATGGCCTTTTTTTCAAGATATACGTAGGTGAAAGCGAAACATTGACTTTTAGGAACGTACACTTTCAGATTTTGAACAGTAACCCACATAGTGATGCAGAAAGCCTCTCTTGCAGCGTCTGCCATTGGAGTGGGCTAAGGCAAAGGTCCCGAGTTCGAGTCTCGGTCCGGCACACACTTTTAATCTGCCAGGAAGTTTCATATCAGCGCACACTCCAATCTCATTCTGGGAACTCTCGCGTTTACTAAATGAACCTGTAACGAAACGTGCTGCCCTCCTTTGGACCTTCTCTACTTCCTGTATCAGTCCTATCTCTTATTCGAACCTTCTCTACTTCCTTTATCAGTACGCATCCCAGTCGCAATCTTCAAGTAGTGAGCGAACCAGGATTTTATACACTAACTCTTACGTGTGCAGATCATACTTTGTCGGTTCTTTCCAATGAATCTGCCTGGCATCTGACTTACCTGCGATTAGTTTTACGTGGTTATTCCACTTTAAATTGCTCTTCCGGCATTCCCTACAATTTCCTAACATTTCGACCTCCCTATTCAAAACAGCGTCGTCCCCGAAAAAGCCTCATGAAACATCCAAAGTTATCCATTAAGTCATTCATATATACGATGTGAAAGTATTCCTCCTGTAACACACCCCTTGCAGCACGCCCGATGTCACTTTCATGTTTGAATATTTCTGTCCTTTGAGAATAACAGTGCGTTCTTACTGAAGACGACAATGTGCCATTTTACTTTGAAGCTACAAACGCTGTGCAATGAAGTTCCAGGATTGGAACTGTTAGTAGCTTGTGTGTGCAACTGCGCGCTATAAAAATTAAAAATCTGCTTTTAATTGAAAATGCTTGTATATATCTCAATAAATTAATGTTAAACGGGTTTGAAAAAACAAACTGTACTTACCGCATTGTACAGTCATAACCCAATAACCTTCGGTTAATGTTCAATATTAGTGCGCAATATCGGGGCCGGATGTATTTTAACCACACTGTACACAGTAGCTTATTGGCCGTGAATTCTCAGCATTAATTATTATAATGTTTCTCAAGCTTTTCCTGACAGAAGTCAGCAGTTCGTGAACATACGAAAATGTTCATCTATTCCTGCGAGATAGCAGAAAACTACCTTTTAGTCTGAAAAAAATAATAAATAAACATCAGAAGTACTTACTTCAGACATGTGTGCAACTTCGTAGCTTTGGCGATAAGGTCCTCCCACAGTGGTGCTCCATTCTGAAAGAACAAATCATGTAAAGCAATTATTCAAATGTAATATTGTGATAAAATGTGTGTATAAGTTTTTACTTTTGCAGTGGTTGCCCCGCGATTCTCTCCCACATTAAGGATATCAAATGCAACCTAACGCCAATTTCCAAATCTGATTTACAGTATTGCAAGCATACAGTAACCTATTACAGATCAATATTCACAACGTCATAAGCCTAAAATGGAAACTAAAGAAATGACGTAAATCTGATAAACATTACAACAGGAATCGAGAATTGACTTTTAGTACAACACAATGTTTGAAATAATTTTGGGACACTACAATAGGTTGTTAAAATGAGTCTTCCAATAGACTCAACAGCGCCCTTTTATTCTCCTAATACAAGAGCCAGCATTACGTTTCCCGAGTACTATAGGACATTCGAGTCAAGAGCTGTCACACAAAATTAAACACTGTTAATAACTGAGAACAGTGGAGAGGGGATCGAGAAAGACTGTGTAAGGCACGCACAAGAGAAGTTAGTGCAACGGACTGAAGTGCGCGTGTAAAGGTTCTCCCAGAACAAGCATAGTTACACGGAGTACCACGTCGCGGCTAGTCCAACGGCTCTAAACCCCTTACTACTGTAGGCAACCTATCACACACAACCCGAAATTTCACACATCTATTTTTAGGCGCCACTGCTCCACTCTATAGTGAATATTTAGTAGCTTTCTGATTACAAACAGTGTTGCGACCCCCTCCTCAGAACATTTCTATTCATCCCGTCCATTTTTCTTACTTACGGAAAGGATCTATTTGATGGCCCTCAGTTTATTGCGTTATTTGTGAACCCAACCTGCGATAACGTTTTTCACCTCTGTGCGAATAGTCAATCGCAGTTACAATAATTGATAACGAACCAGCACAGATTCCTCTAGCTGCTGCTTAGTGACGTAAACACAGCAACTCAGTCTGCATTGGGGACGGTCCCGTTAAGAGCTTCGAGTTGCAGGAAATACTTCAGTATATCCGAAGATGAATCTTCTACGTCGTCGTTGCTAAGTCGACAATTGTACCCTGAAGGAGTCTCCCATATACAGGGTGATTCACGAAGATAAGCAAATATTTTAATACGTTACTTTACAAGTAAAACTAAAGAAAAAAGTTCATATAAACATAGGTCTGAAAATGTTTGGTTACGGAGTTGCAGCTAATAATAGATTTTGCCTGAAATTTAGCAACTTCGCTAATATAAAGCCAACGCAAAACTTCACGAGGTTAAAGTAAAGCACCATTTCCATTCATTTTGTTGTTATTGATCTGGTGAACCTAATAAAACATGTCACAGACGTGCATCTGCAGTAGTTTTCCAGAACATCCAAAGAAGCAAGGATGTAATTTCGTAAAATTTTTAATTTAGCAACTACTGGGCCAATTTCTTTTTTAAATTCCAGACGACTGCACAGTTTTTAACAGAAGTTTTAGAGACTTTAATTTTGGAAAAATGATGGTAATATCGTTAGCTGAAACTATGTGTCAAATAGTCTTTTATTAATACCACAGCACAAGTGAATTCATGTTAAACCGGAAAAAGCAAAGCTCAGTGTTAAGGAAGTTTTACAGTGTACACACAATTTCATAATACATTCACAATAAATGTTCAAAAATGTCTCCACCGAGTTCAATGCATTTAGCTGCACGTGCATGAACAGATTTTGTTGCTAGTTTCAGCTTCACAGGGTTGTTCTTAATTTCGTCTATTGTATTCATAACGAGAGCACGTAATGCCTCACGTGTATTGACTGTCCTCATAAACTATGTCTTTCATCCATCTGGGACAGGTTTTATTAGCTTCACCAGATCAATAACAAAAATGGAAATCGTGTTTTACTTTAACCTCTTAGAGTTTTGCGATGGCTTCATATTGGTGAGGTTGCTAAATTTCAGGCAAAAATCTTACTAGCCGTAACTCTGTAACTAAACATTTGCGGACCTATGTTTATATGAACTTGTCCTTTAGTTTTACTTGTAGGATACGTATTAAAATATTTGCATATCTTCGTGAATCACCCTGTAGAGTGACTGAAATGGACTGGTTGTGAACTTTTCAAAGGAACCGCAATAATATTTGTGTTTATGGATTCTGCAGAAAGCGAGGAAAGAGAGAGAGAGAGAGAGAGAGAGAGAGAGAGAGAGAGAGAGAAAAGGGGGGGGGCGCGGCACGTGCGGAATTAAGGGGCGAAATCAGCAAAATAGTTTACATATATACAGATATCAATTTACAAAGTAGCATCAAAACTTTGTATCTCTAAAGTGGCAAAGTAGTCTAGAAATAACGAACTTTCTGTAACCAGATACGTTTCCGTTGCTTGCCCACGTGCATGGGCTTGCGGTCTGACCGCAGAGAACATTCCAACCAGGAAATGCTGCACGCTAACGGGCATACAAAAAGAGGACGACCCTTTACCAAGATAAAATGTTAACAGACTGTCTTTCCGAAAGTAGACTGAAACGACTGATAGAAACAGTATTCTCTCATTTGCACCATCGTATACCGTATTTTACGAGCAATTAGACGCATTTTTTCATCAAAAAATTTCCTCCGTAATTCAGGTGCGTTTTATACTCTAATATAAAAAGTCCAGTGTTTGATTTAAAATTCCCGCCAGTGTTAAAAATGACCATTTATTGGATGCCGCGGAAAACTATCTGGCAACATTGGCAGCAGCAGTGCACCGATGTGACGAACATGAACTGCGGGGATTTACAATCTTGCTAACACAGTCTCCCTATCGCCCCAACATAACAAACCTAGACCACTGTCTAGCCTATGATGTGTAATTTGAGTCTACGGTGCCCGTGAACTTCAACTGAAAGTGATTTGTGTTATCGGTTAACTGCACAATATTTTTGTTAGTATCTCGTTTCGTACGGGAAAAATATAAAAGGTATCCATACGATGCGGGCTATAAACTGGAAGTAATAGCATAGGCAGACGAATAAGGAAACAGAAGTTGAGCGGCATTTCGGTCCCCCACCAACAGAAAAAAAAAAACATTCGCGATTGGTGTGCTGGTAAGGAATATAAAGAAAATGACTAGATGCGCAAATAGAGGACAGAATGTAAAATGCCCAAAACTAGAAGATGACATTGAAATCTATTTGTGGAAACAGTCAAAATGGCACTGGAATTTATGAAAAACATGACTCAAATACACAATCGAAAGCTAGCGCTACAGTGGAACCCAACAGACTTTAAAGGTGGAGTTAGTGGGTGATATATGTTTATGAAGCATCATGGACTTAAGCATGTACATCAAATCCAAAATATCTCAGAAAATTCCACAAGAATATGAAGAGAAAATAGGTCGTATCTTTCCATCGCTTTATTATTCAACATAGAAAGAAAACAAGAGTGGAACTGAGCCAAATAGAGAAACCCCTCTGGCGTCTTATGTACCGAGTAACATAACTGTTGTCATGAAAGGTGCTAAAACTGCAACTATAAAACCAAGTGGACAAGAAAAGAATGCACTATACTATTATCCTTTCATGGTGTGCTGATGGTACTAAACTCAGTCCGATGATCATTTTCAAGCCCAAAACAATGCCAAAATCTTCTGAAATACCGCAGGTGGTGTTGTTCACGTACATGACAAGGGTTGTTGGATGGACGAGGTTGGTATGAAACTATGGATGAACAGTGTGGAAGAGAAGGAAAGGTGCTTCACTGAAGAAGAGCTGTTGTGCCGGGTCAGTTTAGTCGTCAACTGAAAAATTCTGTTAAAGAGAAATTGAAACGGGGAAATACATTGATAGCTTGCTGTTATTCAGAGGACTTATTTCACAATTAATGTAGGCTAATTCTTACAAAGAAGAAAACAGCAACCAGCCACTACTAATACTACTATTTATTTAGGTAAATAGCGCCGTTACCGGTTTCGAACTGCCAAGTTCATCATCAGGCGGCTGTTCACATGATTTTCAAGAAACACTTTACATTATCGTCCGTTTTCAATTTTTATTATTCCACTGTGGCGAAGTATTTTTGGTGTGTTGTTGCCGTACCTGGCACACGGTGCTACATTCACAATCGCCGTTCAAAGTGGTGTCCGTCAACTTCCAAGTTAGGAGGACACCGTCTGATGAAGTCCACTCATACACCAGGCCGAAATGCCTCTTAGTTGTTTGGACACTCAGCGTGAATTCTTTGCAGGATATAATGTTCAGTCTTGACAGGTGTCTTATGCAAAACTTTTCACGTGATCCCACAAGAACTCATCAGGCGGGCGGAATCATGAAACAGGATCCTTCTACGATGAGCGGCTCTTCTCCGCCTTGCAGCGTTAGCAACTACATGGCACGTGATAAACCGATTTCTTATATCGTATAAACGGTTCTTTGGGTCTAGTTTCCCTTCTAAACTTTCGACTCAAGTCGTTGGCAGACCACGGTTCGCTGTCCCAAATTGGTACATTTGCCTATATCTATCAACTCTGAAACTTCAAATCACCACGGGACCCTATTTCAGCGAGTGGTCTCAGTTTAACGCATAGGCAAACTGTTGTCAGAACCGTATGTCTCAAACAACGTATTCTAAATTACCTCCAACGTGGGGAAAATATGAAAGGTCACTAACTTTTTATTTATATTCATCCTGATGAAAAGTAACATTAAGATCACAGTCAATCGGGGCATTTTCTGCTTACGACCTCCACTCTAAACTAGGACAGCCGGAAGCTGATTACGAGACTGCCACAGACTGTTTGAACCGACGCTCACATTTCACCAATTTTACAAAATAAAAATGTGTTCTGACACGCGCATTCGTTGGGATGACGGATCATCTGAATTTCTGACCGTGGCATGTTATCTATGGCTTTCAGACAGTCCGCCAATATGAAAACTATGTGAAATAATGTGATTTCTTGTTGCAGCGTTTCCCCGTCGAAAGGGGTTAAAAAACGATTGAGTGACAGTTGGACAATCTCTGAGTACTTTTGAAATGTAGGTATGCTGGGAGAAATAGCAGATGCAATGTAAGTTTTGCGAACAATCCGCAACCTGCGCATTGACTAACTCCACGAGTGATACGGTTCTCGATTGTAGATCACTCTCTTTACGCGTTGAATGGACTGTCTAGAGAGAAGGTTCCATCCCATGCTACCGAGGTTGCTTCCGTCTGCACCTACCCTACCGACACTTCAGTTTTCATTTTCTGTGAGCCGTGGTTCGCCTTCAAATGACGGCTCCAGCACATTACCTCCAACTGTATCATTCTAACCATAGAAGACAATGAATTTTAGGAGTATGGCGACAGACAAGAATGATCCGTCGGACGCCAAAGGGTTTGATGATAGAGCTCACTAGAAAGTTTGCAATCACAACAGTGGACTTCACCACTAGATATTACGGGATTATATGCCAGGACACACTGATCTACTTGGAAAATTAATACCTACCAAACAAAAAAACCAGGTCGAGACTGGAGGGATTAATATGTATAGGGAACTAAAGTTATTTGCCAGATAAGGACTGGAATACGTATTTACCGCATATCGTGAGAAATCGCCTTACTCCTTGAATAGCAGATAGCTTTTAGTGTAGCCCCGTATCACCGACTAAGTGTAATTTGACCAATAACAAAACCAGTTTCTTTGCCGTGAGTAGCATCGCCGCCACGTAAAATGGATCCCGGGTTCGAATCTGGTGATTGTTTAAAACGCACTGTTCCTATTCGTCTTATCTCACTGAAAGAATGAACAATGGCAGACATTATGTACGTATTACAAACTGAGCCACGGATGGCTATGCTGAAGCCGTTTCTACAATTGAGTTCTAGAGTCAAGCCCCCTTTTCTACCATGTGACCAGAGTATATTACCGCAAGTGTCTTCTACATCGTCTTATTTTCCGAATTTCGTTTAATAAGCTGACTTAACTTCAAACGCAAGGGCTAAACCGTACTTTTAAGCCTGGAAGGGGCTAGACAGAACTTTCACACAAAACGTATGAGCGTTTTCACCAACACGGTGTTTAAATAAATTTTTGGAATTAATACTACGGAAGATCAATAATAAGAATTTGCATATGTCACTTCATTTGGACAAACCTAACCAGCCTAAAAGACAATGGTAGATTAAAGGAAAAAACGGTGACACTTGAGTATTTATTTGTGTGTTCGACTCAAATGAAACCGGTTCCCGACGCGAGTTTGTAGTCGGTCGGCTGCGAATCACTTCCTGTAGAGTGACTCACCAGTAGATCGCTTGCAACGCGCAGCCAATCAGTTGCCAGTGACTGAGTCCGCGTTGCGTCGTGTCCTCTAACATAGCCCTGTATTGGTTTAATTTAAAATGAACAAGCTGGATGTGAATACAAAGTTTGTATCGGAACTGGAAAAACTTACCATTTTATACAACTACAAGCTTCCAGGCTACTACAGGAGTGATTTAACAGTGAAAGCGTTGAGTAAAGGGGGAAAAATTCAATGGAATTTATGTACTACACAGTACATTCATTGTTTAAGATTTCCCGTACGTCAATGGGAGCAAAACGGTTCAAACGGCTCTGAGCACTATGGGACTTAACTTCTGAGGTCATCAGTCCCCTAGAACTTGGAACTACTTAAACCTAACTAACCTAAGGACATCACACACATCCATGCCCGAGGCAGGATTCGAACCTGCGACCGTAGCGGTCGCGCGCTTCCAGACTGTAGCGCCTAGAACCGCTCGGCCACACCGGCCGGCCAATGGAAGCAAATATACAAAAAATTTAAATCACATCGGGAGTACTCTTGTGTGACTAGCAGCCTGTTAAGTACTGTAAAATTACAGTAAAGTGGAAACAAATAGTAAAAACGGCAGGAAAACGACAGAAAAGTCACGAATCTCAAGTACGCGTAAACGAAACTGCGTTTACTTATTTAAAGAGCACAAATCACTATCACTACATTTTGTATATGTAAATCTCATGAGAATTGAGTTTTTGAAAATAAGAGTATCTTGATGAGATGGAAGAAATCGACTGTGCCTAATCACTGTGGCACTGTTAAGTCTCTGTAGAAATCTGTGAGATTCAAATCTGTCTGTTACAACTCCTTGGCACCTACATGCAGCCTGCATTTTTTTTTTTTTTGACGCATAGATGAATCAATGATTTTCTTAGTTTTCTCACGCTGTCAAATAATACAGAACCATGTGTTCCTTCGAGCTCGAATCTGTACTCAACACGCAGAGTAACAATAGGATCCTCGGATGTGACAATACTCCTTATCTCCACGCTCGTACACAGCAATTTGCAGGTTCTCATTTCGGAGTTGCACCGTGAGCAGAATTGACTTGACAGCTTGTCAGCAACCAGTTGCCGACTTAAGATCGCCTGCCCGTTGTGTTCATCAGACGACACTTTTGTAACTGTCATCATGCCTTCACAGAAACCGTCAAAAATTGGTCTTTTCCGGCAGTGGTTTGGGGAAGACACCAGTTTCACAACAGAAGGCCGAGTAATTTTTGTCGAGCCAGTCAAAAACAAGAAGTACACACAAGTTATTTTTAACCGATTTATCTACTAATGTCTTGCTAGTCTTCTTTCTTCATTTTTCATATAAAATTAATTTACTGAGATACATATGCGATTCAATTTCACATTTTATATGACCACGTTCTTATTTGTTACCATCATTTTAGTTTTAGTCCACACGTATCATTAAAAAGTGAGTGTGTGTGTGTGTGTGTGTGTGTGTGTTTTCCACATTTCCTCGTAAACCACTTAACCGATATCAACCACACTTAGTACACAAATCCCTTACTGCCGGGCAATAGTCTAGGGTTAAAGAACCACGTATAACAGTTCCAGAGATACGACTTCATGAACACTGACATTCGTAGAAAACTGCAGCAGCATGCATGACGTTTAAATTTATTACTGCTTTGCAACTACCTCTATTCGCAACATATGCCGATGAATACATCACTTTACGGTACATAGTTCAAGATATACGACGTGATGGACACTGATGCGTGCAAAAGTGCCGAATCACACATTTACTATTTACTACTAGGGCACTCGTACAGTCGAGTCAACTTACGGGAATGTCTGACACCTGGCAACGCTTTTGACAGCTTTCAACTGCGAAGCGCAAACGCCTGTACGCGAAAATAGCCGACTGTTTCATAATTTAAAAGGTGTTTTCACGAATACACGGAAATGAATTTTTTTCGATATTACAATATAAATATAGTTCAAGTTTGTTTTAGTTTCTAACAGAAAATGGTTCAAATGGCTCTGAGCACTATGGGACTTAACTGCTGAGGTCATAAGCCCCTGGAACTTAGAACTACTTAAACCTAACTTACCTAAGAACATCACACACATTCATGCCCGAGGCAGGATTCGAACCTGCGACCGTAGCGGTCGTGCGGTTCCAGACTGTAGCGCCTAGAACCACTCTGCCACTGCTGCCGGCCGTTTCTAACAGAAAATTATCAAAATGAATAGCCGGAAAACGCCGGTTTGACAGCTAGCTTCAAATAGACTATGATTAAAAGACGTTTCCACCTACACGAAGACTCCGCAATTCATATGCGCGTCACTAGGATGAAGAATAAACAACGTATTCAACCATTAATTTCCTGTAAGTAGTGCAGTTGACAGTTTTAATCTTTACTGGTGTAAGTCTTCTATGTCGGCTAACGTGCCACGGAACCCCATTTTTAAGGGCTTCCCGTAAAGTACACCAGCCAAAGTATACGAGATGAGTCACACTGCGCGAATATGATTTGAGACAGGTGTATGAAGAGCCTACTGCTTATATTACAACAGACATTGGTGACCACTATATATGTGGCTTTCAGTCGACGAGACGAATAACGGTTGTGATAGTGAATTACATTCCACGGTATCATGAAAATCCGATTTACTACCTTGTAAGGAACTGGAGAAGAAGACTCAAAATACTGTAATCCACTCCGTCAATGTTTTTTTGCGCCTCCAACTGCCAGGAGAAGACAGATGGGAAATTTTCGCTGTCGGTGACAGACTGTTCTGTCCATGTTAAAAGTGAAAGCAACAGAAACAATTCTATCACTATATAATTCGTGGCACCTGCCTTGCCCATGGTCTACATCGTCTAACAAAGAAAGTCACAATTATCCTGGCTTTGGCAGTATCATGTCTTCTGTAAAGAATTTCTCCAAGCTGCAACTCGCATTCAGCCCTTTAAGGAAATCGCTCCACCCGTTCCCCTCCCACCTGAGACCATGTGTTAGTGTATCTGGCTCTTGCGAGCTTAATATTATGCAAAACACTACAGAAAGTCAAAAGAGGCAATCAACACTTTCGACTCTAGTGACTCAGCTTTTATTGAGAACGCCAAGACGGCCCTTAAGAATAACATGATTGTTGCATCCTTGGCACTTTTAAAATCTCACTAACATCTACCTGTTGGAGTTCAACGCCTAAGAGTCCGCGCCTCTATCACAAAGATCCTGTAGGTGTAATCTCCCGAGGTGCAAATGTATCTGGAGGAAATACCTGGTTCAGTGGCAACAGCATGCATCACTGAATTAAGAAATATTCTTCAGAGGTAATCCTGATATGAAGAAAGTGTCCGCCATTATTCAGGGGGAGGCATTCAGAGGAGGATTGCATTGTACTGGGTGACACGAACAATTGCGTCGATGTAATGTGCAACATTTAATTCTCTTGCTGCTTCAAAAAGTACTGAGACACAATAGAAAATGTTTCACTTTACGAAACTTACAAAGGTGGTTAATCGTGTATTGCAATACCAAAACGTAACATAAAATTTATTAATTGTAGCTTTACCCCATGGATTGTGATCATACATCGGTATACAACTGAAGTGTTTTTCTATGACACATGAAAAGAACATTTCAGTAAAACAGTTTTCATTAAAATAGTACAAAAAGAGAAAATTGTAGCACAGGTATATATATTTTGACGCATTTTTCCGAGTGCCGTTACAAGCCTAAATCGTTTGTTTAAACCTAGAGAGGGCATTTTATAAAATGCCTAAAATTCCGGGTCCAGTTTTCTTACGATATTTGCTGAGCACATCATTATATATCTACCCGATTTTTCCTTTCATAATGATCTGATTTTGCTTCTTCACAACACAACCTAAGCTATATATTTTTTCTTTTACTGTACTTATACTGTACATGTACATTTATACTATACTGTACTGAACGTTTTTATGGCAAAACCCTTACATACTAGTAATCTAAGGTATTTAGATATTCATATAACTGAAGGCATGCGTGGAAAAACAGGCTAATCCTCAAATGTAAAAGTTCAGGAATAAGAGTTGCCATCGAAGACACAGCTGTCTCACACTCTGGTTGTTTTAGACGAGGGGTAGTCAAACCATTTTTACCTATCGTCCACTTCTCTAGCAAAATTTTCTAACTACCCACTCTTTCCTCACAAGGGAAACACCCCATAGCACCTTCCTCAGATTTAGTGGTAAGATGGGCCAGTGGATAGCCAGTCAAAAACTGAACCCAGATGTACCATGAAAACAGAAAGGAAGTGTACTGGACTGTGAAAAACAAGAAGCAAAATAGGAACAGTGAACGGTTCACTCTCCAAGCGGGAGACACGTGTTAAAATTTCCCTCGTATCCCTCATTTTTCCCCCCTCAAAAAATTAACTGCCCATGCGGTCACTGACATATCTGTTCGCTAGATTCAAATGTGTGTCCATGCCTTATTGTAACGTTAGTTTTTACATTTGAGGGTTACCCAGTTTTTCCGTGCATTTGCACTGTCAGTTTCACATTCCAGTAGAAAATGGCTTCCAAATAAAAACATATCGACCGTAAGATAAAGTAAATTAGTTCTTAGTAAATGGAGCGGTTCTCAGAATCCCTCTCAGGAGACAAAGCCTGGAGTAGCAATGTCCGTGCGGGCGAGAGGGTTTGCGTTCGTGCTCCAGGGAAGCAGAGGGTCATACCGGCGGTAGCGTAGCTAGCGGCAGGGCCTCTACAGAGGAGCCAGACAAAGTGTTTCTCACAACGCCCTTCTTCCCTCTTATCCTACCCTGTTTCCCATCTCTTGTCTTCGGAGATAGGGAGTTGGTTAGCAATGGCATGCCATCCGCATAGCGGAGGGACAACTCCAAACGGAAACCCAGAATTGGCACTTCCATTAGCCGTAAGTACGGTCCAACCGGAAATTAGCGGCAATTGCCTGGAACCAACCTGACTCCGCACGTCGCGTATTTTCGCTCTTGTGGAACCAGTCAGCTAGGCCGAGAGAGTGGAACGAGTAGTGGGCAAGCTCGCCGCCATCTAAAATTTGCGCCCAGACGCAGTAGAGTCCACGGAGAGGACACTCCTTCCATGCGAAAACACTGAAAGCGGCAGTTACCGGTCATAAGCTCGCTTTAACGGACACCAGGGGTCGCTATTGACAGTGGGCGGGCCCATCGTAGGTCGACTGGCCAGTCACCACCCGCTTCAAGCTGGGCAGCCCCCAGTCAGTCACGTACTGGCCCGTCCTGGTGCCGATTGTTCCATTGCGTGTATGGAACACTAGCACTGCTAGAAGTCGTCACCATAATATCGACACCCGCTGCTACAAAATATATATATCCCTCAATTCAACAAAACTTTTTTTAAACGAAACCGCATGACTTCGTGCTTATGCCTACTCACCGCTTAAATGTTTTAGTTTCGGCCACAAAAAACGAGGCATACAAAGAATACAGGTGCAATACTACTGCCCATAGATTAGAGTTTCCTCTTTGCATGGAAGGAAAACTAAAAATGGCTAAGAATGTGCTCAACACTCGTCTAATGTAAATCATACTCTCCAGTTCGAAATGAAGAAAAGTTTCAACGACACGGTGTTTCCTATCAGCAGACGAATCGCCACCATCTAGAGTGTTTCCGGCACTGAGAACTTCCACACAAAACTCCAGCTGAATGGAGATCCCATGGCGAGATATTTAACAGTTTTTATTTCGGTTTAAGTACTGGACGAAGTCCATTCCGTATAGATACTGTGTCGTATTGAAACTGTTCTACGTCGTTAGTATCTACGCTTAATGCGGTATTTTAGTGCTTCGCTACGATCAGGCTTGTATATCTTCCTCCTGATAAATTAAGCACGTAAGATGACAGTCCCAATGCGTTACCCATAGACTGTAGCCTTACATTCTGCCCCCGTTTTTGTCGCAGTTTTTAGTATCAAACATCTTCTAACAATCAAACTATTTCTCTTCATGACACACAGTATGGTGATAAATCTGAACATTTCAAATTAACTTAGTTTGTTCCGTGCGTAAGGTTATATTTCCACCTACAGCCCCACAAGCTTCAGGGCCGCCAGAACCCTCAAAGCGAAGAGAACAAACTGACTGCACCTCATTCTGAAGCCATTCCCAGAATTTCTTGATAGGTAACAGTAGTTCAACAGTTATTCTTCTGGGCTGTCGATTTATCTAGTGGAAAAATGGTTTCAAATGGAGTACCGTGAGTGATTTTCAAAAAGCACAAGAGTATTTCTCACGGCACCAATACACGTGAGCCATGAAAGTAACACACCTGTTCTGTAGACTACTATTTGGCTCAATCGAGAACACAGATGTCAGCAAAGAAAATGTGTTAATGCGCCATATCACCCAACTGTTTCCGGCTGTAACTGGTGCCAGTTTCTACACTGTACAGCGTGAAACTTTACAATATTCGTGAGGTAACACTGCGCTACGCTGCGTCTCTACACAGAATCCCGTTGTTAGCTGAAAATACACTACCGATGGAAGTATCCGAGGACACTTCATAGACCGAGCTCCAATGCCATACCGCTGGACTAGCACCTATTGTCATTTTAACGCCTGAAATCTTACCATTCTGATCGATATTAGCATGTTGGGAGTGCGTTACTAAGCTGCTTAGTCTGCTTAACTACCAATTTGTCAACTCTGATCGAGACCTCGCAACACGAGCCAGTTGGTTAAAGATGCCAGTTTAATCGCTTCTGCGGCAGTTACCGGTCATGACGGTGTTTATAAACATATCTGTAACGGTCCCAGGCGAACACACGAGTTGAGGAGCAACCTTTAGCTGCGATATTAGTAAATTGTAACTATGTTAGATTCTTGCAGGCTAAGATTCCGCTGTCTCGCATTCTGGTTGTTTTACAACATGGGTTGTTAAACCTTTTTTACCTATCGTCCACTTCTCTATCTGTCAGCAGCAAAATTTTCTAACTTCCCACTTCTTCCTCGCAAGGGAAGCTCCCCATCGCCCCCCCCCCCCCCCCTCAGATTTAGTGGTAAGATGGCCCTGTGAATAGTCCGTCAAAAACTGAACACAGATCAAGCATGGAAACATAAACAAGGTGTAATAAAGTGGGAAAAAAGAAGCAAAATAGAAACAGTGAAAGGTTCAAGGTGTGCCACATCGAGGAAAGCTGAATAGCCACGGCGTCGTTGTGAAGGGTCACGGTGTTGGACTGCGCTGTATCTCACTTTTTTTCTTTCACATAATTATGAACTGTCCATCCGGTCACTGACACGTGTGTCTTCGCTATATTCAAATTTGTGTCTGTTTGCAAGACCAAGATGTAAGGATGGGACCTCCAGGCGTGAGTACCTCTTATTTGTTCTACACAAGTGCCACATGTTATGACTCTTGCGTCCCGTTTTTGGGAATTTGTTTCGAAATCCTTTGTTGCAACACAGTTCACACATTTTTTCATTTCTGTGAGAGGTCTATGCAGCGTCTCCCCTGCTCTCTCATTTACTTGTGACGGTAATGTATTCTTACCACATGGCTCATATTCTATAATCAATGTATAGTACGATAATTGCCAAGACAACAACAGGAGAACAGACATTTCAACGAACGGACGGAAAGTTCATAATTTTGTGAATATTTATAACATGTATGTGGCACGAGGGAGTTTCTAACAAGGATTTCCCGCTTGGGGGTCCAACACCGCGACCACACAACTACGGCATGGCTGTCCAACTTTGCCCAATGTTGAACATCGTGGGCTTGGAGCGTTCAAAGTTTCTATTTTGCTTCTTTTTTCACAGTTCGGTACACCTCCCCATTTTCAGGCTTGATCTGTCGAGCTATCCACAGCGCCATTATACTACTAAGTGGGGGCGGGGGAAGGCGCCTTGTCAGTAATGGTGATTTATAAAGCAGAGAAGTAACTTTACAAAATTTATAAGGCAGAGTTAAGGCAACAAAGCGTGTAACAATAATTACTTACTACGTAGTTAAAATTTTATGAAAACCTTATTAAAATGTTTTTGAAGCCCTTGCCGCGTCTACCGTCCGCCATGAAAACAGGGACGCCCGTAGTGGACGGTAGGGACATGGCTGACCACGTTTTTAGACTGACATCTGTTCTAGCACTAGGCGATATCATAGTATTGCGGAGAATCACTTACCGTCCTTCAGATAAACATGTGGATTGCATAAACGTTCTATTTATCACGAATTAAATTGAATTCTGTAGTGCTACAGTTTTAGCAGCACGTGCAAAGGGCAGAGACTGGCCGCATGTTTCCCCGCTGTTAAGACGGCAACGACAAAGAGACGAAACTTTTAATCTCCACCGATGACCGATTGTCTCCATGCAGAATAGTAATCCAGAACTTTCAAAAACGAGAAACACGAGATGTGATTTCTCCAATACGGGTAGAAAAAATGCACTTTGGTTCTGATTTTACTCTGAGGTGTAGGTGGCAGGAAGAGCTAGCCCCTAAATCAAAAGAAGGCTAAAGCATGCTCCCTCCAGCGCATAGCAAAGCCCCAACAGAGTCGTGAGCAAACTTCAGACTAAGGACAGCTTGGCTCCAACCTCTCCGCTATTTACGCGAATTCAGATGCACATCCATCTAACTTTTCGCTTCACACAAAACTAAACTGGATATAATGGAAACATCCTCTCAAACTTATGCCAGTATTCGCATTTATTCGCTAATACCAGAGTGCATCGACTCTCAATGTATGTCCTTCCTGGACGGGAATGTACATACTGTAACGTACACGTGAAGGTCGTGACAAAGATAACGACACATGGGAGTCTGGGTCTGGCCATTATTCGTACACGGATAGCCGGAGCAGTTAAGGAGATTGCTCGCATAAGACGGGAAATCCGGTTTCGAGTCGTCCGCGTCCGGCACAAGTTTCCACTGTCTTCGTTCCAATATACAACCAAAGGTGGTTCATATTCACTGCTGTGAAATTATTTCCTGTGCACTATGCGAATTTCAATGCGAGCATCGTCAATGCATGTTCAAAAGTTTTCCTCGTGTGCTACTACGTAATTACCTCGTGAATTACGAAATCGCAGAAAATCTCTTAACTGTCTCGGAAAAAAACCTTGCAGCGTGAATAAATGCTTTCTGGAATTTAAAACTTCTAGCAGGGTGTTATCCCATTATTATTTTTATTTCGTTGTGTGTTTGGAGTGTTATTATTCTTTCGAAGAAGTGTCTCAATTTTAAGAGTGGAAATAAAACAGCAATTTTAAAAGCGCAAGCAAGAACTTCGGCTTCATGATAAGTCGCCAGTTCTCACACAGCCCGGCACCTTTCAATTACTTGCTTCAACTGGCGTAGGGAACAGTCGAAACGTCATAACATTCGGGCGAAGCAGCGCGTTAGTTATGTTACTCGAAACCAAGCATGGAGGTCCCCTCCATATTCTTTTCCGCCACTGCTCCTCGTCATAAGTTTAAGCAACGCCTGGTTCAATGCTTCTACCCATGGGGGATGCCAGAACCAATTCTCCCAGGGAGCACAGCTTGCTTTCAACGGAGTGGAATCAGGAAGCGGCCAATCAGGAAACACTTGTCACACGGCGGTCTCTCGTGTGGGTCGTGGCGAACAGCTGCTGTGGCCACTTGCCCGCCGTTCAGGGCTAGCAAGGCGCTATTAATCCGGCCGTTGACCGTCCCGCTTGGACACCCACGCTACAAGTTCAGTAGCAGCGGGTGCCAAAGCATACCGGTAGCAAGCGTACGGGACGTGACAGTTACGCCCCGTCCCCCACACCAGTGGAGACTTTAGTTGTCACAAAGTGAAATTCAATTTCTCTATCTACCTCACGCATCTTTATCGGTTTTCACCTTTATGACCGCCTCCCGGTTTTTTAAATACAATGAGCCCTGCGTGTTTCCTATGCTCCACTACGCTTTCGTGCACATCTCCACGTCACAAAAAAACAAAAGCGTGATTTTCAATGACACCCGCCCGTTAAGACAGTCTGCACCTTGATCTTCAGATGACTGTACGTAATTGGAACACTTCCTATTATGTTGGGTAACAAATGAATATGAGAAATTCCACAAATTTCGCTAAATTTTTAATGAATGTGGGTGTCAGCTTCAAACATTCTACATCGCAGTACTCCCCAACTGTGGTTGCATTCTGTGTCGTTGTCTCACAACCGTTAAAAGAAATCCTAGCCACGGAGCACCAGCCCGTCATTTCAAATATTCTAAATACCACAAGTTTCAGCATTTCACTCTGGTAATCTGTTCAGAACAGTCTTCGGTTGCCTAATCCGGATCTACTACGTTTCCGCTTAATTGGTCTTCCAAGTGAAGAATTGTACCACACAGTGTGGTACTCCACAGTGAGCCAACATCGCAACATAGTCTTACAACGATTTCTCTTCGCGTATGTTAAGTTTGCTCACATCTTTTTTTCCCCATCTTCTGCAGGCGCCGACAATCAAGAAAGTACATGGGCATCGAGTGGAATCTAAGCACCAAACTGCGGCATCCCACTCTGTTAAACCCCTCTCTTTTCCCCTGACTGGACACCGTGGACTAATGAGTTCAATATTCGGCTCTTGAAATCATGCACGCGTCTTAATGTGATCTCAATGAATCCCCAGCAAAATAAGCTAAGCTTTATTTCCCAACAGTAAACATGTCTTGTCGAGTTCCCGTGGGTCTAGAGAGACTCTCTCGAAGACATCTCAGGAGCATTGCAAAATTATAACACAGCCGTGTGCATTTAAGGCTCAAAGTTAGCAAACCTAATCCAAGAAACTGACAGGCCCAATCTCAAAAGCAAAATTAAGCTTTCTCTATCTTACAAATTAAACACAGGTGTCACGAAGGCTATTTCCACTTGTTTTCAACTGTGTCGTGAAGAACACTAAGAATTTAGAATGAAAAATCGAAAGGATCCAAAGTATTTCCACTCATGCTACAGTGAAAGAACAATGGTGTTGCAATGCATTGCCTATCATTTGCGGATGATCACGTCACACTATCTGAAAGGCTGACAGACCCTTTCAGCGAAAGTCAATTTTTTGGAAGAGAGCCAATATGGCAGGCTTAAGAATCCCTGCAGAGAAAGAAATTACAACACACGCAAAAAAGTGCAACAAAATATTTAAACAGACAGACATTGAGCAAACAAAAAAACGTAAAAGTTTCAAGAACGGGGAAGGAAATTGTACCTGCCCTTACAGAGCAACCATACCGGTATTTACCTGGAACGATTTGCAGAAAACCTAAATCAGGTTGGCCGAACGCGTATTTACTCTGTAATTCTCCGGAAAGCAAGTCCAATGTGCTAATCAAAACACTATATCCTCTCGTTATGGTTGGGGAAGACTAATGACGAAAACGTTGGAAACCTCTAATTCATAGTAAAGGATACACAAGATGGAAAAGGCGTGCGGTAAAACTAAAAATATCTCGACCAAATGCGCAATCTAAAAGCTCAAAGCACAACAGTCGCAAAACCAGAAGGCCAGTATTTTGGTGAATGTCTAGAATTACATTATAAACTTATGTACGAGAAAGAAAGTGTACGAAAAAATATCAAGTCCTTAGAAAAAATGCAACATTTTGTAAATTAAGAAGTGACGAATAAATTTATCAGAATATAAAAACATATCACAAACAATATGGAAGAGGAGATCCTTTTTGGACATATTTACAGAATGGACGACAGTAGATACACCAAGTAGATCTTCACACATCTTAGCTCAAAGAAATTAACAGTCCTCTAGATCCAAGAAGCTGGTGAAGACTTGGAAAGGAATAACGTAAAAAGTATTGGAGAGTGATTTCTTGCGGAAAACTTAAAATGAAATGGTTCCATTAAGAACTTAAATTGGGATGTGGCCTCCAGAAAGCTTAAGCGTAGGCAGAGGTAGACACCAGTCCATAATTCATAAGTTGCACCGTGAATGGGAAGTTTTATGGCCATGATGTTTGACGGAGAATGCTAGCCTCACACGTTACTGGGTTTTATACGCCCAACAGAGAAGGGCGCAGACCGTTTTCCGGCCGGACAAGTTCAGAATACATAATAAATGTGGAGGCGGAAGGGCATAATCGTGTGCTGATTTAAAGTGGAAGGGTGTGTGTACTGAATGAATCTTTAGTTTTGGAATTAGACTAGACCTGTTGGTAAACACACGCCTTGGAGGCTAACCTTCAATGATGCCTTATTGCCGTATTAAAATGACAAGTCGAATATCAAGCCAAAACGGTCTGTAGTAAATAAAAATAGAAACTCATTCCACGAAATGGAAAAAAATACCACTTCACTCAAGGAAGAGCACCTGTATAGCATTTATAAAGGGCGTTAAGACGGTGCATTTGGTCGGTTCTATGCCAATTTTCCACTGAGATTAAGAATCTAACTCTGCAACCATACCAACAGTCTTTCCCACTTTTTCTCTTACCCGTGAAGTACGCTTATAGTATCCTTGTTTCCAATTAAGGGCTCGATCTTAGAATGGAGTTACTCTATCCGAAGTTTCGAAACTCAAATGGGTTCCAACTTTTCATGTACCCATTTCGTGTACATCTCAAATACGCAGCCTTGACTTTGAAAGGGCACAGACTTTTTCCTTCCTCATCTGAGCTTGACCTTTGTCTCCAATGACTCCGTTGTCGACGGGACAAACATTGATATCCTCATGAACAACGCTGTTTTCCATTTCTCTCTTCGGCTTTTGCTGCTCTACAAAGAATAATTCGAGAACTATAACATTTCAAAGTTTGTTCTGTATTAACATGGTTGCTCGAATAGGTTCGATAGCAAGTGACGCAGGAGTGTACTGACAAGTGTACTTGGGAGGCAAGCAGAATCATCTACAGGCAGACTTGCCTTTTACTTGCTGCGACGAAATCTTTTTCGCATCACAGAGTAAATTCTGCAGGAAAAAATATTGGAACAAGCGCAACACTACCTCGGCAACCAATTGCATACACAAAAATCAAATTGTCTATTTGATGCTTTGCAACACAGTTCGGTGTAATCAGAATGGCTGCACCCTTGGCTCTACATTTATTGCAATGAGAATGCCTTGAGTTCACAATACTACAATGAATAGCAAGTCGTATATCTAATCTAAGGAAAATCAAGGACCCTGCACAGCGAAATCTCATTGGAAGTGATTGATCTGGGAAAATTGCAAATCTGTAAAAGTCAGGCTCATTGCTGATCAAAACTTTCAAGCCTGAAATAAGTCAAACAGATTGTTTCTACGCTGCATGTCTAAGCAGACAGCCAAACCGTATCAAAAATATAGCAACTGGACAAGTTTTTACACACACACACACACACACACACACTTAATGCGACCTCCGCTTCTCCGTCAACTTAAAATTCAAAATGAATTCTCATTTCGCAATATTTTAATATGCATCCAGAAGCGCGTACCAAATGCAGGCAATATAGTTCAGTAGTTTACACAGTTGCACATGTAGAGACTAGTAATTAAAAAATAAGTAGTTGTAAAATTTGAATGCATTATTTCGAAAGGTAGAAAGTAGCGCAGGAGTGTGCACCGATAATCACTTGCCGCGCGTCAGGTATTTTTGGTATGTTATTCCTTTTAAGAAGACGCCCCTTACATGAATGCCTTTTAAACACGGGCAGCCGTGGCAACTTAGTTCAACAATTTGCGATTTTAAAATATACATACAACGCAACATCACATCCACCCATAAGTGTGGGCCTGTTACATATTCGGCAACAAATCCAGCAGTTCTGACTGACCACGTATTCGACGTAAACAGTGTTCTAACATACAGATTAAGTCCACAGCACTGATTCGTAAGCACTGCAGTTCAGTTTAATAAATGCCATTTCCACTGAAGGAGTGGGTGGCTGTAAACAAATTCACAAACTGGACCAAAACAGACGTAAGGGCCTGCTTGAGCACTCCGGCAGAGCTTTGAAATTCATCCACGAATTTGTATCCTTCAAAGATGCGATCGATAAATCTTAACGCCACGCCATTAACAAACAAAGCTCAGAGTACTCAATGTGCAAGTCTGCTGCGCATTGTAGCGAACATACTTTCCAACAATCTAAGTGAATTCCTAGGCTGCAAACTATCATAGTAACAAGCATAAAAAAGATTTACCGTTTAACGCAATAACAGCCATTACTAAGTTCAATTTAATGAGCGCAGCAACTTCACTGAAGTAATTCTAAATCCCAAATACGTTCCTCTGACAACTGACATCTAGGTTTTCAACATCTGAAGAGAAAACACACACACACACACACACACACACAACACACACACACACACACACACAGAGTATCTATGCCCACTAGTATTTAAATCGCCTGTGTGCTAAAAGTAAAAAGCTGGCAAAATCAAAACAAGCACCTATATTAAACCCTATTCAATTTTAAAAACGAACTCCAAAATGAACGTTTTTGGATAGTAAATGTTTGGTAGTTCTATTTACCTTCATATCGTTGATTATCTGTTGAAATAGTCCTCCCAACGCGCTGCATTCTCTTTCAATGTTTCCTTCCATTTTGTCTGCTTTGCGCTCACTGCCTCTTTCTTTCGGTATACAAATTACTCTGACACTGTGTTAACTGACATATACTCGAGCACTGTTTTCATGTACATTATGAGTCAGAGTACTGTATGACGATGACAACTGTGTACAAACAGAACTTCACCAAACACGTTTACTCGCATTCCACCAAAATTATATTAATTGAACTGAATATATAGATAGTACAATAAATTTCAAAAAGAATTCGGCGTAGTCCGTGTAAATGCTGATTCGCAATCGTTTAAATCGCCGCTGTCGTACAGCTTCACAGACCACTCGATCGAAACTCACCACCTCTACGACTACACACTAGGTCTTCCAATCATTATCCTCAGTGCACTCTCGGCGTTCTGATTGGCGAATGCTAGCTTGTAAGCAAACCAATGGCACAACGCAGAATGCCCCCTAGCCGCACCTCGGCGAACTACAATCCATTGCATATAGCATCTCTGCATGGAGAACAGTTAGTTTCGATATATCGCACGATCGTACTGGCCGACCTTACACGTACAATCGACTTTACACAAGTCGAGACAAGTGGGAACGCTGCGGAGATGATGTACTACCACAGTCTAACGTAACAGTCGCGACACTCACTGCTGTAAAAGTTGTTGCCATTTGACATATGGAGCGACACTAGCGCTCCAAGCGGCGGGTAAGGTGAACGTCAGACGCGTCGTAAGCATAATGTTTGTTTGCATTTATTTCCTACGTAATTTCCGATTTATTCGAGTTATTTTCTTGCCTCCAAGAGTTTGTGTGGTATCAGAAGGCATATACGTTTCTAAAATTGATTCTAAAATATGCGCAAGTATGGACAAAAACCATGAATAGAGTGGCAAGCTACAACACATTCGTGAAGAAACACTTGTGACATTGGACAGAATTGCAGCTTACCACGTTGATATCAAAAGAATATAAACACACAGATTCACATGTAAGAAGCACAGACAAGTACCTTCACAAGCAAAAGCGATCGACAGCTCGTTTATCATTCTGTAGGCTTACTGTGTTTGTCATTGTCTCCTGTTGCCACAAGTACGATCTTCATCTTTATATTATTCTAAGTGGGACAAGCAACTGCCAAATAGTGGGAGACATATGCTGAAAACACTATAATGAGCTGATTACATTACATTTCACGAAAAACCAAATATTTGAATAATTTTCAAACAATCTGACTGTAGGCACTTTCCTTGTCCCGTAATAGTTTCGCTTCTGGGCATTCTGACACTTCACACGCTTTTGTAAGACACGAACAGCTACACTTAATTTAACCACTTCATCGTCAAAGCAGGTCTGTGTTGATGACTCACACGAATCTGGCACTGATACATGGAGAGTCGAACTGGCTGCTTCTGTGTCATAGGACTGTTTTACAGCTTTAGATTGACTGTCGAATCTTTGTGGCAGTTTCTTCTTCATCGTTTGCTGAGGGGGTTTATTTGGAATGTCAAACAGTGTGAGTACTGCATTCCAAACGAGTTTGTTATTGTCTGCGTTCATGAACCGGTTTTGTTTAAATGTAACGAACAAAAGCTAATATTATTATACAGGTAAACTGGGTCTTTCTTCATAAGGTCTTCTCGTCTGCTATTAACTAGCCATTTTCTGCTCCTAAAACGAAACATTCATCATTTATACACATATAGTTTGCAAGTGAATCCTGACGATACAGTTTAGTGACATGATGGTATATACCTCCCAGGATCCTTAGGAAACCCAAAAAAAGACAGCTGTGGTGTCTTCTTCCTGTTGTTGCTGCAATTTATTGCGCTACAAACGTTCCCGATGGTAAAAACCATTGTATAAATCAAAATAAACAATCACTCTTCGCTTTCACGATCGCGCCGAACACACAGTTCAACCTACCGGCCGCTTGGGGCGCTGCTGGCGCTGTAGCAACAAAATAAAGGCGAAGTGTCGCGACTATGGTACTACCGATACAGTACTGCGGAGAGGGAAATACGAATTGTGATAGTTTTAACTTTAATTGTAAGATGTGCAACGCTTGCTAAAATGTCCCCGTAGACGTACACAGACCGCCGATCTGCATGTCAAGGCGAGTTTTTTTACTAATTTCTATTATAGAATCACTACTCTATTAAAAGATGTTAATAATGTTTGTGTGTAACTTATGGTATTATGATCAATTACATAACATATTTCAGGTGCCATCTAAATACATTGACACAGTATGTGCGAATAGTTGTTGTTACAAAAGTGATGGCAGCTACACTGCGGTTTTCCGATACAGACACGATGGAAGCAATTCTGGGAAGAAGCCGAATAATTTCTAAGAGATTCCGTAGTGTCAGTGAAAGATTTTAAAGAAGAAGGCATTAATGATTATTAATATTTTTCAAGATTTGCAAGTAAATGAGCAGAGAGTCCAACAACTCGACGAAATTTACCTGAAAGTGCGATTCCAAGAATATTCCTCAATCTTCCATATTATTTAATTAAACCAACAAAAACCTTAGTCTGGGAAATATCGTAATGAAAGAATACGGAAGTGAGAGCAAGATCTTGGTAAGAGAAATGACTGGTTTGCAAAATATGTAATTAAGAGCTTTACCGATGTGTGTGAAACTGTACCTAAGATTGTATGCAGTCACAAGTTGTGCCACAGTGTACTAAAAGATTCATTGTGTTCATAAGATTTTCAGTGGAAGAAATTCAGATAATTGACACTAGTGTAAAACATAAACAGTTCGTAAAATTACTACTTCCTTATACAGTTCAGCTGAAGTAAAGTCATATAAACCTATATTCAAGTGATCCCATACCTTCTTCTCATACGTCTGATTGTAATTTTTACCTGTTCCTTTTTCTGACTGTACAACTGTGATGATGAAACAGTGTAAAGCGAAGTATATACAAATTTGAAAGAATGTAACTCAAATACCCATTCTACTACAAACCGTTTAAAACAGTTACGTAAAAGGAAGTTCTGTTCATTCTGTTCATATTTTCCTGATTTCCGTAATTTTTTTTAGATATTCATTTGAGTAACTGCCTCTGGATACACAAACAGCTGGAATGAATGTACCAAAACAGGTAATCAGAGGCAGGGTTGTTTGTCAAACCAGACACCTCACCACCTCTTGCTATTTACATTGAAGAAACATAATGAATAGTCCCTAGAATTAAGCGACAGTATAGTAACATTAAAAAGGACTTTTTGGATCTTACATTTAAAACACAATAGCAATTTGACATCGTCTTTCACATTTGTGGCCATCGAGAAATGGTTTTTTAGCGTGTTATGTACGTGCATATCATCATAAGCTCTTTGTTGACATCAGCTGTATTGAGATATTTTTTTAGTGCTTTCGTTTTCAATTTTCATGATGTGAGTGCGCCAGATATTTATGTTCGTTCTGTGTGCGGCTGTGTTCCGTGATATGACAAAATTATATCTTTGTTTTTTTTTTGTTTTGTTGTTACGGTTACGATGTAACTTTTGGTCTCAATAAAGAAAGGAGCAATAAGTTATTTTTGCTCCAATTTACTGTAGTTCGCTCTGTGGTATTCTGCCAAACATAATTAAAGACATTAGGCCCAGGCAAACACATACGTATGGTATCTGTTTCTATTCTGTGAACTCATTGCTTTTGCCCGGAGTTTTATTAGTGTGAACCTTGAGGCTCAAGTTCTGGAACTGTCATGTTTCACTGGTCTATTGTGGTAAACATTCCTTTTCGTTTTGAACTGAGTATTATAAGTTTGATTTGCATTCAGCCTACACAAAGATGGATAAACTGAAAACGTACAGTATCCAGAAATTTGCAGGTAAAAATTTTCAGCTGTGAAAATATAAGTTACAAATTATTTTTTGTGTTGAAAAAGTGCTCGATATCGTCGAAGCTGGTGAAAGTCAAACCGCTTGGGACGACTGAAATGCGTAGGCGATCCTCATTCTAGCTACTGCGATGGAATTTGACCAACTGCAATATGATATGACGTGCACAAATGCAGTGGAAATGTGAGCCAGTCTAAAGACTATTCATGAACAGTGATCCGCAGTTAGATTGGATTAGATTTACGGTCATTCCAATCGATCTGTAAGTCGGAGGTCCTCCAGGATGTAGAACATGTCAGAAAAACAATAACACATGACTTTTTTTTAATGAGCACTGTATGAAAGGATCCTTTTACAACACTTATTTACTTAGATCGCATTAATGCACTGAATTTAAAGTTATAAAAATGTTTTGATTTAATAAAATGGCCTTCAAGCAGAAATTTTTGGTTACAGTATCTCACCAACAGACAAAATCACACAATTAAAAAAACTGTATTAGTTGAGCCCTTGGTACAAGCATTAGGTGATATTGGGGAACCTGTTACGGAAGTTGACAAATTGGCTAAAATTTTGGGAAGTCTGCCAGCAAAGTTTGCAATTTTTCCAACTGCCTGGGACTCGTGTGCTGAAGATCAACAAACCTTCCATAATGTGACTTTAAGATTATTGAAAGAAAAACAAAAACTTTTACAATGTGATGAAAACTCATCAGCCTTTGCAGCAGTTAATGTGAACGAAACTTGCAAGTTCAGTTCAAATACCAGTAACAACATTGCATCTAACATGGTCAGTAGACAAGACGTTGAATGTTATTACTGTCACAAAAAGGGATATATTATATCTGAGTGCGGAAAACTTTCAACAAAATTTAGTGTGAAAACTGATACGTCTGAGCACCATGCTTTGAGTGCAGAACATGCGTATGTTTTTGCTCCAGGTTGCGAAAACGTTTGGTAGGCTGACAGTGCTGCATCGCACAGAGAGTGGTTCAACACATTTAGGCCAATTCAGTCAGATGACTCATTTGTTCAAATTAAAGACAACTCGATCATCAAGGCAGAAGGCATTGGATCAACTAAAGTATGTCATTAGTTGAAGGCAAATGGCAACCTCGCACTTTGGGAAACATATTACTTATTCCTAAGCTAAAGAAAAATTTACTTTCAGTGGGAGCAGTCACAGAAAGAGGAATGAAAGTTATTTTTGATGATAAGTTCGCAGTTCATGTCTCATTCTAGCAGGAACTAAGATGGACAATCAGTGTTATCAAATGTTGTTTAAATATCCAGATGTAGTACAGGAAAATCCTGCTTCCCTGAATTCTACCATGATCTGGCATGAGAGACTTGGGCACATTCATTTCAGTGGTCTCAAGAATATGGCTGATCTGAACTTAACTCCTCATTTCAATATGAAGAAAGTGGAACATCTTCATTGTGAACCGTGTCAGTATGGCAAAATGAAAAGAAAATTTTTTATATAAAATTTGGAATCAAGATCGAAAGATCCTGGCGAATTTATTAATGTAGATTTGAGTGGATGAATGAGAAAAACGTCTCTTAGAAATGCACATTTGTATATAGTTTTCAAGGATGATTGCACTCCAACAGGTTCGTGTATTTTCTTAAAAGTAAGCAGGATACTTTCACTATGTTTTTCGAATTTCAGAGACTGACTGAAAGACAAACTGGAAACAAAATCAAAGTTCTGAGAAGTGACAATGGAACCGAATTCATAAATAAGCTATTTGAAGATTATTTCAAGCAAAATGGTATAATACATGAGGAAACAAGCCCCTGTACAGCACAACAGAATGGTCGAATTGAACGAGAAAACAGGTCCATTGTTAAGTTTGCACACACTGTGTTATTAAGTACTGACTTGTCTCACGAATTGCGGGCAGTGGCAGTAAATTGTGCTGCGTATATCTTAAATAGCTGACTATGTAAAGCAAACGACAGTGTTACGCCATATGAAAAATGGTTTCGGAAACCTCCCTCTTTAGGATATATGAGGAAGTTTGGATCAGCAGCATCCATACACTTTTCTGATATACTTAGATCGAAATGGTATAGTAAATCAAAGAAATTGATCATGGTTGGATATAATGGGTATAGTACCTATTATCGCCTCTACAATCGTGAGTCAAAGGAAATTACAATCTCCTGCAACGTCTCTTGCAATGAAGAACAAACCTGTAGCTTAACATACAACGAAGTTGTACTGAATTTTGCCTGGGACACCATGCTGCGGAAGATGTTCAAGAGGAATCTGAAGAGAATGATACTGGTGAACAAATGAAAGAAAATCAAAAAGATGTTCGAGGGGAATCCGAAGAGGATGATACTGGTGAACAAGTGAAAGAAAATCAAAGGATGACTCTGAGAGATCGGTTTAATCTGCGAGCACCTGCTCGTTTTCAGGACCCAGATTTAGCTTGTTCTGCCATTATCTTGGAACCCCAAACTTAAGAAGAAGCAATGGCATCGAAAGAGTCATCAAAGTGGAAACAAGTAATCGAAAATGAAATGACATCCTTGAAGAAGAACAAAACTTGGGATCTAGTACCATTCCCACACAACTGCAAATCACTTGGATGTAAGTGGGTCTATCGTGTGAAGCAGAATTCTCAGGAAAAAAATTGACCTCTTTCAAGCTAGATTATGGGCAAAAGGTTATTCACAGCGAGAAGGCATTGATTACGAGGAGACATTCTCTCATGTGGTCCGAAATGATTCAATCAGAGTTTTATTAGTCATATTAGTTTCATGAGATACGGACATTAGACAGTTTGATGTTAAGACTGCATTCCTGAATGGGGATTTGAAAGAAGAAGTTTACATAGATCAACCAAAAAATTTTGTTGTAGAAGGCTCAAAGAATGTCTACAGACTGAAGAAGAGTGTATATGGACTCAAATAATCACCACGTTCTTGGATTCAAAAATTTGTACAGTTTCTGAGAATGTTTCACTTTGTGCAGCTGAATCCAGACAGATGTGTTTTCCATGCTTTAACAGATGACACTGATGTTTACCTGGCACTTTATGTGGATAGTGGTTTGCTTATTTGTAAGTTTCTAAAAATAGTGGACAATGTTTTGACAGCACTGGGATCAATGTTAGAAATTACTGTCGGCAATGGAAAATACTTCTGTGGATTGGAAATTGAACAAAGCATTTCTACAAAAGAAATCTTTATAGGCCAGCAAAGATACATCAGTTATTTACTTCAGAAGTTCAACATGGATGATTCAAAACCGAGCTCCACTCCTTCTGATGTTGGAATGTTGTTGCACAGTGGGCAGTCTCCAGCAAACCAACACTAGGCAAAGGAGACAGAAAGTAAACCTTCTCAACAGGCAGTCAACAGCTTAATGTTTGCAAAACTGTGTCACTGCCAGACATCATGTGATCATGGTGAGCAGGTTTTTACCTAATCAGGGTCTCGATCATTGGCATGCTGTTAAAAGAATTATGAAGTATCTTCAGGGACCAAGGACCTGACGATAAGGTGCAAAGCTGACTCTACTGGACTGGTAGTCTATTCAGATGCCGACTTTGCTGGTGACTGAGACACTAGTCGGTCAACAACTGGCTATGTGAGCTTGTTAGCACGTGGGCCTGTGACATGGTGTTCAAATGTTCGAATGTGCGTGAGGGAGGACTCGAACCTCCGGTGGGAAGGGCCATACAATGACATGGTGTTCACGTCAGCAGAAATGTGTAAGCAGATCAACAATGAAGGCCGAATACATAGCAGCTTCAGATGCTGCTACTGAAGTTGTTTCATTGTGTGGTTTTCTCAGTGAACTTGGTTTTCAGTTGACAAACCAACAACACTCCAGATTGACAATTAAAGCCATTGACATTAAATACCATTATATACGTGAACATGTTGAAAATAATGAGATTGAAGTTTATTATGTTTATTTGGATAAACAGTTGGCAGACCTATTCACTAAGCCTTTAACCAGAGTCAAATTCATGTCAAACAGAAAAGCTCTGTCAATGATCTCTAAACAAACTCAATAAAATAAGAGTGGGAGTGTTGACAGCAACGAGCTTGTTGTATTGAGTTCTTTTTTTTTTTAGTGGCTTTATGTTCTGTTTTCGTGGTGTGAGTGCCAGATATTTATGTTCATTCTGTGTGCGGTCGTGTTCAGGGACAATATAAAACTATGTGTTTGTTTTTTGTATTTTTGTTACACTTATGGTGTAAATTTTGGTTGCAGTAAAGAAAGGAGCACTAAGTTACTTTTACGTCAATTTACCGTATTTCGCTCTGTGATTTTCTGCCAAACATAATTAAAGATATTACTCTCTACTATACTGGATAGCTGCAGAAAGCTAAGTTTTCTATTACACAAGTTTCGCTGGCTGTTACAGTTACATTTCTGTCCATATACATGGGATCAGTATTATATTTTTGGTCTGGTGCACATGCTTTAATCATAACATTGTTTTTACCTGTGAAGATATGACACGTCATATACGATTCCCATGATTTCTGCATTGTGCACAATGTTCTGTTTTCCTGTCACATGATTTTCGGCACTTGTTAAAATTACGTTTATGAATATTGAAATAGGTAGATATCGTTGATTCGCACTTGTGTGTATTTGTTAAACGTTCAATTGCACGTATTAGAGAACAAAGCACATTTGTTTTTTAAATATGTAAGAGACTTTCGTATTTCTGACCATCTATCAGACAGCTGCGTGGTGTTGTCATATTGAAGGCTCTGGCTCGAGCGGAGTAGGCTGTGGTATTCCAATATTTTAAGGTATTTTGGTCGAAAAGCTTAATGTTATGAAACAAAAGTTACAAAAAAGCAGGAGGTAACTCTATTGTAAAGGCACACAAGCACGTTATCTTGCATTGAATGGCGGATGTCTTTATAACTACATCTCTGGGCTATATGAGATTACAAGAATTTCACAAGCACAGTCAAGAGAAATTTAATCAAAGTCATGAAAAACTTGTGCCTTCAGTTTGGATGTCAGCTGTGTCTGTTTCGCAAATTTTCGTATTTCACCGAAAGTCGAGTTGACGTGTCAGTTAAGAGAATCAAGCCAATCAGAGGCATGGGCGACAGTTTTTGTGCCGTACAGATGGCAGGATTCATCTTAATTTGTGAGCCTATATGAAGGCAACAAACAACAGTGGCTCCATCTACTACACTATATGTAACTATCATCTCCCACCGAGCGAGGTTAAAAAATGGCTCTGAGCACTATGGGACTCAACATCTTAGGTCATAAGTCCCCTAGAACGTAGAACTACACTCCTGGAAATGGAAAAAAGAACACTTTGACACCGGTGTGTCAGACCCACCATACTTGCTCCGGACACTGCGAGAGGGCTGTACAAGCAATGATCACACGCACGGCACAGCGGACACACCAGGAACCGCGGTGTTGGCCGTCGAATGGCGCTAGCTGCGCAGCATTTGTGCACCGCCGCCGTCAGTGTCAGCCAGTTTGCCGTGGCATACGGAGCTCCATCGCAGTCTTTAACACTGGTAGCATGCCGCGACAGCGTGGACGTGAACCGTATGTGCAGTTGACGGACTTTGAGCGAGGGCGTATAGTGGGCATGCGGGAGGCCGGGTGGACGTACCGCCGAATTGCTCAACACGTGGGGCGTGAGGTCTCCACAGTACATCGATGTTGTCGCCAGTGGTCGGCGGAAGGTGCACGTGCCCGTCGACCTGGGACCGGACCGCAGCGACGCACGGATGCACGCCAAGACCGTAGGATCCTACGCAGTGCCGTAGGGGACCGCACCGCCACTTCCCAGCAAATTAGGGACACTGTTGCTCCTGGGGTATCGGCGAGGACCATTCGCAACCGTCTCCATGAAGCTGGGCTACGGTCCCGCACACCGTTAGGCCGTCTTCCGCTCACGCCCCAACATCGTGCAGCCCGCCTCCAGTGGTGTCGCGACAGGCGTGAATGGAGGGACGAATGGAGACGTGTCGTCTTCAGCGATGAGAGTCGCTTCTGCCTTGGTGCCAAAGATGGTCGTATGCGTGTTTGGCGCCGTGCAGGTGAGCGCCACAATCAGGACTGCATACGACCGAGGCACACAGGGCCAACACCCGGCATCATGGTGTGGGGAGCGATCTCCTACACTGGCCGTACACCACTGGTGATCGTCGAGGGGACACTGAATAGTGCACGGTACAGCCAAACCGTCATCGAACCCATCGTTCTACCATTCCTAGACCGGCAAGGGAACTTGCTGTTCCAACAGGACAATGCACGTCCGCATGTATCCCGTGCCACCCAACGTGCTCTAGAAGGTGTAAGTCAACTACCCTGGCCAGCAAGATCTCCGGATCTGTCCCCCATTGAGCATGTTTGGGACTGGATGAAGCGTCGTCTCACGCGGTCTGCACGTCCAGCACGAACGCTGGTCCAACTGAGGCGCCAGGTGGAAATGGCATGGCAAGCCGTTCCACAGGACTACATCCAGCATCTCTACGATCGTCTTCATGGGAGAATAGCAGCCTGCATTGCTGCGAAAGGTGGATATACACTGTACTAGTGCCGACATTGTGCATGCTCTGTTGCCTGTGTCTATGTGCCTGTGGTTCTGTCAGTGTGATCATGTGATGTATCTGACCCCAGGAATGTGTCAATAAAGTTTCCCCTTCCTGGGATAATGAATACACAGTGTTCTTATTTCAATTTCCAGGAGTGTACTTAAACCTAACTAACCTAAGGACATCACACACACCCATGCCCGAGGCAGGATTCGAACCTGTGACCGTAGCAGTCCCGCGGTTCCGGACTGCAGCGCCAGAGCTGCATGGCCACCGCGGCCGGCACCGAGCGAGGTGGTGCAGTGGTTAGAGACTGGACTCGCATTCGGGAGGACGACGGTTCAATCCCGCGTCGGGCCATCCTGGTTTAGGTTTTCTGTGATTTCCCTAAATCGCTCCAGGCAAATGCCAGGATAGTTCCTTTCAAAGGGCACGGCCGACTTCCTTCCCTGTCCTTCCCTAATCCGAAGAGACCGATGACCTCGTTGTCTGGTCTCCTTCCGCAAACCAACCAACCAACCTATCATCTCCCCCACAGTACATTAGAGTATTAATGCTCCTTTTGCTGTTACCAGTCCGTCTCAAGTGTTCAGATATAACGTTTTAACAGAAGCACTGGATGAAAACTGGCTCTCTAGTACACTCTGGATTTCCACCAGTTTTCAGCAACCTCGCTCTCTTGAATCTTTGTGTGGTCACCAACTGCCACCATTTTCCTGCTCTCGCATGTTTTTATGTTATCTCATAGATATCAATGCACACGTCAGTGCATCGGCTCGAGCGCGCATGTGGAGATAACTGTCAGCCGAGCGGCTTCCTCAATAAAAAACACCGACAGATGTAGAAGCAAAGGTGGGATCCTTGATGCTAGTGTTGTAAATGAATGCTATCGCAGACAATATTAACAGTAACCTCAGACTTTTCGCAGATGTTGCAGTTTTATCTGCAATTAAGTAATGTCTGAAAAAAGCTGCACAAATATGCAGTCGGATCTCGATAGGATGTTGAAGTGGTGCACAGATTGTCAACCTGCTTTAAATTTTAGGAAATGTAAAATTGTACACTTCACAGTGTGAAAATAACATCGTATCCTAAGACCACAATATCAATGGGTCACAGTTGGAATCAGCCAACTCATACAAATACCTGGGTAGAATAACTTGTAGGGATATGGAACGACACAGTCATATAGGCTCAGTCTTAGGTAAAGTAGGTGCCAGACTTTGGTTCATTCGTAGAATACTAGGAAACTGTAATCAATGTACGAAAGTGATTGCTTACGAAACGCCTGTGTGACTCATCCTAGAATATTGCTGAAGTGTGTAGGATCCATACCGAATTGGATTAACAGGGGTTAATGAGCGTATACAAAGAAGGGCAGCACAAATGGCTATAGATCTGACTGACCCATGAGAGAGCGTCACGGAGATACAGAAGAAAGTGAACCCCTACCTGCAAAGTTTCAAGAACCAGATTTAAATGATGAATCTAAGAATATACTACAACTCCAATAAGATTAGTCTGATGATGGCGCGCACTAAGGGATTTTAACAATCATCTCCTCGTGCTCCATACGTTGATGGAACAGGTATAATGGGAAGTACCCTCTGCCCTGCCCTTCACAGTGGTCTCCAGAGTATGGGTGAAGATGTAGATATACGTGCCAAGTTTCGACAGTTACGGGACCTGTTACTTGGTCCCCAGGTAGCCCTCTGTTCCATGGTATTACAGTGATGTTAATGTCTATATCCATTCTCCATCCTTGACCATCAGTGTCACTGCTGAAGTCAGACAAATATTGCCTACTTGTCTGTTTAATGTCCTCCACATGCAGAGTTCTGAGAAAATTCCTGCTGGTTTATTTATTGCTAGTTCCTAAAATTCGTTTCTTTTCTTTGCTTAAGAAAGGGTGCCTGTGATTCCAAAGGCCTTATTTTTTAATTTTGTACGTATTCATGTGCTCCTTACCTCAGTTCTATTCTACAGGGGAATTATCCTTTCCCCTTCTCCTTTGAAGTGTTCTGTGTGACACTCTTTGTGGAGGGAAGAAGGCGCAAACTACGCTATTGACAGAGGAATGGATACTTTCCTAATAATGTTTTGGATCACATCAATCTTCAATGATGTCAGATGTCCCAATTAACGCAAATTCATCGCGATTTCTGGAGCTGCTTACTGTTAGTGATAATCGCACTGGTTTCGGTGATATGCCATCAGTACTGCCGCAACTAACATTCTCATGTGGGTAAAAGCAGCTGTTTTTATGAAGAGATAATTGTAACTGAAAATAATGAAAGATTTTAAAGTCTGACCGAATTTAACTAACGAAAGCCTACTTACAGCATTTCAAGAGTTAGTATTAAGTGAGGAATCTAGGAATACCGGTAAACGGCAGCCCTCTACAAACCGATCCCGTAAGGGCCGCGAAGACATTTATATTAAGTTCAGAGCGCAGCGGTTTGCAAAGAATGCATGTGGATCTAGAAGTATATATGAGTCATGTTTTCACAAGACCGCTACATTAGTTATTCGTAGTCACACTCCACAATTCGGTAGAGTTATTATAATTTTTTTATATCACTACTGTGTTCGCACGCAGCAAAAGGAGTTGTTTTCTTATAAATTGTAATTATAGAAAAGATAAATAATAAACCCGTATTCATCATCCCCCTTCTGCGTCGAATTTCATAGGAGTTGATGCTCGTAGCCACGAGCCTCAGCTATCATTATGAGAAGTGATCTGCGTTAAATCAGATATGCTATCAGCTACGTTTTTTTCATTATCTATCTTGTGATTTCATCGATCTATAATAACTCTCGACAGTCTCTTATCGATATGTGCGAGATTGCTGTTTGTGACATATGACTTTGTGGTTTGTGTTGTATTGTGGGTGTAGGAACGAGGAAGTGGAAGTGAAGAAGAAGAAGAATCCTTGTGTGTTGAAGTGTTTATCGTGTAAATATTGCCTCGAATTTTAAAACAAGATGTCTTTTCTACGAGGCTCAACGAATTATGTCTGGTGCACAACAAATGTGTTGGGGAAAGGCGCAACTGGAGCTGTGTATCAAGGCGTACATAAAAATAATGGGGAGCCTGTTGCAGTGAAGACATTCAATCAGCTGAGTCAGATGAGACCACCTGATGTGCAGGTTAGGGAATTCGAAGTGCTAAAGAAAGTAAAACATGAAAACATCGTTAAACTCCTGGCAATAGAAGAAGATCAGGAGGGGAGGGGAAAAGTGATTGTTATGGAATTGTGTACAGGTGGCAGTCTCTTTAACATACTTGATGATCCGGAAAATACGTACGGATTACAAGAAGAAGAGTTTTTACTTGTACTGGAACATCTTACAGCTGGAATGAAACATCTTCGTGACAATAATCTCATTCATAGGGACCTGAAGCCAGGAAACATAATGAAGTTCATCACAGATGATGGGAGGACTGTATATAAACTGACCGACTTTGGCGCTGCACGAGAACTGGAGGAAGACCAACAGTTCATGTCCTTGTATGGAACAGAAGAGTATTTGCATCCTGATATGTACGAAAGGGCTGTTTTGCGAAAACCAGTTGGAAAGACTTTTGGTGCGACAGTGGACCTCTGGTCTATAGGTGTCACTTTGTACCACGTCGCTACAGGAAACTTACCGTTCCGTCCGTTTGGTGGCAGGAAAAACAAAGAGACAATGTATTACATAACAACTAAGAAGGCATCTGGAGTTATTTCTGGATGCCAGACATCAGAAAGTGGGCCTATTGAATGGGGCAGAGAGCTGCCAGACAGTTGTCAGCTAAGTAGAGGTTTGAAGAAAATTATAACCCCCCTCCTGGCAGGTCTTTTGGAAGTGGATGCACAACGTATATGGAGTTTTGATCGTTTCTTTTCTGAAGTCACAGGTATATTATCAAGGAAGTTAATTCACTTGTTTCATGTGAACCGGACACATTCTGTTAGAATTTATCTCCACCCAGAAGATACATATGACCAATTTCAGAGTTTAATAATGGAGCAGACTGAAGTTTCACCTGCAAGCCAGATTATCATCTTCCAAGAGAAGCATTTACTTACTTATATTGAAACCTCTACTTTAGGAAGAGGTTATCCAAATACAAGAGATGATGATCCTATAATGCTGTTCAGCAGGGAGAACAACAATGTTACAGCTTATTATGATGTTGAATTACCAAAGTTTCCAACTTTTCCAAATTTAGTGTCTGTAGAAAACGATGCCAGCCTGGCTAAAAGTGCTTGTAGTGTTGGGCATGCATACAAAAGGCGCATAGAAAGGCTTCATCGCTCTTGTAAACTGACTCACATGTGTGCAGAACAGTTCTCGGCTGTGGTTTGCCAATCACTTGACAATGTTTGTTCACAGGTGGAAAGGGCACAAGAAGTAACTCGACACATTTTAAACACTGTCTCTACAGCAGACCGTGCACAGCATTCTGTGAAGGTACTGCTTCAGATGATGGGGAAGTCAATGGATGATGCTGTGACAGACTGGCAGCTGGAAGCATCAGCAGTGACCCGAGAGCTGCAGTCAGGGCTGGCACCAGCGGCAACACAGCTTCGCCGGCGGTGTGTGGCTGATGGTGCCCTGCGGCGTGAGTGGACTACTGCAGCTGGTGCCCCACCCTCTCCTGGAGCCCCAGCTAGGGCAGCAACACTTGTATCCCGTTTACGAGATTCATGGCAGCATCTCCTTCGAGACAGAGCAGCACGCAATCTTACTTATAATGAGGAGCAGTTCCATGCCCTAGAGAGAGTAAAAGTAGCTGAGGCTGCAAAACGTCTGAGGTACCTATTGGAAAAGGAAGTGTCTCCTGTGCATGCCCACATAGCAGATTGTCTTGCTGATTGGTACAAGATGGCACAGACAGTATTTCTGCAAGCAGAAATTCTTGCCAAAGATGTTGCTTGTTATAGCAGTCGGCTGGATACATTTGCTACGCGGCTTCATGATGAGGATACTTCATTCCACTCTCGATTGCAAGAGATTATTGAGCAAGGGAAGGACACACCTTATCAGGTAGTGCACTGTGCTTTCTGTTTTTATTTTCAGTATTTTGAATTTACTATTGATTGTTTTCTGGATCATTGCGTAGGCCTATGGCCATAAATGTGTATATTTTTATGAATGTGTTGCATTAGATTTACACATGTCTGCACTTCTGTAATAAAACAAAATCGTTTCCAGTTTGTAGTTGTCTCATAGGCTAATAATTTTGTGCTGACAGGCGGCATCCTGTGGTTTCCGTATTATTGATTTGTTGTGTTTGGCTAGAATGTGATAATGACAACTTGCACAACCCCTTCCCCCTCCTGTTATTCTGTTTGTGATGATAGATTGATCTATAGTATTGCCTGAGTTGTAGGTTAATATTTGGTGACAAGGTGTATATACTTTTAAATGTAATTCATTTGGCCTCTGTGGAAGGTACATTAGTGTGCTTGTTCTTATTTTGTAAATATTTATTGTGTATTCTTGTTTTCTGACATGTTCCTCATTCCAGAGGATCTCCTCATTATGGATCGATTGGAACGAAAAGTACACTTATCTAAGGTGACATCTCCATCGTGAGTTGGCAAAGCAAACAAATGTGAAATGAAACATTTTGATAACAGATTGATCTGTAGTACATAGTCTAATGTCTACATTCAAACTCTGTGTAACAAATTCTTAAAAATAAAACATTAGAGGTAAATTCAGAAAATCTGTACTGGTATTAGATAAGACAAATATCCGGTGGGTATTTTTATGCACATTATCAACACGTATTGTACATAGATAGTAAAAATGCAGTAGGGAGCTACTACATAACTCTTACTGTAGATGGTTCAGGATTATGTTATGTTTTGCATGATGCTGACCGGAATACACTCTTTGAAATTCTGAAGGTAGCAGGGATAAAATACAGAGACCAAAAGGTTATCAACAGCTTGTACAGAAATGAGACTACAGTAATTAAAGTCAAAGAAAATGAAAGGGAAGCCATAGTCAAGAAGAGAGTGTGGTAGGATTGTAGCTTATTCCCAATGTTATTCGGTCCATACATTGACCAAACTGTGAAGGAAACCAAGGAGGAATTTGAAAAGAGTGTTTGAGGTTTGCCAGTGACTCTGTAATTTATCAGAGATGGCAAAGGACTTGGAAGATCTGCTGAATACAACAGATATTGTGTTGAAAAGAGACTAGGGATGGAATGTAGTCAGAGTAAATCAGGTGTTGCTGACCTGTGACATAATGGTGTTGTGGTGTGTGACATCACTACAGGACAGAGTTTTTGAGTTGGTTTTGTTTGTTCTGGTGGTGGATGTGGACATTCTGAGTTTAATGTGTGGTGTTGGTGGTTCATTTGACATTTCATTGTCATCCTGCGAATGTGTTTTTGAGTTTAGGTAGTTGGTGTGGTAACATGAGTTGGGTAAGTGTTTTCAGTGAGTTATGAAGGTTTGATTGTTATTTATTTGTTTGGCGTTTTTGTTAGATTTGATTAGTTTGGTGTTTGTTGTGCAGAAAGAAGTCTAATTTTTAAATTGCTTTTTTGTTAAGTATGAATATGACTGTGAAGTTCATGAGTGCATCATTATGTTCTGAGATAGGTGATGAATGATGATATGATGTCTGTATGCAGCAGCTTCTGTGAATGTTACGTCATATCATCACCTATCTCAGAACATAATGATATATATATATATATATATATATATATATATATATATATATATATATATATATATATATATATGTGTGTCTGTGTGTGTGGTTAGTTGATGTGTTGAATATGGGGTATTTGGGTTTTTGAGTTGATGAGGTTTTGCTTCCACTTTTGGGAGTTGTAGTTGTTTGTTTCCTGGCATCGATAGCTGCGGTGCAGATATATAAGTCAAGAGAAATGTCCGATTCCCTGTTTCTGGGATTGTAGGTGTTGGTTTTTTGGTAGCAGTGACTGCGGTTGAGCTGTATAGGCTAAGCGAAATGACTGATTCCTGTGGCTTTGTTGGTGTAGCAGAATGCTGTAATTTAAATTTTGGTATGGTGGTTTGTTGTATATTTAGCTTGTCCCAACCCTAAATCCCCCTTTTTCCACTTTTGCCCTTTAGTTTCATTTTATTTTTGGAGTCCGATGTTTTTGTGTCTTTTTTATTGTATTCGTGTGTATGTAGTAATGTCACTGTCATCATTTTTTATACGCTAGAAATAGTCGTTTCCGTCATATTGATGATGTCATGGCTCAAAGCAGATGGGTGGAATTGGACACTCCTGTAATGCCCAGATTTCGAAATGTGGTGCCACAGAAGAATGCTGAAGATTAATTGGTTTTGATAGGACACATTTTGGGGCATCAAGTTACTGTCAATTTGTTAATGAAAGGAATTGTGGGAGGTAAAAATTGCAGAGGGAGACCAAGGTTTCAGTACAGAAGGCAGATTCAAATGGATGTGGGTTGTGGTAGTCATGAAGAGGCTTCCATAAAATAGGATAATTCGATGAGCTGCATCAAACCAGTCTTCAGGTTAAAGACAAGAACTGGTCAAAGTTTTATTGTAATGTAGAAACAGTTGGTGGATGTTACTTATCTTGGATAAAGAGGAATATTCAGTACTAGTCATTGGCTTTGACAAGTGACATAGGAAACATGCTCAAATGTCATAAACATCATGGTAACTATAATGTCATATAAATGGTAATTTTTTCAAATGGGCTAAGTTACTGACCAGTCTGTCACCACAGCCAGGGTTTTTGCTGTCACATTCTTTGGCTTCACCTACTCGCAACCAAACTGTTCACCTTCTAACCTAATCTGTACTAGATTAGATTTTTTTGCTTTCACATTCATTAGTTCTACTACCTCTCAATCAAACTGTCACCTTCAAACCTAATATATACTTCAGACTAAGCTGCAGATCAATGTGTCACAACCACCACATTCAACTCTGTTTTCATATTATTTGGCTTTGCCAACTAACAACCAAACTGTCAAAATATGCATCAAAACGTGACATCACAGCAGCCATTAACATTATGTCACTGGTCAAAGTCGGTGATTAGTACATAATATTCCTCTCGATCCCTTATCTCATAAAGTTAAACCTAGATACATGATTAAAGGAGGTCACTGTTCTGAAGAGGCTATATTCTTGTACTATATTTTATATTGTGCCATTGGTCAGTTGTAGCCATGTGGCTATTTTCGAGCTATCATGTATATATGATGGGACTTGATACATTGGCAGTCAAAACAGCCCACGTGTTCGTTTTCAGTTCATCTCTTCCAGCACGTTGTGAGCAAACACTTAGGTCCAAACATTGTTATCCACCCATTCCACATAGCCCAGAATACTTTGTGAAATCAAATGTACTAATCTGCATGCATGTGAGTCAGTTTTTACAACACCACTGGTATGCTTGATTCCACAGGGGGTGTGTCATGCACTGTACAGTTGTGCTGCAGCAGATGCACACTTGAAGTTTTTTGGTCCCATGTAAGATAACAATGTATCATGTTCAATCATATGTACATGATATCTTGAAAATGACCAAGTGGTTGAAATAGGCCACTAGCAGAAAATAAAATATAATACAGAAGTACAGACTCTGCAGAACAAAGTGTTCCTTTAATCTGTTTGTAAGATCTGTGGACCCCCGCATCAAAAAAATTATTAGTTGCATAATATGATCAGTGTGGTGTTTGCTGTACATACCACTGAACCAACACCTGTTAGTAGCCATTGTATTTTGTTGTTTTAAATCCCAACCAAATTACAAGGAAGCTGCCAGTAATATGTTTCATTTGAATATTCATTACACTTTATAATTATACCTATTCAGTTAGGAGCCCTCTCCACAGCTTGGAAGAGATTACACCGAGGAACTTTTGTGTTGTTACACAGATTGTATTGAAGCTCAAAAAAGAAGCTGTGTTCCATTGTAACATCTTTTGCCATTAAATCTCTATGAGGCTTCAGGTGGATTATGTCGGGGTTAAACATCTTTGTTAATTTATTCTCCCAAACATTGTTTTTTTTATTATAATAAACAAACAATGGAAAACCCAAGATGGAATGATGACTATTCTCTGAAAAGGATAGAAGGCCTTTTGGCCGAAAGCTTACTTGTTCAGCAGTCTTTCTTTCGTGCCTGTCTGCGATTCAACATCTCCACTATATTTTTCAATTCAATAAACTGTACCAACAGTCGTACACTTTAAGACGTTTTATTTTATTTCTAAAGCAACCACTTTTGGCAAATCATTTTGCCATCTTCAGGCCCCATAAACTTTTTTCAAATAAACGAGCTTATCGTATAGCGCCATAAAGCTGGATATCGTGAATCCCAATTGTTGTGCAGCTGATTCATATGAAAGCGCGAGTTTGAAAATCAATGGCTAAAGAGGTCCTGGAAGAAGACGTATATCTCGGTTGGACAACCTTAGATGCTGGTTAGCTGTGTCTTCAGCAGAACTATTCCGTGTTGCTACCAACAAGAAAAGAATAATAATCATGATCACCAACATCTGAACCAGATGGGCACCGAAAGAAGAAGAATGTAGGAGAACTGTTGTTGATGTGGATTAACCATGTTAACAAAGTTGAGGCTCTTTTAAAAGCAGAAGTTCTCATGGGGCTGATAACTTTTCAACCAAAACATTAAAAGCATATTGTTCTCATATAGTTATTGCACTCTGACAAGCTGTCTTCCTAAGCAGGCTAAACATCTAAGTATTCCATTTTAGACCCATCTTTAAGAGAGGAATAGGAGAGGCTGTTTCATTGTTCTCTTGCTTCTCAAAAGTCTCAGTAGTTTAGAATGTTCAGGATATCTACAAATAGTTTTTTTGAGAAACTTGAAGCTTACAATATTTCCATTGTGTATGCAAACTTTAGTGTACTTTGGAATGAAAGACTAGAAGTTTATGGCTTTTGAGGTACAATAGGTGGTTCAACTTCATATTTAACTGGCAGGAAGCAAAGGGTATTTTAGATAGCTCATGCAGATTTAATGTTGACTCTTCTTCTCAGCCAAGAGAAGCTAACACAGCTGTTCCACAAGGTTACAGGATTCAATTCTGTGACTACTCCCTTTTCTGACTCATGTAAGTGACCTACCACAGTACTCTGATAAAGCAGAAATAATGTTTTTCACTGATAATACAAGCATCATAATAAAAGTTGAATAGAGCTGCAGCGACAGTAGTAATAAATGGACTGTCAGTTCTTAAAAGGAACAAATTATTCAGTCCTTTTCAAGGCAAGATAAATCGTTTATAACAATACAGAATGTGGGAAAGGATATATGTAAAACTGACTGTTCAAAATTCCAGTATGTGCATATTGATCAGCAATGAATTGAGAATTACATGGTATAGATCTCGTAAAATGTTGGGAGTTCAGCAATGTTTGCTCTTCACATAATTGATGATTATAGTGAAGAAAGCATTAGAAAATTAGCTTACTTTTTATGCTTCCATTTAATGATACCACATGGAATAATTATCTTGCCCAGTTCCACTTATAGACACAAAGTATCCACTACACATAAATGTTCAGTAAGGATAGTGTCTCATGGCTGTCTTCAAACTTCCTGTAGGAAACAATTTAAAAAATAGGCATACTTATAACAGCCTTACAATGCATTTATTCTCTTGTGTAGTTTGTTGTGACAGATGAGGTACAATTTGAAACTAGTAGTAGTATTCATAAGTACAACACTAGGAACAAAAAATAGCCTCCAGTATCCACTACTTAACATTACTCTTGCAAAGAAAGGAGCAAAGCAAGCAGCCATAAAATATTTGGCCCCCTCCCTTGTGAATTAAAGTTGCTGGCAGATAAGGAATGTTTCAAAAACAAATTATAAGCATTTGTGCTTAACAGCATCATCCAGTCTATTGATGAATTTCTGAATAGGCATGTGGTTGGGTTACACTCATCAAGTTTTGTTGTACTTTAAGGGTGAGAAAATCCATTTTTGTAAATGGCCAGGATGTAGCCATGTTGGACCTAGTGAACAACATGCCCCATTAGTGTTCTACGAAGTTTGATATCACATGTTAGCCGGCCAGTGTGTCCGAGTGGTTCTAGGCGCTACAGTCTGGTACCGCGCAACCGCTACGGTCGCAGGTTCGAATCCTGCCTCGGGCATGGATGTGTGTGATGTCCTTAGGTTAGTTAGGTTTAAGTAGTTCCAAGTTCTAGGGGACTGATGAGCTCAGAAGTTAAGTCCCGTAGTGCTCAGAGCCATTTGATATCATATGTTAGAATTATGCTGCCTGGGGTGTTTCTTTGTAAGTTTCTGTTGTAGATATCGGTTGTGTGTGCTGTTTTTAAATTATGCCTATTTTGGATCTTGTGTTGTTTGCAAGACCTATGTGGGTCAAATGGAGATGGCATTCCATTGAGGAGAACATGGTGTAGCTTGTGTTTTACATAAGATGTATAGTTTTTTTCCAATGAGACCAAGGTGCAGACTGAAATCTAGTGTACAAGTCAACAAGTGTTGGGCATTTGTATACACTGTGAAGTTTTCCTATCTGTGGTTATCTTAGTAACTGGAGAAAACTGTTATTGCAGTTTATGTGAACTGTGAATTATATACACAGTTTATGTATATTTTGTATTGTAGGTAAACTAATTTTATTTTTGGGACTGAAATTTTTGTTTGTGCAGTAAGTCCTTTCAGTCATCAAATGTTATGTTTTGTCTTATAATTGTGTGACATCTGTATTCTTATATTTATGTGGTATATTCACTTGTTTCTTATATCATATATAATCTGTGGTATATGCTTTTTTGACTAGTTCATTATCTTGGTTGTGATTTTCTTGTGTTATTTTTTGCAGCTCAGATCCAAAATTAACCTTTAATAGCTGAATGATGTGGGGTGAGATGGGAGATGCAGAATCAATCATTAAATTTTTGCAAATGCCAGATGTCATTGAGGAATACTGTAAATGTCACATATGTGGCAGTGATATTAGACTGAAGTAGGTTTGTGCCAACATTCTTTCAGTGGCTACATGTGGAGGTGACATAGGGATCCATCAGATGCAAAACAGGGTTTTAGAGGTTGAGACTCAGTCTTTATGATATAGCTGCTTTGAAATACCATTTTTGTTGTCACTCCTCAGTTGCATATGCCAGGCATGAAACAAGAGTTTGTCAAAGTGCAGTAACTGATTAGTTTTCATTCTGTAAAGAGGTGAGCAGGGAATTACATAAATGTAGGGGATCATTAGAGGGTTTGGGGATGATAGTGGAAGTACATGAGTAGCTTTGGTAAGACAAAGGGTTTTAGGAGGCATAAAATTGTTGGTCTTTGGGTTTTTACGACTTATTTCTGTTCGGGATAGTAATGGTTCAAATGGCTCTGAGCACTATGGGACTTAACATCTATGGTCATCAGTCCCCTAGAACTTAGAACTACTTAAACCTAACTAACCTAAGGACATCACACAACACCCAGTCATCACGCGGGGTAGTGATGATGTTGTTTTTTGGGTTATTGATAATCACGTTTTGACTTCATTAATAGAGGGGTATATAGCAGAGATGTGTACTACCATTTCAGACAGATTCACTTCATACACTTAAGTGCCAAAGAAACTGGTTCAGGCATGCGTATTCAAATGCAGAGATATGTAAACAGGCAGAATATGGTTCTTATATAAGACAATACCTACATAAGACAAGTGTCTGGCGCAGTTGTGAGATCGGTTACTGCTGCTGCAATGGCAGATTATCAAGATTTAACTGAAATTGAACGTGGTGTTATACTTGGCCCACGAGCGATGGGACACAGCATCTCCCAGGCAATGATGAAGTGAGGATTTTCATGCACAACCGTTTCAAGAGTGTACCGTGAATATCAGGAATCCAGTAAAATAGCAAATCTCTGACATCGCTGCAGCCGGAAATAGATCCTGCAGGAACAGGACCAACGATGACTGAAAAGAAATGTTCAGTGTGAAAGAAGTGCATCCCATCCGCAAATTGCTGCAGATTTCAATGCTGAGCCACCAAAAAGTGTCAATGAGCAAACCATTTAATGAACATCATCAATATGGGCTTTTGGAGCCAAAAGCCCACTTGAGTATGCTTGATGACTGCACGGCATAAAGATTTACACCTTGCCTGGGCCCATCAACATGAACATTGGACTGATGATGACTAGTAACATGTTGCGTGGTTCAGACAAGTCTCATTTCAAAATGTATCAAGTAGATGGACGTCTATGGGCATGGAGACAATTTCACAAATCCATGGACCCTGCATGTCAGCACGGGACTGTTCAAGCTGGTGGAGGCTCCGTAATGGTGTGTAGTTGGAGTGATGCAGGACCCCTGTTATGTCTAGATATTACTCTGACAGGTGACACATATGCCAGCATCGCGTTTGATCACCTGCATCCATTCATGTCCACTGTGCATTCCTACGGACTTCAGAAATTTTAGCAGGATGGTGCGACACCCCATACATCCAGAATTGCTGTAGAGTGGCCCCAGGAACACTCTTCTGAGTTTCAACACTTCCACTGGCCACCAAACTCTGCAGACATGAACATTATTGAGCATATCTGGGATGCCTTGCAATGCCGTTCAGAAGAGATCTCCATTCCCACGTACTCTTTCGGACTTATGGGCAGCTCTGCAGGATTCGTAATATCAGTTCTCTCCAGCAGTACTTCATGCTCGCAGGGCCCTACATGATATTAGGCAGGTGTACCTGTTTCTTTTGGCTCTTCATTGTATTATTGAGGGATGTTAAGGGGCTGTCAGATATGGTTTAGGGAGGCTTAAAAGGAAGTATTCCACCTCAGAGGCTCATTTTGATGTGTGCTGTTGGCAGAAAAGTTATCTGCATGGGTACTGTGTTTGTCATTTGTTTATGAAATTTGTGCTCCATACCTTCTTGATGGGCTTTTGTAGCTGCACGCCCAAGAGATCTTATTATGTGGAAAATTGTGCCAGACCCAAGAGTTCTTATTATGTGGAAAATTGTGCTGGAATTTCCATGTTTTTTATTTTGTAAACCCTCATTGCTAATTTGTAAAGGCCTCGTCACATCTTCTGTGGAGGCTGAGTTGCCACTGTTGTCATGGTAGTCCAAGTTTGTGAGTTCGTGAAGTGGCTTCTGGTGGAGTACACTGCTAACACAATTTCTCCCTGTCACTATTAGACAGCTATGCCCCAGGGGAACGAAGGTTGTGCAACACTCCAACAAATTAGTAACAAAGTCACACAAATGAGTTACAAAGGTTTACGTATCTTTGTGACTTTTTCAATGATTTAAGTCTGCGACACTGCATCCAATATAACACAAAAAAGGCCCACAATGGCTAAGTGTAAATAATAGTAAGTAAACTTGACAGTACATAGGAAATGTAATTTAGAACACCTATCTGCTCACTTCTAAGAGTTCACTGACAACTTTCCCTGTGTAAGTCAGCCCTGGCCAAAGATATATAACCAAGTGGACGAGAGCTGCTCTTCTCTCGAGTAGGCTTTTGTCCGTTGTCATCCAGTCATTGTTGGATTGTACTCTGCTGGCAATTGGCCAAGGTGAAGTCAATTTCTTCATCCTCAGCGTTGCCCATGGTGCTGGTGGAACTCGCGCAAGTGGCGAGTTTCTATGGCGCTGGCACCAGTTCGCATCTTTGCGGCTGTGGTGCTTTTGCCCTGGCTATGTATTGTTCGGACGACACAGCACTTTTGAAGCTGACTAATTGTGCCATTAGGAAGCCTTTTTCTAAGGGAGAGATGTTTTAATATGGTACTGTAGTGAATTTTAATACCTTCAAATATTTACTGTTGTAACTCTGTTCACAACAAAGAGACTGTTGGAAAGTGAGCTTTTGCTCAATGAGGCCTTCATCAAAAACAGACAACACGCACATGCATTCTCATGCAAATGCAATACATACATGACCACAGTCTTTGGCAGCTGAAGACACTTAACAAGGCAGATAAGATCAAAGTCTTGTTCACCCCAAGCAGACAAACTGGAGAGTTTGCACAATGGTTGTGCTCTGTGGTAAACAGTAATGTTTTCTGAGTAAGTAAGAATGTTGTTATGCTTCGAAACTCCTACAGATGATGATGCCAGCCGCACCTAGTTGATCAGTTACATTTGACTTGTCAGAGAATATTTTAATTGGATCTGGCCACTCCATATGCTTGTTATGAATATGTTGTTAATGCTTGATGTGTGAAATACCCTTTAGTACAGTCTGGCATTCTACGGATCGGAGCGTAGAATATCAGGTCCCTTAATTGGGCAGGTAGGTTAGAAAATTCAAAAAGGGAAATGGATAGGCTAAAGTTAAATATAGTGGGAATAAGTGATGTTCTGGCAGGAGGAGCAAGACTTTTGGTCAGGTGAATACAGGGTTATAAATACAAAATCAGATAGGGGTAATGCAGGAGTAGGTTTAATAATGAATAAAAAAAAAATAGTAGCATGGATTAGCTATTATGAAGAGCATAGTGAACGCATCATCGTAGCGAAGGTAGACATGGATCCCACGTCTACCATAGAAGTACAAGTTTATGTGCCAACTAGCTCCGCAGATGATGAGATTGAAGAAATGGATGATGTGACAAAAGAAATTATTCAGATAGTTCAGGGAGATGAAAATTAAATAGTCATGGGGGACTGGAATTTGATAGTAGGAAAAGGAAGAGAAAGAAAAGTAGTAGGTGAATATGAACTGGGGGTAAGGAATGAAAGAGGGAGCCACCTGCTAGGATTTTGCAGAGAGCATAACTTACTCATAGCTAACACTTGGTTTAAGAATCACAAAAGAAAGCTGTATATGTGGAAGAGGCCTGGAGACACTAGAAGATTTCAGATAGATTGTATAATGGTAAGACAGAGCTTTGGGAACCAGGTTTCAAGTTGTAAGACATTTCCAGGGGAAATGCAGATTAAAACTGAAGAAACTGCAGAAAGGTAAAGTTTAAGGAGATGGGATCTGGATAAACTGAAACAACCAATGGTTGTAGAGAGCTTCAGAGAGAGCATTAGGGAATGATTCACAAAAACGGGGGAAAGAAATACATTAGGAGAAGAATGGGTAGCTTTGGGAGATTAAATAGTGAGGGCAGCAGACGATCAAATAGGTAAAAAGACAAGGGCGAGTAGAAATCCTTGGTAACAGAAGTGAGATTGAATTTAATTGATGAAAGGAGAAAATATAAAAATGCAGTAAATGAAGCAGGTGAAAAGGAATACACACATCTTAAAACTGCGATCAGCAGAAAATGCAAAATGGATAAGCAGGGATGGCTAGAGGACAAATGTAAGGATGTAGAGGCATATATCACTAGGGATAAGATGGACGTTGCCTATAAGAAAGTTAAAGAGACCTTTGGAGAAAAGAGAACCACCTGTATGAATATCAAGAGATGAGATAGAAAACCAGTCTTAAGCACAGAAGGGAAAGCAGAAAGATGGAAGGGTATGTAGAGAGTGTATACAAGGGCACTTGAGGGCAATATTATGGAAATGGAAGAGGACGTGGATGAAGATGAAATGGGAGATATGATGCTGCGTGAAGAATTTGACAGAGTACTGAAAGAACTACTGATAGCCTTGGTAGAGCCAGCCATGACAAAACTGTACCATCTGGTGAGCGAGATGTATGAGAAAGGCGACATACCCTCAGACTTCAAGAAGAATTTAATAATTCCAATTCCAAAGAAAGCAGCTGCTGACAGGTGTGTAAATTATGGAACTATCAATTTAATAAGTCATGGTTGCAAAAGATTAACACGAATTTTTTACAGACAAATGGAAAAACTTGTAGACGGCAACCTCGAGGAAGATCAGTTTGGATTCTATAGAAATGTTGGAACACACGAGGCAGTACTGACCGTATGACTTATCTTAAAAGATAGATTAAGGAAAGGCAAATCTATGTCTATAGCATTTGTAAACTTAGAGAAAGCTTTTGACATTGTTGATTGGAATAATTTATTTGAAATTCTGAAGGTGGCAGGGGTAAAATACAGGAAAAAGCTATTTACAATTTGTAGAGAAACCAGATGGCAATTATAAGAGTGAAGGGGCGTGAAAGGGAAGCAGTGGTTGAGAAGGGAGTGAGACAGGTTGTAGCCTATTCCTGATTGTATTCAATCTGTATATTGAGTAAGCAGTAAAGCAAACAAAAAAAAAAAAAAAAAAAAAAAAAAATTAGAGTAGCAATTAAAATCCATGGAGAAGAAATAAAGACTTTTAGGTGTGCCGGTGATGTAATTCTGTCAGAGACAGCAAAGAACCTGGAAGAGCACTTGAATGGAATGGACAGTGTCTTGAAAGGAGGGTAATAGATGAACATCAACAAAAGCAAAACAAGGATAGTGGAATGTAGTCAAACTAAAACAGGTGATACTGAGGGAATTGGATTAGGAAATGAGACACTTAAAGTAGTAGATGAGTTTTGCTATTTGGGGAGCAAAACAACTGATGATGGTCGAAGTGGAGAGGATATAAAATGTAGACTGGCAATGGCAACGAAAGTGTTTCTGAATAAGAGAAATTTTTTAACATCGAGTATAGATTTAATTGTCAGGAATTCCTTTCTGAAAGTTTTTGTGTGGAAGTGAAACATGGACGATAAACAGTTTAGACTAGAACAGAGTAGAACCTTTTGGAATTTGGTGCCACAGAAAAATGCTGAAGATTAGATGGGTAGATCATGGAACTAATGAGGAGGTACTGAATAGAATTGGGGGGGGGGGGGGGGGGAGAAGTGGAAGTTGTGGCACAACTTGACTAGAAGATGCGATCAGTTGGTTGGACACATTCTGAGGCATCAAGGGATCACCAGTTTAGTATTGGAGGGAATCGCGGAGGGTGAAAATTGTAGACTGAGACCAAGAGATGAATACACAGCGGATCCATAAGGATGTAGGTGGCAGTAGTTACTCGGAAATGAAGAAGCTTGCACAGGATGGAGTAGCACAGAGAGCTGTGTCAAACAAGTCTCTGGACTGAAGACCACAACAGCAACAACAATAATAACAGTCTAGCACATTTTTTCCACATTGTTTTGTCGGATACAGAACAATTTCAGATCAGTAGTAGTTGCAGAGCAACCTGTCACTCACAGGTACTGTTCACAGTGTCGATCAGTCACATATGAATGCTGTGCACAGCACCTGAAACTGACTGGTTGCCCTGTAACTACTGTGTGTCCAAAGATCTTCTGTAAAGGAAGAAAACCTGTTATCATTGTAGAAGATATTTGACATTTTGGTTTACTTCAAGACAGTTTAATGGTTCCTCCACTTGTTAATGTGTCAACTTTTCATAAGAATGGTTGATATCACTTTTGGGGAGTATATGATGTTGCACAAAATGTGTAGCAGACAAAAAGGAATTTCAAAGTGCTAGCTCGTCTCATTTACTGTATTTTATATATGCGGTTTTTCCTATGAGTATCGTACATCCTCGTTACACTATTTAGACATATAAATTCATTTTCAAGATATACTATTTTGATTGAGTAACAAATGGAAAACTAATTTTATAATTGTGTTTCACAGAAGTTTGCATTTTGTCCCTTCTATCATCATCATCATCATTTAAGACTGATTATGCCTTTCAGCGTTCAGTCTGGAGCATAGTCCCCCTTATAAAATTCCTCCATGATCCCCTATTCGGTGCTAACATTGATGCCTCTTCTTATGTTAAGGCTATTACTTCAAAATCGTTCTTAACCGGATCCAGGTACCTTCTCCTTGGTCTACCCCGACTCCTCCTACCCTCTACTGCTGAACCCATGACTCTCTTGGGTAACCTTGCGTCTCCCATGCATGTAACATGACCCCCACCACCTAAGCCTGTTCGCCCTGACTGCTACATCTATAGAGTTCATTCCCAGTTTTTCTTTGATTTCCTCATTGTGCACACCCTCCTGCCATTGTTCCCATCTACTGGTACCTGCAATCATCCTAGCTACTTTCATATCCGTAACCTCAACCTTATTGATAATGGTAACCTGAATCCACCCAGCTTTCGCTCCCATACAACAAAGTTGGTCGAAAGATAGAACGGTGCACAGATAACTTAGTCTTGGTACTGATTTCCTTCTTGCAGAAGAGAGTAGATCGTAGCTGAGTGCTCACTGCATTAGCTTTGCTACACCTCGCTTCCAGTTCTTTCACTATGTTGCCATCCTGTGAGAATATGCATCCTAAGTACTTGAAACCGTCCACCTGTTCTAACTTTGTTCCTCCTATTTGGCACTCAATCCGTTTATATATCTTTCCCACTGACATTACTTTTGTTTTGGAGATGCTAATCTTCATACCATAGTCCTTACATTTCTGATCTAGCTCTGAAATATTACTTTGCAAACTTTCAATAGAATCTGCCATCACAACTAAGTCATCCGCATATGTGAGACTGCTTATTTTGTGTTCACCTATCTTAATCTCACCCAGCCAGTCTATTGTTTTCAACATATGATCCATAAATAATATGAACAACAGTGGAGACAGGTTGCAGCCTTGTCTTACCCCTGAAACTACTCTGAACCGTGAACTCAATTTACCGTCAACTCTAACTGCTGCCTGACTATCTATGTAAAGACCTTTAGTTGCTCGCAAAGGTTTGTCTCCTATTCCATAATCTCGTAGAACAGACAATAACTTCCTCCTAGGAACCTGTACATATGCCTTTTCTATATCTATAAAGCATAGATACAATTCCCTGTTCCACTCATAACACTTCTCCATTATTTGCCATAAGCTAAAGATCTAGTCCTGACAACCTCTAAGAGGCCTAAACCTGCACTGATTTTCATCCAATTTGTCCTCTACTAATACTCGCACTTTCCTTTGAACAATGCCTGAGAAGATTTTACCCACATCGCTGATCAAAGAGATACCTCTGTAGTTGTTACAATCTTTTCTGTTTCCATGTTTAAAGATTGGTGTGATTACTGCTTTCGTCCAGTCTGATGGAACCTGTCCCGACTCCCACGCCATTTCAATTATCCAGTGTAGCCATTTAATACCTGACATTCCACTGTATTTGATGAGTTCCAACTTAATTTCATCCACTCCAGCCGCTTTATTGCACTGCAATCTACTGACCATTTTCTCCACTTCCTCAAATGTGATACTATTTCCATCATCATTCCTGTCCCATTGTACATCGAAATCTGAAACATTACTGATCGTATTTTCACCTACATTGAGCAACTCTTCAAAATATTCCCTCCATCTGCCCAAGGCGTCAACAGGATTCACCAACAGTTTTCCTGACCTGTCATTTCTTGACTTGTCATTTCCTTCTTACCTCCCTTTCGAAGACTGCCAATTACACTCCAGAATGGTTTTCCAGCAGCTTGACCCAAGGTCTCCAACCTGTTTCCAAAGTCTTCCCAAGATTTCTTCTTGGATGCTGTAATTATCTGTTTGGCTTTGTTTCTTTCTTCAACATAACTTTCTCTATCTACCTGATTTCTAGTATGTAGCCATTTTTGATATGCCTTCTTTTTCCTTTTACAGGCTGCCTTGACTGTGTCATTCCACCAAGCTGTTTGCTTCATCCTACCTTTACACACTACTGTTGCAAGACATTCTTTGGCCACTTCTAGTACTATGTCCCTGTACCTTGTCCATTCCTTTTCCAGTGACTGCAATTGACTACATTCAACTAACTGGTACCTTTCTGAGATCACTGTTATGTACTTGTGTCTGATTTCCTTATCCTGAAGTTTCTCCACCCTTATCCTCCTACACATGGACCTGACCTCCTGCACTTTCGGCCTCACAATACCAATTTCACTGCAGATTAAATAGTGATCAGTGTCATCAAAGACTCCCCTGAATACACGTGTGTCCCTCACAGCCTTCCTGAATTCCTGATCTGTTATTATATAGTCAATGATAGATCTGGTTCCCCTGCCTTCCCAAGTATACCGGTGAATGTTCTTATGTTTAAAAAAGGAGTTTGTGATTACTAAGCCCATACTCGCACAGAAATCCAAGAGCTGTTTCCCGTTCCTGTTAGCCTCCATATCCTCTCCAAATTTACCCATAACCTTTTCATACCCTTCTGTTCGATTTCCAATCCTGGCATTAAAATCACCCATGAGCAGAACACTGTCCTTGTCCTTTACTCTAACAACTACATCACTGAGTGCGTCATAAAAACTATCCATCTTATCTTGATCTGCCCCTTCACAATGCGAATATACTGACACAATCCTAATTTTCTTGCTAGACACTGTCAAATCTATCCACATCAGTCGTTCGTTTACATGCCTTATTGCAACTACACTGGGTTCCATTTCTTTCCTGATGAAAAGCCCTACACCCCATTGTGCTATTCCTGCTTTGACTCCTGACAGGTAGACCTTGTATTCTCCCACTTCCTCTTCTTTCTCACCCTTACCCGAATGTCACTAACAGCTAAAATGTCCAACCCCATCTTCCTTGCAGCCTCTGCCAGCTCTACCTTCTTCCCAGAGTAGCCCCCATTGATATTAATAGCTCCCCATCTCGTTACCATTCGTTTGCCGAGTCGTATCTTAGGAGTCCCTGGTTTGTCAATTAGAGGTGGGATTCCGTCACCTCCAAAGGTCCGAGGCGTTTTGCTCTGATTGTTGCCAGCATCATATTTATATTACCAGGGAAGCAGGTTGCTAGCCTTACTTGCCCTGGGTCCCATTGAGTTTTACCCCTAATGGTTGAGGGATTAACCGGTGGATTTGGTAGTCTTTGTCGTCTGAGCACAAAGGTGGCCACGACTCGGAATATGTCCGAGATGCCCAGCCTTATTCCAAAGTAACTGGTATCTTTCTATAAATAATTTAATTTCTAATACTTCCTCTGTTCCCCCATCTGAGTTGCTGTTTATTTGTTAATGTGTTATGCCAAGATCTGTTTTCACTTGATTTTAAATATTGTAGTCAATCTGTTATTTTATCTCATAAAGACAAACAAATTAATTATTTATATTTAGTATTTAAACAAGTCCTTCAGTAAGCAAGAACTTTTGCCAATTAATATGCCTTGTTGCTTACAACTGTAATTTTTTCACAGATGGAACGACGACACCGTTCCAGTTCAGGGCGCTATGCTGTCTTGCGCAGCAGCCTCAAAGATGCACTGGCAATTCAGGATGAAGTTGCCCAAATTCTGACTGAGAATGCTGACTTAGTTAAACAATTCCAACAGCTCATTGTCAGCAATGGCAAAGATGGGGATATCCTGCTGTCATAATTTTCTTCAGTCTTTCATGCTGAATTTGTGTGGGTGTATGGTATGCTATTGCTATAATGTAATCAGTTACATATGAGCTACCAGAAATGAGAAAGTTTCAGTAGGTAGCTTGCAGCAACAACTCCTCCCTTGTATTGTCTTCCACGAAGATTACCGAAGGAGAATATATCTGTAGAACTAACTGTTTGTTGTGGTGTCTGAAGAAATTGAGTCATATAGAGAAGCAGTATTAAATCAGTAAGCAGGCAGTGACTGGCTAATTTTGAATTGTAGTTATGGAGCTCCATCAAGAGACTAGTGTGAGTTGTGAGGGAGTTCCTGTTTTTTGTACTGGCAATCACAAGTTTCATATTCTGTGAGAAATGAAAAGTTATTCAGAGTATTCATAAATCAGGTGAAAAACACATTACAGTAGAAAGTGATTTTATTAAAGTTCCTAGATGGATGTAAGTGTGACATATAGCAATTTTATTTTATTATGTAAATAAGAAATAAATTTTTTATAACTGGTGTAGCACTTCATAGAAGCATTTTTATTTTCAGTTCCTATACAATTAAGAAAATGAAAATATTTATGTGGACTTATGATTATAATCGACTCATAAACTACCTTATGCTTTAATTGGCCACTAGAACATACAGTGAGCGGAACCAAGTCATGCTCTCCAACAGTGTGTGGATGATGGCTGAGTCATTGCTCTAGATTATTTTCTTTTGATTGTATATTTTTGTATCTATTACATAATGTTCCTTTGTTCAGAAGAAGACTACAATTTTGAAGGACTAACAACACAATTGACAGCTGCCCATCATCCAGTGAGTTGAGATCTGTCCTATCATTCATTGTTTAGCGTCCCAGACTTTTCATTGTTGTAGTAGGTATTTGCTTATTTCATTGTTAACCGCAGATTACTAAACTGTCATGAAACTTACGATTGCCGTAGGGTGTAAAAGAGTACGTTGTGTTTTAATTTGGTACGTAACATACCATTGGAGATCTAATAACTGCAAGTAGCTAATGCATTACCTGTCAATTACAACTTCCTTTGAATAAAATGTGGAATAGTAAACTTTACAATAGTTTAGTAGCAATGTAACATCCCCCCCCCCCCTCCCCCACCCAGTGTTCTTGGGTTAAATGTAACTGTCTGCACTTACTGTTGTTTGCCATCCCAGACAGTTACATGGATTCTCTCCCCCTTTCTCATTATTTTTATTTACTTTATATTTTTTGCCCTGTTGTATTTCCACATGGTGTAGGTTTGAGTTACATTTCACATGTCATTAGTGCAGCTTGATTTGTTTGTAATTAAAACATTTTTAGGGACAGAAGAAGTAGTTGGCGATCTTTCATTACAGTATTTGTATGACCATGGGTTGCATTTTCTCCTCCTCCTCTGCTTAGAACCTCTTCACCCTTTCCTTTATTCTCTCATATTCTTCTTCAGAAATCTCAAGTAATCTCTTCTCTTGTCTGCTCCGTTGGTGACACTATATTCTTTTCCTGTATCTTCTTGTGTCGTTTACCTCTGGCATATTGGTTGGACTACTTGCTTTTCCAGTTTTCTGTCACTTCCACTCAGTTCTGACAAATCCTTCTCGAGCTCAGCTTGTCACTATCCTGCTTTGATATATTTGTTTTTGGTGTTTCATTTCAATCCGTATGTTGACAAGTAAGGAATCAACATGCGCTATTACCAGAAATAATAACTTTCCACTACTCCTGTGATAAATCAACAAAGGGGTCAAATTGAGGGTATTAGGCTCCTTTCACTCTGCAGTTGTCTTCAGTGCATGAATTTACTGATCTTTTTGCATTGTAAATGTTCCCACTCTAGTTCAATTAATGATAAAATGAATGCTGGCCTGAACTTTCAATAACTAAGATGACTTTTCATTAATTGAAATTTATAGTCTACAGTGATATTATCCACCTGCAGACCACACTGTGTATTAGTTTTCACAAAATCAGGTAATTTTCATTGACTCCATGGAGTCTAACCTATTTGTATGAATGACAACTAACACTAGTTTCTCAAATCTAAATTGCATAACATGAGTTGGTGACGACTGACAGTGCTTATCAGACACACTGACAATGGCTTAGTAGTAAGTGACTCACAGAACAAGTCTTGATTGGTCCTGTCTATACTGCATATTTAAAGGGTATGAAATTTTGTATAAATAACTTACCAAATGTTAAAATACACAATAATTACATTGTCAAGGACAGAAAATGTAGACTATGCTTGTATTTTTAATGAGGTCACTCTTTTGGTTGGGTATTCTTTAAATGGAGTTACCATTGGGTTCTACTGTTATGCACAGACATTTTCAGTGCACAAATTTGCCTGCCAAGATTATTCTAGAAAAAAAACCATATACACACATCAAAAAACATTTTGCATCATCTCAGTTCTGAGAGTTCCGAAACAGTGTACAGAAAATTGGAATAAAGATCAACATTATTATCATTTCTGCCCTTTCTATTGCTCATGAAAACCAAACATTGCATATTGTACCACCATACAGCGATACATTCAGAGGTGGTAGTCCAGCTTGCTGTACACACCAGTACCTCTAAAACCCAGTAGCACGTCGTCTCGCGTTGATGCGTGCCTGTATTCATCATGGCATACTATCCACAAGTTCATCAAGGCACTGGTAATCCAAATTGTCCCACTCCTCAACGGCGATTCAGCATAGATCCTTCAGAGGGGTTGGTGGATCACGCCTTCCATGAACAGCCCTTTTCAATCTATCCCAGGCATGTTTGGTAGGGTTTATGTCTGGAGAACATGCTGGCCACTCTAGTCGAGCGATGTCATCATCCTGAAGGAAGACATTCACAAAATGTGCACGGTGGGGTTGCGAATTGTCGTACATGAAGACGAATGCCTCGCCAATATGCTGCCGATATGGTTGCACTATCGGTTGGAGGATGGAATTCATGTATTGTACAGCTGTTATGGTGCCTTCCATGACCACCAGCGGCGTACATCGGCCCCACATAATGCCACCCCAAAACAGCAGGGAACCTCCACCTTGCTGCACTCGCTGGATAGTGTGCTAAGGCATTCAGCCTGACTGGGTTGCGTCCTAATACGTCTCTGATGATTGTCTGGTTGAAGGCATATGCGACACTCATTGGTTAAGAGAACGTGATGCCAGTCTTGAGCAGTCCATTTGGCATGGTTGTTTGGCCCATCTGTACCGCACTGCATGGTGTCGTGGTTGCAAAGATGGACCTCACCATGGACGTTGGGAGTGAAGGTGCACATCATGCAGCCTATTGCGCACAGTTTGAATCGTAACACGACATCCTGTGGCTGCATGAAAAGCATTATTCAACATGGTGGCGTTACTGTCAGGGTTCCTCCGAGCCATAATCCGTAGGTAGTGGTCATCCACTGGAGTAGCAGCCCTCAGACGGCCTGAGTGAGGCATGTCATCGACAGTTCCTGTCTCTCTGTATCTCCTCCATGTCCGAACAACATCGCTTTGGTTCACTCTGAGATGCCTGAACACTTCCCTTGTTGGGAGCCCTTCCTGGCACAAAGTAACAATGAGGACGTGATCGAACTGTGGTATTGACTGTTTAAGCGTGGTTGAACTACAAACAACACGAGCCATTTACCTACTTCCTGGTGGAATGGTTGGAACTGCTCGGCTGTTGGACCCCCTCCGTCTAATAGGCCCTGCTCGTGCATTGTTGTTTTAATCTTTGGGCGGGTTTAGTGACATCTCTGAACAGCCAAAGGGACACTGTCTGTAATACAGTATCCACAGTCAACATCTGTCTTTAGGATTTTTGGGAACCAAGGTGATGCAAAACTGTTTTTTATATGTGTATTTTGAAATATTTCATTAACCAACAAGTTTTCCTAGTAACAATATACATCACAAAATAGTAATACTGTGTTTTGAGTGGTTTACACATTAGAATTTGAACAATTTTATGTTTCTTACAACAACACTTTTGGATAGTTATATTTCCTCAGCTAAAAAACTTTGAAAGAATACAATATATTCTTTAAATGAAAGGAAAATAGGGCAGACAATCTTCAAAGAAACACTGGGTCAAAATTCTGAGTGCATGTGGGTGAATATTTTGTCAAGTAAAATATTTATCTGCAAAACATTCATACCACGGTCACCAATCAAATGTAAGTTATTTCTTAAACAACAAGGATGAAAAAATCTGCCTCATAAAAATACTTTGACATTTGAGGTAAATACTGTATATGGATTAAGTAAGAAAAAAAGAGAATGGGAAAGTATTTGCCTTAGGAGTGATATAAGAACTACGCCAAATTGTGGAAGGCAACAGAATACCTCAGCAAATTGCTGTCCTTGCATAATACAGTCCACATTTACTTATGGAAGGATGAAGTGAATACTGAGGTGCCACACAAAAGGGTGATAGAGGAGATATAATTCCTGAATGCAATAAAAAGGAAAATAGACTGCATATGACATAAATTATGAGAGGAGGCACTTTTAAGAAAAGGTAAATACAAGGAAAGAGATGGTGACGGAGGGAGAATTTCAAATCGTGGATTATGTGCTGGATGACAGCACATTTGGCAGCATTAAGAAAAGAGCAATGGACAACCAGAAAACGAGCCCAGGAGCTGCTAACATAATAGGATGCATTTCAATGGAGTTTCCCCACTTAGTGACATTTCAAGTGCTATGTCTGTAGACAAATATTTTTGGGAATATAAACACACAGAAATCAATGTTTAAATTGTTACTCAATCAAACTTATTACATTTTGACACCCATTTCACTGATGGTACATCACTAAAAACAATTTGATATTTTAATTTTTTAAAAAAATTTGCATTTGGAAGAAAGTACCACACAGGTATGTATTACAAATACATTACACTTCAAGTGGTTGACACAAATATGGTCTTAAATATTCATTTCTGGAAAATTAAGTATTACGGGTATCACTTATGTGGTAATTTGAGAAGATGTCAAGAATTTAAATATTGGAATTTCCATACATAATACTGGGAGAACCACACGATATCGGCTTTTCTCAAATCTTCCATGAAAACCTATCTATGCACACAGTGTTTGGAATAAATGTAGAAAATATGGTTGAGAGCAACAGAAGAGGTATTATTACTATGACAGTAAGGATAATAAAAAACTTTGGTGAAGATGTACTGGAAAATGTCCATGATTAAAACACACGTGAATTGTTGTTGTTGTTGTGGTCTTCAGTCCTGAGATTGGTTTGATGCAGCTCTCCATGCTACTGTATCCTGTGCATACATCTTCATCTCCCAGTACTTACTGCAACCTACATCCTTCTGAATCTGCTTGGTGTATTCATCTCTTTGTCTCCCTCTACGATTTTTACTCTCCAGGCTGCCTTCCAATGCTAAATTTGTGACCCCTTGATGCCTCAGAACATGTCCTACCAACCGGTCCCTTCTTCTTGTCAAGCTGTGCTACAAACTCCTCTTCTCCTCAATTCTATTCAATACCTCCTCATTAGTAATGTAATCTACCCATCTAATCTTCAGCATTCTTCTGTAGCACCACATTTCGAAAGCTTCTATTCTCTTCTTGTCCAAACTGCTTATCGTCCAGGTTTCACTTCCATACATGGCTACACTCCATACAAATACTTTCAGAAACGACTTCCTGACACTTAAATGTATACTCAATGCTAACAAATTACTCTTTTTCAGAAACGCTTTCCTTGCCATTGCCAGTCTACATTTTATATCCTCTCTACTTCGACTATCATCATTTATTTTGCTCCCCAAATAGCAAAACTCCTTTACTACTTTAAGTGTCTCATTTCCTAATCTAATTCCCTCAGCATCACCTGACTTAATTCGACTACATTCCATTATCCTCGTTTTGCTTTTGATGATGTTCATCATATATCCTCCTGTCAAGACACTGTCCATTCCGTTCAACTTCTCTTCCAAGTCCTTTGCTGTCTCTGACAGAATTTCAATGTCATCAGTGAACCTTAAAGTTTTTATTTCTTCACCATGGATTTTAATACCTACTCTGAATTTTTCTTTTGTTTCCTTTACTGCTTGCTCAATATACAGATTGAATAACATCGGTGAGAGGCTACAACCCTGTCTCACTCCCTTCCCAACCACTGCTTCCCTTTCATGTCCCTCGACTCTTATAACTGCCATCTGGTTTCTGTACAAATTGTAAATAGCCTTTCGCTCCCTGTATTTTACCCCTGCCACCTTCAGAATTTGAAAGAGAGTATTCCAGTCACCATTGTCAAAAGCTTTCTCTAAGTCTACAAATGCTAGAAAAGTAGGTTTGCCTTTCCTTAATCTTTCTCCTAAGATAAGTCATAAGGTCAGTATTGCCTCACGTGTTGCAACGTTTTTACGGAATCCAACTGATCTTCCCCGAGGTCAGCTTCTACCAGTTTTTCTATTCGTCTGTAAAGAATTCGTGTTAGTATTTTGCAGATGTGACTTATTAAACTGATAGTTCGGTAATTTTCACATCTTTCAACACCTGCTTTCTTTGGGATTGGAATTATTATATTCTTCTTGAAGTCGGAGGGTATTTCGCCTGTCTCATACATCTTGCTCACCAGATGGTAAAGTTTTGTCATGACTGGCTCTCCCAAGGCCGTCAGTAGTTCTAATGGAATGTTGTCTACTCGTGGGGCCTTGTGTCGACTGAGGTCTTTCACTGCTCTGTCAAACTCTTCATTTAGTATCATATCTCCCATTTCATCTTCGTCCCCTTCCATTTCCATAATATTGGCCTCAAGTACATCACCCTTGTATAGACCCTCTATATACTCCTTCCACCTTTCTGCATTCCCTTCATTGCTTAGAACTGGGTTTCCATGTGAGCTCTTGATATTCATACAAGTGGTTCTCTTTTCTCCGAAGGTCTCTTTAATTTTCCTGTAGGCAGTATCTATCTTACCCCTAGTGAGACAAGCCTCTACAGCCTTACATTTGTGCTCTAGCCATCCCTGCTTAGTCATTTTGCACTTCCTGTTGATCTCATTTTTGAGACGTTTGTATTCCTTTTTGCCTGCTTCATTTACTGCATTTTTATATTTTCTCCTTTCATCAATTAAATTCAATATTTCTTCTGTTACCAAGAATTTCTACTAGCTCTCGTCTTTTTACCTACTTGATCCTCTGCTGCCTTTACTACTTCATCCCTCAGAGCTGCCCATTCTTCTTCTACTGTATTTCTTTCCCCCATTCCAGTCAATTGTTCCCTTATGCTCTCCCGGAAACTCTGTACAACCTCTGGTTCTTTCAGTTTATCCAGGTCCCATCTCCTTAAATTCCCACCTTTTTGCAGTTTCTTCAGTTTTAATCTACAGTTCATAACCAATAGATTGTGGTCAGAGTCCACATCTGCCCCTGGAAATGTCTTTCAATTTAAAACCTGGTTTCTAAATCTCTGTCTTACCATTATATGATCTATCTGATACCTTCTAGTATCTCCAGGATTCTTCCATGTATAAAACCTTCTTTTATGATCCTTGAACCAAGTGTTAGCTATGATTAAGTTATGCTCTGTGCAAAATTCTACCAGACGGCTTCCTCTTTCATTTCTTACCCCCAATCCGTATTCACCTACTACGTTTCCTTCTCTTCCTTTTCCTACTCTTGAATTCCAGTCACCCATGACTATTAAATGTTTGTCTCCCTTCACTACCTGAATAATTTATTTTATCTCATCATGCATTTCATCAGTTTCTTCATCATCCGCAGAGCTAGTTGGCATATAAAGTTGTACTACTGTAGTAGGCGTGGGCTTTGTGTCTATCTTGGCCACAATAATGCGTTCACTATGCTGTTTGTAGTAGCTTACCCGCACTCCTATTTTTTTATTCATATTTAACCTACTCACGCATTCCCCCTATTTGATTTTGTATTTATAACCCTGTATTCACCTGACCAAAAGTCTTGTTCCTCCTGCCACCGAATTTCACTAATTCCCACTATATCTAACTTTAACCTGTCCATTTCCCTTTTTAAATTTTCCAAACTACCTGCCTGATTAAGGGATCTGCAGTCCACGCTCCGATCCATAGAACGTCAGTTTTCTTTCTCCTGATAATGATGTCCTCTTGAGTAGTCCCGCCCGGAGATCGGAATGGGGGACTATTTTACCTCTGAAATATTTTACCCAAGAGGACGCCATCATCATTTAACCACACAGTAAAGCTGCATGCCCTCGGGAAAAATTACGGCTGTAGTTTCCCCTTGCTTTCAGCCATTCGCAGTACCAGCACAGCAAGGCCGTTTTGGTTAATGTTACAAGGCCAGATCAGTCAATCATCCAGACTGTTGCCCCTGTAACTACTGAAAAGGCTGCTGCCCCACTTCAGGAACCACATGTTTGTCTGGCCTCTCAACAGATACCCCTCCATTGTGGTTGCACCTACGGTACGGCCATCTGTATTGTTGAGGCACGGAAGCAGCCCCACCAATGGCAAGGTCCATGGTTCATGGGGGGGGGGGGGGGGGGGGACACGTGAATTACTTGTAACTAATTTAGAGAACTATTTCTTGTGAATGAAGGTTTACGTGGAATATTTCTGAGTATTGGGGTATACTATTTAGTCTCAGTAGATATGGATAAATTCCCGTTTGTGTACCAAATATTACTGCTTCTTTTATGGCTATAGCTTCTGCTGTGCTCTCAGACAGAAGTTCTGGGATGTCAAGTTGTTCGAACAGTGATGGTTGTGGGGATACAAAACCAAAGCCAATTGGTCCATTTGTGAGTATTAAGAATGCATAAATAAGGCAAAGACAAACATTTACCAATAGACGATGGGTGCATGGTGCACAGAAACACAAAATACAAAACATGTAACACTAGTTTTCAAGCTCTTGCTCTAGTAAGTCTAAACAACTTTCTACACACAACTACAGGGTGTACATAAAGTCCGGGAACACTTTCAATTATTTATTGCACAAGAACTAAACATTGTACAGATGTCATACAATTGTATTTTGAACTCTGAAAGTTTTATTTACAAACATTTGATATGCGAACCATGAGTGACCCGGCCGACATTAATACGGTAATCGAATTCTTGCCATACCCGTCCCAGCATGACATCGTCAACTGTGGCAATTGCTTCCCGTATTCTCTCATGGAGCTCTGCTGCATCACGTGGTAGAGGCGGTACATACACCAGATCTTTAATGTGTCCCTACAGAAAAAAAGTCAACGGAGTGAGATCTGGTGATCGGGGATGCCATTTCATGAAACAACACACAGAAAGCCCGATCCGCACCTGAACTCGCCATGTTTGTGGCTAGCGCAGACTATCGGCAAATTACCAATCTACACTGTGGCGGTATGCAGGAAAAAAAAAAACTTTCATCGTTTCTCTTTAAAATGACATATGTATGATATCTGTACAATATTTGGTTCTTGTGCAATAAATAATTGAAAGTGTTCCTGGACTTTGTGTGCACCCAGTATATACTCGCAGTATCAGTGAGACTGATTACCGAATATCAAGTATCGAAAGCAGTTGCATGAGTAGACAGAGGTGTAGAGGAGCTCGGGAAGGATGCATGAGGCAAGGAGGCTGTAGCAAATAATGTGAGGCAGGTCATTCGTCAGACAACTTAGTGGCTCAAGATGAAAGGAGTTCAGAGGGTATAGCGTATAAGGGATAGAGAGTGGGAAGGGGAGGGGGCGGGAACGGAAGGGAGCAAAGGAGAAGAAGGCAGTGAAGAGGATGAGCCTTGCACGAGTGCAGCCTCTTACCAGCTGTTGACATTGACTTTACTGAAGAAATCATTGAAGAGGGCTGTAGTAACTGAAATAATTAAACCCACCAAATTATTATTAGACTGTAAAATTATTCTATCCCAAAACCTGAGAAATGAATCCATCTCCCTGTCACACCAGCAACCCCATGCACACCTACCACTCCTACCTTTTACCTATTCCACCAGCCACACCGTACAGGTCTCCCCATGGTCGCCCTATTGTGGCTGGATATAATGCTCCCACTGAATGAACCTTTACCTTTGTTGACCAATACCTCCAAACCATTATTTATAACTTCCCACCCCACATTAAGACACTGATCACTTCTTCTGCTGTTTTTTCACATTTCCTCTCCCTGTTGGTAATTATGGATGCAATATCCTTCTACACCAACATCCCTTGCGACCGTGGGACACTACCATTCCCAACATCCTCCTGATACCAGACCCACCACCTCTTTTCTAATCCTCCTGGCCAACAGCATCCTGACCCACAATTATTTCACTTTTTAAGGTCAAATCTATAAACAAACCTGTGATACTGCCATGGGTAGTCCCATGGCAATACTGCCTTGGGTAGTCCCATGGCATCATCTTATGCCAATTTATGGGCCACCTAGAGGAATCCTTTGTATCCAGTCAACACGTAAAACCCCTTGTATGGGTCCGATTCACTGATGACATTTTCATGATCTGGACTCATGGCAAGGACAACTTTCTCCTTCCCCAGTACTCGTAATACATATTTCCTCTGCTTCACCTGGTCTTTCTCAGCTGGATGATCCACCTACCTAGATGTTGATCACCACTCAGTGGCTCCATAAATAAGTCCTTTCATATCAAGTGCACCAACAACCAACAGTACCTCCACTTTGACAACTGTGATCTGTTCCAGTCACAAAGCCGCCTCCAAACAGGCTTACCACCTGTGGATGCTGCGTGGAAAGCAGTTGTCGAAATATACCAATATCGTACCACAGCCTTTATTGGCAGACAATATCCTATACTGCTCATCTATGAGCAGATCTCTCATTCCAGCTTCTGCTCTGACACTAGTAACCCTGTTGAACAGCCACCAGCCAGCACTCCGCAAATCATTTACTATCATGCTAATCTTGAAAAGCTCATCCACATCCAACACCAAGGCTTTGAATACCTCTCATCATACCCTGAGATGAGGGATATCCTACTCACATCACCCCAAAGTAGTGTTCCGCTGTCCACCCGACCTGCACAGTATCCCTGTTGATCGATACTCCAATCAAGCCCCCAATTCTGCACCACAAAGGTCATTCCTTTGTGGTCGACGCAGGTGTAAGACCTGTCCCATACAGCCACCTGCCACCTCCTACTGCTGTCCAGTCTCAAGCATCTGTTACATGTGTGAAAGCAGCCATGTTATATTCAGCTATGCTGTAATTACTATGCAGCATTCTATGTGGGGCATGACGAGTAACCAACTGTCCACAGTCAACTGAATGACGGCTGTCAAACTGTGGCAAACTGCAAACTTGACCATCCAGTTGTCAAACATGCTGCGCATCACAACACTAATGACTTCAACAGCTGCTTCACTACACTGGGAATGTGGATACTCCCTTCCAATGTAAGTTTCTCTGAACTACTACTACTTCTTCTCCTCAGCGATGACAGGCCCTGTAGACCACATTCTGCATCAACTATCTGCTTCCACCGCCTTCTATCTCTTGCAGTCTCTCTCCACTGTGCGGAAATTCCTAATGCTGCAATGTCCTTCTCTGTGTTATCTTTCCACCTTGTACGAGGTTGGCTCAATGGTATTGTTGCCTGGAGAGGTCCTTCAAATGCTTTTTTGGTGATTCTGTTGTTTTCCATTCTAGCCACATGTCCAGCCCATTGCAGTCTCGTATTTTTTAATTTCTGGATGATAGTGAGTTGCTTCATTAGCTGATAAATTTCATTGTTCTTTTGAATTCTCCATATGCCATTCCCCAACACAGGTCGCCAGATTTTTCTCATTACTTTTCTTTCAAAAACATTCAGTTTTTTCTTTCATTTTTTGTAAGTGTCCAGCTTTTTGAACCGTACAATACTATGGGGCAGATTTTAGTGTTGTATATCTTCATGTTGGTGGTGATTGACAAAGCTTTACTTTTGAGTGGTACAGACATCTTGAGCCTGAGGCTATTCTTTCGTTTATATCCACCGTTATGATATTTTGACTGTTGAAACATGATCCAAGGTATTTAAACTGAAGAACTTTCCTGAATTTAGAATGTTGGTCAATTTCAAAGTAAGGATTTGGGTTTATGGCTCGACCTATTTCCATATATTCTGTTTTCTCTTGGTTAATCAAAAGCTCCATTTTGCTGGCACTGTGCGTGAGAGATCTGTACATGTCTTTCAGTTCTTTTTCAATTTCACTCAGCAACATTATATCATCTGCATAAACCAGGAGTTATACTTCACTGTATTTGAATTGGAGACCATTGTATAGATGTAAATTACTCTCCTGAACCACTTTCTCTAATGCAAGGTTGAAGAGGACACACGAAAGAGCGTCTCCTTTTTGTAAGCCTATTTTAATCGGAAAGGCGGGGAATATGGATCCTCTGAACTTCACTGCTGCGTGGGAGCCATCCATGCACAGTTGTATCATCCTAATGATTTTACTGGGTGTACTAAATTATCGTAACATGTTGTAGAGGGTACTTCTGTGGATGCTGTCATAGGCTTGCTGGAAGTCAATGAAGAGACAGTGGATGTTTTTGTTGAATTCTCAATATTTCTCAAAGATCTGTCGTATAGTAAACAAATTATCAGTTGTGGAACGGTTTGTTCGAAATCCAGCCTGGTAATCTTGAATAATGCGTTCTGCGTAAGGTTTAAGTTTTTCCAGAATGATCATTGGCAGGATTTTGTATGTTATGTTCAGCCAACTGATTCCTCTGTAATTTCCACATTCCATTCTGTTTCCTTTCTTGTGTGTGGGACAAGTTATTGCAGTTTTCCAATCTTCAGGCAGTGTTTCAGTGTTCCATACCATTGTGATAAGGTTATAAATTTCTTTGTGCAGTTTGCTTCCACCTTCTTTTAACATCTCTGCTGATGTCTGGTCCTCGCCTTCTGCCTTGTTGTTTTTCAGCTTTTGAATGGTGTGGATCGCTTCCTGTTCTGTGATTCTACATTCGTCATTATTAATGCTGTCACTCTCAGACATTGCATAATTGAAGGTTATGTGCGGATCAGTGGAATTTAACATTTCTGAGAAATACTTTTTCCATCTTTCGAGGATATCTTCCAGCCGTGTTAGTATATTTTGATTTTTATCTTTTATGAATAGGTTTTCACTTTGATAACATCTCGTACTTTTCTTTGTATACTGAAACAACTTCTTTGAGTTTCCATTCCTGCTTTCCACTTCTATAGATTCTAGGACTCCAGTTAGATGCTTCCTTTTCTCTGGTCATAGAACTCTTGCCATTTCTCTTCTAACCGCCTTGAAGGTCTTCCTCCTGTCCTCTCTCTCCTTATTTTGCAGCCACAGTATGCTGGCTTCTTTCCTCTTTTCCACTGCTCTCTCACACTTTTCGTTGAACATTTCTGTTCCTTCGTTTTCTTTTTCCTGTCCAGTGTTTTTTCTGCTGCATCTGTTACTACAGTCTTTATTATTTCCCAAGCCTTCTTGACACTATTTACCTCCTCAGCTTCTTGCAATGCTGTAAATCGGTTATTTATTTCAGTCGCATAGGTTTCTTTAACAGACAGTTCCTTCAGTTGTTCGATGTATAAATTAGGTTTTGGTGTGATTTTTGATTGTTGATTCCAAATCATCTTGGTTTTCATCTTTCGTACCACTAGTTCCTCTCCATGTTCTGACATCTCTTATAAATGAAGTGCAATGAAGATCTGTCATAACATGGTCAATATGATTTACTGTTTTGCCATCTGGAGAGCACCATGTACCTTTGTGTATTTCTTTGTGAGGGAACATCATCGAGCAAATTCTTATATTCTTTGACAGTACAAAATTGATCATTTTTAATCCATTTTTGTTTGTGGTCGAGTGCTTGCCATGTTTTCCTATTGTGGGGATGAACATATCCTCTTTACCTATTTTTCCATTAAAGTCCCCTAGGATAATTCTCTCCTCCAGGCTTAAACCTCCACTAACAGGTTTCCCACTTTTCCCTTCTTTCTTTTGTCCCCACCACTCCTCTCCCACCCAGATTGTGCTGTACCTTTCCCCCATCACTCTTCCTGCCCCCTCACCTCATGTGTGTATTTGAAACAGTTAACGCAGAACAGGGAATCAGTGATCATAAAGTGGTTACAGCATCGATGATTTCAGCCGTAAATAGAAATATTAAAAAAGGTAGGAAGATTTTTCTGTTTAGCAAAAGTGACAAAAAGCAGATTACAGAGTACCTGACGGCTCAACACAAAAGTTTTGTCTCAAGTACAAATAGTGTTGAGGATCAGAGGACAAAGTTCAAAACCATTGTACAATATGCGTTAGATGAGTATGTGCCAAGCAAGATCATAAGAGATGGAAAAGAGCCACCATGGTACAACAACCAAGTTAGAAAACTGCTGCGGAAGCAAAGGGAACTTCACAGCAAACATAAACATAGCCAAAGCCTTGCAGACAAACAAAAATTATGCGAAGCAAAATGTAGTGTGAGGAGGGCTATGTGAGAGGCGTTCAATGAATTCGAAAGTAAAGTTCTATGTACTGACTTGGCAGAAAATCCTAAGAAATTTTGGTCTTGTGTCAAAGTGGTAGGTGGATCAAAACAAAATGTCCAGACACTCTGTGACCAAAATGGTACTGAAACAGAGGATGACAGACTAAAGGCCGAAATACTAAATGTCTTTTTCCAAAGCTGTTTCACAGAGGAAGACTGCACTGTAGTTCCTTCTCTAGATTGTCGCACAGATGACAAAATGGTAGATATCGAAATAGACGACAGAGGGATAGAGAAACCCAACTAAAATCGCTCAAAAGAGGAAAGGCCACTGGACCTGATGGGATACCAGTTCGATTTTACACAGAGTACGCGAAGGAACTTGCCCCCTTCTTGCAGCGGTGTACTGTAGATCTCTTAGAAGAGCGTAGCGCTCCAAAAGATTGGAAAAGGGCACAGGTCATTCCCATTTTCAAGAAGGGACGTCGAACAGATGTGCAGAACTATAGACCTATATCTCTAACGTCGATCAGTTGTAGAATTTTGGAACACGTATTTTGTTCGAGTATAATGACTTTTCTGGAGACTAGAAATCTACTCTGTAGGAATCAGCATGGGTTTCGAAAAAGACGGTCGTGTGAAACCCAGCTCGCGCTATTCGTCCACGAGACGCAGAGGGCCATAGACACGGGTTCACAGGTAGATGCCGTGTTTCTTGACTTCCGCAAGGCGTTCGATACAGTTCCCCACAGTCGTTTAATGAACAAAGTAAGAGCATATGGACTATCAGACCAATTGTGTGATTGGACTGAGGAGTTCCTAGATAACAGAACGCAGCATGTCATTCTCAATGGAGAGAAGTCTTCCGAAGTAAGAGTGATGTCAGGTGTGCTGCAGGGGAGTGTCATAGGACCGTTGCTATTCACAATATACATAAATGACCTTGTGGATGACATCAGAAGTTCACTGAGGCTTTTTGTAGATGATGATGTGGTGTATCGAGAGGTTGTAACAATGGAAAATTGTACTGAAATGCAGGAGGATCTGCAGCGAATTGACGCATGGTGCAGGGAATGGCAATTGAATCTCAATGTAGACAAGTGTAATGTGCTGCGAATACATAGAAAGATAGATCCCTTATCATTTAGCTACAAAATAGCAGGTCAGCAACTGGAAGCAGTTAATTCCATAAATTATCTGGGAGTACGCATTAGGAGTGATTTAAAATGGAATGATCACATAAAGTTGATCGTCGGTAAAGCAGATGCCAGACCGAGATTCATTGGAAGAATCCTAAGGAAATGCAATCTGAAAACAAAGGAAGTAGGTTACAGTATGCTTGTTCGCCCACTGCTTGAATACTGCTCAGCAGTGTGGGATCCGTACCAGATAGGGTTGATAGAAGAGATAGAGAAGATCCAACGGAGAGCAGCGCGCTTCGTTACAGGATCATTTAGTAATTGCAAAAGCGTTACGGAAATGACAGATAAACTCCAGTGGAAGACTCTGCAGGAGAGACACTCAGTAGCTCGGTACGGGCTTTTGTTAATGTTTCGAGAACATACCTTCACCGGAGAGTCAAGCAGTATATTGCTCCCTCCTATGTATATCTCACAAAGAGACCATGAGGATAAAATCAGATAGATTAGAGCCCACACAGAAGCATACCGACAATCCTTCTTTCCACGATTAATACGAGACTGGAATAGAAGGGAGAACCGATAGAGGTACTCAGGGTACCCTCCGCCACACACCGCCAGGTGGCTTGCGGAGTATGGATGTAGATGTAGATGTGGTCTCTCTCTCTCTCTTTCCCCCTCCCTGTCTCCTTCTTTATCACCATATTCCTCTCCTTTCCTCCATTCCCCTCCTCCCCTCTCCCATCCTCAATCCTCTGCTCTCCTTTCATCTCATCATACAGCCACTGAGTCATCTTGCAAACGACCTGCCTCGTGCTACCCTGATAGCCTCTCCATGCCTGGTGCATCCTCCCCTACCTCCTCCTCACCATTTTTCCAGGCAGCGGCTTTTGATAATCAATATTCAGTAATCAGTCTTGCCACAGCTGTGAGAGTATAAATCTGGGTGGTTGTGTGTCTGAATATACTCTTACTAGAAACAGAGCTAGAGCTTAAAAGCCAGTGTTTCTGCGTGACATGCACCAGTCCTCTAAAAGTAAGTGGTTGCGTTTCTCTCGTTTTATATATTTTTCCACCCAGGAATTTTAATATTAATAACGCCTTTGATGAAACATCAGAGATCCAATTCATAATATCTTTGTTCCAAGTATAGAAAGAAGGCCTTGAGAACTGAGATTGTATATCCACACCACTTGTGTTGATATGACATTTAATTTCATAAACAAGGTCTGCTGCTAATAACAATAAAGGCTGTGTAGGAAATTAATTTGAATGCAGAGAGTGACATGGTCCATTGATTGAAATTGGAGTAGTAGTCTGTTTATACCCCTTAGAAGGAACTTCTTTGCTAATCCTTAGAAGAAACTTCTTTGCTAATTGAAATCTTTCATTTGTTTGAGATGATGTTCCACTGCTTCAGCTAACAATCCATTTGTAGGTGTAGATCGCATTCTGCTGATGTATATCTGCAGACAACAATATCGGAAAACTATTAAGTTTAGACAGCACTTTTTTTGATAAACTGCTGTAAAGGATATTTCAATAGTCCAATACTGATGCAGGGTGGTTAAAAAAAGTTTACAAACTGACATGGCACATTGGGCATATGATAAGCATATCAGTAATCACATAGGTACTGGGGGTCGCAAAGGCCATCTGGGGCTACCAAATGGCGTTGCAGTTATTTAGTCAAATGTTAAAAATGGATGTCCACTACAGGAGATGCTTAACATTTTGTCCAGATGATCGAGGCTTGCCCGACAATGACGATGCACTGGACACCACAGCCTTTCCAAGATACCTGGTGTATCTTGAAGACATCCTGCTGCCACAACAATCCTGCCCACTAGGTCTTCCGGCTATGTAACAGGCATTTCATAACAAGGCCCTTCAGAGACTCCCACAGGAAAAAAATCGATTGGGGACAGATCAGGTGATTGTGGTGGCCATGTGACTGGCCCGCCGTGACTAATCCAGAGCCAGGAAAGGTTGCCTGCAGATGTGTCCTCACATGTCTGCTGAAATGTGCGGTGGCTCCACTGTGCTGAAATTGAATGTGGTGATGAATAGGCACGACATCATCATTCAGTATGTCTGGCATAACCTCTCACAAGAACATAAGATACATGCAGCCATCCTACGATACCAGCCCACACGTTAAGAGTAAATTAGCATTGTGAGGTATGCATATGTGTAGCATGTGGGTTCACGTCCGCCTAAGTATGCAGGTTGTGGATGTTCATCACGCTCTCGAGTGAGAACACAGCCTCATCGGTGAAGAGGACACTTGATGTGAAGCTTCGGTCTGCAGCAGGTTCCTGCAGAAACCACTGCACAAATCCCATGTGCCTGTTGTCCTCTGGCTGCAGTGCATGGATGCATTGGAAATGAAACAGATGCAGTCCTTTGTTGTGTACAGTGTGCCAGATAGAGGGTTGGGGGATATCAGTGGTGCGGGACACACCTGTGTACTTGTTGATAGCATATGATTGCACCTTTTCGAGAATGCTTACTTCTGCTGCAACTGTTTGTGTTGCTTGTTGGTGACCAGCATCTGGCTTGTGCACATGTAACGAGCCGGTTTTGTGCAATCGGCAATGCAGGATGGAGAATAATGTGTGGCATGGCACCTTTCTATCGGGATATTTTGCACAATACAATTGCACAGCTTCTCATCTGTTGCAGTTGGCCACGTCATAAATCAAATGCATCTCAGCCATTTTGCAGTACGTGTAGCTAGCTATGTTACTCCCAACACTTCCACAGTGAGAATGGTCCCCACGCACTCTGCCTGTGTTTGTGTAGCAACAGCTTCTTGTTCCCATAGAGCTCTCTAGTGGCATTTACAACCCGCAGTTCCTATGTGGTTACTGATCCTTGTTGTGTGCACATGTCAGTTTGTAAACTTTTTTGAATCACCCTACATAGCTCCGTATAACATCAGAATAATGGAGGGATGAGCTTCCCACCAAGCACCAGCTATTTTCATAATATTCGTAGATTGTTTTACATTCAATGTAGTTAATCCATATGAAATATTTGTCTAAAGATCATGCACAAAAATTTCACAGATATTTTAACTGGAAATTTTGTTTCATGCAACAGAATAATATAGTTTTATAAAGTGGACAGCTGAGTATTTGTTTCCCAATACTGAAAGGCCACTAAAACTGAGCCATCAAATTAACGTTGAGACAGCTTGTTCTAAGAAGTATTGTGATGCAGGTAACCTTTTGTCTACAGCATATATCATCAGGATACAGGAGAATTTTGACTGCTGAAGTAAAAAATATTTTTGAGATCTGAGGTATAGATTATGTAAAGCAAAGTGTTTGGGACAGCCCCTTGGGTTAAGCCTTTTTCATGTAATTGTGGGGTTAAGTAGTTTATTATTGTGTCGAACAAATATTTCATGTTAATTTGAAAATGATTTGATTTCTGAAACAAAAATGGAAGGAATGCTGCCCATATTTAATAATTTTGGTAGTAGAACTGGTAATAATATATTGCTGTAAGCCCCTGAAATATCTGCAGAAAGTGCTGACCTCTTGTTATTCACGGTTTGTATTATAGTTGATAAAATGGAGTGTGTGTCACGCATTTATTTTCCTTTGTGAAATCCAAGTTGCAACTTTGGAAATAATTCTTGATTCAAGCCACTATTCCAAATTATTTTAATCATGTGTTCAAGTGTTTTATAACAATGCAAGATGATAACTAGGCTGGTATAAATGATTTTTAGCCAAGAGGATTAATGTTGAATTTTGTGATTGGTAGAATAATTTGAAGTGGCCAATCAGGTGTCAATTCTTTCTTCATCTATGCTGTTTTATAAACATCAAGTAAACATATTCGAGTTAAATTAGGCACATGACGTAACACAGAGTGATGTATGGTATCTATCCCATGGAAGAATCTGTAGCATTCTTTAGCACTTTCTGCAGTTATGCATATAGAATGATTGGCATAGAAAGTTATCCAAGTAGCAGTTATTTGTATATTGAAAGTAAGATGCACTGTCAGTGGACTCCATGAATGCTATTAAACAAGTCATCCAGATCTTTGAAGATACTTTCTGCAGGTGAAAGTCTGATTCTTATTTTAACATGCTGGAATACCTCAGATATGTTCATTTGTTTTTTCATATTCCAGAATATTTGCCCATGAGCCTTTTTTGTCATTGTGTTGAGATTTTTTTTTTTTAGTTTGTGCCTGCGTTTTACGAAGTTTAAGCTAATTATTTATAGTAGAATTTTTCCTGTCTTTATGAAATGCAAGTCGTTTTCTGGCAATTTCTTTACAATGTTCAAAGTCTACCATCAAGAAGGATGCTACTTATTCAAGTGCATTAACTTTTACTTCGAGACTGAATGGTCTGCTGCATCCAATATTGCTGTTTTCTCTTTGATGAATCTCCAAGTTTAAGGGTCTTTTGAAATAGTACTGTCTTGCATACTTACACTGAGCTTTCTTAATGTACTAAGGGTATCATGGTTGGCTTTTTCGTATTATTGTTGTTGACGTTCAACAAAATTGGTAGTTGGTCCAATTCTAGTGGGTCTTTTAAAGCTACCATTTGGAAATCTTGACAGAGCTAGAACAACATAATATAATTCCCAGTGCTGATGGTCTTTTGGATGAATAAGGTGTTGGAGTCGGTGAGCCATTATTTATTACAATTAGCTGATTATTCTCTGTCACTCCTAATAAGCAATGCTCAAACTCAGGGAGGTGAAATTTCCATGTATAATGACTGGCATAACTAACTGGCAAGAGACTTTATTCCAGGTTTCAGCATCTATTTTATTTCTTGATGGAGTATAAACAAACATTATGTTGTAAATACATGAAGCGAGAAGACTTAATAGCTATTTTTTTGTAAATTATAAATGTATAATTTTAGATCATGTTAATGTATGAGATGCTATTGTGAACCAAAATTGCCATACCACCTCTTCCAGCTAATGTATCAGGTCTTATTACTGAATATCCATTGGAAGAGAGAGAGAACTAGGTTTCTGTTATGCAGCCCACCATAATCTTCTGTTGATGAACTTCATTTTTTATGTTGATTTTGTTGGATAGAACAGATCTTGGATTCCATTCTAACACCCATAAATTCCTGATTTTGCGAGTAGTGATCTAATTTGCTTCCTAATATGGGTATCAATAGAAGGAGTCTGGATATAATGTACTGAGGAACTACCAATTCATTTTTATGTAGTTGTTCTAACAAAATTTCACAGTAACAAATTAACATGAATTGATTTCCTTTGCTAGTGTGTGTGTGTGTGTGTGTGTGTGTGTGTGTGTGTGTGCAGAAAAAAAAAAATTGGTTAAGCCACAGTACCCTTTGTTATATACCCTTAGCACAGTTGAAAATATTACCACTGAGATGGACATGTATAGGTTGAAACAATTGTGACAACCGAAAATTGTAATTTGAATCCCTGCCTTTAGAAAGTAGTGCTCTATTGTACAAACTAGCCACACCTAAATAGGTGAGATATGAGAAGATAAAGATAAGATTAATTTTTTCCTGAAACAAACAGTTAACAATGGTTCAAGGAGATTAGGATTCAACATCCAGTCAACAAGGTCACTCGAAACTTAGCATGAGATTAGATTAGACAAGGATGGGGAAGAAAATGTGTCATTCCTTTATTTAATGAATGTCTCTTGCATTCACATTAAGTGACTTAGATAAACCATGGAAAATATAAATCTGGATGGCCACACAGGGATATGAACCCAAATAAGCCATCTCACTCAATAACACAGGTTTATAACATATAGACTATTTTGTCCTTTTGCATCTGTCAATTCTGTTTTATGCAACTATTTAACACTGGTCTTCAAAATGATAAATTGTTTGAAACTTCCTGACAGATTAAAACTGTGTGCTGCAGTGGGATGTTCTCTCATTAGATTATGCTATCTTGGCATGGCCCAGTTTCTGTGCTGCAAGTACTTCATCCTATTTCCCAAACTTGACAGAATCTGTCCTGCAGAAGACAATAATCGATCCTGGAAGAAAGTGTATAGCAGAGAAATGACTTATCCACAACCTCGATAAATTACTTACCTCAATACACTTCTCTTCCAACATTTTCACTATTTAATGTCAAATAAAGAGTCAAACTCTCAGACACCCAGTAGAAGTGTGTTTCATAATTACTATTCCCAATCATAGTTACTCAGAACCAACAAAAATCATATTTAATGGGAAACAAAAGAACAGTATATCAAAGAGAAGGTTGCAATCATTGATGGGTATTTCAAGAAGCAAACTTTACTGCTCCAGTAGGTAACAATAATCAAACAACTTCAATGAAAATATTTTCAATTTTTATCTGCAAGAGATTATTAGTGAAAGAATAATCATTTTATTTTTCCTTTCTTGTTGTTGTAATCAATGTTTTTGTGTGTGCTTTGTCTTTCATCTCTTTTATCTAACCCACCTCAATTCATCTTTGACAGTCAGTATTCAATGACCAGGAAACTTTATCCAAGTACAGAGTTTTCATTCTTCCTCAATTCTATTTTTTGTTGTTGCATTATATGAGGGTGGTTTGAAAAGTTCTCGGAACAGAATTGAAAAAAGTACTTACATCTCTGAAACTTTTTTATTTTTCAATGTAGTCTCCTTGTAGATTAATGCACTTGGTCCAAATGATGTTCCAGTGCCTTGATCCCATCTCAAAAATGACTTTCCTCCAGGCCTGCAAAACAGTTGTCAACTCTGGCTATCAATTCTTTATTTGAAGTGAATCTTGGTCTACCAAGAAAAATTTTCAGTTTTGGGAAGAGATGAAAGTCTGATGGACTCATATCAGCTTAATAAGGTGGGTGTGGCAACAATTCGTACCTTAGTTCGTGTAATTTTGCCATGGGGATGGCACACGTGTGCATGCGCGCGTCAAGTTGCGGCACCTATCTTGCAGGTAATTTTTTTCATTTCTAATTCTTCAGGTAAAATGTGATATACCCTTTCAGATGACATCTAGCAATTGTGAGCACTTTCATGCACTTCAATTGGCGATCCTCCATGAGCATTTTGTACACTTTTGCAATGATTTCTGGAGCAGTGACACACCTTAGTCGACCACTGCATGGATCATCATCTAAGCTCTCCCAACCAAATTTAAATTCATTTGTCCACTTGGCAACAGTTGAATATGAAGGAGCAGAATCCTCCAGTGTATTCTGGAAACCGGCATGAATGTCCTTTGCTTTCATACCTTTCTTTACGAAGTACTTAATCACTGCTCGAATCTCAATTTTTTTCCATCTTCGCAAACCACTACGCGGAAACAACAACAGAGCCACGTCACCGCCACAACTCTCTTACAAGAGCACTGATGTGGCACATGTTTACAGGCAACAGTCCATTGAATATCACATGAACAACTCGTTGCACTAGCACTGACCTCTTGTGGTGATTCCGAGAACTTTTCAAACTACCCTCATAATTTTCAGTGAGAGTTACTATGCTTTTATATATATTTCTTTCTTGCTTCTACAATATTTTGTGTCTGTGCTGTAATAATTGAGAATTAAATCTAAAGCTTATAGCACTTATGAGTGCTATATTTCAGCTGTTTAACAGGTTAGTGCTAATGATATCAAAAGCTAAATTCAGTTGAGAAAACTATAAAATTACAGAGACAGAATGGCTGGCGGGCCGTAGCTTACCTTCAGGAGATGAAATTCCAGTACTGCTGACTGACACATTAAATATTCCCTAGCTTTTGAAACTATTTGTTCCTCCCACAGGGAGGGTGGGGGGTGGGGGGGAGAGGGAGGAGAGAGAGAGAGAGAGAGAGAGAGAGAGAGAGAGAGAGAGAGAGAGAGAGAGAGAAGGTTGGGGAAGATCAGAAAGGAGCAACATGTTACTCAGACCCCAGGATGAGAGGACACGGGGAAACAAAATGGGTTTAGTCTAATACTTCTGATCACATGTGATAAAGGCTAAAGGAACTGTATTACACCAAGGTTACTTTAAACAGAAACACATATAGTTCATGTATAGAGCAATTTATTAAACAGCTGCAATATACTCATTTCATGAGAGGTTTCCTATACAAAATAGACAATGATACACAAGCAAAATACAGTGAGTAATGCAGCTTCAGGGATTTGTTTCTTATCACAAACAGTTGCAAGAAGGAGGACAAAATTTGTTGTGATTACAACTGCAACTTTAAGGTAGTATAAAAAAATTCCAGAATGTACAATGAAAGATGCTTTCATTTTCCAAGTTTCACAGCTGCTAACCCGCTGAAATTTTCTGTGTGTGACCTTTGCATTGCTGTACAGTATGCCAAAATAATTTAACAAAGTAATAGAGCAATTATACCATACCTATGGCATAAAACAACTGCTTAAGATAACACTGTATCAATGAACTGGAAAAAGTTTTTATTTGCATACTACACAGGGTCTCATTAATCATTCTTTGATACAATACTGTTTTTATTAACCACACAGATGGTAAATAACAGCTACTTCGGTGCTACGTATCCAGCCCTGCAATTTTCTTCTCTAATAAAGCAGCATTACGCGCAGCCTGTTTGCTTTTTTTATGTTGATCCTGAATTTTTATAAAATGATCCAAAAGTTGCTTGAAGTCCAAGAACTTTTCATGTTTATTACACTCTTCTTTCGTGGCATGAAGAGCTCTGTGAACAATAGAATGGAATTCCCCTTAAATTGATGTTTTATTGGTTTATAAAATTAGAGTACCTTATTTACATTAATGGTGTACATATATAAAAGGAGAGGTGTGATTCCTCTGGAAGAAATTTTGTTTGAGGGATCTACAATAGATTACGGTTAGAAGAGAGGCGAACGCAGCCACAAATTCAGTATAGAAACTGACAGGGATCCCATGGCACCCTGGAGCTTTGTTCAATTTTAACAATTTCAGCTGTTTCTCAACACCACTGACACTAAAAGGTTTCATTCATCTTTTTAATTGTTACAAGGATTGAATTGGGAAATTCTTATGGGCTTTTCTTTGTAAAGTAACATTTGAAAACTGAGTTCAATATTTCAGCTTTTGCTTTGCAACCTCCAATTTCATTTCCTGTCTCATTCGCTAGGGGCTGCACACTATCTTTGGTGCTCCTAACAGCCTTTATATACAACCAGAATTTCTAAGAGTTTCATGAAATATCATTTGACAATATTCTGCAATGGTAATCACTGAAGGCCTAATGTTTGTGGGAAAAAGTTACATATTTTATGAAGCAAAACTCATCTACTGCTAACACGTGATCTATTTCTGGAAAGACTGATTGAGTGTTTTCCTTATATCTGAAATGATTTACCACGGGCTGTGACAGTTAAACCAAGGCAATCACAGTTTCAAATACTGATGGTTTTAACAAGCAAGTTATCACTGAACACCTTCTCAAAATACCCAATTAAATGCTCTTGTGTTCCATTTCCATTATTGTTGTTCAAATCCATTAAAAAAAGAGCAATATGAAATAAATTGTGGGAATATTATAGTGAAAAGAGCACAAAAGAATCTAAAAATAATTCAGACAAGTCCAAAATGTTACAGTTCAGTTGACTGAAATGGTGAAAGAAGAGCCCCAAGAGTTAAAGTTGGCTCTGTTGCAATGCTCTGCAAATTTACCACAACCAAACACACAATACGATTCTGTATACATCTCTATGGCAGTGTGCTGTTCACCTCGATAGCTGAGTGGTCAGCATGGCAGAATGCCATGCAAAGAGGCCCGGGTTTGATTCCTGGCTGAGTCGGGGATTATCTCCACTCAGTGACTGGGTGTTGTGTTGTCTTCACCATCACCTCACCTACATCGACACGCGAGTCGCCAAAGTGGTGTCAACTAAAAAGATTTGCACCAGGCGACTGGTCTACCCAACAGGAGGCCTTAGCCACACGACATTTCATTTCATACCATTAGCCTGAGGAACTTTTAAGCTAAAAGCTGGTGACAGTGCTGCCAGGTGTTGAGGCTCTTCTTCGCTGTACAAACTGTAGTACGTTACTATCTGAAATAGAGGGCAAGGACAACCAAATTATGGATTGCAAAATGAACGAAGCATTCTTACAAAAGAGACACAAAGACAGTTGTATGCAATAAGAACTGCACACTGCTGAGCTCATTCACTGGAGGAATCCAAATGCTACAATAAAATGTCCAATGTGGAGAAAAGTCAGGACTTCATTTCAATCTTTGTGGCTGGAAGGAGCTACAAAACAGCTAGGTGACTGACCCACCTACACTTTCTTGCCTCACATTTCCAATCATTCCTTGTCTCCATGGGTGTGTCCCTGTGCTTCACTAGTGAAGTCATTTCATATAAGAGTATAGATCAGTATGTTGCAGTAGCAATGTTGGATGCCACATTGGCTGCTGCATCTGCCAGTTTGTTGTGCCGAATTTCCACATACTCTGTTACTCAGAAGAGCATCACCTTTTTTCAATGTTGTAAGCTGAATTGGGAGCCCTGGATATCGTGGGCTGTTTTCCCTACTGGGTACATATACCGAACGGATTGCTGTGCATTGACAAGGTTGGAGGAGAGCATGGGTGTTAACGCTGGGAAGGGGAGGGGATGGTGACGGAGTACGTGCCCCACCCACCAAAATATTTTTTAGTCCCTGTTGACAAAAAATGATACCACTGAATAAATGTATCTAAGCTTAACTAATTGCATATATTAAAAGCTCTTAACCAGTAAGAATTAATGGTTTGGTGGATTTGCTAATATCCTAGCAAATCAAATCCACTTATATTTTCATTAAAAAGACAGTCTCCCAAGTTTTAACCAACTGTTGGTATCTCTACGAGTGATGATGGAGTGGGGTAGATAAGCACGAATCTGCTTGGTTTTGTTGGTTTTGCTGTAAGTTCATAAGACGGGTGGCTAGGAGGCAGAAAGCTAACAACGTGATGCCATGTGGCAATCACTTACAGTCTGGTGTTGGTATAATAATAAAGTTACATTCAGTGTATGAGTCAAGAGGAACTGCTATGAACAATGTTCGAGGCAATTCATCAATATTGCCTTTTTTACAACGCAAAGGAACAATGTTAAGTAAATGTTTATTACAAAATGTATATCAATTTCTCAATTTTACTACTACAATGTAGGAGAACCTAGGTTATAGGAATTTATAAACTGTTTTTTATATTGATCTAAATACAGCACATAGCCTATTATTTTCTCTGTTATTATTCTTTGTTTCTTCCCTACAAAAAGGTTTAGGATTTAATAATAATAATAAATAATAATAAATAATAATAATACAAACACTGATGGTAAATTTAAATGTTCATATTAGATAAACTTTTATACTTGGTAGTTGGAAAATACATTTTAATCCATGGTTAAATTAGTATGCTTTAGGAGTTTTAAGTGCCATCAAAACACATGGTCTGAGGCATCCAGAATGCTCCAAAAAGTGGCTTTATGTCCTAATTTTTTCAACTTTTCTCAATGGAATCTCGAACTTAGGTTCTCTTGTGACATACATCCTATTTACTGAGTCGTCTCCTTCCCATCCCCTCCTCCTGTTTAATTGAGTGTTAGTGATGCCTATGGAGACGAGGGCAATTACTGTTGGGGTGGAGAGGTAGCAAGCACTTGGGCTAGGAATGTGGCACTAGTGATCTGGCTCTGATTGAAGAAGGGGCAGTTGACTGTGCTGCACAAGGGTGTGGAGGAGTGCTCTGGTAGGTGAAGAGTACATGGAGTGATAGGTGGAGGTGGCTGTAGGACAGAGTCTGGCAGATATTAAGGCAAGGAGGATTGCAGGATCAATAGGTGTCTCTCCCACATACATAGTTCAGTGAAGCTTGTAACAGGAAGAGGATCCAGTTTGCATGGGTTGTGAAGCAACCATTGAAGTTGGGTACTCAGCAGCACGAACCACTACTTGACGGTCAACTTTGATCTTTGCACAATTTAGCAGTGTCCACTCATTCAGACAGCAGGCATTAGGTGGTCACGCTGGCATAAAAAGCTGTACAAAAGTTACATCAGTGCTGGTATGTGTATGACCACTTTCACAGGTAGGCATAGAATGGTTCCCATGAGCATGTCATGTAGTTGTTTCTAATATAATCCCCTCGAAGAAGACATAGTTATGGGTAGGGATGGCGTTTTTCAGATATTTAAGGAACAAGGTGGTGGGTTTGTATTGAGAGAATTTTGGTCACTGTTTCAAGTGAGGCCACTGCCTCTTTTCTAAACACTTCCAGACAAAAACTGCTTACACAAGAGCCAAAGGACACATATAAGTAAGTGATAGGCGGGAAGGCAAAATGTCATAGCTCAAAGAAGCGGAATGTGGGACTGTGTCCTGTGCAGAATGATCTGAACAGAAACATCCCCTGAGGCAGTCTGCCGAATACAAAAAGTGATGCAGACACTGCTTGACAAGAGACCAGGAAAGGTTCATCAAATTAGCTGCAAAGTAGTAATGGTTAATTTTTGAGAATTAGGTAACTTGATCAAGGAAATTTGAGGAATGGAATATGAACTACAATGCAAAACATAGTACTAGTATATATGAGTAAATGTGTGGTGTCTGTTCTGTTGGACATGTACAATGCCACATTGTTGTTTGACACAGCGGCTGTAAATATCAAATTTCAAAGGAGAGACCAACTCCAGCCGCAATAAGGCATCAAAATAATTTGACGGTGAAAATTGAAAATTTGTGCTGGACCAGGACTTGAACTTTGATCTCCCAATTTAACAGGAGCAGTTCCCTCAACCACCTCACCCATCTGAACATGCTTCTTGTATGACCCAAATTCTTGACTTGTCACATGCTAGTGGCATCCACTGTCCATTCACCCGTATACCGTATGCACAACAGGGTCTGTTTGGGAATACAGGACTGACTGTGAGCAAGTAGGTGAACAGACGGGATGCTACTAGAGTGCAACAGCATGGAAATTTGGGCCAGATGGAAGCGTGTCCAGATGACTGAAGCAGTTAAGGCAACCACTTGCGTTCAGTAAGATGTTGAGGTTTGAGCCCCAATCCAGCACAAATTTTGCACAAATTTTCAGCTTTCGCCACTGGATTATTTCAATGCCTGATGGTGGCTGGAGTCGGTCTCTCATGCAAAATTTGAAAATGCAATTCAAAACTTCAATTGATTGTGACAGATTTTCATCCTATGTAATTACAGTGTATCAATTCAACAGTAGTCTCTGTCTTGTTAATTGTCTGTTTTCAGTGTACAGTTAGTAAATTTTATTTTGCTAATTTTCATAATACAAACAAAGTATAAATGAAAATTTGTGAAGGTATGAAATTTTATTTGTAGATGTATTCCTTTAGTTGTATTTTTGTGTAATAATAATATACTGAATGTATGTTGGTCAGTGCTATGCCTGTTAGGTTGTGATTGTTATCTATGTTCTGTAAATGAAGAGAAAGACAGCTGATAGTGGAAAAATGATGTGAGGATCAGTTATTGTAGATGGAAAGGAAAAAGTCTTTTGTAGCAATGTTTAGACTATGGTATGTGAGAAGGGTGCAAAAAGAACCCCGTGTATACGGGGATAAGGGAAAAAAATTCCGGATTTTTCCTGGTTAAAAGTACACTTTCTCCTGGGTGAAAATATATATTTTTCCTCTTTATGTGACAGTAAACTTTCCCTCAGAACTATAAAACTTATCAATCTTTGAATGGTTTAGGTTTTACAGACTGGTGTAGAACTTCCGGGCACTTTAGAAAATGAACACACACCAAAGAAACACATGTGCATTTTGGGACAAACTTCTAAGTGCAGCAACATGTACACTGCCTATTTTCATATTACGAAAGTATATATTCGAGTTCCACCAATCACAGAACTTTAGTGAAACTGAGATTGTGATGCTTTTGTAAGCCAGTCATAGCTCATAACACGTGATCTCGCCAGCAGATGACAGCAGATCTTCAGAGGACAGGGCACGTGATGTAGTCAGCCAGTAACAACAGCACTGTTATAAAGCGTTGACACACAAATAGGAAAAATTAATGGTTCAATTAACGTAAATAGTATATCTACAAGAAAAGCTAAGCTTTCACATATAGTATTTGTCTTCTTTGCATGTGATACACTTTAAGGTACATCACGCAAATGTGTCAGTAAAATTTTAAATAATGATGTAAATGTCTGGTCTCCAAAGTGTTAAGTCAAGCTTTAAATGAGAGTCAAACACTCTGCGATTTAAGAAATTCAAAGGACATTCTTGTTCATGACGTATTTCACCTTGCATAAAATTAAATTTACTTTGAAAGCAACACTTTTCAAACCACCATTCGCAATATTTTCCCACAACCTATTAGAATTCATTTCACCAATTATCGGACTACACCAGAAAACAGGTTTTACTGCCCACGCACAACTACGATGAAGTAGGAAAACCTCACGTTCATATGTATATGGAATTTACAGATCTTGCATAGCATGAAGAGATCTTACATTACATCATAAACGAAACAGGACATCACATGATACTCTGAAAACATCAGAATTTTGTAAATAATACTAAAATACATAATATTACCTCATGTTTGGTTCTTTATTATGGCTAATGCCATACATGCCGGAAGATGAAAATGTGCATTTGAAATTTGGCAAACAGTTGAAACTAGCCAATGGTGTGGAATGAAACACTTCGTTTCAAATAAATTTACTGCCTCTGCGAAAAAGACTAATAAAAGGCAAATTTCTTTAGCAGATCAACAAAAATAACTTCATTGTTCTGCAAGGAGATTAATGCTTGGCTGCCAGAAATGCGGAAATAAAATAAAATCAGAAATCTGAAACTAATAACATATTTTAGTCTTCCGTAATTATGTGAATTATTTTAATTCACTTGATAGCTCCTGGCCACGGAATTATATTTTGTTGTCATTTAACATGAGAGCTGTAAATAAAGAGTAAATAGCAAAATCACTAAAAGTGGAGACTATACCCCCACCCCACTATAACTCAGACTGCTCTTCGCATGTGCGAATCTAGCAGTTTGGGCATGCCAGAAATTTTTTTCTGGGTAGCATCTGGCTGCTTGTTGGTACTGCTGATACAGCTAACACTCTTAACAGTCACACTTCAAGAAGGTAGAAGGTACTGCTCATACGCGACTCAATAGTGCACGCGCAAGAGCCCGATAGCAACTCTTCAAACTAACCTGGTGTGAACAGTTGTGACGTCACAGGTATCAGAAGCAGTTTGTTGTTAGGAAGAATTGCATGGTCTTCATCCTATAGCCTTTAACACATTTTGATGTTTGCAGACACTTATAGTAAAATTCTCTGTCAGAGTATCAGTTCTTACGAGTCAAAATTACAAAAATTTGACTGAAAACTAAAACAAAGAAAAATTCCCGGAACTCTAAAAAATTCCTGTGTTTTTCCCGGTTTTCTTCCAGATGAAAAAATTCCCAGGTTTTTTCCAGCTGTCCCGGGGCATATACACCCTGAAGAAGCACTGTAATGAGAAGGTGATAAAGTAAAGTTATTTTGGGAGATTTGGCATTGGAACAAAGAGGCTTGTCGGAGACTGAGTAATGGTGTCATGTTGGAACATTTCGGCAAGCTTTCACTCAGACACTGCATATATGGAGTATACAAGGGTTGTGGAGGTGGACCAAGAAAGAAGATAAGTGCGTTGACTGACAGAAAAAAAAAAAAAAAAAATTCAAAAGAGAACAGTAGAACAGAAGAGATCGAGAATTGGAAAATGATAGTATCATGGAAGTATACATGGAAGGTGCCTGGAGATACTGGCAGGTTCCAGATAGATTATGTAATGGCAAGACAGAGATTTAGGAACCAGGTTTTAAATTGTAAGATGTTTCCAGGGCAGATGTGGACTCTGACCACAATTTATTGGTTATGAACTGTAGATTAAAACTGAAGAAACTGCAAAAAGGTGGGAATTTAAGGAGATGGGACCTGGATAAACTGAAAGAACCAGAGGTTGTACAGAGTTTCAGGGAAAGCATAAGGGAACAATTGACAGGAATGGGGGAAAGAAATACAGTAGAAGAAGAATGGGTAGCTTTGAGAGATGAAGTAGTGAAGGCAGCAGAGGATGAAGTACGTAAAAAGATGAGAGCTAGTAGAAATCCTTGGGTAACAGAAGAAATACTGAATTTAATTGATGAAAGGAGAAAATATAAAACTGTAGTACATGAAGCAGGCAAAAAGCAATACAAACTTCTCAAAAATGAGATCGACAGGAAGTGCAAAATGGATAAGCAGGCATGGCTAGAGGACAAATGTAAGGATGTAGAGGCCTATCTCACTAGGGCTAAGATAGATACTGCCTACAGGAAAATTAAAGAAACCTTTGGAGAAAAGAGAACAACTTGTATGAATATCAAGAGCTCAGATGGAAACCCAGTTCTAAGCAAAGAAGGGAAAGCAGAAAGGTGGAAGGAGTATATAGAGGGCCTCTACAAGGGTAATGTACTTGAGGGCAATATTATGGAAACGGAAGAGGATGTAGATGAAGATGAAATGGGAGATATGATACTGCGTGAAGAGTTTGACAGAGCACTGAAAGACCTGAGTTGAAACAAGGCCCCGGGAGTAGACAACATTCCATTAGAACTACTGACGGCCTTGGGAGAGCCATTCCTGACAAAACTCTACCATCTGGTGAGCAAGATGTATGAGACAGGCGAAATACCCTCAGACTTCAAGAGGAATATAATAATTCAAATCCCAAAGAAAGCAGATGCTGACAGATGTGAAAATTACCGAACAATCAGTTTAATAAGTCACAGATGCAAAATACTAACGCAATTTCTTTACAGACGAATGGAAATACTGGCAGAAGCCAACCTCGGGGAAGATCAGTTTGGATTCCATAGAAATATTGGAACACTTGCGGCAATACTGACCCTACGACTTATCTTAGAAGAAACATTAAGGAAAGGCATTTGTAGACTTGGAGAAAGCTTTTGACAATGTTGACTGGAATACTCTCTTTCAAATTCTGAAGGCGGCAGGGGTAAAATACAGGGAGCGAAAGACTATTTACAATTTGTAAAGAAACCAGATGGAAGTTAGAGTCGAGGGACATGAAGGGGAAGCAGTGGTTGGGAAGGGAGTGAGACGGGGTTGTAGCCTCTCCCCGATGTTATTCAATCTGTATACTGAGCAAGCAGTGAAGGAAATAAAAGAAAAATTTGGAGTAGGTATTAAAATCCATGGAGAAGAAATAAAAATGTTGAGGTTCGCCGATGACATTGTAATTCCGTCAGAGACAGCAAAGGACTTGGAAGAGTAGTTGAACGAAATGGATAGTGTCTTGAAAGGAGGATATAAGATGAACATCAACAAAAGCAAAATGAGGATCATGAAATGTAGTCGAATTAAGTCGCGAGATGCTGAGGGAATTAGATTAGGAAATGAGACACTTAAAGTAGTAAAGGGTTTTGCTATTTAGGGAGCAAAATAACCAATGATGGTTGAAGTAGAGAGGATATAAAATGTAGACTGGCAATGGCAAGGAAAGATTTTCCGAAGAAGAGAAGTTTGTTAACATTGAGTATAGATTTAAGCGTCAGGAAGTCGTTTCTGAAAGTATGTGTATGGAGTGTGGCCATGTATGGAAGTGAAACATGGACGATAACTAGTTTGGACAAAAAGAGAATAGAAGCTTTCGAAATTTGGAGCTACAGAAGAATGCTGAAGATTAGATGGGTAGATCACATAACTAATAAGGGAGATTGGGGGTAAGAGGAGTTTGTGGCGCAACTTGACTGGAAGAAGGGATCGGTTGGTAGGACATGTTCTGAGGCATCAAGGGATCACCAATTTAGTACTGGAGGGCAGCATGGAGGGTAAAAATCATAGAGGGAGACCAAGAGATGGATACACTAAACAGATACAGAAGGATATAGGTTGCAGTAGGTACTGGGAGATGAAGAAGCTTGCACAGGATAGAGTAGCACGGAGAGCTGCATCAAACCAGTCTTAGGACTTAAGACCACAACAACAACAGTCTATGTTAAGTATGTTAAATTGAAGACTATTACTAACTATTCAGGCTCTTAATGAGGACTTGTCAGTGAAAGGAGAGAGTAACAGCTTGTGATGTTTTATTTTATTCATCAGTGAAGAGAAAGACATATGTGGACTATTGCAAACAAACAAACAAAAACTGTGTTTATCTGAATCAGTGACTACTCCATTGAAATTAATGTGCAGTCTACTTTGTAGAACTGTTTAATTATTTGTGAAGGCATAGTGCAGAGTTGGTGGAAAGTGAAGTTTAAAATAAATTGACACACCACCAATCAACTTCACATAATAGTGTGTGTTCATTGTTGCCATTAATTACATTTTAAACAAAACTTCTCATTGAAACCAATCCTGGATTCTTTCATGTGTTCTATGAGAATTTTAATGAACATCTAGCTGTTTTTTGGAGTTTTATTTTTAGTCAAAGTAATTTTCACAGGATTAATTAAATTTTGGAAGTATAGGTGCAGCCATTTTGGCAGCCATCTTGGGTCAGCAACAGCTGTTTGGGCCAGTGAGTTTCACACAGCATCCAGAGCCAACTGACAGTCTACAGCTAAAGTCAGACAGGTGTCAGAAATACACCTGTAAAACAATAGCACTGCTTGTTTATTACCAACCTCTATGGTACTCCCATTGACCAAATATGTCACTCAAATGATTAAAAAATTAAATTATGAAAGATAAATTTGCAGTCTGAACCTTGTGAACAGATACAAGAAGCCAGTCCTATTTAGTAATCAGATAAAAAACTAATTTCTTCACAGGATGTATGTCAGGGTGTCTATGTGGACAAGAAAAAAAAATTCCCGGATTTCCCGGTTAAAAACACAATTTCTCCCGGATGAAATTACATATAAAGCAGATGAAAATACATCCATGTTAAGTAACAGTATGCTTTCCCTCAGAGCTGTAAAACCTATCAGTCCTTTGAATCGTAAAGGTCTTATACCGGCGGAGGACGTCCCAGCACTTTAGGAAACGAAATCCAGGAAAAACAATGTGTTTGGAAAGTTGTTTGGTGCGAGACAATATGCACAGAGTTTATTTTCGTATTGCAAAAGTATAAATACCCAAATGTCACAAATTACAGCACGGTAGCTTCTGAAACTCTAAAATAGAGATTGTGTTGAGTGATGCACTTTTGTCAGCCAGTCATAGCTCATGTCACGTGATCTCGCTAGTGAATGATGGCAGTTATTCAGAGCACGAGGCCTACGAAAAAGACAGGCCGCGGCACCTACGTTACGAAGGTAGGCGGAGCTCGCTCAAATCAGCAAAGTGCGTTTCTACACCAGTTAACTCGTAAGTAGATGTGTATGTACGAACAAGAATTGCATCATCTATTGGCATCCACTGTTATTAGTCCTACAATGATAGGAAGTCCATAGGCCTACTAACAGGCTCTAATTTGGCAATTAAAATCGTGCCAAAATGATTATCAGTTGCGTAGAAAAGTCGAGGTGTTCTGGCATGAAAAGACTTGTGACATTGCTCAGTAATGCATTATGCACACTTTTTGAAGGTCAATCACACTTTTTGCCATCGATCGCATAATTTTTTTTATCTATGTAAGAACAACATTAAATATGAAAACTAACTTGAAGCTCGGTCTTTTTTTAGCGTGTGTTACACATTAAGTCATATCAAATACAAATGGGCCGGTAAAATTTTAAATAGTGGCATAAATGACTTATCTTCTGGGCCTGACATTTTTGAAATGGCTGATCCTCAAAGTGTTACGTTTTGAATGAGAGTTATAATGCCCTGCGATTTAAGAAATTCACTGTACATTCTCACACATAACATAAATCATCTTGCGTGGAAATTTCCTTTGAAAGTAACGCATCTCAAGCCACTATTCGTAATATTTTCTGGTGATCTGTTAGAAATGTAAACAATTGGATGTCACGCACATTGAATGCACGTTAGTTGTTACGGACGTACTGCATAATCTTCGACCTAAAGCTTTTGACACTTTTCAGTGTCGGCAAACTGGTCTGTGCATTGTGTAAATTACCCATTTTCTATGCAACTAAACTTTTATTTTGGTGTTATTCTCTGATTTATGTTTCATTGCTGCAGTATTATTCAGCAGTAGCGGACTAAAGTTCTTTGTCAGAGTATCAGATCTTACACGTCGAACCTACAAAACTTTAACTCAAATCTAAAACAATGAAAAATCCTGGAATTCTAAGAAATTCCCGGGTTTTTCCTGGATGAAAAAATTCCCGGGTTTTTCCTGGATGAAAAAATTCCCGGGTTTTTCCTGGATGAAAAAATTCCCGGGTTTTTCCCGGATCTCCCGGGCCGTATACACCCTGTATATACAGCCATTTCAGTTTCACAAAATTTTTGTCGATTGACGATGGTTTCAATTGCACTAGGGCAACCTTCGTCAGAATAAAAAGTTACATGGAATGCCTAAAAAGTACGACGACATGGCTTGAAATAATATAAGCTTAATAGGATTACTTCTGTAAATTATGTAGAAACAATGTACTTGCATGTAAAAGTGCTCTCATCAAAAAGAAATGTCATAGGAACAGAAACTAAAATGTAAATGTATAACAAGCTTGTCAACTAGATAAAATACTTCATGGAATATAATGACAGCCGTAAGGTCGCTTAGGACCAAGAGTGGCATAACACAGCCACTACTGTCAGACTAAACAGCTAACACGCCAAGGCATCCACGAAAAAAGATTTGCGCCATCTAGCAGGAAGTAATTGAATTACAGACAACTTAAGAGCAACTGAGGCATTGCAAGGACAATTTTCAACATTATTGGCAACTAAAAGGAACCCGTGTATGAAATTTACAACATAACGTAACAGTCTTTTTTAAAAAAAAGAAAATGCAGTTAAGGTAATATACAGAGGGGGGGGGGGGGGGATATTGGAAGGAAAAGCAATGTTTAGGAGTCAACATTGAGGAGAGTATTGCCATTCAGACAATTTCAATTAGCGGCTCTATACCTCGAAAAAAGTTTTTGTTGCATAACTGCAACTGTTCATTAAGGATGAGACTGTCCTTCAGAGGTTGGTGTTTAAGAAATCTAGCTCTTCTAAGATGTTATGCTTAAAGCCTTTTACATCTTTAGGAACATTGGTGGCTTTTTCCCCTAGAATATGTTCCTTGAATCTTATCGAAACAGCTCAGCCTGTTTGCTCTACGTAACAGGTGGGACAGTTGTCACAAATAATTTTATAAACACCAGAATTTTGCAAAGGGAGAAGCGTAGGTTTCAAGTTATGTATGCTGTTATTTTTTAAAGAATTATTAGTAGGAAAGGCTACTCTACACTTCTACTATTTTTGAAGCAGACACTGTACTTCGTAAGAAACTGGACCCAGAAATGGTATGGAGAATTTTTTTTTTCTTTTGAGTAGGTTCTTTATTAGAAATGCTAGGATGATGATTCCCTTATTGATATTACTACTAAACATATTATCTACTATGAATTTACTTCATATTGTAATTAAATTCAATTATTTTAAGTTTAATGGAAAACTATATCAACCACTAGATGGCCATGCAATTGGGAATCGCTTAGCAGGAATCCTTTGATATGTGTTCATTAATTCCTTAGAAGTAAAATTTTTCAATAATTTCTCAGCATAAGCTGTAGGCATTCTTTCATACACTAAATACGACAATGACATATTCATCATTTACAAAGGGTCTAATAACGGTATTGATCAACTTTCCAATATTTTTAACAAGTTGCACAAAAATATTTCTTTCACTTGTGAACTTGAAAATGAGTTCCGGCAGCTTAACTTTCTAATTCTCACTCTTACGATAGTAGATGACAAAATTAGCCTCAATATCTTTCATAAAGAAACTTGTTCTGGTCAAATTATACCTTTCATTTCAGTACACCCACATTCTCATAAGAAAACTATTTTTCTTTCAGTGATCCATAGAGCCACCTCCACCCCCCAAAATCAATTGCAGTCAATAATGGCTATGACCCTTCCATAGTAGATAATATTTTTATTAGTAATATCAATAAGAGATTCACCACCCTACGCATTTATAATAACGAACCTAATGAAAAGAAAAATTTTTTCTCTATGCCATTTCTGGGTCCAATTTCTTACAAAATACAGTGTCTGCTTCAAAATAACAATAACTGTACATTAGCCTTATCCACTAAGAATACTTTAAAAAATAACATCATACATAACTTAAAACTTATGCTTTCCCCTTTGCAAAATTCTGGTGTTTATAAAATTATTTCTGACAATTTTCTCACCTATTACATAGGGCAAACAGGCAGAGCTATTTCGATAAGATTCAAGAAACACTTTCTAGGGAAAAAAGGCACCAATGCTCCTAACTCAACATTCACTGATCATTTATTAATCACAGAGCATCATCCTAAAGATGTAAAAGGCTTTAGTCTTAACGTCTTAGAAGAGCTACATGTTTTTAAACACCTATCTCTGAAGGACAGTATCATTCTTAATGAACTGTTGTAATTATGCAATAAAAACTTTTTTCAAAGTATAGAGCTGCCAATTAAGATTGTCTGAATGGTGATACTCTCCTCAATCTAGACTCCTAAACATTGCTTTTCCTTTCAATTTTATGTTTTCTCTGTATATTACCTGAACTGTATTTTTAAAAAAGATTGTTGCGTTATGTGGTAAATTTCATACACTGGTTCCTGTTTGTTACAATTAATGTTTAAAATTGTCCTTACAATCCCTCATTTGCTCTTAAGTTGTCTGTAATATGATTACTTCCTGCTAGATTGCGCATATCTGTTTTCGTGGCTGCCTCGGTGTGTTAGCTGTTTATTTGATGGCAGCAGCTGTGTTATGCCACTCTTGGCCCTAAGCGACCTTGCAGCTGTCATCATATTCCATGAAGTATTTTATCTAGTTGACAATCATATTATACTTTTACATTTTAGTTTTTATTCCTATGACATTTCTTTTTGTCGAGAGCACTTTTGCTCAGAAGTTTTTAACAATGGTGTGATTACATACAAGTACAGTTTGTATGTAATTTATGGATGTACCCTATTATGTGTACTTTATTTCAAACCATATCATTATATTTTTTAGGTATTTCATGTAACTTTTTATTCTGATGAAGATTGCCCTAGTGCAATTGAAACTATGGTCAATTGACAACAATTTTGTGGAACCGAAGTGGCTGTACATACATCCCATAATTAAATAGTGTATGGTTGCAATCTCTTGCTGAAGAAAGCCTTTGATGAAATGAGAGGCTCTTCTTTAAACTTCCCTCTCTTTTCTGTTTTTGCAAAGATTTCAGACAGCTGAGCTACTCAGGACTTCAGAGTTAATTACCAGTTATTAAGAATTCTTCTTATCAAATTAAAATAACAACTGCATTCTTGTCAACAGACTTTATATAGTATTTGAGGAGAACAGCATGTATGTGAATACAGGTTAAGTAAGGAAATGATAAAACTGCTGATAACATTTCTTAATAAGAGGGTGCACATTTCAATAGAAGATATGAAAAAATGTATATGTGAGTTGTTAATTTCAAGGTGAGGACAGCAACAGATCACCAGGAAAGCAGCATCTGAATTGATCTCGTCAATTAATTATGCACAGCAAAAGGTTTTGTGGGCAAATGACTTTGGTTTAATAATGAAGCAGATTACCTATCACTGCACTGGATGTGAAGGCTTGGAATACAGTCGAGTCTTCGTCTCAGCGTATGGAAAGCTTCAGTCTGTGGTAACAGCATCAGCAAGCCATACAAAGCTTGTACTAGGTGTTGTTTCGGAGGAACTTCTAACAGTTCAAGGCGAAGATCTAAAGAATTGGCAGAGGCAGAATGTTTCTTTTAATTAATGTTAAAATTTGTCACAAACTGCAATTTTCTAATCATAATTCAGATTCACATTGAATACAATAACAAAGAGTAAACAGTTATAGAATTGACAAAACTGACTAGCCTTTACTAACTGAGAGATTTGTTTGTGATATGAGACTAACGAGCTAATAAATAATTAAACAAGCAAGATACATTGTCTTAAGTGCTATATACAAATTTTCTTGCTAACAAATAGTGCATAGAACTTACAAGTAAAAATTGGGGACTCTATGAGTTGCACCAGTTTATCTATCTCGGTAAGAAATTCCACAGTCACTTCCAGACTTCCACTGAAAAGTTGTTAAGGCACAATAAAATGATCATAGCAGTATCACACTTAACGTTGATTATAAAATTAAATCAATTTTGTGAAAAGGATACAATTTATGTATTAAGTCGCAAGCATGGCTGTAGTTTTGAGTAAGTAGACATAATGCCACTGTCGCTACTGGATTGTGACACCATGATTCATACAAACAGCGGAAAAGTTGACAGCTTCCCTGCAATGTAAACAAACAAATTGAGGGTACATTTTCACCAGTATATAGTATGAAACAGCAATTATTTCACAAATATTCATGAACATAATGTAAACTTCGTGAAAAATCTTAATGATTGTACGAAACCTTGTTTACCTACTTCAGACTTTACATCCTTGAGTTTTGTTCTCAGTTCAAACAATTCTGGTGATGTCAGGAGAATGGTATTCAGGTTTTCCACCATAATTGCAGCAAATTTAAGATTGTCTTCATGTTGAAGAATTTCTGACAATGTTCGATATACATCTTCAGAATTTAATGACACACACAGCTGCCTAAGTTAAAAAAAGTAAGATAGATTTTGTTTTACAAATGCAATTTTGTCATACATTCAGGTGCTTCATACTGAATTTAAATGTATTTTTCTACATAACAAAGTAGGATTAGAACATTCATAAAATTGTGGGAGATCAATACCATCCCCCCCCCCCCCCTTTTCACTTTCAGTAACAGGGAAACAAAAAAACTAGAATATTACTTTATGGTTGTCTGTCTACTTAGTAAAGTTGTGTAAGACAACAGTTCTAGTATGCTAGGAATTTAGAGAGGAGTACAGACATTAAATGCTCTTTGGAGTACATGTCACAATCAAACAACAACCATTTAAAATCATAACAAAGACAGGTAATAGGGTAGTGGTACAACGGAAAATGTGCCAAGTTGAATCAAACGTGTCTCAACAATTGGAAAACCCATACCATGACTAGAATTACATCTGAATTAATTTATACCACTTAATGCCCTACTGGCACATGGCAGAGCTATTCAGATGTGGGTCTAATCATACAGGGAACAGAATAGTAAATAACGTCATACCTAATATATACTCCTTCAGTGCAGGCTCTATTAAGTCATTTCCAAAAATCAGTACATGCCCATATACCTGGCAGAATGGTACTTGTTTCTCCATCAATTGTAAACAAATACAGGGTGTTTCAAAAAGAATTACCTGATTTCAAAACTCCATACTTGTTGCTGAGAACATAGTACAAACATGACATGACTTGCAAAATACATCTTAAAGTTTTACCTATGCTATTATAAATGCTCTACGTGTCAACCATCATAAGCACGAACAACTTCTCAACAATAGCTAAATTTGCCACAAATTTTTACAGAAGTTATTGTGGCCGTTATTCTGTTCTTCACTTCATGTCACAAGTTAAAGGTGAAATGTACACACTTTCCTTCACACATCACCATAAGAATCATGCGGCCCAAGAATGCAGGGCAGTATCTCAGGGTCCCATTTACCCTATTCAGTCTTAAGGCAGAGTGTCTTTGAGAAATTGATGTACATTGTTGTGTCACTGCGGTCAAGCTCCATCCTGTTGGAAAATGAAGTCATTAGAGTCCTCCTGAAGTAGTGGAAAAAGTCAACCCTGTAGCATTTGAAGATAGCTCATTGCTTCACTGTGCTTTTTTTTTTTTTTTTAAAAAAAAAAAAGGTATCATACACATTTTCACATGAAATGGCACAAAAAACATTCAGTTTAGGTGAGGCTCTGCTCAATAATGTCATTAGGGTTCTAGGGTCCCCATATGTGCACATTACATCAGTTTTCTTTAGCGCTAGCATGAAATGTTGCTTCATCTCTTACAAATTTAGCTATCATCTAGATGATATTTGTGCTGCTGCTCATGGACACAGCATCTGTAACAGCACAGGTAAAACTTTAAGATTTTGTGAGTGTTTGCAATCCATCCCATGTTTGTACTATATTTTTATTAATAAATATGGAGTTTTGGAATCAGGTTATTCTTTTTGAAACACCCCCTACTACCTAGATGTTTTGACTATTATCTTGTTGGTCTAGGCAAATGATAGATATGGATTTTGGCCACAAATCACCTGCTCCAGTTTTATAAAGCATAGAATTTGACACTGAATACAGTAAATCTGTAAAGAATCATTAAGATATAAAAAACTAATGCTGAATAGAACAACGTGTGAATGAATTTATACCCTCAGTGCCACACTGGTAGATCTCTTCAGATATGAGGCTATAGTATACACAGCATTGTCTACGGCACGCCAAACTGGATGCGATTATGATGTGCAGGCTGCTTGCAGGCCAAGGCTTGCCTTGTCTCAGCTCTGGATAATCTTCCACAGAGGTAGTTGGCTGAGCATGCAGTGCAGAATGTTTCAGTTGCCACGACATTCTTCGGTTTGGTTGAATGATGGTGATTGTTCATTGTATAAAGGAAGTTCACAGGCCCAGTGGCTATTTGCACCGAAAGAGGCAGTCTAGTGATCTAAAATCACAAGGCTTTAAAAATGAATGGGAATGGCAGATAAGGACAAGAATTCTAAACATCTATTGTGCAATCGCAAAATCAATGAGTGCCACAAATTTGTCATGGAACAATATACAGTACAATGCAGAAAGAATGTGAAGATGTAATTTATGATGAAAGAGGAAAATATTACACCAATCAACAAACAGGATGCATTCTTCAGTACATCAAGAAGCACTTCGTGCTAGATCTGCAGGTATGGAGCATGTGAAGAAATTCGTGGTATAATCAATAAATTTTCTGAAGACACAAGCATTATTACGCTGTGGGCTGCGAAAGTTTATGATAGAACCAAACTTAGAGTATAGAGTACATTGGTTAAATGAAGTGGCAAACCTGGAACAATTTTCCGATTTGAAACTCACTGTTGTTCAATTTATGAAAAAACGGAAAGCAGGATTGAAAATTAGAACATCCAGAAATGATTGCAGACCTCACTTTTAAGTGCACTTGACTACATACCACCCACAGTAAAACACTGCAAGGTGACAAACAAAATATTTCCGATTTGATGGAGATGCATTTAAAACGAAAATTGCAATGTGCAAGGGACAAATTTGGGCAAAACAACACTGTTCAGTTCCCTAAGCTTCCTGGAATCAAAGAAAATGAGATTTTAAAGGATTAATTGTGGCTCTGAAATAATTAAAAGGATAGTTTTCTAAACATTTTGAGGACACTGCCACTCTTACATCTGTTTTTGAGACTATTTCAGTTGAAAGCAATCCTGTGCATGTGCAGATAGAAAGGACTGATCTCCAATGGAGTTCTCATTTAAAGGACACATTACTTTACATTAAAACTGCACAGGGGGGTCTACATTGTTTTCCTCAGGAAGAGTTTGCACAGCTCCATAATGAGGTTGGAAACACGATGAAATATTTTAATTAACATGTGTGTGTGTGTGTGTGTGTGTGTGTGTGTGTGTGTGTGAGAGAGAGAGAGAGAGAGAGAGAGAGAGAGAGAGAGAGAGAGAGTTTGTTTTTGTTTTGAGACTAAATAAGTCATGACTACATGCCAACCTGAACGCAAAAAACCTGTGAAATTGTTTCTATGCGTCCGTATACCAACAATTTATAACTTACAAAAATTAAAATAAGCAAAATTTGTTTTGTTTGTGATCTGTGTTGTTGAGAAATATGAAACATAAAACCGCACCATATGCAGTGCAATTAAATTACCAATTAAACGTGGTGCATTTGCAGTCCCCCCTCCCCCTTTCCCCCTTCTTAAAGACAGTGTGACATAGATGTGGAGGAAGTAGGCAAGCAGGCAAGGAACCCATAACACTCATGCCAGAGTATGGCTCGCGTGCCCAAATTCGTGGGAGCCCCTGGTATACAGGGAATAGAGCAGTAAATAATATCACATGTTGTTTAGGCTTCTTTAGTGCTGGCTCTATTAAATCAATTCCACAAATCTGTACCTGCCCATACACCTGGCAGGATGATACTTGTTTTTCCTGCAATTGTAAGTAAATATTTACTAGCTGCTTTGACTTACCTGTACGATATCTGCAAAAGGGGGATGTTAGTTGAATACTAAGTTTGAAGCCATCAGACTTCGCCTATTTTTGATTATAATACATGCATATTTAGACTGTAAAATTGTATGAAGAATATGTAGTGTAGATTAAAATATTTTGTACATCAAAAATGTACCTATAACAGGGTCCTTTCTAATTTTTTATAACTTACTGCAAAGATATTTCCAGCTGACAAGCTTAGAATTATGAATTGTGAGGAACACACTCCCTTTGTGTCCTCATGGCACACCAATGAGGCTAGATTTGCCACTAAAGCTGTGTGCAAGATCTTCATAAAATCGCTCCCCTGAATGATTTTTGCTAAGGCCCTAAGTACACTGTCAAAGAGTTCTGACAAATCTTTTATAAAAGCTAGCTCTAACTTTTATAAAAGAAAATCGTAAAAACTATCAAAATATAATATCAAATATTTTATTAAGCATCTTTTATAAAAGATCTTTGATACACATATATTCAGCATCATTCTCAGATTTTGCCAATTCTGTTCTGAGATAGGCTGTAGATATCTTGACCTATGTTACACAGAGGAGATTTGCAAAGTTACCCTGAATAAGCCAGGTGTACACTATACACTGAAAATTGCTAACAGATCGAATACTTCAACATACCGATATCAAATCCTAGCAGAAGGAGGTAGAGAGAGGCAAATTTTCGCCATCACATGAAACATATATTGGAAAGATAGATTAGACTCTCCAGGAGTAGTAGTGTTTATAGTAACAAGCAGAAAAATTTGGTCTAGCAATATCCAAAATGAGTCTGACTACAGGAGTAACCTGAGTTTGTGCACTTACATTAGTTACCGGATATATCCACCAACCTTCAGATTCAGACACATCACATCAGTGACGGAGTCATTTGGGGATAGCCTAAACTCAGTGCACGAAGATACCCTGAGCATATGGCAGTAGCACGTGCCAACTTTAACCGTCTCATTATCGACTGTGAAACCTACACATACATTTTCAGGGGTAAGGATACTCAAGCGATACCAGTAACATTATCTGACAACTCTGCAAACAATTAGTTCAAAAATCCACACAAAAAATAAATGCTTTAGAGCATTCAGTTATAAACAGTATGGATTTTTACGAGAGTGTCACTAGTGACAGAGGAATTGGCAATCATGATATTATCACAATAACGATGATCAACAAAGGCAAAAAGTTTAACAAGAAATGTAGTATGCTTGTATGGTAAAACATATATTGTGTCTTTCTTTTTCTTTTCTTTTCTTTTCTTTTTCTTTTCTTTTTTTTTTTTTCTTTTTCTTTTTTTTTTCCGGTCATCAGTCTACTGACTGGTTTGATGCGGCCCGCCACGAATTCCTTTCTTGTGCTAACCTCTTCATCTCAGAGTAGCACTTGCAACCTAAGTCCTCAATTATTTGCTCGACGTGTTCCAATCTCTGTCTTCCTCTGCAGTTTTTGCCCTCTACTGCTCCCTCTAGTACCATGAAAGTCATTCCCTCATGTCTTAGCAGATGTCCTATCATCCTGTCCCTTCTCCTTATCAGTGTTTTCCACATATTCCTTTCCTCTCTGATTCTGCGTAGAACCACCTCATTTCTTACCTTATCAGTCCACCTAATTTTCAACATTCACCTATAGCACCACATCTCAAATGCTTCGATTCTCTTCTGTTCCGGTTTTCCCACAGTCCATGTTTCACTACCATACAATGCTGTACTCCAGACGTACATCCTCAGAAATTTCTTCCTCAAATTAAGGCCGGTATTTGATATTAGTAGACTTCTCTTGGCCAGAAATGCCTTTTTTGCCATAGCGAGTCTGCTTTTGATGTCCTCCTTGCTCCGTCCGTCATTGGTTATTTTACTGCCTAGGTAGCAGAATTCCTTAACTTCATTGACTTCGTGACCATCAATCCTGATGTTAAGTTTCTCGCTGTTCTCATTTCTACTACTTCTCATTACCTTCGTCTTTCTCCGATTTACTCTCAAACCACACTGTGTACTCATTAGACTGTTCATTCCATTCAGCAGATCATTTAATTCTTCTTCACTTTCACTCAGGATAGCAATGTCATCAGCGAATCGTATCATTGATATGCTTTCACCTTGTATTTTAATTCCACTCCTGAACCTTTCTTTTATTTCCATCATTGCTTCCTCGATGTACAGATTGAAAGCTACAGCCTTGTCTTACACCCTTCTTAATACGAGCACTTCGTTCTTGATCGTCCACTCTTATTATTCCCTCTTGGTTGTTGTACATATTGTATATGACCCGTCTCTCCCTATAGCTTACCCCTACTTTTTTCAGAATCTCGAACAGCTTGCACCATTTTATATTGTCGAATGCTTTTTCCAGGTCAACAAATCCTATGAAAGTGTCTTGATTTTTCTTCAGCCTTGCACCCATTATTAGCCGTAATGTCAGAATTGCCTCTCTCGTCCCTTTACTTTTCCTAATGCCAAACTGATCGTCACCTAGTGCATTCTCAATTTTCTTTTCCATTCTTCTGTATATTATTCTTGTAAGCAGCTTTGATGCATGAGCTGTTAAGCTGATTGTGCGATAATCCTCGCACTTGTCAGCTCTTGCCGTCTTGGGAATTGTTTGGATGATGCTTTTCCGAAAGTCAGATGGTATATCGCCAGATTCATATATTCTACACACCACCGTGAATAGTCATTTTGTTGCCACTTCCCCCAATGATTTTAGAAATTCTTATGGAATGTTATCTGTCCCTTCTGCCTTATTTGATCGTAAGCCCTCCAAAGCTCTTAAATTCCGATTCTAATACTGGATCCCCTATCTCTTCTAAATCGACTCCTGTTTCTTCTTCTATCACATCAGACAAATCTTCACCCTCATAGAGGCTTTCAATGTGTTCTTTCCACCTATCTGCTCTCTCCTCTGCATTTAACAGTGGAATTCCCGTTGCACTGTTAATGTTACCACCGTAGCTTTTAATGTCACCAAAGGTTGTTTTGACTTTCCTGTATGCTGAGTCTGTCCTTCCGACAATCATATCTTTTTCGATGTCTTCACATTTTTCCTGCAACCATTTTGTCTTAGCTTCCCTGCACTTCCTATTTATTTCATTCCTCAGCGACTTGTATTTCTGTATTCCTGATTTTCCTGGAACATGTTTGTACTTCCTCCTTTCATCAATCAACTGAAGTATTTCTTCTGTTATCTATGGTTTCTTCGCAGCTACCTTCTTTGTACCTATGTTTTCCTTCCCAACTTCTGTGATGGCCCTTTTTAGAGATGTCCATTCCTCTTCAACTGTACTGCCTACTGCGCTATTCCTTATTGCTGTATCTATAGCGTTAGAGAACTTCAAACGTATCTCGTCATTTCTTAGTACTTCCGTATCCCACTTCTTTGCGTATTGATTCTTCCTGACTAATGTCTTGAACTTCAGCCTACTCTTTATCACTACTATATTGTGATCTGAGTCAATATCTGCTCCTGGGTACGCCTTACAATCCAGTATCTGATGTCGGAATCTCTGTCTGACCACGATGTAATCTAATTGAAATCTTCCCGTATCTCCCGGCCTTTTCCAAGTATGCCTCCTCCTCTTGTGATTCTTGAACAGGGTATTCGCTATTACTAGCTGAAACTTGTTACAGAACTCAGTTAGTCTTTCTCCTCTTTCATTCCTTGTCCCAAGCCCATATTCTCCTGTAACCTTTTCTTCTACTCCTTCCCCTACAACTGCATTCCAGTCGCCCATGACTATTAGATTTTTGTCCCCCTTTACATACTGCAGTACCCTTTCAATATCCTCATACACTTTCTCTGTCTGTTCATCTTCAGCTTGCGACGTCGGCATGTATACCTGAACTATCATTGTCGGTGTTGGTCTGCTGTCGATTCTGATTAGAACAACCCGGTCACTGAACTGTTCACAGTAACACACCCTCTGCCCTACCTTCCTATTCATAACGAATCCTACACCTGTTATACCATTTTCTGCGTCTGTTGATATTACCCGATACTCATCTGACCAGAAATCCTTGTCTTCCTTCCACTTCACTTCACTGACCCCTACTATATCTAGATTGAGCCTTTGCATTTCCCTTTTCAGATTTTCTAGTTTCCCTACCACGTTCAAGCTTCTGACATTCCACACCCCGACTCGTAGAACGTTATCCTTATGGTAACCTCCCCCTTGGCAGTCCCCTCATGGAGATCCGAATGGGGGACTATTCCGGAATCCTTTGCCAATGGAGAGATCATCATGACACTTCTTCAGTTACAGGCCACATGTCCTGTGGATACATGTTACGTGTCTTTAATGCAGTGGTTTCCATTGCTTTCTGCATCCTCATGTCGTTGATCATTGCTGATTCTTCCGCCTTTAGGGGCAATTTCCCACCCCTAGGACAAGAGAGTGCCCTGAACCTCTATCCGCTCCTCTGCCCTCTTTGACAAGGCCATTGGCAGAATGAGGCTGACTTCTTATGCTGGAAGTCTTCGGCCGCCAATGCTGATTATTTATCAAAATTTGGGCAGTGGCGGGGATCGAACCCGGGACCGAAGACGTTTTTTGATTATGAATCAAAGACGCTACTCCTAGACCACGGGTACACAGTATAACAACTTATTTATATGATAATCTGAGAACATTTAGCACAGATCTGTTAAACATGGAACAATTGTGGTTAGAGTTGAAAGACATAATAAAGTGTGGTCTGGAAAAATATGCACCAAGTATAGTAATTGAAGACAGAAAAGGTCCGTCCTAATTTAACTGCACCATTTAAACAATGTTACAAAAACAGAGACTGCTACACTCTTGCCACAAACTGTCCAAAACTGCAGGGCAACTGATAGAGAAAAGTTAATAGCAATTTGCGCATTCATAGGGAGGAACATGTATGAAGGCTACAATAATCACACTATCAAATCTTGGTGCAATATGGTCAGAAAATCCTAAAAAGTTCTGGTCATATGTAAAGTCAATGAATGAGGGTCCAGACTTTCAAAGCAATCTCTTACGGATCCATACAGTGCTGAAATGGAAGACAGCATGCAAGAGTCAAGAATATTGAATTTCAAATTTAAAAATGTATTCATGCATGAGGATACTCCTGTACCAAAGTTTGGCTACCATACAGATTCACAAATGACCGAATGTGAATGGAATACGAAAGAAAACTGATGATACGAATAAAAGGTACCCTCTGAACACACTGTACAGTGGCTGTAGGTAGAAGTAAATACAGACCGATATTAGCATTTCCAGTATTGGAAAACAATTAACACTACTTAAAGCAAATAAGGCACCAGGGCTTGATGGAATACCACTTAGGTTTTACACTGAATATGCTGGGGATTAGCTCACATTTATTGAAGGTGCAGCAAATGGCCCCACATGACTCTGAAAGAGCACACATTTCTCCTGTTTACAAAAAAGGTGCAAGATCCGATGCACAAAACTACAGGCTAATATGACTCATCTTCCTGTTCTAGGATCCTTGAGCATAGTGTAAGCTTACACATTATGACATTCCTGGAAGAAAAAAAGTTTCTCTCAGAAAATCACCATAGATTAAGGAAAAACAACTAAGGTGAAACACAGCTTGCTTTCAAACTTTCTAGAAGATTAAAATTGTGTGGCAAATCTGGACCTGAACTGGGGACCTTTACCTTTCTTGAGCAAGTGCTCTACAGGCTGAGCTAACCAAGCACAGCTCATGATCTACTCTTGCAGCTTTCCTGCTGCCAGTATCTTATTTCCTACCTTCCAAAGCACAACTCATGACCTTCGTTCTCCTGCATACCCTGCGGGACTAGCACTTCTGGAAGAAAGGATACCAAAAAGAAATGGTAGCACACGCTCTGACAGTGTAATTTATTCACACACGACATCAAGCAACAATAACTGCAGGTGAACAAGTATATTACATCTTCCTATATTTCCGAAAGGCATTCAACATATTGTTGACTACTAATCAAGTTGAGGAATTACTTGACTAATGGAACCAAGTATATTACACAGCATGGTGAATGTTCCACAGAAACAAAAGTAACATTGCGTATGGGCAAAAGAAGAGTGATAGGACCTCTAATGTTCTAAATACATACAAGATTTATCACACAGGATCAGCAGCAAAATAAGATTATTTGCAGACAATACTGTTGCCTTCACAAAAGTATCATCGTTGGATGATTGTATGAACTGCAGAAGGTGTTGCACAAAATTTCCACATGATGTAATGGATGGCAGCTCTCTTTAAGTGTGAATCAATGTAAGGTAATGCAACAAAGACATAGAGCCTGATAGTATCTAATTACAACATTAGTAATCAACATTTTGAGCTTGTCACAATGTATGAGTATTAAGGGGTAATGCTAAGAAGAGATATGAAATGAGATGAGCACGTCAAATCAGTATTAGGGAAGATGAGTTGAAGGCTTAGGTTTGTTAAAAGTAGAATGCAACTTTAAAAGAAATCACAGACAAGATGCTAGTGCTACAAAATCTACAGTATTGTTCCTGTGTTTGGAATCTGTATCAAACACACAAAACAATGAGACATGTCAAATGAATTCAGTGTACTCATTCTAGGATAGCAACACATTGGTATAGCTCGTACAAATGTGCAACAGAAATGCTCACTAAACTTAAAGAGGATCAATGGCAGAAAGGCAGCATTGTTGTCACAAAACCCTGTTGAGTAAATTTATAGTACCTGTATTCAAGAAAGACTGTAGGATGTTTATGCTGCCACCACCCTACGTCTTGCATAGGGATCATAAGTGTGTAGAGCACAATTCAGGAATACAGATAGTCATTTTTCCCTTGCTAAATATGTGAATGGAATATGAAAGAAAACTGATGATACCAATACAAGGTACCCTCTGCAACGCACTGTACAGTGGCTATAAGTAGAAGTAAAAACAGAAGGTTTTTTCCAGTGTGAAACATGCCTAAGATAGTTCAAGATATTTGTCATTACTGCCAAAAATAAAGATATATAACATCTTATTACAGAATTATATATAAAAACAAAGATGAGGTGACTTACCGAACAAAAGCGCTGGCAGGTCGATAGACACACAAACAAACACAAACATACACACAAAATTCAAGCTTTCGCAACAAACTGTTGCCTCATCAGGAAAGAGGGAAGGAGAGGGGAAGACGAAAGGAAGTGGGTTTTAAAGGAGAGGGTAAGGAGTCATTCCAATCCCGGGAGCGGAAAGACTTACCTTAGGGGGAAAAAAGGACAGGTATACACTCGCACACACGCACATATCCATTCCCCCTAAGGTAAGTCTTTCCGCTCCCGGGATTGGAATGACTCCTTACCCTCTCCTTTAAAACCCACTTCCTTTCGTCTTCCCCTCTCCTTCCCTCTTTCCTGATGAGGCAACAGTTTGTTGCGAAAGCTTTAATTTTGTGTGTATGTTTGTGTTTGTTTGTGTGTCTATCGACCTGCCAGCGCTTTTGTTCGGTAAGTCACCTCATCTTTGTTTTTATATATAATTTTTCCCACGTGGAATGTTTCCTTCCATTATATTGATATCTTATTACAGAATATATTAGCCAGCTCCCCATTTAAGTCACAGTTACTGATACTACAGGCAATTCAGCTGAAACTGTAAGGGGGTCCACAGTCACACAAGGGGGGTGCTCCCTGTGGTTAATGAGTCCAGGCAGACAGATTTTTTAGGTTAAAGCCAAAGTCCAGAGAGATGACAATCAAGATAAATGGAATTAAACAAACTTCATGTACAGTAAATAGGAATAAAGCTAAGAGCAGTATCAACTTACTTCATCAAAATATCACGGGAATAAAAAATAAAGTAGATGAGCTATTAGTGTGTTTACATGATCTCAAAAATAAGAATGAGACTGATATACGCTGTCTTTCTGTCTGAACACCATGTAACTGTGGGCATGGATAGTGTCAGTATAAGTGGGTATAATTTAGCATCTTACGCTTGTAGATCTAGGATGGATAAAGGGGGAGTTGCCATTTTCATAAAACAAGGGCATATTTGGAAAACTGTAGAAGTTAGCAAATTTTGTGTTGATCAGCATTTTGAGGTTTGTGAATGTGAACTTCAGCTAGATAATGTAGTATTGATATTAGCAACAGTGTACAGGTCCCCATTAGGAGACTGGGAGCTATTCATAAAAAAGTGTGATTCCCTATTATGCTGTCTGTCAGACAAAAAGAAGAAGAAGTTATTAATCGGTGGTGATTTCAATGTAAACTTTCTAAATAATTCTGAGAGGAAAAGTGAACTAGAAGTGTTATTAACAACATATAACTTAGAATCAGTTATCAATTTCCCTACATGTATAGCTCAAGACAGTAGCACGCTAATAGATAATGTATTTGTACAGAAAGAGGACGTAAAACAAACATATGCTTTCCCTATGGTAAATGGATTGTCAGGCCATGATGCACAACTGATTAACTTACAAAACATAACAGGGTGTACAGTTTGGAAACCATTAAGTAAAAGTGTAAGGTTGCTCAACCCGGTATCTATAGAGCACTTCAAAGAAAGCTTAAGAAATGTTAATTGGGGAGATGTATATAACGAGCCAAATGCTAATCATAAATGCAACATATTTCTTGATAAATTTATATCCCTTTTAGAACATTGTTTCCCAAAGAAAATTACTAAATGTAACACCACACACTTTTCAAAGAAACCTTGGATTACTACAGGTATTAAAGTGTCTTCAGAAAGAAAAAGAAAACTTTATGAGACAGCAAGAACTAGCAAAGATCCAGAAGTAGTTTTACACCATAAAAATTATTGTAACATACCGAGAAAAGTTGTATGGAAATCAAGAAATATGTATGTTAGAGAAGAAATTAACAACTCTGGCAATAAAATCAAATCAATATAGAATGTTGTTAGAATGGAGACAGGAAAAGTAACCACTGGGGTAGGTAGTATTACTATTAAGGAGAACAGTAATCAACAGTACACAAGTAGCTAATGTGTTTAACAACCATTTCTTAAGTGTAAGAGAAAAAATTGGTGAGAACAGTTCAAAAGAAAAAGCCAGGCAGTACATGGAAGAGTCTGTTTTGAAAAAAAATTAGTCAGATTAAGTTTCACCTAACAACCTCTTATGAAATAAGTAAAATTATTAAATCTTTGAAAATTAAACGTTCTGTTGGAGTAGATGACATCTCTAATAAGATATTAAAACAATGTGGAGCAATTACAGCTGATGTTTTGAGTCACATATGTAATGCATCACTAACTCAAGGTATTTTCCCAGACAGGTTAAAATATGCTATTGTCAGGCCACTCTACAAAAAGGGCGACACCACAGATGTCAATAATTATCAGCCAGTATCCTCGCTTACAGCATTTTCAAAACTCTTCAAGAAAGTAATGTACACAAGCGTAGTTAGCCATCTCAACAGTAATGGGATACTTAGTAAATCACAGTTCGGATTTCAAAAATGCTGTTCCACTGAGACAGCAATATACAATTTCACTGTCCACATAATAGAGTCTTTAAATAGTAAAATGTCACCAATAGGAATTTTCTGTGACTTGTACAAAGCATTTGATTGTGTGAACCATGACATTATGTTACAGAAATTACAGTTCTATGGTATAAATGGAATAGCATATGAGTGGTTTAAGTCATACCTACAGAACAGGAAGCAAAAAGTTTCCTTATATGGGTCAAGTGATTTAAATAAGTTTGCCACTTCATCTAACTGGGGTGAAATTACATTAGGTGTTCCACAGGGTTCAATCACAGGTCCCTGTCTGTTCTTGATATATGTGAACAACCTCCCTTCCTATCTGAACCAGGAAGCTGAATTGACACTGTTTGCTGATGATACAAGCATGATTATTAATCCGGTAAAAGAAACTCCAATTGAAAATGATACAAATAAGGTCTTTGGAAAAGTCATTAATTGGTTTTATGCAAATGGGCTTGCTCTAAACTTTGATAAAACACAGTACATCCAATTTTCTGCAGCAAAAAGTACAGTTCCTTCAATAAATACAACACATCAACAGAAGCCAGTACACAAGGTAGAGCCTACTAAGTTTTTGGGTCTACACATAAATGAGAATCTTAATTGGAAAATTCATATTTTGGATCTTCTAAAGTGACTAGGTTCAGCAAATTTTGCAATCAGAATAACTGCCAGTTTTGAGGAATCAGAAATTAGTAAGCTAACATATTTTGCATACTTTCACTCTGATGTCATATGGAATAATATTTTGGGGTAACTCAACATTTAGACAAAAAGTATTCAATGCTGAAAAGAAAGTGATTAGAATAATGTGTGGGGTTCATAATCACATCTTGTAGGCATTTTTTTAAAAGATTGGGAATTCTTACAGCAGCCTCACAGTACAAATTAGCAGATGAAATAAAATGTCTGACAGACAGCAGTAATAGCTTCAAAAATAAATTGAAATCACATCTCCTTGACAACACCTTCTATACCATAGGTGAATTCTTGAATAGGAATAAATAAATCTACAAACACAGTACATGCATTTTGTGCCATTTAAGGGAATGGGGTAAATAATAGAAATATTAATCCTTATCTCTCTCTCTCTCTCTCTCTCTCTCTCTCTCTCTCTCTCTCTCTCTCTCTCTCTCTCTCTCTCCCCCTCTCTCTCTCATCTCTCTCTCTGACACGTTCCACATCATAACGGCTACCGTTCCGTGCAATTGATCAATGGAACACACAACCAACTAACTAACTGATGCAAATTACACCTCACCACTCGAGTGTAAAAGGGGCAATCTATCAAATACCATGGTCCGCTATGGGTATACATACCTGCTGAAGATGGTCATAATAGCAGCTGCTTGTTCAGTAGTGTATCAGAAACTAGCATCTACTGTGCAAGAATTCCAACGAGATATTAAGAAGAATTAATTTGCTGCCCTTGGCAACTAATAATCAACATAGTGCTTCAAGAGTTGAATACGAGTCACAAGTTTTCAACAACAATTTTATCAAGATTGATTGGAATAATATTTTGGGGTAACTCAACATCTAGACAAAAAGTATTCACTGCTCAAAAGAAACTGGTTAGAATAATAGTGTCTCAAGTTTTCAACAACAATATTATCAACATTGATTGGAAAAACATTATTGAAGCTTGTGAATAAACAATTTTCACACAGAAGGAATAATTCATTGCTGAAATACCAAACACCCAGCAATATAATACAACAAGCTTGCATTTAAAGTACAAAGCAAGACTGGTGGAGTTCGTGACACATAAGAGATTATGGTGGGGTTGACGAGGAAGATAACTGACATGATTGCAGCCAGCAGACAACATATTGGCACACGTAACACAGCCATCAACTCTGAGACTATGTGCAGGACAGTTGCTGGTTCAATGGCGATTGCACTGGGAGTCACCCACAGCTAAGCAGATGTCTACATCATACCAGCAACACAATGGTAGTTTGCAGCCAACCCACACCTCAACTTTAAATAAATAACCGATGAGAAGTATACTTCAAACATTAACTGTTGCATGTAACTAACTGGTTAGTGATATTACACTGAGAATTGATTTTATTGTTAACTATTGGGTAGTGAGCTATTATATCAAAGTGTAAGTTAACTCACAAGATTACTGCTGAGGCAGAGAAAGCTGATATGACAACACTATTTGTGAAATAAATGGATGAAGTAAGAAATAAACAGACAAAGTCGAGGACATCAATAATAAGATTGAGGAAACCATTAATAGCAAGCTGGAAGATATAAATAATAAGATTAGGGATACTATTACCAGTAAGCTGAAAGAAAATGCGAGGATGTTGGAGGAAAACATTACTAAGAAAATAGAAGAGACTAATAAGACTGAATTTATGTCAACGTTCACAGAATAGGATAATAAAACAACAGAATTAGAAAGTAAAGTTAACGTATTAATGGAAAATCTACCATCAGAGGTACATACAGCAATTTGTCTGAGTTTAAGAAATATTTCAAAGATGCAAATCAAAATTTTATTTTGGTACAAATGGCTCTGAGCACTATGCGACTTAACTTCTGAGGTCATCAGTCGCCTAGAACTTAGAACTAATTAAACCTAACTAACCTAAGGACATCACAAACATCCATGCCCGAGGCAGGATTCGAACCTGCGACCGTAGCTGTCCCGCGGTTCCGGACTGAGCGCCTAGAATATTTTGGTACACACCGGAATTTCAAACACAAATGAGAGAGTAGATCCATTAGAGCAAGATATAATGTTAAGCCTGGAATCTACCTGAACTAGTTTGGAAGAGAGATTACAAGAGTTCATTGAACAGAAGAATCAACCAGTAGCAAGATTGTTTCTGTGAAGAATACTGTAAACAACTGACAGGAATTTCAAAATGTATGGGATATGTTAGGAGGATAATTTTTGGAGGATTTGTACATTGGGAGTGGTCTAAATTTGTCAAAACAGTTTTCCAGATTCAAGCCAGATAGTGAGGTGTGTCCAACATATCGAGCTCTTTCACGACCGGATGACATTGCTGCTGGTAAACATTTTGGTGTCCACAAAACTCTTCTGTTCCTAAAATTCCATCCAGAACTATACTGGACTTCTTCAGAGGCTTTGCTCCTTCATTGAGTCTTGCTGACTGATCGGTCAGACATCTGAGAGTGACATATATATACAGTAGAAAAAGGGAAGTGGCCAGAGTTGTATGTGATAAGCAGAGATGACGCTTGTCAGAGATAAAACTTAACAACTGATTGTCGTCTCATCAAAGATAAAAAAACAAACTGTTTAGTGATGCTGGAGAGCTACTGTCCATATGTTGCTAAGTCTCTTCTTTCCTATTAAAATTATTACTTTGTTTATACAGGGTGTTACAAAAAGGTACGGCCAAACTTTCAGGAAACATTCCTCTCACACAAATAAAGAAAAGATGTTATGTGGACATGTGTCCGGAAACGCTTAATTTCCAAGTTAGAGCTCATTTTAGTTTTGTTCTTCCACCTACGCTCAATGGAGCACATTATCATGATTTCATACGTGATACTCTACCTGTGTTGCTAGAACATGTGCCTTTACAAGTACGACACAACATGTGGTTCATGCACGATGGAGCTCCTGCACATTTCAGTCAAAGTGTTCGTATGCTTCTCAACAACAGATTCGGTGACCAATGGATTGGTAGAGGCGGACCAATTCCATGGCCTCCACGCTCTCCTGACCTCAACCCTCTTGACTTTCATTTATGGGGGCATTTGAAAGCTCTTGTCTACGCAACCCCAGTACCAAACGTAGAGACTCTTCGTGCTCGTATTGTGGACGGCTGTGATACAATACGCCATTCTCCAGGGCTGCATCAGCGCATCAGGGATTCCATGTGATGGAGGGTGGATGCATGTATCCTCGCTAACGGAGGACATTTTGAACATTTCCTGTAACAAAGTGTTTGAAGTCACACTGGTACGTTCTGTTGCTGTATGTTTCCATTCCAAGATTAATGTGATTTGAAGAGAAGTAATAAAATGAGCTCTAACATGGAAAGTAAGCGTTTCTGGACCGATGTCCATATAACATATTTTCTTTCTTTGTGTGTGAGGAATGTTTCCTGAAAGTTTGGCCGTACCTTTTTGTAACACCCTGTATTTTATACTAGAACAATCAAGAGACGTGTGAATACACAGATAAGGAACGCAAAAGTCATTTCCAACTAGCAAAAATAGACAAACAGGCTGTAGCAGACCAGGCTCTTGAGCCTGTAACTCACAAAGTGAAGTTTCCTGAAGCAAAAATTTTATTTTGACTATTATCCACAGCTATACAGAGAAGTCACTGAAATATATAAACATAGAGAAATTTTAATATGAAAGAAGAGACCAAGAAAATTAGCACATGTGGACAGTAGCCCTGCAGAGTAGCCAAACAGTCTTTTGTCTTCGACAAGACAACGATAGATAGTTCTTTTATCTTTGACAAGGATCAGTTCTGTTTATCACATGTAACTCCGGCCACATCCTTTCTTCTATAGTATACCGGGCGATCAAAAAGTCTGTATAAATTTGAAAACTGAATAAATCATGGAATAATGTAGATAAAGAGGTGCAAATTGACACACACGCTTGGAATGACATGGGGTTTTATTAGGACCAAAAAAATATAAAAGTTCAAAAAATGTCTGATGGATGGCGCTTCATCTGATCAGAATAGCAATAATTAGCATAACAAAGCAAAGATGATGTTCTTTACAGGAAATGCTCAATATGTCCACCATCATTCCTCAACAATAGCTGTAGTCGAGGAATAATGTTGTGAACAGCACTGTAAAGCATGTCCGGAGTTACGGTGAGGCATTAGCGTCAGATGTTGTCTTTCAGCATCCTTAGAGATGTCGGTCGATCACGATACACTTGCGACTTCAGGTAACCCCAAAGCCAATAATCGCACGGACTGAGGTCTGGGGACCTGGGAGGCCAAGTATGACAAAAGTGGCAGCTGAGCACACGATCATCACCAAACGATGTGCACAAGAGATCTTTCACGCGTCTAGCGATATGGGGTGGAGCGCCATCCTGCATAAACATCGTACATTCCAGCAGGTGTTCATCAGCAAGGGTGGGGATGATGCGATTCTGTAACATATCGGCATACCTCTCACCCATCATGGTAGCAGTTACAAAATCAGAATCGCGCGTTTCCTCGAAGAAAAAAACGCCCGATAACGGTAGATGTGGTAAATCCAAGCCATACTGTGACTTTCTCATCGTGCAATGAAGTTTCCATGACAGTTCTAGGATTTTCGGTAGCCCAAATTCTGCAGTTGTGGGTGTTGACAGACACTCGGAGTGTGAAATGAGCTTCGTTGGTCCACAACACGTCACTCAACCAATCGTCATCTTCCGCCATCTTTTGAAACGCCCACACCACAAATGCCCTCCGCTTCACTAAATCGCCATGTAACAGTTCATGGTGCCGATGGATTTTGTACAGATGCCATCGGAGGGTACGCCTAAGTGCCAACCAAACAGTAGTGTATGGAATGCCGGTGCGACTTGCGACTGCACGAGCGCTTACTTCCCCGTGCATAGATGAACCCGCTACAGTCTCCATTTCTTCCTGAACTGCCTCAGCAGCATTGCATCTTGTGCTCAGTCGGCCACTATAGGATCCATCGTCTAAACAACCTGTGGCTTTGAACTTCGAAATCATTCTCGCCACAGCTGCATTTGTCAACGGACCTTTACATGTTCGAATCCCCTTCCTATGCCGATAGGATCGTAACGCTGAACTAGCACATTCCCTATTCTGATAATACAGCTTCACTAAAAGTGCCTTTTCAGGTAACGTCAACATGCTGCGACTGCTGGCGCATCTGATTCTATCTCTCATTACAGCTCCTTTTATACACGATTGTCATGCGCAGTCACTGACGTTTTGCTGTCCACCACCATCTGTCGGACATTTTTTGAACTTTTGTATTTTTTTTTTGGTTCTAATAAAACCCCATGTCATTCCAAGCATGTGTGTCAGTTTTTACCTCTCTATCTACATTATTCCGTGGTTTATTAAGTTTTCAAATTTATACTGACTTTTTGATCACCCGGTACATGTCACTTTCAGACATCCAACCCACAAGTTGGCAAGACTCAACGGGGGAGCAACGCCTCTGAAAATGTCCAGCACAATTCTGGATGAAATATTAGGAACTGAAGAGTTTTGTGGATGCTGCTCATAAGTTTACCAACAGCAATGTATCCAATATACTATTTAAGAGTATTTTCACAATCATTACCAACCAGGTGGGATGAGCTCAAGAAAATTGATTTTGTATTAGGCTATTTAACAGGAGACGCAGCTGAAAGGAGATTTAAATATCAAGATAAATTTGAAACATTAGAAAAATTTCAGATGCCTTTTAAGAAAGAATTTCTTTGTCCTAGTGAATGCACCAAAGTAATAGAAAAGGTAAATTCTCAGACTCATGAATATATAAAATCATATGTAAAACTTGCTCAAACTACTACAAAGGACAAACTGCAGGACTTTTCAAATTAGGTACACTGAACACATCAACTATTACACCCAATCAATTCACAAAATCAGCAACATAATACATACAGGGCACCCTTCAGAAACACAGAAGAAGACTGTAAGATAGTCCACCACTTCCAAAAATCACAGACAATGGACAGAATGTAGGAGCTTGTAATTTCTGTACACCACACAATGCACGGAGAAAAAATTCCTCAAGAGAAAACAGATAGTGAATCAGTTAATTTTTTCAAAAGTTTCTCCTGCGTTTGACAACTGCAGTAATTTCTGTGAATATTTATGGTACCCCAAAGACTCGACTCAACACGTACAAAAAAATAGAAACAAAATCAATAATCAATAATTCAATAGTAAATAATGGTACAATAAATTTTATAATTGGCAACTTCCTGTATACTATGTAATACTCAGAAAATGTAACACTTCTTGCTGTATACAAACTCTTTGCGAAACCATATTGTCATAATATCTCTGTAGCATGTTTTGATCACAAAAGCAAACAATGTAAGTGATGATTTATTTGCATGTGATATTCTGTGTAATGGAGGAGGGACAATACTTGCTGTGGTATCGCATATTGATACTACCCTGTGGGCGGTGTTATTTTGGTGCCAGAATTGCAAGTTTCTGTTCAATGCTGACAGTGGTTGCATGGGATTGAGCAGATCAAATGGTGCACACCCACTAAGCCACACCTTCATCAGCTCTGTACCATGAGCACCCTCTGCCACAACAATATAGGGCAGCCAGAGCCAGCCACTCAGCCCACTTGCGCTCAGAGCCACTTTGCCACATGATGCTGTGCTGATGATCTGTTTCTTGCTGCATTATTTGTAATGAGTCTTCATAAGCTTAGAGAAATACAAATTAAAATGTTCGCTAATCACATCTGCTCCTGTCCAGCTTTCCTATGACGACAATTGTCGCATTACTCTGTAGCCCACCTCTCCTTACCATTGTGTACAAAGTTGTGCACAATGCTTGTATCTAGAAAACAAAAATACTTTCTCTGACATAGCATATACAAATATTCCAACATTAATTGGTCCAATTGGAGTTAAATTTCAAAAAGAGAACTATACAGTGCAAGGGATGTGCAAAATCACACATGCAAAACATCATAAAAATATTTAAGAATAAGTTCTCGAAACATGTGATACTAAGCATGAATAAATAAGTAACTGGCACAGGTTTTCATTACTGAATCACAAAAGATGTCTTTGTCAGTCACAAAGCAGCAAAAAAATGGTATGAGACCAAGAAGCCCTACCTGCATGGTTTAATAATAACAGTATCCTCCTTGAGTAAATTAGAGGTAAAATAGACCTCTCTCTGCATTTCAGATCTCTTAGCAGGGAATACTCGAGAGAATGTTACCACCAGAAAAAAATTAAAAAACTTACATTCTATGGATCAGAGCATGAAATGTTGTATCACTTTATCAGATAGTAAGGTTAGATAATGTGAAGACACCTGCAGGAAAATTAATAAAATCTTTGGAGAAAAGAGAAGGATGTATATGAATATCAAGTGATCAGATACAATCAAAGCCAAGGCAGGAAGTTATAGGTGGTAGGAATATATACAGAAGTGCTATGAAAAGGAAATAAACTTGAAAATAACAGTATGAGAGGGGAGGCGAAGAAGATGCAAATGAGACGAGAGATATGATACTCCAAGCAGACTACGACAGAGCACTGAAAGATCTACGTAAAAACAAGGCACCTAAAGGAGACAAGATACCCTCGGATTTATTGAGATCCTTGGAAGAGCAAGCGATGACACAAATATTTCACCTGCCATACATGATACATGAGACAGGAAAAACGACTTCAGACTTCAAGGAGAAAGTTACAAGGAAGGGAGGTGCTGACAGGTGTGAATATTACCAAAACATCAGTTTAATAAGTAATGATCACAAAATATTAACAAATTATTTCCAGAAGATTGAAAAACTGGTTGATGTTTACCTTGCGGAAGATTAATTTGGGTTACGGGCAAATGTAATGGCATGCAAGGTGACACTGCCCTTTGTAAATTTTGAGAAAGCTATCAATGTTGGCTTTGTAATACAATCAGAAACAGTAAAAAAAAAACTTGGAAGCTCAGTGGAATGGAACATATGATGTCCTGAAAAGAGATTATAAGTTGAACTCGTACAAAAATAAAACAAGGGCAATGGAGTGCAAATTAACTGAGAGAATTAGAATAACAATGAGACATTAAAAGTAGTATAACCGAGTTGTGCTGTTTAATGAGCAAAATAATTGAAGATTTAAGTAGACAGGATATTAACTGCAGATTGGCAATGGCAAGAAAAATATGTACGAAAAAAGAAAATATTTTAACACCTTATAAAAACTTAATTCTAGAGCGTCTTTCCTGAAACTGTTTGTCTGGTGTTTAGTCTTGTATGGAAGGGAAATTTGGACAATAAACAGCACAGTAAAGAAGAGAATACAAGCTCCTCAAATGTGGTGCTACACAAGTGTGCTGAAAATTAGATGGGTAGATCATGTAACTAATGAGGACGTATTGAACAGAATTGGGGAGAAAAGAAATTTACAGCACAAGTAGAGTCAAATAAAGGATGAATTGATAGGGCATACCTTGAGGCATAAGGAGTAGTTGATTTGCTAATGGAGGGAAGTGTGGGGAGTAGAAGTTGTCAAGAGAGACCAACGCTTAATTACAGTAAGCAGGTAGCAGCACTCTTCAAGAGCTGGAACTGCTCGCACAGGATAGACCAGCATGGAGAACTAGAGCCTTTTCTGTCTCTGTACAAAATATCAGGAGGCCCTTGTCAAATACAACCTTGTGATCAAGCAAACAAAGCTATCTTCCTGGAACTTGTTCTGTGAGGAAGTGGAAGGTACCGCTATTTGGACTAAACTTTATAAAATCCTCAGTGGAATATCGACTAATCCAGAAGGTGCTTTAAGGAAGATGGTGAGAATACAAGAACAGTGAGTGAGACACTGGATGTGCTCATCACTACTCACTTTCCTCAATGCACTGTGGCAGATAAGACAGACTAGGAGTCAGTTCCTGAAACACACTGGTTTACAGGTAATCAAAGGGAAAATGGGAATCTGCCACAGAATGTGTTGATTGAAAAGAAATTCAGTGGGCAGTGGGAATGTTTCAACCATTCAAGCCACCAGGCCTATATGGCATCTTTCCAGCTTTACTGCAACAGGCAGGAGAGGATTTAATTAAACTGTTATGTAGACTGTTTACGGTAGCCTAGCAGCACAAATTAGCCCTAATTCTTGGAGGACAGTGAGGGTTGTTTTCATTCTGAAACCAGGGGGAACTGATGATACTAAGGGCAAGGATATGAGACTCCATTCTTCTAAAGACTTTAGAAAAAATTGTTAATGTGCATGTTAAGGTAGAAGAAGTTAAATGAGGTTCCTCTAAATGTAAACCAACAACCAAGAAAATCTTGCGAAACAGCACTTCAACTTTTTGGGAAGGTGCAAAAAAGCTCTACACTTTCAGGAAATAGCTCTCTGCATCTTCCTGGGTATGAAAGGGGCTTTTAGCAATACAAACTCCAATTCCATGGTTAGAGCTGCAGAAGTGCATGGCATTGTGACCACTACATGTAGCTGGATTAAGACCATGCTAATTAGAAGAGAGATGGTAGTCACCATGATGAATGAGAAAATGTCAATCAATACTGCCAGGGGATGTCCACAAGGAGGAGTCTTGTCCCTACTACTAAAGAACCTAGTGGTGAATGAACTCATTGAAGGATTAAATAGTAGATGTTACTTTTGTCAAGAATACAAACACAATTTAGTCATAGCAATCTTCATAAATTTACTAGTACTGTTAGAACAACATCGGACCAGACACTGTAAAAACTGGTGCAGAAAAGATGATGTTACGGTTATTCCCAAGAAAACTGTTGTTGTACCCTTTATGAGGAAGCAAATCCAGCACACATACTGGAATCTCAAGCTCCTCGATAAGCTCTGTAATTAGACAGGGTTGTTGAATACCTAGGGATAACCTTAGGAACTATCATGGATCCCTCATATAAAGAATATGTTGTATCCATGGACCCAACCAACCAACCAACCAACCAACCAACTCGTGCACGTGCGCCCTGACCGTGACATCACTGACCACAGTTCCTGTCGCGGCCGTCGGCGTCTCAGGGCATTACCGCCCATGGAAGAGGTCGCACCATGGCTGAGCTAGGGGTCCGCAGCACCCTCTGCCTTTTGCATATAAGGAGGAGCGCTGGCCCAGAGATGGACAGTCTATTGTCAATTGTCTATTGCTAGCCTTTCGTGGAGTTTATAGTGGAGCCATTGCAGTGTGATATTTGCTATTGTATTTGACTAGGCTCAATAAATGGATTACTCTTGGATATTACTTGGACTTGCATTGCTGGTGCACGTTTCGTCAGAAATAAAGATAAGTTATCTCTTCATTCTAGCTGGAACAATTCTTGTCATTAATTATTATTCAGCCAACAGACATAGCTGCATCCTGGTCACTACCCACGCTTTATACAATTTGTGGTGGCTGCCCCAAAAGTACCGCCGAGGATCTTGGGTTTGGGAGCCGTCACAAAAGAATATATGTTGCAAGCCAAAAAGTATTCTTATAAGCACTCAAAGGACCTGTGGTAAGAACTGGGACTGAAATCCCAGGAGTACATACTGGATATACACCCGTGTAATGAGATCTATTATAATTTATGGGGCTACAGTCTGCTGGAATTGACATAAGAGAAGACAGCTAAAAACAAGCACATGGAGAAAGGGCTAAAAGTAACACCACACAGAAACAGAGGTCCAAAACTAAAAATTAAATGGCCTTCGCCATATTGCTTTAGTGGATAAAAAGTAAAACACGGTCGACTGCCCATGCGTCATTTGCTAAAATGGCCGATAACTCAGACGGCAAACCCAAGATGGAACATAAACGGTTAAAAAATGGGCATTCCGTCAGGAAGTGATGGACAGTTAAAACTTGGGTGCAATGTGTACAAAGTGGTGGTGTAGCGCCACTTATCAAATGACAATGGCCAAAAAGGCAGTGCCCAGTACACAGCCTAGTCAGTGGGAGGGCTGAGAGGAGGTCGCCCAAGCTGCTGGGATAGGCTTAATAAGGTGGAGCTTATTCACGTGAAGGGAGGACCATTGGTGAACCCTTCCTCCTGACAGACAGCAACACAGAGATACAGGAGATGCCCAGTGAGAGGCAGGCCATTATAGGGTTAATGGTGATTGCAAAGACAATGATGCCCATGACAGAACCCTGAGGCACACTGCTTTCCTGGATAAAGGTGTCCGACAAGGAAAAATCCACTCACACCTTGAAAACTCGGTCTTTTAAGAATTCCTGAAGGAAACAGGGCAGGTGGCCACAGAAGCCCCACATGTAAAGAGTACGGAGGATACCAGCTCTTGGGCAGGTGTCTTAGGCCTTCTCCAAATCGAAAAACACAGCCACAGTCTGGGATTTCTGCAGAAAACCATTCATGACATGGGTGGACACTGTAACAAGATGGTCAACTGCAGAACGCTGCGCTCAAATTCCTCACTGTGCACTCATAAGTAAATTGCGAGAATCGAGCCACCATACCAGCAGGGCACGAATAACAAGTTCCATCACCTTGCACCGAGGTGGGGCGGTAGCTAGAAGGAAGGTTTTTGTCCCGACTGGGCTTAGGCATGGGTATGATGGTGGCTTCACACCAAAGTCAGGGAAATGTGCCCTCTGCCCAGATGCAGTTGTACGTGTTAAGCAGGAAGTGCTTTCCTGCAAGAGAAGTGCTTCCCCGCAAGAGAAAGGTGCTGCAGCACCTGAATGTGGACAACATCTTGCCCTGGGCAGGAGGATCGGGATGAACTGAGACCATGATCTAGCTCCCTCATAGTAAAGACGGCAATGTAGCACTCACGATTCTGAGAAGAGAAGGGTGTTGCCTGAGCCTCCTCTGCTCGTTTCTGGTGGAGGAAGGCAGGGTGATAGTGAGAAAAGCTCAAAATGTCTGCAAAATGGTGGCTCACGGTGTTGGAGATAGTAATAGGGCCCCTGATAACGTTGTTTGTGACTGTCAGGCCACAAATTGGCGAATGGATCATACTCCCAGAGAGCTGTCAGAAGTTAACCCACATGACAGAGGAGGGGGTAACTGCTAAAAGAACTTGTGAATGAAATCCAGCTAGCTTTTTTGCTATCCCAAAGAATGCGATGACACTTTGCACGCATCTGTTTATAATGAATGCAGTTTGCTATCGTAGGATGACGGTTAAAAATGCGGAGAGCATGTCTCTGTGTGCAAATTGAGTTGTGGCATGCCTCAGTCCACCAAGGGACTGGAGCATGGCATGGTAAAGAAAGAGAGTGCGAGGACTGGAACATTCTGCAGCAGTGAGGATAATGTTTGTGAGATATTCGACCTGGCTATCACAACTGGGGAAATCTTGTTCTTCGAAGATCGCCAGGGGGGAGTAAAGCCACCAGTCAGCCCTAGGAAGCTGCCATTTAGGCATGCACGTGCTTGGGGTATGGGTCAGCAAATGGATAGCACACGGGAAATGGTCGCTCGAGTAGGCGTCAGAAAGAAAGGACCACTCAAGATGATGGGCAAGATGGGCAGTGCAGAAGGATAGGTCCAAATGGGAATAGGTGTGTGAGGAGTCAGGAAGGAAAGGGGGCGCTCCAATTCAAGGCAGAAGAGGTTGAGTTGATTAAGATCAGCCAAGAGGGCACCTCTCTGACAGGTTCTGGGAGAGCCCCAAAGGGGATGATGTGCATTAAAATCACAGAGTAGCAGAAATGGGGGAGGTAGCTGCCCAATAAGTTGAAGGAAGTCTGCCGTGGTGACATCGAATGACAGAGGGACAAAGTCAGGTGGGGAAGGAAAAGGCAAACTGCAACAGCTTGAAGATGGGTAGCCAGGGAGATGGGTTGACTATGAATGTCATCTCGTATGAGCAGCGTGACACCCGCATGAGAAGGAATTCCAACCTCAGGGGGAAGGTCTAAACGAACCGGGAAGAAATGTGAAAGCTCAAAGTGGTTATGAGGGTGCAATTTCGTTTCCTGAAGGCATAGTACAAGGGGATGCTGCGATGCTAAAAGTAAGCATAAATCCTCTTTGTGGGACCGAAGGCCGCAAACGTTCCACTGGAGGAGAGTCATGATGAGGAAGAGATGTAGGGGTGTCACCTCGGTGGCTGCCGAGTAACAGCCTGAGAAGAGTCGCTGCTACAGGGCACAGAAGCAGGAGAATCCTGCTCCATGGGGTCCACAGAAGCATCGGCTTGCGTGTGCTGTCGGACTGTGGAGTCCAACGCTGAAAAATGGTTGGTTGTGGGCACTGGTGACATGGAGGCCGGCCGGGCTGAGGTATCACAGGGCAACAACCACTGAAGAGGATCTTCAAGTTGGCGAAGGAGAAGGCAGTTTGCCTTTCGTGGACTTCTTTGAGCCTTTCCAGTTAGAGGAAGACTCTGGTGTCATTTGGTTGGAGGGACATAGAAAGTCTGCACGGGAGTACACCTTCTGTCCTTTCTGACCTACCGGTTGTGTAGCTGGTGGCTTTGCCCCTTGAGGCGAGAGTCTGATAGCTTGTTGCACAGCTGGACAGGGTGATGGCGATGCTACCTGGACACTGGGCGATTTCACAACCTCAGAAGTGAATTTGACATCGCATGACTATGTGGCCATGTCCTTCATAGATCAAGGGGTAACAAGAACAGTGTGGCCATGTCCTTCATGGAGCGAGGGATAACAAGAACAGAATTATAGGTACCAGACGGGAGAATGCAGGGTTTGCGACTAGCCAATAACTTTCGAGTGACTGGGTAAGGCATTTTTTCCTTTACCTGGATCTCTTGGACAGCCCGCTCATCAAAATACATGGGACAATCCCGAGAGGAGGCAGCATGGCCACCATTGCAGTTGGTACAGCGAGGAGAAGGAGGCAGCATGGCCGCCACAGCAGTCGATACAGCAGAGAGGAGGAGGCAGATAATGGCCCTCATGTGCATCCCTACCACAGGTTACACATTTGGCTGAGTGTGGCTGAAACGATGACACTGGTAGCAGCACATTGGGTTCAGAATGTATGGCCACACTGTGATAATTTCATAGCCTGCTTTGATCTTGGACCGGGGCACCATTCTATCAAAGGTGAGGAAGAGAGTGTGGGTGGGCACTAAGGAGTGATCTACCTTTTTCACCACCTAATGGACAGCAGTGCCTCCCTGATCAGAGAGGTAAGACTGGATTTCAATCTCGGTTAGACTGTTGAGCTGCCTAGTGTAAACAACACCACGAGAAGAATTCAAAGTTCTATGGGCCTCAACACGAACAGGGTAACCATAGAGAAGCAAGGTGGAAAGCAGTTGTTGTGCTTGAGAATCAGAAGCAGTCTCCAAAAGTAAAGTGCCATTCCATAAAGGAGAGCAGGATTTTACAGGGCCGGCAATTGAATCAACACTTTTCTGAATAATAAACGGATTTACCATGGCAAAGGAATGACTGTCTTCAGTACACGATACCACGAGGAACCATGGTGCAGCGGGAAGGTTCTTTGAATCATTAGCCTCATTATGTTTACATTTCATAGACATTGATGGTGAAGATGATAGACTCATTGTGAGAAAATCTCCCATGATTGCCAGCGTCTCCGATGGCGCGCATCTTCCAACTGGGGACCCCCTTCACAAGCAGGCATACCCGCCTTTGGTGATTGTTCAAACCTCAGTTCACACCTCCCGAACACCTGACAGAAGGACAAATCGGCAAATTGGGAAGGTTGCAGCTCAGGCAATCACCCCTCCCTAGGCCTGGCCTGTAATACGGGGTACGTGCGAACCCTACCTGTCGACCCGGGGCTGGGAATTACACGTTACGCAGTCACCTGTTATGTGTCAGATACGTGGGCAGGCCTTCAGGAGTGCACAGGGAGGAAGAAGAAAAAGAGAACATTAAACGCCAAAGCACGGGAATGAGAGGAGAAGAGAAACAAAGAAAGGAAAAGGGAGCGAAAAACAGTAGTGAAACTGTTCTTACGTCAGCAACATACAACGCAGAACATTCCCAATAACATCCCAGACATGGTCCCCAAGGGAGGGGAAAAAAGAATAGCAAGAGGATAGACAAGCAGCATGGAAGGGGAAAGATGCTGCAAAGGCTGAGGTCCCGTGATAGCCAAACACGAACCTGCCAAAGAGTGGCAAGTCCCCTGGTGGGGGATAGTGAGTGTGCTAACTACAGAAATGATCAGGGAAGAGCTGGGTGGCCATATAATAATTTCCAACTGCTTCACTGTAACAATTGGAAGACAGGATCAGAGGAAGAATGAACCACGACACCATTCATGAGACATACTCTGGTTTACTGACGAGTCGAAAATACCTGAAGGCACCGAGGCCAGAGTATATGGGTTACAGCTTAAACTAGAGATAGCAGTTTCACTAGGGAAGCTGACCACAGTATTCCACATGGAAATATCTGCTATCAAGAGTGTGAGAATTTGTATAGGTGCTACAAGGATCATAGTGTGTATATTTATTCAGACAGTCAAGCAGCTCTGAAATTTTTATCAGCCCCAGCAACAAGATCATGCAGAATGGCATGAAGTCTTTGGAGACCAGGGAAAATAACAGGCTAAACCTGCCGAGGGTCCCTGGTTGCTCAGGAATTTGTGGTAATGAACAAGCTGATAGCCTGGTCAGGATAGGCATGACGACTCCATTTATTGGACTGAAACCTGTCCTAACCATCACAAAGGTAATGATAAAATAAAAGCTGTGTAGCTGGATCAGAAGACAGCACAGAAAATATTGAACTACAGTCCAAAAACTAAAATATGGCATGCTAATGATGCCAAAGCTGTGTTTACAGAGGAATTCTGTAATCCTGAACTTGTACAGGAAACAGATTAAACTTATAATAGGACTCTTGACTAGCCATAGGAAGTTTAAGAAACACCTACACATGATGGGTATAAAGGAAGAAACCCATATGTATAGACTATGCGATTAGGAGGTTTAACCCAAACCACACCAAATCTTCCAATGTGAAGCTCTGGAGACAAAAGACACAAAATATTTGCGTTAGCAGAGCATGAAGAACCGTGTCTAATAAATAACTAGTATTATTAAAAGCATACCAATTGTCTTTATTAAAATCCCAACAGGGAGTGTAACCACATAATCAGCTCAGTTCTGGTGTGGGAAACAGTGGGCTAAAGCCACTGTTGTTGTTGTCTCCCTGTATAAATACTACCAAATCAAATCAATGCTTTCTCAACCTAGAAGTTTAACTGAAGATAACTAAATTGCTTAATTTCAGTATGTAAAAACTGATGTTTCATGTTATAACTGATAACTAAATATGGTGTATCAGTTTGTCTTCATTCTTCCTGCAGGGAACTTCATGTGAGGACAGCAAGGAGTCAGGGCAACTGAAAGGTGTGCACTGTCTTCAGTACAAGAAGACAAATGTCTATAACCACAATGGAAGAAAGTAGGGCTGTGACTCCAGATTTGTGTATTTGAGTATATCTTCCTAATGTGTCTGGAGGAGTCGATGATGATATCTGAAGGCCCTTGCTGCATCATTATAAAGTACTTGCGTAAAGAGTGGCCAAAACAAAAGCAGTTTATAAAATAAAGTACTTCTACACTTCCTTACAATCCACATCTAGCCACATGGGATTTCCTTCACTTCCCAGCTGAGAAAGAAAACATCAATGAGGATTTTTTTGAGCTACTGGGAGTGGCCTTGCTTAAAAACCACTTCAGAATAGTCTTCTCAAGAGATGTTTTTTACAATCTAGGAATTTGTATTACTGTGTCAAAACTTACAGATCAGTCCTCATGTCATATTCCAGAAAACACGATTTTGGAAGGTGTCTGAACAGAGGGAGAGAATTTCATAATATATAAATAAGTATCAGATTTAAGTTTTAACACTTACCTTACCATGTGAGAAATAAAAACCTACCACACCAACATGCCTTCTTTTGACAGAGGCCAATACACATAACTTCATTCAAAAACTATTACCGATAACCAATAAAATAACTTTTAATCTGAAACATATCTATATCTTTTTGTCAGCAAGAATTACTCACCTAATAATGAATGGTCCTCTGTCTTCTAATAGGTGTCTGTCACCGTTAAACAATTTCAATAAATTCACCAAGAACTTTGAAAAGTATGGTTTGTGTAAATGAGTAGTATCACTGGAGTTTTTGGGCACTGAAAGCAAATTTCAACATTGATTTGAAAGGGAGTTTAGACAAGAATAAAGATACAAATTTCACAAAAAGTATTTCAAATTAATCTATTTATAACAATCTGACAATATAAGCACATGCAGGCTTAATTTTAAGGCTTCAAAGAGCTACTGTTGCATTCTAGGAAACTGCAGTACATTAAATTATGTATGCTTGTTTGTTTTATTAAGAACTTCTCTCTGTACTAAATTCAGTTGGTGACTGAGGATGGAAGTGAGGACAGGGGAGGTAGGGAATCAATCGTTTTCTGTATCTCAATTATCCACACTTTTCTAATCTAATATATTTATTAACTGCTTCTTTTTCCAACAAAAAACTGCTTTAAGTTATGATTGTTCCAAATAGATTTGTCTCGTGGAAAAAACAAGGAGCAACAAATAGATGCATAAATAAGATGTTTCACATAACGGCTCATCTACCAGTATCCATTACAAAATACCAACAGCTTCACTCACCAGTAGCCTGAATGAGGATTAGTAATTGCAAGATGCAGCAAGATATATGAAAGTGGGAGAGGCAAGAAACAGACTGGGAGAGCAAGTGAGGAGGATAGGAATACAGGGTTACAAATAAACAATGTGCAATTATTGGTATTTGCACATTGCATAGGGGCGTGAGAGAAAGAATGACACTAAAAGGGGTATAGAGGGAGATATTTAAAGAGAACAGTATGGAGGAGAGCATATAATGCATAAAGTGAGGAGGATTTCGAAGAGTATAGTGAGACATCTTCCAATGGGCCTATTAATACACTGCCAAAAAGAATTAGGCGGGCACAACAGGGTTTGTTACCAGCTTATATGTTTCACAAATTAGCTCACAACAGAACACCATTAAATCCTCATTAACTTACATAACAAGAACTGAAATGTCTGAAAGGTGTCAAAAACAAAGTGGAAACAATTAATCATCCCATCACTGTGTGTGCTTTTCCTTGGACATTGAAAGCATGTATGCCCTCCTTGAGCATTTATCACCAACTGACACTTACATTGTAGCTCCGGATAAGTTTACAGAGGTCACCCCATGGTACCCATTCCGACTTCTCAATGAGAGGAGAGTCTGTGGTGGGAAAGAATGACCACAAAAACGTATGTCAAGAATGCCACAGACATGCTGGATAGGATTAAGGTTGAGACTCACCACTGGCCACTCCATTACTTCAGTGTCCAGGCTTCACAAAACACCCTAGTGAAGTCAACCACATGGGCTCTAGCATTATCATGCACGGAAGAGAATTCAGAGCCATCACCATATGCAACAGCCACCACATGGTCCAACAGGATCTGTTTCATGTACTGCCTGGATGTAAGGCAATCACGGAAAGCGTTTTTGAAGAAGAGAAATTTGTTAACATCGAGTATAGGTTTAAGTGTCAGGAAGTCGTTTCTGAAAGTATTTGTATGGAATGTAGCCATGTATGGAAGTGAAACATGGATGATAAATAGTTTAGACAAGAAGAGAATAGAAGCTTTCGAAATGTGGTGCTACAGAAGAATACTGAAGATTAGATGGTTAGATCACATAACTAATGAGGAGGTATTGAATAGAATTGGGGAGAAGAGGAGTTTGTGGCAAAACTTGACATGAAGAAGGGACCGGTTGGTAGGACATGTACTGAGGCAGCAAAGGATCAGAAATTTATCATTGGAGGGGAGTGTGGAGGGTAAAAATTGTAGAGGTAGACCAAGAGATGAATACACTAAGCAGATTCAGAAGGATGTAGGTTGCAGTAAGTACTGGGAGATGAAGAAGCTTGCACAGGATAGAGTAGCATCGAGATCTGCATCAAACCAGTATCAGGACTGAAGACCACAACAACAACGACAACAACGACTTACTTTAACAGCTCCACGGTGTTGAGAATGCCTATGATGTGGGGCACAGTAAAATGGGGGTGCCCCATGGATCACTGTTGGGCCTCTCCTGTTCCTTATTTATATAAAAGATATGCCATCCGGTATTACAGTGATTCTAAAATCTTTCTGTTTGCAGATGACACTAGCTCGGTAGTAAAGGATGTTAAGTGCAACATCAGTACTGTATCAAATAGTCCAGTTCATGACATAAATTCATGGCTTGTAGAGAGTAAATTAATGCTAAATCACAGTAAGACTCAGTTTTTTCATTTTGTAACAAACAATTCAACAAAACCCGATGTTTTAATTTCAAGAATGGGCATATGACTTATGAAATTAATACTAACAAAGAGATAGAGGGGCTGGCCAGTACTTACCTCAGCTCAGTACAGCCAATAGATACACCAAAAAACAGAACCGAAAATTTATGTTCCTAGCTTTCGGAACAAATGTTCCTTCATCAGGGAGGAGAGACGGGAAAGAAAGGGAAGAAGGGAAAGGGGATTCAGTTACTCACAACCCAGGTTATGAAGAACAGGGAAAGGAAAACAGGGAGGGTAGCAAGGATGGAGGCATGGTTGTCAGAGGGAAGCCAAAGATATTCTACTGTAAGTACTGTGCCAGCTTCAAACCAAAGAGGATGCATACAGAAATAAAGAGGTATATAATATAAAGATAAACACAACTATGTAGGACGAAAAGATGCGTGAATGGCTAAAGAGGAAAGGGAAAGAGGAGAAGACTGAAGAGTAAATGGGAGTGAGATTGTTTAACGTAGGTTCAGTCCAGGGGGATGGCGGGATGAAAGGATGTGTTGGAGTGCGAGTTCCCATCTCCGCAGTTCAGAGGGACTGGTGTTGGGTGGGAGAAGCCAAATGGCACATATGGTGTAGCAGGTTCCTAGGTCCCTATAATTATGCTGGAGGGCATGCTCCGCTACTGGGTATTGGACATCTCCTAGGCGGACAGTTCGTCTGTGTTCGTTCATGCACTCAGCCAGTTTAGTTGTTGTCATACCGATGTAAAAGGCTGTCCAGTGCAGGCATGTCAGCTGATAAATGACGTGTGTAGTTTCACATGTGGCCTTGCCTTGAATTGTGTATGTTTTACCAGTAGCGGGGCTGGAGTAGGTGGTTGTGGGGGGATGCATGGGACAGGTTTTGCAGCGGGGTCGGTTACAGGGGTAGGAACCGCTGGGTAGAGAAGGTAGTCTGGGAATATTGTAGGGTTTAACAAGGATGTTACGGACAACCATGCCTCCATCCTTGCTACCCTGTTTTCCTTTCCCTGTTGCTTCATAACCTGGGTTGTGAGTAACTGAATCCACTTTCCCTCCTTCCCTTTCTTTCCCCTCTCTCCTCCCTGATGAAGGAACATTTGTTCCGAAAGCTAGGAACGTAAATTTTCGGTTCTGTTTTTTGTGTAGCTATTGGCTGTACTGAGCTGAGGTAAGTACTGGCCAGCCCCTCTATCTCTTTGTTAGTATTTGTTTCACATCTTTATATGATATTTTCCATTAATCATTTTGACTTATGTAATTAAACAGTTCAAATTTCGTGGTGTTCAGATGGATATAAAACTGTCGTGGAAAGTCCACATTCAGGATGTTAGTCAAAGACTTAATGCTGTATTTTTACTATTCGAAGGGTATCTGAAGTACTTGATAAATCTACACGAATAGCAGTCTACTTTGCTTACTTCCATGGTATTATATTTTGGGGCAACTCTTCCCATTTTCAAAGGATATTTTTGGCTCAGAAATGGGCAGTTCAGGCAATAAGTTGTGTGAGTTCGCAAATCTCTTGTCGAACCCTGTTCACTATTTTGGGTATTCTGACATTGGGCTTCAGTATACATATTCTTTACTGTTTTTTCTTGTTAGCATCATCAGCTTATTCCCAAGAATTAGCAGCTTTCACTCAGTTAATACTAGGCAGAAATCCAATACGCCTTTGGATCACACTTCCTCGACTCTTGTGCAGAAAGATGTGCAGTATATTGCTGCATCCATTGTCAATAAGCTACCACAAAAATTCCAAAATCTTAGCATCAATCCATGCACTTTCAAATCAAAGCCAAAGAGTTTCCTCATGGGTCACTACTCCTATTCTCTCGAGAAGTTCCTTGAAAAATTAAGCTGATTCCCTTGTTATATTGTTGATGTGTTTACATAAACTTATGGATTGTCTTTTTTTGGGTTCATAAACATTTTATTTTATCTGTTAATACTTTTACGTTGTAATTTCATGTACTGACATATTCCTTGACCTTTGAGTTTTTCTCCTCAATTTGGTCCTAAAGAACTAGATGTGTGAAAATAAAAAATAAATACATAAAGAAATAAAATAAAACAAAAAAGAATATTTGACAGAACACTGCACAACTTATGCTAAAACAAGGCACTTGGAGTAGAGGACATGCCCTCAGAATGAGTGAGGTCCTTGGGAAAACTTACCATGATGCAACTGTTCCACTTTGTACATAAGAAATAACTCCAAACTTTAAGAATAATGTAATAATTACAGTTCCTAAGAGGACAGGTGCTTACAAGTGTGAATACTACCAGACCATCAGTTTAATAAGTCACAGTTGGAAACAGGATGATGGAAAAACTGATAGAAGTTCAGTTTGAGTTCTGAAAACTTGTAGAAACCCGCAAGGCAAAGCTGGCTCTACAATTTGTCACATAAGATAGACTGAAAAGTGGCAAGCCTGGATTTATAGTATTTGTAGATTTAGAGCAGGCTTTTGGTAATGTTGACTGGAATGACCTCTTTGAAATTCTGGAGGTAGCTGGGAAAAATACAGGGATCAAAAAACTATCTACAACTTCTACAGAAACCAAATAAGAGTACAAGAGTCAAAGAACATGAAAGGGAGGCAGTAGTGGAGAAGTGAATACACAGAGCAAACAGTAACAGAAACCAAAGAGAAATTGGGAAGGGAATTGAAGTTCAGGGAGAGAAAAAAAAAAGAACTTTGAAGTTTACTGATGTCATTGGAATTTTGTCAGTGACACCAAAGGCTCTGGAAGTCTTAAAAAGATGAATGTCAACAAAAGTACAAAAAAAGGTAATCAAGTGAAGAGGAATTAAAAATGGAAAAAACTGAGGGAATTACACTGGAAAAAGAGAGTCTGAAAGTAGTAAATGTGTTCTGCTGGATGGATAGCAAAATAACGGGGTTATAAATTGGTGAGACACTCACCAAGCTCTTTCATGCATGTTGCACTATGAGCTATTTCATTTGGAATGGCAGCTTCTACAAACAGATGGAAGATGTTGCCATTGGTAGTCCACTTAGTCCATTGGTGGCCAACTTTACATTTAAAGCACAGCTGCCGGTCTTGGCATCTTGTAAACCTAAGTGTGGTACAGATACAGTGATGATACCTCTGCTTTGTGGAACTATGGTGAGGAACAGCTCGATGACTTCCTAAGACACATGAACTGTCTCCATGCCAACATAAAATTTACCATGGAGATAGAAAAGGACCAACAGCTACCTTTACTAGAGGTGATGCTTGTGAGGGATGGTGGAAACCTGGGACACAGTGTGTATCACATACTGACATACACAGACCAGTGCTTGTACAAACTACCAAACCACCACTTGAGACAGAAAAGAGGCAGGATTAGCACACATGTAGTGCGAGCATGATGAATATGTGAGCGACAGCACCATAGATGCGAGGTGCAACACCTAGAAAGCATTCTAAGGAACAATGGGTGCTCTGCCAGAATCAATGAACATGAGCGACATTGCAGGTACGGGCAGGCAAAGAAATTGGCTGTGATGGAACACGCACTTGTGAGACCGGCCACACAGTGAAATTCACCAACACCAAAGTTCTTGCTGTAGAAAAGAGCAATTGCACTCGCTTGTTCACGGAAGATAAGAAATACACAAACATGACAATAGTCTCAACAAGAGCAAAGCCTAATGGTGAATGAATCCTGGACTCTCATACTGCAGAGAATGACAGTTTCAGGTGGCAAGGGGAGAACCAAAGTGGTGATGACCATGGAAAAGCCCTTTGACATTGACGTTCCAGGTAAATATAATCAGCAGCTGTGAGCTTGACCCCAGTCCACCACTAGCAATGGAGGGTGAAGCTTTGACAATGCCAACCACTCATGCTGGTGAAACATTAGAAAAATTATCAAACAAATGTCAACCAAAGAAATCGAGACAGAAATCAACAGACAATTTGTCATAGTTTTCACTGCTATGTTACAACATTGTCAACCTAGCCTTAAAAATTTTCATCTTAGCCTTACATTTTCCTTTGGTACACAGAACTATTTGGTGTCATCATTCCATTTTTCATTTATACCACTTTCAAATAATAAGATGATTACAAATATAATGAACTCAAAAATGAGAATATTTCATCCAAATGTTTACGTAAGTATACACTTAATTTTTAAGTGTAGAAAATGCAAAACCATAGAATGAATGATGTACCATTTTCTGAGTTCCCAGTTTTCTCACTTCTTGACAGTGAAATAACACCGGCCAATACTTCCAAGTCTTGTTTCACAACTTCATCTGATGCATCAGATAATGTTCTTAACAAGTCTGGGAATAATTCATCCACATGGCCATACATCTGTAACAAATAATTACATAAAAATTGTGGTGGTGTAAGTTCAGTACAGGAAAAGTATAATTTTTTTACTGCCACCAACCTTACTCGGGATCACTGAGTGGAGAAAACCCAGCCACCGCAGAGCAGCTACCTTTGTTGGAACACACGTATGGACTAAGTGCTTCTTCAAAACATCAAGGACAGAAGGCAAGTCTAAATCTGATCTGTGGTTCTCAGGCTGATCCTCACTGTCACCACCAGTGCCTGAAGCAGAATGCTTGTGTTGCTCATTAGTTACTTCAGCACTGACTGATTCAGAGATGAGCTTCATTAGGCTGAAATTTACAGCTTTTGATGTCTCCTTTATGTCTGCATGTAATGTTAAAGGAAGAATCAAAAGTAGTGAATAACAATAAAAAATAAGGGGTGACCAAAAAGTTTATGTTCAGAGGCTGGTGTGCCAATCTGGCAAATTAACTGTGAGCACTGAGGAAATCATTCCACCAACACACCCCTTTAGTAAAATACTGTCTCCTGCTACATGAAGAATTCTGTAACTCTCTACTACACATCCTCATCTGACACGAATAACTGACTCTTCAAGGCCTTTTGTAAAGGACCAAAGCTGTGATAATTGTATGGGGTGAGGACAGGACAACAGGGTAGGTACTTGAGCGTCTCTCATTTGAGTTGGTGTAACTTCTGCATTATACAGTTAGGTTATCATGAAGCAGCAGCATCCTTTGGCACATCATTCCACAATGATGTATTTTGACTCATACACATTCTTCATCCTTCAACGGATGCCTACCAATGTTTCGACTTTTGCAACCAAGGAAAGAATAAAAGCATGTTGGTCCTGTCTGGATGCATCTGGTGATAATGCTGCCACTGTTCACATTTCCACATTTACCACAATTGCATCAGAAAGACATGAATGCCACACTAATCCCTTGCCTACATGTCATTGCTTATATACCCACATCACAGTTGTATTACGTTGCATATATGCTGCAGCAATATCCTCAAAATGGAAACTTTTTGATTGCCCCCTATATAAATCAAGAAAGGTTGTAAACATACAGAATACATCTGAAGTAGTTTTCTCAATTAAAAATCTTTTGACATATAGAGATAATTTAGAAGTATATCCTCTCTTCTTTGTGCCACATAAGTATTCTTCCCCTCCCTTTCCCTTTCTAAAAAGAAACTTCTCCTTTGAAAGGCTAAGCAGCTGTTTCGGACTGATTCATAGTAGACCTCTAACATCCTCCCACCATGATGAGGATCAGCAAATGAGATACTTTATGTAAGAAATAAAGCATGCACGATTACTACTTGTTGATGCTGCTTAATGGAGGTCATATTTAACACCATGCGGTAAAGGTACAGATGCTTCTCCAATTAGTATGTCATGTTGTCTCCTTCCTGGCTTCTCACTTATTCTCATATTGCAGGCACTTAACTCTTATGCAAAGTCACATAACAAAAAACACAAATTCATACAATGAAAACCATTATCTGCTGTCCTTTTTCATATATAGGAAAAAATTCTTTAGATGGGAAGAAAATAGATCACTTGACACTCAATCATGAGTTATATTTTTACTTGACAATCAATTATGAGTTATATTTTATGTGATTTTTAGACTCTTTGATTATTAATGTTGTCCCTGGACTTTGAACAAGTGAATGATGTAGATTTTCTTGGTGGTTCATTGTTATATGACGTAATTAACCATTGTATGATGTTGAATAAACAGTACTTTCACACAGCAAAGTTTTTTAATTATGTTAAATGTCTGTAGCAAAGCGGTTTTCTGCCCTTTGTTAAAAGCCTTCTCCATTTTTGTGAAAGTTGCTTGGTATTACTCCTTGGAAAAGGATACTTCTTCTTGAATCACTATCATATGATAAGCAGGGCAATGTGGAAGTAAGAATTCCTGATGCAAATGGGAGCATCATTCTTCCTGATAACTGGACAAACTCTTTTATCCATGTAATTGCCGTAAACTGAAAAAAAGTCATAACAACTTCACCAATTGTTTACACACACAACAAAATATTCATATTAAGTAATTATGGTCCCCCATCGTGTGTGTCAAACTTTTATGTTCCCAAACCAAATGATTCACAGTTTTTTAACTAAAGTGCAAGTAACATATACATAGAAAACAAGTCAAATTAGTGTATAACTTCTGATTGTTATTTAAACCAGTCACTCAGTTATGCAGGGTGAGTCACTAACTAACTTTTGCACCTAGAATAATTCCAAAAGTATGATAGTCGCTGAAAAGTTTGTGGAGCAAATGTTGCATGGGACAACGGGGGACATAATATGATGTTTGTTTTTTGTTGCTAGGTGGGGTCACGTCAGAGATATGAAGGTCAAATTTTTTTTTTTTTAATGGAACACTATAGTTTGGTACTTATTGTCTGATAGTGGCTATCAGGACGAATCCAATGATGTATATCAGTAAGGTCTTTGAAGGTCAATGAAGGTCACAAAGGTGGCATGAACGTCCATTTACTGAATGTGTTTGAAGTGGTTACCATTGGTAGCAATCAATGTAGTGCTGCAGTCTTCTTATCATGGAGTGAGTGGTATTCCTTATAACTGCGGCACTTATAGAAGCACATGCTCTGACAATTCTCTCTCGTATTTCGTGCAAATAGTATATATTCGCCGAATATGGCATGTCCATCTAACATGCCATTGACATGTAAACGCCATTCGATGGTTTCGCAATAGAACACTAATAGGAACGGTAAGACTAGTATCTTCGAATCAAGTGAATACGAATTATGTATTCCTTTGAAGAACAAGTTGATATGCTTCCCATTTATGGAGAATGCCAATGAAATTCAGTGAGAGCTAAATATTTATACTCTGAAAGATATCCTCAACGTACTCACCCTACACGTCATACATTTAAATGTGTGTATGATAAATTGAGAACAACTGGATCTTTAATGCATCAGAAACACATGGGGCAAAGGAAAGTTTCTTATGAGGAAATGGAAATTGGTACTCTTGCCACTGTGGTTTGGGATCCTTGTGTTAATTCACATCAAATCGCAAGGGAATCTGGCATGAACCAGAGTAGTGTTGTTCATGTTCTGCATCACCATAAATATCATCCTTACCATATCAGTCTCCACCAAAAATTAACTGGTATCGATCATACGCATGACACTGAATTCTGCCGCTGGGCTCAACTTCAGATTAAGAGGGCTGACACATTTATTAATGTGATTTTTTTACTGACGAGGCTACATTCATGAACCATGGAAATGTTAATTTGCATAACATGCATTATTGGGCAACTGAAAATCCAAGTTGGCTGCTGCAAGTTGCACACCAAATACCGTGGTCTGTGAATGTATGGTGTGGGATTCTGGAGGACATAATTATAGGCCCCTATTTCATCGAAGGAAATCTTAACGGTAGGAAGTACACCACACTCATGCAAGAAACATTAGGTATGTTGCTGAAAGAAATACTTTTCGGAACAAGACACAGAATGTGGTATGAACATGATAAGCATCCAGCACATTTTTTGCGGATGGCCATAAATGAGCTCCAGAGACAATTCCCAAATCTTTGGATTGGATGCAGAGGAGATGTGTCGTGACCGGCTTGGTTGCCAGACTTGACGCCTCTGGATTTTTCTTGTGGGGATTCGTAAGAGATATTGTTTATGAAGACATTCCAACTACACCTGAAGATAGGTGAGAGAGAACTGTCAGAGCATGTGCTTTGATAAATGCTGAAGTGATAAGGAATACCACTCAATCCATGATAAGAAGATTGAAGCACTGCATTGATACCAATGGTCATCACTTTGAACACCTTCTGTAAAAGGACATTCATGCAACCTTTGTGATCTTCGTTGACCTTCAAAGACCTTACTGATGCATATCACTGGATTCACCTCGATAGCCCCTATTAGAAAGTAAGTACCAAACTACAGCATCCAATTTAAAAATACAAAGTTGACCATATCTCTGAAGCGAGCCCACCCAGCAACAAAAAACCGACGTCACGTTATGGCCCCTGTTGTCCCATGCAACTTTTGTCCCACAAACTTCTCAGCTCCTATCATACTTTTGGAGTTATTCTTGATGGCAATAGTTAGTGACTCACCCTGTGTATTGTATTCCGTATACATCATATGAACAAGGTCAACAGTAGCAAAAAGTATGGCCCTAGCCAGGGGATATACAACAGGAACTAATATATACCAAAAAATAGCTTGGAAAATCCAGGATGGAATGTAACAATATAATGAAAAAGATAGTTTGCTACTCACCATAAAGCCAACATGCTGAATTGCAGAAAGGCACAACAAAAAGACTATCAGAAGGTAAGCTTTTGGCCAACAAAACCTTTGTCAAAAATAGACAAAACACAAACACATAAACACACACACACACACACACACACACACACACACACACACACACACGAACAGAGTATGGCAGTTGGCCCCAGACTGTGAGCAGCAGGCCATTACGGGAGAGGCAACTGGGCAGGGAGTACGGAGGAGGCTGGGGTGCGCACGGAGCTTGCCTAAGACCCACCACCACCTACTCCAGTCCGGTCACTAACATCACATATCCCATGAGAGGCAGGGCCACCTGTGAAACCAGTCATGTGATCTACAAGCCAAGCTGCAATTGCTGTGCTGCATTCTACATGGACATGACAACCAACAAGTGCTCTGTCCGCATGAACGGCCGCCAGCAAACTGGGGCCAAGAAACAACAGAACAACCCTGCTGCTGAGCATGCTGCCCAAAACGACATCCTTCATTTCAGTGACTGTGCCATTTGGATTCTTCCCACAAACACCAGCTTTTCTGGATTGCGCAGGTGGGAACTCTCCCTGCAATATATCCTGCATTCCCGTAACCCTCTTGGCCTCAACCTTCATCAGTCATTGTCCTTACCCATCTACCCTTCCCTGTTGCCATTCCAGCACTATACAGCTCTCTATTCCACCACCAACGTACCCAATCTTTTTACTTCTATCCTTTTCCCCTAACCCCTCCCCCCCTCCTGCCGCCTCCTTCTAACCTCTCAACTGCACCCAGCTGCCCCACCCTCCACCTCATCCCTGCATGCTCCCAGCAGAACTTTACCATCCCCTACCCCTACCCTGTTATCCCCCTCTGCAGCCCAGCCTCCTCCTTACCCCTACCTGGTTGCCTCTCCCATAATGCACTGCTGCTTGCAGTCTGGGTCCAGGTGTCAGAGACTGTGGTCATTGTGATTGTGTGTGTGTGTGTGTGTGTGTGTGTGTGTGTGTGTGTGTGTGTGTGTGTGTGGTGTGTGGTGTTCGCTTGAGTGTGATTGAGCAGGCATATTGTTTATTTTTGACAAAGGCTTTGTTGGCTGAAAGCTTACTTTCTTGGCTGAGAGCTTACTTTCAACAGTCTTTTTGTTGTGTCTTTCTGCGACTCAGCTATCTCCGCTTTATGGTGAGTAGCAACTATCCTTTTAATTATATTGTTTCAAAAAATAGCTTGGAGGAATTTTCCTCCGCTCCGGCAAATGTGTATACTACAGATTCTTTCCCTTATTCATATTTCTCCTTCATGTGGTAAAGTAACCATTTAAAGGCAAGATAACCAAAGATTTGTCTTTTTTTAATATTTTAAAACCATGCATCTGAAAATTTCAGTTTTTCATACTTAGCAGTTGTTATATTAACTACTGTTGATATTCATTTTTGACTTCAATTTCCAAGCAGGAATACATTAATAGAGAGAATACACTATTACAAATTGCCTTCTACACAAACCAATAATTACCAGGAATGCTAATCAATAGTTCAGTACAAATAAAGAGAAAAAATGAAGAACTTGCTCATTACTTGGGAAAACTGTGTTTCTAAAATAGCTACTATTGCTTTTCTACCAGGAACGTACACAAATTAATGGAAAATAATTACATGTGTGTTAAGAGTATGGAAACTAATTATCTTAAATATTTCTCTTTATGGTTCTATTTCTATAATTTATAGGATAGAGATTAAAGGAGAAGAATTTACCGCCAAAATTACAAAAGAAATAAAGACTAAGGAACTCATTATCCTAAAATGAACGGAATTTCCATTCACTGCATAAGATGATTGAGTGATGAATTGATTGCAGATGTTGTTGTTGTTGTTGTTGTTGTTGTTGTGGTCTTCAGTCCTGAGACTGGCTTGATGCAGCTCTCCATGCTACTCTATCCTGTGCAAGCTTCATCTCCCAGTACCTACTGCAACCTACATCCTTCTTAATCTGCTTGGTGTATTCATCTCTTGGTCTCCCTCTACGACTTTTACCCTCCACGCTGCCCTCCAATGCTAAATTGGTGATACCTTGATGCCTCAGAACATGTCAAGTTGTGCCACAAACTTCTCCTCTCCCCAATCCTATTCAATACCTCCTCATTAGTTACGTGATCTACCCATCTAATCTTCAGCTGCTTCTTAAAGCTTAAGCTTAAAATTAATAGTGAAAAAAATTATGATAGTAAGCAAATAAGAAAAATGAGGACAACTTACATGCGAACTGAAAGAAACCAAATACAAAAAGTTGATATATTTTGTTACTTTGGCATCTTAATTACAGAAGATAACAATTGCACTGTGGAAAACAGAAAAAGAATTGCAAGAGTTAAAATGTGCTTTCAGTGGATGAAGACAACTACTATTTAACAAGGTGTTTGGTATATGAAAGAAAGAAAAAAAATAATTGGTCAAGATGTTCATCTGAATTGCCTTCCTATATGGCTGTGAAAACCGGACACTGTTGAAGGCAGACAGAACGTGCATAAAAGTAATGGAACTATGGCTTTGGAGAAGTCTAACGAGGACAAGCAGAACAGAAAAACCAATGAAGATATTATGAAAGAGATCAGTATGCAAGGAACCTTCTTAAGAACTATCCAAGAGAGGAACACACAATTTTTTGATGATTACGCAGAGAGATAGTAGGTTTCTGACAGGCTTATTGGAAGGAAACAGCAAAACAGTCAATTTATTGACAGTAACGAAGTGCCAAAATTATCTAAAAATGATGAGGACACCACAAGACATAGGAGAACAGCTGTAGCAACAAGGCGTAGCTTTAGAACAAGAAGATGAAGAAGGAAAAGGGGGGGAGGGTGGGAGGGAAGAGAGGGAGATGACGAGGATCATGATGTTTGGTTTGTGAGGCGGTCAACTGCGTGGTCATAAGTGTCCCTACAAAGCCCTAATTTTTACACAGCCCAAATTTTTTTACACAGCCCAAATTTTTTTACACAGCCCAAATTTTTTTACACAGTCCAACCTAGTGACTGTCACGAATGATGGTGACGATGATGAAATGATGAGGACAACACAAACAGCCAGTCTCCAGGTAGAAAAAATCCCAACCCGGCTGGGAATCGAACCCGGGACCCCATGATCCAGAGGTAGCAACGCTAACTACTAGACCATGAGTTGCGGACATGATGACTGACAGTTCTAAGAGGCATCTGCAATTACATAATCTAGGTAATGAGATAGGGGTAATAAACCATGCTTTTATTTTATGAGACCAAGTTGAAGAATTCTTGATATGGCACAAAGATGGCTTTCAGTTAACTTTTTACGTTGTATGTTGTCCTAAGATGTGCTATAATATGAGGCATGTTGCTTGCTTAAATGTGTCGATAGCTTTTTTTATGACATTATTGTATTTCATTCCAATGTGTGGCTTGGTGGATCAGTGACAAAGTGCCAGTAATGGATCCAACGGTGTCGTGTTTGAACTCCATTCAGTAGTAGGACTTTTATCTGACATTTCTCATCTCTCTCACCTCTGGCAATGTTTGTTAATATGAACAATGTGGGGTTGCACCAAGATTCACAGTCCAAGTTAGATTGTACATCACATAATAACTGGCTAGGTAAGTCAGTTCAAAGGAAGCCAACAGCACACTACCACTAATAGGAGAATGCCTAGCACAGCCTGGTGTTCACCATGCTTTATGTTCACTGTTGTAAAGTAAGAGATTCCACTCCTTCCTTCACCCTCTTACGGGTCAATTTTATTTTTATTTCTAAAGTAGCCTATATTCTTCATTGAGGTCCATGCAAGCTCTGTACTAAATTTAATTGAAGTCAGTGCAGCAGTTTAGTTCTGAAAATGTAACTGATAGTTATTTTCACGTTTATAATATTAGGGTGGATTTACGGTTTATCATAACAAATTCAATCAAAATTTTTGAAGGTTTATGAGATTGTTCAAATTATTGCCGAGTACAGGCATATGCTACTTCTGATGTCATACGTATCGCAGAAAAAAAGTATGGTACATTTTACACAGATAAATACAATAAAGCTTTGTTCAAGGTAGATGCTACATATGTTGAGTTCTGATCAAGAATAAATGCAAAAATAAATTTCCCAGCCATGTTGTGAATGTTTTGAAGAGTAATCTATTTCACCTGCCATGACACATTAAAGAGAATGTTTTCAGGGTATCTTTCATCCGGCTGGCTTGCAAGGGATAAAGCATAAGTGGTGAATAATTTGGTAGTCTTCTGGATTAACGGGATGAGAAAAATGAATGACAAGAAAACTACTTTTTACCAAGACAATGTAGTTGCTTGCAAAGGCACTTTTAGCATGGTAAAACTGAGGAGCGTGAAGCACGTACTTAACACACTGAAGCACCAAAGAATCTGGTATAGGCATGCATATTCAAATACAGAGATATGTAAACAGGTAGAATACGACACTGCAGTTGGCAATGCCTATATAAGACAACAAGTGTCTGGTGAAGTAGTTAGATTGGTTACAGCTGCAACAATGGCAGGTTATCAAGACCTGAGTGAGTTTGAATGTGGTGTTATAGTTGGTGCAGCATCTCCTAAGTAGCGATGAAGTGGGAATTTTTTCGCATGGCCATTTCACGAATGTACTGTGAATACCAAGAATCTGGTTAAACATCAAATCTCCAACATTGCTGTGGCAGAAAAAAGATCCTGCAAGAACGGGACCAGTGACGACTGAAGAGAATCATTCAGCGTGACAGAAGTGCAACCCTTTTGCAAATTGCTGCAGATTTCTATGCTGGGCCATCAACAAGTGTCAGCTTGCAAACCATTCAATGAAACAGCAATGATATGTTCTTTCGGTGTCGAAGGCCCACTCGTGTATCCTGATAACTGCACAATTCAAAGCTTTACACCTTGCCTGGGCCTGTCAACACTGACATTGGACTGTTGATGACTGGAAACATGTTGCCTGGTTGGACGAGTCTCATTTCAAATTGTATCGAGTGGACGGACTTGTACGGACATGGAGACAACCTTACGAAACCATGGACCCTGCATGTCAGTAGAGGACTATTCAAGCTGGTGGAGGCTCTGTAATGATGTGGGACCCCTGATTTGTCTAGATATGACTGACATGTGACAAGTACTTAAGAATCCTGTTTGATCACCTGCATCCATTCACGTCTATTGTGCATGCCGACGGACTTGGGAAATTCCAGCAGGACAGTGCGACACCCCATACATTCAGAATTGCTATAGAGTGGCTCCTGGAACACTCTTCTGAGTTTAAACACTTGCGCAGGCCACCAAACTCCCCACACAAGAACATTATTGAGCATATCTGGGATGCCTTGCAACATGTTGTTCAGAAGAGATCTCCACCCCCTCCTACTCTTATGGATTTATGGACAGCCCTGCAGGATTCATGAAGGAACCTATGTGCTGGGAAAATATCAGAAGGGACTACATGCAGGCCACCCACTACAAGACCAGGTGCAAAGTAATGTTCAGAAATAGCTCTCAGAGCATTCCACGATCAATGTGAGGGTGAGCCAATGAGACAGTTTCACGTGCATTACTTAACTGTGTCCTTAAAAAAAAAAAATAAAAAAAAAAAAATCACCAGGGAATGGATCAGATCTTTACCAGTGAACATTGGATTGAGGATGCAGATCGAAGCAGACAACCCAAGCTTATGCTGAGAACCTGTCGTTCCTGGCAAAGAATACGCAAGCAGCTTTAATGCAACTCCAAGCATTGCATTTAAAAGCAAAAAACAAGAAGTCTACTGATCAACACTGGAAAACCTAATAATTACCAACATTAAAGATGCCTTGGTTCTCATGTAGTGCTGACTGTCAATTAGGAAACAGAGTCAGAACTACATGAGAGCCAAGGACATTGGGGACTATATCTCAGTGAATTAGTAGCTCTCACACAACAAAAAATTTAATGAGGTAGGGCAACTACACTTGTAGAAAAAGGTACGGATCAAAACATCTATTGCATAAAGCCACACAGACACTATAAAACATTAGTTAGCCCATCAGGCCTCTGTGCTGCAGAGTGCCTCTCCTTAATCAAGAAGATCCCAACAAGAGTTCTCGAATTACAGAAAAGGAAATTCCTGCAGAAGACAGTGGAACCAAGAATCCTATCAGATGGGAGATGACAGTACAAATCTAATTGTGAACTCTACTAAGACCAAGAAAATCTCACTGATGGCACCAGAAAAAGATTTTCTATGGCCATGTGTACAGAATGGACTTTCATAGACTGTCCTGTTAATCTTCAACATAGCCATAAGAGTAAAGTCACTGGAACCCTGCAGATCAAGCAAACAGATTATGACGATGATGATGATGATGATGATGATGATGATGATGATGATGTGTTTAAAGGGACTAAACTACTGGGTCATCAGTTTCTCCATTTTTGAGAGAAGTGTATAAAAAAGGTAAAAAGCAAAAAAAGTGGGGACTTTGCTCCTCCAAATATACAAGCAAGTCAAAGAGCTCGAAAAAGGGCATGGCATTTGTTGTTGTATGATAGGTAAAAGAAAACAGAGATAATCCAGGCAGCATCTTGCGCAAGAGGGTCTAAAGGCAAAATAAGGCTACGGGGAAAGTAATCTGCGGTTGCATGGGGGTATCTGCCACAGGTGGGACTCTCCCACCCACAACCACCCCTAACATTCACATGTGGATGAGTATTATAATTTAGCGTAAAATCAACTCTGCTTTAGGAAATGCAATATTTTGGTAGTGGCTGTCTCGTCATCCGCAAGCATCTGAGGTAGCGAGGCAGGAAAGCTGAGAGCATTCCACAGATTGGCCAGCAGGGCACACTCAACAAAGCATGTGCTATCATCAGTAGACTACCATAGCTGCAGCGAGGAGGATCCTCTCGACGCAGAAGGAAATCCTGGGTGAATCTTGTGTGGCCAATACATAGGTGGCACAACAGTAGCATCCTTCCAAGAGGCCTGGAAAGATGTATGCCACACCTTAGTGGACCCTTCACTTGCTCTCAGCTAGTTTTGAGTCATAGTAGGCTGACATTCCAGTTCTCAGGGCCTCAAAATATTGCGTCAAAGTTGTTATTGTTAGTTGGTGCCTGGTATTCGGATGTCAAATTGATCTCCTGTAAATGTGTCTATAGCTGGGCGGTTGGCGAGTTCCTTTCCTGGAATGCCTACATGACTCAGTGTCCTGATGAAGGTCACTGTCTTACCAGGGCTGTAGAGGTCAACCAGTACATCCTGGATGTTGATGACCAAAATATTTTTGGTACAGCACAGGGATATGCAACAAGTGGAAATGCTACAGCTCAGAAAGCTCTCGTGGTGAGGGATTTGACGTATTGCAAAGCTTGAGATAAGGCAACCAACTCTGCAGTGTACACACTACAGGCACTAGGCAGAGTGTGCTTCTCATATCCCCTTGCATACACAGAAGCGTAACCAACCCTGTCGCTGACTTTAAATCTGTCCATGTAGATGCATACTGAATTATAATTATCATGGAGGATCAAATGAAACAGGTGATGGAGAAGGGTACGGGCCACAGAAGAGGTCCATCCATGTGACAGGACAGGGTACAGACTACCAGACCATGGTGGGGCAGTTGAGAGTTTTTTTTTTTTTTTTTTTTTTTTTTTTTTTTGTGGTTTTAGGGCGCAAAACTTCTATGGTCATTAGCGCCCAGCCCGTGACGTAGAAAACAGGAAAAAAACCAAATTTAAAATCAGCAGCAATGGAAACAAAGTCAGAAAATTTGAGAAACTAAAGGCAGAAGGAATGCTTAAAAGTCCACTATAGAAAGGGGTTGGTTGTCCCCCAAAAAAAAAGGCTTCAAATGACTGACGTCATTTCACTGTCTCTAATAAACTGTAGAACGCGGTCAGCTGAGCGCGTGTCATCTGCTAAAATCGACGATAGATCAGGCGATAGCTGTAGACGGGAGCGTAACGGATTAAAATAGGGGCATTCAATTAAAAGGTGTCTGACCGTCCACAGCTGAGAGCAGTGGGGACAGAGTGGGGGAGGATCACCGCTTAAAAGATGTCGATGACTGAAAAGACAGTGCCCTATCCGGAGTCGGGCTAAAATTACCTCCTCCCGACGACGCGTTCGGGAGGAAGAGGTCCAAGCGCAAGGAACGGCTTTCACTTCCCGCAATTTATTGTGGGGAAGTGTTGACCAATGCGCATGCCATAAATGAGTAACTTGGCGACATAAACCGCTCCGTAGATCGGTAAACGGAAGTGACTGAAGAGCTGGCCGAGGAAGAGAGACTGCAGCCTTGGCTGCTATATCGGCCGCCTCATTTCCACAGATACCAGCGTGTCCCGGGAGCCAGAGGAACGCCACTGAGACGCCCCCCAGGTGGAGCAAGCGCAGACAGTCCTGAATCCGGTGGACCAGAGGGTGCACAGGGTAAAGAGCTTGGAGACTGAGGAGAGAGCTGAGAGAATCTGAGCAGATTACGTACTGTATCCGCTGATGGCGGCGGATGTAGTGGACAGCCTGGAGAACAGCGTAAAGCTCCGCAGTATAAACCGAACACTGGTCGGGAAGCCGAAAGTGATTTGGGGTGTCGCCAACAATATAGGCACTCCCTACACCTAACGATGTTTTCGAGCCATCGGTGTAAATAAATGTGGCTTCCGTCATTTGTGCACATAGAGCAGCAAATGCCCGACGGTAAACAAGTGTAGGGGTACCATCCTTGGGAAATTCACATAGGTCTCTGAGCAAGTCGATCCGGGGACGGTGCCAAGGCGGTGCTGTACCCCAAGTTGTCAAGAAGGTTTTAGGAAAGCGGAAGGAAAGAGAATGGAGCAGTTGACGGAAGCGGACTCCCGGGGGTAGTAGGGAGGAGGAGCGGCCTGCATACCCGACATCAAAGGACTCGTCGAAAAAAAGGTTATAGGCTGGATTAGCAGGCATGGAAGACAGATGGCTAGCATAACGACTCAGAAGGACTGCCCGCCGATTGGACAGCGGAGGTTCAGCAGTCTCAGCATAAAGGCTTTCCACAGGGCTGGTGTAAAAAGCTCCAGACACTAAACGTAATCCACGGTGGTGGATAGAGTCGAGACGCCGAAGAATAGACGGCCGAGCAGAGGAGTAGACTATGCTTCCATAATCCAATTTCGAGCGCACTAAGGCGCGATAGAGGCGGAGAAGGACCACCCGGTCCGCTCCCCAAGAGGTACCATTCAGGACACGAAGGGTGTTAAGGGAACGCAGACAGCGAGCCGAAAGATAGGAAACGTGGGAGGACCAGCACAGTTTTCTGTCAAACATAAGACCCAAGAATTTAGCGACGTCGGAAAACGGAAGGTTGACAGGACCTAGATGTAAGGAGGGCGGAAGAAACTCCTTACGTCGCCAAAAATTAACACAAACGGTCTTACTGGGTGAGAAACGGAAGCCGGTTTCGATGCTCCACGAGTGGAGGCGATCGAGACACCCTTGAAGACGTCTTTCAAGAAGGCTGGTCCGTTGAGAGCTGTAGTAGATCGCAAAATCGTCCACAAAGAGGGAGCCCGAGACATCAGGAAGGAGACAATCCATAATTGGATTAATGGCGATGGCAAACAGTACAACACTCAGCACGGAGCCCTGGGGTACCCCGTTTTCTTGGGAGAAAGTACGGGAGAGAGTGGTGTTCACCCGCACCCTAAATGTGCGCTCTGCCATAAATTCGCGAAGAAAAAGGGGCAGCCGGCCTCGAAAGCCCCAAGAGAACAGTGTGCGGAGGATGCCTGTCCTCCAACAGGTATCGTACGCTCTCTCCAGATCAAAAAATATTGCTACCGTTTGGCGTTTCCGGAGAAAATTGTTCATGATATAAGTGGAGAGAGCAACAAGATGGTCAACAGCAGAACGATGCTTTCGGAATCCGCATTGGGCTGGTGTTAAAAGACTGCGGGACTCCAGCCACCAAGCTAAACGGTAATTCACCATACGCTCCAAAACCTTACAGACACTACTCGTGAGAGAAATGGGGCGATAACTAGAGGGGAGATGTTTGTCCTTTCCAGGTTTCGGAACGGGAACGACAATAGCTTCCCGCCATCGCCTGGGAAAGGTACTGTCGGTCCAAATTCGATTATAAAGGCGAAGGAGGTAACGCAGGCTATGGGTTGATAAATGCAGCAACATTTGGACATGGATACCATCCGGTCCTGGGGCGGAGGAGCGAGAAGAAGAGAGTGCATGTTGGAGTTCGCGCATGGAGAAAACAGTATTGTAGCTTTCGTGATTTTGAGAGGAGAAAGCAAGATGTCGCACTTCCGCTGCACGTTTCTTCGGGAGAAACGCTGGCGGGTAATTTGAAGAGCTCGAAATCTCAGCAAAGTGCTGACCCAATGAGTTAGAAATTGCGACGGGGTCCACTAAGGTAGCATGCGCGACAGTGAGCCCAGAGACCGGGGAGAAACTAGGCGCGCCTGAGAACCGTCGAAGCCGACTCCAAACTTCCGAGGAGGGAGTGAAGTTGTTAAATGAGCTAGTAAAGAATTTCCAGCTGGCCTTCTTGCTATCGCGGATGACGCGACGGCATCGCGCACGGAGCTGCTTATATCGGATACAGTTGGACAAAGTTGGATGGTGACGGAAAATGCGAAGAGCACGTCGCCGCTCACGTATTGCGTCACGGCATGCCTCGTTCCACCAAGGAACTGGGGGCCGCCGGGGCAATTCGGAGGTGCGTGGTATTGAACGTTCCGCAGCTGTGAGAATAACGTCGGTAAAATGTGTGACCTCATCGTCGACGCTGGGAAAGCGACGGTCATCGAATGTCGCTAGAGACGAAAAAAGTGTCCAATCGGCTTGGGCAAACTTCCAGCGTCGCGAGCGCATATATGGCAGTTGAGGCTGCAGTCGAAGAACACATGGAAAGTGGTCACTCGAGTGTGTATCATCAAGGGCGAGCCATTCGAAGCGCCGAGCTAGCGGAACAGTACCGACCGCAAGGTCCAAATGGGATAAATTTGCCGTGGAGGCAGACAAAAATGTAGGGACCCCAGTGTTGAGGCAGACTAGATCCGCTTGGTGGAAGACGTCTAGCAATAGTGAGCCACGTGGACAAGGATGTGGAGATCCCCAAAGCGGGTGGTGGGCATTGAAGTCCCCAACCAGCAAATAGGGGGGTGGAAGCTGATCAAGAAGATGAAGGAGATCAGCTCGTGCCATTGGTGTAGACGATGGAATGTATACTGTACAAAGAGAGAACGTGTATCCAGAAAGGGAAAGACGGACGGCGACAGCTTGGAACGAAGTGTTTAAGGGGATTGGGTGATAATGGAGAGTATCATGGAGCAGAATCATGAGTCCTCCATGGGCTGGAGTGCCTTCAACAGAGGGGAGGTCATATCGGACGGACTGAAAATGAGGGAGAACAAAGCGGTCATGGGGACGCAGCTTTGTTTCCTGAAGACAGAAGATGACCGGCGAGTAGGATCGTAAGAGGATCGACAATTCCTCCCGATTGGCGCGAATGCCGCGGATATTCCAGTGGATAATGGACATAGGGTGAACAGAAAATGGAGGAACGTCACCAAGGGTGCTGTCAACTCAACGACTGCTCAGAGCTTGCGACCGACAGGATGGAATGGCATTCAGTCGAAGGCAGAAGATCCTGATCCATAGGTTGGTCAGGAGCAGCTCCTGCCACCAACGATCGGCCAGTTGACCGGCCACCAACAGTGCGCCTCGGCGACACAGAAGATGGCCGAGGGCGATTTCCGCCAGGTGGTGCTGTAGATGGGACACGCCTTGGCGGAGAAGGAGAGGAACTGTGTTTCTTCGTAGCCTTCTTGGAGGTATGTTTAGATGAAGGAGGAACCGATGGTTGTGAAGTTGCAGTACGTAAAAACTCTTCACGAGAATGCTCTTTTTTGGAAGACTTGGCGTCTGACTTTTGGGCTCGAGATTTAGCAGAACCCGACGAAGGGTGAGCCATAGAGTGGGCAGGCGAAAGAGGTGAGGTTGAACGGGCGATCTTTGCGCTGGCCGATCTGACGACCGTGGTACTAAATGTGAGATCGCAAGTCTGCGTGGCCGCCTCCTTTGTTGGCCGAGGAGAAGCAAGGACAGCGCTGTATTTTCCTTTCTGAGGCACGGTGGGCTGTCGACTGGCGAGTAACTTTCGAGCAGCAAAGGTCGACACCTTTTCCTTCACTCTTATTTCCTGGATCAGCTTTTCGTCCTTAAAAACAGGGCAATCTCGAGAGGAAGCAGCGTGGTCTCCCATACAGTTGATGCAGCGAGGGGATGGAGGTGGACAAGCACCCTCATGGGCATCCCGGCCACACGTAACACATTTGGCCGGATTGGAACAGGACTGGCTGGTGTGATTGAACCGCTGACATCGATAGCAACGCGTAGGGTTCGGGACATAAGGGCGAACGGAAATTATCTCATAGCCTGCTTTGATTTTTGATGGGAGTTGAACTTTGTCAAATGTCAAGAAGACAGTGCGGGTTGGAATGATGTTCGAGTCAACCCTTTTCATAACCCGATGAACAGCGGTGACGCCCTGGTCAGACAGGTAGTGCTGAATTTCTTCGTCAGACAATCCATCGAGGGAGCGTGTATAAACGACTCCACGCGAGGAATTTAAGGTACGGTGCGGTTCCACCCGGACAGGGAAGGTGTGGAGCAGAGAAGTACGCAGCAATTTTTGAGCCTGGAGGGCACTGTGTGTTTCCAACAACAGGGTGCCATTCCGTAGTCTGGAACAAGACTTTACAGGACCCGCAATTGCGTCGACACCTTTCTGAATAATGAAAGGGTTGACCGTGGAAAAGTCGTGACCTTCGTCAGACCGAGACACAACAAGGAACTGTGGCAACGATGGAAGAACCGTCTGTGGCTGAGACTCAGTGAACTTACGTTTGTGAGCAGACATAGTGGAAGGTGAGGAAACCATTGCGGAAGAATCCCCCATGATTACCGGCGTCTCCGATGGCGCGCTCCTCCCTTGTGGGGGCCCTCACCGAGGGCACACCCGCCTTAGGTGATTGTTCACACCTCAGGTCACACCTCCCGACAAACGGACGGAGGGACCAATCGGCACTTTCGGAAGGTATCAGCTCGGGTAATCACCCCTCCCTGGGCCTGGCCTTTACCAGGGGGTACGTACGTGTCCTACCTGTCTACCCGGGGCGGGGAATTACGCGTTACCCCGTCACCGGCTACGCATGGAAGTGCGTGGGTCGGCCTTCAGACACGCACAGGGAGGAAGAAAGAGAAAGGGAAAGGAAAGAAGAGGGGGTCTCAAACGCCGCAGCGGAGAAAAGGGTAAAGAGAAGAGGTAAGGAAAGGAGAAGGACAAAGGAAGGAAGAAGACATACAAGCAAGTAAGAAGAAGAATGCGGTACATTTACAAGCGTCCGTCTCCGGACGTAGGCGCAAACCATACTCCCAGAGGGGGAGAAAGTGAAGGAAACAGCCAGAGGTGAGGGGGGGGGGGGGGTGAAGACAGGGGATGGGGAAGGATGCGGAAAGGGAAGGTATGCAGCCCGGAAAGGAAGGAAGGCCACATTAGCTCGGGGCCCCGTGCTCGCTACGCACGTATCCACAAAAGAGTTGTGGATCCCCTGGGGGGGCAGTTGAGAGTGAGCTCTAGGAACACAGACTAAAGGGTGCTGTTGGAGGTCCTTCAGTAGAGTGTCGAGTCGCATCCCAGCTGGTCAATCCAGTTCTGGGTGATGTGCAAACAGTCTGAACTGATGGTTGTGAAAGAGTTGAGTGACATGGGTGAGTAAGCATCTGACATATTGTGATTGCATAATTTGCCACGAGCTGCTGTCATCTAACCCGCAGCAGTGAGATACCGGTCTCCACCAAGAGACTGTATGGAAGGTCCCCATTGCCAGCTGCACACCAGTGTGGTGAAATGGCAAGCTCAGTACAGATGGTGCTGCTGACCCATAGGCAACACATCTGTAGTCCAAGCAGGATAAAAACAGTGCTTTGTATAAATCTCACAAGAACTATGTGGTCTGTGCCCCATGAGGAGTTACTAAGAAAAAAAGAGAGCATTTAGATTCTTCATGCAAGTTGTCTTGAGTTTGTGGCAGCCAAATTAGCTAGATATCAAATAAAATACCTAAGAATTGAAATGTTTCAACAACTTCAAGTAACTGATCACCAATATAAATTCCTGGGTGCAGGTTCACAGTCCGGAGTCGGCAAAAATGCACAACTCAAATGCAGGAGAAAACTGATAGTCGTGATTCACGGCCCAGTGAAGTACTCTCCAGACAGTCCCCTGAACTCGGCACTCAGTGACTCTGAGACATAGTACGGGCAAAGATCATCCACATACAGTGACAGAGAGACTGTGGGGACCATTGCATTTAAAAACCATTGATGGCGATAGTGAACAGCATTACACTCAAAATTGATCCCTAAGGGACTCCAGTTTCCTGTACATATTGTTTGCTGAGAGTCGAACCCATCTGGTTCCAAAAAAGCCAGATAGATACAAAATTCTGGATAAAAATGGGTGAACTGCCATGGAAACCACACTCATACAGTGTAGACAGGATACAATGTCACCAGGTGGTATCGTATGCCATCTGCAGGCCAAAGAACACAGCAATCGCATTTTGACACTGTGCGAAAGCATTGTGCACTGCAGATTCCAGATGAACCACATGATTTTTGTTGGACTGGAATGCCCGAAAGCCATTTTGGAATTGTGATACATGCCCTCTGGCTTCAAGGCATCAGCAAAAACGGCAGTTGACCATTTGTTTGAATAGCTTACTCAGCCCATTTGTCAGAGAGATTGACCGGTAGTTAGTTAAAATATGTGGGTCCTTTCACAACAGGACAGGAATAATAATATTTTTCTGCCACTGGGAGGCAAATTCTCCTTCCCAACAAATACGTTTTAAAACCTGAGGATATATTTTATGCTGTCAACACGATGTTTGAGCATTTGGTTGTGAATTTTGTAGGGTCTAGGGGGCCATATCTCAACATGCTGCCAAATCACTGTGTAGCTACCATTCACTAAACAGTGGTGTTGTGTTATAGAGCGGTGTGTGTGTGTGTGTGTGTGTGTGTGTGTGTGTGTGTGTGTGTGTGTGTGTGTGTGTGTGTGTGGATAGCAGGTGGCACTCAATAAGGTGTTTCCGGATCAGGAAATGAGGGTGGTAATTACTGCATTCGGACCCTTCCTTCAGCAAAGTGCACTACAAAACATTTGGCAGGTACCATGGGATTAGTGCAGGTGTTATCACTGACAAGGATGCCAGGAACCACCATGGCTGCAAATGTGGCAGAGTTTAGTCCACACTTGGGACGATGGTGTGTGGTATCGCATGGATGATATGTATTGCTCCCAACACTCCTGCTTCCCTTTCTTTATTAAAAACTGCAACTTTACCCAGAGTCTCTTGAACACTTAAATTATCCATAGAGGGATGGCACTTGTGTCATTGAAGTGCCGTGCAAAATTTCCTGATAGCTGTGGCTAAATCTTCAGACCACCATGGCATTGGTGATTGTCGGGATAAGCCAGAAGAGTGGTGTATCACTGCTGCTGCAGCATGAATAATAGTATCAATAGTATCCTGTTCCACTCCACTGATATCCGTTGCCTGACTGGCTGCAAAAGTGGCTGTAGAGTAGAAAGCTGCCCAGTCAGCTTCCTGAAATGAACAACCTGGAGCATGTTCCAGATGTCTGAGTGGAGGGGGAGAGAATAATAGGAAAATGGTCACTGTCACAAAGAATGCCGTGGGTGCACCATCGAATCAGGGTTAAAATAGTCAGGCTGCAAACTGTGAGACCAATAGCTGAGTATGTTCTGTGGGCTGCACTGAAATTTGTTGGTGCTCCAGTGTAGAGTAGGCTGACATCCAATTCCGAAAAGAGGTGTTCTAGTATTTGGCCTCTGTAAGACATAGTATTGTCATCCCACACAGGATTATGGTCATTTAAGCCTCCAGTAAGAAGGGGGGATGTAGCTGTTCCATTAACACTAACCACTCATGATATTGGGTACTTCCATATGGCGGGGGGGGGGGGGGGGCGGAGGGGGGGGGGGATGAACATTACATACTGTCATCCAGACTGATAGGTAGTCACCAACGGCAATGGCCTATAGTGCAGTGGTAGGGGCACCTGCTCACTGGAAGTATCAGAGCGTATGCGGGTACAGATCCCACCAGAGTATCTCTCAACATTCAGTTGATAGGTACAGTAGGGTTCAAAGTCTTTCAGAGCAGGGAGGTGTGTTGCTGTAAACCATGTCATGCTATGCCAATTACAGAGAAAGTAACAATTAAATGGCAGGGTTTGGGCAGATGGCAATAGCAGCCATTACAGTTCCACTGAGGGTGCACTGGAGTCAGGTCTAACAATGTGGCGAATGGAAAAGGTGGGTTACCAGGTTGTTGTCCACCTGACTGTGTGATCCGCTGTCAATGTGCATAGGCTCTACCTCTGCAGGTATGGGGAGCAGTACAGTCAAAGTCTCAGAAAGCAGTTTATCTTTCTATTTTTCCTTCTTATCCTAGTGAGACTTCGATTTCTGTGAAAATTTCCCAATTTTATCTTGTGGGCATGAAGAGGATTGTACTTTTCTTCGACCCACAGCCTGTGGCTGCTTGTGCTTGTCCTTGTCCTGAGAGGGAGGGGGGGGGGGGCACCTTGAAAGGTGTCCTCATTCCTGATGACACCAGAGGACGACTAGGCATCTCTGGCCACACCAATTGTGTGAGAATTATTGGTGCTATATGTGTAGGGGGTGAGGGAGCTGACGTTTCCTCCTCCAACTGTATGGCAGCCCTGGAATACGACCAGGGCCAGGAGGTGTTGTGCGAGACCTTGTCATTGCATGAGCTGTGGACTGACACAGCAGCCACAAAATTTGAGACCATATTAGTTGGATGAAGGCTTTCAAACTTTTTCTTTACACCTTCATACGACAGGCAGTCAAGTTTCTTATACTCTTGAATTTTCTTATCCCTCTTGAACATTGAGTGTTGTGGTGAATGAGGAGGGTGTGGTTCTGGACAGCTGACACACTGAGGGATTTGGTCACAAGGCTGCCCTCGTGGGACCCATGTCCACATGCCCTACAGATAACCTGATAAGAACAGCGGGAGGATATGTGTCCGAGCCTTCGGCAGTTAAAACATTTCATTGGAGGAGGAAAGTAAGGCCTGACATGTCACCTATAAATCATGACCTTAACCTTCTCAGGTAAAATGTTGCCTTTGAAGGCTAGGATAAAAGCTCCGGTGTCCACTGTTATTCTTGGGTCTCTCTTCGATGTGGTGAACAAAATGGACTCCATGCTGTGCAAGATTAGTCTGCAGCTCTTCTTCAGTTTGTAGCATTGTCCCGACAGAAGACAACGTCTTGAATTCTATTGAGCTTGTTATGAGGAGAAATGTTGACTGGTATATCTTCTATCGTGACACAAGCCTGAAGTGCCCATGACTGGTTGGTGTGCAAAGTTTGGATCAGCAAAGATCCATTTCTCAACTTCTCTATTGCAGCAACCTCCCCAAACTGATCTGCAATATTTTCAACAAAAAACAGTGGCTTTGTTGCAATGAAAGCTCCACTGTCAGTCTGAGGACAAACCAAGGACATGGCAAATTGTCCACTTCTATTTCTCCTTACATGACTCTCGTCTTGAGACATGGTCACAGGCAGAAAAGCCTTACGACTGCATACCTCTGCACTAAAAGCACTGTTCCTGACAGTTGATATGGCTGCGTTGGCACGGCTACTGTTAAGTTTGATCTGTTTCACTGCAGATCATCTGCCCTGATACCACTAACACCGATCAGAGGCTCTCCCTGTGGGCACCACTTCGTCAAGGCAAAGGTCACCTGGCATAAAAGTCTGGTACCCCGAAATGGATAGGTAACTACTCCTTGGCTGACATGGGAAGTTACAGCTCTGGCTTCGGCAATGTGGTCCCTATGTTGTCAGGTGACTACCACTGAGGGTGTTCTTCCCCAAATGGCCTGCACTTCTGCAAAAATTGAAAAGTGGAGGTCAATCCTAAAATGGGAACCAGAATTTAAGAAGCCAAAACTGGAGAGGAAAAAAGCATTAAAAAAGTGGAAAGAGTGAAAAATTTCATAATTCCAAAGAACAGTCAATATACTAGGTAAAAATGTGACCAAATAAATAACTTCTACTAGTCACCTCTTACGACATTTAAGGAATGGCCGTGCATCTATTCTAGCCCCTGACGCCGTATGCGGGTCAAACAAATAGAGAAAGACCTTGCAGAACTTCACTGTATGCAAGATGTAATAAATAACAGGGGTGAGTACTGATCAGTTATTGAAAGCAAACCCTTTCTCACATTCCTTACAGAAGTTAACAACAAGACCAGGAAATGGTATGAGGAATGCAAGCTAGAGTTCAACAGGAAAATTAAGGATTGCTGGGCTAACAGAAAAGATCAAGGTAGAAACAAGAAAACAGCTACTAAACTTCACTGAGAGCACCAGAAGAGGTGGACAAAAGAAGCAGAGCTAGAACACAAGCACTGTGGGGTCCACAGGTGGCCCAAACAAGTTTAAAAAATATTACAGCCTGCACTACCAGTCTGAGAACATTTTGCTTGCCCCTTTACTAGTTACTGCAAGGTTACAAGCATATCTAGTTAATTCCTGCTTCCAATTTCATATGATATACTCTCAAGTGCTAAGTGCTATGGGAAGGACTTGTCTGACACTGAATGAGTGACAGTTGTCAAAATGGATGAGCTGTTCATAATAAGTTCAACTGATGTAACAAACACCCTGAAAAGTAATGTGCTGAGGTTAGAACAGCACACAGTTCAAACATTTCAGACCTACAAATACAAATTCGTGACAATATGCATTCAATATTAACCCATATAAAGACTCATTATTTATATAGATGGGATGTAAATGTCATGAGATTTTATCACCTTCAAAAAAACATTGCAACTGGCAGTGTTGTCAAGAACAAATCCTTTTATAGCCATAATTGAGATGTTTTTTTAAGTGCTTCACAGAACTGTATTAACACTTTAAAATAGTAAGGATGACTAACTGCAGTATTTTGGGCGATAAATTAACTTTCTGTCAAAACACCAAATAAATATTGTCTTCATATCATTTTACTGCCTTTTTCCATTCATAATTCGTGGTGATGAAGAAGAATGCTCTAAGTTTTTGGCCAAAGCAAATTGGGAGTTTCCACAGCTAATTTCCCTAACATTAAACAGAATTTTACATTAGCCTGTTGTTCTATAATGTCTGCAACTGGAAAATTACCAAGCATGTGGAAAAATGTGTACAGAAACAATGACTACACCTGACTAACTTTTTCTGATGGAAGACTATATCTATATCGATACTCCGCAAGCCACCATACAGTGCATGGTGCAGTTATTTCCTTTCCTGTACCACTTGCAAATAGAGCAAGGGAAAAATGACAAGCTATATGCCTCTGTATGAGCCCTAATTTCTAGTATATTCATGGCCCATAGGCACAGTGTATGTTGGCAGCAGTAGAATCATTTGGCAGTCAACTTCAGATGACAGTTTTCTGAAGTTTCTGAGTAGAGTTCCTCGAAAAGAATGTTGCATTTCCTCCAGGGACCCCCATTTGAGTTCCCGAAGAATCTCTGTAACACTTGCATGTAGTCCGAACCAATCACTAACAAATCTAGCAGCCCACCTCTGAACTGCTTCGATGTCTTCCTTTAATCTGACCTGGTACGGATCCCAAACACTTGAGTAGTACTCAAGAACATGTTGCACTACTGTCCTATATGCGGTCTCCTTTACAGATGAACCACACTTTTCTAAAATTCTCCAATAAACTGAAGCTGACCATTTAACTCTCCTACCACAGTCCTCACATGCATATTCCATTTCATATCGCTTTGCAATGTCACACCCAGATAGTAAATGACTTGACTGTGTCAAGCAGGAGACTAGTAATATTATATCCGGACATTACAGGTTTGTTCTTCCTACTCATCCGCATTAACTTACATTTTTATACTGTTAGAGTTAGCTGCAATTCATCACACCAACTGGAAATTTTGTCTGTTGTTGTCTTGTATCGTCCTACAGTCACTCAACTTTGACACCTTACTGCCCAACCTGACTGCCAACACATTCATGTATACAGAGAACAACAGTGGCCCTATCACACTTCCCTGGGGCACTCCTGATGATACCCTTATCAATTAATAGTCAGCTGATCAAAAACAATTTGCAATAAAGGTACCTGGTTGGTGAATTTATCACTTTAGTTGCTCTGTCTGCAAGTAATGACCATGTAACTTTTAGGAACCTCTCTCTATATTAATACAATTCATATTAATGCCTCTTTCTTGCTATTTCTATGATTAATGTTGTGAAATTATCAGGAGTCTACAAAGCTGCTGGTGTTCACATAATTTATGCTGACCAGAAAGAAGCTACACACAGAAATGTATATAGGGCATCCCCAGAAGGAAAGGTCAGTGTTTAGAGATATGAATGAATACTCAGAGGGGGGCGGGGGGGGGGGGGGGGGGGGGGGGGGGGGGGGGAATTGGCTGTAGAATGCATACCATAAGAGCTATGAGTACCTGTTCAGTAGGAGACATGTATTTCACAGTAGCGAAGTATTTCACAGTAGCAAAGATAAACAAGTGCTCATAGCTATTAAGGTATACACTTTAGAGCTCATATTTTTTGTTTTTGTCTTTATGACCACCTCTCAAAATATGAAAAGCAAAGAGCCTGCAGAAGATGAGATTTATTTCACAGTATCAAAGATGAAGTGCTCATAGCTCTCAAGGTATGCATTTTAGAGCCCATGTTTGCTGTATTTTCTTGGCTTTGAGTGTTCCTGTCACATCCCTTAATATTGACCATTTCTCCTGGAACACCCTGTATGTTATCCGTTGGTGGGTAACAATACGTAAAGGCACTGTTTTTTTCCCCCTTCCAATGGGCTATAAACTGGCCAACTTTTTATGACACTTGAGACATACCTGTAGTACCTCGTCTGTTGCTTGTGCATGTGTAATCAAGATATTAATCATAGCAGCAAAATCAACCCTAGAAGGATCATGCTTGATGCTTCGTAAAAATTCTCCTAGCGCTGTATCACACCTGGTAAAAAGGAGAAATAACAAAAATAAAAACAATGTTAGGATGAATATTAATCAGCATTGTAAAATATAAATTAGAGAAAATGCACCGCATAGTTACAAAAGCTTTTGGATGTCGATACTAATGTATACAGAACTGCAGTATAGCATAAAGGAACATTCCAGTTTTTGTAAATATATCTGCATAATTAAGAATCCGGGATGAAATAACGCTATGAAATGGATGGATTGCTACTCATCACATAGAGGCGGCTTTGAATGACAGGCACATTTCATTTCATGGTACATTTTAATATAGACTTAGCTATTGGACCATTCTCCTTCAGATATAGAAAATACATGCACACACATGGCCACAACCTTTATTAGTCCCCGTTCCCATCTTCCTCTGTCTCCTTCCCTATTTCCGCTCCAGCCTCCCACACATCTTTCACCTTCTGTCCCCCCAGTCCACTTTCATAGTCTCCCCCCCCCCCCTCCTCCTCCTCCCCTCCACTAAGTATTAAGTATATCCTCCTGATGATGCACCTGGCAGCTCACCATATCATCACTGCCACATCTCTGCATACATCCACAGACAGTGCTACGGCATCTTTCTAACCCCCACCTGCCACTTCTACATCTACATTTACCCCAGTCAAGATTGCTGCTCACCGCAGTTGGGAATAGTGCCCTGAGGTGACAGCTGTCATGTGTGCAACAGCTTAGTCTACTCTCTCTCTCTCTCTCTCTCTCTCTCTCTCTCTCTCTCTCTCTCTCTGTCTGTGTGTGTGTGTGTGTGTGTGTGTGTGTGTGTGTGTGTGTGTGTGTGTGATTTCAGAAGAAAATTTCAAAAAGTTGACTTTTTCTATTTTCAGTAACTAAGGTCTTACTGTGGGGTATCTCACCATTTAATAAAAATTGTTTGCTACACAGAAGCATGTAATAAGGATAATATGTAGTGCCCACTCTACAGTCTCTTGTAGGTAGTTCTTTGAACACTTGGACATACTGGTAACAGCCTCACAATACATCCACTCCCATACGGAGACTGACAAAATTATTCACAGTTCAAAAACAAGTTAAATTCATGAATATAATACTAGAAGCAGTAATTTTACACAACACCCATTACTCAGCATTGTGTGGCACAGAAAAAAGTTAAATACTCAGTCACAAAAATCCTTTACCACCTTCCCAGTGATACAAAGAATTTAACAGGTAATAAAATTAAAATTCAAGCACAAACTGATATCATACAGAGAGAGATTTGACAAAAGCAAGTATAAATCACTGTAAAAACAGGAAGTGTGTTTAAGATAGTCGTGTGGATAGTTTGCAAGGTGGGGAGATTCCATGCCAAATTAACGCAATTTTAAATTAATTTTCACTCAAAATCTCAGATTATGATGAAACTTTTCACAGAAGTATTTACACGTAGATAATACAGCAATGTGAAGTTGTCAAAAATTGCAAAATGCCCCAGTGCCATCATTTAAAAATTGCTGCAGCAACTCTCCTAATTAAGCTAAATTGATGGAACAAGTGCCATTTTGCAGCATTTTTTACGAAGTGATACACAACACAACATCGGTCCAAGATGAAAACTTTTTTTGAAAATTTTAATTTATAATCTAACAAAAAGAGCATATCCAAAATTTTTCAAAAGATTGTATATAACACTTCACATTATTGTTAACTAAGTCCCTATGCACAAAAGTGGGACTGTCATGGGTTCACACCTTTTTAAAAATTAGAAAATACTTAAAATTATGTTTTTGTAAAGCTTGTACATTTATGCAAAAATTACCCATCAATAAGTTTTTGTTTTTCAGAGATTTATTTGTAATAGGTTTAAGATGAACTAGTGACTATGATGAGTGATTATTTTATCAGAACTATTAAAAATATAAGTTTTTTAATACAGTTGTAATCTGATAGCATTAATTGTTAAATGTTTTGAGTATGTGTAAGAAATAAAAATTGGGATTACAAAAGCTAATTGTTTATTACAACTATTCATGATAGAAAATGCTAAGCTCAGTATGTAGATAATGGGGAATTGGCTTCTTACAAACACTGTGTGGCAAAAGTGCTGTGCAACCCAGCGTAAATTCATTGTGTTATGGGAAAATAGTTCTTGCCTAGGAAGTGCCCCAATACAAAGAACACTACAAATGCATTTGGTAATACTATGGTCAAAAATATCACTTTTTGACAGTGGGTTTCAGTAGACAGAGTAACTTAGAAACAACGTAGAATATCATCGGAGTTCATTGAATTATTTTCTGAAAAGCTGACCACAGTGATACTCCATGGTTTTCTAGCTAAGCAGCAAAGCTCTTTTGTAAGTAAAGTCACGGAAAATTTGAATGAGAGTGAATATTTTGTTACATGTGACTTCTCTGGGAACTATAGTTTCATGATCCGAGATGAGACCCAGAGTTTTCATTGGTCACGTGACTACTCCCTGGTAGTGTATTACAAAGGAGGGAGTAAAAGAGAGCATATGAGCTATGTCATACTTTCTAACTGTCTAGAGCATAAAGACATAGCAGGCTATTGTTTTCAAAGAAAGCTAATTCAGTTTTTAAAAAAACTGAATTTCTGGCTGATGTACAGAAGATATAAAACTTTTCAGATGAATGTGCAGCCCAGTACAAGAATAAAAAGAATTTTTTAAACTTATGTTTCCAAAACAAATGTTCTGGCACGTAAACAGAATGGCATTTTTTTTGCCTCTGCTCATGGAAAAGAAACTTACGATCTTGTTGGTGGCACTGTTAAGAGGTTAGCAATAAATGCAAGTCTGCAGAGACTGTATGATAACCAAAGTCTTACTCTACAAGAAATTTTTGATTGGGCTGTTAAAAATATTACATCTGTACACACTGAATTTTCGACACAAGAGGAATACATTCAAACTGAAAGATTCCTACAAGAGCACCTTACTCAAGCTGTTGTCATCAACAGGATGCAGAGGTTACAAGCCTTTATACTGATAGCATATCGTACATCAAAAATATTTGTACAAAAAAAATGAAATGATCGTATGGCATTGTTGGCTGGGATTCCCAATTCGGGGGAGTTCGGCCACCAGATTGCAAGTCCTTTTTAGTTGATGCTACATCGGCGACTTGCGAGCCAGTGATGATGAAAATGATGATGGACACACAACACCCAGTCCCTTGCCAGGAATCGAACCCAGGCCCCCTGCATGGTAGGAAGTAACGCTACCGCTACGCTACGGAGGCGGACCATATTTGTACAGACTTTTGCAGCTGGGGGGAGGGGGGGGGGGGGTAGAAAACAAAACAAACTGGCTTTGAGAGAAATGGTGGTTAGGTTATGTTCTACGTTTTAATACACGGCAAAGGTCTTAGTAAAGTTGAAGTTACTTTCCTTCACCCAGCTGGCCCCTCACTGCATTATGCATATCCTACAAAACCTAATCTCCTATGGGTATCTGTAAATGATGTTCTTTATCAAGTAAACCCAGTAACACCAACAGGAAGAATATATCAAATTCCTAGGAATGATACTATGAAAACAAATGCGGCAAATGAATAAATTAAAAAGAAGTGAAAACAAGTGCGGTTTGTACAAGGTTTCGCAAGTGACATGCCGTATGTATGTGTTAACAGCAAATTTCAATGTGTACACAAATAAATCAAGAATAAAGTTGTGTTTATTTCTGCTTAACTCTATCTATTTTACAAAAGTCATTTTTTTAGTGAAATTTTACAAAGGTGTGAACCCACAACAGTTCAACTTTCATACTTACGGAATAGTTAACAACAATGTGAAGTGTTGTACATAATTTTTTGAAAATTTTGAAGACGCTTTTTGATAACAATTTTCACCTCAAACCCATAGTGTGTTGTGTGTCATAGGAAAGCTCATGAGAAGTGTAGCAAAATGACATGTGACCAGTAATTTTAGCTTAGTTAGGAGAGTTGCTACAGCAATTTGAAAAGGTGACAGGGGACTTTTTTTTGGCGATTTTTGACAACTTCACATTTTCAAAATAGGTTGTTGTTGTTGTTGATGTTGTTGTGGTCTTCCGTCCTGAGACTGGTTTGATGCAGCTATACATGCTACTGTATCCTGTGCAAGCTTCTTCATCTCCCCGTACCTAATGCAACCTACATCCTTCTTAATCTGCTTGGTGTATTCATCTCTTGGTCTCCCTCTACGATTTTTACCCTCCACGCTGCCCTCCAATACTAAATTGGTGATCCCTTGATGCCTCAGAACATGTCCTACCAACCGATACCTTCTTCTAGTCAAGTTGTGCCACAAACTCCTCTTCTCCTCAATCCTATTCAGTACCTCCTCATTACTTATGTGATCTACCCACCTAATTTTCAGCATTCTTCTGTAGTACCACATTTCAAAAGCTTCTATTCTCTTCTTGTCTAAACTATTTATCGTACATGTTTCACTTCCATACATGGCTACACTCCATACAAATACTTTCAGAAACGACTTCCTGACATTTAAATCTATACTCGATGTTAACAAAAATCTCTTCTTCAGAAATGCTTTCCTTCCCATTGCCAGTCTACATTTTAAATCCCCTCTACTTCGACCATCATCAGTTATTTTGCTCCCCAAATAGCAAAACCCCTTTACTACTTTAAGTGTCTCATTTCCTAATCTAATTCCCCCAGCATCACCAGATTTAATTCGACTACATTCCATTATCCTCGTTCTGCTTTTGTTGATGTTCATCTTATACCCTCCTTTCAAGGCACTGTCCATTCCGTTCAACTGCTCTTCCAAGTCCTTTGCCGTCTCTGACAGAATCACAATGTCATCGGCGTACCTCAACGTTATTACTTCTTCTCCATGGATTTTAATACCTATCCCGAATTTTTCTTTTGTTTCCTTCACTGCTTGCTCGATATACAGATTGAATAACATCGGGGAGAGGCTACAACCCTGTCTCACTCCCTTCCCAACCACTGCTTCCCCTTCATGTCCCTCGACTAACTGCCATCTGGTGTCTTTACAAATTGCAAATAGTCTTTCGCTCCCTGTATTTTACCCCTGCCGCCTTCAGAATTTGAAAGAGAGTATTCCAGTCAACATTGTCAAAAGCTTTCTCTAAGTCTACAAATGCTAGAAACATAGGTTTGCCTTTCCTTAATGTTTCCTCTAAGATAAGTCGTAGGGTCAGTATTGCCTCAAGTGTTCCAATATTTCTATGGAATCCAAACTGATCTTCCCCGAGGTTGGCTTCTGCCAGTATTTCCATTCGTCTGTAAAGAAATTGCGTTAGTATTTTGCATCTGTGACTTATTAAACTGATTGTTCGGTAATTTTCACATCTGTCAGCATCTGCTTTCTTTGGGATTGGAATTATTATATTCTTCTTGAAGTCTGAGGGTATTTCGCCTGTCTCATACATCTTGCTCACCAGATGGTAGAGTTTTGTCAGGAATGGCTCTCCCAAGGCCGTCAGTAGTTCCAATGGAATGTTGTCTACTCCGAGGGCCTTGTTTCGACTCAGGTCTTTCAGTGCTCTGTCAAACTCTTCACGCAGTATCGTATCTCCCATTTCATCTTCATCTACATCCTCTTCCATTTCCATAATATTGCCCTCAAGTACATTACCCTTGTAGAGGTCGTCTATATACTCCTTCCACCTTTCTGCTTTCCCTTCTTTGTTTAGAACTGGGTTTCCATGTGAGCTCTTGATATTCATACAAGTTGTTCTCTTTTCTCCAAAGGTCTCTTTAATTTTCCTGTAGGCAGTATCTATCTTACCCCTAGTGAGATAAGCCTCTACATCCTTACATTTGTCCTCCAGCCATGCCTGCTTAGCCATTTTGCACTTCCTGTCAATCTCATTTTTGAGACTTTTGTATTGCTTTTTGCCTGCTTCATGTACTACAGTTTTATATTTTCTCCTTTCATCAATTATATTCAATATTTTTTCTGTTACCCAAGGATTTCTACTAGCCCTAGTCTCTTTACCTACTTGATCCTCTGCTGCCTTCACTACTTCATCCCTCAAAGCTACCCATTCTTCTTCTAGTGTATTTCTTTCCCCCATTCCTGCCATTTGTTCCCTTACGCTCTCCCTGAAACTCTGTACAACCTCTGGTTTAGTCAGTTTATGCAGGTCCCATCTCCTTAAATTCCCACCTTTTTGCAGTTTCTTCAGTTTTAATCTAAAGCACATAACCAATAGATTGTGGTCAGAGTCCACACCTGCCCCTGGAAATGTCTTACAATTTAAAACCTGGTTCCTAAATCTCTGTCTTACCATTATATAATCTATCTGATACCTTTTAGTATCTCCAGCATTCTTCCATGTATACAACCTTCTTTTACGATTCCTGAACCAAGCGTTACCTATGATTAAGTTGTGCTCTGTGCAAAATTCTACCAGGCGGCTTCCTCTTTCATTTCTTAGCCCCAATCCATATTCACCTACTACGTTTCCTTCTCTCCCTTTTCCTACTACCGAATTCCAGTCACCCATGACTATTAAATTTTCGTCTCCCTTCACTATCTGAATAATTTCTTTTATTTCGTCATACATTTGTTCAATTTTTTCATCATCTACAGAGCTAGTTGGCATATAAACCTGTACTACTGTAGTAGGTGTGGGCTTCGTGTCTATCTTGGCCACAATAATGCGTTCACTATGCTGTTTGTAGTAGCTTACCCACATTCCTATTTTTTTTATTCATTATTAAACCTACTCCTGCATTACCCCTATTTGACTTTGTATTTATAACCCTGTATTTGCCTGACCAAAAGTCTTGTTCCTCCTGCTACCGAACTTTGCTTATTCCCACAATATCTACCTTTAACCTATCCATTTCCCTTTTTAAATTTTCTAACTTACCTGCCCGATTAAGGGATCTGACATTCCACGCTCCGATCCGTAGAACGCCAGTTTTCTTTCTCGTGATAACGACGTCCTCCTGAGTAGTCCCTGCCCGGAGATCCGAATGGGGGACTATTTTACCTCCGGAATATGTTACCCAAGGGGACGCCATCATCATTAATACAGTAAAGCTGCATGCCCTCGGGAAAAATTACGGCTGTAGTTTCCCCTTGCTTTCAACCGTTCGCAGTACCAGCACAGGAAGGCTGTTTTGGTTAGTGTTACAAGGCCAGATCAGTCAATCATCCAGACTGTTGCCCCTGCAACTACTGAAAAGGCTGCTGTCCCTCTTCAGGAACCACGTGTTTGTCTGGCCTCTCAACAGATACCCCTCTGTTGTGGTTGCACCTATGGTACGGCTATCTGTATCGCTGAGGCACGCAAGCCTCCCCACCAACGGCAAGGTCCATGGTTCATGGGGAGGGGGGGGGGGGGGGGGGGGAGGTATTTTAATAAAATTGCACGTTTTTATTGATCTATATGTAGGCTACCTTTTTGCCAAGTTTCATCTAAATCTAAGACAGGGAGTAGTATCACTATGCTGACTTGACATGGAATGACTCTTCATAGTTTGCACTGATAAGTTTGTAATTGTAAAACATTGTCAGCCCGTACCACAGCAAGAAGAAAATATTAAGATCCATGGAAATACAAATAACTACACTAAACTACATAATATATGACTTATTAAATGTAACCATACATTTTCAAATAAATCTATGATGACATTAGATCTTAGAGGTAATTTATGTTGAAGTACATTTACCAGCCAATCTTTTTGTTAGCTTCTATTTTATTAGCCTCTTACGCTACACATCCATCTCATCAATCAGCTATGCTTTGCTTATCAGTGTACATTGTTCTTTCCTGACCAACAACAACAAATGCTCTGCTTTAACAAACATTTTTAGAAAAACTGCTGCTCATGTATCTTTCTACAAAAGAAAATTCAATCTATAGAAGTAAGAAATTATAAGGCAGAATTGTTGGCCATTACCTGAATTCAGGAAGCAAAATGCGTAGTATTGCCGATTAACACAAATAAAAGAAAAATGATCTACTTCCCTGTTTTCATGTCTAATGCTTCCTTCCTTAGTCAGGAGAGGAGGACTGGTACAACAAGGTTATAAAGGAATGGTAGGGCTCTCAGGTCCCAGGGTGAGGGGGGCCCATCTGACTAAGGAAGGTGTTTCACAATTCACGTTACATACGGGACTTAGTAGATCACATTTTAGATAGGAACCCATGTCCACAAACGTCAACCTGTGACACTACAGAGTGTCAAAGTCATAGTTGCTGGCACTTATAAATGTATGCATACACACAGGGTGATTCCGTGATGATGTTACACTTTCTAAGGTGATGGAGAATGATAAATGTATCAATCTGAGGTAAAGGTCCCTGCACCAGAAATGAAAGGGTCTAAAGTTACAAGCAAAAACCTACTGATACATCTGACGGTGAAATACACATACTGGTACTAGTAGTGTTGCTGCTAGGATTGTAGGATAGGTAACTTTCAGAGGCAATAGTCTGGACCAAAACAAGGAAAAATGTCTAGTAAACATCAGCTCCAAAATACATGCCTGAGGAGCTACGAGCACTTGTTCATCTTTGTTACTGTGAAACATCTCTATTGAACAAGTACTCATAGCTATTAAAGTATGCATTTAGAACCAATGTTTACTGGACATTTTTTTCTTGTTTTGGTCCACACTACCAGCTCTAAAAGTTGTTTACCTTACAATGTTAGCTAAAACAATACCAGTATGTGTATTCTACTGTCAGAGGTATCAGAACAGTTTTCTGCTTATAACTTTTGAATCGTTCATTTCTGGTACAGGAACCCTTACCTCAAACTGATAAATTTATCGTTCTCCATTATCGTGGCATCACTTACTTTTACAGGTGATAACTTTGGCACTCTGTAGCATTGTTGGATGACATCGCTGGACATGGGTTCCTATGTAAAACTTGATCTACTAAATCCCCTCTGCAACTGCTAGAAGTATGTAACATGAATTGTGAAACAGCATGTATGTGTCTATTGAAAATACTGAACATTTCACTTCTTTAGGTAAATACTGGCCAACAACCCATTCTCATTATCTAAAAAGATAACAAATTATTTTTAGAAGTTGGATCAAGCATTCTCTCTTTAATTTCACCTTGTAATGCACTTCATTTCATATACTCTGTCCTTACGTTAACACATTAAATTTACAAAAACCATACACTTTTTGTCTGTTTCTCCTTATCTTGAGCATGTTCCATGACTTTTTTCCTCATTTGATATGCCAAAAAGCTTTCAATATCATTTCACATAAATTTAATAGCTCATGTAGAAACATTTTTCAATCTCTCCAGTCTTCCATTATCACATATAGTTTGTAAGGTCACCACAGTGGATTCTCTTGTGATACGAGGACAAGTACAACCTCTGTGATGTGTGACAATGCTTGGTTGAACATCTGTGAGTTCAACACTGATTTTTATGGTTGCTTCTGTGGTTGGTAGTGAAAAGTATGCAGCAAATGCTAATTTTTCTTTTTTATTGCACAATTTTTGCGTTTTTAATCACACATTGATAAAGTGGTATTTTGTTTTTATATTTCTATGGTTGTTCTCGTATTTTCATATGGTAACATTTGCCAAGTTGTTAAAATATCTGTTCTCATCGACCTATGTCAAAAATTTTACATATTACATATGCTAATGTTCAATTTTGATAAGGCATTTCAGTCAATGCTGCTTTCCTTGATGTCTATCAATTCATACACCATTCATCCTTTGACTAATGGGCTGCATGTAACTAGTTGCTAAACTTATTCAGACAAATTTCACAATAAAATTACAACTTACAAATACAATAACTTTCTTTTGATTATCTGCCTCAGTTTTTCCCTTCTAGCAAAAAGCTAATAAGAACTGTGTTTACAACCATACAGTGTAAATATACACATTTTGAAAGGTAGCATTGTGAAAAGCATCGTGAAAAGCATTTAAAAACAGTTTGTAACTAAATAAAATACTAATTACCTTCTTTCTCACAGTCTTGTCCTTTGGGAAGAACAAATATCGTTGATTGCAGCCATAATTAATTTCATGTTAATTGCTATGTGAAAAACTGAAGCAGATGCGGCCAAAGAAATAGATCATAAAGCCTTCAGAAGAAAGTAATAAATTCCAAAATCAATCACACACCTGTATGGAATAAAAAGTTGTAACAGAATATTGTATGTGCCATCACAGTCAATATTAATCTAAAAATGGCAGTTAAAGTTACACTGAAACAGAAGGAGGATACTTAATTTGAAACAATAGTACTATCATACGCTAAATCATCCTTCTACAAGAAATCTGTAAGTATATACCTACATTTTTTTAATTTCCTGTGTAGGATCTTCCAAAATTCGAAATAAACCATCCAATATTTCTGGTAAAAATGGAATGAGATCAATGTCAGGAACTGCATACAGAGCTGACACCCAAGAAATAACGAACTGCCTCGTAAATGTGTTTTTTGTGTACATCATATCCCTTAACACAGGCACAAAGGCTACAAGGTCGAATGAGGCACTTTCTGTCACAATATCCTACCAAATTAACAACAGAAAACATGAGTTAGTTTACAATAAAAGTTGGTGCACATATTAAAAAATATAAACAAATGTTACACATTTGAGATAGATGCTTAGTTATGTGTGGCGGAGAGAATGTGTGGGATTAAAATTTATCAAACATAAACTGTCTTCACATTTTGTCACTATTAATGTACATACTTCCCCTTCTGCAGTTGTTTGTTTTGTTCTGTTTTAGGGTGCAAAAACATCTAGGGAGACACGGGCCACATCAGAACTGTAGACCATGAAGACAAGGAGAGGAGGTAAAAACGACTACATGTTAATCCCAACTGATGGAAGAGAAGACAGTTGAAAACAGGGATATGGAGAAAGATCTGTAAGATACGCCGTAGAGAAACGTAGGTGTTGAACTAGAATTTAAATGGCCTTCACCATATTGTTACGATGGATTAAAACTAAAACATGGGCAACAGCCTGTGCAAGGTGCGCTAAAATGGCCGATAACTCAGATGACATACACAAACGAGAATGTAAATGGTTAAAAAAAGGCCATTGCATCAGTATATGGTGGACAGTTAAGGATTGAGTGCAATGAGTACAAAGTGGTGAGGGAGCAACACTTAACAAATGGCGATGACTAAAAAGAGAATGCCCAATACGCAACCTAACTAAAATGATCTCCTTATGGCGAGAGGGCCAAGAGAGGGTCGTCCAAGCTGCTCGGAGAGGCTTAATGACCTGGAGCTTTTTCCCATGAAGGGAAGACCAGTAATGGTGCCAATGCGACACCACTTTCTGACAGGTGGCAACACAGAGATCATTGTAGGAAATGAAAAAACTAGCGGGCTAAGGTACGAGGACTGCAGCCTTGGCAGCAGCATTAGCGGCCTCGTATCCTGTCAGACCAACGCGACCAGGCACCCACATGAACATCACTGTGGCTCCATCAAGGGTGAGTGAGTGACACCTGTCCTGGACCCATTGCACTAAGGGATAGACGGTATACAGCACACGAAGCTTCGAAGGGCACTGAGAGAGTCAGAGCACATGATGCAACTGAAAAGCCTGTGTCACTGGATGTACTGCGTGGCCTGAAACATGGCAAAGAGCTCTGCTGTAACTACTCAGCAGTGTTTAGGAAGCCGATACTGTAAAACGTCATTGCCAATGATGAAGGCACACCCAACACCCCAATCAGTCTGGAAGCCCTATGTGTACACAAAGGAACTAACATGAAGTTCTGTGTGAACGTCATGAAACTGAAGGTGATAGAGTGAGGCTGGAGTAATGTCCTTAGGAAGCAAACGAAGGCCAAGGTGAACATGGGATGCTGCGCGAAGCCAGGATGGTGAAGGGTTTACACCAAGCAGGAAGGTTGCAGGTAGTGTAAAGTTAAGCTGCCAGAGTAAGAGCAAATAGCAAACTCCAGGAGGTAACAGAGAAGAGGGACGTGCCCCACACTGGTGATGAAAGGAGTCATCAAAGGAGGCGGCTTAGGATGGGTGCCCATGCATTGCAGACACACGGCACACACATCTGCTGAGGACAAAGTCACAGGGGTAGGACAGCAGTAGTTCAGCAGCTTCGGCATACAGACTCTCAACCGGGCTAACGTAAAAGGCGCCAGTGGCCAAACTGATGCCACAATGGTGGAAAGTATTGAGACAGGGTAAGAGGGATGGGTGTACAGATGCATAAACAAAACACCCATGGTCTAGTTTCAAACAAACAAGGGACCGATACAAACAGAGGAGGGTGGTTCGATCTGCTCCCCAGAAAGTACCATTGTGGACGTGGGAAATTGAGGTACCGGGTACAGTGGGCTGCCAGGTAAGACACGTTGGAGGACCAAGAAAGTTTCCTATTGAGCATGAGCCCCATAAATTTTGTAGTTTCAATGAACGGAAGAGCAACAGGCCCAACATGTAAAGATGGTGGAAGAAACCAACTGCGCCACCAGACATTCATACTAACAGTTTTGTCACTGGAAAAATGAAAGCCATTGTCGATGGTCCACGAGTAAAGACCTTTGAGACACCACTGAAGACACTGCTCAATGAGACAGGTTCATGGAGAACTGCAATAGATGGCAAAATTGTCAATGAAAAGGGAGCTGCAGACGATTGATGAGAGACAGGCCATTACAGGTTTAATAAACGTGTCCAACAAGGCAGAATCCGCATGTTCGATGACATCGTCAGCTACTGTCAGCCGGAAGTTGGGGAATGGATCTTGGTCCAAGAGAGCTGTCGGAGGTCGGCCCACACAATGGAAGAGAGTTGAACTGTTAAAAGAATTAGTGAATGAAATCTTTCTTTGTTATCCTGAAGAAAGCAATGACACAGTGCACAAAATTGTTTATTATGAATGCAGTTTGCCATTGTAGGAGGAGGGTTAAAAACATGGAGAGAATGTCTCCACATGCAAACTGTGTCACGGCACACCTCAATCCCTCAAGGGACTGGGACAAGGTGTGGTAAAGAGGAAGTTTGAGGACTTGAATGTTCTGTGGCAATAACGATAACGTTTGTAAGATATTCTACATGGTCATCACAATTGGGAAAATGTATGTTGAAGGTCATTGGGGAGGAGTAAAGTCTCCAGTCAGCCTTTGTAAGCTGCCATCTGGGTGTGCATATAGGTGGGGTAGGAGTCAGTAAACGGATAGCACATGGGAAATGGTCGCTCGAGTATGTGTCAGAGAGAACAGACCACTTGAGATGATGGGCAAGCAGGGTAGTGCAGAAGGTTACACTCAAATGGGAATAGGTGTGCGTGGAATCTGAAAGGAACGTGGGTGCTCCTGTTTTAAGGCAGAAGAGGTTAAGTTGATTGAGAAGGCAGCCAAGAGGGCAGCACTCTGACAGGTTCTGGGAGAAGCCCAAAGGGGATGGAGCACATTAAAGCCACCAAGCAGCAGAAACGGGTAAACTAGCTGCCCAATAAGCTGGAGGAAGTCTGCCCTGGTGACATTGAATGATGGAGGGATGTAAATGGTGCAATGGGAAAAGGTCAAGTGAGGAAGGAAAAGGCAAACTGCAACAGCTTGAAGGTGGGTAGTCAGGAAGATAGGTTGACTATGAATGTCATCCTGTATGAGCAGCACGATTCCCCCAGGAATGGAATGCTGTCCTTGGGGGGAAGATCAAAATGGACGAGAGCTAAGAGCAGTTGTGAGGAAGCATTTTTGTTTCCAGAAGGCTGCCAAGTGCCAGCTTTTGAAGACTCGCTGCTCCAGAGCACACACAGAGGCAGGAGGATCGTGCTCCATGTGGTCTACAGAAGCATCGGCTTTCTCCTTCTGTCAGCCTTGGAGCCCAGGGTAGAAAAATGTTTGGTGGTGCACATTGGAGACACAGGACTCGGCCGGGTGAGGGTATCACGTGGTGACACCATCGAAGAGGACCTCCGAGTCGGTGAAGGAGAAGACTGTTTGCCTTTGTTTGACTTCTTGGAGCCTTTCCGATTTGCAGAGGAAGACTCAGATGTTGGCTGATTGGAGGGAGGTATGAAGTCTTCATGGAAGTATTCCTTCTGCCCTTTCCAGCCTGCCAATTGTGTACCTAGTGACTTCGCCCCATGAGGCAAAAGTCTGGTGGCTTTGTCTTTTTGCCTATTTGATTCTCTGATGTCTTGACTATTTCATCTCTCACACCTACCCATTTGTCTTCTACATTATTCCCTCCCCCTATTTCAGTCAATCACCACCTAATTCTCCCTTTGAAACTCACAACTACATTTGGTTCTTTCAATTTGTCCAGGACCCACCTCCATAACTTCCCATTGTTCTGTAATTCAGTTATGTGCAGTTTATAACCAATAAATTATCGTCAGAGTCTACATCTGCCTCGCGAAATGTTTTGCAATATCTCTGTCTTGGCATTATACACTGAAGAGCCAAAGAAACTGGTACACCTGCCTAATATCATGTAGGGCCCCCCACAAGCACACAGAAGTGCCGCAACATGATGTGGCATGGACTTGACTATGAAGTAGTGCTAGTTTGGTGGCTAGCAGAACTGTTTAAACTCTGAAGAGTGCTCCTGGAGCCACTCTACAGCAATCCTGGATGTGTGGGGTGTCACATCATCCTGCTCGAATTGCCCACGTCAGTCAGAATTCATGCAGGTGGTCAGACAGGATGCTTGTGTGTCACCTGTCAGAGTTTTATCTAGAAGTATCAGGGTTCCCACATCACTCCAACTGCACACGCTCCGCACCATTACAGAGCCTCCACCAGCTTTAACAGTCCCCTACTGACATTCAGGGTCCATGGATTCATGAGGTCTCCATACCCATACACTCAATACAATTTGAAGCGAGACTCGTCCGACCATGCAACATGTTTCCAATCATCAACAGTCCAATGTCGGTGTTGATGGATCCAGATGAGATGTAAAGCTTTGTGTTGTGCTGTCATCAAGGGTACACAAGGGGACTTTGGCTCCAAAAGCCCATATCAATGATGTTGCATTGAATTGTTCACACCCTGACACATGCTGATGGCCCATCATTGAAATCTGCAGCAATTTGCAGAAGGATTGCACTTCTATCACGCTGAATGATTCTTTTCAGTCATCGTTGGTCCCGTTCTTGCAGGATCTTTTTCCTGCTGCAGTGATGTTGGAGACTTAATGTTTTTCCGGGTTCCTGATATTCATGGAGTACACTCACATGAAATGGTTGTACGGGAAAATACCCACTTCATCACTATCTCAGACTTGCTGTGTCCTTTCACTAGTGCACCGACTATAACATCACGTTCAAACTCACTTAAATCTTGATAACCTGCCATTATAGCAGCAGTGACCAATCTAACAACTGTGCCAGACACTTGTTGTCTTATATAGGCATTGCTGACAGCAGCACTTTATTCTGCTTGTTTACATATCTCTGTATTTGAATATGCAGGCCTATACTAGTTTCTTTGGTGCTTCAGTGTATAATCTATCCAAAACCTTCTGGTGTCTCCAGGTCTCCTCCAAGTATACAGCTTTCTTTCATGATTCATAAGCCAAATGTTTATGATGATTGAATTGTGTTCCAAGCAAAATTCTATCAGGTAGCTTCCCCTTTCACTCCTTTCTCGCAGTCTATTTCCAGTATTAATTTTCCTTCCCTTCTTTTTCTCTACAACTGAATTCCAGTCCCCCATCACAAATTTTCATTTCCCTTAACTATATGAATAACTACTTTTATCCTTACATCATACATACATACATTCAATCTCTTCTTCCTCTGCAAACTATTGTGCATATAAAATTGTACTATTATGGTGTGTGTGTTGGCTTTGTGTCTGTCTTGGCTGCAATAATGTATTCATTATGCTGTTCACAGAAGCTTACCCATATTATTATTTTCTTACTCATTATTAGACCCACTCCTGGATTATTCCCATTGAGGTTTTGTTGATAACTCTGTACTCACTTAAACAGAATTTCTGTTTTTCCTGCCATTGCACTTCTTCAGTTCTCACTATATAGCACTTCAACTTAGCCACCTCTCTTTTTTAAATTATCTACTCTACCTACCTGTTTAAGGGGTTTAATATTCCCACTCTGACATGTAGAACACCAGTCTTGTTTTCACTGCTAATAACATACACCTGAGTACCCCCTACCAAGAGACATAAACAGGGGACTATTTTACATCAGGAATATTATACTGAAGACAGTATCATGACATATAAGACACACAGTAGAGCTACATGCCACAGAGAAAAATAACGGCTGTAGTTTCCCTTGCTTTCAACTGTTCACAGCATCTGAGCAAGGCCTTCTGCATAATGGTACAAGGCCAAAACAGTCAATCATTCAGACTGTTGTCCCTGCAACTACTCAAAAGACTGCTGTACTCGTCAGGAATCAAAGGTTAGTCTGGCCTCTTCACAGATTGTGGCTGCATCTATGGTACAGAAATCTGTATCGTTGAGGCATACAAGCTACCCCACTTTGGCAAGGTCCATGGTTCATTGTACGTGCATATCACATTCACTGCTTAATGAATACAATGAAACAACAATAACTGATTACTATGGAAAAAGAGGTATTTTATACCTCCTGCTTACTTTCTCATAACTATTACAGAATCACCTGGCAGGAAATGTATAAAGAACTACAGATGTCCCCAAATAACACACAAATAAACTAATTTGGAATATTGCTTACCTTCATAAGTCTGTCCAACAGTTCTGATCCATTCTTCACATTTTGGTCTGGATCAGCTGCTAGCTTACTGAGAGCACTAAAAATGTCAGAGAAATGGATAAGAACTGAACCTCGAGCCACTTTGACAACATTGTACAATGATTCACAGGCATAGTAACGCACTCTCAGATCTGAGTCAGTGAAGCAGGCCAATATTGGATACACCAGTTCTTTCGTGTACAGACCACAATCATGCTGCAAATAAAAAAGAAGAGACAATTATAGAATTGACAGCATTTACTACCATAGAAGCAGAATAAAAAATTATGTAAGTTAAGACAGATGTAGCTGGTAAAGTTTGCAAATCTTAAGATTAGTAGATATGTAAATAGTTGTACAAAACACAGAAGTTCCATTGACTCATTTACTTTTTTTTCCGGAACCAAATTCTGTTTCATTCTTACACTTGGATCCAGTTAGTTGGAAATGTGAAATTTCACTTATTTAATAATTTGTAGGCAAGAAAATACTTCACACGGAGATTGTCCAAAGCAAATATGCCCACAAAATGAGCAATGAAAATGGCACAGAAAGTTGAAAATATGATGATGAATATTAAGAACCAAAAATGAAGAAAGGCATATTATACAAGATCATTAAGATAAGCTGTTCATCTTGTTTCCTGATCAGTTTAAGATATAATTTTGTTTCCACCCAAAAGAATGATGAAAATTTCTCACTAACATTCATATAGCTATATTACTTGCAGAGATCAGAATCAACTTCATTTTTTCAGGTGGAACTACAGTAATTTCTGCTGCTAGTTTCATAGTACTAAATCATACAGATTCAATGGCATCTCTCTTTACAAAATCTGATTAGTTTTAGAGAAATTATAATAAGAGTTATCTGTTTTATACACGAAACTGATCTGCCTCTTATGAGGATGTTATACAAAACTGTTGCACCAGGCTGGTGGGGCACTCCAGCCTAACAGTGTCAAGAGAATAAAACACTTGGCAACATATGCCTAGACCGGCACATCAACCAGAAGGCAAAGGATATGGTATCTAAGGATGATTCACCAGTTAACTATGATAACAGTTCTGCTCATATTTCTGCCAATTCCCTTGAAAGAAAGGAGCACGATAAAAAATGAAAGGATTTGTAAAACACAGAATCGAAGAGTAGAGACTATTTAATAACAGCTTTGAGCTAAGAATTTAATATCAAGATACACACTGTGGAGCAGAAAATGGTGGGAGTGGAAAATGGCTGGAGGTTTTGTCGGTGTAAATCCGTAACAGTATTTAAAGAAGTTTATTAATCAATTTCAACAACTATGAGCAAACACACAAGATGACACAAACTAAGCATTCAGTGCTAAATTATCAAAATGCAAAAACCTGATATCTCTCATAATAAAGCACATGATATAATTATCTACTACCCCTTTCTATTTCTTCAACCTTACAAGGTCTGTTAGAAAAATGTCCATTCCCCCCCCCCCCCTCTCTCTCACTCTCTCTCTCTCTCTCTCTCTCTCTCTCTCTCTCTCTCTCTCTCTCTCTCTCCCCCCACCCTCCCTCCTTTAATTTTCTTTTCTTGAGTGAGAATCTGATGGATTTGAATCTAGCATGCTTGCATAAGCTGATCTTGAACCTTCACATGCACATGCGAATTTTTTCCTGCCTGTCGACAGTCAGTTGCTGGCATACACCAGTTGAGCGAGATAGTGTGTAGTGCTCGTGTTGGTTTTTCATTCCAAGGGAAATGTCGGAATGACTGGAGTACCGCTATTGCATCAAATTTTCCCTGAAACTGAGTGACAGGCAGGTGTAAACCATTCAGAAGAATCAGACAGCTTTTGGTGACAATGATATGGGCATCACATATATTAAGGAGTGGTACAACCAGTTTAAAGACAGCTGCACATTGCTGGAGAGCGAGCTGTGCTCCTGTTGGCTGAAATGACCAGGTCATTGCCAAAGTGAACACTGTGGTGATGTGGGACTGTCGTGTGACCATCAGGGAAATTGCAGAAGAGGTAGGCATCAGCACTTTCCATTGTGACTGAAGGTTTGGTCATGAAGAGTGTGTAAGCTGCTGATGGCAGAGCAACAGCAACTTTGCTTTGAAGTCTCACAGGACAAGCTGGGTGCCACAGTGATTCTGACTTTGTGAACACTGTAATCACTGGTAGAGATTCCTGAGTGTATGGGTATGATACAGAAACCAAATCCCAGTCATCACAGTAGAAGCATTCCTCGTCACCAAGACCAAAGAAGGCCCATCAACTGCGCAGCCACATCAAAGTGATGCTGACTGCTTTCTTTGAGTGCCACTGCATGGTACACAATGAGTATGCAGCACAGGGTCAATCTACCACTAAAGAGTATTACAGGAATGTCCTCCATTGCCTATGTGATGGTGTATGGGACAAGAGACCAGACTTGCAGTCAACAAGATACTGGCACCTGAATCACAACAATTCTCCAGCACATTCCTTGCACCTGATTCGGATATTTTCGGTAAAAACCAGATTCCTGTGCTTCAACAGGCTTCTTACTCTTCTGATATGGGCCCTTGCAACTTCTGGCTGTTCCCCAAACTCAAGAGCTCACTGAAAGGAACATCATTTCAGACAAGAGAGGACATAGTGGCAGCAAGGCCAGCCAAGCTAAACTCCATTCTGAAAGAGTCTTTTTTCAGCATGCTTCCAACAATGACGGCACCACTGGGAGAAATGTGTAGAGTCCCAAGTGAATTACTTTGAGGGTGATTAGGTGTCCACTGCTCTAGGTAAGCCAGTTTTTTTACCGGCTTAATGTCAGATGCTTTTCTAAGAGACGTCATACAATAAATGAGGCACAAAATAATACACCACAAATAATACAACAAAAGTAAAATAGATAAAGAAAGCACACAAAAATCAACCTTTTCCCAGGACAAAAATCTGAAATACACCCAACCAAAAACAGACACTAACTAATACTAAATGCACAGTTAACAAGAGAACAGAATGTAAGTAACAAAACACACCAAAACAGGTTAATCTTGGCTACACAAAATAAATGAAAACAGCAGGATGGTGACAGTCAGTACAGACAATACAATTACAAAATACAGGTTCTCAACTTATACACTACATCCCACTACGGTCTCACTATAATTACAATGCGATCCCTTTCATGACTTAAATTGGCCAAGCCAGACACAGTTGTCTTCACTACAAAGATTACACTGATCAAAACTGTCACAATCTCATTTAACTGTCTTAGTCAAACAACACTGTAACTACTGCAACTTGAATCTTGCTTTGCCTTATTCCCTGGATCCACAAAGCAAGCACTGTCTGCTGCTCCACCATAGACAGTAGCCCATGTACACAGCAAGCCACCCCAAGTCCACACTGCAAATCTATCAGGCTGCCACACTGCTTTGCCCCACGACTTCCTCCATCTCATACAGCTGGTTGCTCTCTTAGAAAGTTGCTACCTGTATTCGAATACTGCTGACTGTCTTGATACTCTTTTGTTTCATAGAGTCTCCACCTGATGACAGCAGATTCCCCGTCATTTATCTACATGGCGGTGCTATCACTGGTCGACTAACTGGGCCAGTCACGCCAGGACATAAACAAGCTCAGTTGATGCACCATGCATGGGCCTGGTGCTGTACACAGAATCATCTCTTCCGTTGTCCATGAACCCTTGATGCCAGTTCCAAGTCGGTGTTGCTGGTTCACTCCCATATACCGGATTCCTCGTTGTAATAGCATGCTGCTCCATGTCCTGCCATGCAGCTGCAGAGCAACTATATTGCTCTTGCTTGCGTGTTCTGCTGTGGCAGAAGTCAGCCCCACAGATGCTGCCCACAGCAGGCAGGAATATGAATGAATCATTAAATTACCACACGACGCTTACAATGCAAAATTACATCAGCAATGACAACAAAATGGAAATCACAAAAGGATGTGGTTATAAAAACTTTCTTAAAACTCCATTTATATCATCAAGTGTTTGAAATGACCACTGTCTATTGCCATACATGTTTGCAGTTGCTGGCGCAAGGACTTCTGTATAGACTGAACAGGTTCCTTTAATATAATTAGACACACTGCAAAAATGCTGTTTTAAATCCTCTTGGGTTGTTGGAACTTGTACATAGCTTTTATCTTTGAGTTTACCCCAGAGAAAAATTTACAGTGGTGTCAAATTAAGCCCATATGCTGACCAATTGATGCCTTCACGTATTATCCAGAGATCACTAGACCTGTATGAATATTCACCTAACCATAGGTGAGTAGTGAGCCGGGCACCTGTTGCGTTGGTGCCACATACATCTACATATTTCAAGTTATGTTACCTCTAGGATAGCCAGCAGCACTTTGGCAAGAAATTATACGTATCTCTAAGCTTTTAAGGTTTTTCCTATTAAGTAAGGACCAATCATGCAGTCTTCACTAATTCTGGACCAAACATACACACCTCACTACCTCTGATATTCAACCTGTTTCAGCACTGAGGATTCTCAATAGCCTAATAGCGCACATTTCTTATGCACTGATTTGTAAAGGTAGCTCCATCGGTAAAGAGAATTCTTTGAAGAAAGAACCTATTGTCCCCTAATGTCACATTAGAAACCGAGTGACAGAATCCACATATCTTCTGCAAATGCATTGGTTTATTTGCAGGTGAAATGACATATGATACAGTTTGAAGCTGTCTGCATACAAAATGTGTACAACGCTAAGCTGACATATTCCAGAGACACATGCAGCTTCTCCGGAGCTAACATATGGCTTATGAGTAACAGCAGTCAGAACATCTGTTTTGATCATTCTGCTCATGGCAGGCTTGCTCCTCACTCTCTGTGTAGTATTCCACTGCCATTCTACATTCTCCATAAAATAGCAACATACACTTTTTATTTTGTGTTTGAAAGACATTTACCTGTTATTTCAAATTACCTCAGCACTCCACACACAAAAATGATGCAGACAGAATGAAAGTTACATTTTCTTTGTTCACCTTTCACACCAGTATCATAGTGGTGCAATACTCTGGTTTCTCTTTATATGGTGTGAGGTATTTCTTTATTTGGGTCTGAAATCATGGACTTCCGCATAAGCCTGCAACCAGCGTCATGTTCAAAACAGATAGTTCCTGAGCTCTAAATACTATGATTACTCAGACAAGTAATTAGATTTTGAAAAGTGAAATGCCACAGAATTTCTCTTTTTTTAGAACTATGAGCCTGGCAACAAATTACTACTGTTCCATTCAAATTAGCTAAGTTTTTACTGGCATCTCTGTTATTAACACAGCTATTACAAGAGATTGCATGTCATTTAGTGAGGACTCTTTCACAATTCATCTGAGCGAAAATGGAACTACAATATCTTAAATGGCTCTGGAAGTATTTGAGCTGACTCATCCTGCCCAACAGATAATTTTGGTCTCCAGAGTTAGTACAGATGATGTATAAGATGATATTAACATTCACCTAACAGAAGTAGGACCAATGTAAGTAACTGGATAAATTAAGTAAAAGGCTCAATTCTGCCTGCCTTGCACAGCAGAAATCTCATGCACTATGTTGACTGGCAGGCAAAATTGTGACCATACTTTCACTCAATTCTGTCCTATGCCGAAGACTTCTGGGGCAGTGCAGCTAAGGTGAAAGAAGTGTTTATTCTATAGAAGTGTACAATTAGAATATTGTGTAAGTTTGTAACTGAGCATCTTGCAGAAGCCTGTCCAGTGTCCTAGGGATTCTTACTCTTACCAGCCAATACACATACTTGCTAGTGGTATTCATGGTTAATATTAGATGAATTTAGAATGAAAGCAGCAATCCACAATACTACTATCAGAAATAAGTCCCATGTAGACTATGCATCCCTCTCTGTGGTTCAGAATGTAGCTTTATATTCTGAGACAAAAGCCTAGAACAGGCTGCCAGCAGATAGCAGGCAGGAAACTGAAAATTTCCAAACAGAATACTTCTTTAGCCACTCCCAAAATGTATCTGAATACATGAACTCTGATACTTAATTCTGTCCAACTCAACTACCTGTACCAGACAGTATACAATTAGCCAACAGCTGTCGGTATAAAGCTAAAATGCTCTGTTTGAAGAATTAGATAAAAGAAGCTTTTGTAGTATAGAATGAGCTGCAGTGGCTTTTTTCATACTGTAAAGCACCAATCACACACTGAGAAGTTTCATCACGTGGAGGTATGTATACAAAGACGGCAATATTACAACCATAACAATGCCAAAGACTTCCACTCTCGGAGATATTTCATTATCTACATGTACATTCATACTCCACAAGCCAATGGACGGTGTGTGGCGGAGGGTACCTTGAGTACCTCTATCGGTTTCCCCTTCTATTTCAGTCTCGTGTTGTTCGTGGAAAGAAAGATTGTTGGTATTCCTCTGTGTGGGTTCTAATCTCTGTGATTTTGATGGTCTCTTCATAAGGTATACGTAGGAGGGAGCAATCTACTGCTTGACTCCTCGGTGAAGGTGTGTTCTCGAAACTTCAACAAAAGCCCGTACCGAGCTACTGAGCGTCTCTCTTGCAGAGTCTTCCACTGGAGTTTATCTATCATCTCCATAATGCTTTCGCAATTACTAAATGATCCTATAACGAAGCGTGCTGCTCTCTGTTGGATCTTCTCTAACTCTTCTATCAACCCTATCTGGTACGGATCCCCCACTGGTGAGCAGTATTCAAGCAGTGGGCAAACAAGTGTACTGTAACCTACTTCCTTTGTTTTCAGACTGCATTTCCTTAAGATTCTTCCAATGAATCTCAGTCTGGCATCTGCATTACTGACGATTAATTTCATATGGTCATTCCATTGTAAATCACTTCTAATGCCTACTCGCAGATAACTTATGAAAATAACTGCTTCCAGTTGCTGACCTGTTATATTGTAGCTAAATGATAAAGTATCTTTCCTTCTATGTATTCGCAGCACATTACAATTGTCTACATTGAGATTCAATTGCCATTCCCTGCACCATGCGTCAATTCATTGCAGATCCTCCAGTATTGCAGTACAATTTTCCATTGTTACAACCTCTGGATATACTACAGCATCATCCACAAAAAGCCTCAGTGAACTTCCGATGTTATCCACAAGGTCATTTATATATATATTGTGAATAGCAACGGTCCTACGACACTCCCCTGCGGCACACCTGAAATCACTCTTACTTTGAAAGACTTCTCTCCATTGAGAATGTCATGCTGTGTTCTGTTATCTAGGAACTCTTCAATCCAATCACACAATTGGTCTGATAGTCCATATGCTCTTACTTTTTTCATTAAACGACTGTGGGGAACTGTATCAATCGCCTTGCAGAAGTCAAGGAACACGGCATATACCTTGAAACCCATGTCTATGGCCCTCTGAGTTATGTACATGTATGTTACAGTAGAAACTTACAAATAGCTAATGTTACATTACTTACTATTTACACTGAAAGAGAACTGATTAAAATGAAGATGAACATATAAAGCAGTCAGTTCTAAAGTGTTACTGCAGCGATATTACGTAAATATTATGCTATACATTGGAACAATAGTAAATGATAAGTGCCAGATTTACATAAATAAATACTACAACTACGGACATATTATGGCATTTATCGAAAGCACAGTAAATGGGTTGGGACGGATGTGCATATATAAATATTACATTTAATAGTTCTTTGACTTTAAATTGGAAAGCATGTTAGCCAATGCAGCCTTTCTTCAAAATTTCCTCCACCTGCTTTCCAATTTAAAGTAAAAAACTATGAAATGTAATACTTAAATATGCACAGCCACCCCAACCCATTTACTGTGCTTTCGATAAATGCCATAATATGTCCATGGTTGTAATGTTTATTTATGTACATCTGGCACTTAAGACCTTTACTACTGTTACACAGTATAGCACAATATTTATGTAATATCACTGCAGTAACACTTTATAACTGACAGCTTTATTTGTTCATCTTAATTTGAATCAGTTCTCTTTCAATGTAAATAGTAAGTAATGTAACATTAGCAGTTTGTAAATTTCTACTGTCACATACGTGTACATAATGAAATATCTCAGAGTGGAAGTCTTTGGCATTGTTATGGTTGTAATATCACCATCTTTGTATACATACATCCGTGTGCTGAAACTTCTTTGTGTGTGTGTGTGTGTGTGTGTGTGTGTGTGTGTGTGGTGCTTTACATTATGTGCATATTTATAGACAAAAAAGTGCATTACACTGTTTTCAGTGCTGCTAGATGATAAGCAGCCTGTACTGGAACATAATGGCACGAATCCTTCATCGTAAGTAACTGAAACATCTTCCCTTTAATAATAATAAGTTGTTTACATTACTCAAAATTGTTGAGGGGCACAATTACAGTTGAAAAGACATTGTCTCACATCTTGTTTTGATTATAGGGCACCATCACCCCAAAGAAGTTTAGTCAGTTGGGGAAACAAAAGATGAAATCTAATGTAAAATGTGAACTAGCTGTCAGAAGATGAACCTGTTGGTTTGAAACTGGTCATGGCTCTGTTTAAATAAATAAAAAGCACTGTAAAAAGTGCCCGGTTGCTGTAATATTCTAAGAGCCAACCCACATTTTGTACACAGCTACGGGCTCAAAATGTCAGTTTTTGACAAAATAACACATTTTCTTTCTGAAGTCTTGTGTACACCATCTGGAATAAGGAATTCAATGTGTAATTAAAATGGATACAAGTGAATGATGATCAGTCAACAATGCTCTGAATGACTATTACAGCTAGATTTCCATTTCTGGTGTGTGCTAGACAGAAACAGCCTCGTTCTTAATAAACATCCACCATGATTTTGTTTGGTACCTCGTATTAGCTTATAAAACCTTTAGTTTGTTGGAATCCAAAACAGTATGTATGTAACTAGCAGCATTTAGATGGGTGCAGAATGCCAGATCTGCAGAAAAATCCAAATCTCCACACTTGCATGTCCTGCTACTGTCATATGTTGGGCTAAATCCATGGCATTGCCCCCACTCCCTCCGTCCCAATCATGGAAGGGGAAGGTCACAGTAGAGACAAGTGATGTTAAGACTGATGAACAATTAAGCTATTTGAGTAGGAGAGAATGATGATGATGATGATGGCTTTTCATTGTGTGTCCACCCATAGATTAAGGTAATTAGTGCCCACAGAATCACAGTTTATTAATCAGATTTGTGAACTGCTTTTCTGGCAGATGCCATTTGTTAAATCTTAACGATAAATTTTGTTTAGTGGTTTAGCATAATTAAAAAATGAAATATTTAAAAACTTCTACTTAAAATCTCACTGTACTAGAAATTTGAGAAAAGAATACTACAAATGAATGTGACTTTCTGACCACTTACTAAAACAATGAAGTAGCCAATCACACAGTAATACAACAACAAAAACAGACAGTTTACATCAAACTTGCAGCAGTAATAATCTAACATCCAAACTCTTTTGCCCACAGTTTTTGCCTCTCTATCCAACATTTCAGGCTATATTTTATCTCCTTTAGCATGTGTATATCTTACCTTTTTCTTACTGAACTCTTTCACATGACGAAGGAACTACTTTAAGACTAATGCACCAAGAGTGCCGAACAGTTGCATTGATACACAGGCAACACCTCTCAGGCAGCAATGCAGGCATGTATTCTCGCATGCAAATGATCATAGAGGTGCTGAAAGGCATCCTGTTGTAGATTCTTCCAAGCATTTTGTGTCTTTTATTGCAATATGGCAATGGTTCTTGCAGGCCCTGGAGAATGAGTAAGTTCCTGCTTCATAATGTGCCACACATGTTAAGTTGACAAGAGATCTGGTGACATCACTGGCCAGGGCAGCTTTCATACACCATGAAGAGCACATTGCATCACAGCAGCTGTATATGGACGTGCACTGTCCTCCTGAAAAAGCACATCATCTCCTTGTTGATGAAATGGCAGTAACATGAAGATAACAGCCTCTGCAATGTAGCAGGCAATGGTTACTTTACCCTATGTGTTTTGGTTTTAGGGCGCAAAACTGCTATGGTCATTAGCGCCCGGTCCGTGACTTAGGAAACAGTAAAAACCAAAAATGGAAACCAGCAGACATGGGAACAAAACTCAAAAAATGGGAGAAACTAAAAGCAGAAGGAAGGCTTAAAAATCCACTACAGAAAGGGGTTGGTTGTCCCCAAAATAAACTTCGAATGACTGACGTCATTTCACTGGCACTAATAAACTCGAGAACGCGATCGGCCGAGCGCGTGTCATCTGCTAAAATGGACGATATATCAGGAGACAGCTGTAGACGGGCGCCTAACGGAGTAAAATAGGGGCACTCAATTAAAAGGTGTCTTACCGTCCACAGCTGAGAGCAGTTGGGACAGAGTGGGGGAGGATCGCCGCTTAAAAGATGTCGATGGCTAAAAAGACAGCGCCCCATCCGGAGTCTAGTTAAAATTACCTCTTCCCGACGACGCGTTCGGGAGGAAGAGGTCCAAGCACAAGGAAGAGCAATTTATTATGGGGAAGTGTCGACCAATGTGCATGCCATAAAAGAACAACTCGACGACATAAAATGCTCCACAGATCGGTGAAAGGAATCGATTGAACAGCTGGCCGAAGAAGAGAGACTGCAGCCTTGGCCGCTATATCGGCCGCCTCATTTCCACAGATACCAACGTGTCCCGGGAGCCAGAGGAACGCCACCGAGACGCCCCCCAGGTGGAGCAAGCGCAGACAGTCCTGAATCCAGTGGACCAGAGGGTGGACAGGGTAAAGAGCTTGGAGACTGAGGAGAGAGCTGAGAGAATCTGAGCAGATAACATACTGTATCCGCTGATGGCGGCGGATGTAGTGGACAGCCTGGAGAACAGCGTGAAGCTCTGCAGTATAAACCGAACACTGGACGGGAAGCCGAAATTGATTTGGGGTGTCGCCAACAATATAGTGTGCTCCCTGCCGCCGTTGGATAAGCAGCTGCAGCAGCAAGTCGTATACTCCTAGCTCACTCATTTGTTACATAGTTTAATTCTTAATTTCTTTGCGTGTTTTTGGTACTTGCATTGTGTAATTCATAAATTTCGGGCGTATTATAGTATTTGAGAGTTGTAGCATCGCGTTTTTGTACCTGAATAGTGTAAATTCGCGTAGTCGTTTGTCTACTGTTTTGTTTTGAACGGCCAGTGTCGGTTGGTCGCAGTTAGTGTGCTCCCTGCCGCCGTTGGATAAGCAGCTGCAGCAGCAAGTCGTATACTCCTTGCTCACTCATTTGTTACATAGTTTAATTCTTAATTTCTTTGCGTGTTTTTGGTACTTGCATTGTTTAATTCATAAATTTCGAGCGTATTATAGTATTTGAGAGTTGTAGCATCGCGTTTTAGTACCTGAATAGTGTAAATTCGCGTAGTCGTTTGTCTACTGTTTTGTTTTGAACGGCCAGTGTCGGTTAGTCGCAGTCAGTGTGCTCCCTGCCGCCGTTGGATAAGCAGCTGAGCAGCAAGTCGTATACTCCTAGCTCACTCATTTGTTACATAGTTTAACTCTTAATTTCTTTGCCTGTTTTTAGTTCTTGCATTGTTTAATTCATAAATTTCGGGCGTATTATAGTATTTGAGAGTGTAGCATCGTGTTTTAGTACCTGAATAGTGTAATTTCGCGTAGTCGTTTGTCTACTGTTTTGTTTTGAACGGCCAGTGTCGGTTAGTCGCAGTCAGTGTGCTCCCTGCCGCCGTTGGATAAGCAGCTGAGCAGCAAGTCGTATACTCCTAGCTCACTCATTTGTTACATAGTTTAACTCTTAATTTCTTTGCCTGTTTTTAGTTCTTGCATTGTTTAATTCATAAATTTCGGGCGTATTATAGTATTTGAGAGTGTAGCATCGTGTTTTAGTACCTGAATAGTGTAATTTCGCTTAGTCTGCTTCCGCCGCCGAGCAGTGTCAGCAGTGCGCAAGTAGCAGCATTACTGCATTTACTAGGCAATCTTGTATTTTAATAACCGTTTAAATTTTGTCGATTTGTTTGCGCTCTCTGAAGATTAGTTCAGACGTTCTTAGCAAAACAGTTTTTAGCATGGATAGGGACTGCAACTGCTGTGTTCGGATGCAGGCTGAGTTGGCATCCCTTCGCTCCCAGCTTCAGGCAGTGTTGGCTTCGGTCACACAGCTTGAGGCTGTTGCCAATGGGCATCACTGTGGGGGTCGGGATGGGGGTTTGTCAGGGACGGCCAGCTCGTCCCACGCATCCCCTGATCGGACTACGACTGTGGTTGCCCGGGATACTGCCCGCATTGAGGCTGATCCCTCACCTGTGGTAGAGTGGGAGGTCGTTTCAAGGTGTGGCAGGGGGCGAAAGACATTCCGGAGGGCTGAACGGAAAGCCTCTCCAGTTTGTCTGACGAACCAGTTTCAGGCTCTGTCTCAGGCTGATACTGATCTTCGGCCTGACATGGCTGCTTGTCCTGTTCCAGAGGTTGCCCCTCAGTCTGCAAGATCCGGGCAGTCGCAGAGGGTGGGCTTACTGGTAGTTGGGAGCTCCAACGTCAGGCGCGTAATGGGGCCCCTTAGGGAAATGGCAGCAAGAGAGGGGAAGAAAACCAATGTGCACTCCATGTGCATACCGGGGGGAGTCATTCCAGATGTGGAAAGGGTCCTTCCGGATGCCATGAAGGGTACAGGGTGCACCCATCTGCAGGTGGTCGCTCATGTCGGCACCAATGATGTGTGTCGCTATGGATCGGAGGAAATCCTCTCTGGCTTCCGGCGGCTATCTGATTTGGTGAAGACTGCCAGTCTCGCTAGCGGGATGAAAGCAGAGCTCACCATCTGCAGCATCGTCGACAGGACTGACTGCGGACCTTTGGTACAGAGCCGAGTGGAGGGTCTGAATCAGAGGCTGAGACGGTTCTGCGACCGTGTGGGCTGCAGATTCCTCGACTTGCGCCATAGGGTGGTGGGGTTTCGGGTTCCGCTGGATAGGTCAGGAGTCCACTACACGCAACAAGCGGCTACACGGGTAGCAGGGGTTGTGTGGCGTGGGCTGGGCGGTTTTTTAGGTTAGATGGCCTTGGGCAAGTACAGAAAGGGCAACAGCCTCAACGGGTGCGGGGCAAAGTCAGGACATGCGGGGACCAAGCAGCAATCGGTATTGTAATTGTCAACTGTCGAAGCTGCGTTGGTAAAGTACCGGAACTTCAAGCGCTGATAGAAAGCACCGAAGCTGAAATCGTTATAGGTACAGAAAGCTGGCTTAAGCCAGAGATAAATTCTGCCGAAATTTTTACAAAGGTACACACGGTGTTTAGAAAGGATAGATTGCATGCAACCGGTAGTGGAGTGTTCATCGCTGTTAGTAGTAGTTTATCCTGTAGTGAAGTAGAAGTGGATAGTTCCTGTGAATTATTATGGGTGGAGGTTACACTAAACAACCGAACTAGGTTAATAATTGGCTCCTTTTACCGACCTCCCGACTCAGCAGCATTAGTGGCAGAACAACTGAGAGAAAATTTGGAATACATTTCACATAAATTTTCCCAGCATGTTATAGTCTTAGGTGGAGATTTCAATTTACCAGATATAGACTGGGACACTCAGATGTTTAGGGCGGGTTGTAGGGACAGAGCATCGAGTGACATTATACTGAGTGCACTATCCGAAAATTACCTCGAGCAATTAAACAGAGAACCGACTCGTGGAGATAACATCTTGGACCTACTGATAACAAACAGACCCGAACTTTTTGACTCTGTATGTACAGAACAGGGAATCAGTGATCATAAGGCTGTTGCAGCATCCCTGAATATGGAAGTTAATAGGAATATAAAAAAAGGGAGGAAGGTTTATCTTTTTAGCAAGAGTAATAGAAGGCAGATTTCAGACTACCTAACAGATCAAAACGAAAATTTCTGTTCCGACACTGACAATGTTGAGTGTTTATGGAAAAAGTTCAAGGCAATCGTAAAATGTGTTTTAGACAGGTACGTGCCGAGTAAAACTGTGAGGGACGGGAAAAACCCACCGTGGTACAACAACAAAGTTAGGAAACTACTGCGAAAGCAAAGAGAGCTCCACTCCAAGTTTAAACGCAGCCACAACCTCTCAGACAAACTGAAGCTAAACGATGTCAAAGTTAGCGTAAGGAGGGCTACGCGTGAAGCGTTCATTGGATTCGAAAGTAAAATTCTATGTACCGACTTGACAGAAAATCCTGGGAAGTTCTGGTCTTACGTTAAATCAGTAAGTGGCTCGAAACAGCATATCCAGACACTACGGGATGATGATGGCATTGAAACAGAGGATGACACGCGTAAAGCTGAAATACTAAACACCTTTTTCCAAAGCTGTTTCACAGAGGAAGACCGCACTGCAGTTCCTTCTCTAAATCCTCGCACAAACGAAAAAATGGCTGACATCGAAATAAGTGTCCAAGGAATAGAAAAGCAACTGGAATCACTCAATAGAGGAAAGTCCACTGGACCTGACGGGATACCAATTCGATTCTACACAGAGTACGCGAAAGAACTTGCCCCCCTTCTAACAGCCGTGTACCGCAAGTCTCTAGAGGAACGGAGGGTTCCAAATGATTGGAAAAGAGCACAGATAGTCCCAGTCTTCAAGAAGGGTCGTCGAGCAGATGCGCAAAACTATAGACCTATATCTCTTACGTCGATCTCTTGTAGAATTTTAGAACATGTTTTTTGCTCGCGTATCATGTCATTTCTGGAAACCCAGAATCTACTATGTAGGAATCAACATGGATTCCGGAAACAGCGATCGTGTGAGACCCAACTCGCCTTATTTGTTCATGAGGCCCAGAAAATATTAGATACAGGCTCCCAGGTAGATGCTATTTTTCTTGACTTCCGGAAGGCGTTCGATACAGTTCCGCACTGTCGCCTGATAAACAAAGTAAGAGCCTACGGAATATCAGACCAGCTGTGTGGCTGGATTGAAGAGTTTTTAGCAAACAGAACACAGCATGTTGTTATCAATGGAGAGACGTCTACAGACGTTAAAGTAACCTCTGGCGTGCCACAGGGGAGTGTTATGGGACCATTGCTTTTCACAATATATATAAATGACTTAGTAGATAGTGTCGGAAGTTCCATGCGGCTTTTCGCGGATGATGCTGTAGTATACAGAGAAGTTGCTGCATTAGAAAATTGTAGCGAAATACAGGAAGATCTGCAGCGGATAGGCACTTGGTGCAGGGAGTGGCAACTGACCCTTAACATAGACAAATGTAATCTATTGCGAATACATAGAAAGAAGGATCCTTTATTGTATGATTATATGATAGCGGAACAAACACTGGTAGCAGTTACTTCTGTAAAATATCTGGGAGTATGCGTACGGAACGATTTGAAGTGGAATGATCATATAAAACTAATTGTTGGTAAGGCGGGTACCAGGTTGAGATTCATTGGGAGAGTGCTTAGAAAATGTAGTCCATCAACAAAGGAGGTGGCTTACAAAACACTCGTTCGACCTATACTTGAGTATTGCTCATCAGTGTGGGATCCGTACCAGGTCGGGTTGACGGAGGAGATAGAGAAGATCCAAAGAAGAGCGGCGCGTTTCGTCACTGGGTTATTTGGTAACCGTGATAGCATTACGGAGATGTTTAATAAACTCAAGTGGCAGACTCTGCAAGAGAGGCGCTCTGCATCGCGGTGTAGCTTGCTCGCCAGGTTTCGAGAGGGTGCGTTTCTGGATGAGGTATCGAATATATTGCTTCCCCCTACTTATACTTCCCGAGGAGATCACGAATGTAAAATTAGAGAGATTAGAGCGCGCACGGAGGCTTTCAGACAGTCGTTCTTCCCGCGAACCATACGCGACTGGAACAGGAAAGGGAGGTAATGACAGTGGCAGGTAAAGTGCCCTCCGCCACACACCGTTGGGTGGCTTGCGGAGTATCAATGTAGATGTAGATGTAGATAGGCACTCCCTACACCTAACGATGTTTTCGAGCCATCAGTGTAAATAAATGTGGCTTCCTTCATTTGTGCACATAGAGTAGCAAATGGCCGACGATAAACAAGTGAAGGGGTACCATCCTTGGGAAATTGACAAAGGTCACGGAGCAGGCAGCTCCGGGGACGGAGCCAACGTGGTGCTGTACCCCAAGTTGTCAAGAAGGTTTTAGGAAAGCGAAAGGAAAGAGAATGGAGCAGTTCACAGAAGCGGACTCCTGGTGGTAGTAGGGAGGAGGGGCAGCCTGCATACCCTACATCAAAGGAGGCATCGAAAAAATCTCATGGGCTGGATTAGCAGGCATGGAAGACAGATGGCTAGCATAACGACTCAGAAGGACTGCTCGCCGATTGGACAGCGGAGGTTCAGCAGTCTCAGCATAAAGGCTTTCCACAGGGCTGGTGTAAAAAGCTCCAGACACTAAACGTAATCCACGGTGGTGGATAGAGTCGAGACGACGAAGAATAGACGGCCGAGCAGAGGAGTAAACGATGCTTCCATAGTCCAATTTCGAGCGCAGTAAGGTGCGATAGAGGTGGAGAAGGACCACTCGGTCCGCTCCCCAGGAGGTACCATTCAGGACACGGAGGGTGTTGAGGGATCGCATACAGCGAGCTGAAAGATAGGAAACATGGCAGGACCAGCACAGTTTTCTGTCAAACATAAGACCCAAGAATTTAGCGATGTCCGAAAACGGAAGGTTGACTGGCCCTAGATGTAAGGAGGGTGGAAGAAACTCCTGACGTCGCCAAAAATTAACACAAACGGTCTTAGTGGGAGAAAAACGGAAACCGGTTTCGATGCTCCAAGAGTAGAGGCGATCGAGACATCCTTGAAGACATCGTTCAAGAAGGCTGGTCCGTTGAGAGCTGTAGTAGATCGCAAAATCATCCACAAAGAGGGAGCCCGAGACATCAGGAAGGAGACAATCCATAATTGGATTTATGGCAATGGCAAACAGTACAACACTTAGCACGGAGCCCTGGGGTACCCCGCTTTCTTGGGAGAAAGTATGGGAGAGAGTAGTGTTCTCCCGCACTCTAAATGTGCGCTCTGCCATAAATTCACGAAGAAAAAGGGGCAACCGACCTCGAAAGCCCCAAGAGAACAGTGTGTGGAGGATGCCTGTCCTCCAACAGGTATCGTATGCTCTCTCCAGATCAAAAAATATTGCTACTGTTTGGCGTTTCCAAAGAAAATTGTTCATGATATAAGTGGAGAGAGCAACAAGATGGTCAACTGCAGAACGGTGCTTTCGGAAACCGCATTGGGCAGGTGTTAAAAGACTGCGGCACTCCAGCCACCAAGCTAAATGGCAATTCACCATACGCTCCAAAACCTTACATACACAACTCGTGAGAGAAATGGGGCGATAGCTAGAGGGGAGATGTTTGTCCTTTCCAGGTTTCGGAACAGGAACGACGATAGCTTCTCGCCATCATCTGGGAAAAGTACTGTCCGTCCAAATTCGATTATAAATGAGAAGGAGGTAACGCAGACTATGGGTTGATAAATGCAGCAACATTTGGATGTGGATACCATCCGGTCCTGGGGTGGAGGAGCGAGAAGAATAGAGTGCATGTTGGAGTTCCCCCATGGAGAAAACAGTATTATAGCTTTCGCGATTTTGAGAGAAGAAAGCAAGAGGTTACACTTCCGCTGCACATTTCTTTGGGAGAAACGCTAGCGGGTAATTTGAAGAGCTCGAAATCTCAGCAAAGTGTTTACCCAATGAGTTAGAAGTTGCGACTGGGTCCACTAATGTATCACGCGCGACAGTGAGCCCAGAGATCGGGGAGAAACTAGGTGCGCCAGATAACCGTCGAATTCGACTCCAAACTTCCGAGGAGGGAGTGAAGTTGTTAAATGAGCTAGTAAAGAACTTCCAGCTTGCCTTCTTGCTATCGCGGATGATGGTGGTTGTTGGGATGTTTAAGGGGGACTAAACAGCGAAGGTCATCAGTCCCCCATTCCAAAATCAGGCGAGCCGAAAATCTACGGAGCAGGTAAAAACCAAAGGGGGAGGAGACGTCCCCCCAGGCGCTAAAAGAACACAAATGCAGCAACAAACACTACAGACAAGAACAGGACAGAGGAACACCAGACAGAAAGAAACAGACGAAAGGAGGATGGCCGGAGACTGGTTGACTGACCACGAGAACAAAAAAGGGAAAGAGTCAACCATCTGACGGCACACCAGAACAGCAACAGACACAAGGACAAAAGACACAGAAAGGGAAAGGCGCAGGACTTCCCTAAATCGAACCATAAAAAGGACTACTACGGATAAAATGTAAAACATTGTCAGCCATGGAGGCATCGTCGGATAAAACCAAAGCCAAAGTGCCCGGGATATTAAGAGATTGCCGGAGTGTGCGCAGTCGAGGACACTCCAGCAAAATGTGGCCGACCATCAGCCGGGACCCACACCGACACAAGGGGGGATCCCCCTGACGCAACAGATGGCCGTGCGTCAGGTATGTATGGCCGATGCGCAGCCGACACAGGACTACCGAGTCCCTGCGAGAAGCCCGCAGGGAGGAACGCCACACATCGGTCGTCCCCTTGACAGCCCGCAGTTTATTCGGGGCTGTCATCCCACGCCACTCAGCGGCCCACATCCCAATCAGCTTACGGCGCAACACCAGCTGCTGGTCGCGAGCCGTAAGGCCGATCTCCAAAGCCGGGGCGTCGATCGCCCCTTTGGCCAGCCTGTCTACACGTGCGTTCCCTGGGATGCCAACATGACCGGGCGTCCAAACCAGGACCACCGAACGACCAGAACGGGCAATGGCGGAAACAGACTCCTGAATGGAGGACACCAGAGGAGAGGAGGGATAGCAGCGGTCGATGGCCTGAAGGCTGCTCAGGGAGTCACTGCAGATCACGACGGACCTACCTGAGCAGAAATGCATATGCTCAAGAGCGCGCAATATGGCCACCAGCTCTGCAGTAAAAATATTGCAGCCAGCCGGCAAGGAGCGCTGCTCAACATGGGCAGCATGAGCAAAAAAGTAGGCAGTGCGACCATCAACCAGGGAACCATCAGTGTAGACAGTCTCACAGTCCGAAAATGAGGCGAGGAGAGCAAGAAAACGGCGACGGAGGGCCACAGGCGGAACCGAGTCCTTGGGTCCCAGTGCCAAGCCCAGACGGCCGGACGGCCGGGACAAACACCAGGGAGGCTTAGGTGCATGGACCCGGAAGGGAGGCGGAAGAGGTAATGAACCCAATTCCGACAGCAGGGACGGAACGCGGACAGCGGCGGAAAGCCCAGACCTAGGTCGCCGTTCGGGCAGATGGAGGACCATGGCAGGGAAAAGCAGGCAACGATTGGGATGGCCTGGCGAGCAATGTATGTGGACAGCATAGTCGGCGAGCAGTCGATGGCGGCGAATCCGCAGCGGGGGAACCCCGGCCTCCACCAGTAGACTATCCACGGGGCTCGTACGAAAAGCGCCAGTTGCAAGCCGGACCCCACAGTGGAGTATGGGGTCTAACAACTTCAACACTGAGGGTGATGCAGACCCATAGGCCAGGCTCCCATAATCAAGCCGAGACTGCACAAGGGCTCTGTACAATCGCAGCAGCGTGCAGCGATCCGCACCCCAAGACGTGTGGCTAAGGCAGCGGAGGGCGTTGAGGTGCCGCCAGCATTTTTGCTTCAGCTGAGTAATATGAGGAACCCATGTGAGCCGGGCATCAAACACGAGTCCCAAGAAGCGGCAAGTGTCCACCACTTCAAGCAGGTGGCCGTCGAGGTAAAGTTCAGGATGAGGGTGGACCGTCCGACGCCTGCAGAAGTGCATAACTCGAGTCTTGGCTGCAGAGAACTGAAAACAGTGAGTCAGAGCCCATGATGCTGCCTTCCGAACGGCTACCTGCAGCCTGCGTTCGGCGACTCCCGTAGTCGTGGAGCTAAATGAGATGCAGAAGTCGTCGGCATACAAAGAAGGAGACACCGACGACCCCACGGCTGCAGCCAGACCATTAATGGCCACTAGAAATAAGGACACACTCAACACCGAGCCCTGTGGGACCCCATTTTCCTGTGTATAAGAAGAACTAGAGGCGGCACCGACTTGCACCCGGAAAGAGCGGTGCAATAGAAAGGTTTGAAGAAAAGCCGGGAGCAGACCACGAAGACCCCACCCATACAACGTGGCGAGGATGTGATGCCTCCATGTGGTGTCATACGCCTTCCGCAGATCGAAAAATACAGCAACGAGATGCTGACGTCGGGCAAAAGCCGTACGGACAGCAGATTCCAGCCGCACCAAATTGTCCACTGCAGACCGGCCCCGACAGAAGCCACCCTGGGATGGAGCGAGGAGACCGCGCGACTCAAGGACCCAACACAAACGCCGCCCCACCATACGTTCGAGCAATTTGCACAAAACGTTGGTGAGGGTAATGGGACGATAGCTGTCCACCGCCAGTGGGTCCGCACCGGGCTTGAAGATGGGGACAATAACACCCTCTCGCCATTGCGACGGGAACACGCCTTCGCTCCAAATGTGATTAAATATCGCGAGAATGTGTCTCTGGCAGTCCCTGGAGAGATGCTTCAGCATCTGCGCGTGGATGCAGTCTGGGCCTGGTGCTGTATCAGGGCAATCGGCGAGGGCAGCGAGGAATTCCCTCTCGCTGAAAGGAGCATTGTATGTTTCAGAACGACGCGTGTGGAATGAGAACGGCGTCCGCTCGGCTCGCTCCTTTAGATAGCGAAAGGCGGGGGGATAGGAGGCAGTCGCAGAGCTCTGAGCAAAGTGCGCGGCAAGCCGTTCAGCAATGGCGGCAGCGTCCGTGCAGACAGCGCCGTCCAAGGAGAGCCCAGGGACACCCATAGGGGTCTGGTATCCATAAATCCGCCGGATCCGGGACCACACGAGTGAGGGGGAGACATGGGAGCCCAAGGATGAGACATACCTCTCCCAGCACTCCTGCTTACGCCGTGCAATAAGACGACGGGTGAAGGCACGGAGCCTCTTAAAGGCGATGAGGGTCTCCAGAGACGGGTGCCGCCTATGACGCTGGAGAGCCCGCCTACGGTCGTGAATAGCCCCAGCAATCTCCGGCGACCACCAGGGGACAGCCTTCCTCCGAGGGAGGCCAGAAGAATGGGGGATGGAAGCCTCGGCCGCGGAAATGATGGACGTGGTTAAAGCACGGACCACCTCGTCAATGTCACCCTGTGGGGGAGACTCAATGGATGCAGCGGAAGTAAAAGCTGGCCAGTCAGCCCTGTGGAGGGCCCATCGGGGAAGGCGCCCAGAAGAGTGACACTGGGGCAGTGACAAATAGATGGGAAAATGGTCACTACCACACAGGTCAGGATGCACTCTCCAGTGGAGGGATGGGACAAGTCCAGGGCTGCAAATAGAGAGATCGATGGCCGAGAACGAGCCATGGGCCACACTGAAATGCGTGGGAGCACCGGTGTTCAAGAGGCTAAGGTCGAGCTGAGCCAACACATGCTCCACGGCCCGACCGCGGTCATTGGAAACAATCCCACCCCATAGAGGGTTGTGGGCATTGAAATCGCCCAGCAGCAAAAAAGGTGGCGGCAGTTGGGCTATCAGAGCAGCCAGGACATGCTGCGTGACAGCACCATTAGGTGGAAGGTAAATACTGCAGACGGTAATGGCCTGGGGCGTCCACACCCGAACAGCGACAGCCTCTAAAGCTGTTTGTAGAGGTACAAACTCGCTGTGAAGAGAGTTCAGGACATATATGCAGACGCCACCAGACACCCTTGCATAAGCTGCCCGGTTCTTAAAATAACCCCGATAGCCACGGAGGGCGGGGGTTCGCATTGCTGGAAACCAAGTTTCCTGCAGAGCAATGCAAAGGAAAGGATGACGGCTGATAAGGTGGCGGAGCTCAGCTAGATGGTGGAAGAAACCACTGCAGTTCCACTGGAGGATGTTATTAGCCATGGATGGGAAAGGCGTGAAGGGACTGGGGAGGCAGATTACGCCTCCGGGGCCCCTGCTGCTACTGAGTCACCACCTGGACAACAGCTAGCTATTGCATCCGAGGGACTGGCGAGATCCATGTCCTCAGCGGACGCCAGAATCTCCACCTCATCTTCGGACGCAGAGGGAGAAGGTTGCGGTGGGACAGGTGCCACCGCAATTTCAGGATGCTTGGGAGCTTTTTGCTTCGACTGCTTTGCGCGCTGCGCCTTAGGTGGGTCTGGCTGGGAGGGCCTCACTGGGTCAGTCTCAGGGACTGAAGACGACCGTGACGCCCTACGACCAGCGACCGGTGGTTGTTTTACAAACTTGCGTGTGTCCGCTTTGGCACTGGGCAAAGCCTGCGATGGGAGGGCCCCAAGGGACCCCTTCCGGGCGAGAGGAGCCGAAGAAGGCACACGCTTCTCCGGCTGTGAAGGGGGAACAGATGTCCCCGGTGGTTGGGGTGGTGTTGCTCCTGAAGTAGATGGAGCAGGAGCAACAGGGAGTGAAGTGCCCCCCGCAACCAAGGGGGCCGGTGAATTCTGGCAGAGCTGAGAGCGAACTGGTGTTGCAGCAGCGGCATAGGTAGTCGTCATGGGCACTGGATGTAGCCACTCATATTTCCGCCTTGCCTCGGTGTAGGTCAGGCGGTCCAGGGTCTTACATTCCATTATCTTCCTTTCCTTCTGGAAGATCCGACAGTCCGGTGAGCAGGGGGAATGGTGCTCTCCACAGTTAACACAGATGGGAGGCGGAGCACATGGAGTATCAGGATGCGAAGGACGTCCGCAATCCCGACACGTGATGCTGGAAGTACAGCGAGATGACATGTGCCCGAACTTCCAGCATTTAAAACACCGCATCGGAGGAGGGATATATGGTTTCACATCACAACGGTAAACCATCACCTTAACCTTTTCGGGTAAGACATCACCCTCAAAGGCCAAGATGAAGGCACCGGCGGTGACCTGATTATCCCTCGGACCCCGATGGACGCGCCGGACGAAGTGAACACCTCGTCGTTCGAGATTGGCGCATAATTCATCGTCGGACTGCAGAAGAAGATCCCGGTGAAATATAATACCCTGGACCATGTTCAGACTCTTATGCGGCGTGATGCTAACGGAAACATCCCCCCAACTTGTCACAATTGAGCAATCTCCGTGACTGGGCAGAGGATGCCGTTTTGATGAGCACAGAACCAGAGCGCATCTTGGACAAGCCCTCCACCTCCCCGAACTTGTCCTCTAAATGCTCCACAAAAAACTGGGGCTTGGTCGACATGAACGATTCTCCATCAACCCGCGTGCACACGAGGTACCGGGGGGAATATTCTCCACTGCCTTCTTTAGCAAGACGTTCCTCCCATGGAGTAGCTAAGGAGGGAAACGATCTCTGATCCAATTTCTTCCCGTTGAGGTTAGACCTCGATCGCTTAGAGACTGCTGGTGGAGGCCCACCAGCGATAGATGATGTACCACGCTTCATTGCGGGTCATCCGCCCTGATGCCACCTACTCCGACCAAGGGCCCTCCCCACGGGCGCCACCCAGCCACAGCAATAGCCACCTGGCAGGATGGCCATTGCCGGGAGTCCTGATGCCCCAGGGAGATGGGCATCGACTCCTTGGCATACGTGGGGAGTGAACGGCGCAGGCATCAGTAGAGCGATCCCTGTGTTGTCAAGGGGCTACAACCAAGAGGGTACATGGCGGCCCCACCACAACGGACTGGCTACCGTGCTGGATGTTAGGTGACATGTGGTCCATGGGCGTCGTCAGTGCAGAAAATGGCCCTGCACAGTGCTTGGCAGAAAGTGCACGCAGGAGCGCATCCATGCCCGAGCGATGGAGAGCGGGCAAGACTGCAATGCAACGACGAATAAGATGGTGAAAGTTCTCAACCGAACACGGACACAATGCACCAAGTAAGGCGCCCTTCCCCAATCGGCTCGCTCTTCGGAAAAATTTGGAGATATGGAGGTCAAACCCGACAGGGGACCATCACATAAGGCCGAAATGTTTGAGACTCCTTTTAGTCGCCTCTTACGACAGGCAGGAATACCGCGGGCCTATTCTTACCCCCGAACCCGCAGGGGGTATCGCGGATGACGCGACGGCATCGCGCACGGAACTGCTTATAGCGGATACAGCTGGCCAAAGTAGGATGGTGGCGGAAAACGCGAAGAGCACGTCGCCGCTCACGTATTGCATCACGGCATGCCTCGTTCCACCAAGGAACTGGGGGGGCGCCGGGGCAATTCGGAGGTGCGTGGTATTGAACGTTCCACAGCTGTAAGAATAACGTCGGTAAGATGTGTGACCTCATCGTTGACGCTAGGAAAGTGACGGTCATCGAATGTCGCTAGAGACGAAAAAAGTGTCCAATCGGCTTGGGCAAACTTCCAGTGTCGCGGGCGCATATATGGCAGTTGAGGCTGCAGTCTAAGGACACATGGAAAGTGGTCACTCGAGTGTGTGTCATCAAGGGCGAACCATTCGAAGCGCCGAGCTAGCGGAACAGTACCGACCGAAAGGTCCAAATGAGAGAAAATTGTCGTGGAGGCAGACAAAAATGTAGGGACCCCAGTGTTGAGGCAAACTAGATCCGCTTGGTGGAAGACGTCTAACAACAGTGAGCCACGCGGACAAGGATGTGGAGATCCCCAAAGCCGGTGGTGGGCATTGAAGTCCCCAACCAGCAAATAGGGGGGTGGAAGCTGACCAAGAAGATGAAGGAGATCAGTTCGTGCCATTGGTGTGGACGATGGAATGTATACAGTACAAAGAGAAAAGGTATATCCAGAAAGGGAAAGACGGACAGCGACAGCTTGGAAGGAAGTGTTTAAGTGGATTGGGTGATAATGGAGAGTATCATGGAGAAGAATCACGAGTCCTCCATGGGCTGGAGTGCCTTCAACACAGGGGAGATAAAATCGGACGGACTGAAAATGGGGGAGAACAAAGTGGTCATGGGGATGCAGCTTTGTTTCCTGAAGACAGAAGATGACCGGCGAGTAGGATCATAAGAGGATCGACAATTCATCCCGATTGGCTCGAATGCCGCAGATATTGAAGTGGATAATGGACATAGGGTGAACAGAAAATTGAGGAATGTGACCAAGGTTGCCGTCAACTCAACGACTGCTCAGAGCTTGCGACCGACAGCATGGAATGGCATTCAGCCGAAGGCAGAAGATCCAGATCCATAGGTTGTTCAGGAGCAGCTCCTGGCACCAGCAATCAGCCGGTTGATCGGCCGCCAGCAGTGTGCCTTGGCGACACAGAAGACTGCCGAGGGCGATTTCCGCCAGGTGGTGCTGTAGATGGGACACGCCTTGGCGGAGAAGGAGATGAACTGGGTTTCTTATTAGCCTTCTTGGAAATATGATGTTTAGATGAAGGAGGAACCGATGGTTGTGAAGTTGGGGTACGTAAAAAATCTTCACGAGTATGCTCTTTTTTCGAAGTCTTGGTGTCTGACTTTTGGGCTCGAAATTTGGCAGAACCCGATGAAGGGTGAGCCATAGAGTGGGCAGGCGAAAGTGGTGAGGTTGCGCTGGCCGATCTGACAACTGTGGTACTAAAGGTGAGGTCGCAAGTCTGCATGGCCGCCTCCTTTGTTGGCCGAGGAGAAGGAGGGATAGTGCTGTATTTTCCTGTCTGAGGCACGGTGGGCAGTCGACTGGCGAATAATTTTTGAGCAGCAAAGATCGACACCTTTTCCTTCACTCTGATTTCCTGGATGATCTTTTCGTCTTTAAAAAGGGGGAAATCTCGAGAGGAAGCAGCGTGGTCACCCATACAGTTGATGCAGTGAGGGGATGGAGGTGGACTAGCACCCTCATGGGCATCCTTGCCACACGTAACACATTTGGCCGGATTGGAACAGGACTGCCTGGTGTGCTTGAACCGCTGACACCCATAGCAACGCGTAGGGTTTGGGACGTAAGGGCGAACGGAAATTATCCCATAGCCTGCTTTGATTTTCGATAGGAGTTGAACTTTGTCAAATGTCAAGAAGACAGTGCGAGTTGGAATGATGTTCGTGTCAACCCTTTTCATAACTCTATGAACAGACGTTACGCCCTGGTCAGACAGGTAGTGCTGAATTTCTTCGTCAGACAATCCATCAAGAGAGCGTGTATAAATGACTCCACGCGAGGAATTTAAAGTGCAGTGCGCTTCAACCCGGACAGGGAAGGCGTGGAGCAGTGAAGTACGCAGCAATTTTTGTGCCTGGAGGGTACTGACTGTTTCTAACAACAAGGTGCCATTCCGTAATCTGGAACAAGACTTTACAGGACCTGCAATTGCGTCGACACCTTTCTGAATAATGAAAGGGTTGACCGTGGAGAAGTCGTGGCCTTCGTCAGACCGAGAAACAACAAGGAACTGTGGCAACGATGGAAGAACTGTCTGTGGCTGAGACTCAGTGAACTTACGCTTGTGAGCAGACATAGTGGAAGGTGAGGAAACCATTGCGGAAGAATCCCCCATGATTACCGGTGTCTCCGTTTGTGCGCTCCTCCCTAGTGGGGGCCCTCTCTAAGGGCACTCCCGCCTTAGGTGATTGTTCACACCTCAGGTCACACCTCCCGACAAACGGACAGAGGGACCAATCGGCACTTTCGGAAGGTATCAGCTCGGGTAATCACCCCTCCCTGGGCCTGGCCGTTACCAGGGGGTATGTACGTGTCCTACCTGTCTACCCAGGGCGGGGAATTACGCATTACCCCATCACTGGCTACGCATGAAAATGCGTGGGTCGGCCTTCAGACACGCACAGGGAGGAAGAAAGAGAAATGGAAAGGAAAGAAGAGGGGTCTCAAACGCCGCAGCGGAGCAAAGGGTAAAGAGAAGAGGTAAGGAAAAGAGAAGGACAAAGGAAGGATGAAGACATACAAGCAGAGAAGGCGCAGAATGCGTTACATTTACGAGCGTCCATCTCCGGACGTAGGCACAAACCATACTCCCAGATGGGGAGAAAGGGAGGGAAAGAGCCAGAGGTGAGGGGAGGGGGGGGGCAAAGATGGGGGATGGGGAAGGATGCGGAAAAGGAAGGTATGCAGCCCGGAAAGGAAGGAGGGCCACATTAGCTCGGGGTCGCGTGCTCGCTACGCCCGTATCCACAAAAGAGTTGTGGACCCCCTGGGGGGGGGGGGGGGACAACAAATGTGACAGCGAGTTGTAACTGATGGGCTACCACATCACACATCACCTGGGACTGGACCTGTGTGTCGTGGGTAAATGAACTCTACAGTATGCAGCTCACCAGCTCTGCAGGTGTACATCCACCACCTGCATACAAACAGAAACTGCTCTTATCACTAAAGACAACAGAGAGCCATACCTCTCTACAGCCAATTCTTTCATGACATCGGAGTAGACATACTTGGTGGTGTTCTGCCATCAGCGGTAGCCTGGCCAAAGGTCCACGTGATCTTAATCCTGAGGCTAGCAAATGGTTCTCAATGGTCCCTGATGACACAGTACGTGCTACATGTGCCAGATTTCACTGGATGGTGTTTTGTTGGCCACTGCTGATCGCATAATGCTTCAATCTTGAGTGCATCTGTACTATGCGGACATCCAGAATCTGGCCTACAGTTGTGTGAATGTTCCACAGATCATTGTTTAAATCAGTGACACATTACCAACAAATTATGCCCAATATGTGCAGCAATCTGTTGATATGTCCATCCAGCTTCCAGGAAGCCCACAATGTGATCACATTCAAAGGGCTGGATGTAGTCATCAGTGAGGCATGGTTGTACCCTATAATGAATGTTGCAAATGCTGTTCGCCTCTAAACTCAGAACAATTATTGTCTGCAGAGTCAAAACAGGATGCACAGACAAGCCTCCTGAATGCCATCCGATTGCCGATGACCGTGACAAATGAATCGCTAACAAGGCAACCCATCAGTACACACTAACATGACAACTCACCAGTATGAACATATTACACTCTGGTGTTACTGAACGCTGTCCTTGAAGGTGTTTCACTTTTTTTTTTTTTGTGGCATTGTACATTGCTTGTGATTTGTCACCTTAAATATATGCAGAAATCTGTTGAAAATATATCTTTCACAGTACAGCAAACTTTTTGAAAGCTAACTCTAAATATAAAAATCATTTCCGTGTGTTATGTTTACTGGATTGGAGGCGATTGTTTCTTTCAAACAAGTACATGCTGTGATGGTACATGTTGCTACTGACATGTCCCACTTCCTTTCTACTGTGCCGATGAAAGACGGTCATGTAGAAACCTTAATTTATGGTAATAGTTGTACAGAAAGCCTAAATACTGTGCACACATCTTTTTATTTATGTGTACATATAAAACAAAAATGTAAGCACAGTACTGCCCCAAGGCATGACTGAGGGCATGTGTTTTACTGGGGTGAAGGAGCCATTTACGCTTTGATGTCACTACTTGGGGGTGCCATGGATACAAAAGATCATATCAGGACAACACAATCTGTCTGTGGACAAGTTTGGTTATTAAGAGCTTAAACATCAATGTTTAATTGATATGTAGTAAATGTTATGGGAACTGCTGAATACAGTAGGATTTTGAACAGAAGTGTTTATGTGAATTTGTAGCTAATGGGTAGCTAACATAATTTTTCATTATCATAGCACTTTCCTGCAGATGGTGAAGAATTTCGATATAGGTATGAGTGGCACTGCATACCACAACTTCAAGGAGCAATGCAAGTGCATAAAGAGAAGATTTAAAAGTGAAGGTAATTACAAACATATGACTGATAGATCACGTTCACGGAATTGATACCCTGGTTACATATTCTCTAGCAGCGAATACCAGTGGTAACATTTCTTGTTTCAGTACCATTCTAAAGGCTCCTTTTATTGCATTTCACAAATGTATGATAATCATTTGTGATACTTACAATTAATACATCTTGTTCTATGGCTCCCAACCTGGTCTATCAATAATGATGACACTATTTTTTGCATGGTTTCATATAATTATATTAACTGACACTGTCACTGGGACTTTTCTTAACCTGGTGGAAGCCTTTCAGCTCGACTCCACTTAGATGGTATGCATGTCGGTTGTGTTGCATACTTAATAAAGAATCTACTCACAAAGCTGAATAAACTCAATTCCAGATCTTTCTAACTCATCAAAATTTATGCTTATCAATGTGAACATGGGACCACTGTGTCCACAGCTAGTGCCTCTACTTATGCGAGTCACAGGCTCAAATGGAGACAAACAATATTGCAAGTTAAGGGAGATGTCATGTAAGATATACTAAAACTTTAGAGATGTTGTACTTTTATTTTTTATAAACTCTTTTAGTAAAAACATTTCTTACCTTTCCTAGAGCTACAGCAATTGCAGCCAAACCTATTAAACCACCTTTTCTTGTGTGTGCATTTTGAGAATTTGCAAAATCCTGGCCCAATACCTTCAACAGTCGTTTTATTTGCGTAGTGTTATTTAGTGACGCAAACTCTTTTACCATTCTGAAAAAAAAGGAAGAGACTTGAGTACCGTTCTTAAGGAACAATATCAGGGATTATTTCATTTCTACCTTCATATTTATTTCTGTGTCAGTAAAACACACAGAATTCTAGATAATAAATAGGCAGCCTTGTCTGATACACATTCCTTGAATAACCACAAGGCACATTTTTTCCTCATTTGTAATATAGAATACCAGCACAATTAACATAGCATAATTCAAATAATTAACAGTCAAAGATAAATAATTACAGTTGTATGTTGGCAAGCAGTGGAAGGAAAATAGAGGCTCTGCTATTTTTTCTTAGGAAGTACTTATTTCAGACACAAAAATGTCATTTCACCTATTTTGTATATTTTCATCATCTGAAAGAACATTTTATGGTATATACACAATTTTATACAATATTCACTATAAAAAAGAACATACAAAGGCAGTCATAAAATTTCAATTATCATTCTGTAGGTAATTTTTTGTTAGTTTACAGGTGCATGTCTGTATTCCCGGTACACATTAAAATCCCAATGACAATACTGTAGCATGCCAGTAGATAAGGTGGGGGGGGGGGCGGGGGTGATGGGGGGGGGGGGGGGGATACAGTCCCTGAAATGGAGAACAGCATGTGGTACTTTGTTAGCTGCATTTGAAGGGGAACAATGCTCCAACAATCCCCAATGAGTTGGTGCAAGTGTGTGGAACAATGTACCACTGTATGACAATGGCTGAGTGGTGCAGGTGCTCTCAGTGTAGTCACACTAGTCTGAATAATGAACAAATTGGAAGGCCATCTCTGTGAAGAACAGTGAATTGCAAGAGAAGAATCTACTCACCCCATTGCTGGATGATCAGTGTATAGCACTCAAGATGATAGTGGAAAAAGTGAAAATCAGTCACACATCAATTCTTAACATATAGCATGACATTTTTTGAATGGACAGTGGTCATCAAGTGTGACTGCTCATCCCCATTCATAAAGCCCTCTGAACCAGGACAGCAGCATTTTTGATGTGAAATGTTCTTGAACAACCAAAATGCAGACTCCCCCAACCAAGATCTCAACTGAGTAATCCATTACGGGGAAAAATGTGTTTCATTGAAGTGCAAATATGTAGAGAAGGACTAACACCATCATCAACTTTCATTTTCATAGTTTGATTTATTTTTAATTAATAATCAGAACTTCATAATTACTCCTCATATTCCTGACTCCCACAGGTGACCCTTTAAGCCAATTAGGTTTACTGTCAGCAGTTTCACAGAATATATATTCTGTTTTTATTTATCAGACAGTTCAAAAATGGTAATGAAGCTTGGAAAGCAAATTGTCAGAAAAAAATAACTGCTACCCAGTAACTTGAACTTATTCTAATAAATGTGCAATATCCAGTCATAAAAAACCATGCCATAAGCTACAGTGGACTCAAAATTGTTGTGTATGATAAAAAATATTTTAGAGAGAGTTAATAATTATTTGGATTACACCTATGTTTTCAGAGAACACAGTGAAATATATCCATAGATTCAGAACTAGAATCCTACTCTGATTCAGGATTTTTTCTTGGAGAGCATGTGTTTCACTTTATACAACAATTGTTGTACTGTACCTGTGAAAACATGTGGTATGGATTGCAAGTGAAGTGGTAAGTTCCACTAATAACTCATTGGGTACAATAGTTACTTCTATCTTTCATACATAGTGAAGAATTACTGCATATAAGAAGCGTAAAAGAACTGATACGCAGAATTATAAACCAATAGCTCTAATTTCGGTTTAATGCAGAGTACTTAACTTACTCTCAGTTTGAATATAATGAGCTAACCACTGTACACATATTCAATGGAACACAGCTGATAATATCCAATAACTAATAAAAAAAATTCTTTCACTTTGTTTTTGGATTAATGGTCCATTTTTTCATGTCAGATAGACTATCTGTCAAATACTAATATTATCCAGTAGGCTACAGGTGCTACAAATTTAGTGTCCCATCTTCGCACTTCCTCGTCACTATTCTGCCAGAAACATCACCCTTTTCTGGAAAAACACACACACACACACACACACACACACACACACACACACACACACACACACACACACACACACACCACTTCTTACTTAGACTGTATACTGACATTAAACACAATAAGGTACAGTTGAAACAATTCTTGCTTGACCACTGCCCCTACTCTGTGTCAGAATTTCTGGATCGTCCTAATAAGTAAACCTCATTTATCAAATATTTTTAGTTACAGTGTGTATTATGTCACTTTATACAGTAAATTACTCTGAGTTGATAGTGTAGTCACAATGACTACTGTTATCAAACTGTGTTTACCTCTTCTCATTTATCATATGCACATACAACATACTAAAAAATGATTGCAAATAAAATACGCGTGCACACAGTCACTGTCTCTGGTTGCCAAAGCCTGGCTGGGTGTGTGCGTTTCTTTCCTTGTGTATGTGAAACTGGGGGGAGGCAGAGGGGGGTGGGGGTGGGGGAGGGCTGCTCTGAGTAGTGTAAAAAAAAAAATCTGTAGATACAGTGTGTCATTCCAGTGTGATGCTTCAGAAAATCCTAAATTAATAGTAATTCATTACTCCCTAGCAGGCCTCCTTTAAGGATGTGAAAGCACAAAACTGACCATTTCAACTAAAAGGCTCAAATTTCTTATAGGATAGGCCTATAGTATGTTCAGATACCACGTACTGGTCTATTACCAGTTCACATGCACTAACAAAAAAACCCACTACAAGCTAGCAAAAACTGGTACGGGATCTAATTTCTCGTGATAAACTGTGAACCCTATCTTAACACACTTTTCTTTTTAGTAGCTTTCAGCGTCTCCAAGGGGACTAACACTGTGTGTTAGAGGGAGTGGTGTGAAGCTTAATTAAAGACATACGATTTCACAACCGTGATTCAATGAAGAATGTGCCTTGCAGCATTCCATCAACGACCACGTTTCAATCGAGAACTACGCCACTATGAAAGAACAGTTTCGTAATTTAGACCCTACTGTATTCTATAGTCAATGTTGTAATGCATCACATGTGTTGCAAGTTTGATACCCCATTCTTCATTTATTCAGTAAATAATTTCATTCATCTAATAAATAGATTGTCTGTATCTTTCACAGTTTCTCTAACAAATTAATATACAGTGGAATACGTTACTGCCTAAAGAAGAGTGCTGAGGTACCGCTGTCAATTTCGCATTTAATAACGTGTGTGAGTTGCGACTTAGTCGTGTGGTTATTGATGAACTATTCCATACATACTTCTCTATTTCTACAGCCGCTGCTTTTCTTTTGTCGTACAACTTGTCATTAAGTGCTCTAACACAAGCTGTACTCAGTGGTGCATAATCTCTTTCTGACATCATTGTTAATGTGTTCAAACTTCCACTATATATTCATAAACACACGCGACACCCACACTCTGCTCACTCCTATCCTTTCCCAATCTTTCAAAACTGTTTCCTGACAGCTGCGATCACATGTCTTACCACAGAAGTTTGTTTTCAGTGTAGGTTCGCCAACTTAGTTTACGAAATATATGTGGGGTCGAACACTGACGTTCATAATTTTGTGCATGCATTGCTGTATAGAAGACGACTGGAAAATGACGTCAATCTATTTACAAAATGAGATCAAGTGATCAGTCACACCATTAGCACTTACGTTAATAAAATCCTGGCTGCTTTGAAGTTGAAAAATGGTATTATCACTATATTCTGATAAATATTTCTGTATAGTAGTTACCATCTATATCGGAACATATTGAGATAATTATGAGTGCATAATGGGCAAGTAAAAATGAGGGATGATGAAAGTTTATTGGAAAATGTTCATAATCGACATTCGTGTTTTCGAGGAAAGCAGAAGCAGTTGGTGTCAGTATCGTAAACATGGCGAATAGGCATTTGGCAATTGGTGGTTGCTTTAGAAGAAATGTGCATGAATGCATTGGGAGAAAACCGGCTCAAAAAACGTCAGACGAAGACGATTATAGTACAATATTTTCATTTTTATGAACACTAGAACCGTTTTGCACAATTACGTAAATAAAATTTGCAATTTCAAAATAGTGTATTTTGGGTAAATATCAAAATAGGAGTGCATGGGGAGAAAAAATCGAACATTTATATCAGCATTTTTGATGTGTACTTGACGATTTGTGGCGGTTCGGAACGTGAGAGTTGATGAACCGTTTTGTGAAACGTGGGTGGCCCGTGTGTTAGTACCTGTTAGCTTCAGGGACGTTTTTGTGTTCTAAAGAGCCAGGGAAGTGTAATTTACAAAACAACGGCACCGTAAGAAGGCAGAATGAATGCATTCAGTCTGCAGAGGTATATTTTTTCAAGTCTCATATCAATAATAATATCAAAACACCGCGTGTTGTTTATAACCTTAGAAGTACACTCTATGGTAAAATCGTTGTGCATTTCTAGTAGATTGTCACATAGCTTCGCTATTTTCTTATCTGAGATGTTTCTCCACATATGTGATTAATAATTATGTTGTATTAATTTCTCAATTTGCCTGAGAAATTATGTCCTTAGAAACAGATTTTGTAGTATCTTAATTAATCTGAATCTAATGAATCAATTGCAGAAGATACTTTCGCCGAATGTAATTCTAGTTACCTGTGCACCCCATTATCAGTCATTGTGAAAATAAAATACAGAGACCATAATGTCACGCGTTGTTTACTTTGATTCAAAAGACTATCATCTTCACAATATGTGTGGTATTCATTGAGAGACACTATGCTATCAATAATGTAACCTAAATCTCTCTTTACTCTCATATTCATTATGTTATGTGACTTCCCTTTTCCCATACATCAACATTAATTAGATGCATTTGAAGAAAGCTGCTGTTCTATTTAGAAAAGTTGTTGTTGAAGAATGAATTGTTGATTTATGGGATTTGATAGTTCTTTTTATCAAGACAATTCAGGGAATTTGTAGTTGCCTTTACAAGTATTCTGTGTTAGACAAAAGTTAAGGAAATATTTAGAACATAACAAAAATATTTATTTTTTCAGGAATACTACAGAATATAGAGCAGGAGTGGAAATGTGATAAGAGCACACTTGTCAATGCGTTGGCGGAAAATTTGTCACATCAGAATGGTACTGGGATGTACATCTCAGTTTGTCAGCTCTTGAATCAAAAGCATTACATTTACCATGTTGCTATGAGCAGGTCAGTTACATGAATTGATTTGTTGGTTGTAAAATGTATTGCACCAGAGAGATTCTACCAACTACATTCTACAGTTTTGACATTTTATGTGAACCACACCTTTTTTTTTCTCAAAGTTGATCTAATATGGCTTTGTAAGACTCTTAAAACCCAATTAGTTTAATTAACTGGGCTTAGAGAAAAAAAATCTTTACCATTTATTTTCCATCAAGAACAACTTGCTATACTGCTGCATAAAAATATCATATTGACAAAACATCATTTATGCTAGGCTTGCTGTCCCTTTCACTGTTGTCACTCCTCAGGTATTGACTTCCAAGGGTATAATGCTGGCAATGATTTCTAGTGTGTGCCACACTGTCTCGTCCCCACGTGTCACACTATAGTCCCGTTAAGATTCTTGACTCATTAATATTCCATTGTGTCAACTAGGATGACTTGCTACAAGGTATGAGGCACAACAATAAAAAAATTAAATGACTGTTTTATGCTTTGTCATACATCATGATTGGATGTATTGTGACATCACATATCAATCGGAGCTGCACATTGAGACACACATTTATTTTATTCACTCAATTTTCTTTATTAATCCAAGGATAACCACCTAATTATTTAGAATTGGTCATAGGCCCTACATCAATAGCATAATTACAGTTTTATGTTAATGCCGGCCACAACTAGTCTCAATTTTATGTAAGCGACCAAGCATTTCTTTTTGTGGTAGGCAGTAACTTACGGGTGACTGTTGTTGAGTATGCCTAGTGTGTGTCCTCATTTTGGTTTTGAAGATTGTAGTCTAAGTTTTGCAGTCTGACCAGTGTTTTGATCATCGCCAGAGAACCACATGGAGAACCTGTTGCATTCATTTTGTGTTATCCATTAATCTGCCTCTGTTACTCTAAACCTGTCTTAAGTGGAACAAACTGAAAGATTAGTTGAACCTAATAAAGTCCTCTGTAGGTCTGATTGTGAGTGATCTTTTCAAAATGAGTGGTTAGACAAGGCTAAGAGGTAGTAATTGAACTAGCTGCACACAGCCAAACTTTGGGCCACCAGTATCTGCTTAATCTAGAATTCAGTTCAATTTTTATCATCACATAACATGCCTTATACAATCAAAGATTGTGACATAGGTGACTTGTCAGTTTTACACTATATATAACAATACTAAAAGTAGACAATAAACTAATAATATGTATGGTATAACATCTTCAAAGAGGTATTTTAATTACAATTTTAATGCATCGTCACCATTCATGAAATCTTCTACACTATAGTAACATTTATCTTTCAGATATTTTTCCAGGTCCCTTTTGGTACCTTTTACATTTGGGTCATCCATATCTTTCCAATTTTATTTACAAATTTCGTGCCCATATGGTATGGGGTTTTTTCATATGATTTTAAATGGTGGGTAGGTAACATGTAGCTCGTTCTATGTCTAGTATTATATTGATGCAAGAAGAGGTTGCCCTCAAAAAGTTGTGGGTTTCTTTTCGTGAAAGTGAGAGTTTCATAGATGTATATGCTAGGAATGCTCATCAGATCCAGTTTTACAAATAAAGGTTTGCAGTGTTGCTTTGGTTTTGCTCCCACCATTGCTCGGATGATTCTTTTTTGTAGTCAAAAAGCTCTAAGTAAATTTTTTTTTTCAGACTCCCAGAAAATTATACTATACCTAATGACTGAAACAAAATATCCATTATATACAGTTTTTCTTACAGCTAAATCAGTAATACTATACAAGATATTCATAATATATACAAGGCTATTCAGTCGACCCAGTATGTTGTCCACATGGTGACTCCATAACAGGTTTTTATTGACTAACACGCCAAGGAATTTGACACAGTCTGCAGTCTCTAATTTTTTGTCCATATACCTTATTTCACTTATAGACTGTGCAGATTGTTTTGTGATAAAATGAACAATTTCTGTTTTTGTAAAATTTAATGTCAAGTTATTGTTTTTGACCCATGCCTCCACTTCCCCAAGTGTTTGTTCAATATGACGAATTAGGTCTACCTCATTTTTACAACAGACTACAGCTGTTGAGTCATCTGCATAGAGGATAGTATCAGACTGGACCTGACATGGCATATCATTAATATAATATAGGAAAAGCAGTGGCCCTAATATTGAACCTTGTGGAACACCTAATTGAGTGTTTTTCCAGCCAGAGAGAAATTTCTTGCCGTTGATGTTAATAAGTACTCTTTGTTTTCTGTTTGCCAAGTATGATGACGTCCAGCTAAGAGATTTGCCTTGAAAACCATAGCGTCCCAATTTTTGGAGAAGCAGGTCATGATTTACTGTGTCGAAGGCTTTGGACAGGTCACAAAAGATGCCTGACACACACATTCTATCATCAAGACATCTGCTGACTTTTGTGGCTAATTCATTTATAGCATGGATTGTGCTGCGGCCTTTTCTGAAACCGTATTGATTGCCTAAGATAATGCTGTTAGATGAATTGTGATTTTCAATCTGATCACATGCAGCTCTTTCAAATATTTTTGAGAAAATTGGTAACGGTGAGATTGGCCTATAGTTGCCCAATTCATCTTGTTTGCCTTTTTTATGTATGGGCCGAACTTCTGCATATTTTAATCGATCTGGGAAACATCCCTCATCAAATGATTGGTTGATTATGAAAGAGAGTGGATATGCAATGCTGTGACAGACTATTTTTATTATTTCAGTGGGGACCTCATCCCACCCCACAAATTTTGAATTTTTTAGGGACATTATGATTTTGGTGACATCTGAGATGGAAACGTGAGAAAACTTAAAACATGTTCAGTTGCTATCTGTCATATTGGGCTTTGTATTTGGTGGTGAACAGTTACCAAATTTGTTACAGTTTATGAAAAAGTCATTGAATGATTCACAAATGGCACTGATTATTAACTTTGAAAAAAATTCTGGAATTAGTATTTGCGAACTTCAGAAATACTGAATTCAGTGTTCCGAAACTGTTTCACTGCGGAAAATTGTAACACGGTCCCTGACTTCAGCCGTCGCACGGACGCCAAAATGGAAAATATTGAAATAAACGATATCGGAATTGAAAAACAACTGCTATCACTTAGTAGCGGAAAAGCATCCGGACCAGACGAGATACCCTTAAGATTCTACAGTGATTATGCTAAAGAACTTGCCCCCTTTCTATCAGCAATTTATCGTAGATCGCTGGAAGAACGTAAAGTACCTAGCGACTGGAAGAAAGCGCAGGTCGTTCCCATTTTCAAGAAGGGTCATAAATCAGATGCGAATAATTATAGGCCTATTTCGCTTACGTCAGTCTGTTGTAGAATAATGGAACATGTTTTGTGTTCTCGTATTATGACGTTCTTAGATAATACAAATCTCCTTCATCATAACCAACATGGATTCCGCAAACAGAGATCATGTGAAACTCAGCTCGCCCTATTTGCCCAAGAAATTCACAGTGCCGTAGACACTGGCGAGCAGATTGATGCCGTATTCCTGGACTTCAGGAAGGCATTTGATACGGTTCCGCACTTACGTTTAGTGAAAAAAATACGAGCTTACGGAATATCGGACCAGGTTTGTGATTGGATTCAGGATTTCCTAGAAGAAAGAACACAACATGTCATTCTTAACGGTTCAAAATCTGCAGATGTAGAGGTAATTTCGGGAGTACCGCAGGGAAGCGTGATAGGACCTTTATTGTTTACAATATACATAAATGACTTAGTTGACAACATCGGTAGCTCCGTGAGGCTATTTGCAGATGACACGGTTGTCTACAAGAAAGTAGCAACATCAGAAGACTCGTACGTATTCCAGGAGGACCTGCAGAGGATTAATGCATGGTGCGACAGCTGGCAGCTTTCCCTAAACGTAGATAAATGTAATATAATGCGCATACATAGGGGCAGAAATCCATTCCAGTACGATTATGCCATAGGTGGTAAATCATTGGAAGCGGTAACGACCGTAAAATACTTAGGAGTTACTATCCGGAGCGATCTGAAGTGGAATGATCACATAAAACAAATAGTGGGAAAAGCAGGCGCCAGGTTGAGATTCATAGGAAGAATTCTAAGAAAATGTGACTCATCGACGAAAGAAGTAGCTTACAAAACGCTTGTTCGTCCGATTCTTGAGTATTGCTCATCAGTATGGGACCCTTACCAGGTTGGATTAATAGAAGAGATAGACATGATCCAGCGAAAAGCAGCGCGATTCGTCATGGGGACATTTAGTCAGCGCGAGAGCGTTACGGAGATGCTGAACAAGCTCCAGTGGCGGACACTTCAAGAGAGGCGTTACGCAATACGGAGAGGTTTATTATCGAAATTACGAGAGAGCACATTCCGGGAAGAGATGGGTAACATATTACTACCGCCCACATATATCTCGCGTAATGATCACAACGAAAAGATCCGAGAAATTAGAGCAAATACGGAGACTTACAAGCAGTCGTTCTTCCCACGCACAATTCGTGAATGGAACAGGGAAGGGGGGATCAGATAGTGGTACAATAAGTACCCTCCGCCACACACCGTAAGGTGGCTCGCGGAGTATAGAAGTAGAAGTAGATGTAATTAAGAAGTGTTCTATTACTCGATAAAGTGGAATATCTTATACAAGTTGTCAGCTTTTACCAGTGAAGTAGGACATGTGCAACAAAGGTAATATAATGCCATATATCAGTGGCCTTTTATTTATTTATTGATTTTTTTAATGGGAAAGACACAGATCAGTCTTTTTGAGAAGCAGATTTTTTTGCTTTCACATTTGTTGGCATCATCAAGCCCAACTACACATTCGCCTTCCAACCTAAACTAGTCCCTGGGCTAATCTACAGTTTAGAATGTGGTCAAAAGCAGGTTTTTTGCTTTCACATACTTCGATTTCATCAACTAACAACCAAACTATCAGAATATGCACCAATAGGCGGTGTCACAGCAACCATTAACATTAAGTTACTGGTCGAAGCTGACTACTAGTATCGAATATTCTTCTTGAACTCCATTACATTCATCATTCATTAACCAAACTATGCACAGCATTTCTTCTTGGTTTGGCAGTGGCCCCTTTTTGTGTGCTCTTGAATACTTGGTGAGTGAATGGTATAAAGAGAATCCTAAAAACATAACAGTTGGAACCAAGAAAGATGTATAAACCTAAATTGTTTGGGATTCGCAGATGACTTGACGTTACTAGCAAATAATGTACAAGGAGCTAGAAATCAAATAATGCACCTGCAAAATATAGCACAAAAGTAGGACTCCAGATATCTTTCGAAAAGACTGAGATGATGGTAACAGACCCACTAGTAATAGACCACATAAAACTAAAATAGTGAAAGCAGTATAAATATGTTGAAGAGATTATAACATACAACTTGGATGAAAAACCTGATTGACAAGAAAGAACCAATAAAATGACAAAATCTCAAAAACTAACAAGGTCTACATACAATAAAAAATGTCTATCAATTCAAACAAAATTAAAACACTACAAGATGTGTTCAGCCATAGGTAACATACTCAAGCGAGACTCTTTTTAAAATCGCTCAGAGAAACAGTGTCGACAAAATACTAAAAGTAGAGAGAAGAATAGCAAGAACATGCATAAATAAAAATTACTGGAAGGAAGGACAATGGGGGATAGTGCCAAATGAAGTAGTGTACAGGGAATTGGAGTCAATCACAGATACTATATGTAAAAAGAGGATTTTTTCTTTGGGCACATAATGAGGACACCAGAAATCAGATTAGCAAGAAAAATTATGCAGAAACTGTGGAATCTGAAGCACCAAGTAGGATGTATCAAGGAAATTGAAGAGGATATGGGAGAACTAGATATAACCTTGCATGGTCTGCAAAACAAGACAGAAAATTTCAAGAAACTGAAAGACAAGAAATAAGATTTAAACCAAAAGTAGACAAACATCACACAATGAAAAGGGTATTTACTGATGAGGAAAGATAGGAAAGATCAGAATGAATGAAAAGATACTGGGCAGTTAAGAAAGAAGGAAACATGCACTTATTGAAGAAGAGGACCAGGAAATGATTGACTAAAGTGGTCCAATGAGGCCATAAAAGCAAATAATAATAATGCAATAAAAATCAGTAGCTTGGAATATATACACAGAATACTTACATATGCTGTCACAAGTATGCCTTGATGGAGAAACCATCCAGCATTTGCCTGAAGTAATCTAGGAAAACTACAGAGAACCCTAATCAGAGTGGCCAGACAGAGTGAACCCCATCCTCCCAAAAATGAGGCCAGTGTCTTAACAGTTGCACCACCTCAGTCATTTGGTCTCTATTATACAGTGTTCTTTGATTTAAACACAAATATCTTCTGATAACTAGTAATATAAAAATATAGTTATGCTCTTCATCGTCATACACACCTACAGACCCACTGATGACTTCTTGGCCATGAAGATGCTGCTACGCCCCATGCGTTAACTCCTGCCTGTTTGGACAACCAATTCCTGAGCCACCAACATTCAAGGACGCTCCATGTTTCCTTCCTTTCCTCCCATCTGTCCACCTGAAAAAACTGAATCAGCAAGACTTTACTAGCATGCACTTTAGATTGTGACACATTACTTTCTTGCAAAAGCAGTAAACCATGATAATGTATTGAAATGCAACAGGGTGTAGTTAACCTCTTTCATTATTACCCACTACAGAATTGTCCCAGTAATCTTTAATTATTTTGTAGTATGCATTAGTTACGCAGAATGTTTTAGCAGCCTTTTACAGGTTTTTTTAGTAATGTCTTCCATTTCCTGGGGTAATTTATTATACAGCTTTTTTCCTGGTATACAAAATACCATTTTGGGCTTTTTGTTTATCTTTCCTTGGTAAATTTAAGTCCATTCTGACTCATGTATCATGATAATGTACAGAACTAACAACGGAATAGAATGAGATTTTCACTGTGCAGCGGAGGTGCGCTGATATGAAACTTCCTGGCAGATTAAAACTGTGTGCGCGACCGAGACTCGAACTCGGGACCTTTGCCTTTCGCGGGCAAGTGCTCTACCAACTGAGCTACCGAAGCACGGCTCACGCCCGGTCCTCACAGCTTTACTTCTGCTCTGGTAGAGCACTTGCCCGTGAAAGGCAAAGGTCCCGAGTTCGAGTCTCGGTCGGGCACACAGTTTTAATCTGCCAGGAAGTTTCAACAACGGAATACATAGTAGTGTTATTCGTGAAGACTTACTGATGACAATATATTGGCTACTGCCGTCATCAAATGAAAATTTGAAGCATGTAAACAATTTTCTGTGTCATTCTTAAGCGAAGGTGCACCTTGGAATTTTTACCATTAGCAAATAAAAGATGAAAGAAGCTATAAGTGGCAGTAAAGTCCTTGGACCAATTAAGGATTTATTTTTGGATGTTTGCATTCGTAGGTCTGACACTTACTTGTTGAGCTGTACTACTCATATAGAATGGTAATCCATAATCTTTGCTCCACTCTGTAATTTTGATTGTGACTTTTAAATGGTCCATTGTGCTGATAAGATACATAGCAAGCCGCCCCCCCCCCCCCCCCCCCTTTTTTTTTAAAAATGTATGATATATGTATGTGATACACATAAAAATACGTGTTGGAAACTTGCCCATTATCTAATATTGGTTTTCTGGCTTTACACTGCAGTTTTAGCTTTTATATTGAAAAGTGCATTACATGTGTCTGAGCGTGTTAAATGTGATGCAAATGTAATCTCAAGCTACACTACATACCAGTCTGATACCATGACCTTTATTTCACATTCATTGGCTTTGCTAACTTACAATCTCATTATCACAACATTGGTTCAGTTTTTGGGTATTATCTGTTTCTGCAAATATTTTGTAGACAATTTAAATTTTGGAATTTGTTACTGGAAAGTCTATAGTTTCTCAGAATTGTTCCAAAACACGTTTGATAAAATTCAACTGCATCCTACATTTTCGAAGTAAGTTTTCAGTGTTGTCAACACTCTTCAAAGCCAGTGTTTGAGTGATTGTGATGAAATCAGTTGTAAAATAATGAAATGTTAGGGGACTGATGACGTCAGATGTTAAGTCCCATAATGCTCAGAGTCATTTGAGCCAATTAAATGTTGTTCTGTCTTTAATGTACTAAATTAATAAAATATGTGACTAGGGCATCCCGCTGGGCAGACCGTTCGCCGGGTCCAAGTCTTTCAATTTGACGCCACTTCGGTGACTTGCACTTCAAGGGGGATGAAATGATGATGATTAGGACAACACAACACCCAGTCCCTGAGCGGACCCAGACGGGAATCGAACCCGGCCCTTAGGATTGACATTCTGTCGCACTGACCACTCAGCTAGCAGGGGCGGGCACCAAAATAATTATTTGTATGGATTGTACCATTGTGGTACTTTCCTAGACAGGCTTAAATAAGGTGTTTTCAAGTAACTTCACAAATGAGGGATAAAACAATCGTAAAAAAATTGCTGATCCTTCGCATTACTGCTGGCAAAAAAAGTCAAGAATATCATGTATACAACCATTTTTAACAGTCATTGCAAAATATTCTCATTAGCAAACAATTTAGATTAAAAAAAAAAAAAAAAAAAAAAAAAAAAAGCTTTCAGCTGAACAGGATCTATTTCTGTTAATGGGAGGCACATTAGAATCAATGAACCAGAAATTGCCATCACTAGGAATTGTGAGAGGACTAAGTTTCATGACTGTGCAAACCACATATCCTCATGCAAAAATTAAAATGTTTTGGAAAAGAAGAGGCAATAAATTACTGAGCTGTGTAGCACTCAGAATTTGAATCATATTTTTACATGGTGTACCATAGAGTTCTATTTTGGGTCTTCTACGTCTGATAAACATAAATGATGTTTCATTTGCATTGTCAAAATGCAAATTGTCTCCTCTCTGTAGACAACACTGGTATAGAAATAAAAGGTAATACCAGTCCTCTTACTGAACAGGCTGCTAATGAAATATTTAAAAATGTCACTCAAAGGTTTGAGACCTATGGCTTATGATTAAATTTTGATAAGGTGCAGCATGTCCAACTCAGTACAGTACTTCTCGTAGTACTCCATAAGCTATAAAAATTTCCTGTTTAAACAATAAAATGCAAGAGGAAGATATTGTTCAGTGTTTGAGACTACAGGTAAATCACAACCCTAATTGGAAATATGCATCTATAACTATAAATGATAAAAAGCCAAAATTAGTTTATTCCACATGTTTTCATGTACTTAAGTTCTTAAATCTATATCTTCCAGAGCCATTTAAAAAAAAATTGGCATTTTGACAAATTTCACCATAGTTATTCATGTTAAATGTAATTGAATATAATGTTAAAGAACTTTCCTTTGTACAATTCTTTCTACTCTGTTGTAGAATAATTTTGCAAAAATTGTAACAGTAAAGCATTATGTTATAATTTACATTTTTGCTACAGTGAATTAATTTTTTCATGAAGTTCAGTTATTTCATTGTTTTTTCACTTAAATGAACTGTATTTCATTGTCTTTGTGCCTCATAATTTTTTTTATATCTGCCCACCAGTCCTTTTAAAGCCCTATCAATAGCATGTCCTGTCTCATCAGAACTAGTCACCTGTGACAGCTACCACATACAACCTGTACCATTTGTGTTCTCCCCAACTTCTGTCTGTCTCCGTAGCATAGCGGTAGCATTTCTGCCTACCACGCAAGGGGCTTGGGTTTGATTCCCGGCAGGAGACTGCATGTTGTGTGTCCTTCATCATCATTTTCATCATCATTAACCCACAAGTCACGGAAGTGGCGTCAAGTAGAAAGGACCTGCAATACGGCGGCAAAACTCCCCCGCATGGGCCATCCCGGCCAACAATGCCATATGATCATTTCATTTCATTCCCAACTTCTGATTTCCTGAATTTATGTATTTTTTTGTCTCAGTCTCTCCTAGTTTTCTCAATGTTACATTTCTACTCCACCTTACGTCACCCACAGAAATATTTCTGTATCTCTTTCTCCTTTCTCTACTCTGAACCATCCACCTTCGCTGTACTTCCCGTACTTGCCATTTTTTCTAAACTTTCCTCTAGCAGGCCTCTGACCTCCCCTTGAATACACTTACATGCTTGATACCAACATAATCTTTTTTAACCACCTATGTACCTCATTCCTCTGCCTGTACTACGCTTCCTCTGTTTTTCCACTATCCCAATCCAGTGTGTGTCAGGAGACCACAGTGGTGCACCACGAATGCGCGTGCGCCCAAACACACACACACACACACACACACACACACACACACACACAGAGAGAGAGAGAGAGAGAGAGAGAGAGAGAATGAGTGCTGTGTAGAGGAGAGATTTTCCTGAAATTGGAAGTAGATTTCAGAAAGAGGGTACGGTTACACCACATTGGAGATAAATATAAACAACTTAAAATATAAATGAGTTACTTTAAAATAAATCAAAAAGTAAGAGACAAAGAACCAGATGTTACCAATAATAAAACTTATAAGCACAATGCCAATTAAGACTCTACATGCATTGCAAGACTCCAACAATCACGAGCCAATAAACTGACCAGCAAGTGCATTCATTTTCATAGTGTCATCTAAACGCTCAAGAAACCAAATGTCACTAGTTGTGAAAGCCTGCATTTTATGATCAAACACTTGTTTCCTTTGATGTACTTTTCATAAAAGTTGCAGAACACCGTACTCATTTCACTCAAACTTTGAAAATTAGCAAAATTATAAAAAGTCCCTAAGAAGTTCGTCAGTGTGATGAGCAAATGTAAAGTGTTGCCATTATTGTGCTAATGGTAAATATCAAACCACCATGCAGTGGCTGCCCTATGAACCATATCAGTAAAAAGAGAGGAAAAAATACATTTGAAAAAATGTTGGTGGTATGATCTGTCTTGCAAGCTTAGGTTAGTTCTTAGAGGAATGGTGGGTGGCATACAATGTTGCCAATCGTAGAATTCGTGGATTAATAAACATTCACATGAACATTGTTTGTAGCGTACTGTCACATATGGATGATCTGTTTCTGACCATACTATCTTTGTCAGATAGGATGGTCTATTGCAACAGTTGAAATATCTTTTCATGTAAATTGTTTAAGAAAGTATTGTGATTTTGCTGTCAGAATGAATCCAATTAAAGGGTCCAACCATTTGAGAACTGAGTTGTGATGTCACACATGCCTCCTCTCCTGTACCGCCATTGAGGAAGTTTTATGTTAAGAACATTTTGGACCTTACAAGTGAAGTTCAGTGACATGACATCCTTTGGGGAACAACCTGCCCATTTGTTTCATTACTCTGAGGGAAAGCAAACAATTGGAGCAGATCTAGATAGTTGCCATTTGTAACCCTTCCTTCTGCAAAGAAAAATTATGCTGTGACAGTGTAATTTATTCCACAGTGTATATGAACATTGCCTAGCTCACTTGCAAATTCATTGAGTGATTGCTATGTTAGACTTACATTTGAAAGGAGTGGAATTTAGTTTCCCTATTTTCATATGCTTCCCTAAATTGCACCCTCTGTGGTTGGTCAAGAAACTGTTCCACCACTTTACCTGTAGTAGGCTGTACTGACTTCACTGTAGAGTTACTCACACACACACACACACACACACACACACACAGACACAGACACACACACACACACACACAGACACAGACACACACACTGCACAAAGAGCTGCTTAATGGAAAAGCACTTACTTGTACCGAATGTGAGATTATGTTAATTGAGTCATTTTAGTGTCTGTACCACTTCATTTTCTTCTTCTTGCCTCTTGCAGAAGCAGCATTCATTGGCTGCTATGAGTGTTTCTCTGTAGGTGGCTGCTACTTGATGTGTGAATTAGAGGCATACCATTTAAATATTGTTTATTGGAGGTGATGCACTGTACTGAACCCCATAAATTCATCACTATACAAATATCTCCTCCTCGTATACTGTTTGTAATGCAGTTGTTTCACTTTTGTGACATATCATTTCGTATCACAAATGAGCTCTTGTGTGCTTGCCACACTGTAGATACATGTTATTGAATTGCTTAACAGTTATTGTTTGTTGTTAAATCATTTTGCTTCGGCACCTAACTGCAAACATTTCCCACCATACAGTTACTCGTGCCTTCAGCTTTTCTCACAAGATTGGCCAGTCCTCATCCCACTGCTCTCTGCTATAGGATATGCTGCCTATGTTCACCTGTCTGTGCACACTGACTTGCTGCTTTGTATCTGCAGCCCTGGTTGTGTGCCATAATGGGAAGTTATTATAGTGCATATTGAAATCAATTTTAACTTAAAAAACTGAAAATGTATGGTGTATTGTGAAGGGAATGAGGCCACTGCAGATTTCTCTCCTGATCCTTGTCTGTCACAAGTTTGTGCTCCATCTCAGATGTCTTCATCAGTGTTTTTTTCAAAACACACACACCTATGAAAATAATTCTGAATCATTTTGTCCATAGCATAACACATTCAAACAAATCATTTCTCATTCACATAGTATCATGGGCATTTGATTTTAGTATTTATAACTGGAAACTAAGGTGGTTGACACATTTTTATCTGTTGTGAGCATGTAACTGTTGAATATTATATACTAGTGGTTGTCAAACTGTCTTCCAAGGGTTTACCGAGCGAGGTGGCGCAGTGGTTAGCACACTGGACTCGCATTCGGGAGGACGACGGTTCAATCTCGTCTCCGGCCATCCTGATTTAGGTTTTCCGTGATTTCCCTAAATCGCTTCAGGCAAATGCCGGGATGGTTCCTTTGAAAGGGCACGGCTGATTTCCTTCCCCATCCTTCCCTCACCCGAGCTTGCGCTCCGTCTCTAATGACCTCGTTGTCGACGGGACGTTAAACACTAATCTCCTCCTCCTCCTCCTCCTCCTCCTCCTCCAAGGGTTACATGTGTCCCAAATCAGGTGTTTGTGCAACCCACCGTTCTCAGCTGTATGTTTAAATGACATACAGCTGAGGACCGCAAGTCACACGAATACTTGATGCGGTCCACATTTGGACCACCGGCCACAGTTTTATGACCACTGTTGTAGACAGTCTCTCCACAGGTTTTAGTGTCCCACTTGATTTACCTTTCAGTGTCAGATCACAAAACTTATGTGGTAATACGGCTGTACAGATTTTTTCCTACATTAAGTCAACTGTACTAAGAGATTTAAGTTTGGTAATTTTTAGACACAGTGCTTCTTTGCATAGGCACTGTAAAGGCAATCCACCAGTAAGCTTTCAGTAACAATGCTATGTAAATAAGTAGTGCTACCAAGATAGGTTTCATAATATCCTTTGATGAGTAAGATGCAACATTTGCTTCCAGTTGAAAAGTAACTGTTGTTTTGTAATTTTACCTTTGAAAATAATTTTCTTGGTTGTATCCTGTCGGTGCCTAAGTTCAGCTACTGGTTTGAATCAAATCACTATGTATGGTGGCACAAATATATACAAGGAAAATAAATATTCAATGGGACAAAATGGATACTGTTTCAATGTTTATAGGAATAGAGAATGTCAAAATTGGTGGTATAAGCCACAAATGTGTTGAACATTGATGGATAGTAAATTACAGTATTGATGCTGTGGAGTACGGCATTGCTGATGTATTTTCTTTTAGTCCCAGAAGTGTTTCTATTCCTAATTATTACACTTTCATGTTAATGCTGCTATTGACTGTTAGGAGGAAAGATGCATATGTAACTCTCACCACAAAAGGTAACCACTGCTACCTGATATAACTTAATACTTTAAATGAATGACCATCACAGTATAGAATGTTACCCATTTTTTCTTCTAGAAATTGCAGAGCAACAGATTGCAACCCATGGAAAATGTGGATTGTAAGAGAAGTTCGTAAATTAATAATTACATTATATTTCTGATGAAATTCTTTATGACAAATGCTCAAACACGTGTGTGCATGCATGAGTGCGCACACGCACACATGCACACGCATTGGTTTGCTGGGTTTTGTAATTTATGTGTAGTCTCTTAATATTTATCAGACCTGTAGTGCACTCAATATTGTGTTTCTGTAACAAGTATTGCTTGTTAATATTGATTAGATAGTTGAAGAATTGCACATTAAATCTCAATTAATCAGTTACTTAGTTTGTGTGTTATAATGGTGATAATCAGATCTACAACAGGAGTAACCGGTGAGTTAAGATGGCTGTTGGAAAGACAAAGAGACTTTGAGTATCAAACTTTACGCATTGACTGACACTGGATATATTGAGAAATTGTAGGAGGAATGTGTCAAACAAAGCCTCTGTGTTAAAAGCTGGTGAGCCACTCCTTTACACCTGTTACCAGGCTATCTGAGTGCATTATGTATATAAAAGTAGATTGATGCAAAAATTCTTACTTCCCATTACTGTGGTTCTATGGTCTGTGTAGTGAGTATTTAGCATCAACCATCAAACAATGTAGTTGCTAGCCATTAGAACAAAGGAATGCATATTGAATAAAATCATTTTGAGTGTTAGGCCACATCATTGTAAAACACTAAAGTGTCTAAATCACTGACGTATCAACGGACTTGGTGTGGTCATCGGTTAACAGCAGGATACTGATGAATGTAAATTCTGTACTACTGCTCACACACTGTTGGCTGAGGTATGTGGACGACACATTGGTCACATGGCCTCGTGAGCAAGCAGAGTCCGCCTCCATAGTGTAGTGGTAGCGTTACCGCCCAGCATGCAAGGGGCCTGGGTTCGATTCCCGGCAGGGGACTGGGTGTTGCGTGTCCATCATCATCTTCATTATCATTGACTTGCAAGTTGTCGAAGTGGCGTCAACTAAAAAGGACTTGCAATACAGCGACCGAACTCCCCCGAATGGGGCCTCCCGGCCAACTATGCCATACGACCATTTCATTTCATGAGCAAGCAGAATTAGATTTCATGAGCACCTCAATAGTTTGTATAAGACCATAAAGTTTGTACTAGAAATGGAAAACAACGGATTTCTTTCTTTCTTAGATGTGAAGGTGTATAGAACGAACTGGCATACTGTGACATAAAGTCTACAGAAGGCCGATACACATCAACAGACACCCGCATGCAAATTCACACCACCATACAGCCCAAAAGAACACTGTGCTGTACACGCTGACAGCCCGAGCTCGCCGCTTTAGTGATGCTGTCCACATAGAACATGAACTGAATGAGCTCAAGACAATATCCTGTATGAATGGATAGAACAACAGACGTACAACGTGTTATGCGGGACGACAAAACAAACAAAGGTACAGAAGAAAATCTTTCAGTTGCTCATGTATTTTATGCGAGAGGCATCAGTGACCATGTAGGCAAGGTTATGTGTCATGGAGGAATCAAACCCATATTTCAGAATAATACACAAGTTCCAATATCTGTTGAGGTCTACTATGGATCCCATGGATGCTCTCCACATTGCACACATCTACGAACTTCGGAGTAAATGCAGTGAAGTCTACATTGGTGAAACCAGAGACCCATTAGCACTTGAATGTTGGAGCATGAATGTTACGTACAACTGGGACAGAATAAGAAGTCATCTGTAGCTGAACACCACCAGGAATGTAGTCCTCTCCCCCAAATCAACAAGCAACTACCAGGAATGTAGCTGTTCTATACATTTTCTAGAACCTCGTGTGCTTCTTCAGCAGCCATGGATACACTACTGTAAAATAAGAAAATAACCAAATACGCTAACAGCATGAACAGGGAGGATGGCTATAAGTTAACCTGTGACCAGGCTGCCACTGATCCCAACCCAGCAGGCCATGTTTGTTCGCCAGCCAGCAGCACCACTTGACTTGGTTTTAACAACAGAAACAGCAGCCATGAGAGAATTGCCGTGCGGCCTTATTGCTTTGCTGCAGGAAAACACTATCCAAGGGATACTAGCTGTCAACTTGCTATTGCCTACCAATCACCAATTAAAATTGCCTACCAATCACTTACGAGAGTGACACAGGCAGTACCTTGCTAGTATGCTCTCTCCTAGCAATCGCCTGCTATGGTTGCATTCCACCAGGGTAGCACAGGCAGTAGCCTACCATACAGCCATCTTCCTGCATAGCAACATCTCTTGAAATTGTCCAGTGATGTCCCAGACATGTGAAATCAGGGGCCACAAGGTAACAAATAGAGAGTATGTAGGGAAGCGTTTGATTAGTATCCAGCAGTCAAGCATCGTGAAGGGGACCACAGCAAGTTGGTCAAAACATTGGCAGTTTAGTTGCTTTAGTATTTTACAGTGACGTGACCTAATGCCCAAAACAATTTTTTTCAAAATGACAGTGGTCTTTGAAGGAATACATAGGTCAGCTTGATGTTATTGAAGATTCTCTTCTTAAATAGGAATGGGCCAAATGCTTCCTTGAATTATCAGACTTAGACTAAATATAAACATGATGGATTACAGCAGTTCAGAATGATATGTGACAATGGTAATGAAATAGAACTATACAATTGCATAAATGCCAAATGATCTCAACACATATGATGCTAACAAATTTGAATAACTACAAACTGGTTGTTTTTACAAGAGTTGTAATATTAAGGGAAAGTGAAGTAGAAGTAATATTATGTATGAATAAACCCATTATTTCTCCAGTCTTTACTCATTTTAAGTGTGTTAAGAAAATACTAAAAGGTATGGCAAGAAATGTCCACCCTTGACCGAACAAAATTTACCAATGTTTTGCTCTGAAGATACATATTTTGAGATTGTTGTATGGAAATAGAATCTGTTAAAGATCTATGCTCATGTCAGCATTTTAAGTTGATTTTGCTGTTATAATTCTGTGTCAGGATAAGAATTTTGCATGAGTGTTAGACTGAAACACACACACACACACACACACACACACACACACACACACACACACACACACACACCAAGTTAATGAACAATTTAAATTTAGAAAGCACTGCCAAAATTTTTGTATGTATGAGGGTAGGCTGAAAAGTAATGTACGCATGCTTGTAGAATGCGACCTAAATGACCTTGAGAAACACGCCAGGTGGAATGTTGCAGGTAACTTCCTCTCTATGCACACATGCAGTTTGAATGCATTCTGTTCATCCAGTTTATTTTAAGTAGCAGAAGTATGGAGACATGTTCTAGGGCTGTGTGAACACGACTTATACAGCGTGCTGTTATCAAATTTTTAATTGCTGAAGAAAAATGACTCTCAGTGAGAGTCATCATTGTTTAAAGGCTGTTTAAGGTGACAGTGATGTTGATAGGTCTGCTGTAAGTGGATGGGTAATAAAATGGGAAACTCATAATTGTTGATGAAACAACAGTGGCATCCAATCATTGCCACAGATGATAAACATCACAAACTCGGCAACGATTGGATTTAAAATGACCAGCGAATCACTTGAAAGAGTATCAAAAACCCTATTCAAATATCCAAGCAATCTGTCAGCTTCATTATTGAACAATTGGAATACCGTAAGATCTGTGCACAATGGGTACCATGCCGTCTCGCAGACAATAATACTGTCAGTAGTTTTTGCAGCACTACTGTGATGAAGGAGATGTCTTCCTTTTGAAGATTGAGGGGGCATGTGTCATAGGTCCATAATCATGACCCAGAAGAGAAAAGATGGTGTTGAATATCGACATCTATTTTCTCCTCAGGCAAAAAGTTCAAAACAGAACCATCTGCAAAAAATATTCTTTTGATTTTGTTTTTGCGTCCGATTATCTGGTATGAGGGGCAACAGTAAATTATTCTCTGTATATAGAGGCTCTAAAAACATCTCCTATGTTGAGCTTGTTGTGTTAGATGCAGCCTGGTGCCAATAATCTTGCAGTGTGAGAGCACCATCCACACACTTCATGCATGGGTGAAGAGCCTCTGTCAAACTTGAAGTTTGAAATGACTCCACACCCTCCTTACTCTACTGATCTTGCTCCATATAATTTTTATTTTTTCCTCTGCTGAAGAGAGACCTCAGAGATAATCATTACATCTTGGATGACGAGGGGAAAGCAGCTGTCAACTCCAGGATTCGAGAAAAGTCGGAAGAATTTTTTAGTGACAAAGTGAAAAAACCTTTTACATGTTAGAAGAAATATGTTAGTCTCAACGATGATTGTGCTGAAAAATAAATATATTATTTTGAAGCTTAAGAATTCTACTTTAATTTACTTTTTGCCCGATCTTCCTAAGTGTTTTTCTTTGTATCCAACAAGCTTGAATGCATTACTTGTCAACCTCCCCTCACAGGATTCCAGTTCATAATGGAATCCAGTCACACCAACCTTGTAACATTTTGAAAGAGCTGGTGGAAGATGAGAAAGTGTCTGAGCTGTGGCTCTTTATTTGTGCCCAGTTGTGGAAGTACCCCATGTAACCATTTTCTGTGAACATGCCTTGGTCTGTGTCCTTCACCTTCACCAGTTTAGTTTCGATATTGTGAGATATTCTGAGATTGTGCTGGAGGCATTAGAACCACTTGCACAGTGTTAGTATCCACACATTTTAATGGGCTATCCCGATCCTTATTAGGCCAAGACATGGGAAAGAACAATAAAAGAATGATAAAATATGCTTGTGTGATGATGATCAGCAAATTGTACATTATTCTTGGGAACATCTACTTTGTGTTGTACTGTGCACCCTTGCAGTTAATACCACCGATGGGTGGAATTCAGAGGTAATGGAGGGATTGTTAAATTCAGAAATATTGTGTGAGAATTTTGCTGATATGAGCTTACAGGAAAAAATGTGTCTTGTGTGAGTTACCGTCTGCTAATGATTTATTGGTGATCCGTTTGGTGTTCATCCTTGTGCAGGTTGGAGTGTGCAGCCCTGGACAGTACTGTGTGAGGAGGATGGGTGCAGGGCACCGCCTGCGGGCTTAGCAGCCCCCCCGTCCGCGCCGCTCTGCGCCGCGCCGGGGCCATGCAGCCGGAGCCCGGCCCCGGCCGCTACATTAACTCTGTATCAGATCTGTACGGAACTGATGAAATAGAGGTCCTGCTGGAGGAAATACGCGAACTGGAGCCCACAAGCTATCGCCCTGACGAGATCCAGGATTTTGAAATAGCTGGTAGCCGGACAGGAACAGGTTTTGGCAGTGCAGTGCCCATGGATGGGGGCGGAGGTGATGATGATGACTGTGGCTCACCCATCAGTGGTACTGTACACTCCTGGGATTCACACGCTAACTATCGCCATCAGCTGCCACGCTCGACTCCATCTGCTTCCCTGTTCTCTGGTGTTGTGCTATATTGTGATGAAACACACCTCAAGTCATCTACAGGAGTGGTCCGAGTACTGCTTGTGGTAGGCCTTTAATTTATCCATATTTTAATAATAGTGTCTGAAATTGTTAATGCTACAAGAGCTATTTCTGTAACCAAATCGTGCTCTATTTTTTAAAATACATATTCTTTAGCTACCTCTGTTGTCTTTAGTACCAAATATAATTTATTTGTCCGCCGGTAAAATGTTTTAAAATGGTCATGCACATAGAAATAGACAAGTCATGGACAAATAAAAGTGTCTTCGCTAACAAATACAGCCAAGGTAGACAATGAATATGCCTTGCAAGAAATTTTGTCTTTGAAACCAAATATTAAAGAATTATTTCATCATTTATTGATAAAGTGGAGGCATTTGTTAAAGTATTTAGTGCATGGCTTAGTCAGCTTTGCTTTTAAAAGGTCAATAACTTTCGCAGTTATTTGTAGGTTTTTACACTTTGAAAAACTTGGTCAGATGTGGATTCTAACCACAATTTTTTGGTTATGAACTGCAGACTAAAACTGAAGGAACTACGAAAAGGCAGGAATTTTTTTGGAGATCAGAGGGAGCATTAGGGATTGATTGACAGAAAAGGGGAAATGAATACAATAGAAGAAGAATGGGTAGCTTTGAGAGATGAAATAGTGAAGGCAGCAGGGGATCAAGTATGTAAAAAGATGAGGGCTTGTAGAACTCCTTGGGTTAACACAAGATATATTGAATTTAATTGATGAAAGGAAAAATATAAAAATGCAATCCCCTTTCATAGGGCAATACAAACGTCCAAAAATATGAGATTGACAGGAAGCGCAGAATGCCTAAGCAGGAATGGGTAGAAGACAGATATAAGGATGTAGAAGCATACATCATCAGGGGTAAGATAAATACTGCACACAGGAAAACTAGAGAGACCTTTGGAGAGAAGAGAACCACCTGTATGAATATCAGGAGCTCAGATGGAAAACCAATCCTAAGCAAAGAAGGGAAAGCAGAAAAGTGTGAGGAGTATATAGATGGTCTATACAAGGGAGATACACTTATGGAAAATATTATGGAAATGGAAGAGGATGTAGAGGAAGGTGAGAAGGAAGATACAATACTGCGGGAAGAATTTGACAAAGCATTGTAAGGCTTAAGTCAAAAAAGGCCTCGTGAGTAGACAACATTCCATTAGAGTTACTGATAGCATTAAGAGAGCCAACCATGACAGAACTCTTTCATCTGGTGAGCAAGATGTCCGAGACAGGCGAAATACTCTGACTTCAAGAAGAACATAATAATACCAATTCCAAAGAAACTGAACTATCAGTTTAATAAGTCATGGCTGCAAAATACTGATATGACTCCTTTACAGAAGAATGGAGAAACTTGTAGAAGCTGACCTCGGGGAAGATCAGTTTGGATTCTGGGGAAGATCAGTTTGGATTCAGGGGAAATGTAGGAACACATGAGGTAATACTAACCGTGTGGCGTCTCATAGAAGATACGTTAACGAAAGGGAAACATGTGTTTATAGCATTTGTAGACTGAGAGGAAGGTTTTGACAATGTTGACTGGAATACTTTTTTTCAAATATTAACGGTGGCAGGGGTAAAATACAGGGAGCGAAAGGCAGTTTACAATTTGTATAGAAATCAGGTGGCAGTTAAGTGTCGAGGGGAGTGAGACAGGGTTGTAGCCTATCCCCAGTGTTATTCAATCTGTATATTAAGCAAGCAGTACAGGAAACAAGAGAACAATTTGGAGTAGGGAGAAGAAATAAAAACTTCGAGGTTTGTCGAGACATTGCAATTTTGTCAGAGAGCAAAGGACTTGGAAAAGCAGTTGACAAAATGGGCACTGCCTTGAAAGGAGGATATAAGATGAACATCAACAAAAGCAAAACGAGATTAGTGGAATGTAGTTGAGTTAGGTGATACTGAGGGAATTAGATTCAGAAATGAGACACTTAAAGTAGTAAATGAGTTTTGCTATTTGGGAAGCAAAATAACTGATATTGGTCGAAGTAGAGAAGATATAAAATGTAGACTGGTAATGGCAAGGAAAGCGTTTCTGAAGAAGAGAAATTTGTTAACATTGAGTATAGATTTAAGTGTCAGGAAGTCGTTTCTGAAAGTATTTGTATGTAGTGTAGCCATGTATGGAAGTGGAACATGGACGATAAATAGTTTGGACGAGAAGAAACAGAAGCTTTTGAAATGTGGTGCTACAGAAGAATGTTGAAGATTAGATGGGTAGATCATGTAACTAATGAGGTGGTGCTGAATAGAATTGGGAAGAAGAAAAATTTGTGGTACAACCTGACCAAAAGAAGGGATTGGTTGGTAAGACACATCTGAGGCATCAAGGGATTACCAACTTAATACTGGAGGGAAGTGTGTGGCATACAAATCATAGAGTGAAACCAAGAGATGAATACAGTAAGCAGATTCAGAGGGATGTAGGTTACAGTAGTTATTCGGAGATGAAAAGGCTCACACAGGATAGAGTAGCACAGAGAGCTGCATCAAACCAGTCTTTGTACTGAAGGTAACAACATTTTTGTCTCTTATCTATGACTTGTGTACTGTGAGCTATAATTTCATTTTTGTATCATCAAATGCTCGATGTACTTTTTTTTTTTTTTTTGCCGCTAACAGTGTAATGTAGTGGGTAACGGAGGAAGTATTTTGCATCCACAATGAGACATCTCCAGAGACTTAACTTTATCTTTGAATATTGCACTACCAAAGAGAGATGAGTTGTATATTTGGCACCATACTGTGCAATTACAAAATCAAGTCACTTTTGAATAAGGCTGTCAAAATGGAACGCTTCTCTAAACAGTGATGCTGCAATTGCTGCTATGTACACTTGTGATCAAAAGTATCCGGATACCCCCAAAATATTAGGTGCATTGTGCTGCCACCTACTGCTAGATACTCCATATCAGTGACCTCAGTAGTCATTAGACATCATGAGGGAGCAGAATGGGGCGCTCTGTGAAACTCACTGTCTTCAAGCGTGTTCAGGTGATCGGGTGTCACTTGTGTCATATGTCTGTACACGAGATTTCCAAGATCCTAAACATCCCTAGGTCCACTGTTTCTGATGTGATAGTGAAGTGGAAACGTGAAGGGACGCGTACAGCACAAAAGCATACAGGCCGACCTCGTCTATTGACTGACAGAGACCACCAACAGTTGAAGAGTGTCGTAATGTCTAATAGGCAGACATGTATCCAGACCATCACACAAGAATTCCAAACTGCAACAGGATCCACTGCAAGTAGTATGACAGTTAACTGGGAGGTGAAAAAACTTGGATTTCTTGGTCGAGCGTCTGCTCATAAGCCACACATCACTCTGGTAAAGAACAAACAACGCCTCGCTTGGTGTAAGGGGCATAAATGTTGGATAAGTGAACAGAGGAAAAACGTTGTAAGGAGTGACAAATCACGTTACACAATGTGGCAATCCAATGGCAGGGTGTGGGTATGGCGAATGCCCGGTGAACATCATCTGCCAGCGTGTGTAATGCGAACAGTACAATTCGGAGGCAGTGGTGTTATGGTATGGTAGTTTTTTTCATGGAGGGGGTTTACACCCCTTGTTGTTTTGCGTGGCATTATCACAGCACAGGCCTACATTGATGTTTTAAATACCTCCTTGCTTCCCAGTGTTGAAGAGCAACTCGGGGATGGCGATTTCATCTTTCAACACTATCGAGCACCTGCATAATGCATGGCCTGTGGCAGATTGGTTACATGACAGTAACATCCCTGTAATGGACTGGCCTGCACAGAGTCCTGACCTGAATCCTATAGAGTATCTTTGGGATGTTCTGGATAGCCGACTTCGTGCCAGGCCTCACTGACTGTCTGACATAGAAACCTCTTCTCAGTACATCACTCCTTGAAAAAGGGGCTGCCATTCCCCTAGAAACCTTGCAGCACCTGACTGAACATATTCATGAGAGAGTGGAAGCTGTCATGAACGCTAAGGGTGGTTGAATTACAGCATTACTGATGGAGGGCGCCACGAACTTGTAAGTCATTTTCAGTGAGGTGTCCGGATACTTTTGATCACATAGTGTATGCTGACAAGTATGGTGTTTTTCTGGCATATCTGCCAATTCAAGTCTAGGGAATAGGGAGTGTTTACTAATCTCAATACACTTCTTTTTCCAATGTTTTTGACATTTTTGCGACAGAGTAATATTTTTTATAACAATTCTTTTGCAGCTTTTGTTGTGGTTACAAACTGATAACAAAGTAAGATTTAAAGAAAAAACTGATAGTGGTTTAATTTATAACCAAGATGAGAATTTGAGTAGACTGCTCATTTGTTTTGTTCTGCAGTATTTTCTTGAAATGTCTACATGGTTCTCTTAGATTCCGCTTTCTCCTTCTCTTTATACAGCCAGAAGCCATCCTCTTTCCTAGCAAATTTATATTAATTTAACCTATTTACAGGGTTTTACATTAATACACAGATACTGCCATTGTTATGTGTCTTTATGCTTCTTCCCAATTATGTGGTGGACGTTTACTTTGTTCTGGAAGAATTATCAACAAATATCTAAATTTTGAATACTTAAGACTGAACTTCAGATATGTAGTTTGACTTTGGGAACTCTTTGTCATGACTGACAAATCAGAATTTTTAAAATTACTGTAGAATGTTTGTATGCGAAAGTAGGTATTAATTCCCTTGTGACAAAAACTTTCTCGCACCTACATGCCAGGTGGCCTTTGCTTTTATTCTGGCCTTGTTACGAGGGCAGTTCAATAAGTAATGAAACACATTTTTTTTCTCGGCCAATTTTGGTTGAAAAAACCGGAAATTTCTTGTGGAATATTTTCAAACATTCCCGCTTCGTCTCGTATAGTTTCATTGACTTCCGACAGGTGGCAGCGCTGTACGGAGCTGTTAAAATGGCGTCTGTAACGGATGTGCGTTGCAAACAACGGGCAGTGATCGAGTTTCTTTTGGCGGAAAACAAGGGCATCTCAGATATTCATAGGCGCTTGCAGAATGTCTACAGTGATCTGGCAGTGGTCAAAAGCACGGTGAGTCGTTGGGCAAAGCGTGTGTCATCATCGCCGCAAGGTCAAGCAAGACTGTCAGATCTCCCGCGTGCGGGCCGGCCGTGCACAGCTGTGACTCCTGCAATGGCGGAGCGTGCGAACACACTCGTTCGAGATGATCGACGGATCACCATCAAACAACTGAGTGCTCAACTTGACATCTCTGTTGGTAGTGCTGTCACAATTGTTCACCAGTTGGGATATTCAAAGGTTTGTTCCCGCTGGGTCCCTCGTTGTCTAACTGAACACCATAAAGAGCAAAGGAGAACCATCTGTGCGGAACTGCTTGCTCGTCATGTGGCTGAGGGTGATAATTTCTTGTCAAAGATTGTTACAGGCGATGAAACATGGGTTCATCACTTCGAACCTGAAACAAAACGGCAATCAATGGAGTGGCGCCACACCCACTCCCCTACCAAGAAAAAGTTTAAAGCCATACCCTCAGCCGGTAAAGTCATGGTTACAGTCTTCTGGGACGCTGAAGGGGTTATTCTGTTCGATGTCCTTCTCCAAGGTCAAACGATCAACTCTGAAGTGTATTGTACTACTCTTCAGAAATTGAAGAAATGACTTCAGCGTGTTCGTAGGCACAAAAATCTGAACGAACTTCTCCTTCTTCATGACAACGCAAGAGCTCACAAAACTTCAGTGGACTGTTCTTCCTCATGCACCCTACAGCCCCAATCTCGCACCGTCGGATTTCCATATGTTTGTCCCAATGAAGTACGCAATCCGTGGGAGGCACTACGCGGATGATGAAGATGTTATTGATGCAGTACAACGTTGGCTCCGACATCGACCAGTGGAGTGGTACCGTGCAGGCATACAGGCCCTCATTTCAAGGTGGCGTAAGGCCGTAGCATTGAATGGAGATTACGTTGAAAAATAATGTTGTGTAGCTAAAAGATTGGGGAATAACCTGGTGTATTTCAATGCTGAATAAAACAACCCCTGTTTCAGAAAAAAAATGTGTTGCATTGCTTATTGAACTGCCCTCGTACAATGGCCATTGTTCCAAAAACATAAAACATCAAGTAGAATATCATTATTTATCATTTGAGGTTTTTAATGCTCCTGCAATGTAACAATTTTAATACATCTATAATCTGAAATCTTAAAACTTTGTTAATAGATTTTCTCAGAATAGTGTAAGCCTATCTTCAAGAGTCTTCCAGTTCAATTCCTTCAGTACCTCTGTGACGCTCTTCCACAGATCAAACGAATGTGTCCGTTTGTGCTGCCCTTGTGTATACGTTCAATATCCCCCGTTAGTCCTATTTGGTATGGGTCCCTCACACCTGAGCAATATTCTAGAACAAAGCACATGAGTGATTTGTTAGCAGTCTCCCTTGCAGACTGATAGCACTTCCCCAGTATTCTGCCTATAAACCGAAGGTTACCACCTGCTTGACCCACAACTGAGCCTGTGTGATCACTCCACTTCATATCACTGCAAAATATTACACCCTCGTATTCTTGAGAGTTGGCCAATTCCTACAGTGACAGTGGATCAATCCAAATGAAGTGGTACAATAAAAATTAAGCTGGTTGCTTGACCATTTTTAAATATTTTAAAATTTTTGAATGTGACTACCCTATATTCGAGAAGTTCAAAAAGTTTTTAAAAAATTTTACCTTTCACCTTTACTGAATGGTGGCCATGTTTGTTTGTAAGCGCGTGACGATGTTTCAGTTTAGAGCCGTTAGCAAAAATATGAATATCTCTGCACTGGGTTAAGTTATAACACTGCAGTTGACATGGTTGTTTTTAGAAAAATGTCCTCTACAAATTGTCTATTACACAAAATACCCTAAATTCAAAAATAACCAGTCAAAATGACCTCCAAAGTTTGGTATCCCAATTTTCAAAAATCCACTTTTTAGGCCTAAAAAAAAACAAACAAGTAGTGGTTTATGAGAGTCTATTTTTTTCCAATAGTTAGATACATACACTACTAGCCTCATATAGAGCAAGAACACTTACAAATGTTCCCTTAATTTTTTATGAATTTTGAAATTTGAAAATTTTCATTTTGTAAAGTTTGGGGTTAGTTATCTCAGGTGTGACTGAATATAAAAATATAATTTTTACACAGTTTGTACACCTATATGATAGTAACGTACTGTAAAAATTTCAACATTGATATCTGACGACTGTGAACAAATATATGAATTTTTGAAAATGAGGAGTTAATTCACATTACTCTACAACTGATCTTATGGCTGTTGCCTATTCATGTGTGATATTGGCAGAATATAATCAATTATTATTGAAGTAAGATACTGAATTATATTACAAAAAGTGGAAATGTCACTGAAATTAACATTTATATTGTTTGGACATACTTAAAATAAATATTTTCAGTTAACATCCTTTGAGATGCGACTGTTCCTAAAGCTTATTTCTTCAGACAGCTTCTGTGATATAGAATAAGACCTCTCAGTTGCTGTGGTAAGTTCAAGCACTGAAAGTTTTTTAAAACATTTTTCATTGGTATCCAAACTTTGTCACTAGTAGATTTCTTGACTGATGATCTTGGGCCAGCAGGGTGGTAAAAATGCACAAAAACATCATTGTTTTCCAAACTTATTCTTTCAACCTCTGCAAGCTTCAGTGATAAAGACAGAGATGTAATTTTACTGACACAATGATTGTCATAAATTTCGGTTTCTGATGTTACATAGCATCGAACTAAGTTTTCTGCAATGACAAGGAATTTGTGGAAATGCCTTGTTTCTTTTATTGCTATACAGTTTTCAAATGTGGTTTGAAGTGTTGTTTTCATATGCAGAACCACTTCTTTCTTGATCAGAAAATGGTAATGCCGTTAATATTCTCCTTGCAAAAAAAATGTCTCTCCTGTACTGTGAGAGTTTGGTCTGTGGTTGGTCTTTGTATGCTGGCTTTACTTACTTCACATTTTGTTGTACCTCCTACTCCATCACACGCATTTTTATCATGGCAAGATGCAAAAAAGTGCCATTCAGCCTCCAACCCAAAGTCTACTTTGTGGTTGCACAGATTTGAAAAATTCTTTTCCTTCTTATACTGACTACCACTTCCATCTGAAAAGTACATCAGCTTCTCAACCTTGGGAAAATTTTCTTTTATGCAATTTATTACATACTTTTGAAACACGTGAACAGCCAAAGTGTTGTGCTCCAAGTAGTCACTTAGAATGCAAATTGAAGAACTGCAAAGTTCATCTTTCTCATTTTTAAAGTGGAGAGTAAATGGATGCTCTGTTGCCTGGTCATTGACCCAGTGGTACCCTTGTATTGCATCCTGACTCACAAATGTAGAATTTTCTGCAAAATCAGCTAGCACTATGCATTCTATTTCATGAAGTTGTGCTTTTTTGTCCTTCAAAAACTTACTTTGGATTTTAGAAACATAGCGGTGACTTTTGAGTTTTTGTAAGGTATGAATTAAAGATTCCAAGTACTCTTCCTGAGATTTAACCACTGTTATCATTTCTGCCCTGTTAGTTGTGACCCACTGTTTGAAGGTAATACTGTCTGGCATTTCCTCATCATATTCGTGAAGCAATTCAATAACGGTTTCCTTACCAGGGCATTTATTACACAAACTCATCATGCAGTCATAACTGTTAGTGTCACAGACCATTAAATCTAGTAACTCTTTGTAGTTAAGATCACTGAGTTTTGCACTTGTGATCATCAGTTTGACATTTTGATGATATAAACAAACACATACGGAGTGTGTTCCTGAGGGTCCAGCCAAAATACACCACTTAGGGCGGAGGTCACAAAATTTTGACCTACCAGTTTTGCATTCAGGATGAGAATTTTTGAAAGCTACATGAAATTAATTTAAATCTGACAGCACTAATCATTTCTGTTTTGTTACTTTAATTCCATTTTTAACAACTCTTTTGCCGTCTTTGCAACATGGGCACATCCTACTGTTTTTATCATCAAAAAACTGCTGGATCTTCTTAATTGTTTCTTCACTTATGCCTACTCCTTTCTTCTTCCCTAAAACTGGAAGAATGCCTTGCTCTTTCACTAATTTTCGGGTTAGTTTAACCAAACAATGAGAACTGTTGAATTCATGAACTATTTTTTCTCTTGACCATGAGAGGACAAATGTTAAGTTTTATTTCACTCCAACCTTTAGTAATAGTGTTTTTATGAACTTTAAGTGGATCACAGCACTTTCTTCCAAAAATGTGGTTGTACTTCAGAATGTATTTCTTCTCATGATACTCACACACACTGATGTAACAGAAGAACTTACTCGAAATTTAAACAAAGTTTGTCTAACTTCAAGTTTTTTGTAACTGAACCTTAAACTTTTTTGTGACACACTTCACTTGCTATCTGTCCAACAGAGCACTGTTCATCTATTCAGTTAATGTCTCAAAATTAATTACAAATTACACACAGAACAAAGCACATAACACATTCTACACTCTCGATGAAGTATGTACATCCACTCTGAAAGGTTTCAGAACAGACAGACTACAATGATGCCACACCCAGCAATAATGTACTCCTTTACTGACAGTAAATATAGACTCTCATAAATCACTCCTTGTTTGTTATTTTTGGGCTTAAAAAGTGGATTTTTGAAAATTTAGATACCAAACATTGGAGGTCATTTTGACTCGTTATTTTTGAATTTAGGGTATTTTGTATAGTAGACAATGTTGTAGAGGACACTTTTCTAAAAACGATCATGTCAATTGCAATGTTTTAACTTAACCCAATGCAGAGATATTCAAATTTTCGCTAATGTCTCCAGACTGAAAAATCGTCGCGCGCCTACAAATAAAAATGGCCACCATCCAGTAAAGGTGCAAGATAAATTATTTTAAAAACTGTTTCGAACATCTCAAATATAGAACAATCACATAATAATTAAAATATTTAAAAATGGTCAAGCAACCATCACTGGACTGCTTCATATGGATTGACCCATATTATAGTCATAGGACACCCCATTTTTTATTTTACCTTACTTTTTTTTCATTTTGTGAAGTTCTCAATTGTAGATTTCTTAAAACCTAAAGCTAGATGCCAGTCTTTGTACCACTTTGAAATCTTACAAGGTCAAATATTTGTGCAGCTTCTTTCAGATAGTGTTTCAGTATAGATAACTGCATTATCTCCAAAAATTCTGAGGTTGCTATTAATATTGTCTGCAAGATCATTAATACACAATATGAACAGCAAGGGTTCCAACACACTTCCCTGGGACACACCTGAAGTTACTTCTACATCTGATGATGACTCTACATCCAAAATAACATGCTTCATCACCCGTACCAAAAGTCCTCAATCCAGTCCCAAATTTCATTTGGTACCCCATACGCTCGTACTTTTGACAATAAGTGTAGGTGTGGTACTGAGTCAAATGCTTTCTGGGAATCCAGAAATTCTGAATCTAGCTATCTACCTGACTGCCTGACTGCTTTCAGTATGTCACTTGAGAAAAATGGGAGTTGGGTTTAGAATGATCGATGTTTTCGGAATCCGTGCTGTTTGGCATTGAGGAGGTCATTCTGTTCAAGATAACTTGTTATGTTTGAGCTCAGAATATGTTCTAAGATTCTACAACAAATTGATGTCAAAGATATTGGATGGTAGTTTTGAGGATCACTTCTGAGGCCTCAGCAGCTAGAGTCTGTGGTCACCAGCTACACAATCTGCAGCCCAGAAAGAACAGAAGGAATACTCCCGTGAAAACTTCCTACGTCCCTCCAGCCAACCAACATCTGAGTTGGGTGGTGGTTGGTTGATTTGGAGGAGGGGACCAAACAGCGAGGTCATCGGTCCCATCGGATTACGGAAAGATGGGGAAGTCAGTCAGCTGTGCCCTTTCAAAGGGACAATCCCAGCATTTGCCTGAAGCGATTTAGGAAAATCGCGGAAAACCTAAATCAGGATGGCCGGACATGGGTTTGAACCATTGTCCTCCTGAAAGCAAGTAGAGTGTGCTAACAACTGCACCACCTCGCTCGGTTCTGAGTCTTCCTTTGCCAACTGGAAAGGCTCCAAGGAGTCAAACAAAGGTAAATGATCTTCTCCTTTGGCAACTCGAAGATCTTCGTCGGCGGTGTTTCCACGTGATACCCTAGGCCCGCCGACCTCAATGTTGCCGGTACGCACCAGCAACCAATTTTGTGCCGTAGACTCTGCAGGATGACAGAAGGAGATTGCTAACAGTTCTGTAGACCTCATGGAGCAGAATCCTACTGGCTCTGTGCCCCCTAGCAGCAGGTCTTCGAGGGCTGGCAGTTGACAGCTGCTGAGGTGACACCCCTTCAGTTTTTCCTTGTCGTGACTCTCATATGGAATGTTCGCAGTCTACGATCCAACAAATAGGATTTACAGCCGTTATTAGAATCGCAGTGGCCACTTGTTCTCTGCCTTCAGGAAACAAAATTGTCCTCATGACCGCTTTGCTCTCTCGCATTTCTTCCCAGTCAGTTTTGACTCCCCCCCCCGTCCTCTCGACAATGGCATTTCATCTCATGGGGGAGTCATGCTACTCATATGGGATGACACTCATAGTCAGTCAACCCATCTCCCTTACTACCTGCCTTCAAGCTGTTGCAGTTTTAGTTACAATTTTTTTAGTTTTCGTTAACTAGGTCTTTTAACAGTTCCATTCCCTCTTCCGTCATGTGGGCCAACCTCCGACGACTCTCTGGGACCAAGATCCATTCCCCAATTTCTGGCCTGACAGTAGCAGATGATGTCATCATGGACCCTATTACTATTTCCAACACCTTGGGCTGCCATTTTGCACAGATTTCGCGCTCCTCCCCACCTTCCTTAATCAGAAATGAGCGGAGGAGGCTTGGGCAATACCCTTCCCCTCTCAGAATCGTTGGTGCTACAATGCTGCCTTAACTATGAGGGAACTAGATCGTGCTCTCACTTCATCCTCCGTCACAGGGCCAGATGATGTTCACTTTCAGATGTTGCAGCACCTTTCTCTTGTGGGCAAGCACTTCCTGCTTCATACGTACAACCACATCTGGGCAGAGGGCACGTTTCCCAGATGCTGGCGTGAAGCCACTATCGTACTCGTACCTAACCCCAGTAAGAATAAACGTCTTCCTTGTAGCTACCACCCCATTTCTCTCACCAGCTGTGTTTTCAAGGTCATGGAACATGGCTGGTATGGTGGCTGAAGTCTCACAATTGACTAACCACTGCACAGTGTGGATTTTGAGCATGCTGTTCTGCAGTTGACCATCTCATCACTTTGTCTACCCATGTCATGAATGGTTTTCTGCGGAAATCTTAGGCTGTGGCTGTTTTTTCCTGTTTGGAGAAAGCCTGACACCTGCTAGAGGACTGTTATCCTCTTTACTCTCAACATGTGGTGCTTCCGTGGCCGCCTGCCCTGTTTTTTCCCAGGAATTTTTAAAAGACATAGTTTTCAAGGTTAATTGTGGGCTCTGTTTCGTCGGACACCTTTAACCAGGAAAACCGTGTGCCTAAGTGTTCTATCCTGAGTGTCATCCTCTTTGCTATCACCACTATCCCTATAATGGCGTGACTCCATTGAGCATCCTTGGCTCCCTTTTCGTTGAGGATTTTACCATATATTGGAGTTCTCCACGGACCTATCTCATTGGGTGGTGTCTTTAGCGATGTCTTGATCATCTTTACACCTGGAGCATCGATATTGGCTTTCGTTTTTCAACTGACAAAACCATTTGTAAGAATTTCTTGGTCCTCCAACGTGTCTTACCTATCCTTCAGTGTCCTATGTGTTCTTAGTGGTACTTCTTGGGGAGCAGATCGAACCACCCTCGTACGTTTGTACCTGTCCCTTGTCTGTTCGAAGCTAGACTATAGGTGTTTTGTTTGTGTTTCTGCACATCCGTTCCTCTTGTGCCATCTCAATAATACCCACCATTGTGGCATCCATTTCGCTACTAGCGCCTTTTACACTAACCCGGTTGAGAGTCTGTATGATGAAACTGCCAAACTACCACTGTCCTACCACCGTGACTTTCTCCTCAGCGGATATGCATTCCATTTGTCAGGACTGGCCACCTATACTGTGCCTTCTTCTTCGATGACTCCTTCAATTGCCAGTATGGGGTGCATATGTCTTCTTTGGTACCTCTTCGAATTCTTTTTTGGCTCTTGCTCCAGCAGCTTAACTTCACGCTACCTGCAACTTCCGCGGTGGCTGTAAACCCTTCACCACCTTGGCTTCATGCAGTGGCCCATGTTCACCTTGGCCTTCATTCACTTCCTAAGGACACTACTCCAGCCTCACTCTATCGCCTTCAGTTTCATGGTCTTAAAATGGAACTTTGTGATTCTACCTTTGTGTACACTGATGGCTCTCAGACTAACTGTGGTGTCGGGTGTGCCTTTGTCATTGGCACCAATGTTTTTTGCTATCGGCTTCCAGAGCACTTTTCTATATTTACAGCAGAGCTCTTTGCCCAGTATCAGGCCACGCAGTGTGTCCAGCGACACAAGCTTTTCAATTGCTGCATCTGCTCCGACTCTCTCAGTGCCCTTCAAAGCCTCTTTGCTGCACACCATCCATGCCGTAGTGCAACGGGTCCAGGAAAGCTGTCACTTGCTCACTCTTGATGGAGCCAAGGTGATGTTTATATGGGTTCCTGGTCACATCGGTTTGACAGGAAACGAAGGCCACTGGCGCTGCTGCCAAGGCTGCAGTTCTTGTACCTCAGCCCACTGGTTCTTACATTCCCTCCTATGATCTCTGTGTTGCCGTCTGTTAGCAGGTGGTGTCACTTTGGCATCACCACTGATCCTCCCTTCATGGGAAGAAACTCTGGGTTATTAAGCATCTCCCAGCGGCTTGGACGATCTCCTCTTGGTTGTCTCGCAGTGAGGAGATCACGTATCGAGCACTGTCTTTTTAGCCATTGCCATTTGTTAAGTTGTGCTTCCCCACCACTTTGTACTCATTGCACTCAACCTTTGGCGATCCGCCATTTCCTGACAGAATGCTCTTTTTTTAACCACTTACATTCTCGTGTGTGTTTGCCGTCTGAATTATCAGCCATTTTAGTGAACGACATGTGGACTGTCAACCACATTTTTCTTTTTATCCGTCGTAGCGGTATGGCGAAGGACATTTAACTATTAGTTTGTGACCTCCGTTTCTCTATGGTGTGTTTTATGGACCTTTCTTCACGTCCCTGTTTTTAGCTGTCTTCTCTTCCGTTGATTGGGTTTAATGTGTAGTCGTTTTTAACTCCTCTCTTTGTCTTCATGTTCTACAGCTCTGATGTGGGCGGGTATGACTCTAGTTGTTTTTGCGCCATAAAACAAAACAAACTGTGGTCGTGTGTGTGTGTTTGTGTTTGTGTTTGTGTTCCATTTCCGATGAACTTTGGCAATTTCTGACAGTCCTATCTGTGGCTCAGCATCACTGTTAAGTGGCAAGTAGCAACTATCCTTTTCATAATCTTGTAACACTAATACTTATTTCATCCATCTTTTTAGTGATACAAGGGTTAAATTGGGTTAATGCTCAAATTTTTCCTGTGTAGAGGAACATTTGAAGATTGGGTTAAGCATTTCAGTTTTTGCTTTGCTATCCTCAATCTCAGTTCCTGTCCCATTCGCTAGGGATGAGACACTAACTTCTGTACCCTTAACAGCCCTTACATACAACCAGAATTTATTTCAGTTTGGTGAAATATCATTTGACAGTATTCTGATATGATAGTCATTGAAGGCATCATGCATTGCTCTCTTGAGAGCTAAATACATTTCATTCAGCATCTCTCTATCTATAGCCCTATGCATTGTTTTAACACCTACTATGCAATGATCTCTGTTTCTTTAGAAGTGTATTTTATGGTGACAGCATACCATGGAGGTTCCCTTCAGTTATGAACTGTTCTACTGGGTACCTCTACAAGCTTCTGCCTTGTGATTAAATTTCCAGTTCTTCATTGAGATCTTACACAACTGGTTTTGTATCTAAACCGCGTCATGGTCACTGATACCAATTTCGATATGGACATCTTGAAAGAGTTCAGGTCTACTTGTTGCCATTAGATCCAACATATTTTCGTCACGAATGCGGTTCCTAATTATCTGTTCTAGGCAGTGTTCAGAGAGTAATGTTTCACAGGATGTCTTATCATGCCCACCATTTAACCTGTAATTTTCCAATTAATTGTCAGATGATTAAAGTCTCCACCAATGTTTACAGTATGATTTTGGGGAACTAGGGTACAAGTGAACTGAGGTTTTCTCTTTAAGTTTTCAGTTACATCAGGAGATGAGTCTGGTGAGTGATAGAATGATTGAATTATCGTTTTATGCTCACCTCTGATACTGAGTATTCCCAAACCAGTCTTAAGTGCAGCTTCAATTACTATCATGGTGGATTTGAGTTTCTTGTCTACCACAACAAATACACCGCCTCCATTTCCCATGTGTGTATCTTTTTGATGTACTCTCAAAATTTCCCCAAATATCTCATTGCTGTCAATTTCAGGTTTCAACCAGCTCTCTGTACCTAGTAGTATTTGAACTTCACTGCTTTTCAGGAGCACTACAAATTCTGGCACATTTTTTTGCTGATGCTTCAGCAGTTTACGATTAGAATTTTATACTCTCATTTGTGGGAGGCATTTCTTTCGGTCTTACACTGATATTTCTGGGTTTCCTACAGCTATCGTTACCTGGTTAGGATGGAAGGTTGCCTGATCTAAAAACCCTTGTGTGTACCCCACTCACACTCAGCTACTTGAGTAGCAGCCTCTGATGAGTAGTGCGACCCGACTCATTTAAGGGGCGTCAACAATTGTCAACCGTATGGTGCAAGTCCAGGAAGCCGCAGCCCAGCTTGCCATAGAACCTTCAAAGTCTCTGGTTTAGTCCTTCCAGTCAACTCGGAACCAAAGGGCCGCGTTCAGTTCTGGGGATAATGTTACAAATTTGAACTTTTTGAAACTCCACGCGCAAAGCTAACTTTCTCAACCTTCTCTGCCAATCGCTGGAAAGACACAGGAATGACCTCGGAGCCCAGGCAACAGGCATTATTTTTCCCAACATGCGCCATGATCTGCAGTTGATTGAACCCTACTCCCTCAATGGCTGCTGGAATGGCCTCTTCCAACATGCTGAACGAGGCCCCCAGGCATACGCACTGAGTGGGTCTTGTGTCCTTTCCTGTCCCTTGCTGCCATTTCCATAAGGGGTACAACCATTCGCTGTATGATCAAAGTGCTAGTGGTTAATAGACCATATAATGAAATAATAAGCAACCAGTTGCATAAAAGAAATTTAATTTCTTTACCCGTTTCGGGCACTTATTGCCCTTCTTCAGGAAGTTATACATATAGCATAATTTGCGAGTGTCAACAATAAAGTGCATACACCATTATTACAGTGGATTCAGTATTGTATTACTTATTGTTCATGTATATTTGTTGGGACCATGACATTTTTCTGCATGCACATTATTGTTGATACTTGCAAATACTGTGATACTTCTGAAGAAAGGCACTAAGTGCCCAAAACTGGTAAAGAAATTAAATTTCTTCTATGCAACTGGTTGCTTACCATTTCATTACTTACAACTACAGTTGCCGAGGATGGATACAATTCTAAGATTGATAGACCCCTAATCCTTTGCGTTTTCTTTTCCCAGAACAGGTGAAGGTGAGTCCCAATGGTTCAGTTTCAGTGAAAGACACACCTCAGACTTGTTGGTTAGGATGATCGGTACAACATCTTGAGTCCTCCCTGGTCCCTGTCCACCAAGCACAGGATACATAGATCTACCATTGACTCACTACTCAGTCATGTGGTTGAATAATGACAGATCCCGTACTTTCTGCAGAGGAGACAGGATCCACAGGTGAGGATAGTATTTGAGGTACCTCTTGTACTGGTACCACGAGTACGCGACTCTTGTGAGATGTTTTTCTTGTGTTTTAAGTGATCGATATATTGTAAGATCTCAAGTCTTTACTCTTTCCCTGTAAAACGTTACCTTCCTGTCCAAATTCTTCAGTTACCATCTTGTTTTCTCTAGATGTCATGGACTTTCTATGCAGTACCACATATTTGACTGCTAACTACTTTTCCAATTGCAGAGGGGCGACGACTACAAAAGAAGTAGTACATTTAAACAATTCACTAAAAAATCACAAAACACTGTTTCCATGATTCTTCTATATTCAAATAAGTTCTTAACTCACGACAACTGATAATTAACGTAGCTTCTCAAACAACATATCCATACATGAAGCTTCAGTGCTTGGCCAAAACCATAAGTTTGTCCTAAACTCAAGATAGCATGGCATAGAGTCTATATTACAACATCTATTTTTCTTTAGTGCTTGACCGTTGTCGTCAGGCCCCTATCTTCTTTTGAGTCCACCATTCCTGCAAAGCACAACTGAAAAGTGAAAGTGACCGCTCACTGACCAGTCCAACGTGCCAATCATTTGACAGCAGTTAGGGTGATTTCCAATTGCTTATAAATGCCAACCAACTCATCCTATCTTCAAGAACAGCATTCACAGTAGGGGCCGCATTTTAGAAAGAGAAATGTATTGCAGGCCAGTGAACAAATAACTTTAAATTAAGCCCACTTATTATCTTTCATCTGTTGTGCTAAAAAGCTGCTAATTCCCTATGGCTTAAATTAAAGCTGTTACCAAACTTGAAAACAGAGTTAATTTACTATATATATATATATATATATATATATATATATATATATATATATATATATATATATATATATATATATATATAAAAAAAATCACCTACACATCAACTTAGCCAATGAACACACCCGTCAACTCCTATCCTTAATAAAAGTCCTTAATCTTTCCTCTCCCACATCCACACCGGCTGTTCAGAGCATCCTCCTACAGGCCAACCGCAAATTAGAACAGCATGCCACCCTCCACCTCAAAAAACTATCCAATCTCCTGGTTTCCCACCTCCGGAAAGGCAACTCACTCACCCTTCACAACCTTTCCAGCAAACCTCAACCTCCTCTCATTGCACACAAACCCAGTCTCTCCCATCTACTCAATCTCCCACTTCCAGCTCCACTCCCTCCAAAACCTCAAAATTCCAATCAACACAATCTGGAACCACAACACCCTAATTCAGTAATTAACCTTTCCTCCAAACCTCTCTCCCAATCCGAAACCTCTGTCCTATCCAAAGGCCTCACCTTCAGCCACACTCCCAGATTCAACCAAACAGCCCTTGTCAAAGATTTACTGTCCTACTCTCGTACTCTCTGCTGGAAATATCACTTTGCCATGAAGAAAAATGATCCTAATCCTACTTCCAATGATCCAACTCCCCAGGACACTATCCAAATTGAACCCTGCCTGGAACAGTTCCGTCCTCCGTCGCAGCGGGACCCACCTCCTCTTCCTCAAAATCACCCTCTCCAAACCTTCCAGGAATTTCTGACTTCCAGCCTTGCATCTCAATCCTTCTTAAAAAACCTTAATCCTACTCCCAACATCACCACTGCTGAAGCCCAGGCTATCCGTGATCTGAAGGCTGACCGATCCATCGTCATTCTTCCGGTGGACAAGGGTTCGAAGACCGTGGTACTTGATCGTCGGGAGTATGTGGCCGAGGGACTGCGTCAGCTTTCAGACAACATCACATACAAAGTTTGCCAAGGTAATCCCATTCCCGATGTCCAGGCGGAGCTTCAAGGAATCCTCAGAACCTTAGGCCCCCTGCAAAACCTTTCACCTGACTCCATCAACCTCCTGACGCCACCGACACCGCGCACCCCTACCTTCTACCTTCTTCCTAAAATTCACAAACCCAATCATCCCGGCCGCCCCATTGTAGCTGGTTACCAAGCCCCCACAGAACGTATCTCTGCCTACGTAGATCAACACCTTCAACCCATTACATGCAGTCTCCCATCCTTCATCAAAGACACCAACCACTTTCTCGAACGCCTGGAATCCTTACCCAATCTGTTACCCCCGGAAACCATCCTTGTAACCATTGATGCCACTTCCTTATACACAAATATTCCGCACGTCCAGGGCCTCGCTGCGATGGAGCACTTCCTTTCACGCCGATCACCTGCCACCCTACCTAAAACCTCTTTCCTCATTACCTTCATCCTAACCCACAACTTCTTCACTTTTGAAGGCCAGACATACCAACAATTAAAGGGAACGGCCATGGGTACCAGGATGGCCCCCTTGTACGCCAACCTATTCATGGGTCGCTTAGAGGAACCCTTCTTGGTTACCCAGGCCTGCAAACCCAAAGTTTGGTACAGATTTATTGATGACATCTTCATGATCTGGACTCACAGTGAAGAAGAACTCCAGAATTTCCTCTCGAGCCTCAACTCCTTTGGTTCCATCAGAGTCACCTGGTCCTACTCTAAATCCCATGCCACTTTCCTTGACGTTGACCTCCATCTGTCCAATGGCCAGCTTCACACGTCCGTCCACGTCAAACCCACCAACAAGCAACAGTACCTGCATTATGACAGCTGCCACCCATTCCACATCAAACGGTCCCTTCCCTACAGCCTAGGTCTTCGTGGCAAACGAATCTGCTCCAGTCCGGAATCCCTGAACCATTACACCAACAACCTGACAACAGCTTTCGCATCCCGCAACTAGCCTCCCGACCTGGTACAGAAGCAAATAACCAGAGCCACTTCCTCATCCCTTCAAACCCAGAACCTTCCACAGAAGAACCCCAAAAGTGCCCCACTTGTGACAGGTTACTTTCCGGGACTGGATCAGACTCTGAATGTGGCTCTCCAGCAGGAATACGACTTCCTCAAATCCTGCCCTGAAATGAGATCCATCCTTCATGAAATCCTCCCCACTCCACCAAGAGTGTCTTTCCGCCGTCCACCTAACCTTCGTAACCTCTTAGTTCATCCCTATGAAATCCCCAAACCACCTTCCCTACCCTCTGGCTCCTACCCTTGTAACCGCCCCCGGTGTAAAACCTGTCCCATGCACCCTCCCACCACCACCTACTCCAGTCCTGTAACCCGTAAGGTGTACACAATCAAAGGCAGAGCCACGTGTGAAAGGACCCACATGATTTACCAACTGACCTGCCTACACTGTGACGCATTCTATGTGGGAATGACCAGCAACAAACTGTCCATTCGCATGAATGGACACAGGCAGACAGTGTTTGTTGGTAATGAGGATCACCCTGTGGCTAAACATGCCTTGGTGCACGACCAACACATCTTGGCACAGTGTTACACTGTCCGGGTTATCTGGATACTTCCCACTAACACCAACCCATCCAAACTCTGGAGATGGGAACTTGCTCTTCAATATATCCTCTCTTCCCGTTACCCACCAGATTTCAATCTCCGCTAATTTCAAGTTGCCGCCACTCATACCTCACCTGTCATTCAACAACATCTTTGCCTCTGCACTTCCGCCTTGACTGACATCTCTGCCGAAACTCTTTGTCTTTAAATATGTCTGCTTGTGTCTGTTTATGTGTGGATGGATATGTGTGTGTATGCGAGTGTATACCTGTCCTTTTTTCCCCCTAAGGTAAATCTTTCCGCTCCCGGGATTGGAATGACTCCTTACCCTCTCCCTTAAAACCCACATCCTTTCGTCTTTCCCTCTCCTTCCCTCTTTCCTGATGAGGCAACAGTTTGTTGCGAAAGCTTGAATTTTGTGTGTGTATGTATCTGTTTGTGTTTCTATCGACCTGCCAGCGCTTTCGTATGGTAAGTCACATCATCCTTGTTTTTAAATATATTTTTCCCGCGTGGAATGTTTCCCTCTATTATATATATGACTACACACCTTTAAGGGAAAAATAGATGTAACACCATATGTAAGCTAGAATATATGCTACATTAACTTAGTCACAAATGCCGATATACTACAGTTTGCTCTTAGATTATGCAAAGGACAATAGCAGTTTCTCAAAATTGTCAAAAACAAACATTTTTTTTTTTTTTTTTTGCATTGATGTACAATGAAATTCAGGAGTGATGTTTTCTTTGGCAGTAACTGTGAACCACAGATGCTGATTTGCCGTGAAATAAGTTACATATCCGAAACACTTGAACCAGTAACTTAGGAATATATGGTTTTTTAAGCATTCAAAAATTATCAAAAATAACCTATTTCTCACATAAGTATAATCATAAGAGTTTCTGGCTTTGTATTGTGTGCATTTTACAACACACTATGAAAAGTAAATAAGCCTGTGACATCAATGATGATGATGATGATGATGATGATGATGATGATGATGATTTCTCCAGCATAATGAGAAATACAGTCTGAGAAAGTAGTACATGAAAATTCATCAGCACCTCATGATCCATCCAGGAGATGTTTTTTAATGAGATTCTGGAATATATCCTGCTAGTGCTCATAAAAGTAAATAACTTTTGCTTCCTTTCTTGATGGGTGTACCTACATTACACGCTATTGCCTTTATTTGTGAAAAGCAGTGTCTTTGTAATGTAAAAAGGAAATACATTTTGTTTAATTTGAGGTGTAAAAGGTACTTACTCATAGGAATGCAGGGTCATTGTAAAAGTGATTTACTATCTCCTTGCGTGACTGACTGGTCAGTCCTAGTTGTTGCTGCTTTTATGTTCAATCAGGTTGTCATTGTGTCTTGATAGTTTGAATTGATATTTCATAGAAGTTAGTACACTCAATATGGCAACTTGGAAAATCCATGTCAGTAAATGCAGGCATGCCAGAAAAATGTAGACATACTTTGAACTGTTATTGAAAATTTATCTTCCAACCTGCAAGTTTAAATTTTTGGGAAAAGTAAGGCTATAGTCTAGTTTACTTTTTGGTCACACTGAAAGTACCGAATAGTGGCTAAAGTAACTGTTCATAATGGAGGTCTTCAACATCAATACATTTCAGAGTATGAATCGTGACTGATTCTGTACTTTGCACTAAACTGTCCAATGTGATTTCTTGCATGCTATTTGAATCTTGTTCCAAAATGTGTCCAGATCATGTGGTTTGCAATGATACACCACATCTTTTACTGTGCACCTTAAGAAAAAATTGTCCGGCCTAAGCTCTGGAGAGTGTGCAGCATATTCAATTGGTCCCATGCATCCTATTCACTGGTCTTGTACATTTTGATCCAGGTATACCTGCACATCTCTGTATAATGTTTGTATGGGAGGGGAGGTCATCTTGTGGGTAATAAAACTTGTCATTGCTTTTCATTGTGCAAATGGCAGAGAAAATGGAATTATCAAACATTGTTTGGTACTTTTCTTTAGTTACAGTACCTTCAGAATGGAAAGGCCCAATGAGTCCCTTAGGAGATAAACACCACCACACCTTTACACCAGAGAGAATTCACAGCCTTTCCAGCATTAATGTAGGGCTTTTCTTGTGCCGAGTACTTACAATTACGCCTGTTGACTCTTCCATTAAGTTTAAATTGTGTTTCATCCTACGAAACCCTGTTCCCCATAAATCCCAGTTCAGGTGTCCCAACCCCAGGGATTTGCATCTCTTTTGTGAGTACGTGCTTGGCACACATGCGGTGCTAGCCCTTGCAGTACTCCTTCCTTTTCCGTGCTACATGTCTATCATCCTACTCCTCTCTCTCTCCTTCCATAGGAGCCACATATTACGTACAGTCGGGTAACCGAAACTTGTGAAAGTATCAGAAGACTTAGTTGCATTTCACTATAGGCTTTCTCTCCTTTCTTTTTTGACTTCTCATGTCCTTCCTCCACTTTTCATTTGAGGTCTATCTTTATCTCTTTCTGCCTCCCTGTGCGTGCCTGAAGGCTGGCTCATGCATTTGATGCATAAAGGGCGACTGGGTCATGCGTAACTTCCAGCATCCGGATCGACATATAGGCCTCGCGTGTACCCAGGGCGAAGGCCAGGCCCAGGGAGGGGTAATTGCATGAGCCGTTACGTTCCCAATTGCTGATAGGTTCCTCTGTCTGTGGTTTGGGAGGTCTGATCTGAGATGTGGGGGGGGGGAGGGGAATGAGCACACCATCAGAGATGCTGGCAGTGATGGGGATTCACCAGCAATTCCATCAACACAACCTCCGTCTAATAAACAGAAATGGAATGAGGCCAAAGACACGATGAATCTTCCACTTGCACCCAGCTACCTTGTGGTGTCACGTACAGGAGGAGGTCAGAACTTTCTTACTCGTCCTCAGAAAGGTGTTGATTCAATTTCAGACCCACTAAAGTCCTGAACTCACTTACACAATAGAACTTTGCTTCTGCAGACAGTGCCTTTCAATCCCAAAAACTGCTAAAATGTGTGCTCCTCTATAGATACCCTGTTCGTTTTGAGGCTTATCACATACTGATGAATTCTTCACAGGGTGTTGTATACACTTGGCTGCTTGATGGTATGGCTGAGGGAGATGTATAAAACATTATCTCTTTGATCAGGGTGTAACTGCAGTCCATTGGGCTATGAAGAGGGTTGATGCAGAGTAAGTGCCTACCTGCATCCTTTTCTCAACGTTTGATCAATTGGAGCTCCCATCAAAGATCGCCCACCTCTTCCCTGCTGCATCAACTGCACTGGCAATCATGCTGCTTCATCCTGCAAAGGCTCTGTGTACCTTGACAAGTGAGCCATTCAGGAGGTCCGGGTGAAGGAAAAGGTACCCCTCAATATTGCTTGCAAAATATTAGCTACCCAAAAGCCTTGCTTACCACTATTATCTGGCAGTTACAGTACCGTTGTTGCTATGTCATGACCCATGAAAGGCCTGGCCATGCAGACCTGCGACCTCCAGTACAGTGCTATGGTTATGAAATTGCCTAGTGCTAAGGCGACGTCCTCATCTCCACCCACTACAGTTGCTCAACACACTAAAAAACCTTTGCTTACTCCAGTGAAGTCAATGGTGATGCAGCCTGAAAAATAGAAATTGAAGAAGAAATACTCCAAGATGACTTATTGCATGCATCAAGTCAGCGAACTTCTGGGTCCATGTCTGAAAAATGTAAAGGTACTAAGAAGCTGAAGAAAGACAAATGTTTTTCTCTTCACCAACTCTGAGATCCTCCAAAACAGTGACACTGCGTGACACCTCTGTCTGGCAGACCTCCGTTTCACCATTCTCCACCATGGGAGTCAGCTGACCAAACCAGGGAGGTTACTGGTACCTCTGAAGAAATAATGGGACAAGATCCTCCAGTCCCAAACCCTGTAGTAGTATGCAGCTGAAATCTGATGCTTGGCAGCCACCAAAGTAATTGCCCTGTAGAAGAGCAATATTTCCTATAATCTAATATGGCTGCTCACCAGTGGAATCTTTCTCCTACTACGTAACTGCAATGCCCACCATCCCATTTGGGGCTCTCTAAGAACCTGCCTGAGACACTCTCTCGTGGCGGATATTCTCAACCAGCTTACTTTCATTTCTCTCAGTACTGGTGAAACCACATTTATTTCAGACTCTAAACACATTGTCTCACACCTGACTCTTGTCATTGTGTAATGCACAGCTTGGCTACAGTTTGCAGTGGTCCATCCTCTCAGACCTATACTTGAGTGACCATTTTCTGGTAGCTCGTGTCCCACCTGTGTGCAAGACCAACTAGCAGCTTCCTAAAGCTTGTTGGTGGCTCTACTCTTCACTGTCAACCTTCAACAAACATTATTTCCACAGTAGCTATGACCAGGCAGAGTACCTTACGAATGTTATTCTTACTGCTGCAGAATGTTCCATCCCCCGAACCTCTTCCCAACAGTGATGTGCCCCTGTTCCCTGGTGGACTGAGAAATGCTGCAACACGGTTTGTGTGTATAGACTTCCTCTCCATGTCTTTGAATATCATCCCACAAAGGAGAACTGTATTAGTCATAAACAGTTGTGCACAGAATGTTGTCGCATTGTCAGAGACAGCAAAAAAGCTACTGTATTTACTCGAATCTAAGCCGCACTCGAATCTAAGCCGCACCTGAAAAATGAGACTCGAAATCAAGGAAAAAAAAAAAATTCCCTAATCTAAGCCGCACCTGAAATTTGAGACTCGAAATTCAAGGGGAGAGAGAAGTTTTAGGCCGCACCTCCAAATCGAAAGAAAGTTGGTCCATTGTAATATGAGACACAATTTAGGTCAGATGAATGACGATACAGCTACAGTAGTTTGGTTCGAGTCGTAAGCTTAGCAGTTAAGCTTTACCAGGTAGCCATTGCTATGCGTCAGGCGCCCCGTCCGTATTTATACGGGTACCCTTCCTTTTTCACGTGCTTCGATTGGTTTGAATCGATTGCTTATTCTTCTTTGATCTGATAAGTGCCGTTCTCTTTGTTATACGTGTTTACGTCACTCTAAGCTGAAAATACATTACTGTACTGTGTCATGCATTATTTGTCGCATTCTGATAATGTGTGTTTACGACCTGTCGCCGCTCGCGGCATGGCTTGCTTTTGTGCGCGCTACCGCCGCTTACAATAAAAAAAGAGAGGAATTGTCTCATTAGCAAAACAATGGCAAGAGACTGCTATTTGTTGTTACTTACACTGCTGTTTTCTTTGATAATGATCAACACGAACCAAATAATAGACTGCGAATGATAGATGTTCTGAACGAGAGTTTAGCTAAAATTTTTCTCAGTTTCAAAATCTTTGCAGACGCCTCTTTTATACATCACATTTTACACAGAAATTAGAGTCCGCTTAGATTTAAAAATCTCGTCAATTGCCATGCTTCATTTCTGACTATCACCGTTAGGCATATGAATAATACGAATATAAACATGACATGATATGTATATTCTTCCAAATTTTGCTGTTGTCTCACACTAGTTTCGTAGTTTATTAGGCAGACAGGATTTAAATGAGATAGCAGCAAACATGAAAGAATACATGGCAAAATGTTTATATTCATATTATTCTTATGGTGAAGAGAATACTGCATGTGATTCACGATTCATAAAAGTTCCTATAAGTAACCATCTCTTTTCACGGGTAGAAAAAAATTCAGAACGTAGAGTTGGCCATATTGATAAACATCCCAAACTGTCTTGCCAGTCGGATATTCGTAGTACGTTAAAGTGCTGCTATATTCGAAGATGAACAACACGGAATTTGTATTTACTTCGTTGGATAATGTATGAAAATGCAGTGGTAGAAACTCGGGGCAGAGAAAAAAGCTCGTCTTCGACCTTTTTTTTAAATTATTTACTGACGCAGAGGTTTTGGCGCCAGTATTTATCTTTGTGCCTGCAAAGCATGCCTGTGTAGCGCTACATATATTCGACTGCAAAAGTTAGTTGTGGCGGCACCTACCAACATTTTTCAGAACTTCCGCTTACTTTGCACTCGATTCTAAGCTGCAGGCAGTTTTTTGGATTACAAAACCGGAAAAAAAGGGCGGCTTAGATTCGAGTAAATACGGTAGTTGAATTTCTCTTACTAATTCTTTCAGTAGTTTTATTCTCTTCTGTCGTTTGGGGTAACCTACATTGGGTTTCTGGAAACAAGGTACATCTCCTGATTCCTGGCCTGACTGTAGCGAACAATGTCACTGTGGATCCTATTGATATTTCCAACACCTTGGATCTATACCTTGCAGAGATCTCAAGCCCCACCCATTACCATCCCGCTTTTCTACCTCAGAAACAAGCGGAGGAGGCTTGGGAGATATCCTTCCTCTCTCAGAATCACAAATGTTACAATACTGTTTTACTATGAGGGTGTTCGAACATGCTCTCACATTATCACGATCCTCCACTCGAGGACCAGACAATACTTATATTCAGATGTTGCAGCATCTATCTCTTGATAGCAAGCACTTTCTCCTTCATATGTATTATTGCATCTGGACAGACAGCGCATTTCCGAGATGTTGGAATGAAGCCACTGTAATCCCCATACCCAAGCCTGGTAAGGACAAACATCTTCCATACAGATATCACCCAATTTCCCTCACCAGAAGTGTCTGGAAGGTATGGTGGCTTGAGTCTTAGACTTTGCTAACAAATGCACAATGTGGATTTTGTAAGAACCGCTCTGCAGTTGATTGTCTCATCACCCTGTCAACCCATACTATGAGCAATTTTCAGTCCCTAGCTGTGTTTTTTGATTTGGAGAAGGCTTATGATACCCACTGGAGGCCAGGCATCCTCTGTACAATCGACATGTGGGGCTTTTGAGGCCGCCTGCCCCACTTTGTGTGGGAGTTTTTAAACTACCATGTTTTCAAGGTATTATGTGTGGCTTCACTTTGTCGAACACCTTTATTCAGGAGAACAGGGTGCCTCAGGGCTCCATGTTGAGCATAGTTCTATTTGGCATAGTAAGTAACCCTGTCGTAGACTATCTCCTGCCAAGTATCTCAGGCTCTCTTTTTATTGATGACTTTGTGATCTACTGCAACTCTCAATGGACCTATTTACTTGACCAATAACTTCAGCGATGTCTTGATTGTCTTTGCTTATGGTGCATCGACAAAGGCTTCTACTTTTACACTGAAAAAACTGTCTGTCTGAATTTCTGGTGGCGTAAGGAGTTTCTTCGACTGCCTTAAAATGTCGGTTCTATTGCTCTTCCATTTGTCAAAACCACAAACTTCATGGGGCTCAGGCTCGAGAGGAAACTCCGTTTGGCCTCCCACATATCTTATCTGGCAGCACACTACACCTGATATCTAAATATCCAATGTGTTTTAAATGGTGCTGCATGGGGAGCAGATGGGAAAATCCTGCTCCACTTATACCACTCCCTTGTCTGATCAAAAATGGACTATGGGTGTCTCATTTACTCATCTGCACAACCGTCTATTTTCCGCCATCTCCACACAGTCTACCATTGAGTCATGTGTCTGTCCACTAGAACTTTCTACACTAGCTAGGTTATGAGTCTCTATGCAGATGTTGCCAAACTACTGGTGTCATACTGGCATGAAGCTATCCTCAGCACATGTGCATGCTGTCTATCCTCTGTGCCAAACCACCCATCCTGTGCGTCCCTTTTTTAATGACTTCCTTGACTGCCAGTACGGGCTAACTGCAACTTCTTTGTTGCCTCCAGGAGTGAACTTTCGTATACTGCTTCGGAAGCTTAAACATTATGTTACTTGCCATGTTCCTGATGGGTGAGAGCCCTTCGCCGTCTTGGCTTCGTACAGAGGTCCGCGTTCATCTTAGTTCCCTTCCCTAGGACACCGCTCTAGATTCAACCTATCACTGTAAGCTTCTTGAACTTTGCACACAACTTGGAGGCAGCATCTTCGTCTACACTGATGACTCTTAAGGCCGGCCATGGAGTTCGATGCGCCTTTGTCATTGGCAACAAAAAATTTAAATACTGGTTTCTAGGACAGTGCTTGATTTTTACTGCAGAGCGTTCTGTCCTCATATCAGGTCACCCAGTACATCTGATGACACAGGCTTCTCAATTGTGTATTATCTTCTGATTCACTTAGTGCCCTCCAGAACCTCTGTGTACTATATACATACCACCCCTTAGTCCAGCAAATCCAAGAATGCTGACACTCGTCAACGTGGGTTACTGGTCACGTAAATTGTTTGGGAATGAAGCTGCTGCTGCTGCTGCCAAGACATGCTGCTGCCAAGGCTGAAGTCTGACTGCCTAGGCCTTTTAGCTATTCTGTCCCTTCAGGTGATCTGTGTGTTGCCACATGTAGGAACATGGTGTCACTCTGGCATGAACACTGGTCTTCTGTATATTGGAACAAACTGCAGAAAATTAAACACCTCCCAGTGGTTTGGACAACTCCCTCTCTCCCCTTTTGTCATGAGGAGACACTTGTAGCTAGGCTGCGTATTGGGCACTGTCGTTTCAGTCACTGTCATTTGTTAATTGGAGACCCCACACCACTCTGTGGTTATTGCAACCAACCATTGACAGATCACCATTTTCTGACCCACTACCGATTTTATAACCGTTTATGTTTTAATGTATGTTTGCCATCTGAAGTATCAGATATTTTAGCAGGTACAGCACAAGCTCTAGATTGTGTTTTACTTTTTTATTTGTTGTAGTAATATGGTGAAAGAAATTTAATTTTCAACTATTTGCGCAACTTCCTCAAAAGGTATTTGATCATTTTTAGCTATCCCTCTTCTCCAGTCTAGACTCAAAGTATTCTCAACTTCAAATTCGTTAGGTAATTGACTATTTTAAGTTACGACTTGGGTATTTGCCACCTCAGCTGTTTTGTGCCCTAAAGCAATAACAAACAACCGGTTCAACTGTAACCGTCTCCTGAACCCATTCATAAAATTGTATCCATTGATCTGGGATGTCATCACTAAGCTATTCATACCAGCCTTGGAAAGTACACACACACTTAACATTTCTTCAAAATACATAGCACACTGTTAGCATCTACATCACTCTCACATGACCCTTGTCATGAAGATTTGTTTGGTAAACTCTGAAACAGTTCTAACTCAAAACACGTCAGAACACTGTTACAGAAGCAACGAAAAAAAGCATGCCAAATTCAGAAGAATGCAAAATCCTCAACACTGGCTAAGTTTCACAGAAGTTTGAAATTTAGTGTGGGCGTCAATGTGAGATGCTTTTTATAGTTTCCACAATGAAACATTGTCTCAAAATATGGTATAAAACCCAAAGAGATTTTGGTAGTATATAAAGTACACCAGCGGAAAAAAAAAAACAGTCAATACCATCACTGCGCGATAGCGATGGAAATGTTACCGATGATGGTGTCACTAAAGTGGAGTTACTAAATACAGTTTCCCGTAATTCCTTCACAAAAGGAGAAGTAGTAAATATTCCAGAATTCGAAACCAGAACAGCTGTTAGCACGAGTGACATAAAAGTACATACCTTAGGTGTTGCGAAACAACTTAAAAAAGCAAAGTCTTCCGGTCCAGATGGTATACCAATAAGGTTCCTTTCAGAGTATGCAGACACAATAGCGCCTTTCTTAGCAATCATATACAACTGCTCACTTGACGAAAGGTCTGTTACTAAAGACTGGAAAGTAGCACAGGTCACACCAATATTCAAGAAAGGAAATAGGATTAACCTATTGAATTACAGACCCATATCACTGACCTTAATTTGGAGTAGGATTTTGGATCATATACTGTACTTGAACATTATGAATCACCTTGAAGAAAATGACTTATTGATACATAATCAACATGGATTCAGAAAATATCGTTCTTGTGCAACAGCTAGCTCTTTGTTCCCATGAAGTAATGAGTGTTGTCGACAAGAGATCTCAGATCGATTCCATATTCCTAGATTTCCAGAAGGCTTTTGATACCGTTCCTCACAAATGACTATTAATCAAATTGCGTGCATATGGAGTATTGTCTCAGTTGTGTGACTGGATTCGTGATTTCCTCTCGGAGAGGTCACAGTTCGTAGTGATAGATGGTAAATCATTGTGTGGAACAGAAGTGATATCTGGCATTCCGCAAGGCAGTGTCAGAGGCCTCTGCTGTTCCTGATTTACATAAATGATCTAAGTGATAATCTGAGCAGCCCCCTTATATTGTTTGCAGATGACACTGTAATTTACCGTCTAGTAAAATCATCAGACGATCAATTCCAATTACAAAATGATCTAGATAGAATTTCTGTATGGTGCAAAAAGCGGCAGTTGACACTGCACAAAGAAAAGTGCGAGGTCATCCACATGGGTACTAAAAGAAATCTGATAAATTTTGGGTATACGATAAATTGGACAAATCTAAGGGCTGTCAGTTCGACTAAATACCTAGGAATTACAATTAAAAGCCACTTAAATTCGAAAGACCACATAGATAATATTGTGGGGAAGGCAAAACAAAGACTGCACTTTGTGGACAGAACACTTAGAAGATGCGACAAACCCTCTAAAGAGACAGCCTACAATACACTTGTCCATCCTCTGCTGGAATATTGCTGCATGGTACGGGATCCTTACCAGCTAGGATTGACGGAGGACATCGAAAAAGTGCAAAGAAGGGCAGCTCGTTTCATGTTATCGCGCAATAGGGATGAGAGTGTCAGTGATATGATACGCGAGTTGGGGTGGCAGTCACTGAAACAAAGGTGGTTTTCTTTGCGGCGAGAACTATTTACGAAATTTCAATCACCAACTTTCTCCTCCGAATGCGAAAATATTTTGTTGACACCCAACTACTTAGGGAGAAATGGTCATCGTAATAAAATAAGAGAAAGCAGAGCTCGGACGGAAAGATTTAAGTGTTCCTTTTTCCCATACACCATTCGAGAGTGGAATGGTAGAGAAGTAGTATGAAAATGGTTCGATGAACCCTCTGTGAATTGCAGAGTAACCATGTAGATGTAGATGTGAACTAAGAATTCGTTACTTGTAGCTGTGTGATGTTGTCCAGTTGGCCTTTATTCATATCACACAGTGTTCGATGAAACTCGAGTTTGTCTTGTAGAGGAGAAATTACTAACCTTGATGGCGAATTAGTCCTATACTCACTTCTCCACTGTCTGAGACACAGCAACATTCTCAAACTAAGAGTACCAGTAAACCTGCTTGCACTCTTGAAGCTCAAATGCATGCCTGCCTTGTCAATATTACTTTCAGTGCACTAACTGGATCGCGCAACTAGACAGACAATTCTGGTACCATCTGTTGAAGAAACATAGTATTACTTTGTCTTAGAAATTGAACCATGTAGGTGGGAAAATAAATTTTCTGTGAAAGTTCAAAGTATGTGTGCAATTTTCTGACACACCTTTTATATTCATAAAGGATGATTGGACTCCATTGTCCGTAGTTTTCTTTTTCCACATCTGTGATATGGTTTCTGATGGCAACCCAAAGCAAGTAGAATTTTTTTTTCCTCATTTGTATCAGTTTATTTGCCTTGTACCAAAACACTTTCAGTGGTTTGCTACCCTGTTATCTTTCCTCTTGTGTTTTTTTTCCATTTGCTGTGTGTTTCTTTATTTTTACCGTATGTTTGGGTAATTGCTTGTCCCCTTCCCTCTCTTCTGTTGTGTTTCTCCGTGCTATATAATATCAAGTTATTTTACAGTTCTGTGTTGTCTGCCTTTCTTACTGTATTTTTTCGCCGGTATTGGATATAATGTTACTCACATACTTAACATTCCTTCTGCTATATACGAGGGTAGTTTGAAAAGTTCTTGGAATGGAATAGAAAAAAGTACTTACATCGCTGAAACTTTTTTTATTTTTCAATGAAGTCTCCTTGTAGATTAATGCAATTGGTCAAATGATGTTCCGGTGCCTTGATCCCATCTCGAAAATGAGTTTCCTCCAGGCCTGCAAAATAGTTACCAGCTCTGGCTCTCAATTCTTCATTTGAAGTAAATCTTCATCCACCAAGAAAAAATTTTCAGTTTTGGGTAGAGATGGAAGTCAGACAGAGCCATATCAGGTGAATAAGGCGGGTGTGGCAACAATTCATATCTTAGTTCGTGTAGTTTTGTCATGACGACGGCACGTGTGCGTGCGTGCGTCAAAAGTCATGGCACCCATCTTGCAGATAATTTTTTTCATTTCTAATTCTTCAGTTAAAATGTGATACACCCTTTCGGATGACATCTGGCAAGTGTGAGCAATTTCACCCACTTTCAATCGGCCATCCTCCATGACCATTTTGTGCATTTTTGCAATTATTTCAGGAGTAGTGACGCGTCTAGGCTGATCATTGTGTGGATCATCATCTAAGCTCTCCCGACCAAATATAAATTCGTTTGTCTACTTGGCAACAGTTGATTATGAAGGAGCAGAGACCCCCCCCCCCCTCCCCCCCCCCCTCCCCCCGCCCCTCCCCAGTGTGTTCTGGAAATCGGCTTGAGTGTCCTTTTCTTTCATACCTTTCTTTATGAAGCACTTAATCAATGCTCAAATCTTGATTTCCCCCCCCCCCCCCCCTTTGCAAATCACTATGTGGGTACAACAGCAGAGCCATGTCACCGCCGCAGCTCTCTTCCAAGAGCACTGATGTGGCACGTGTTTTCAGGCAACTGTCCAGTGAATATCATGTGAACAACTCGTGCTATCGCTGACTTCTCATGGTGATTCTGAGAACTTTTCAAACCACCCTTGTATGTGTGTATGCTTGGTAGTACTAGAAAATGCACAATGTTAGTGTGCTCTTAATGAACCTTGAGTCCCATGGAGAGGCTAGTGAGTGCCATCAATTGCATAACATCTCAAATTGGCTGCAAATTTGAAGGTGCTGTTGGGTACAGCACAGCAATGGCATGTTTTAGGGAGCAAGTAGTGGGTACGTTTTTCTTTGAATTAGGAAGCTACACCTTTCTTGTAGAAAACATTTTGTGTGTTAAAATTATTTCTGTGCTACTAATAAAAAGCGTTTCTATTACGGGGTGCGTATTTTTGGAAATGTAAAATGAATTGATGACAACTTGCTTTTATTTACTGTAAAATCTGTATATCTTCATCTATTTTAACCTATGCCAGGCCAAGTGGTCGGCTTCATATTTCTCTCTGTTTCATACTGACTTCCTCATTACTTTTGCATTCGCTTCACCATACTGTCTTTGAAGAGTTGGATATTTGGTTCATTGGTGAAATACACTATATTATGGTGTCATTATTGAGTGTACACATGAACATTTACAGGGTTTATTGGATTGAGGGAGAGGAGATGGAAAGAGGCTTCTGTGATGCTTCGTAGTATCTTTTCAATGGATTTGCTAATTGCCTGGTTTCCGTGTCTACATGTAGGTCCTTATCATGTGGCAATGTATTTTGTATGTGGAATGTTTCCTGAAGAGTGAGATATTGCCTGTATTCATTTACTCTGATTATTTCATGTGTTTTTCTGTTCTCGGTAATCAATGACATTGCTATGTGATGTCATCTAACAATTGTAAACAGTTCTTTTATTTGCAGTTCCATGATGATTTACTTAGTCTTCTGTCAGAACATTAATCACAGCACTTTTGAACAATAATGAATTGTGCAGTATTGAAATGGATACACCCAGGACTTGTGAAATATATAGTATCGAATATGGAAAACTGGATTGTAGTGTACAGACAAATAGTTTCCAGTGATTGCCTATGTTGTTGGTATTACAGACATGGATGGAGAAGTCTTATTAACCATGTTTCTTCAGATTAAAATAATATTGCTTTAATTAGTCAGAGATTATCTATAGACATAGGGAAGCCAACCCTCCTAGGGGAGTAAGCCCTAAAAAGTCCAGGTCCTCCAAGTTTGGGGTTGGGCGTGAGGCTAACAACCCCACCCCGGAAAAAAAGTGCTGTTGCGGATACTATAAACATGCCTCAGAATGGAAAGGATTGCTTGTTGACGACCCGGCAAGAAAAATGGTTAAAGAGTAGGAACATGGATATTCGGATAGCCACCTGGAACATGAGGACACTCAAGAGACCTGGCAGGCTACAAGAAATTGGGATTGAACTAGATAAGTATCAAGTGAAAAAGCAGTAATACAAGAAACTAGACGGAAAGGGCAAGTAATGATAGTGTCGGGGGAACATTTAATGATGTATAGCAGCGGAGATAAAGTCCTTTATGGCACTGGTTTCCTTCTGCATAGGCCTGTAAAGGCTAATGTAATTGGTTTTATGGCAATAAGTGACAGAATGTGTTCTTTAAGGATAAGGACAAAATTTTTTAATGTTACAATAATGAATGTCTACACCCCTACAGAGGAGGCAGATGAAGATGCAAAGGATATATTTATGCCAAATTGGAAGAAGAAGTAGGTAAAATTGAAAGGCATTATGTGAAAATAATACTTGGAGACCTAAATGCCAAAATATGGAAAGAAGAGGTACATAGAAGTATAATAGGAAAGGAAAGCCTACGCGACGACAGTAATGATAATGGGCTCAGACTCATAGACTTCGCCAGTGGGAAGAACATGATAATAAAAAGTGCCTGTCACCCAACGAAAGATATTAAGAAATGTACATGGGTATCACCAGATGGAAACACAAGAAACCAAATACACTCCTGGAAATGGAAAAAAGAACACATTGACACCGGTGTGTCAGACCCACCATACTTGCTCCGGACACTGCGAGAGGGCTGTACAAGCAATGATTACACGCACGGCACAGCGGACACACCAGGAACCGCGGTGTTGGCCGTCGAATGGCGCTAGCTGGGCAGCATTTGTGCACCGCCGCCGTCAGTGTCAGCCAGTTTGCCGTGGCATACGGAGCTCCATCGCAGTCTTTAACACTGGTAGCATGCCGCGACAGCGTGGACGTGAACCGTATGTGCAGTTGACGGACTTTGAGCGAGGGCGTATAGTGGGCATGCGGGAGGCCGGGTGGACGTACCGCCGAATTGCTCAACACGTGGGGCGTGAGGTCTCCACAGTACATCGATGTTGTCGCCAGTGGTCGGCGGAAGGTGCACGTGCCCGTCGACCTGGGACCGGACCACAGCGACGCACAGATGCACGCCAAGACCGTAGGTTCCTACGCAGTAGGGGACCGCACCGCCACTTCCCAGCAAATTAGGGACACTGTTGCTCCTGGGGTATCGGCGAGGACCATTCGCAACCGTCTCCATGAAGCTGGGCTACGGTCCCGCACACCGTTAGGCCGTCTTCCGCTCACGCCCCAACATCGTGCAGCCCGCCTCCAGTGGTGTCGCGACAGGCGTGAATGGAGGGACGAATGGAGACGTGTCGTCTTCAGCGATGAGAGTCGCTTCTGCCTTGGTGCCAATGATGGTCGTATGGGTGTTTGGCGCCGTGCAGGTGAGCGCCACAATCAGGACTGCGTACGACCGAGGCACACAGGGCCAACACCCGGCATCATGGTGTGGGGAGCGATCTCCTACACTGGCCGTACACCACTGGTGATCGTCGAGGGGACACTGAATAGTGCACGGTACATCCAAACCGTCATCGAACCCATCGTTCTACCATTCCTAGACCGGCAAGGGAACTTGCTGTTCCAACAGGACAATGCACGTCCGCATGTATCCCGTGCCACCCAACGTACTCTAGAAGGTGTACGTCAACTACCCTGGCCAGCAAGATCTCCGGATCTGTCCCCCATTGAGCATGTTTGGGACTGGATGAAGCGTCGTCTCACACGGTCTGCACGTCCAGCACGAACGCTGGTCCAACTGAGGCGCCAGGTGGAAATGGCATGGCAAGCCGTTCCACAGGACTACATACAGCATCTCTACGATCGTCTCCATGGGAGAATAGCAGCCTGCATTGCTGCGAAAGGTGGATATACACTGTACTAGTGCCGACATTGTGTGTGCTCTGTTGCCTGTTTCTATGTGCCTGTGGTTCTGTCAGTGTGATCATGTGATGTATCTGACCCCAGGAAATTGTCAATAAAGTTTCCCCTTCCTGGGACAATGAATTCACGGTGTTCTTATTTCAATTTCCAGGAGTGTAGATCACGTGCTCATAGACAAAAGGCATGCATAAGATATTATGGAAGTTAGCAGCTGCAGAGGGAGACACAGACCCCTACTTAGTACGAATTAGATATAGGCGGAAGATAGATTTGGTAAGAAACCAAAGGAATAAGATAAGAATGAAACATAATATACAAAGACTCCAAACCAAGCAAATATAGGAAGAAACTAGGAGAGATATTGGAAGCAGGGAGAAACACAGGGAATGAAGATAATGTGGAAACTAAACGGGAGTTGTTGAAAACTGTCATTAACGTAGCTGCAGAAGAGATACTGTGGAGAGAGCAACACAGAAGGGTGGTAAAGTGGTTTGACGAGGAATGCATAATGGCAATACACGAGAGAAATGAAGCAAGATGTAGAATGTTGCAAAGGAACACGAGGTTAGCGGCAGAAAAGAGGAAAAGAGCTGATAAGCTTTGTAGGGTAAAGAAGACAGAGCATGAAAGGAGGATAGAACAGCTGGATGAAATGGGAGACTAATAAAGAGATCAGAAGGTTCTATGAAAGAACAAGAGATTTGAAGAAAGGTTTCCAGCCTCGAGCAGTTTTCTATAAGGATAAGGATGGAAATCTAATTGGAAATCAAAGCAAAGTCCTAGAAAGGTGGCAAAAGTATTTTACCGAACTGCTTAACGGTAAAGAAGGGGATAAAGAAGAAGGAATCATGATTGAAAATGAAAGGAAACAGGACTCGGAATTGGAATCAGTTAGATGTAGAGGATTGGGAAGAGGAAGTAGTACACGAGCTAGAGGAAGTGAAGAATACTATCAAGAGCCTAAAAAATAATAAAGCAGCAGGAGAAAACAGCTTAGGGGCCGAATTATTAAAATATGGGGGAAAGAAATTGGAGGAGGCAGTCCATGAATTGATAAAGGAAATATGGATAAAGGAGGTAATGCCTAAGGATTGGAACATGGGAATTATCTGGCTGTTACATAAGAAAGGTGACAACTCAGAATGTAGCAATTATTGTGGAATCACTCTCTTGGACGTAACATAAGATATTTAGTAAAATTTTAGCCTCCAGATTTGAAGGGATGATAGAAGGGATATTGGGAGACTATCAGACTGGATTTAGGAGGAACAGATCCACATTGGATCAGATATTTTTATTAAGACAAGTGCTAGAGAAGTTTTATGAGTATGACAAGCAATTACATCAGTTGTACATTGATTTTAAGCATGCGTATGACAGTCTACACAGGAAGAAAATTATACAGATCATGAAAGAATTTAGAATCCCACTAAAACTGGTCAATTTAACAGAAATGACAATGAAAGCAACAGTGTGTAAAGTAAGAATAGAGCAAGAACGGTCTGGTGAGTTCAAAGTACAGAGAGGGCTACGACAGGGAGATGTGATCTCTACAATGCTATTTAATGTAGTTTTAGGAAAGGTGATGTGGCAAATGCTGATAAACCCAGGAGGAACAATACTTAATCGACAAGTTCAAGTGGTAGCATATGCGGATGATGTAGCGTTAATGGCAAGGAATGTAAGGGCACTAAAGGATACGTTAGAGGAAGCAGCAAGAGAAGTAGGTTTAGAAGTAAACGTAAACAAACAAGGTATATGGTGATGGGGGAGCCCAATATAAATGGAAAAAAGAATTCAATATTAATGAATGGGGAAGAATATGAAAGAGTGAAAACATTTAAATATTTAGGTTCTGTAATAATGGAGAACAATAAAGTAGCAGTAGAAATTCAAGAAAGGATAGCCAGTGGAAATCGTTGCTATTTTGCCTTGCAGAATGTATTTAATTCCAGGAATGTTAGTAGGAATACAAAAATCGCAATATACATGACCATATTAAGACCTATAGTAATATATGGATCAGAAGGCTGGGTATTGACATTAAAGGAGGAGAACTGATTATTGAGATGGGAAGATAAGATACTGGGAAGGATTTTTGGAGCAGTGAGAGAGGAAGATGGATGGAGAGTAAGGACAAATGTAGAACTACAAATACTTTTTGGACTGATGTATATTGTTGTTAAAATTAAGCAGGGAAGAATAAGATGGGCAGGACATGTACAGAAAATGCCAGAAACTCGGAGTGTCAAGAAAGTTTTCATGGGAAAACCTGATGGGAGAAGGAGAAGAGGTAGACCCAGGAAAAGGTGGCTGGACGATGCGGAAGAAGATCTAAAGGCAATGGAATAAGAAATTGGAGAAGGAAGGTCATGGACAGAGAAGAATGGAGGCAGGTGATACAGGAGGCCAAGGTTCTTCAAGGACTGTAGAGCCAACCAAGAAGAATTCAGAGCTTATTACTCATTGTAAATTGAGAGAGTATGAGCTACACTGTGTAATTTTCCACATTCTGTTACTGTGTTTGGTGCATTCCACCCACAGATTGTAGGGAAACTTGTCAGCTGCTCTGTTGGCAGACTTTCTTCATCGTAAACCGTATTTTGTTGTGCTAACACCTCAGGGTTGATAATTTGAACTCTATTGTTACGCCACAACAGCCTTTTCTGGTTCCTGACTTCAGTCTTTGACACTAATGACTAGCTACCCACGACTTACCAAAATGCCTTCCACTACAGTTATGGCTCAGCAACTAAATCATATTTATAGGTGAGTTATTTATTTATATGGTTTGGTTACTTAACTATTGTGCTAAGGCACACGAACAGCATTACATATTCCTAAAGCAGTTGTACAACACTATTTAAATGTTACACAGCATTCAGTTAGCAACCACTAATCCAATGTATGGTGATTTCATTTGTCTACAAAATTGTAGCTAAACAGGCCACTTCTGATGGTTATTCCTTTCTTTTTGTTCTTCTCCATGGCTCTAGAGGCTGTATGATGTTGGTACACATGCTGACAGATGACTTCTCAGTAGCCCTATGATGCTGGTATACATACTGACAGATGGCCTCTCAGTAATCCAGCTGAGAGTTAATTGCTCTTCCATACTGCCAGTAGACAGCACTACTTGCCCTCTTAACCTATATGTATATGTAACAATTGAGAGATGGAAATTAACTGACATATAAAACATCTAAGAAATATACAAATTAGATTGTGTAAATGGTATGCTCTTAGCACTTTCAAACAGTGAACTCCCATAACCTAAAAGCCCAAACAGCTGACTAACATTTGATTTTGTTTCTGGTTGTGGTGATAACTTCACCTGGTGTCACCAGTGAAGAGTCTTGTGTGCAGCAGAATGTCCTTTAATGAAAATTTTGCAGCATTTATAGACACTATTTAGCCTGTGTAGCCTCTTATTTTTGGTAATATGACGCAGCATCCACTGATAAGATTTTCCTCGCACAAAGCTATTCATGTCAAGTCTTCAAAAATTTGTGGTTTATGAATATGAAGTGTCCTATTTTTATTTTACTATTCCTCTAACTTTAGTGCTATTAATTCTCAGGATATGTTTAATTTCTTCATACACTGAATGACTTAATACAGTCACTTGGCATTACTTCATTATTTACGCTATTAGCTGTCTGTGTTCTGATTCATCTGATACAGCATAAAAACATTTGAAAAGTCTTCAAATGCTTATACAGTTTTTTGTTTCTGTTGTTATTTACTGCCACTTTAACTGATGAAATGTGATGCCTCCCACCACAAGTTTTTTTCCATATTTTTATGACCCACATTATTCACCACCTGACTTGAGAAAATAAGCACAGAATAACTATTGATTGCTACAGTCTTGTGTATCTTATGTCAGAATGATTACCAGTCTGTGTGGAACAAAATGTACTATCATACCTGAAATTATTACATTGCTTCCTTAGCTGTATTGGCCAGTTAAAGAATTACCATCCTCACATCAGCTGCTCGTATTTATGGCGTTGTTGTCATTTAAGGTAATTAAGGTTATTGATAGCTCATGTAGTCCAGTTTTTGCAACCCTGTGCTACTCTTCTTTCACTAATTTTGAGTTCAGGCCCGTTGTGTCTTTCAGTATGTTTCAACACAATTTTCTTTAAGTTTCATGCATACTTTAATGTTTAATCTATTCAGATGTGCCAGTGTGGTTATTCTCTTCTGCCAAATGTTGCAAAGCTTCATATTTAGGTATCCAGCTTCCGGCTTTAAGCAGAACATAGATCAGGCTTTGCCAACTGGTGAGGCAGTGTTTTACTGTGCAGTATAAGATGTCAATTATGTAAATTTTTAATAAGACACATTTTAGTTTCTAACATGAGCAGTAATAATAATCAGTTGGCAGATGGTCTGTATAGTGACTTCTAGAAACCTCCCAATGCTCCACAGCTCACACTCGGCATAACAAATAAGCAAAGAAGTAAATATGGTCCTTTCACAGTTTGCATTTTTCTGTATGTTTATGTTGATAACACACTCAGTTTTGAACATTACACTGGAATGTAAATGTTATTGGAAAGTGAACTTACAAATAGTTCACTGCATTTGTCTTTAATTCTAGTTGACCAATTTTGTGATTGATCATGGAGTTCAAATGTTCAACTACAAAATGCAGTAGTTTCCATAAATATGAACACTAGTTTGTATTAAATTCCAATTCTTTAGTTGTTACATCATTTCCTTACCCTCCTTTGTCAATTGCCAGTCTTCCTATATGTGATTTAACACTACCACTTTTGTATAATCGACATTGTAATTATCCCAACAATGGTGCAAGTATTCTCCTATTCTCAGTTTCAAGTGTGGCTCATTACGTGGTACTAATATAAAATAAAATCCATAATATTACATCAGTTGAAATTGCACTTTTGTGGTTTAAGATGCCACCCATACATAAAGTTTATTACTCTGTAGATCGTTTGATGTCAGATTTTTTTCTTCTCCAAACAGAAAATGTTGAAATTTTTTCCCTCCTGGTACCGTGTAGCCTGTTGCCCATCAATTAAACACACTTTCTTGAAATCAACAAAATTAAAGGTATATAAATCAATGAAATAATGTCAACTGAAAACGAAAATGATATACAATAAAAATGTTCTTAAAAATGTTCTTGTGACTTCTGACTACACAGTGTATGCTTAGAAATTGGTGCTTTTGTATCTGATATTACAAATTTCATACTAATCTCAACAGAAGATATCAGATAAATAAAATTCTAACAATTTTTGAAACAATTAGCATAAGCTTATTATTTCTGTTTTAAATGTTAAATATTTCCGTAATAAGCCAAATCAGTTTCTCACCTGATTGCATGGACAATCTGAGAAAATAGCTTTTTTTCATCTGATGTCAGGTCTAACTACTCTCTTATAAGATAGGTTCTAGAGCAATGTGCCTCACAGAAATTTTTCTTTCTTGTTTCAGATTTCATCCGTTGCTTGTCTTGCCTGCCTGTGTTCTTCGGGTACAGTGAAAGTGGGACTCTTTATGCTTCCCTTAATTGGCCGGCTTCGCCTTATGATGTTTGTGACAGTGTTCAGTCTTCTAGTGACGTGTTTGTTTATTTTCCTGGACATATCACATATTGTGTATTTCTTTCCATTTAACTGGGGAAAAGTGGTGAGTAAGGGCTCATTGTAAATGTGATACATCTTTTCATCCCTAGTTTCTAGATATTTATCCATCAGTGAAAGCATCTTATGTAGTGTTTGTAATTGCATTTGCTTAATTTGTTTTGAACCATATAGATTTTGTTGAGAACATTGATTTTCATTTCTGTTTTTGTTATTTTGCACTTATACACTTTAATTGCTCTTACTTTGTATTTTTTTAAATGGAAATAAATGTTTTTAAATATATATTCCAATTTTATTTAATGTCTGGAATTATATTCCATTTATGTTCATGCAACTTGTTAGAAAAAATAGTTGCACTGTGAAATGTAGTATTGTGAAATGACTATGCATCACACATTAGTAGAGTTACCACCTATTTCTGTTCCTGCTCCTTCTCCTCTTTCTGTAACCCAAGTTTATTACAAAGTTTTTGTTGAAGACAAGCTACTTAACACCTTCTGCACTTCTACGTCTATATGTTGTGAGTTTAAATGTAAATTGCTTGTTTTAGTAAAAATGCCTCATTTCATTTTGAATGTCTTGTAGTGTGTTGTGCTTCGATTTTGTTTATGTACATCCAAGTTATAACTGAAAAATAAGTTTTTGAAGCCATATATAAATACAGTTTTTATTAAAGTGACTAAGTCTGTTACTAAATTTTTGTTCACTTTTCGTACATCTGTGTGCATGGTAATAGGTTTTGCAGTCTATTTTAAACTTGTGCCAGTGCTTTTACCTCCCTGTCTTTATTCCTGTGAAATGAGTGCATGTTACTGCTCCTGCACATTGCCGTATTATTGTTATTAACTCTTGTGACCATTGGTTATGGAACCTCTCGAGTGCAATTAATCCAGTTTGATTTGCAAATAAATTAGAACATTAAAAATACAAGGATTGTATAGTAAAAATTATTTATCTCGTTTAATGAAATGCCTGTATACCTCCATATGACATTGATCATACTGATCACAGTACTATTTTTCAGTCTCCATAGATAAGTCTCAAAATAAGGCATTTCTGAGAGGTATTTCTGAAGGGTTTGAGAACTTTCCCTTTTACCCCTCTTAGAACTTTTCTTCAGCCTGGGGAAAATGCTCAGGATGAGGTGAATTGTACTACAAAGATAAAAGAATTATCACTATTTTTGTTGGAAGAACACGTATACACACACACACACACACACACACACACACACACACACACACACACACAGAGAGAGAGAGAGAGAGAGAGAGAGAGAGAGAGAGAGAGAGAGAGAGGAGGGGGGCGGCGGCAGAGAGAGTGAGTGTGTGTGTTAGTTTTGGAGGTGACATTGAAAGCTGTCTTACCTTAAGCTGCTTAAGGAATGCAAAATGTTGAAAAGAAAATCAAAATACGAGGGTGGTTTGAAAAGTTCCCAGAATGGAATAGAAAAAAAATACTTACGTAACTGAACTTTTATTATTTTTCAACGTAGTCTCCTTATAGATTAATGCACTTGGTCCAACGATGTTCCAGTGCCTTGATCCTATTTTGAAAACGAGTTTCCTTCAGGCCTGCAAAATAGTAATCAACTCTGGCTATCAATTCTTCATTTGAAGTGAATCTTCGTCCACCAAGAAAAATTTTCAGTTTTGGGAAGAGATGGAAGTCTGACGGAGCCATATCAGGTGAATAAGGTGGGTGTGGCAACAATTCATACCTTAGTTCATGTAATTTTGCAGTGGTGAAGTCACGTGTGCGGGCGTGCGTCAAGAGTCGTGGCACCCATCTTGCAGATATTATTTTCATTTTTAATTCTTCAGTTAAAATTTTATACACCCTTTCAGATGACATCTGGCAAGCGTGAGCAATTTCACACAATCCCCCCTGCCACCCCCCCCCCCCCCCTCTCTCTCACAACCCCTCCCCCGGGGGCTCACTGTTCTTTCATGAGTTCGTGCGTGGCGCACATTGAGCCCCGAGCTATTGCAGCTCATTCTTCATTCCCTAGCTGTATTTCCTTCTCCCTACCCCTCCCTCCCTATCCCTACTCGTTTCCCATTGCCACCTCCTGCCCCCTCTATGTTCTGATGTATGTTAACCTGTCTATTCGCCTGGTTTCCTGTATTGGTTGCAATTTTGTGCCTTTTGCCTGTTTTTTCACCCTTTTGGCATTCCGTCCCCACTTGATATTTGACCTCCACTTCAAAGTTTTCTGTTTTTAGTGTGAGCCATATAGGGAAGAACTACCTCCCTATCATCTACGGTGTGGATTCCTCTCCCCCCCTCCCCCCCCCCCCCCTCCCTTCCCCACTGTAGCCCCTTTCCACCCTGCTGGGTCACCAGCACATGTAGCCAGTCCGTGTGCTGGGGCTGTTATGTGCTCATATGGCTGAGCCACCTCACAACACAGGGATCACACTACTGATATCTGAGCTGTTCCTTCCCCATGTATGTCGAGGAGTGGTTGCTTGTCTTCTGGGATCACTTGAACTCCGGCAGTGGCCGCCATGCCAGACGGCCCTTGCTGTGGTCAGAGTGGGTGAATGCTTGGTGCATGAAGCATATCAAGCTGCAAAAATCTGACTGTTCTCACATGGCCGTCTCTTTGAATGGTGAAGGATCCATAAATGTTGCCTCGTATGATCTGGCTACCCCATGGGAGGAGGGCCAGGCTCACCGTCTTGGTCTGAAACCCTTTCCCCATTACATTGTCTGTACTAGGGATTGATGGGGACACTTTCACCGCCACAAAGCCATTGTTTTTTGTGGAAAATATCTAGGACACGTTTGGTGAAGTGGAGTCTATTAGTAAGATGTGGTCAGGCTCCCTGTTGATCAAAGCTTCTTCTGCCACCCAATCCACAGCTCTTCATGCCTGTGCTCGTCTTGGCAACGTCCCAGTGTCTATCACTCCTCACTAATCTCTGGATATGGTCCAGGGCATCATTTTTCGTGGGGACCTTATCCTGCAAACTGATCAGGAACTCCGGGCTAATCTGGAGTGGCGTGGCATTCATTTTGTTCAACATGTGCAGAAGGGTTGCAAAGACAACCGCACCGATACTAGTGCAGCTTCATTCCGGCTTTCGAGGGGGATGCCCTCAGAGAAGGTCAAGGTTATGTGCTACAGATGTGACATGAAGCTGTACATCCCTCCACCTATGCGGTGCTTTAGTTGCTTGCATTTTGGGCATATGTCTTCTCGCTGTATGGCAGACCCTTTGTGTGGTGACTGTGGCCACCCAGTCCATGAGGGAAGCCCTTGGGTTCCGCCGCCTGTGTGTGTAAACTGTGCTGACCGCCACTCCTCTCGCTCGCTGGATTGCCCGGCTTACAAGATAGAAATAAAGATACTAGAATAAAAGTCCCTGGATCGCCTGTCTTGCGCTGAGGTGTGGCAAAAGTATAAGAGACTCCATCCGGTGTCACTGTCTTCAACTTTTGCCTCTGTTATTTCCTTTCCTCCTCCTCCCTCGTCCTTACCCCAGCCCTTCCCCACTCTCCCTTCCACCTATTCTGCAGTTCCCACTACCTCCCATCAGGGGGTCACTCCCCCTCATCGGCAGAAGAAGTACCCCCCTTCTTCGGCATCTGCTGGTGATAAGGCTCTCTCCCAGGAACCCTCTCCCTGGTATCTCTCAGGCCAGAAGACTCGCACCACCACTCAGTCACTAGGTGCACTATCTGTGCACCCCAAGGTCGCCTGCTCTCTTTCGGTCCTCGATCTTGCAGATGCTTGTGCTCCCCCTGTGTGCTGCCCTCCTCCACCTCAGAAAGAGAAGAAGAACAAACATAAATCCCCGGCAGTGCCAACTCCCCTCTCTGACATCTTATTTATGAATGTCACCCCATCCTTGTCGGTGACAACTACTGACAAAGTGACCTGACCTCCTCCTTGGTCATCCAGTTGTACTGCAACAAATACTATTATCATCTAATGGAAATGCAACGTCTTGTCTCCTCTTATACTGTGTTCTGTCTTGTTCTCCAAGAAACACATTTCCGTGATGACCACTCTCCAACTATCTATGGTTATTGGGCATTCTGTTGAAACTGTGCTGGCCCTGGGATAGCATCTGGTGGGTCTGCACTTTGGTTCACTCCGATATCATTAGTGACTGGATTCCCCTACGTACCATCTTGGAAGTGATAGCGGTTAGTGCGCAAACAACTCCGGCAATCACCCTTTGCAATGTCTACCTCGCTCCAGGTCAGCTACTTGATTATGATGCACTATCTACCTTAATCCAGCAACTCCTGACCCTGTTTCTCCTCCTTAGGGATTTCAATGCCCACCATCCACTGTGGGGGAGCGTCACTTCAATGAGTCGGCGTATCATAATCGAACAACTTATCACGGACTTCTATTTGTATCTCCTCGACGATGGTTACCCTGCCCACTTCAGTGCCGCTCGTGGCACCTTCTCTGCTATCGATCTCATGACCTCTTCCCCTGTCTTTGTGCCTTCCCTACATTGGTCATCCCATGATGACCTTTGTGACAGTGACCACTTCCCAGTGACATTATTGTTCCCCTGCTGCCTCAAGGCAGACAGGTCCCCTCATTGGGCATTCCGCAGGGCCAATTGGCCTTTATACATGCCCGCTGTCCGCTTTGATACATCCCTCTCGAATTCCATTGATGTAGCCATGCAAGGCATCTCTGCCACTCTTCTCCGTGCTGCTGGCGCTGCTGTCCCCCTATCCACAGGGCCCCCTCATCATCGGCCAGTACCATGGTGGACCAAGGACATTGCAGTCGCTGTCCAGGACCACCAACGGGCGCTGGAGCAATTTAAGCGACACCCCTCCCAGACCAACCTCCTCATTTTTAAGTATCTCCGAGCTAAGGCTCATTATCTTATTAAGCGGAGTAAAAAGGAATGCTGGGAGCGCTATGTTTCCTCCCTCGGGATGTATGCCTCTTTATTGCAGGTTTGGTCAAAACTCTGTAGCGTTCTGGGCCGCCAGCAACAGTCAACTGTCCAGGGTCTGAACCTCCAAGGGGCTTTGTGCACTGATCCATTGGTCCTCGGGGAACACCTTGTGACACACTTTGTGATGGCATTGTTGTCCGCTTCCTACCCTCCTACCTTTCTCCAGCAGAAACACAGAATTGAACAGACCCCCTCCATTTCATCCCACACCATGTTGAGCCCTATAATGCACCTTTCACTGAATGGGAATTGGTGCAGGCTCTTAGCTCTTCACAAGAGACAGCCACAGGGCCACATTCCATTCTCAGTCAGATGAGTCAATGCCTGGACATTCCCCAGAGGCAACAGCTCCTCAGGGTCTTCAATCACATTTGGCTCACCGGTGCTTTTATGTCACAATGGCAGGACAGTATAGTTATCCCCGACCTTAAGCCCGAGAAAACTCAATGACTCTAGACAGCTACTGCCCCATTAGCCTTACGAATGTGCTTTGTGAAGTGCTGGAAAGGATGGTCAACTCCAGATTATGTTGGGTACTCGAACCTCTGGGCCTTTTGTCACCGTATCAGTGTGGTTTCTGGGCAGGGTGATCTCCAACTGATCATTTACTCTGATTGGAATCAGCCACTGCTGCCACGTTGTTGCAGTTTTCTTTGACCTACATAAGGCGTATGACATGGCTAGGCACCATCACATTTTAGTTACCCTCCATGACTGGGGCTTCCGTGGTCCCTTTCCGATTTTTATCCGCGAGTTTTTATCATACCGGCTCTTCTAGGTTCCAGTTGGCACTTCACTCAGCTCCCCTCAGATTGAGGAGTATGGTATCCCACAGGGTTCTGTACTAAGTGTCACACTCTTCCCCCCAAAAAAAAAATTGCCATAAATGGGCTTGTGACCTCTGTTGGGCCTCTGGTTACCCTGGTGTTGTATGTTGATGATTTTTGTATCTGGTGCAGCTCCCACTTGGTGGTGTCAGCTGAGCGAGCTCCAAGGCACCATCCGACGGGCCTCTGCATGGGCCACCATGAATGGCTTCCAGTTTTTCCCCTCCAAAACGCGGATTATGCATTTTTGTCATCGATCCACAGTATACCCTGATCCAGAACTTTATTTAGGCAACCAGCACCTTGATGTTGTAGCACAGTCCCGTTTCTTGGGCATTATTTTTGATAACAAGCTGACATGGCTACCCCACATTCTCCACCTAAAGACTACATGCCTGCAGAAGCTAAAATGCTCTCTGCCTCCTGGCTCACACATCTTGGGATGTAGACCGTTCCACTCTTCTGCATCTTTACCTTGCTCTGGTCTTGTCCAGACTCGATTATGGGAGTCAGGTTTATGGCTTAGCAGCTCCTTCCACTTTGGAACTCTGTGACCTTGACCATCATTGTGGGGTGCATCTTGTTGATAGTCTCCTCACAGAAGCAGGGATTCCCCCTCTACACATCAGACAGAGCCAACTCCTTGTTTCTTACTCAGTCGCCATTCGCCAATTCTGTGACCACCATCCTGTGTACCCTGTGCTCTTCCCCAATGAGGGACGTCTCCCTCCTAACACCCACCCCTAGGTGGGATTGCCAATTCTGCCTTCTGCCGGAATCTCCATCTGCACTCACTGGACTGCACCCTGTATCTTTCCTCCCATACCCCCCCACCCCCCCCCCCCCCTCACCCTTCCCGGTCCTGTGGTTTACCAGCATCTTCTATGTGCCATCCTTGCAGAGTTCCAAGGTGCCACCATCTTTTACACTGATGGTTCTAAGACTACTGATGAGGTAGGATACGCTTCCATGTCTCCTACTGGCTTTGAGCACCATTTGTTGTCAGGGTCATGTAGTGTATTTACAGCAGAGCTTCTAGACATACACAGGCCCCTCCTTTCTGCCTTTCTGTTTCTCAGGCCTCCCTCCATAATGTTTTAATTTGTTCCGACTCCATGAGCAGCCTGCGGACTATTGATTGATGGTACTCTCGTGTCGCCTTGATCTCTGCCATCCATGACCTTCTCTCTGCCCTTGAGAGTGCCACAGGTTCAGTCGTCTTTCTCTGGGTCCCCAGTCATGTGGGAATCCCAGGGAATGGATTGGCTGACAGTTTGGCTAGAGAAGCAGATACTGCCCATTTCCTTTCACGATTCCAGCTGCAGATAAGCAGATCTATGTCAAATCTTTCTTTGCCCAACAGTGGAATGCCATCTGGAGTGTTACTGCTCATAGTAATAAACTCTGCACAATCAAGGAGTCTACTGCAGTTAGAGGCACTTCTTTCTGCCCCTCTCAGAAGGAGTCCACTGTTTTATGCCGTTTATGCATTGGCGATACCCAGCTCACCCATTGTTTCCTCCTACATAACGACCCACCCCCACAATTTGGTTGTGGCGCCAGTCTGATAATATCTCACATATTGGTGGCATGTCCCCTTCTTTCGACCCTTCGTGCTAAGTATAGTTTTCCTGCTTCCTTAAATTTCATAATGGCAGATGATCTACAGATGGCTGACCTGGTCCTCGGTTTCCTCTGTGAAGTGGTTTTTATTTCCAGATATGTTGTTGTTGTTGTTGTTGTTGTTGTTGTTGTTGTGGTCTTCAGTCCTGAGACTGGTTTGATGCAGCTTTCCGTGCTACTCTATCCTATGCAAGCCACTTCATCTCCCAGTACCTACTGCAATCTACATCCTTCTGAATCTGCTTAGTGTATTCATCTCTTGGTCTCCCTCTATGATTTTTACCCTGCACGCTGCCCTCCAATACTAAGTTGGTGATCCCTTGATGCCTCAGAACATGTCCTACTAACTGATCCCTTCTTCTAGTCAAGTTGTGCCACAAACTCCTCTTCTCCCCGATTCTATTCAATACCTCCTCATTAGTTGTGTGATCTACCCATCTAATATTCAACATTCTTCTGTAGCACTGCATTTTGAAAGCTTCTATTCTCTTCTTGTCCAAACTATTTATCGTCCATGTTTCACTTCCGTACATGGCTACACTCCATACAAATACTTTCAGAAGCGACTTCCTGACACTTAAATCTATACTCGATGTTGACAAATTTCTCTTCTTCGGAAACGCTTTCCTTGCCATTGCCAGTCTACATTTTATATCCTATCTACTTCGACCATCATCAGTTATTTTGCTCCCCAAATAGAAAAACTCCTTTACTACTTTAAGTGTCTCATTTCCTAATCTAATTCCCTCAGCATCACCCGACTTAATTCGACTACATTCCATTATCCTCGTTCTGCTTTTGTTGATGTTCATCTTATATCCTCCTTTCAAGGCACTGTCCATTCCGTTCAACTGCTCTTCCAAGTCCTTTGCTGTCTGACAGAATTACAATGTCATCAGTGAACCTCAAAGTTTTTATTTCTTCTCCATGGATTTTCATTCCTACTCTGAATTTTTCTTTTGTTTCCGTTACTGCTTGCTCAATATACAGATTGAATAACATCAAGGAGAGGCTACAACCCTGTCTCACTCCCTTCCCAACCACTGCTTCCCTTTCATGCCCCTTGACTCTGATAACTACCATCTGGTTTCTGTACAAATTATAAATAGTCTTTTGCTCCCTGTATTTTACCCCTGCCACCTTCAGAATTTGAAAGAGAGTATTCCAGTCAACATTGTCAAAAGCTTTCTCCAAGTCTACAAATGCTAGAAATATAGGTTTGCTTCCCTTAATCTATTTTCTAAGATAAGTCATAGGGTCAGTATTGCCTTGCGTGTTGCAACATTTCTACAGAATCCAAACTGATCTTCCCCAAGGTTGGCTTCTACCAGTTTTTCATTTGTCTGTGAAGGATTTGTGTTAGTATTTTGCAGCCGTGAGTTATTAAACTGATAGTTCGGTAATTTTCACATCTGTCACCACCTACTTTCTTTGGGATTGGAATTATTATATTCTTCTTGAAGTCTGATGGTATTTCGCCTGTCTCATATATCTTGCCCATCAGATGGTAGAGTTTTGTCAGGACTGGCTCTCCCAAGGCTGTCAGTAGTTCTAATGGAATGTTGTCTACTCCCGGGGCCGTGTTTCGACTCCGGTCTTTCAGTGCTCTGTCAAACTCTTCACGCAGTATCATATCTCCTATTTCGTCTTCATCTACCTTCTCTTCCATTTCCATAATATTGTCCTCAAGTACATCGCCCTTGCATAGACCTTCTATATACTCTTTCCACCTTTCTGCTTTCCCTTCTTTGCTTAGAACTGTGTTTCCATCTGAGCTCTTGATATTCATACAAGTGGTTCGTAGGCAGTATCTATCTTACCCCTAGTGAGATAAGCCGCTACATCCTTGTCCTCTAGCCATCCCTGCTTCACCATTTAGCACTTCCTGTCGATCTCATTTTTGAGACGTTTGTATTGGTTTTGCTTGATTCATTTACTGCAGTTTTATATTTTCTCCATTCATCAGTTAAATTCAATATTTCTTCTGTTACCCAAGGACTTCTATTAGCTCTCGTCTTTTTACCTGCTTGATCCTCTACTGCCTTCACTACTTCATCCCTCAAAGCTACCCATTCTTCTTCTATTGTATTTCTTTGCCCCATTCCTGTCAATTGTTCCTTTATGCTCTCCCTGAAACTCTGTACAACCTCTGGTTTAGTCAGTTTTGCAGGTCCCATCTCCTTAAATTTCCACCTTTTTGCAGTTTCTACTGTTTTAATCTGCAGTTCATAACCAATAGATTATGGTCAGAGTCCACATCTGCCCCTGGAAATGTCTTACAATTTAAAACCCGGTTCCTAAAGCTCTGTCTTACCATTATATAACCTATGTGATACCTTCTAGTATCTCCAGGCTTCTTCCGTGTATACAAGTTAAGTTATGCTCTGTGCAAAATTCTACCAGGCGGCTTCCTCTTTCATTCCTTACCCCCATTCCATATTCACCTACTACGTTTCCTTCTCTTCCTTTTCCTACTATCGAATTCCAGTCACCGTTGACTATTAAATTTTCGTCTCCCTTCACTATCTGAATAATTTCTTTTATCTCATCATACATTTAATCTATTTCTTCGTCATCTGCAGAGCTAGTTGGCATATAAACTTGTAGTAGGTGTGGGCTTCGTATGTATCTTGGCCACAATAATGCATTCACTATGCTGTTTGTAGTAGCTTATCCACACTCCTATTTTTTTTTTTTTATTTATTATTAAACCTACTCCTGCATTACCCTTATTTGATTTTGTATTTATAACCCTGTATTCACTTGACCAAAAGTCCTGTTCCTCCTGCCACTGAACTTCACTAATTCCCACTATATCTAACTTTAACATATCCATTTCCCATTTAAAATTTTCTAACCTACCTGCCCAATTAAGGGATCTGACATTCCACACTCCGATCCGTAAAACGCCAGTTTTCTTTCTCCTGATAACAACGTCCTCTTGAGTAGTCCCAGATATAAGGTTCGCGATTTAGTCTTGGAGTAGGAGCGGGTCAGTTGTGGTTGGGACTCCTTTTGCAGTCTTCACGGTCTGTGACCCCATGACTGCCCCCCTTTTTTCCAGTTTTTAGATTTGGTCTCTCCTTTTATGTTTTTACTGTGTGTGTTTAATGTTCATTCTTTTATAATTGTACTCCTCTGGTTGAATCAGTCCACTTGTAGCAGGCCCTCTTTCTTACGTAACCCACTTTGGAATTGCGGGACTGATGACCTCGCTGTTTGGTCCCATACTCTCTCAATTAATCTACCAATCAATCATTCATGCACTTTCAGTCGGCGATCCTCCATGGCCATTTTGTGCACTTTTGCAATGATTTCTGGAGTAGTGACACATCTTGGCTGATCACGGCGTGGATCATCATCTAAGCTCTCCTAACCAAATTTAAATTTGTTTGTGCACTTGCCAACAGTTGAATATGAAGGAGCAGAGTCCTCCAGTATATTCTGGAAATCAGCGTAAATGTCCTTTTCTTTTATACCTTTCTATACAAAGTACTGAATCACTGCTTGGCTCTCGATTTTTTTCCATCTTCGCAAATCACTGCGCGTGTGCAACAACAGAGCCACGTCATTGCATCACCTCTCTTCCAAGAGCACTGATGTGGCTTGTGTTTTCAGGCAACAGTCCAATGAAATCGTGTGAACAACTCATTGCACTAGTGCTGACCTCTCGCGGTGAATTCGAGAACTTTTCAAACCACTCTCATAGCTAGTAACAACATGCGTTCACATCGTTTGTTGGTAGTCATTGCATCATTGTAAAGCTTACTCCACTATATGGAATAGTCAAAGTTCTGACTGAAGTCAGTTGGCAACTTTGTTATTTTCGAGACTTGATTCATGGCACATTATCACATTATTTTCTCTGAATAAAGTTGTTGCTTTTACTACTGAGTTTGATATCTGCAAGCATGTGGTCTATGACTACTATGACTAAAGTTCCATACTAATCTGCACACTCTCCATAATTTACCATCAGAGGAATGCATGGGGTAGGCCAAGTAAAAGAAAACTACAAAATGACAACAATATTTGTTACTGTTTACATAGGTTTTAATAGAATTTAGTGTAAACTGAATGAAATGGCATTTAAAAATTTAGAAAGGTCCTGAGATAACTCAAAAAGAAAAGAGTAGGATCTTGTTCATTCAGTTAGTGTCTGAACTCTAGAAAACTATATAAGGCAATTTGGAAAAATATTCTATGACTGGAAAACTCATGGTATTTGTTTATCAGCAGGCAGGATGATGAGAAGTTGATCACATGCTGAATTGTCAGTTTTTTCCCTAGAGATTCAACACTTCTGATTTCTCAGAATCGGTGACAAAAGAATTCACTTCAGCTGTACTTATGGTATCCTGTTTAGTAAAGTAAATAACAATAGTATGTCAACTGAAGCTGAAATTATGCACAGTTTGATTCTGCAAAAAATGCTTTCATACAATAACTCATATTTTCATTTTTGTATTGCAGAGGTTACTTATTCCATTTACGAACAATATGCCGTTGGCTGCTTATGATTAGTTCTTTGTATGTAATTGTGTGTGTCTTAGCCTGCACAGATTGGGAGTAGGTTAAGGGCTTTATTCTTGAACAAAAGATGCAAAATTATAAATGTACATTTAAAAGAAATACCAGTTCTCATTCCGATGAATTTTCTCAGTGTAGTGTCCCATTAATTGCCTTTTAAACTTCTTCTAACACAGATTAATAATTCGGTACAGAGCAAGTAGTGCAACGATACACACTGGACTCACATTCATGAGGACAGCGGTTTAAATTTCACTCTGGTCATCTGGATCTAGGATATCCATTTTTTTCCATAAAGAGCCCAAAGTTAATGTCAAGATAGGGGATAGTACCTCATACAAATCTTGGGTGAGTTACTTAATTGAAACATGTTTTCCTGCGTAATTTGTACCTGCCAGTGTTGTACTCTTAGCAACTGGGTGTTTGTCACATTGCTATGTACTGTTCTCATTTCAAACGTCTGTGCTGTGATGAGCAACAACATAACTGAGGCAAGTATCAGTCCAGATGGAAGCATGCAATGAAGGAATTGTTATTAGAGTAACTCCTTCCATTATTTTCTTTCCACTTGCAGTGCCATATAATAATGCAGAATGATGCAATCAGATGGCTGGAATAAGTTGCAGAAGATTCCTGCTGGTAATATTTATTCATGCAAAAAAATTTATGCTTAGTGAATAAATTAATAGATTAGTTTGAAAAATGTTCTTCTCGAAACTCGAACTGTGACTGGCTAAGTATCAAATTACTGCACAGATTTGTTAAAAACCTTGAATACATTAGCTTCCAAAAATTTGTGAAATTTGGTGTAAGGAGCAAGACAGGCTTGTAGTGAATTGTGTACACATTGAGGGGGCAGCACCTACAGCTTCTGTCAACACACACCTCCAAAAAAAGTGATCTCTTATGTTTTCTCAGTGTGATTGATAATGGTGGTCTTCTGAGTGTTCAGCAGAGTTGTTGATTCCGTGTTACGCACAATATTTCAATTACCGACCCAATTGCCCCATTCTCGTCTGAGGATTTTGCTGTTATATGTACTTGTTGCCTGGGTGTTGGAAGCTGAACTTGATTATAAAAAATGGTTTGTGCTCAGCAATAGTTCAGTTTGGTTGGAGTCCAGGCAGAAAGCACACATCACAGCAAAATTCACAATACTTGAGAAGATAACTGGATTGGTCATTGAAATGGAGACAACAACTTTGCTGAATATCTGACAGACTACCATAAAAAAATTATATTTGAAAATAGAAAGTGAGATATTCTGAAACTTAAAACAAAATATGGTGAATCAACAGAATCAAAAACTTTTAAGTACCTCATTGAAATTATTGAATCGAAAACTAGATTTAGAAGAAATGATACACACAAGATGGAGACAGACTAAAAACCACCGAGACAACAGAAAAAGTATCAAACATCAAAACTGTCATCAGAAACAGACAAATGGAGTTCTATGGACACCTAAACAGATTACCTGGAAGCAGACCAACTAAATATCTATATGACTATGAGGTATCACTTAAAGCATCAATACGCTGGGTAACTGAAGTCAAGAAGGATTTGACAAAAGCAAAAACTGACATAACACATCAGACAAGGATACATTCAGAAGTAAAATTGACAAGTGGAAGTTAATGCCGGAGATAGAACCAAAACAATATCAAACAATAGGGCTAAACCCCCCCCACCCCCCTCCTTTTAGTGTGATTAGTTGGTTCAGGACAGAACTAATGAAGCCTCGGACAAGCGCTGTCATGGCTGGGGGACGACGCTTGAACCCTATGCCCGTCCACAATGGTAACGACACTGCTAGCCACACGGCAAATGATTTAAATCCAAATAGAGGTGTTTTGCAGCATATGCTTCCTGCAACCACCCTAGAAGGAAAACAAAGACAGAGGATAAGATGGTCAGATGAAGTTAACCGACACCTCGTGTTCTGTTATTACCAAGCAACAAACTTAGGAACCAACACAACTGGATACAGATCACAAGTATACACAACATTTATTACCAGATACCCAGAATTAAAATTTTTATCAGAATAATGACTAGCTGATCAGATTCGTGTAATAATCAAAAATAACAGGATACCCCAGTCAGAATTAGAAAACATCAAACAACAAGTACAACAAATACTGGAACAAAATAATGTGCAATCAGAAGAAGAAGAAGAAAATACAGTAATGGAATCAAACATCCCAGAGCAAACAAATAAAGAACAACATGCATCAATTAAAGAATCAGAGGAAAATGAAATCTTAAGACAGCCACCAGAACAAGCACAAATAGAACGTGAAGTGACACACATGTTAGATATAGATGAAAAATTTCAGTTGACATATATAGAATACAAAGACACAAATACAGACATTAGACCATTCTTGCATAGACCGCCAAATAACCCACAAGTCGAAACAACAATAACAACTATCAACACAATCATACACAACAAAATAAATGAAAATACAACTATGGAAGAGTTACAATTAATGGTTTATATAGGAGCACTCACTACACTAAATATACACACTAGGCAGAGATCAGAACAAACCAATACACAGAAGAAACCCACAAAACCAGCATGGCAACACAGGCTACAGATCAGAATAGGAAAAACTGAGAAAAGACATCGGACAGCTAACACAATTCATAAGAAATGAAATGTCAGAAAAAAAAACGAAAAAGGTTAGGTAAAATCTCTCAACAAGAAGTGATAGAGCAATTATATGAAAAGAAGCAGAAATTACATGCATGGGCCAAACAACTTAGAAGATACAAAAAAAGTGAAAATAAAAGGAAACAAAACCAAACATTCAACACAAACCAAAAGAAATTTCACCAGACAATAGATAACACACACATTAAAATAGACAATCCACCAAACGTAACGGACATGGAGCACCTCTGGAGCAACATATGGTCAAACCCGGTACAACATAACAGACATGCACGGTGGATACTAGCAGAAACAGACTCATACAAGATGATACCACAAATGCCTGAAGTGATAATTTTGCAACATGAAGTCACCCGAGCAATTAATTCTACGCACAATTGGAAAGCCCCCTGGAAATGATAAAATAGCAAATTTCTGGCTGAAGAAGTTCACCTCAACACATTCACATCTAACTAAATTATTTAACAATTACATTGCAGACCCATACACAGTCCCTGATACACTTACACAAGGAATAACGTATCTGAAACCTAAAGATCAAGCAGACACAGCAAACCCAGCGAAATATCGCCCCATAACATGCCTACCAACAATCTACAAAATATTAACTTCAGCCATTACACAGAAATTAATGACGCATACAACACACAACAAAATTATAAATGAGGAACAAAAAGGCTGCTGCAAAGGAGCACGAGGATGTAAAGAGCAACTGATAATAGATACAGAGGTGACATATCAAGCTAAAACTAAAAAAGGTCACTGCACTACACATACATTGATTACCAAAAAGCTTTTGATGGTGTACACCACTCATGGTTACTACAGATATTGGAAATATACAAAGTAGATCCTAAATTAATACGGTTCCTAAACATAGTAATGAAAAATTGGAAAACCACACTCAATATCCAAACAAATTCAGATAATCTCACATCACAGCCAATACAGATTAAGTGTGGAATATACCAAGGAGACTCATTAAGTCCTTTCTGGTTCTGCCTTGCTCTGAACCCACTATCCAACATGCTAAATAATACAAATTATGGCTATAATATTACTGGAACATACCCACACAAAATCACACATTTGCTGTACATGGATGATCTAAAATTACTTGCAGCAACAAATCAACAACTCAACCAATTACTAAAGATAACAGAAGTATTCAGCAATGATATAAACATGGCTTTTGGAACAGACAAATGTAAGAAAAATAGCATAGTCAAGGGAAAACACACTAAACAAGAAGATTACATATTGGATAACCACAGCGACTGCATAGAAGCGATGGAAAAAACAGATGCCTATAAATATCTAGGATACAGACAAAAAATAGGAATAGATAATACAAATATTAAAGGAGAACTAAAAGAAAAATATAGACAAAGAATAACAAAAATACTGAAAACAGAATTGACAGCAAGAAACAAGACAAAAGCTATAAATACTTATGCCATACCAATATTGACCTACTCATTTGGAGTAGTGAAATGGAGCAACACAGACATAGAAGCACTCAATACACTTACACGATCACAATGCCACAAATATAGAATACATCACATACATTCAGCAACAGAAAGGTTCACATTAAGCAGAAAGGAGGGAGGAAGGGGATTTATCGACATAGAAAACCTTCATTATGCACAGGTAGACAATTTAAGAAATTTCTTTATAGAACGAGCAGAAACTAGCAAAATACACAAAGCAATCACTCATATAAATACATTGGCTATACCATTGCAATTTCATAACCACTTCTACAACCCTTTAGATCACATAACATCAACAGGTACGAAGAAAGTAAATTGGAAAAAGAAAACACTACATGGTAAGCACCCGTATCATCTAACACAGCCACGTATCGATCAAGACGCATCTAACGCATGGCTAAGAAAAGGCAATATATACAGTGAGACGGAAGGATTCATGATTGCAATCCAGGATCAAACAATAAACACCAGATATTACAGCAAGCATATTATTAAGGATCCCAATACCACAGCAGATAAATGCAGACTTTGCAAACAAAAAATAGAAACAGTAGACCACATCACAAGCGGATGTACAATACTAGCAAATACAGAATACCCCAGAAGACATGACAATGTAGCAAAAATAATACATCAACAGCTTGCCATACAACATAAACTAATAAAACAACACGTTCCCACATACAAGTATGCACCACAAAATGTACTGGAGAATGATGAATACAAATTATACTGGAACAGAACCATTATAACAGATAAAACAACACCACATAACAAACCTGACATCATACTCACCAATAAAAAGAAGAAATTAACACAACTAATCGAAATATCCATACCCAATACAACAAATATACAGAAGAAAACAGGAGAAAAAATTGAAAAATACATCCAACTGGCTGAGGAAGTCAAGGACATGTGGCATCAGGATAAAGTTGACATTGTACCAACTATATTACTATCAACTACAGGAGTCATACCACACAGTATCCACCAGTACATCAACGCAATACAGCTACATCCAAACATATATATACAACTACAGAAATCTGTAATTATTGATACATGTTCAATTACCCAAAAGCTCCTAAATGCAATGTAACATATACCGTACAGCTAAAAGGAAGTCACGCTTGATGAAGGTCCACGTCACTTTCCATTTTTAATCAGACGTAACGTCTGAGACAGGAAAGAATAATAATAAAATAGAACTTGCATCTTGTTATACTTTCAGTTTTTAATATTTCTTTGTCCTGTTGCCAGCCAACATTAAAAACTACTAAAATGTGTACATATATAGTATTCACATATACACTGAGATAACAAAAGTCGTGTGATAGCTCCTAATATCATGTTTACCTCATTTAGCCTGGTGTAGTGCAGCAACTGAACATGGCATGAACTCAACAAATCGTTGGAAGTCCCCTGCAGAAATATTAAGCTAAAAGGAAGTCACGCTTGATGAAGGTCCACGTCACTTTCCATTTTTAATCAGACGTAACGTCTGAGACAGGAAAGAATAATAATAAAATAGAACTTGCATCTTGTTATACTTTCAGTTTTTAATATTTCTTTGTCCTGTTGCCAGCCAACATTAAAAACTACTAAAATGTGTACATATATAGTATTCACATATACACTGAGATAACAAAAGTCGTGTGATAGCTCCTAATATCATGTTTACCTCATTTAGCCTGGTGTAGTGCAGCAACTGAACATGGCATGAACTCAACAAATCGTTGGAAGTCCCCTGCAGAAATATTAAGCCATGCTTCATCTATGGTTGTTGTTGTTGTTGTTGTTGTTGTGGTCTTCAGTCCAGAAACTGGTTCGATGCAGCTCTCCATGCTACTCTATCCTGTGCAAGGTTCATCATCTCCCAGTACCTACTGCAACCTACATCCTTCTGAATCTGTTTAGTGTATTCATCTCTTGGTCTCCCTCTGCAATTTTTAACCTCCAGGCTGTCCTCCAATACTAAATTGGTGATCTCTTGATGCCTCATAATATGCTGTACCAACCAATCCCTTCTTCTAGTCAAGTTGTGCCACAAACTCCTCTTCTCCCCAATTCTATTCAATACCTCCTCATTAGTTATGTGATCTACCCATTTAATCTTCAGCATTCTTCTGTAGCACCACATTTCGACAGCTTCTATTCTCTTCTTTTGTCAACTATTTATCGTCCATGTTTCACTTCCATACATGGTTACACTCTGTACAAATACTTTCAGAAACGACTTCCTGACACTTAAATCTATACTCAATGTTAACAAATTCCTCTTCTTCAGAAAGCCTACCATAATTGCAAAAGTGTTGCCGGTGCAGGATTTTGTACAAGAACAGACTCGTAAAAGTTCAGTCATCATATGGGAACATGACATCCATGAATGGCTGCAAATGGTTTCCAAGGAGCCAAACATCCAGAGGACCCTGCCTGCTCCATGTAAACACTACCCACACCATTATGGTGCCATCGACAGCTTGCCCAATGCCTTGTTGACATCTTGGGTCCAGGGCTTCATGGGGTCTGTGCTATACTCGAACCCTACTATCAGCTCTTACCAACTGAAATTGGGACTCATCTGACCGGGCCATGCTTTTCTAGTCATCTACGGCCCAACTGGTATGGTCATGAGCCGAGGAGAGGCATTGCAGGCGATGCTGTTAGTAAAGACACTCACGTCTGTCATCTGCTGCCATAGCCCATTAATGCCAAATTTCACTACATGTACGTCCTACTGATTTCTGCAGTTATTTCTCTTAGTACTGACAACTCTACGTGGAAGCTGCTGCTCTCAGATATTAAGTGAAGGGCGTCAGCCCATTCATTGTCCGTGGTGAGAGGTAATGCCTGAAATTTGTTGTTCTCGGCGCACTCTTGGCTGTGTGGATCTCAGAATATTGAATTCCTTAACGATTTACAAAATTTTGTGTTCCGTGCATCTACGCCAAACTATCATTCCGCATTCAGAGTTTGTTAATTCCGATCGTGCAGCCATAATCGCATCAGAACCCTTTAAATGTGAATCACCCAAGTACAAATGGTGGCTCAGCCAATGCACTGCCCTTTTATAACTAGTGTACGCAGTACTGCCACCATCTATACATGTATGTATCACTATTGCATGACTTTTGTCGCCTCATTGTATCTAAAAATTAACAGCGACGTAATACCCATAAATCTCGTACAGCCTATGCTTTCTCAGATGAGAATATTCTAGGTTGGAGGCACCTACACTATTAAAATTGCAAACCCATGAAAGTGGCATTCAACAAATGCCAAATTGGTATGAAGTGTGCTACATGTGTGGATATGCAAATGATTAACATTTCAGCACTACTGCCCAAAATAAGGAGTGATGCCAGCTTCATTCTGTATATAGAGAAAGATTGTGCAGCTGGTTTTTCTCATTCATGGAGTGTTGGTTGTGTTATGTTTCGTGTAAGGAAAGGGAGATATCTAACAACAGCTGTTGGAATTTGACAGTAGCAGGGCCCTTTCTGTTGAGACAGCAGTTTATTGTTCTGCAATATTTCTGCTCACATTGGTTGCAATCTCATGACTGTCATGCAAATGTGGAATACGTATGTTCAGGAGGCTTGTACTCAATACCAAGCAGGATCTTGATAGATCACATGATTATGTGACTAGTGTCCAAAAGGACTGACATGTTGTTTGATCGGATGTGCGTGATCATGTGGTTGCGTCATGTTCGTTGAGTCTTAAGGAAATGGGGTTGTTTGCAGCAATTCAGTTATTGACGTAGATCGTTCAATGACTTAGTAGGCGACCATGAACTGTCAGCATCTTAACTATTGTTGTGGCTTCCCCTTACGCAGCAGCAGAGAGAGGTGCACCGGCAGTGGTGCACTCAACTACAACACTGGGAAGAGGAGTGGCTCCATTTCAAACAGTCCTAGTTTTGTGTACGGCCTCATGATAGACAGCCGGCCGTGGTGGTCTAGCGGTTCTAGGCACGCAGTCCGGAACCGCGTGACTGCTACGGTCGCAGGTTCGAATCCTGCCTCGGGCACGGATGTTTGTGATGTCCTTAGGTTAGTCAGGTTTAAGTAGTTCTAAGTTCTAGGGGACTGATGACCACATATGTTAAGTCACATAGTGCTCAGAGCCATTCATGATAGACATATTCTTTTGTGGAGGCTCTGAGGAGAATGAATGGTGCCAAAAGCATTCATTACTGTCATATGAATCAGCAGCTGATTTGATGGTGTGGGGCCTATTAGCTACAGAACACAAACATGTGGACACCAAGCATTACATTTCCCTTGTGTTAATGCTGATGGCTGTGCCCTATTTTTGAGTCTTCATTATGAAGTTCTCGTACAGTTTTTATGAGTAAGAAATGTTAAATATTAGTCATGATAGGATAAATAAAATTTGACTTTTACAGAGCACCTGCATTAAATTCACTGGCTAGTCTCTCACTGCACAAACACATAAGCCTCATAGCTGCCAACAGCAGAGTGCCTGCTCCTTGCTGTCAGAGCCTCCTACCACACCCTCTGCCATTTACGCAGAGTGCTTCCACTACACCATTACAACTTAACACTTTGCCATCTGCACGTCTTGTACAAATTTATTTGCTTGGTGCTGGCAGTGCTAATTCGGATTACTTGGCTTGTTGTCGGCCGCTTGTCGCCTTTCTGTTGATGACAAGCTTCAAACACACTGACTTTTGCATGCTTTAATTTTTCTGGAGATCTTCTATTTTGCCGTATAATTCCACAAGCTCGAATTTTCTTTTCAAGTAACTTCTCTGCAAGTTCTACACTGTTATAATAATTATCCATGTAAAGATGTTGCCACTTTCCATAAGACGGTGTCAATAGTTCCATCACTGCTTTTGCTAAAGGTTGTCCAACACCAGAATATATCTTGAATGAGGAAATGTGTCCCATACTCGAATCACACAGCATCTAAATGAGTATGCCATATCTCATAATTTTTGACGGATTGTAAACTTTAAAATTTAACTGTCCACACAGCGGTATTATTCCTTCGTCAATTGAGATGTTTTGGCTTAGATGAAATGTTTGTTTAAACTTTTTGGAAAAATAATCAATTACGAATTGCACTTTGAAAAGCCGGTCAGCATTATCTGGTTTATTGTTGTTGTCGGAAAAATGTAAAAATGATAATATTTGTCTGAATCGGTTGTTGGACATTATTTTGCAAAATATCAGTGTGTCTATCAATGGATTTGTTGACGAGTTATCATTGATCCTTGCTTTTTTTTTATTTTTTTTTTAAGGATAGCACGCCCAAAGCATTTTCTAAGTTCGAGTCCTGAATGTCGACAAATTTGGCCTTTTTTTTTGTCCAGTTTCCTTCTATTCCAATTTTGACTGTAATACTTGTTGGTTTCGTTGCTAATATATTCAAATAGATCGTTCCCAATATATAATTCTACGATATCCACGACACTCTGTGTATCTTCGGGAATGTGTGTGGATCTGGAGATCCTTTAAATTTATCATGGGTCCTCAGTAAATCATAGCCTGTCTTCTTCGTCTGATTCATACGAATCAGTTGGCAACCATAGCATTCACCAAATTCTTCTTCTGACCATTCTACTTCACTTTCATTTTTTTGATATCCAATGTCTTCTTCCCAATCAGCCAAGTCATCTGGAACGTCATACAAGACGTCCGCGCATTCATTGTAAATAATCGTATCATCTCTTTCGTCTGCCATGATGAAAGTGCGCAAGTACTTATAAAAACAAAAAAGTTGTTGATGTGTGTAACTTATTGTTACCTAAACAAAACACCAACAGAATGAAAAAGATGCTAAAGTGCTGTCACACCAGCCACTGCGCAATACTATGCTCATGACACCACTGTGGTGTCGCTGGCCACTGAGCGATACTATGCACACGACACCACTGTGGTGTCGCCGGTCAGCAAAGTGTTAAAATATATCTTCGACCACATTTTTAACCATGCATTATACTGAAGTGGTGGCTGTGACTTGTATTGTCACATTGTATCAAAATTTTGATATGAATCGTATGAGGATCAAAACTTAAAAAAAAAAAAAAAAAGAGACTGCTGCCCATAATATAACCAATGCCGAAACAACAGAAAAAATTTCCAATATTGTTCAGAGAGGGAACCAATTGATGCTTACCGTACTGATGGTGGTCGTGGTGGTGATGATGATGACGATATAATAATTGCTGAAGCCACCTTAACTACTAAATTATCAATGCAAAAATAATCATAAAACTTAATTTGATAACTATTTACAAAATGAAAGGTGACTGTCCACCTGGTTAGCATTAGTTGCATACTAACAGTTTTAGTGTATGCCTGAATTAAATATGCTGTCAAAGAAAGCTATCATGTAATTTTGTCATTGATATTTGCAATGGGAAAGTATCAGTATTATGAAAAGGATAGTTGCTACTCATCATATAACGGAGATGCTGAGTCGCAGAGTGAGTAGCTACTATCCTGTTCATAATATTGTTAAATTCCAATGTGGATTTTCAATTGTTTAACGAAAAAGTGTGTATAAGTTCCGTGAATTATCTTTAACTCATTGCTTAGTCTTCAAAAAGATTATAAGAGAAATAGGTATTCTATCCCACACAAATTTTACAAGAAAATTTGTAGTGGGAACAGTAACAAAAAAACTTTCTATAGAGGAGCATAGATGCCAGTCATAAAGTACTTGTCACAGAAACAGAGATTCCTATGAAACAACTTTACATTTTTAATAGAATCACTTCCACCACACTCACTTAACTTGTTCTTCATCTGTACTGTACTGTACTGTCCTGTCACAAATGTCTTTTGTGTTGCTACACAGCACCGGGACTGAACGGCTTCTGTAACCCCCAGTGCTCTGGCTCAGTGCATCTCTAATTTTATGCGCGCGCGCTTTTCTTCCCTTAACAAATCCCTCTGAGTTTCTTCAAAATTATCCTTATAAGCAAATGATTGCATAGCAGCTACATTGTTTTTCTCCTCAAGTGGCTCAGTTTCCAAATCACCCTTGAATATTTTGCTCTCCTATGTGTTACACATTGTCTACTGTTTTCTATTAATGCACTTTTGTTTGATCTTAACCCGCTTGGTATCTCACAAGGGGAGGCCGCCAATTGTGAAATTCAGATTCGATTCATACTGTGCATAATAAAAGCTCATGGTTAGAGGTGTGATCTGTTGCCAATGTGTGATCCATGCTGTATGGGAGAAGGTGCTTTTGACTCAACTGTTTTTATGAAAATGGAGCTCCACCTCACATTGTTCTCAAGGTCACACAGTTACTCGATAACACATTTGGAGAAAACCGAATCATTGGCTGACCATTACAAACTGTACAGGCATCACTGTAGAGATCACAAGATTTGAACCCATGTGGTTTCTGGCTGTGGGGTCACCTGAAGGCATGGTTTATCAACTGAAAACTTAACACATTGAAAATTGAAGATGAGCAAAGCGAGGGAGGTACTGACATCCCATCTGAGATGTTTCGGGCAGCAGTAGAACAATCTCTAGTGCAGTTACAAGCCATTGTGAATGCAGATGGTCATCACATGAAGCAATGTTTGTAACCTGGAACATAGACATGGTAGATTAATTAACAAATGTTACGTTCTCATGTGGAAACTAAAATGTATGTCTTTCAATGGTTTATTCATTCTTTCTCTTCCATGTGTCCTTACTAATGTTTCCACAAAGTTTCATTGTCCTATGCTCACTTGTTTTTCACAGGGTCCTTCCCAAGCACCAACAGTGTAATTATAATCACTTTGTACTTACTTTTCGGAGTGTTGCCCATTAAACTTGTGGAGCTATTGTGCTGCTGTGCTGCTGCAGCTGGGCAGTTGATGCTACCGCTCACTTGATTACCAGCTGCATGGTGCTGACTGATGCTGCTGCTGTTTTGTGGTATCACATTGTTATGCTGGCAGTTTAACCTCACCAAACATGCTGTGGCTTCCAGTGTTCTATGATGTTGCTTCCTAAGTCACTTAGGCTTCAAAATGATCCCCTTGAATCTGTAGTCATTTATACACTGTTCTGAGTTGATTTGATTATCTGAATCATGACTCTGTTTGCTTGCGATTTTGTCAGACCAATTCCAGACAGGCCCCCTTATTATTATGATCACATATAGTTTTTGAAAATAAGAAATGTTAAATATTCGAATATTTTTTGTGACAGCTTGAATAAAAGTTTGACTTGTGCTGAACAAAGTGTGTATTATGAAACACATTGGCTAGTCTCAGGCTACACTGGTATGTTACCCTCATGCCCATCAACAACAGAGTTACTGTACCTTGCTCTCAGAGCCCACTCGCACACCCTTTGCCTGACGTCACATTTGTTGGTTACAAATATTGCTTTCATTACACCATTGCAACTTAAAACGTTTTTTTTTTGACCACATATGAAACCATTTATTGTATTTAAGTGGTGACTGTGACTTGTTTTATCACACCATGATATCTTTCAGCAAGACAGCACTAGGCTTGCGCCTGCATATTCTCCAGATCACTCACTTATTGAAAATATCTGGTCATGAGGTGCTGAGAGACTGGCATGCCAGCACTGCCTGGTATGTTGAGTTAGTCTGTAACAGCAATAAGAATACAGCAAATCCTTGCAGAAATCTGCTTTCACATGCCATCATTGTAACAAACATCTATAAAATTTTGACAGCTATGACAGACTATGTCACACAGTAATCAACGGTAAATCTATGATAATGTTAACATAACACAGTGAAAAAGTCAAGAAATTACCACATTTCTTTTTGAAGTCTGTCAAGACTTCAAGAAAACTATAATAATTCCGACTCCAAAAAAGTCAGGGGCTGATAAGTATTTAATAAGTCATAGCTGCAAAATACTGCCATGAATAATTTACTGAAGAACGGAAAAAGTGGTAGAAGCCAACCTTCAGGAAAGCCAGTTTGTATTCTCGAAAAAATGTAAGCATATATAAAGCAATACTGGTCTTACAACTTATCTTACAAGAGATATTAAAGTAAGTCTATGTTTGTAGCATATGCAGACATATGGAATGCTTTTGAAAATGTTGATTGGCATATGATCTTTGAAATTCTGAAGGTAGCAGTAATATAATAAAGAAAGCAAAATATCATTAATAACTTTTGCAGAAACCAGACGGCAGTTCTAAGAGTCAAAGTATATGAAACAAAAATTGAGAAGGAGCTGAGGCAGGGTTGTAGCCCACCCCTGATGTTATTCAGTATGTACAATGAGGGAGCAGCACTTTTAGTGTGGGTATTTTAAATTAGGCTTCACCATAATAGTTATTAATATCAAATGAAACAACAAGTTTACTGTTACCATCGTGGTTTATTTATATTCACAGTGCATTTCAAAGTTTAAACCTCCATCATCAGGTGGAATTGTGTGTGTTAATATCAGATGCATGTGTTGTGTTATGATCTTGGGGTAACCTGGGGCACTGTCTAGTAGAGAAGTAAAACACTATTTAAGAACCTGACTCTTTGTAAGTCTTATGACAATATGATAAACATAAATGCAAATGTGAGAATAAAACAACTAAAATAGAATACCTCCAATGGTCACAGGCTGCTTTCTCTGTCATAATACATCATGTATAAACTGTCACATTTTGTAAGCAATGATGATGTCTAGAAACTACTTGGTGTGAAAAACATATGGAAAAGCAGAAACACTATTTCAAAGTACAAAATACATATGTTATTTGCACATGGTAGCTCCTATATAATATCTTTTGTGCACAACGTGTGACAGTTTATATGTGATGTATTATGACACAGAAAGGAGTCTGTAGCCACTGGAAGCATTCCATTTTAGTTTTATTTTTGCATTTAAATTTAAGTCTAGAATATAGTCAAAGACCTCCAGTGAGCCCAGTTCTTAAATAGCGTTTCATTTCTCTACTAGACAATGACAGGGGTTACCCCGAAGTCGGAACACAACATGTCATAGTAACCCACACAAATCTGTCTCATGAAAGAGGTCTAATCCTTCGAAAAGTAAACAGTAAACTTGTTGAAACTTCCTGGCAGATTAAAACTGTGTGCCCGACCGAGACTCGAACTCGGGACCTTTGCCTTTCGCGGGGCAAGTGCTCTACCAACTGAGCTACCGAAGCACGACTCACGCCCGGTACTCACAGCTTTACTTCTGCCAGTACCTCGTCTCCTACCTTCCAAACTTTACAGAAGCTCTCCTGCGAACCTTGCAGAACTAGCACTCCTGAAAGAAAGGATATTGCGGAGACATGGCTTAGCCACAGCCTGGGGGATGTTTCCAGAATGAGATTTTCACTCTGCAGCGGAGTGTGCGCTGATATGAAACTTCCTGGCAGATTAAAACTGTGTGCCCGACCGAGACTCGAACTCGGGACCTTTGCCTTTCGCGGGCAAGTGCTCTACCAACGGAGCTACCGAAGCACGACTCACGCCCGGTACTCACAGCTTTACTTCTGCCAGTACTTCGTCTCCTACCTTCCAAACTTTACAGGCTGTGGCTAAGCCATGTCTTTGCAATATCCTTTCTTTCGGGAGTGCTAGTTCTGCAAGGTTCGCAGGAGAGCTTCTGTAAAGTTTGGAAGGTAGGAGACGAGGTACTGGCAGAAGTAAAGCTGTGAGTACCGGGCGTGAGTCGTGCTTCGGTAGCTCAGTTGGTAGAGCACTTGCCCGCGAAAGGCAAAGGTCCCGAGTTCGAGTCTCGGTCGGGCACACAGTTTTAATCTGCCAGGAAGTTTCATATCAGCGCACACTCCGCTGCAGAGTGAAAATCTCATTCAGTAAACTTGTTGTTTCACTCTAGTAAAAAAAAAAAAAAGTTGGGAATTAAAGTTCAAGGAGAAGAAATTAAAACTTTGAAGTTTGCCGATGACACTGTAATACTGTCAGAGGTGGCAAAAGACTTGGAAGATGAATAGAATGGATAATGTCTTGGAAATCAGTTATAAGGTGAACATCAACAAAAGTAAAACAGTAGTCAAATTAAATCAAGTGATGCTGAGAAAGTTAGATTGGGAAAAGAAACACTAAAAGTAGTAGATGTGTTTTGCTATTTGGGTAGCAAAATAACAGATGAAATCTAAAGTAGAGAGGATATAAAACACACATTGGCAATATGTGGGAAGAAAACCAATTCTGAAAGAGAGATTTTTTTCTAAACATCGAATAAGATTTTAAATGTTAGAAAGTCTATTTTGAAGATATCTGTCTGGAAAGTCTATAAAAGTGCAACATGGATAATAAACTGTCCAGACAAGAAGAAAACAGAAGCTTTTTAAATGTGGTAGTACAGAAGAATGCTAAATGTTAGGTGGGTTGATCAAACACTAATGTGGAAGTGCTGAGTCTACGTGGGAAAAATCAGATTTATGGCACAATCTGACTTAAAGAAGGGATCGGGTGATAGCACAAATTCCGAGGCATCAAGCAATCATCAGTTTGGTGATGAAGGGCAGATTGGAAGGTAAACATTGTAGAGAGAGAATGAGGCTGAAATAAGTAACCAGGTTCACATGGCTATAGTTTGCAGTAGTTATGCAGAAATGAAGAGGCTTGTGCAGGATAGACAAGCATGGAAATCTGCATCAAACGGGGCTTCTGACTGAGCTACTCCATTGGCCAAATTGTTTGCTTCCCACTAGATCTTCAAGGGTACATAGGAATGGAGAAGCAGAGCACTCCAAAATATGGTGCATGTCTTCAACCTAATTGCAGTCATGAAAGATTTATTCTCTCCTTTCATGTCCCATCTTGTTAAGTACCTGTATGTGCATGAATACTATGCAATCCACTATACCATACAGCGGAGAGTGCATTATACCAATATTAGCAGTTTCTTTTCTTGTTCCATTCACTGTTGAGAAAGGGAAAAACGAGGGCGTAACTGTCTCTGTATGTGTTCCAGTCTCTCTTATCTTTTTATCCCCATGCAAGATGAATATTGGTGACAAGATAGTGGTCACACAGTTATCTTTGGATAAAATTGTCTAAATTTACCCAATAGGGTTTCTGTCTTTCAAGGATTCCCCTCTGTGCATTTCTGTTACACTTGCGTATGGGTTCTACTGACCGGTTACAATCCTAGCAGTGTGTGTCTGAGTTCATTCGATGTCTGTCAATCAGGGCTACCTGACAAAGACTCCAATGATTGGAACAATATTCTGGAATTGGTTTTATGAACATATGGTAGGTGATTTCCTTTACAGATGCATTGTGTTTTCCCAGAACTCTTCTAACAAATCTAAGCCTTCAGCTCATCTCTCTAATACTGATTTGTTTCCATCATTCCATTTCATACTGCTTCTGAATATTACTGCTAAGTATCTGCAAGATGTGACATGCTCAAGATCTTCATTTCCAATTGTGCAGTCAGATACTGTACTATTTTCTCTCTGTCATGGAATATCTTACATTTATCCACATTTACGGAGAGCTGTCATTCATTCCACCAAGTAGAAACATTTTCTTAGTTTTTCTGCAGTCCCTCAAGTTTGTCCAATGATCTCAATTCTCTGTACACAACTCCATCATCTGTGAACACTCTTACAGTGCAGCTGATCCTGTTTGATAAATACTTTATGTAGAAAGAACGTTAGAGGTTTCTTGGGGCATGTCCAATGTTATTTTCCTTTCTGTGAAACTTTCACCATCCTGTAGAACATAGGGGTTGGTTTGTCTAATATTCTTCCAGCCAAACACACCTTTATGGAGATATTCTCTATGTTCATGTCTTTATTAGTAGTCTTTGTTGTGGTGTTATGTTGAATGTCTTGCCGAAATCTAAGAAGGTGCATCTCCTTATTCACCTGCATTTATTGTTTGTAAGATCTCATTTATATACACTCCTGGAAATTGAAATAAGAACACCGTGAATTCATTGTCCCAGGAAGGGGAAACTTTATTGACACATTCCTGGGGTCAGATACATCACATGATCACACTGACAGAACCACAGGCACATAGACACAGGCAACAGAGCATGCACAATGTCGGCACTAGTACAGTGTATATCCACCTTTCGCAGCAATGCAGGCTGCTATTCTCCCATGGAGACGATCGTAGAGATGCTGGATGTAGTCCTGTGGAACGGCTTGCCATGCCATTTCCACCTGGCGCCTCAGTTGGACCAGCGTTCGTGCTGGACGTGCAGACCGCGTGAGACGACGCTTCATCCAGTCCCAAACATGCTCAATGGGGGACAGATCCGGAGATCTTGCTGGCCAGGGTAGTTGACTTACACCTTCTAGAGCACATTGGGTGGCACAGGATACATGCGGACGTGCATTGTCCTGTTGGAACAGCAAGTTCCCTTGCCGGTCTAGGAATGGTAGAACGATGGGTTTGATGTCGGTTTGGATGTACCGTGCACTATTCAGTGTCCCCTCGACGATCACCAGTGGTGTATGGCCAGTGTAGGAGATCGCTCCCCACACCATGATGCCGGGTGTTGGCCCTGTGT